>NC_092751.1:35387372-36587372 GCF_047496795.1 Chiloscyllium punctatum | reverse complement strand
ACATACTAGCATGACTTGGAGAGGAAGCAGTGGTAAATTCATTGAATGGTGAAGCGGTCTTGATGGGCAAAGAGTTATACTCGAGCCCTCCACATTTTATTTTACAATTTTGAAAAATGTTGATTATCGCATTGACCAGACTTGTGCTCATTCCTTCAGTTGTTTCCAAAACTGGTGTTTGCTAAAGATCGAATATCATTCTCAGACTGTGGTCAACAAAGAGCCTCTCGTACAACTGATCTCCCTGCCCAACAATCTTCAGAGATCTGTGAATATCTACTCCAAAATCTCTTTGGTCCTGTACACCACTCAGAATCCTCACTGCTATTGTTTCAACTCTCCAAATTCATTACCACTTATTGGTTTGGATTCAATTCCATTCGCCGTTTTTCCTTTCTACCTGATTGATACATCCCTGCGATCCCTGATATTATTCATCGCAGTCACCAAGACGACCAATTGTTGCATCGTCTGTAAACATCTAAAAGTGACTCCTACAACTATGTTTGAATTATTGATCTACATCAGGAAACAGTGGTACTCCACTGGAAACAGGCATCCAAGCATTGTTCATTGCTGGATGGGATGAACACCTGCAATAACAGCAGAATCGGACCCTTGCTATCATTTGTAAACCTGATTGCAACTCTGCAGGTTGGTCTCCTGACTGATTCCTTCTCACAGAGGGGAGTGGTGAATGACCTGATCACATTGTGACTGAGGAAGTGAGTTTACATTTCAGCGGGTAATTAAATCCCTTCCTACAGGCCCCGTCCCCATGGACCTGACTTCATGGAGGCGTGGGTATTCTTGTGTCTATTTAGTTTGGATAATCAGCTGAATTTGAGACCACGCTGAGACGATTCCCAATTTCCCCGGTCATCCATGTATCTTTTTTATCCTTCCTTATTCTCCCCAGGAGTGTGACCATCATAGTCTGAACAGCATTTGTTATTCATCCTTAACTCTCCTTGAACTGAGTCAGAGGGAATGTATGGGTGAACCGTACTATTGTGGGTCGGGAGTTATATGTTTGCAGGTCTCTTAAAGGACGGCAGATTTCCCTTCTGACCGGACATGAATGAATGGGTTTTCAGCAAATTGAAACTTTTTGTCACTCTTCCTCTGAGCGGGTTTATATTCCAGATTTTATTCATTGAATCTAATTACCAGCAGCTGCAATGCTCCAGTCTCCAAGGGTTGCTCGCCCAAATATCGCCATTATATTTACAGATGACACGAAGATTGGTGGAGTAGCAGAAAGCATAGTGGACTGTCAAAGAATGAAGGAGAATATAGATAGGGCAGTTGAGCGGAGAAGATGCAGATGGAGTTGTATCCAGGCAAATGTGAGTTGATGCATTTTGGGAAGTCTAATTCCTGGACAGATGCATGTGTAGGAAGAGTGCAGAGGGATGCTTTGGAATTGGGTGATAGGTTTAGACAATGGATTTGGATCAGCTCAGGCTTCGACATCCAAAGGGCGTCTTCCTGGGCTGTAAATTTTCTCTGTTCTTTGTTCTTCTTTGTTCACTACTCTGTCAACTTCATGCTACATTGCTGCATCTCAGAGAATGATATTGTCAATTCTAATTTTCACAGAGGGAATGAGAATATGACATGTGGCTGTGTCGGAATGAAAGTGATGTACGTTGGTCTGGAGTGTTTATTGGGAGCAAGCGGCTGATGTGGAGATGATGTGATCAAAAACAGCTCTTACTGTCGAAGTAACAAAACAGCGCATTGTTAAAGGAAAATTTCAGAGAATGCTTTCAATTAATCGATCTCTCGCTGAAGGCTCCAGCACGCTTCAGCTGATCCAATCTGTATTGCGGGTTAATGCTGGTGCTGTATCCTAATACAACAATTATGTTCTTCGTTCCCGCCTTTGACCAGGAGCACTCCCAGCTTTGGCATTTCTTTCGCCTCGGTGCCATCATAGAAGAACCAGGTGCTCATCTTCAAGCCAATCAATCCATTTCGATACTATGGTTGTGAGATCAATTCTCATGTAACAGCTTTTACCACTTGGACCAGAGATTATTCGAACATCAGGCTATGGAAAAGGACACAGGGCAGCACTGAGGAAAAGAAAATTTATTCGAAAATATTTCTGTCTGTGGACTTCTACATCATTTATTCCACTTGCTCATTTAGCTCTGTCTTGTCTGTTGTGTGCAGTTATGCAATTCGCATTATAGAACGGATATGATAGCACTGGAAATGATGCAGGAGAGATTTAACAGGATACTGTCTGGGGAGAAGAGTTTCAGTTGTGAAGAGAAATTGGACAGACTGGAGGCGTTTTTCTTAGAGTCGAAGAGATTGAGAGGAAACATGATTGAAATGCAAAAAATAATCAGGAATATGGATGGCATAGACTGAAATCAATGTTTTTCTTTGATGGTGAGATCGATCACGGGGGGAGGGGCAGGGTGGCATAGATTTAAGTATAGAGGAGGAAAGGTTTGAGTGAATGTTCAGACAAATGTCTTGAAACAGCCGTGGGTTGAAATCTGGAACTCATTGCATGCAAAGGTTGCAGAGGCAGAAATCCTCAAAACTTTCAGATGTTTTCCGATGTGAATTTGTGATGCCAAGACATACAAGGCTATAGGCCAAGTAATTTTAAAAAGTGTTCCGATAGTTAAGCGAATGTTAATTTCCAGTATTAACACATAGGCTTATTTTTGCATAGAATTCCTGGGTAGTACCACCGCCTGTCACTGCGTGAGGTCGGGTTCAATTTGCTTCCAGGACAGGCGCTTGCATATTGGGGGGACTCAGTGGGTAGAACTGCACCATTCAGCGTCAGAAATCCGCCTTCGATTCAAGTCTTGTGTGACTGACTGTGTGGAATTTGCACACTCCTGCTCTCTCTCTCTCTCTCCCGTGTGAGTTTTCTCTGGCTGCTCCGATTCCTTCCCACAATGCAAATGTGTGCAATTCAGGTAAATGGCAAACAAAATCTGAATGCACTGTAAGTGCTGTAAATAAGAGACAAAATTCAGAATTGCAGGTCGGGGAAAACAGAATGACCATTTCGGGTCAACAGACCCTTCGTAGGACCTGATTTTAATTCTCAATGTTAATTATGATTTCTCTCCACTGATGCTGCCTGACTCGCTGAGCTTTTGGAGTAATTTCTATTTTTGTAGGTGCACCATAAATGCTGGTTTAGAAAGATAGAGTGGAGAGTGTGAATCTCTTCCATGGCACAGTGCAGACTCAACTGGCCAAATGGTTTCTTTTTGCACTGTGTCGAATTCCACTAACTCTGAATCTGTAAGTTTTTGTCCTTTTTTTAGTCTTTGTTTTTCACATCTCTCCTGTCATGTGAATTGCAGAGCAGGACAATCGACGGTTCGGACATAAGCCACCAATAAAACTTTATCACCTGATGCCTGGAAGATGAACGCCTCATATTCTGCCTTGGTACCCTGCAACCACACGGGATAAATGTGGATTTCAGCGGCTTCCTCATTTCCCCTCCCCCACATTATCACAGTCTGAAACATCCAACTCAGCACCACCCTTCTGACCTATTCATCTCTACCCCTCTGACTTATCACCTTCTCCCCTCCTCCATCCACCATTTGCTTTCCCAGCTACCTTGCACCCAACCCCAACTCCCTCCCAATTATCTCTCAGTCCCCACCCTCAAGACTCATTCCTGATGAAAGATTTAAACGTCGATTCTCCCGCTCCATGGATGCTGCCTGACCTGCTGTACTTTTCCAGCACGACACTATTGCCATGGCGAAGATCGACAAGCTCAGTTCAGGCTCTTTATCTGGGAGCGGAGAAAGCTAAGTGAGGAAGTGATTAAGGTGCACATTAAGGGGATCGGTATGTGTGATAGGAATGAACTTCTTATGGGAAGAGTTAACATCCAGGGTTTTCTGTTAAACGCAAGGGAGAGAGGATGTTCAAATGAGATATAGGAAGAAAGTTTTTACTCTGAGAGTATTGTATAATTGGAAATCACTGTTTGAACGTGTGGTAAATCTATGAGTCATCAAAACATTTCAGGAGTATTTAGCCGAATACTTGAGAAGCGAGAGCACTCTTGGATAAGGGCTAGTTACTGGAAAGTGGGGTGAAGATGTCTGATGAAAGATCGCAACGCTGCACAAAAAATACAGAGCATGAAAGCATGGGAAGGATAAAGGCATGGTAACGACTGGCAATCTGTTACAAGGGGTCTTCAGAATGCTACATTCGTCAAAAGGTCACTGTGGCAGGATGGGATAAGAACAGTGGAATGCTCCTGCACCAATTAGCAGAGTCAGACTGAGGCTGAAAGGTTACTACGGCAGGCTGAGATAATAACAATTAATAAAGTCAGCCTCGCCTACTAAATATTATCATGGCAGTTTGGGAAACGTCGTGACAGGACATACTTAGGACATGAATTTAAATAATTAATTGATAATAGAGTCAGCCTGCTCCAGACACTTGGAGCAGGATATGGCATTAAATATCTAATTAGTAGTTAGTAGAGTCAGCTTGGGACAGGACAACATTGTGATAGATGGGGGAGGTAAATATCTAATCATGACAGGTTAGTCTGGGATGGAGGTTCATTGTAGCACAGGTGGCAGGAGAATACTTAATAGTTACAGTAGAATAAATTAGGAAAAACAATAGTGGCAGAAGTAGAACGATAATGGGAATTAGCACCATTGGTTTATTGTATAGCTGGAGTGAGGTAATTCTGACTAACACAGTTGGCATTCTGATAAACTAACAAGATATGATTAAAGAAAAAGGTATAACGTGATGGAGTTTAATTCAGATGCATGTGAGGTGCTGAATTTTGGGAAAGCAAATCTCAGCAGGACTTATACACTTATTGGAAAGTCCCTAGGGAGTGTTTCTGAACAAAGAGACCTTGGAGTGGAGGTTCATAGCTCCTTGAAAGTGGAGTCGCAGGTAGATAAGATAGTGAAGAAGGCATTTGGTATGCTTTCCTTTTTTGGTCAGAGTGTTGAGTACAGGTGTTGGGAGGGCATGTTGCGGCTGTACAGGACATTGCTTAGGCCACTGTTGCAATATTGCGTGCAATTCTGGTGTCCTTCCGATCGGAAAGATGCTGTGAAACTTGTAAGGGTTCAGAAAAGATTCACAAGGATGTTGTCAGGGTTGGAGGATTTGAGCTATAGGGAGAGGCTGAACAGGCTGGGGCTGTTTTCCCTGGAGCTTCGGAAACTGAGGGGTGACCCCATAGAGATTTACAAAATTATGAGGTGCATGGAAAGGATAAACCGACAAAATATTTTCCCTGAGGTTCGGGCAGTCCAGAACTAGAGGGCATAGGTTTAGTGTGAGAGGGTTAAGATATGAAAGAGACCTAAGGGGTAAACTTTTCACACAGAGGGTGGTACGTGAATGGAATGAGCTGCCAGAGGATGTGGTATTTTCACGCTGCACATCTCAATGACTCTATGACTCTATGCCATGGACCCTGAGGTTCGTGCGAGTCAAAATTTTGTTTTCTGAATGTCACTGTTTTTGTTTGCCAATAAAAGATCTCCTTGAAAAACTCCCCATCTCCTGGTGATTGTCGACATCTTCTCGATGACAACCGCAACTTTGGGTGCAGTAAAATTGTGGCGAGTGCAGCTCTGTGGCGCAATGGAAACCGTGTTAGATTTCTACAAATTTGGGAACTTTGCAATTCAATGTTTGTGGGTTTGAACTGCACTAGAATTGGAGTTAAATTCAGTTTTCAGCTGGACCATTGAGTGTTGTGCTGATTCATCGCCAATTCCTATCGTCTGGAGTTCTCATCCCTGCTACTGACCAGAGGAAATTCATTACCTTCTTGGTTGTGAGTTTTTACAGAATCATATCGTTTGAATAATGATCAGATCAGAATCAGATGCTCATCGGCAAAACCTGCAAATTTCGTGCAGAAACCCACTGTGCAACGTGTTCTTCGATGTCCGAATGGTGAAGAATATTGATGGATGCAATATGTATCATGTTACCTGTATGAACAGAAATTTTCGATTGCTTAAATGTCTTTATCGCATTGTATGACAGGTTGTTATGGATGAGCTGGGTAAAGACATTGACATGTTTGGTCAGCCATGATCATATCAAATGGCGGATAGACAGTGAGAGAATTAATCCCACGCTGTTGGTCTCATTTTTCTCACAAACCAGTTAGTCAACGAACTGAGCTAACCGACTTCCATTAAATGCAGAGCTAAACCAAACAGATCAGTGCATTTGAATTATATAATATTTCATGTCGAATGAGCTGCTGCACCTTCCAACTCTTTTAGCTCTTCTTACACTTAACATTTTCAATTGCAGGTGTTATGCAATTTCTTTCCGATGAATGTTAACCACTTCCAGAGTGTTTCCCTTTTGCACCCCCATCCAGGCAGCCCAGAATCACTGTCGCTGTTTAATTCACTCCTTGTGTGCCTGCACGCGCTTTTCGAATATTCTGGAATCAGCTCCTAAAATGTTTTTATTTCTGAAAATTCATCTCCGACTGCAATAACTCTCAGAATATAAGATGCCTGACCAAAATTATTTCCCGTGCCCTGTTGGGTTTGAAGTTCTAACGTCTAGTTTCCACTCACTGAAACGAGGAAACTTCCCTCATATTTACTCTTAAGATCTTCACATTAGCTGGATAACCTCTATTCGAACACAACTAAGTCTCTCCTGATTTCTCCCGCATTATTCTTTATCTATGCCATCATCCCATTAAACCGCCTCTTTTCTTTTCTGGTGGCTTTATCTCCCAGTAAACCTCATTTCCTTCATTTCGAACAACATGGTGTCATGGGCGTGTCATTCCTAATGTCTTTGTATTTCAGTAAACGGTGCCCGTGTCATTATTTATGTCCTTATATCCCTGCAAATTTCAACCTGAGAAAGGATGCTGGGTCGAATTCAATGCATGAAAACTCACCACTAAGCTGTGCAATCTTATTACCGAAACAGGAAAGGTGGAAGCAATTTCAATTACAGCTGCAACAGAATCGGGTCAAATCCCAGTCACATACTTGACTGTTGTTCTTATAGTTATTTCTTCTCTACGTGTGCTGAAGTTACACCGTGAGGGATCAATTACTATTGCCAGGCATACATAAGGGGGCGTATGAAATGCTGAGGTTGTGAGACCAGAGCAGGTTTTTATTGACATAGACCATTCACTGTTCGAATATCAGTCTTAGGAATTAGACAGAGAGCGATTTTAAGCAAAATTTGAGCAGTGACGTTTACGCCATGACGTAATACCAAATTGTGTGGTTACTTTGTTGTTTACCTCATTTGTGTGTTTTGCCTCATTGAGGATTTTGAAATTATCTTCTCTATACAAAAGTTTCGTACTTTTGCACCATTATACAAAAGATGCAGTACAATAACACCCAACGCTGTTTCAGTCTACTTGTACAGATATTGACCCCTGGAAACAGCACTATGCACTCGCCTCGAGTCTGGAAAATAATTTGTTACATTCCCATTCTTGTGGCTCTTTTCTTTACATCGGCTTCTGTTCTTCACAGAATCCGATTCAGCAGATCTTCTCACTGAGTCATGACTTTGTATGTGTTCAGATCATGTGAGCAGAATATCACAGTCCATAACCCAGAAGTCAGACCATACTCAGGGAACCGTACTCTGCTCTAGATCATTTCATGAACACCAGGAAGAAATATGTATGATCTTCAAAATTTACTCACCTGTTTTTCAGAAGCAAGATAAACAATTCCAAGTTTCTGCTTTTGTTGTCACACCGACAAGGTTGTAATTGCTGGAACCAGTTGAGACTGTCCGCTCTTCCACATCAATTTTCTCCCCACGAAGTGTTAAGGTGATGGTCTGAATGGGATTCTTCTAAAAAGAAGAATCTTTTTATCGATTGATTTCTGGTTTAGGGCAGACCAGGCTCCCGCTGGGCCTCTATGTTAGCACTGATCACAGCAGTTTCCCGCAGTCTTCAGCGTTTTTGTAGCAAGTACCTTCGAGGATGACATCAAAAGATATTTGCTGTTACTGTCTCTACCAATAGAGACGGCTCTATCAATGGAGGCAGCTCAGTCCGCTGGGATGGGATAATTTCTGCAGTGTGTCCTGCGGATCAGATACAGTGCACTTTATCATTCAAATCATACAGAGTGAGAGCGCTCGAAAAGGCCAAGCGAGATTTCCCCACAGGAGTTTATTGTAGGTGTAACAATAGCAGTGGCACTCCCCTAACCGAGGAAAGAACAGTCTCAGAAGTCCATTTGGCAAGTTTACTTTTCAGACTCTGGTCACCATGCTCCACGATCCCTGCAGCCTGTGGGCAATAAGCACAATGAAGTTGGTGGTGGATCCCAAAATGAAAGTATAATTCTTCATTAATTTCTCCAATAACATGGGGGTGGGGGTGGGGGTGGGGGGGCATTGTCAGAAGGTAGACAAAATCAAATACCAAAGCAGGTTATAATCTCCATGAGTAATATATTTACAACAGTTTTAGCAGTAGTGTTGGAATTGGGGTAAGTTTCAACCCATCAAGGAAAAGAAAATCAACAATGACCAAAACATAATTATAATGCTGACACCTTTGCAACTCAATGAAGTCTTTAAACATCTTTTGCAGTTGGCATTAGGTGGTCAGAGGTCGACTCACTCTTGTTAGAGAACATAGAACATAGAAAGTACAGCACAAAACAGGCCCTTTCATCCACGATGTTCTGCCGAGATTTAATCCTAATGTAAAATATATTAACAACCTACACACCCCTCAATTCACTGCTATCCATGTGCAAGTCTAGAAGTTGCTTAAATGCCCCCAATAACTCTGCTTCCACCACTACCACTGGTAACGTTTTCCATGCATCCACAGCTCTCTGTGTTAAAACAAAAACTACTTCTGACATCTCCTTTATACCTTCCTCCTAATATCTTCAAACTATGAGTTCTCATACAAGTCAATCTTGTCCTGGGGAAAATACTCTAGCTATTGACTCTATCTATTCCTCTCATTATTTTGTACACCTCTATCAGGTCTCCTTTCTTTCTCCTTCTCTCCAGAGAGATGTCTGAACATATTCAACATTTTTTTTTCATAAGCGGAGCCCTCCAGAGCAAGCAGAATCCTGGTAAACATTCTTTGCACCCTCTCCCAAGCCTCTGTATGTTTCCTACAGTAGGGCGATCAGAACTGGACACAATATTTCAAGTATTGCTTCACCAGGAACTTGTAGAGCTGCAGCAAAACCTCACGGCTCTTCAACTCTATCCCCCCCGTTGATGAAAGCCAAAACTCCATGTGCTTTCTTAACAATCTTATCCACTTATATTGCAACTTTGAGGGATCTATGTACTTGCATATCCAAATCCCTCTGTTCCTCCACACTGCCTTAAATCCTGTCTTTAATCCTATATTCAGCATTCGAGCTCCACCTTCCAACATGCATCATTTCGCATTTATCCAGGTTGAACACAATCTGCCATTTCTCAGCCCAGCTCTGCATTCTGTCTATGTCGCGCTGCAGCCTACAGTAGCCATTCATACTATCGCTGACACCTCCAAACTTTATGTCATCTGCAAATTTAACAACCCTCCCCTCAACCTACTCATCCAAGTCATTTAAAAAAACTACAAAAAGCAGAGGCCCAAGTACAGAAGCCTGGGAGACCCCACTCAACACTGACGTCTAGGCAGAATACTTTCTATCTACAGCCACTCTCTGCCTTCTATCAGCCAGCCAGTTCTATGTATATCTGTTTAATGCCTGGAAACAGAGTGTTGATGGAGGGTTGTCTGTTTATGTCTGATTAATGGTCAGTGATAGGGGGTGGTGCAGGGTTGTGGGTGTTTTTCTGTATATATCTGCTTAATGACACGAGACAGACTGGTGGTGGTCGAATGCTGTGTGTGTGTATTTATGTGCATATCTGCTCAATGGAAGGATAACAGGGCAGTGGTGGAGGGTTGTGTGTGTGTGTGTTTCTGTGTATATCTGCTTAATGGCACGAGATAGGGTTGTCCTGGAGGGGTGTGCCGATGATTCTGTGTATATCTATTTAAGTGCTGGAGACAGGGTGGTGGTGTGTGTGTTTCTGTGTATATCTGTTCAGTGGCAGGAGACAAGGTGGTCATGAAGGGTTGTGTGTGTGTTCCTGCATAGACCTGCTCAATGGCAGGAGGCACGTTGTTCATGGAATGTTGTGCTTGCATGTGTGTTTCTGCGTGAATCTATTTAATTGCAGGAGATAGGGTGGTGGTGGAGGATTGTGTTTGCATGTGCGTTTATGTGTATATCTGTTTAAAGGCAGTAGGCAGGGTGTTCGTAGAAGTTTGTGTGTGTATATTTTCGTGTATAACTGTTTGATGAGAGGAGACATGGTGGTCAAGGAGGTTTGAGTGAGTGTGCGTGTGTGTTTCTGTGCATATGTGCTTAATGGCACGAGACAATTTGGTGTGTGTATGTTATTGTGTATATCTGTCCAATGGCAGGAGGCAGGGTGTTCATGGAGTGTTGTGCATATGGGTGTTTCTGCGTATATCCTTTATAATGGCAGGAGACAGGGTGGTGGTGGAGGATATATGTCTGTGTTTCTGTGTCTAAGTGCTTATTGGTAGGAGACATGTTGGTGGTGGAGGTTTGTGTGTGTGTGTTTCTGTGCATATCTGTAAAATGGCAGGAGACAGGGTGGTGGTGGTGGAGGGGTGTGTGTGTGTTTCTGTGTATATCTGTTTAATACCAGGAGACAGAGGGTTGTTGGAGGGTTGTCTGTTTTTTTTTCTGTGTCTGTCTGTTTAATGCTGGTGTTAGGGTGGTGGTGCAGGGATGTGTATGTTTTTCTGTAAGTCTCTGCTTAATGACGGGAGACAGACTGGTGGTGGTGGAGGGTTGTGTGTGTCTGTTTCTTTGTATATCTGATTAATTGCAGGAAACAGTGTGGCGGTGGAGCATTCTGTATGTATGTGTGTTTCTGTGTATATCTGTTTAAGGGCAGGAGACAGGGTGATGGGAGAGGGATGTGTGCGTGTTTCTGTGTATATCTGTTTTATGGGCTGGAGAGAGTGTGGTAGTGGAGGGTTGTGCGTGTGTGTTTCTGTGTATATCTGGTGAACGGCAGGAAACGGGGTGGTGATAAAGAGATGTGTATGTGTGTGTGTGTTTGTGTGTTTGTGTATATACCTGCTTAAAGGCAGGAGACAGGTGGTCGTGGAGAGTTTCGTGTCTGTCTTCCTGTATCTATGTGCTTACTGGCAGGAGACAGGGTGGTGGTGGACGGTTGTGTATGCATGTGCGTTTTTGCGTATATCCGTTTAAGGTCAGTAAGCAGGGTGTTCATAGAACATAGAATATAGATCATTATGGTGCAGTACAGGCCCTTCGGCCCACAATGTTGCACCGACCTGTCATTCCAATCTGAAGCCTATCTAACCTACACTATTCCATGTACATCCATATGCTTGTCCAATGACGACATAAATTTACTTAAAGTTGGCAAATCTACTACCATTGCAGGCAAAGCATTCCATACCCTTACTACTCTCTGAGTAAAGAAACTACCTCTGACATCTGTCCTATATCTGTCACCTCTCAATTTAAAGCTATGCCCCTCGTGCTCGCCGTCACTATACTTGGAAAAAGGCTCTCCCTCTCCACCCTATCTAATTCTCTGATTATCTTATATGTCTCTATTGAGTCACATCTCAAACTTCTCTCCAACGAAAACAGCCTCAAGTCCCTCAGACTTTCCTCAGACGACCTTCTCTCCATACCAGGCAAGATCCTAGTAAATCTCTTCTGCACTCTTTCCAAAGCATACTTCGTATACTTCTTATATTGCGGTGACCAGAACTGTACACAATACTCCAAGTGCGGCCGCACCAGAGTTTTGTACAGATGTAGCATAACCTCATGGTTTCAGAACTCGATCCCTATATTAATGCCTTCCTAACAACACAGTCAACCTGGGTGGCAACTTTCAAGGATCTGTGTACCTGGACACCGAGATCTCTCTGCTCATCTACACTACCAAGAATCTTATCATAAGCCCAGTACTTTGAATTGCTTTTCCTCCGACCAAAGTGCATCACCAATCACTTGTCCACATTAAACTCCATTTGCCACCTCACAGCCCAGCTCTGCAGCTTACCTATGTCTCTCTGTAACCTACAACATCTTTCGTCACTATCCACAACTCCACCGACCTTAGTGTTGTATGCAAATTTACTAACCCACCCTTCTCCTCCCTCATCCAGGTCGTTTATAAAAATGATGAGCAGCAGTGGACCCAACACCAACCCTTGCGGCACATCACTAGTAACTGAACTCCAGATGAACATTTCCCATCAACCACCACCCTCTGTCTTCTTTCAGCAAGTCAATTACTGATCCAACCTGCTATATCTCCTACAATCCCATTCCTCCGCATTTTGAACGATAGCCTACTGTGGAGAACCTTATCAAATGCATTGCTGATATCCATATACACCACATCATCCAGTTTACTCTCATCTACCTGTTTGGTCACTTTCTCAAAGAACTCAATACGGTTTGTGAGGCACGACTTAACCTTCACAAAACAGGGTGACAGGGTGGTGGAGGGTTGTGTATGTTTCTGTGTATACCTGTTTAAAGTCAGTAGACAGGGTGTTCGTAGAAGGTTATATGTGTGTTTCTGTGTATATCTGTTAAATGGTAGGTGACAGGGTGGTGGTCGAGGTTGGTGTGTGTGTGTTTCTGTGTATATCTGCTTAATGGCAGGCAACAAGATGTTGGTCGGGGGTTTTGTGTGTGTTTGTGTGTGGGTGTTTCTGTGTGTATCTGTTTAATGGCAAAAAACAATGTGGTGGTTAACAGTTGTGTGTTTGTGCATTTATACGTATATCTGTTTAATCGCAGGGGACAGGGTTGTGGTGGAGGGTTGTGTGTGTGTGTTTCTGTGCATGTCTGTTTAATGGCAGGAGACAGGGTGATGGTGTCGAGATTAGTTTGTGTTTCTGTTTATATCGGTTTAATCGACAGAGAGAGTGTGATGTTGGAGGGTTGTGTCTGTGTGTGTTTATGTGTATGTCTGATTAACGGCAGCAAACGGGGTGGTGGTGGAGGGTTCTGTATATGTGTGTGTTTCTGTGTATATCTGTTTAGTGGCAGGAGAAATGGTTGTGGTTCAATTGTAGAGTCCGTGTTTGAATGTATATCCACTTAGTGGCATAAATAAGGTTGTGGTGGAGGACTGTGTGTGTGGGTTTCTGCATGTATCTATTTAATGGCTGCTGACAGGGAGGTAGTGGGGGGTTTGTGTGTTTCTATATATATATATTGAATTGTAGGAGACAGGCTGGCAATGGAGGGTTGTGTGTGTGCTTCTGTGTATATCTGTTTTAGGGCAGGAGACAGGGTGATGGTTGAGGGTTGTGTGTGTGTATTTCTGTGTATATCTGCTCAATGGCACGAGAACAGTGTGGTGGTGGAGGGTTGTGTGTGTGTGTGTGTGTGTGTGTGTGTGTGTGTGTGTATGTGTGTGTGTGTGTTTCTGTGTATATCAGTTTAATGCCAGGAGACAGAGTGTTGGTGTAGGGTTGTCGGTGCGTTTGTTTGTGCCAGTCTCTTTAATGGTAGTTGATAAGGTAGTGGTGCAGGGTTGTGTGTGTTTTTCTGTATATATCTGCTTAATGACAGGAGACAGACTGGTGTTCGTGGAGGGTTGTGTGCATGTGTGTTTCTGTGTATATCTGTTTAATGCCAGGAGACAGGGTGGTGCTGAAGATATGCGTGTATGTTTCTGTGTACATCTGTTTAGTTGCAGGAGACAGGGTGTTGGAGGAGGATAGTGTGTGTGTATCTGTGTATGTATGTTTAATTTCAGGAGACAGGGTGGTGGTGGAGGGATTTGTATATGTGTTACTGTATATATCTGTTTATGGGTCGGAGATGGGGTGTCTTGGAGGTTTGTGTGCGCGTGTGTGTTTCTGTGTATATCTGTTTAAGGACTGGTGACAGGGTGGTGGTGGAGGGTTGTGTGTGTATTTCTGTATATCTCTGCTGAATAATAGGAGAACAAGGTGGTGATGGAGGATTGTGTGTGTGTGTTTCTGTGCATATCTTATTAATGGCAGGAAACAGGGTGGTGATGGAGGATTGTGTGTGTATTTCTGTGTGCACCTGTTTAATAGCAGGAGACAGGGTGTTCGTTGAGTGTTGTGTGCGTGTGTTTCTGTATATATATATTTAAGGGCTGCAGACAGGGTGGTGGTGGAGGGTAGGGTGCGTGCGTGTTTAATGACAGGAGACAGTGGTGGAGGAGGAACGTGTGTGTGTTTCTGTGTTTAACTGCTTAATGACAGGAGACAGGGTGGTGCTGGAAATATGTGTGTCTGTTTCTGTATGTATCGGTTTAATTGCAGGACACGGTGGTGGAGGAGGCTGGTGTGTGTGTGTGTTTCTGCGTAAATCTATTTAATGGCAAGACACAGTGTGGAGTGGAGGGTAGAATGTCTGTGTTTCTGTGTCTATGTGCTTACTTGCAGGAGACAGGATGGCGGTGGAGGGTTGTGTTAGTATGAGTGTTTCTTTGTATATCTGTTTAATGGCAGGAGACAGGGTGGTGACCGAGAGTTGGGTGTGTTTGTTTCTGTGTATATCTGTTTAATGGCAGGAGACAGGGAGTTGGTCGAGGGTTGTGTATGTGCATTTCTGTGAATATCCACTCAATGGCAGGAGACAGGGTGGTGATGGAGGGATGTGTGTGTGTTTCTGTCTATATCTGTTTAATGGCAGGAGACAGGGTGGTCGTGGAGGGTTGTGCATGTGTGTGTTTCTGTGTATATCTATTTAATTCCTGAGGACAGGGTGGTGGTGGAGAGATGTGTCTGTGTTTCAGTGCATATCTGTTTAATGACAGGAGACAAGGTGGTGGTAGGGCGATGTATGGGTCTGTGTTTCTGTGTATATCCGTTTAATGGCAAGAGACAGGGTGGTGGTGGAGGGAGTATGTGCGTGTTTCTGTGTATGTCTGTTTAATTGCAGGAGACAGGGTGGTGGTAGAAGGTGGTGTATGCGTGTTTCTCTGTATATCTGAAAAATCGTAGGAGACAGGGTGGTGATGGAAGTTTGTGTGTGTTTGTGTTCCTGTGTATATCTGTTTAATGAAAGGAGACAGGGTGGTGGTGGAGGGTTGCTGTATGTTTCTGTAAATTTCTGTTTAATAGCAGCAGACAGTGTGGTGGTGGAGGATGGTGAGTGTGTGTTTCTGTGTATAACTGTTTAATAGCCGGAGACAGGGTGGTGCTGGAATTTTGTGTGTGTATTTCTGTACATATCTGTTTAATTACAGGAGACAGGTGGAGGGTTGCGTGTGTGTTTCTGTGTATACCTGCTCAATGACAGGAGACAAATTGGGTGTCAAGGATTGTGTGTGTGTGTGTTCCTGTGTATGTCTGTTTAATTGCAGGAGACAGCGTGGTGGTGAAGGATTGTGTGTGTGTTTCTGTGTATGTCTATTTAATGGCAAGAGACAGGGGGATGGTGTCGAGATGTGTGTGTGTTTCTTTTTATACCTGTTTAATTGCCTGTGAGTGTGTGATGGTAGACCATTGTGTGTGTGAGTGTGTGTGCGTGTGTTTCTGTGTAGATCTGTGTAATGGCAGGAGACAGTGTGGTCGTGAATGATTGTGTGTGTGTGTGTTTCTGTTATATTTGTTCAATGGCAAGAGACAAGAAGGTGTTTTAGAGATTTGTGTGTGTGTGTTTCTGTGTATATCTGCTTATTGTTCGGAGGCAAAGTGTTGGTGCAGGGTTGTGTGTGTATGTGCTTCTGTGTATATCTGCTTGATAGCGTGAGACAACGTGGCGGTGGAGGCTTGTGTTTTGTGTTTTCGTGTATATCTGATTAGTGGCAAGAAACAGTGTTTTGGTGGAGAGTTGTGTGCGTTTCTGTGTATATCTGCTTATTGGCAAGAGACAGGGTAGTGGTGGAAGGTTGTGTGCTGGTGTTTCTGTCAATAACAGTTTAATAACAGGAGACAGGTATTGGTGCAGGTTGGTGTGCATGTTTTTCTGCATTTTACGTGAACCGTACAATTTGCTGCAGAGACATTCACACCTGGACACGAGCCACATTGAGAATAACTGAGTTGGAAACGTTTTGGAACTGACTTGGAAGAGTGTTTTTTTTAACGTTTTCAAGATGTCAATTACGCTGAACAGCAACGCGCGATTGGAAACAGAAAGGTGAACGGTACAATGGCTTCAACTATCAGTGCTGAATGCCACTGAGCCCACGCAGGGACAGCCGAAGCCTGTTTCTGTAGTGTAGTGGTCATCACGTTCGCCTCACCCGCGAAAGGTCCCCAGTTCAAAACTGGGCAGAAACTGCTTTGTTCTTCAACTGCAGCCTTTTACATGGACAAGAACGGAGCTTACTTGCTTGCTTTCCCATCTGCAAACCTGCCTTCGAGTTTGCTTGAACAAATCTGCTCTCGTCGTGAAATGCAATGCAGTTCCATTTACTAACAGTGCAAAGCATTGTAAAGTTTTTCTCCAACCTGGTTCTGATCATATGCCATTCTGTTTGAGAGTGTAGTTACCCCCTTTTGATCCTTCCACGAAAAGCATTACCGCATTTGCATTCCTTGCGCAGGCGGCCCGGTTCAAAGACAGGGAAGAAGCCGATGCGCTGGTGTCACAATGCACCACGGATTCCTGAGCTAATCTGTCTGTCAAATGTATCCCAACGTCGTCTCTGAAAGAGCTCATTTGGAAGGTGTCTGTCGTTATTCAACGTGCGAGAGTTGGCACCAGAGATCCTGAATCATGTTTTGGAGCAGTTCGCACGTTGGTGGCTCATTCAATCAGCAACAGCAATTAAAGAAATTACACTCTCAGAGGAACCTCTGGACCTGTGCTTGCATAGCGTCGCTAGTATTAAGGTGCGCCCCGAGATCTAAGCCACGTTGGAACTGAAACGTAGGAATCGACAGAGAGACTACAGAATGACATCGCATCCATTTGGTTTTCTTGAAATCACTGACGAGCAGGAAAACGTAAACGGGAGGGCGACTGGGGAAATGTGGCAGTTGCAGCTCTGGTGAAACTCCTTCTTTGTGATTCACTCAGCAACCAGACACGTGAAGGTGAATCAGGCGTGAGAGCTCTTCACATCGTGAACAAAAAGCAATCAAGGGCAGTTAGCACCTCTTCCGGAGTGGGGGTGGGGTGAGGTAATTACCTTTTGACTTGTGTTACTATGTTCAGAAACTGCCTTTTAGATTGAGGTGAAAAGAAACTGCATTTCTAAAAAGCACCATGGAATTTGTTAAATTCTATTGAGTCGCTTCTCATCGATTCCCACAGAGGTTTCCAACTCAGTTGGTATCCATGAGGCTCATGTCCAGGTGTGAACATCTCTGCAGCAAATTGCACGGTGAAGGTAAAAGGCAAGGAAAGTGGCATCTCGAACGGGCCCCGAGGTCAGACCTTCCTCACGATGCAATCTGTCGTTCTCGGATTGGAATGCGACCTCCGGTTTTAGGGTGGAACTTTCTTTGGGAACCTTATTCTGCAAAACAGACACAGTGACTGAAACTATGCTGCACGGTATGATTTGGGACACGGCCTGCTCAGCTTTGTGCATTTTCCCTGTCGGCCGGTGTGTTTCATGTTCCGTGTAAACGTGAAGTTGTCCTGTTTCGAGCAATGGGTGAAATCATTTAGCAAAGCAAGAATCCGAATTGCAGTAATGTCAAGCAGCTGATGGTAATTTGACCCAATCATAACCGATCATATATTCTCACGCACTCACAGATACATTTGTAGCTGAATCCAGTCTGAGACGATAGACTCAGCTTACCAGTGATTTTTGTCTGGATTGATGGGCTGTCATTATCTGCTGAGAAATTGATATTGTAGACGGGCACATCCGAGCAGCTGTGCGAGTCGGAGAGGGATCATGGAACCCTTTTCACGTGAGTTTGCATCGGTTGTTATGCAGGAGCATAATTGGAAGTGCAAGAAAATGATGAGATGGGCGTGTTGGTAGTGTCGCCGAGCGGTCTAAGGCGCTGGATTAAGGCTTTAGTCTCGACAGAAGCGTGGGTTCGAATCCCACCGCTGCCATTTCCTCTGAACAGCTCCATTGGCACCGCATTGAGGCTCCAGTCTCGACAGAGGCGTGCTTCGATCCCTGCTGCATTTCTGTTTAAAACAGAAGAAAAATGGGTTTGCTTCCCGGGGAATTGACTGCGGTGTGGGAAACTGCCGAATTTTCCAAAGTGCCTGTTCTGTCCTGATCGTGTTCGCCTCCCGCGGGGAAAATCGCAAGCAGCTCTACTGTTGCTTTCTGTTCCAGGCAAGTTGAGCTTTTACTGGAGCCGAATGGAGACTGTTATTTCATCGCTGTTGCGAAACAGAGTCCTACGGTGACTCGACTCGCCGTCATTCGGTTTTCTGGCCAATGAGAAAATCGTTCCAATCTATTTCGATGTCATATGTTTTTGAATTTCTCCCACTTTCTCCATTTCCGTCCTGGAGACATCGCAAGGGAAAGGTAATCTAATCGAGACTGCGATTGGTGAAATTCACTTTTTATGGCCCATTCTTATTATGTTCTTTCTTTGTGGCTTTGCAGCATTGTCTGGGAAGTGGTGGTGCACTCAGGCTCCAGTATGTTGGAAAGAGTAGTTTGGAATTGCCCTGTTGTTAGTTGTGTGATTACTTTATGGCTCATGCCCCCGGACTGTCTCACATTTAGCATTCATTCTCGCTGTGTCTGAAAATGCATTTGGTTTTCCAGTTTTGTTTGTGTTCCGTGTTAAATGCTTTCTGTTTTGCGATTCGCTCAATACATTACGAATTAACAGGGTTTCTGAGGTAACTTCCAGCTGCAAAAATCCTCAACTGAGAATCTGGGAAACTTTCACGGAGTATGGTCAGTCGGAGCAAAAGTAAGGATGTCGCTCGTTTCTGCAGTGTTTCACAATACTACCTTTCCGTGAGCAGTCGAAGAGACTCAATGATTTTGCCAGACTGCGACGGTAAGCTCCGCAAAAACGTAATTCTTTGAAGCAGGTGGGAGCAACACAACGTTATTGGGATTACACCACGTGGAAACAGATACTTCGGTGTATCATGTTCATGCTCAGCACATAGCCAAATTTAAACAAGTCCCCATTCAACAACGAGCTCATGGAAACAGAAAGGTGAAAGGTAGAATGGCTTCAGGTTTCAGTGCTGAATGCCACTGAGCCCCAGCAGACCCGTCAGAGGCCTGTTTCTGTAGTGTAGTGGTCATCACGTTCGCCTCACACGCGGAAAGTCCCCAGTTCGAAACTGGGCAGAAACAGCTTTGTTCTTCAACTGCAGCTTTTTACATGGACAAGACCGGAGCTGACTTGCTTGCTTTCCCATCTGCAAACCTGCCTTCGGGTTTGCTTAAACAAATCTGCTCTCGTCGTGAAATGCAATGCAGTTCCATTTACTAACAGTGCAAAGCATTGTAAAGTTTTTCTCCAACCTGGTTCTGATCATATGCCATTCTGTTTGAGAGTGTAGTTACGCCCTTCTGATCCTTCCGGTTCAAAGAGGGGGAGGAAGCCGATGCGCTGGTGTCACAATGCACCACGGATTCCTGAACTAATCTGTCCGTCAAATGTATCCCAAAGTCGTCTCTGAAAGACTTCATTTGGAAGGTGTCTGTCGTTATTCAACGTGCGAGAGTTGGCACCAGAGATCCTGAATCATGTTTTGGAGCAGTTCGCACGTTGGTGGCTCATTCAATCAGCAACAGCAATTAAAGAAATTACACTCTCAGAGGAACCTCTGGACCTGTGCTTTCATGGCGTCGCTAGTATTAAGGTGCGCCCCGAGATCTAAGCCACGTTGGAACTGAAACGTAGGAATCGACAGAGAGACTACAGAATGACATCGCATCCATTTGGTTTTCTTGAAATCACTGACGAGCAGGAAAATGTAAATGAGAAGGCGACTGGGGAAGTGTGGCAGTTGCAGCTCTGGTGAAACTCCTTCTTTGTGATTCACTCAGCAACCAGACACGTGAAGGTGAATCAGGCGTGAGAGCTCTTCACATCGTGAACAAAAAGCAATCAAGGGCAGTTAGCACCTCTTCCGGAGTGGGGGTGGGGTGAGGTAATTACCTTTTGACTTCTATCACTATGTTGAGAAACTGCCTTTTAGATTGAGGTGAAAACAAACTGCATTTCTAAAAAGCACCATGGAATTTGTTAAACTCTATTGAGACGCTTCTCATCGATTCCCACACAGGTTTCCGACTCAGTTGGTATCCATGAGGCTCATGTCCAGGTGTGAACATCTCTGCAGCAAATTGCACGGTGAAGGTAAAAGGCAAGGAAAGTGGCATCTCGAACCGGCCCCGAGGTCAGACCTTCCTCACGATGCAATCTGTCGTTCTCGGATTGGAATGCGACCTCCGGTTTTAGGGTGGAACTTTCTTTGGGAACCTTATTCTGCAAAACAGACACAGTGACTGAAACTATGCTGCACGGTATGATTTGGGACACGGCCTGCTCAGCTTTGTGCATTTTCCCTGTGGTCCGGTGTGTTTCATGTTCCGTGTAAACGTGAAAGTTGTCCTGTTTCGAGCAATGGGTGAAATCATTTAGCAAAGCAAGAAGCCGAATTGCAGTAATGTCAAGCAGCTGATGGTAATTTGACCCAATCATAACCGATCATATATTTTCACGCACTCACAGATACATTTGTAGCTGAATCCAGTCTGAGAAGATAGACTCAGCTTACCAGTGATTTTTGTCTGGATTGATGGGCTGTCATTATCTGCTGAGAAATTGATATTGTAGACGGGCACATCCGAGCTGCTGTGCGAGTCGGTGAGGGATCATCGAACCCTTTTCACGTGAGTTTGCATCGGTTGTTATGCAGGAGCACAATTGGAAGTGCAAGAAAAAGGCGAGCAGGGCGTGTTGGTAGTGTGGCCGAGCGGTCTAAGGCTGGGTTAAGGCTCCAGTCTCGACAGAGGCGTGGGTTCGAGTCCCACCGCTGCCATTTCTTCTGAACAGCTCCATCGGCACAGCTTGTTAAAATGCTGTTTCGATCCCTGCTGCATTTCTGTTTAAAACAGAAGAAAAATGGGTTTGCTTCCCGGGGAATTGACTGCGGTGTGGGAAACTGCCGAATTTTCCAAAGTTCCTGTTCTGTCGTGATCGTGTTCGCCTCCCGCGGGGAAAATCGCAAGCATCTCTGCTGTTGCTTTCTGTTCCAGGCAAGTTGAGCTTTTACTGGAACCGAATGGAGACTGTTATTTCATCGCTGTTGCGAAACAGAGTCCTACGGTGACTCGACTCGCCGTCATTCGGTTTTCTGGCCAATGAGAAAATCGTTCCAATCTATTTCGATGTCATATGTTATTGAATTTCTCCCACTTTCTTCATTTCCGTCCTGGAGACATCGGAAGGGAAAGGTAATCTAATCGAGACTGCGATTGGTGAAATTCACTTTTTATGGCCCATTCTTATTATGTTCTTTCTTTGTCGCTTTGCAGCATTGTCTGGGAGTGTGGTGGTGCACTCAGGCTTCAGTATGTTTGAAAGAGTAGTTTGGAATTGCCCCGTTGTTAGTTGTGTGATTACTTTATGGCTCATGCCCCCGGACTGTCTCACATTTAGCATTCATGCTCGCTGTGTCTGAAAATGCATTTGGTTTTCCAGTTTTGTTTGTGTTCCGTGTTAAATGCTTTCTGTTTTGCGATTCGCTCAATACATTACGAATTAACAGGGTTTCTGAGGTAACTTCCAGCTGCAAAAATCCTCAACTGAGAATCTGGGAAACTTTCACGGAGTATGGTCAGTCGGAGCAAAAGTAAGGATGTCGTTCGTTTCTGCAGTGTTTCACAATACTACCTTTCCCGTGAGCAGTCGAACAGACTAAATGATTTTGCCACAGACTGCGACGGTAAGCTCCGCAAAAACGTAATTCTTTAAAGCAGGTGTGAGCAACACAACGTTATTGGGGTACACCACGTGGATACAGATACTTCGCTGTATCACGTCCATGCTCAGCACATAGCCAAATTTAAACAAGTCCCCATTCAACAACGAGCTCATGGAAACAGAAAGGTGAAAGGTGGAATGGCTTCAGGTTTCAGTGCTGGATGCCACTGAGCCCCAGCAGGGACAGCAGAGGCCTGTTTCTGTAGTGCAGTGGTCATCACGTTCGCCTCACACGCGAAAGGTCCCTAGTTCGAAACTGGGTAGAAACAGCTTTGTTCTTCAACTGCAGCCTTTTACATGGACAAGAACGGAGCTGACTTGCTTGCTTTCCCATCTGCAAACCTGCCTTCGAGTTTGCTCAAACAAATCTGCTCTCGTCGTGAAATGCAATGCAGTTCCATTTACTAACAGTGCAAAGCATTGTAAAGTTTTTCTCCAACCTGGTTCTGATCATATGCCATTCTGTTTGAGAGTGTAGTTACCCCCTTCTGATCCTTCCACGAAAAGCATGACCGCATTTGCATTCCTTGCGCAGGCGGCCCGGTTCAAAGATAGGGAAGAAGCCGATGTGCTGGTGTCACAATGCACCACGGATTCCTGAACTAATCTGTCCGTCAAATGTATCCCAAAGTCGTCTCTGAAAGAGCTCATTTGGAAGGTGTCTGTCGTTATTCAACGTGCGAGAATTGGCACCAGAGATCCTGAATCATGTTTTGGAGCAGTTCGCACTTTAGTGGCTCTTTCAATCAGCAACAGCAATGAAAGAAATTACACTCTCAGAGGAACCTCTGGACCTGTGCTTTCATAGCGTCGCTCGTATTAAGGTGCGCCCCGAGATCTAAGCCACGTTGGAACTGAAACGAAGGAATCGACAGAGAGACTACAGAATGACATCGCATCCATTTGGTTTTCTTGAAATCACTGACGAGCAGGAAAATGTAAACGGGAGGGTGAGTGGGGAAGTGTGGCAGTTATTCAACGTGCGAAAATTGGCACCAGAGATCCTGAATCATGTTTTGGAGCAGTTCGCACGTTGGTGGCTCATTCAAACAGCAACAACAATGAACGAAATTACACTCTCAGAGGGACCTTTGGACTTTCACCAGAGCTGCAACTTCCTCACCTCCCCACTCGCCCTCGCCGTTTACATTTTCCTGCTCGTCAGTGATTTAAAGAAATCCAAATGGATGCGATGTCATTCTAGACTGTTTGTAGATTCCTCCGTTTCCGTTCCAACATGTCTTATATCTCGGCCTGCACCGTAATACTCGCGACGCCACGAAAGCACCCCTGCTACCTCAATGCTATAACAGGCCATTTGTTTGAATAAAATGATCCTCCAAAGAGTAACCCACCCAAACACTTTTTCCGATCATATTTCTTCACATTTACTGCTGACTAATACACATATCCCTGAACACGATGTGCGATTTAGCATGGCCAGCTCACCTAACCTGCACATGTTTGGATTGTGGGAGGACACGACAGCAAAGTCACATCGATTTGGGGTGAACGTGCAAAGTCCCCACAGTCACCCGAGGAGAGATTCAAACCAATGCCCCTGGCACTGTGAGGCAGCATTGCTAACCACTGAGGTACCATGTAATCTTATGCAATAAGTAAAATCAGTGAAAGATAACAAAAAAACAAGTTTCAAATGAACACTCTCCGGCATTGTCAAAGCATGTCAATCTTGCATTCAATACGAATAGGTGTATGGAAATCAATAAAAAAACAAAATCCCGGCAATTCACGAATAAACAATAATTAAAAGTTTAATTTGATCAAAGGTCATAACAATGTTTCGATGAATTGCAATTTTTAATGACAAATGTAGGTAATTAGCTGACTAATGTATAATTGGAAGTGGCATATATTTACTTAATGCCGAAGAAAGCGACTTGTTTCCCCTTGTTACACAGCAGCATAACAATGTGTGTGTGTGTGTGTGTGTGTGTGTGTGTGTTTCCGAAATGTTTGAATTAAGCTCTTTCTCACAAAATAACTGATGACTTACGATCACGAAGCCTTGTCACTTTTAAAACCACAACATTGTCAAATATTTTCCAGGAATTTACAACCAGAAGAACTAGTTAACTTCTTTTCATAGGAACCCAAACAGAATAAGTAGCGGACACTGTGAATTAGTTAAGTCAATGCAAGAATTCAACTGAAGACAACATCCCTTCTTTCCAAAATGTTCAAAATTTAAAAAAATCAAAATTTATTGCCATTGTTGAATGAAAGAATAGAGATGCTGATTCTTCTTCATTTGATTTTGTTGCATGAAACATCCGTAAGCCATATTATGATTACAAGCATAATAAAGGTGAGCATTGAAGTCAAATATAATTAATTGAATTCAACGATGTTTCAACAGGCAAAATAAAAATTGATATTTACAATGATTGAGAGATTGTGCACTGCAATATCTTTGCAGTGGTTCATGTACTGTGCCGTAAATCCACATTTGCGCAACCTACTAGATTGAATAATTATTATTTTTATTCTAAATCAGCAACAATTTAATTATCAAAGTCTGTCAATGCATTAAAGAATAATGAATAATCTCTTTTTGCAAGTGATTGAGCAATGTCTGGAAATGAACTGGAATTAATTCAGTTAAAAGTAATTACATTTCCCTGAATTTTAAGACTGAGATTACCGTGATCATTCAAATGAGCAAACATCAGATATTTGCAATGACGTTGGATGGGAAGTCATTGGTTTCTTTGTGGGGTAGGTGACCTGAGAAATAAAGGCATTTTCATACTGTACGATTAGTACTCAGAAATAATGGATTAAATCTAAATGTGAATCTCATTATACTTGTTCAAAAGACTTATTTATAAATAATTGTGCCATTACTGTAATGGCAATGACTTGATAATAAATGCTGTATTTTGAAGATTTAAAATGATACAATATTTCAAAAGCACTTTGCTGTGATGTTGATTGGATATTTATTAAGATCAGTAAACCGAGGCATTAAACATTGTACCTAGCTTTATGGATTGAAGAAAAATGAGCCATTCAGTGATTATTGAGTAAAATTCTTCTTTTTTTAAGTAAAAAATGTACGTAATACAAGAATTGTGAATTTCCATACACCGGATTCCTTGTAGAGATATGATACATCAATTTATATGATCAAAATTATGATCAATGTTGAAAGATTTGTGTCAGAATTAGGAAGAGAATTCGTAAGTCATGAAAGTGAGCTTGAAACTGAACAATGTCGTCAATGACATGTGGCGTATATGCGATTTTAATAATATTGTCATTTTTGGACAATGATGAATAATGTTGGAATAGAAATGCCAAAAAAATCAACATGGTCAAAGCAGTTCTTTTCTTACAATGAAGTGAAAACAATAATTATTTTGTTGCATGCATGATTTGAAATAGCAGTTTTTTTAATATGACATATACAGTGAAGACTAACCCTTTTTCAAAAATGTAGGAACTTCACGAATTTAAAATGCAGTATTTGTTCAATTTGTAATAAAATGGTTATAATTTGAATTGTCTCTTGTAAACACACAACAAAAAAGGAGCTTAAAGATTGTTAGATTGACATAAATTTGCTTCCCAACGTTATTGTAGTATCCTCAATATCTGTGATAAAGTAGAATTATTGGTTTAAACAATATAAATCAACATTAACGACTGAACTGAAATATAACACATCAATTGCATTAACTGCATAGAATAGTAAATAAATGATTACTGTTGTCATTTGTCCCAGGAACAATAAGACACTTACTCAGGTTATTCCACTGAATAGTAATCAGCTGATGATGAAAATCTTTGTGTCGCTTTATGTGCACTGTTTTGTGTGAACATTGATTTCAATAAATTTAGATATTTACATGAATTAGGAACAGGCTGATAACTGGGTGTGAAAGATCTTATTTAAGATTAGACAATTTTTAGTATTCACTAGGTTTGCTGAACAAAACACAGTTAAGTCATCATGCAATAAACTGGATTAGAGAGAAATATGCAAAATTCAATTTCAAATGGATGCACTCGGATATTTTCACAACATTTCAATCTTACATTCAATATAAATAGATGAGTGGAAAACTAAAAACAAATTTAAGACAACTCAAACAGATCAATAACTCAAAATTGATATATAGTAGGAAGTGGCATTTGATTATTTAACTGAAAAAGAACTTGTTTTTTTTCTCGTATTTACACCTTTGAAGCATCAAGTTCTATATGCAGTCTGAACTCAGCTCTTCAGAACAAAAGAAAATCAAGGAATATCTGTACTTTGCATATTTCATCTGTGTGAGTGCAACATTATCAAATATTTTGCAAAGAATATTGATTGAGTGGAATTAGATACATTCCGTTATTCGTGGACTGAAGAAAATATATAGCAGATATTGTGATTATTGGAATGAATAACAAATGAAAACATATCTAATGTTGAATTGAAAGGCAATTCATTCGATTCTTAGATATTTTCTTATCAACATTCAGAGCTGCTCTGGCACAGCTCTGTGCAAGGTGGGAATTGAAATTGTACCCTCTGGTCTGGTAACAGAGACACGACCAGAGTGGCACAAGATTCCTTCATAACATTCCCAACCAGGCTGGGCAGGGCTGAAAACTAATCAGATGTTTATTGTGATAATTGGATTGGAATTAAATGGTTGGACACTGTGTGTAATCTACTTAAAATTCAGTAGCAATTTACAATAATGATGGGAGTTAACAAATGTCTTAATTAAACATGATTTTTATGATCACTTGGGGAACGACAGCTTGACAGGATGGTGTGATTAGTGTGCATTATATATAAAAATGAATTTAATTATTCTATATGGTCAGAAGTTTCTCATTTTCTGAAATGCAGATTAAAATGTTTTTGTTCGACACGTAAATTGGAACAAAATGATGAATTGGTCAGTCAATGTACCTATTCAGCTGAAGACAACTTTCATTCTTTCTGAAAATGTACGATTTCTAAGAAGTCACTATTTCCTGTGATTGTTTAATGAAATAAGATAGATGCCAACCCTTTTTTGTATGCTTCAAAAAATTCATGAGGATTTGAATTATTTTGCACATGAAAAATATTCAATTTTTATTGTGATGAAAAACACAATAAATGTTAACATTAAAGTGATTTCCAATCAAATCAATTCAAAAGTGTTTCTAAGTTTAAACTGAAAAACAATATTCAGAATGATTGAGTGATAGTACGTTGCAATGTCCTTGCATTAGTTATTGTATGGAAATATAGTTCCACATGTCCACCCCTTAACGAATTGAACAATTATTAGGTTTTGGCAACAAATCGATTTGAAATATTTTATTAATGAATTTAAGAATAATGAGGTATCTCCTCTTACTATTCCACTGAGTAATGTTAAGAAACGAAGAGAAATATTGCAGTGTAAAATAACTGGTGTTCTCTGAATTCCAATGGCTGAGAAGACTGTGATCTTTCAACTGAGCAAAAGTCAGATATTTACAAATGATGTTGCAATGGCAATTATTGGTCTTTTGTGGGTATATTGACCTGATCAAACAGGTTTTACTATTGTAGCACTCACACTAAGAAATATGGAAGGTATTAAAAGCACATTGTTCTTGTTATAAAGCCGAAGTTAAAGTATTGCGTAATTATTGTAATTGATCATTGTTTCTAAAATCCTGATAAATAAATTGACTTAATATTTTGAATGCACTTTGCTCTGATGTCGATTGTATATTCATTAAGATTAATAAACTGAAAATTAAGATATAAAGCTTGGCTTTAATAATTAAAAAATCTCAGCAACAATTGAACATCGTTCAACTTTTTTTTGGTCGGTTCATGTCTATTTTATTAATGTAACGTTTATCATGATAAATGTTTAGATAAATGTCAGAACTAGGAAAAAAATAATGAGGATAGGAAAGTGAGTATTATTATGAACTAAACATCGAGTTAATGACATTTGGTACAGGAAGTCATTTTGTCGCAAAAAACTAATAATTCTGTGATTATTGATCATTGCCACCTACTGTTGGAAGAAAATAAAACTATCTCAAAATGAAACTAAAATAAATATCATTTTTGGAGGTCACATGATTTGAAAAACGGACATTGTCACTTAATGTGACATTTTAGCTGAAGAATCGTTCTTCCCCCCTCCCCCCGCCACCCCCATGTGTAGTCCTTTCAATAATTTAAAATTTAGCTTAAGTTGAACTAAATAACAAATGGATATTCCTCCATTATTTTCTTGCACACAAAAAATTTTTTTAAAAAATGAAAATGACATCGCTCTGCAAGGAATAGTTCCACAGATAATAAGTGTTCATATTGAATTAAAATGTCACCATAGCTGTAGGAGTGATTTCCCCTGACAAGGAATGAAGACTGAGGAGATAGGCCGAACTCAGGCAAGTGGAAGATGTTTACTCATGCTGCAATCAGTTAATGCAGGGATCATCCCCCGAGGCAAATCTAGGAAGGGAGATCCATGATACACTGTAACGTGTACAGTAAAAAACAGTATTTTTACACACCTTCTGTATTACAATGTCCATATGCAATGTAGTTACAGTCCTTCCCTCATTATACAGACACCCGATCCTGTAGAACAACTAATCTTGGATGAACATCGCTATGGATAGCCCGAGCTTCCTATTGCTTCATGGTGTTTTACAG
Organism: Chiloscyllium punctatum; assembly: GCF_047496795.1. Classification (NCBI taxonomy): domain Eukaryota; kingdom Metazoa; phylum Chordata; class Chondrichthyes; order Orectolobiformes; family Hemiscylliidae; genus Chiloscyllium; species Chiloscyllium punctatum. Next base: position 36,558,735 of record NC_092751.1, on the reverse strand, counting down.
GTGGTATAATCTCCAGGCCTTGGGATCTCTCTGTGCATATTATTTCCTCAGATTACAAAATTAATTGTTGCAGTCCTTTGGGCCTCTCACTCTGCCTTATTTGCGATTCTCAAGGATATGTAATTAGAAACTTTTTAAATGTTCTGAGCAACGTTAGTGGGCGACATGGTGGCACAGTATTTAGCACTGCCGAATCACAATGCCAGAGACTCGGGTTCAATATCCCGCCTCAGGCGACTGACTGTGTGGAGCATGCACATTCTCCCCGTATCTGCGTGGGTCTCCCCCGGGTGCTCTGGTTTCCTCCCACATTCCAAAGATGTGCAGGCCAGGTGAATTGGCCGTACTAAATTGCCCATAGTGTTACCTAAGGGGTAGATGCAGGGGTATGGGTGGGTTGTGCTTCAGCGGGGCGGTGTGGGCTTGTTGGGCCGAAGGGCCTGTTTCCACACTGAAAGTTATCTATCTATTCTCCAAAAAAAAGTAACTATTTCTGGCAATCAAACCCTGTCTATTTCCCTGATAGCCGCTGTGGAAGTTAGCTGGGCTCTATCCTGCAGCTGGTGTTTATTCATTCACTGGGAAAATTATTCTTTCATTAATGAAAGTCAGGGTTAGTCATTTTTCTGTATGCCTGCATTCTCTTATCACTATCTGGTATATCACTGTCTGGAATGGCATACTTATGGACTTGGAGTAGGATTGTACAAAATGTTCTTTTTTAATTTAAGACTAAAACAGATTGTTCGTCTCATTTATCTCCCCTCCACCATTTTGTGTTTTAATTCCAAGGCAGGCTGCTCGGGGCTTCCCTACGGCAGCAAATCTACAAGGATTTCAGCACTAAAATAAAAATGATCATTCGCTACCATTAGGAAACAGTACCATGCAATAGGTTTACGTCACTGAGACTTAATTCCACACTTAAAGCCGACTATACTGGATTTGATCAATGATTACATATTAGATATAAGTAACATTTAGTGTTAAAACTAGTCACGGTAAATTTAAAATGATTATAAATGTCATATTACAATCCGCCACATGTAGAATTGAACATTAATTATTGGAGTCTAAAACAATCAGACGTATCTTCATTTGTAAGGCGAATATGAATCCAATGATTTCTGTGAACATTCAAATGAGAAGGTATCAGATATTTCCTGTCAGTGTTGGATGAGGAATCATTGCTTGGTTTGTGGTTGTGTTGACCTGGAATAAAAGATAATTTTTTCTTTGTAAAATTGGCACTACAAAATAATGATTAAATTGAAATGTGAATCTCACGATATTTGTTACAAAACCTAACTTGAATTACTGTGTGATTGTTGGACTAACAATGAATTGGTAATCTATTTTAGAACACTGACACATTAAGTGATTCAATATTCCCAAACGGGTTTGCTGTGATATCGATTACATAATAATTAGTATCAGTGAACTGAGAGTTAGAATGCTGGCATGATGTTTTGGAAAATATTTTCGATATGCATTGATTATTGATCATTCAATATTCTCAGATAAAACTGCAATCTGTAATTGCTGTCTCAGCTTTTCTTCTGTAGAAATACAATATATAATCCATGCAACTTTTCATGTCATCAATATTCAGACATTTGTGTCGACATTACAAAGAAAATAAATCGACAAGGAACATGGGTATCATAGCAAAAAACAGTCAACAACATTTATAGAGGAAATTTTTAAACATTGTCTCTGAGTGAATACATAAAAAGGTTTAATGGGGATCTGTTGCAATGTATTGAGCCGCATTTACATTTTTAGCACGATGATTGGGGGAACCTATCAGAAAACTCGCCTATATTTAGGAATTCCTTTATCTCAAAACATGTTACTATCAGCATCCTTAGTCGTAAGTGAAGTCTATTTAATGGTGTGGGAATGATGTGTGTATATGATAAGAAGGAATCTCTTGCATATATTTGGGATGGTGTGAAAGCGTGATGTTTGTTGTGGTTATTCATCTTGAGAACAATACAATACTGACAAAAGATTTTGCACTGAACAGTAATTAGGTGGCCTTGAATCCCATCGTGTGGCTTTATGTGCGGTGAGTAATTTATTTCAAGAGCTTTGAGATATTTTCCATGATTTGTAAAATGATTAATAATTTTGTGACAAACATCTACATGTGGTCATGAGCTGGATTCAAAGAATCCAATGTGTTGGTGTGAAAACCCTTCATTATTGACATTTCCAAGCGAGGTGTATAATGCTCAGGCACTGGCTGGAAGCCAAGGTGTAAGAAAATCTGATTCACTCTGGAGCTGATTGATTCTAACTGCTTTTTGATTGAGGTTGATTGATTTTGTATTTGTCCCGATTTCTCTGCCTGTAGGTGAATTTAGAACTCCAATTTCTGTCCAAGGGTCACTTCACATCACTGGAGAGTTAAAATATAATTCACATATTGTGATAACAATGAATTTTCAATTAAAGTTTGTGTTTTAACAAACAAAACGATTTGTTGTTTTCCGGGAATATACACTGACATTGATTAGATATTTATTAAGATAGATATACTGAGAATTATCATCTAGTTGCAGGATTGTTGAATTGTTCAACCACAGACTTAAGGGTTTTATTTTTGGAATGATTTGGAGGCGCCAGTGTTGGACTGGGCTGCACAAAGTTAAAAATCAAACACCAGCAGTTTATTAACCAATATGTTTATTTTGAAGAACTAGCTTTCAGAAGAACCAGCGTTCATCAGCTGTTTGAAGGAGCAGCGCTCCGAAAGCCAGTGCTTCCAAATAAACATGTTGGACTATAGCCTGGTGTTGTGCGATTTTTAACTTTGTTTTTTGGAAGGAATATTTTCTTTATTCAAATATACAGGCTGTTCAAGAACTCTATCGCGCCTTTCGTGATTTTCTTTTAGATTTTCTCATGTATAATTCACACAATTTTCACTGTAATCAGTATTTCAAATTTCCATCAGATCTAAGATGAAACGAGGACCAATTAATGAGTACTTCCATGAATGGAAAGCACAATAAATTAACTTTGCAGAGGCAAGATTCAAATGTTATCTGAATAAGCAAATAAACATTTTGAATGGAAAATATCTGAAAATGTTCACATTCAAATTTGAATGAAGTCAAATTACTTCTTTTTGAAATACATGGCCTGAAAACCTGTTTGAAAACATGAACAAATCAAGACTATCAACATGTCTTGCTGTCAGTGTCCTCGGCCAATTTTCATAAAGAATAAACACCACTTTCAGCAACAAGTATCATGTGTAATTACTAAATTGAAAAATAAGGTGATAGCTCTTGTATTTATTGGCAAGAATGTTTACTGTGGTTATTCCACTCAGTAAAAATAAGATCAAGACCAATGGCTGTTAGAATCATTGGCCACTCGTAATGAAGAATAAACACTGCTTTGAGCAACAAGTATCATGGATAATTACTGAACAGAAATTTCAAAGGACACCCATTGTATTTATTGGCTGGAATAATGACAAGATGCTTACTGTGGTGATTAATCTCAGGAACAATAAGACAATTACTCAAATAATTCCTGAACAGTAATTAGATGGTAATGAAGACCATTGTGTGGCTTCATGTGTCGTGCTTTGTGTGAGCATTGCTTTCAATAACATTGTGATATTATACAGTGTGCAGCTAAGGTGAGTTGGTCATGCTAAATTGCCAATAATGTTCATGGATGTTTCAGGTTAGGTGCATTAGATCTTGTTAGAGTGGTGCTGGAAAAGCACAGCAGTTCAAGCAGCATCCAAGGAGCAGTGAAATCGACATTTCAGGCAAAAGCCCTTCATTAGGAATACAGCCTGTATCCCTGATGAAGGGCTTTTTGCCCGAAACATTTATTTTCCTGCTCCTCAGATGCTGCCTGAATTGCTGGGCTTTTCCAGCACCGCTCTAATCTAAACTCTGATTTCCAGGATCTGCAGTCATTGTTTTTACCGAGGTTAGGTGCATTAGTCAGGGGAAATGTCGAGTAATAGAGTAAGGGAGTGTCTGGGTGGGTTACTCTTTGGATGGTCAGTGTGGACTGTTGGGCCAAATGGCCTGTTTCAACACTGTCATAGAATCATAGAGTCATAGATTCTATGAATCTATGATTCTATGATTTTGGATTAAATTGATATGAGTGCTAAAGATACTACTTAAAGTCAACAAAATCTTTTAAGTTTAGCAAGGTACATTGAAGCCATCATGCATGAAGTGAGATAAGTGTGTGTGTGTGTGTGTGAGAGAGAGAGAGACAAATTAAATGTTCAAATGAAAACACGCCAATAATTTCACAGCATATCAATCTTACATTCAATATGAATAGGTGAATGGAAAATAAAAATAAATTTCTGACAATTCATGAATAAGTAATAAATAGAAAATAAATTTGATCAAAGCACATACCGGTATTTAGATGAATTGCAATGTTTAGTTACAAATGTAGGTGATCAGCTGTCCAATGAATAACATGAAGTTGCATTTGGTATTTTGCTGAAGAGGAATTTCGACTGTTAATATTTTCCTCTTTATACTACCGGAGAATAAAGATTTATGTGCTTGAAATGTTTGAACTAGGTTCCTTTAAACAGTAAAACAAATCATGATTACCATGTCTTAGACTCTTCCATCTTTAAGGTTGCAACATCGTCAACTATTTTTCCAAGGAATGTAGAACCAGCAGAATTAGATGCATCATTTTATTAGTGAACTGAAGAAAATCAATAGGAAATATGGTGATGATTGAAATGAAGAACAGATTGAAGAATATCTAATGTTGTTTTGAAAAGCAGTTCAATCTATAGTCAGATATGTTCTAATGAAATTTCTGAGCTGCGCTGACACATCTCCGCTGAATGTGGAAATTGAAATCATTCCTCCTGATCTTGACGGAGAGACACTGTCAGAGCTCCACAAGGACCCGTCATAATGTTACCATCCCGGAAGGGGAGATGTATAGTCACATGCTTACGGCGGCAACTCAAATGAAAATTAATCAGATGTTTCTTGTAATTATTTGAATGGGAATTAATTCCGTATTTCCTGTGTGTAATGAACTGACAAAGCGAATTAGTAATTTACAGTAATGATGTAACAAACCAATAAAGACTTTAATTAAATATGAATCTCGTGATTATTCATTATAAGACAAAAACTAATCATTTGATCAGTGTACACTGATGAACGAAACTCAATCAATCCAAAAGTTCCATATGTTCAATGCAGTTTGTCACAGAATGAAAAGAAAATTAATATGCAATTGCAACATAAATGATTAGGAAAATAAATTAATTGGTCACTCAATGCGGTTGCTCATCTGAAGACAACTTCCCTTCTTTCCAGAAATGTTCAACTTCCCAAAGTTCAAAATGTCCTGTGACTATTTCATGAAACAATAAAGAGATGTTCGTTCCTTCTGTTGTACTTCAAACAGTTACAAAAATTTTAAATGATTTTGTTCCATGAAAAGTGATTAACTTGTATTGTGTTTATAAATACAGTAAATGTTAACATTGAAGTTAAACATAATTAAATCAATTCAACTCTTTCCACGGTTAAAATAAAAATTGCTATCCACAATGCCCACTGCAAAATCTTTACATTATTTAATTTATGAGCCATAATTTCGTAGTCATACCGTGAACTATATTGAGCAACGATTAGATAATAGCAGCAATTGAATTGTCAAAATTATATCATTTCATTTAAGAATACTGAGAAATCTCAGTTAATTATTTCACTGAGCAATGTGGAGAAACAACCAGGAATTATTCTGATGAAAATAATTGCATTTCTCTGAACGCTTCAGCTGAGATTACCGTGAACATTCAAATGAGCAAGTATCAGATATTTACAATGAGACATCGAATGGGAAGTCATTGGTTCCATTATGGGATCGCTCACCTGAAAAATAAATTGATTTATGCATTGTAGTGTTCGTACTAAGAAACAATTGATGCAATTAAAATGCGAATCGCACTATATGTGTTAGAAAGAATAACTCCAATAATTGTGCAATTATTGTCATGGCAGTGACTGGAAAATTACGTTGTAATCTAAAAAAAAGATTCAATATTTTAAAAGCACTTTGTTGTGATGATGATTGGATATTCATTAAGATCGGTAAACTGAGAAAAAGAATATGGTAGCTAGCTTTTTGGATTCAGAAAAATGAGCCATTCAGTGATTATTCAGCAGAATTGCTTTTGGTTCAAAAATGCAGGATTACAAGAATTACATGTTTCCATCCATTGGTTTGCTTATTGAGATGTAGCTTTAATTTACAACTTTTTGTTCATGGCCAATGTTTAGGCATTCATGTCAGACGTAGGAAATAAATAAGGAGATAGTGAAAGTACATATTGCAGTGAACATAAGATACAGGGATCTTCCATAATTCTGTGATTATTGTACATCGATAAATAACTTGGGAGTAAAAAATAATTAGAAATCAACATGTTCAAAGCATTTTTTCTCTTGTAACAAATTGAAAGAAATCCTTATGCATTGCACATGGTTTGAAAACACATCAGTCACCAAAACCCCAGTCAGAAATAAAATCAAGGTCATAATAAGCATCGGTTTAAGATAATAAGACCCTTATGAAGAGTATTCTGCTCAACAGTAATTAGAGGACCTTGAACATCTTCATGTCATTCTTGTAGAGAAAACTCTTTCATTATTCATAAAGAGTTAATATTGTAAATATTTTGACATTTGTATCAGAACTAGGAAGAAATTGAGAAGCAATTCACATGACTATTTTCGTGAAATAAACTCAAAATAAATTAAATTTACAGTGCCACCTTTCAGTATTTTCTCTGCATAAGCAGATAAAGGTTTTTAATGCGCAAAATCAACAGGTTTTCACCTACAGTTGTACTAAGCCGAAATAAAATTATTTTATTTTGCGATACTTTAACTGGAACCCTGATTGACCAGCTGCTACGTATGTTGATGTTACCATCCTCGGTCATTTGCAATAAAGCATGGTTATTGGTTTTAGCTAAATAATTTGTGTGCAATTACTGAACCAAAATGTAAGAAATCAAATGCATTTATTGGATGGAACTGGTCACCAAATGTTTATTGTGACTCTTGTTCTCAGGAACGATAAGAGACTTACTCCGGTTTTTCTCCTGAGCAGTAATTAGATGACCAGGAAGACATTGTGTGGCTGTATGTGCCCTATCGTGTGAGCATTGATTTCACTTACATTGAGATATTTTACTAATATCGGAAGGGTTTAACAATCGCGTTTTAAAGTTCTTAATTAAAGTCATATTTTCTTTTTAAAAATTATGGGAATTCCTTTGTGAAACATTGATTTAGAGATGCTGGAGTTGGACTGGGGTGAGCAAAGTTAAAAATCACATGACACCAGGTTATAGTCCAACAGGTTTATTGGGAAGCCCTAACTTTCAAGGTGCTGCCTCTTCATCAGGCGATCTTCATCTCTTCATCTGCTCGGACTAGAGAATAAGGATTGGTGTACGGGAGGTGTTGAAATGCACAATAATGTTGTGTTAAGTGTTTATTGAATCTCTTCTGCAGCATTAAGTTCACAGAATAAACAAAATGTGAGCATTCATGAGCTGACTGGAAGTAAAATCCTGTTGCCCACCATATGAATAATACCCGAATGTATTTTGATTAAAATAAAATGAATTTCATTACTTACATCCTTTAAAAATTTAAAAACTGCAGTGTCCTCAAATCTAAAATTTAGATATAATATAATATAATGCATAATGTTATTAATGATCTGAAGATAATAAATTGCAGATTGAGAGATTATTGGAATGAACAACAGACAGAAGCAGATCTAAAACTGGATTGAAAATCAATTCAAACTCTGCTTAGATATTTTCTAATCACCATTCTAAGCTGCTCTGGCTTATCTCTGTTGGAGAAGGGAACTGAAGCCACACGTCCTAGTCTCATAGGAGAGACACTACTAGAGCTGCACAAGTGTCTTTCGTTATGTTCCTAACAAGGAAGGGTGGGATTATAATCAATTGTGATTACTCATATGAAAACTAATCAATATTCATTCCGATAATTTGGCTGAGAATTAATTGGACTGTTTCTGTGTGTAATGGACTGAGAATGAAATAGTAATTCCCAATAATGATGGTACTAAGCACATATGCTCTTACTTAGAAATTAAAATCATGGCAATTGAAAGAATGATAAATACACATATTGCTAATTCATGAAAAATATGACTGTGGAATGTGTTTAAAGTAGTTTTTCTTGCAATGAAAAGATAGCTAGAAAGCTTAGCAGCAGGATGTAATTGCAAAAAAACATTCAATGTGACTATTCTGCTGCAGGCAGCTCCCCTTCCTTACACACATGTATGACTTCCAACAATTCAAAATTTACTCTGATAAAGAAAAGAACATACGTATGTAAATTCTTCTTTCTTGTTGACAAAAAAGTCACAAATTTGATTTTTTAGTTTTAAAATTTTTAACTATTACTGTGATCAGAAATACAATAAATCTTCATGTTGAAGAAAAATATGATCAAATCAAATCAAATCAAAATACACATCGATATTCACAATAATTGGGAGAGTGAACACAACAATATCTTTCCATCAGTTAATGTACGGAGCCATAATTCCACTGTTATACCCCTTACTGGAATTAATTAGTGGATCTATTATTAGATATTATAAATAACTAAATTATTAATATGCTGTCAGTGAACTGAATATTAATGAGAAATCTCACATTGCTGTTTCAACGAGCAATTTGTCGAACTAAACAGTAATTATTACTGAAATGTCTTAGATAGCTCTTAATCAATGAGGCTGCTATTACTTTGATTGTTGAAACGAGTAGCATTCAGATATTTATAATGAGCATTGGCTGGAAATCAATGCTTTTTGATGTAGACCTGAAAGATTTTGTTATTGTAGTATTGGCAGTAAGAAATAATTGATTAAATTATGATGTGCATCTCACCTTACTGAATATTTTCAAGTTTTCTAAAAGGTTTCTGGTCCAGTCTTCAATTTAACAAGGGTAATTTTGGGTCAGCACATCAGTAACTGCAAACATTTTCGAAACATCTCCATCAAAGTTATTAATCTGATAATTCAGAACGAATATCATAAAAACTCTGTAAATTTAACTGACTATATTTTTAGATTGTAGTCAAGTTCGTTCTCTACTTATTTCCTTCCTATTTCTGACACCAGTGCCTCAATATTAATTAGATTAAGTGTCGTATGAGTTCGACGTTAGTTTTCTCTCAAAGATCTGTGCAGCACAGGAATTGGTCATTTGGCCCATAACGTTGTGTTGAACGTAATGCAAAAGAAACTCATCCCTTCTGCCTACTCTTGGTCCATATCCTACCAAATTATCGAAATGAACATTAAAGAGCCTTAATGTATCCGCTTTCAGCACCAACCCTGGAAGTTCATTCCAGACAGCTACCACTACCTGTGTAAAAACAAATTGCCCCTTACATGCCCCTTGAACATTCCCCCTAACCTTAAACGCATGTGACATAGTTTTTGATGTTTCAACTCTGGGAAAAAACTCTCTGACCGTCAACCCTATCTATGTATCTCATGATTGTACAGCTATCCATCAAGTATTCCCTCAGTTTCCGCCATTCCACAAAAAGGAATCTGAGTTTTTCTCGCCTCTCCGAATCCAGGCAGCATCCTGGTAAACGCCCTCTGTACCCTCTCCAAAGCCTCCATACCCTTCCTGTAATGTGGTGAACAGAAGTGAATACAATACTTCAAGTATGCCTTAACCAAAGTCTTATAAAGTTACAATATGTCTTCCTGACTCTTGTAACCAGTTTCCTAACCAATAAAGGCAAGCATGCCATTTGCCTTCCTAACCACCTAATTACTTGCATGGTCACTTTCAGGGAACCATGGTCTTGAACGCCAAGATCCCTTTGAATAATAAAGCTATTAGGGTCCTGCCATTAACTATCCGCTTTTCCTTAACATTTGAGCTTCCAAAGTGAAACACTTCACACTTGTATGGATTAAACTTCACCTTTAATTTATCTGGCCATATCTGCAATTTATCTTTTTCCTGCTCAACATTGTCCTCAACTACACTGAACGCTATATCATCTGCAAATTTATTAACTCCCCCAATTAGATTTTAATCCATTTCACTTCTATATATTTGTATTGCAAACAGAAGGGTTCCAGTACTGATACCTGTGGAAAAAAGGCATAAAATGAGGGAAATGCAGAATTCTTGAAGAAATGAGGTTATTTCAATGACAGAACAATTCTGATGAATAATCTTCAAAGGTGTGAGTTTTGGTTTTAAATTAACCCGATGTTTTAATTCTCAGTATACTGATCTTTATGGATATCAAGGACAAACTGCTTTGAATACATTGAATCATTTTAAGTGTTGAGTTCTAACATTAATTATTATTTAATTGTTATTTCAATTCACACACCATCATGAGATTAACACTTTTGTTGAATCCATTATTTCTTAGTGCCAGTATCGTAATGAAATATTAACATTCTTTTCAGGTCAACACACCTGCAATCAACCAAAGTTTTCTCATCCAACAATCATTCTAATTATCTCATTCGCTTTCATTTGAATTCTCATATTAATGGAAGGATCATTAATCAGTCTTATCAATTAAGAGATGGTGAATTATTTTCACATAAATACTTCTTTTTTTTCCTCAACATATTGCAGAATTACATTGCAATAAGGGTTTTCTCATCATTTACAAATTTGTTATGAGCCATTTTAAAACTAATTATTGACAATATCTAATCGGTAATCATTGTTGAAATCCAATATCTCCAGCTGTAGATGAGGAACTATGTCTCAGTACATCAACTGGTACAAACAATATTGCACTCTACAATCTCTTAAGCTTAGCAAAAATAATTTTAAGTGTGGAAGCTTAGCTGGATTGAATTGGTTGTGAGCAAAAATGCAGTCTGAGGAAAGGTAACTGGCCCAAAAGTATTAACACTTACTTCTTTCCACAGATGCTGCCAGATCTGCTGAGTTATTTTCCAGCAATTACTGATTTTGTTTGTGATTTTCACCATCCACAGTTTTGTTTACATTCTTGTATCGATTGTATTTCACTTCAATTCTAACATTTCTTTATTTCTGATTATTACAATAAGAACTCAGTATTTTTCATGTTAAACATTATTTAAATTTTACGAGATTCTTGTGTAAATAAACCAGAATTGACAAATGTTTGTTCTATGCTTTTACAATAGATCTTGAATTCTTAGAAATCACAATTTTTTGAAAATGAGGGAAGTTGTCTTTCGCTGAGTAGTCATATTGAATGACTAATGCTTTATTTCCAATTCATGTGCATTACAAAGCAGGTTAATTTTTATTTATGCAGATGAATAACTGCTTCAAACATATTGACTTACTTGATTATCATGAGATCTATGCTTATTTAAGATCATTGTTAACTCGTTCCTTCATTATTAGAAATGACTAATTCTTTATATCGGTACACTACACTATGGAACTGTCTAATGCAATCCTTGTCCAATTCGAACAATAAATATCTGAGTAGTTTTCCCTGTGAATAAACACAGTAAGTATGTGATTATACTCCTGCCCTTCCTGCAGGGGAATATTATGGAGGACTCCGGTAATATCTGTACTAGTAGACCAGGGGGCATGGATTCAATTCCCACCTTCAACAGCGATGTGTAAAAACACCTCAGAGTTGATCGAAAAATATCTAAGTGTCGATTGAATTGCTTTTCAGCCAACATTGTCTCAACTTGTAACTGTTGTTCATTATAATGATCACAACATCTTGAATTTCTTTGCTTCACATCACTGATTGAAGTATGAATGTTATGACGCTGCTTCTAAATACCTCTCAACTTTTAATAATTTTGCAGTTCTAAAGATTCTGCGGTGTAAATAATATTTAAGGTGAGGGGGAAAGATTTAAAAGGGGTCTGAGGGGAAACTTTTCCACACAGTGTGTTTCACATATTGGGATGAGTTGTGAGAGGAAGGGCAGTGGCTGGTACAATTACAACATCTAAAAGACTTTTGGACAGTTTATTGGATAGAAAACTTCCAAACGGGTATGGGGCAAACACAGGGAAATGGGACTAGTTTAGTTTAGGAAAACTGGCCGGAATGCTAAGTTGGGCTGAATGGTCTGTTTCTGTGCTGTGTCAGTCTAGCATTCTACAATTCAAACTTCACTGTGATTGGTAAAGGAAAGAACAAACGGGTGTTAATTGTATTTTGTGTCCATAAAAAAGTGACATGAATTTTAAATAATTTTGTCACATGAAATATTTCGCTCTTATTGTGATTAGAAGTACAATGAACGTGAGCATCGAAGTGAAATATAATTAAATCAATTCAACTGGTTCCATGGTTAAGATAAAAATTGATATTCACAATCATTGTGAGTTTGTACATTGCAATATCTTCACATTACTTCATGTACTGAGCCATTATTACACATTTATACCCCCTACTGAATTGCACAATACTTAGATATTAGCAACACTTAGATTTTCTAAAATCTATCAGTACACTTAGAAGGAGAAATCTAATTTTGCTGCATGACTGTGCAATGCGCAGACATGAACAGGAAGTATTGCAGAGAAAAGTAGTTACAGTTCTCTGAACTCATAAGGCTGAGACTACTGTGATTATTCAAATGAGCAAAAGTCAGTTTTCGAAGCGTGTTGGATGCAAAATGATTGATTCCATTGTGGGATAGTTGACCTGAAAACAATAAGATTGTTGCAATGGATTAAATTAAAATATGAAATTAAATAATATATGGATCTGATGATACACGTTAGAAAGCCAAATAACTTATTCAGCAATTATTAAAAGGATAATGAATTCCTAATAAATGTTATATTCTGAACAAATAAATTGACTCAGTATTTTAAAAACACTTTGCTCTAGTGTTGATTAGACGCACATTAAGATCTGCAAACTGAAGACTGAAATATAAAATCTAGATTGATGGATTGAGGACAATAAATCAGCCATTCATTAGTTTTTGAAAAGAATTTATTTTTTTGTCAAAATGCAGACAATACAGAAGTAATGTATTTCATTCAATTAGTTTACTTGTAGAAACATGTGTTTTTAATTTATGTAATTTTATTCTGATCGATGTTCAAACATTTGTGTCTGAATTAGGAAGCAAATAAAAAGATAATGAAAGTGAATATGATAGTGGCCACAAGATACAGTCCATGACATTTGATAGAAAAAGGAATTTGCATAATCTCATGACTATTTAATGTTCATAAATAATTAACTCCTCAGGTACTGAAGCAGTCCAAATCCAACTACAACAATATCTGGACAATATCCAGGCTTGGGCTGACAAAGGCTAAGTAACATACATGCCACACAAATGCAGGCTATGACCATCACGTATAAGAAATAACCTAACAACCATCCCTTGACATTCGATGGTGTTACCATCACTGAACACCCACTATCAACACTATCCTGGGGATAATCGTTGATCAGGAACTGAATTGGTCTCACCACATAAACACAGTGGCTACAAGAGTAATTCAAATCCTGGCTCTGAAATCCTGTCCAAACGCTACCAGGCACAAGTCAGGAGTATGTTGGAATACTCCTCACTTGCCTGGTTGAGTGCAGCCCTTACAACACTCAAGAAACTTGATACCACCCGGAATAAAGCAGCCCACTTGATTGGCACTGCGGCTACTGAGCATCAGTGGTGCAATCTCTACCTCTTCTTATTATCAAGGATAAAAGAATTTTACATTGTTCAACTTTCTCATCAAAACCGAGTACAGTATTCACCGCAGCCCTCTTTTATACTAACCAGCAGCATTTCCATCACCAATAGCAGCTCCTCTTAAAATATTTTGTCAGTAACTTGTAATTAACTGATTGCTACAATTACAACTGAAAGCGTGTTGCTGGAAAAGCGCAGCAGGTCAGGCGGTATCGAAGGAGGAGGAGAATCGACGTTTCGGGCATGAGCCCTTCTTCACGAAGGTCCTGAAGAAGCAGTGAACCAAATTTTGAAATGATCTTTCGGAACATAATATATATCAGGTTAAAACTGAAGTAGGTGTCTTACACAACTTGCTGCAAGGACACAGACAGTAGAATCTGAGGTGATCATGAGTATGTGGAGATGAATTTGGGAGACAAGCTGAGACTGTATTGGAGTAGTCACGGTGAGAGGGAACAAATGCTGGATGCAGGGTTTCAGCAGCTGATGGACTGACACTGAGGTGAGCCATCGGAAACTGAGCAAGTGACCACCATCTAATAGGACAGAGAAACTGATCCATCAGCCTGAAACTGACTGACCACGTGGCTGTCAGTGACTCCAACACAAGGGAATGGAAACATTGCTCAGAGCCTGTTACTGTAACATTCAACACAACCAGGAAATGGAAAGTGAATAATTAGCTGAAAACAAAGCCACTGCTCTGTTAGAGTCTAAACCATTCAATGTTCAGTTATTGAACAGTATTGATTCTCAGAATATTCTAACCTGCAGAATCACAGTAAAAGGGGAAAGTAAACAACATTCTTGGCAAAGACATAATGAACCAACTGCTTATATAAAAACAGCTCAGCAAAAAGGGCTGAATCCTCCACAAACTGACAAACAGTTACCATCAGATTTATAGATAGACAATGAAATTCTTCAGAAAATCACTTCCCTGCTTATGGTGTGTGGGAGAAACCATTCTCAGTGAGAACTGCCACTTATTTCCTTTGAAAAGAGTCTCATGTTCCCCTCAGAAAAGCAGGTGTGCCCCAAACTTACAGACTGACTTACAGACAAAGGAAACCTGATCAGGGACTCGCAGGTTAATTAAGCTATTAGTGAGAGTCCATTGCACACAACAAGAGCTTAGACCACAACAGATCCTAGTGAAACCAACAATGCAATGAAAAAGGTTTATTAGTCTTTATAATCATGCAGCCTCTCTCAATCAAATAATCCCAGTCAACTTCCAAACATTTTAAAACTATTAATACCAATGTATACATATTTATTTCCTTTCCTAATTTCCTCCAAAAAATATATCTGATTATTCTCTTCGAAGTATATTTTAAATGGTTAATTCATAATCACAATTCATTTCCAATTATTCTTAGAGCAAAACAACTTGCAAACTAAAATAGTTTTCATGTCAATAATGACACTGGAAACTTTGTTATGTAGTTTACCCATATTTCCAAATATTGTTTTGGTTCATTATTGCAGTGAAGCTAAAATTAAAGTCTACTTATTTTCTCTGATATCCTTCCATTACTTTATTCCCTAATAACAATGCCCATGGTGTAATGGGTTACAAGCATTGAATAAAATTGAATTTTCATTGCAAGAACTGGTACAAATAATCACATGTTGTCGTTGATTATCATTTATTTTCATTGTATGATCACATTAAATTCACTTAAATAATCACAGTACAATTCTCACCTCGATAGATATGTCGAGTGAATGTCAAATTATTCTTATTTCAAGTAAAACCAAATTACATTTTGCTCTGTTTTATTCCAGGAATGACGGAATATGTTGCATTATTATGATAAACAGGAACAGGTGAATGTAGTGGCTCTCAGACGTGAGGCCTTAAAGCCAAAGAACCAGGTGGTAGTTACAGTGGGGGAGGTACCGAGTGCCCCGCTCTCCTCAGAAGGCAGTGAGGATGGTGACACTGACTGGAACGGGTTAGATGACAAAGCGCACACGAATGGACAGAGAGACGGCAATGAGTGGGATCACCCATTGCCCTATAAGGTCCAAAAGGCCCTGTCTATGGCACCACTGGGCATCGTAGCTCAACTTGGACAGACAGTAGGGAGCAACAAACGGAACTGACAGAAACCAAACATGAACCGTTCATCTGCTGAATGACAGAAGTTGGTGAGTTAACACCCGGCCTGAGAGAGAAATGGTAATATTGGGCCTTATTGGGAGAATATGGATGAATTAATTGAGGTACAGTCTCACCGATGATGGTGTCAGGCCAAAAGCTCCTAGGCCAAGATGCCCCGACATGTACATCAGAACCTGTCTCTGCAATGAGAGGGTGCAGGTGCGAGCCGATTCCCCCCAGTTCCCAGCTGATCAGTGTCTCCAGGAATTTACAGATATTACAGGGACACACTGGGGACGGGACAGGCCGAATGGGCTAAAATAACCTGGTGTCTCAGGGAACCAAGGGTAATATCGAGGATCATACAGAGAGGAAGCCTGAGGTGTGTAAGGGCCACGGGGGATTACCAAATCCCAATCTGTGATGATGATATCAGTTTGTTGTTTTTAAACTGGGACCCCATTTAACTATAATTATAAACATGTGACTCCCAGTGGGAGATCATTCTAACCACCTTCTGAATTGGACCATGAGTGCTGAGACAAGTACAGAAACACAGTGGAATAGCTGCAGTACAGGGAGGGTAACCAGACTGGCAATTTTACAAGTGAAGCAGTAAAGGACATATTGCCAAGGAACGTAGGCAGAGAGAGGGAGATAGATATTCACATTGTGTGTGTGCATGTGTTCACCTAGGCACATGAATATTCTTTGATGCTGTGTTTGGGAACCAGCAGAGCATAATATTAATACAGGAGCATCTATATCAATTACCAGTATGGATTTGCCCCATATCACCTCAATTGCTAAAATGAGAGCAGTCGGAGAGGGAATCGAGGAAGCTGGATGAAATGAACCTCTCCCGACGCAGATCACGGATGTGGCAAAATATATTCAGATATGGGAGTGGGAAACTGAGGAAGGGACCATTCTGGGAGTTGCCAGTTTAGAACAGTTCGGACCAACTCTTGATGTCGAGACACAAACTGTAATATGGGAACAACCTGAACAGGCCTGGGACAGGAAGCAAAGGAAAGGCGACATCTGCAGAGTAGTTACCTTGCAGGGAGACTGGAACAGTCAGGGAATCTGGGGAGTTATAGCTAGGACCCAAACAGCAGTGTGGATAACTTAAACAGGAATGTGGGTTATTACCTGTAGATACTGTAAAGATCTAGGGCCCTCTCACACCCCACACAAACAGGATCTCATTAAAGCTGAGGAGGCAGTAATTGTGACAGTAACAGATTGACAGAAGCAGGGAATAGTCAGACGGACAGTATCCCAGACTAACTCACAGAAGCCGGACAGCTCATCCCACCTCACTATTTAGTATACCTCACTCAGTAAATCCGCCACTAAAGAGTATCCTACATTCGCGAACCCCACCACTGTATTTAATGGACTGAAATCGCAACAGTATATATATTCTCAGCCCTTGATATTGTGAATGGGTTCTGGTTCATACCTGTGGACCTGGAATCCCAGAATAAGCTGGCGTTTACTGGCTGAGGAAAACAGTACACCTGGATCCAGTTACCTCAGGGATCCCATAATATTCCACTATATCCCATGGTTGATGGAGTTAGTCACATTGATCCTACCAACACGTCATTACCTCAGTTGGTGAGAAAGAACATATCCAGATATTAAACAGAATATAGTGCCAGGTCAGGCAGGCCGGGCTTAAAATTAACCCACAGACAGTGGGAAGGTAGGGGACCTGGGACATCACATCAGGGAGATCAAATCAGGAAGGGAGAGAGGACAATCCCAGCGGAACGACAGACCATGATTTTAAAACTATCCACCCCCACAGCGTGAAGGGGGTAAGGCAAACATTAGGATTGTTTAATTACTGTGGGAATTTTGAGGAAAATTCTCCAGAATTGGCAGAATCATCGCAAACCCTGACAGAAGCACGGACATTAGCCAGGGGTCAGGGAGTCAACATCTACACACACAGTCAGCATGCCTTTGGTATTGTTCATGACCATGTGCTGGCCTGTGCTCGGTGAGGGTACATCACCCTGTCTGGGGGCCACATAGAGCACGAAGCACAGGTCAGATAGTTAGTGGGAGCAGTTAACTATCCCAGTGAAGCAGCAATAATGAAGATTAGAGCTCACAGGGAAGTAGAAACCCCACACCAACGGGGTAGTAAGTATGTGGGGAACACGAGTGAAATACTGACTGAAACAGGGCAGATATTTGGGGAAGTGGCAGTGGCAGTAACTGCAGAAGTGAGTAAGGAAAGTTTAAAGACCTTCGCAGATACAGCCCCACAACAGGAGAATGAGGAATGGGAAAAGGGTGGGGCAGTAATAGGACACGTCAGAGTCTGGATGACCCAGCAGTGCCACTACACTGCATAAGACAAACAGTATTAAAAACATATCATGGGCTGGCACATATTGGGGAGGATAAAATGCAATATCAGATGATCCACTACAATCCTTGCCTGGAACAGGAAGAAATACAGCAAGGTTTTGTCGAAGGTGTGTAGTCTGTTCACAGTGTGAGCCAGGGAAAGCAATCAGGATAAAATGGAGGCAGCAACAGGGACCCAGGGGCCCACGGGAACAAGTACAGATGGGTTTTACACACACACCCATCCCAATCCCAGGGAAGGAAGTCCTGCTGGGTTTTAATAAATAGGTTTACTCAGTGGGTGGAAGCATTCCCCTGCAGATTCTGACCAAGGGACACATGTTACAGGGAACATAGCTAAAGAGCTATGTGCTCTGTTTGATACTGAACAGAAATCCCATCACCATACCACCCCCAGAGCTCTGTGACAGTAGAAGGAATGACGCAGACACTTAAAGCTCGTCTGACTAAGGCTCTCTCAGAGACAGTACAGCGATGGGTTAGAGTACTCCCCACCAGCCTAATGAAACTGAGGACAAGCCCAGAAAAGGGGACGGGGCTGTCCCCCTTTGACTTAATAACTGGATGGATGATGCAGATGGCACAGTGTATAGTAGTGGGAGAACCGGAGATGTGTGGTAGTGGGAGGGCTGGAGATGTGCAATGATAAGGTTAGGGTTAAACCATTTGTGAAAGAGCTAACAAAGCAGCTGCATGAGCTGAGAGAATCAGACTGTGAAAGGGAACGCGGAAATATCGGAGCTGAAATTCCAAACCCTGGAGTTCAGGTCAGGGGGCAAATATTACTGGAATGTATGAAGTAAACACATCAAAATGCTGGACTTATCTGGGGGAGCCAGAGAGGGACCTCTCCCATCATGTATTAGTAAGGAGCTCTGAATAAACGTTGGTTGTGCTGCTCAACACAGAACTCAAGGCTCCTCTTTGATAATTCTCTCAGCAACAGTTGTGCAGGGGTATGTTGCTGGCTGGAGGTCTATGGCTAGTGCTGTTCCACAAGGATCAGAACTGGGACATCAGTTGTTTGTAATGTATATAAATGAAAAGTTTGAAAATGTAAATGATTTAATTAGCATGATTCGGAGATGCCGGTGTTGGACTGGGGTTTAATTAGCAAGTTTGGAGATGGCGCAAACTGTTGAAGTTGTGAATTGTGAAGAATGATGTCAAAGGATACAGCAAGAAAAAGGTGAGTCGGAAAGTTTTGTGGAGAAATTGCAGATATATGTTAATTCAGACAAGTGTGAGGTGATGCGTTTTGGAAGACACAAAGCAAGAGGAATGTATACAATAAACGGAAGGGTCCTGAGCAGCTCTGATATACAGAGTGATCTTCAGTTGCAAGCTGAAAGGTCCCTGAAAGTGGTGAAGGAGGTGAATGGCAGGCTTGCCTTCTTCTGTCAGGGGAGTGATAATAAAACTATAATCAGGCCACCTTTGGGGTATTGTGTGCCGTTTTGATCACCACATTATAGGTAAAATGTGAAGGCGTTTGGGAAGGTGGAAGCAAGTTTTCCAGGAGGTTTCCTGGATTGGGAGAGGTTGGAAAATCTTGGATTGTTGTCTTTGGAAAGTCAATGGCTGTGCGGTGACACAACTGGCACAGACAGAGTTTGTAAACCATGGTTTACTACAGAAATTGCATCCCTTGTTAAGAAGAAGAAAGAGGCTTCTGTGTTGATGAGGCAAAATGGTACAGATGAAGCAATAGAGATTACAGATCAGCTAGGAAGGATTTAAGGAGAGAGTTAAGGAAAGCAAAGGGAGGACACAAGCAGTCTTCAGCAAATAGAACAAAGGATAACCCTGAAATTTTCAATAGGTATGTGAAGAATAAAAGGATGTTTAGGTTAGGAATAGAGCTAATCAAAGACAGAAGTGAGAAGTTTTTATGTTTTTTATGTATTGTTATTTTTATGGGCGGCACGGTGGCACAGTGGTTCGCACTGTTGCCTCACAGCACCAGAGACCCGGGTTCAATTCCCGCCTCAGGCGACTGACTGTGTGGAGTTTACACATTCTCCCCGTGTCTGCGTGGGTTTCCTCCAGGTGCTCCGGTTTCCTCCCACAGTCCAAAAATATGCAGGTTAGGTGAATTGGCTCTGCTAAATTGCCCGTAGCGGTCGGTGAAGGGGTGAAATGTAGGGGAATGAGTCTGGGTGAGTTGCACTTCAGCGGGGTCGGTGTGGGCTTGTTGGGACGAAGGGCCTGTTTCCACACTGTAAGCAATCTAATCTCAAAGTTGAGTGTGGACCCTGCAGACATCAGAAAAGTGCTAAATGAACATTTCTCATTGGTGCTTACACAGGAAAAGGAGAATATTATAGAGGACAAAAATGACGTACGCGATACTAGACTAGAAAGGATTGAGGTTAGTTATGCACAGGTGCTATCAATTCTAGAAGGAGTGAAAGTAGACAAGTCCCCAGCCCGGATGGGGTTTATCCGTGGATTCTCTGCAAAGCTAGGGAAGAGATAGCAGAGCCTTTGGCTTTGGTATTTGAGTCATCATTGTCAATGGGTTTAGTACCCGAGGACAGGAGGATTGCAAGTGTTGTGTCCTTGTTCAAGAAGGGCAGCAGAGATGACCCAGGTCATTATAGACCAGTGAGCCTTAATTCCATTGTAGGAAATGTTTTGGAAAGGATTATAAGAGGTAACAGTTATAATCATCTAACAAGCAAAAATTTGATTTCAGATAGTCAACATAGTTTTGTCAAGGGCAGGTCGTGTCTCACAAACCTCGTTGAGTTTATTGAGAAGGTGACCAAGCATTTAGATGAGACTAGGGCAGTTGACGTGGTATACATGGACTTCAGTAAAGCCTTTGATAAGGTTCCACATGGTAGGTTGTTAGAGAAAATGCAGAGGTATGGAGTTGAGGGTGATTTAGCAGTTTGGATTAGAAACTGGCTTTCTGAAAGAAGGCAGCGAGTGGTGGTTGATGGAAAATATTCAGTCTGGAGCCCAGTTACTTGTGGTGTTCCACAAGGATCTGTTTTGGGACCACTGCTGTTTGTCATTTTTATAAATGACTTAGACGCAGGCATAGGTGGATGGATTAGTAAATTTGCAGACGACACTAAAGTCTGTGAAGTAGTAGACAGTTTGGAAGAATGTTACAGGTTGCAGGGGGATTTAGATAAACTGCAGAATTGGGCTGAGAGGTGCAAGTGGAGTTCAATGCAGCTAAATGTGAGGTGATGCACTTTGGGAGGAATAACAGGAAGGCAGAGTACTGGGCCATTGGAAAAATTCTTGGTAGTGTGGGTGTGCAGAGGGATCTTGGTGTCCATGTACATAGATCCCTGAAAGTTGCCACCTAGATTGATAGTACTGTTAAGGCGGCATACGGCGTGTTAGGTTTCATTGGGAGAGGGATTGAGTTCTGGAACCACAATATCATGCTGCAACTATACAAAATGCTGGTGCGGCCACAGTTTTAATATTGTGTACAGTTCTGGTCGCCCCATTACAAAAAATATGTGGAAGCATTGGAAAAGGTGCAGAGGAGATTTATCAGGATGGTGCCTGGTGTGGAGGGAATGTCTTAAGAGGAAAGGCTGAGAGACATGGATCTGTTCTCATTGGAAAGAAGGCGGCTAACGGGGAATTTGGTAGAGACATACAAGATGATCAGAGGATTAGATATGGAAGACAGTGAAAGTCTTTTTCTTAGGATGATGACGACAGCTTGTATGAGAGGTCATAACTACAAATTGAGGGGTGATAGATTTAAGTCAGAGACAAATTCTTTACACAAAGAGAATGGTAAGTGTGTGGAATGCCCTACCTGCTAAGGTAGTCAACTCAACCACATTAGGGAGCTTTAAACAATCCTCAAATAAGCTCATGGATGATGTTAGGATAGTGTAGGGGGACGAGTTGAGAAAATTCCACAGGTCGGCGCAACATTGAGGGCCGAAGGGACTGTTCTGCACTGTATTGTTCTATGCTCTATGTTCTATAATCTGAATCTTCTTCCAAGGTAGAAATGACAAATTCTAGAGGCCATAGATTTCAGGGGACAGGGGGAAAGTTAAAGAAAATCAAAACCGGGAGAACAGCAGATGCGGTAAATCAGAAACAAAAACAGAAGTGTCTGGAAATGCTCAACAAGTCTGGAAGCATCTGTAAAGAGAAATCAGAGGTCACATTTCTGAAGAAGGACCCGAAACATTAACGGATTTTTATTTTCACAGATGCTGCAAGACCTGCTGAGCATTTCCAACAACATGTGAAAGTTTAAAGGGAGTTATATCAGGCAAGTCTCGTATGCAAAAGGTGATAGATGACTGGAAATGTACTTTCCTGGGAGGTGGTAAATGCAGAAACAATCACAATGCTTAAGAGGCATTTGGGCAGGCACATAAGCGGACAGGGGTTGGCAGAGATATGGATCATGTCCAGGCAGGTGGAATTAGTTTGGAATGGCATCATGGTCTGCACAGACATAATGAGCCAATTATTCAGATGCTGTACTTTTCTGTTTTCCAGGGGGTACTGTGCATGGAGCGAGAGGTAATATTTTTTTCTAACACACAGTGAGTTGATACATTTTGAGAGAAGCAATGTAGAAAGGAAATATATATTTGGATAGCACAGACACGAAGAGTAGAGACTGAGGGAAGGGGGGTGGGTGGGTGGGGAGGAATGTGTACAATTCTTTAAAGGAGAGAAAACATAATCATAGTGTTTTGACCAAAACATATGGGAACCTGGGTTTCATTAATAAAGGGAATGAGAACAAATTCATGGAAACAATTTCATTGACTGATTAGGTCACAATCAATCATTGTATCCAATTCAGGTCAACAAATTCCTGCTCAGGAAGGATCTGAGTGATCTTCAGAGTGTGCAGTACAGACTTACTGGTGTGGTGCACTGATGAAGAAAATGCAGTCACTGGATTGATTTGGAAAAAAGATTGTTATTTTCTTTGAAGAAATCAAGTTGAATATATCTTGATAGATTAAAATGGATAAGATTATAACACACCTAGATAGAGCAGACAATAAAATAAATTGCACTCAATAGGTGATGGCTCAAAATTTAAGATCAAATATAATGTTTTGAGAAAGTGGAAGATTGCAATGTTCCGCTGACTGTATTGGCTGGAAATATGCAGAACGTGCTGCCTATTTTAGTGTTGCAATTAGATATGATCAAAGATGAACAAATACGATTATATCAGATCTGAGGGAAATAAACTTTCAGGGTTTTGAGGACAGTTGGAGAATGAGAATAAGGGATTCTGCTGCAGAGAGCCAGCTTGAATTTGATGGGCCCCTTTCTGTGCCATAACATTTTTTTTTGTTCTTGCTTACCTTGTTCTGGTTATTTGTCTTCAGGGGTTAAATTATCATTAAGGTAAATCTGCTCTGTGCTCATGCTCAGACCAACACAGGTTGTCCTTCCACAGCAGGAGATAATGTTTACTCCTTTATAATTGGTTCTGGGGGAGTCCCCAGGTAGGGTACCCAGAACTGAAAATCTGCTCCAGGGTGTTTTAGCCAGGATTGTGAATAACTTGGAACATCTAGTGCCACACCAATACCTGAAATACTTTCCGACTGACTGACTAAATGAAATATGTTCCTTCCACAACATGTTGGTGGCTGGAGTTCTGTGGTCAGTGTTGTTCCACAAGGATCAGAATTGGAACATCTATTGTCTGTAACATATATCAATGATTAGCATGGAAATGTAAACGATTTGATTAGCAGGTTTATAGATGGAAGAAATTGATGAAGTTGTGAATCGTGAAGAATGTTGTCAAAGGATACAGCAAGAAAGAGATCAGTTGGAAAACCTGTACGGAGATAGATTTTAATCCAGACAAGTGTGAGGTGATGTATTTTGTGAGGCTCATTGCAAGAGGAATGTATTCACTAAACTGAAGGGCTCTCAGCAGCATTGATGTACACAGGGATCTCCAGGGGCAAGTTCACAGCTCCCTGAAAGTGGTGAAGGAGGTGGATGGCATACTTGCCTTCTTGTGTCAGGGACTGAATATAAAACTGTCATTAGGCAACATTTGGAGTATTGTGTGCTGTTTTGATCACCACATAAAAAGGAGGATGTTGAGGCTTTGGACAGCGTGAAAACAGGTTTACCAGGATGTTGCTTGGATTGGGAGAGGTTGGAAAGACTTGGATTTTTGCGTTGGGAAAGTCAGTGGCTGTGGGTGATCCGAAAGGCTCAGACAGAGTGAATAATCTGAATCTTTTCCCAAGGTGAAAACGGCAAACTCTACAGGCCAGAGTTTTAAGGGGAGTGGGGGCAAGTTTAAAGGAAATGAAAACTGAACCAACTGCAGATGCTGTAAACCAGAAACAAAAACATTTTCTGGAAAAGTTCAGCAGGTCTAGCAGCTTCTATGAAGATAAATTAAAGTCAACGTTTCTGAGGAGGGGTGACCAGACCCGAAATATTAACTGATTTTTCTTCACAGATGCTGCATGATCTGCTGAGCATTTCCAACAACACCTGAGCAAGCTTAAAGGGAGTTGTGTCAGACAAGTTTCTTATGCAGAAGCTGGTAAGTGACAAGAATGTACTTTCCTGAGAGATGGGAAAAGCAGAAACAATCAGAATGTTTAAGAGACATTTGGACAGACAGATAAGCAGGCATGGATTGGCAGGGATATGGACAGGCAGATGGAATTAGTTTGGAATGGCATCATGGACCGCACAGACACGGTGGGCCAATTATTCCGGTGCTGTCCTGTTCTGTTTTCTAGCAGGTAGACTGTGTGGAGCGAGAGATAATATTTTGAGTGGAATATGTCTCTTCTTTAGAACACACAGTAAGTTGATACATTTTGAGAGAAGCAATGTAGAAAGGGAATATATATTTGAATGGCACAGACACAGAGAGCAGGACAGCAGGAATGGGGGACAATGTGTACCAATCCTTAAAGGAGAGAAAACATGTATTTTGGGTAAAACAAATGGGATGCTGGGCTTCATTAATGGAGGAATGATAACAAACTCACGGAAAAGATTCTGACCCTTGACAAAGCTTTGAGTTAGGTCACAGTCAATCATTGCATTCAATTCTGGTCAACAGATTCCTGGTCAGAATGAGGAAGTTAAAATACCATAGAGGGACCAGTTCCATACCTTTTGCTTCTCTTTCAGGACACCGTGGGGTCTCAAGGGTTAAACATTACCTTGCAAAAGGCCTTATTTGATCAACTGAAGGCCTGTACTCTTAGAATACAGACAGAACACCACAGAATGGTGGAGGCTGACAGTATCTCAAAATAGAACCTCTTGCAGCCAGACATGTGGATTGCCCCGTAATCCCAGACAGAGGAATTTGCCCTTTCCAGACGAGACTGGTAGCCCTGGGCACAACTCTGTTAAACTGCCTCCCACTCCCATTGTCTTACCTCCCCTCCATATTAGCATAGGTAAGTGATTCCCTTATTTACTGAAGGAAGAACCATTCTGCCTTAATCTCCTCCCATCAACATATAATCATGAACAATACGATCATCAGTTTCTGTAATCCATCACACGTTATCACAGGACATCGCCATTCATCAAGCTTTGTAAGGTCATAATTACCTACTTTAAACTATGTAATGACAATCGTCCATGTGACTGATATGCCTTTGTCTAATTCCTATTAAATATACTGTCTCTGTGGGTAAGGCAGAGATTTGTGAAGAAGAGTGTCTACAAGTAGACACTCAGCTACTTTCGAGACATTTTGAAACTCTCGCCGGCTGTCCAATAATAAAGTTACTGCTGTTGTGCATAAAACTTGCATCCTCTGGATTTGTGGAACAAAATAGCCATCAACAATGAAGGATATGAGTGATCTTCAGACTGTGGCGTACAGGCTTACTGGAGTGGCTCACTGATGAAGAAAATGCAGTCACTGGATTGATTTGAAAAAATTGCGATTTTCTTTGAAGTGAAAAAGTTGGATATATTTTTGATAAAGCTGCATAAGATTATAACAGACCTAATACAGCAGACAACAATATCTGCATTCGATAGGTGATGACACAAGAGTTAAGGTCAGATGTAAGGTTTTGAGACAGTGGGAGATGAGCAAGTGTTTCTGCTGACTGTATTGGCTGGAAATATGCAGAACATGTTGCCTATTATGGTGGTGCAAGTAGAGAAGATCAATGATTGATAAAAACAATTAGATCAGTTCTGAGGGAAATAAACTTGCTGAGTTTGGGGTACGTATGGGGAATGAGAGTATGGGATTCTGCTACAGAGAGCCAGCTTGGATTTGATGGGCGTCTTTCTACGCTATAATGCATTTTATTTGGACTTGCTTAACTTGCTCTGGTCACCGATTAAGTTGTCATTGAGGTAAATCTGCTCAGTGTTCCTACTCAGACCAATACCGGCTGTCCCTCCACAACAGGAGATAATGTTTACTGCTTTATACTGGGTTCTTGTGGTGGGGGGGGGGGGGGGCTATCGGTGTGTGTAACAGTCTGTCAGCACTTATCTGAAATGGCACAACACCAGTGCAGCCACACTAGGGATCGACTCTGGAAATGTGGGGAATGTCAGAAGGAAATTCTTTACCCATCCCACCTGGAAACTGGCCAAACCAGTCAGACTGGGGAGCTGTTCACCTGCTGTGTGTGTGTGTGGGGGGGGGGGTGGGGGAGTGGGGGGGTAGAGGAGGGATTCACTCAGGCATCCATCCTGCTGAGACACCAGTCAATTTACTGATAGCCACAGTTGAAGGATTTTTTCCTCTTTTTCACGCCAAATAATGAACAATGGTTTTGACAGCTCATAAAGTTGTGCACATAGAAATTAGCTTTGGAAATGTTCACAACATTGTTGAACATGCACAGATTCAGACTGGGTACAGACTTTTATTTTCCTTTATTCATTCACAGGATGAGGGTGTCGCTGGCCCGGCAGCATTTACTGCCCATCCCTAATTACCCAGGGGGCAGGTAAGAGTCAACCACATTGCTGTGGGTCTGAGGTCACAATGTTGGCCAGACCAGGTAAGGATGGCAGCTTCATTCCTGAAAGGGCATTAGTGAACCAGATGGGTTTTTCTGACAATCGATTAATGGTCATCATTAGACTCTAATTTCACAAGTTTTTTTTATTGAATTCAAATTCCCCCATCTGCTGCAATAGGCTTTGAACCCAGGTCTCCAGAACACTATCTGGGGTTTTAGATTAACTGTCTCGCGACAATACCACGAGACCAATACTTCCCCACATCGCTGTCCATCTGCACAGAGTGAGCAGTGATTTTCTCGTTCATCAGAACTGGGTAATCACACATATGTTTGCTCAATGATTGCAGGAGTTGGATGTTGATTGGCTATTGACATCCATTTCCGAACCATGTACTCTGGGGTTTGTTTCTGATGATGACTGGAAGCATCATCAGTCTTGTTATCTTTTGGGGATAAAAACAGTTTCAATTAGCTTTCTGCTAAATGCATGGCAATCAATTCTATCTCACAACTCTCAGGCAGATTAGTTTCTTTTGAAGGGCTCTCCATCTCCCCAACCTCCTTCATCCTCACCTCCAACAATACAATAATCTCACAGAGTCTCTTTGTGACTATGAATGAGACAATCTGATCAGCTGCTTCTTCCCCAACTCCTATGTCAAGTTGCATCTTAAACTCCCCTTACTGCAGTTGTGGTCCTGCATCATTGTACAGTGTTTCTTGTATTTCGTGTCTTGGCCTATCAGTGTTCATGATACTGCATGTATTATATGGGGCCAACAGTGTAAGAGTTTAGCTCACTCCTTCCAAGAACTGCAGTAGAATTGTACTCCAACAAATCTTATACAATCAGGGCTCCGCATATTCCCCAACTTGCCTTTTACCATCAAACCAGAGTATCAGTCCTCATTCAACTGAGAGAATTCAGGAAGGCATGTCGGTAAAAGCAGCATGAATACCTAAAAATGAGGTGTTAACCTGATGAAGTTCCCAAAGAGGACTAAAAGTGTGTCTAACAGCATAAGCAGCAAGTGATAGACAGAGTGAAGCAATCCGGGAAACAACAGAACAGATCTAAGATTTGCAGTCCAACCAAATGCAATTGTGAATGAAGTCAGAGCACAGCTGGAGTTCTGAGGACAGTTCTCTTCAAGATATTAACCAACAAGAATGTCAGACTGGATTAATTATCATAAAACTCAAGTCCATTTGATATTCATATATTTACAATCAGTGTTCAATTCACCAAATGTAGCTGAAGGTAAAGATAATCTTCAAGTAATTGTCACAGTGGAGACATCTGAATACTTGGTCAGCAACTTAAAGCCTGTTGTGTTTAGAAAGTAATATTTTTAAAGAGATTTTAAAAAGTAAGGAGATTTGAGTATAATGGAAGAAGTTGATTGGTAGTTAGCTGATAATGTTGTTTTAATCTGAAGTTAATTTAGGATGTGTTAACAAATAAACACATGGTAGGGAATCCCAGCCCCATGGAGTGCACATCCAGTTCCAAGTGGGAAAACCAGGACACGTCTTGTGTGAGCGACAACCACAAGAACACGGAGGTGACATGGGAAATATCAGCAACACTCATTTGACTGCAGTGAATGTACTGCACACACTTCTGATCCCCTTATTCCAGGGTTACTGTGATCACACCAGAGAGGATACACAGGAGATTGATCAGAATGTTTCTACAATTGGAGAATTTCTGCTCTGAGGAAAGGTTGGATAGGCTGGGGATGATTTCCGAGGAGGATGAGCTGAGATTTAATTGAAGTGATAAAATGCTGAGGAATCCAGATTGAGTGGAGAGGAAGGAGCTATTCATTAACTGAGAGGTCAGAAACTGGACGATTTAGATTGAAACAAATTCCCAGAAAGAAGGGGAGGGAAGAATTCATTTCACTCGGAGATGGTGGGGAGCAGGAACTCATTGATGGGGTGGCAGAGGCAGTAACCAGCATCACATTAGAATAAAAGGACATGGATGTAACTGCGATGCTGGAACATGCAGGGCTGCGGACTAAAGTCTGCAGAATGGGATCATTGTGATTTATTTAACATTTCTCCAGAATATTAAACTCAAGTCCAATTTGAGAATTTATGAACATCATCCGACCTGAATTCCAAATGTCAGAATAAATTTATCAGAAAGTTACAGCACAGATCGAGGCCACTTGGCCTATCCTGCATATGTTGGCTGAAATAGAATGACCCAGGCTTTACAGCGTTCTGTACTCACCAATGAGAGCAACAATTTCAGACTGCATACTCTGCCCTCTATGTTGTTATAATTTGCTTTTTCAATGTATTTCTTTGACAGCTGCTCACCTTGTTTCCTGGTTTCTTTCCCAGCTCTAACTCCATTCCCCATGGCCTTGAGGGACTACCATTTCTGTAATTTAATCTCTCCTGCCTTCCCCCGTGTGACAGATTGTCTTTTTGTCCTTGTCTCCCTCCCACCTTGCTCACAACTTGTTTCAGTTCTGATGGTTCCCAGACCTCTGTGACTTCACTGCGCCCCCGGGTCAGTGGCACGAGTTTTGAATTCTCTTCCTCATGAGATAATCGGAAATTTTTCTGGCTGCAGTTTCCCCCAAATTTTATTTTGAAAAAAAAGAGGATTTGCGTCAGAGTCAAGTATTTCTGAGCCTTCATCCCAAAATCGTGAGCACTTAGACATAATATGTGACCCTCCCACAGATGTGCAGGTTTGATGGATTGGCCGTGCTAACATGGCCAGTAGTGTGTAGGTTAGGTGGGTTGAGTTAGCCATGCTAAATGTGGGGTTATGGAGGTAGGGTAGGACAGCAAGTCATTGCAGACTCGATGGACCAAGTAGTCTCTTTGTGCGCCGAAGGGATTCTGTAATTCTAACTAGTTGTGATTGTTGTCACATTTTCCGAAGTCCAGGTTCATTCAACTCAGGTACACATGCTGCCTTTTGTGTTTCTGTGGGTGCTCACTCAATCCTTTCCTTCAGTTTTACATCAATTTCACACTGTATGAGAGGGTGGGAATGAATGTGTAAATATAAATACTCCAACCGAAACCCCTCACAAGTCAGGAACTGTTTCTGGTACTAGCATCACTCACAACAGGAAAATAAAGGTTCAGTCACAAATCTGACAGAAACACAGAGGTTATAATTACCAGGAAAAACTTAACAGCTTAAAACTCTTAAGAAAAGAGGAGGCTGAGAGACAACCTGGTACAAGTAGGAAGCTTTGTGTCTGTGTTTTCAGAGATTTGAGGTTGAAATCATTGGGTTGGAAGCATGTTTCATTGCCCCGGGTATTCAAAGGTGCTATCTAAATGTGCATCTTTCTTTCTGCCTATCTGTCTGAGTCAACAATCAGATGGATATGTCATTGTCTGAGTGTTTTCCCAAATCCCTGATTGAATCTACCTCCCCCCACAATCTCAGGTGCCAGCTGCCTCTAGTCCACCCACATGGGCATGTTGAAGAGCATGACAGGAGAATGGATTGAAACCGAGAGTTCAATGCCAGAATTAAATAGGAAGAAGGAAATAAACGGGAATTTTGGATCCCACGGGATACAGACTCCAGGATTAGTCCTTGTGGGCATTCCCACAGTAACACGAGACAGCACTCCATGATGAGAGTGAAATCAGAATGGCAGTGGAGGGAGCCACTGAACATGAGCAGGTTTCATTCGAACACAGGAGGTTTGTTCAGTCAGTAACAGTGTGTTAGACATGGAGGTGAAGTGAGCAGTGAGGGGAAATGTTACCACAAGCTGCAGATGGATAACTTTCATTGGAACAGGAGGAGGCCATTCAGCCCTTCAACCCTGCTCTGCCATTCAATAGATCATGGCTGATTTGTGGCCTATGTTGCACTGTTCAAAACCTCCAAACTCATCAATAAACTCCTCTGCAACAGACAAGATCAATATTAAAAAACGAAACATCTTCAAATGCTGGGAAATCAGGAACAAAAACAGAAAATGCTGGAAAAAAAATCAGCAGATCTGGCAGCATCAGTGGAAAGTGAACCTTTGGGTCCAGTGACCGGTCAGGTGACAACCTGCAGCTGACCATTCTGCCTTTTCTGTAACACTCTCTGGAGCAGTTTCTGGTGCGAGGGGAATGAGACTGTCAATAACAACTGAGAAAATATGAGGATGTGCTCAATCAGAATAAAACACATTTTGGTCTTTCACCTATAATTCAACTGCAAAAATTATTCATTATCATTTCGGAAATAAGATAATAGGCCAGAAATCATCTCTTCATGTCATTGGGTCTGAGAAACTGCTAATTCTGACCTGGTCCAGCCGACATGTGAATCTAGACACTGAATAACGTGGTTGAATCTGAACCATCTCCTGGGCCGTTAGAATGGATGACAAATGCTATGCCAGCAAGTGATGCCGTGATCCTACGAACAAACAAAACAAATCTGATCACTGTGGTTACTTGTGAACTCGCTGGTGTTATTCAAATAGGACGAATGGGAAGGTTTTTGGGTTAAAGGGAGAATAATAGCATTCAGTGAGGTGATCCTTTGGAGAGCTGATGAGCCAATCAGCCTCCTTTTGCACAGTAACAATTCTGTGAATATTTCATTCTGAGCCCTCCAAGGAAATATCAGGGCAGGGTTTGTAAAGAGGTCAGATTGAATGGGTGTCTTGGAGAACACAAGGGAGACACAGGTACAGAGAGCTTTTGGGATGGATTAAATTTTATTTTATACATTTGCATAGTCATCAACATTACAACAGTTAAAACTGGGAGTGTAATTAGAGCAGCAAATACATATTAAACTTTTATGCAGATAAAGGGGATGCTGGGTAAAGATACCGTAGTTAGTGTTTATTTTATTCCAGGCACACCAGCCTTGGAGCACATCCTTCCTGTATCTATCCTCTCGAGCTCTTGAAGATTTTTGTTCCTTCGAAGTGTTTCATGTTTAGATACTCCAGAGAGGATAGCTTCAAGCTCCTCAATCTCTCCTGCCAGGGCAATGCTGCTGTTGGAATTCAATTCACTGGTGCATGTTACTGGCTGCTTCATGGACTGGAACTGGCAATTGAGACTGAATGGTTACTGTATAAAATATCTTCAATGGTATTGCCAGACGTGAGTGGTTTTAGGAAAATGACCTTGGCTTACGGGCATTAAGTGTCAGAGCACTTCCTGTTGTGGGGCATCCTGTTTAGATTCAATCTATTGATAACTATTAGAACTGACTTGCACTGGCTCCGTCAAAGTGGTCAGAGCATTATGGCTGTCATCGAAGGTGGTAACAAACTTCCCATGGGTTAAAAATCGTAAATGATAGAGTAGGTACGAGGTCTGATGGCACTGTTGGAGTATTGATGTTGTTGCTAATCACATTAACTCGGCTGGAGTTGACTGAATTTATATTGTCTCTTTCTGAATCTCAGGATCTCTCTCTGGGCAATAAGTCTCCACAAACAGCAACGTGACAGTGAGCAGGGATCATGTTTTTTGATTTAAATTGTGACTGTAGCACTGCTATGGATCAGCCATGGTAAATACGGTGTTACAAGGGTGGAGTGCTCCAGGTGGGATGCACTTTGGATGGTTGGTGGAATTTGATGGGCCAATTCTCTCCTGCCACACAGTTGGGATTCTATTCTATGATTGAGGATAAAGCAGGGTGCCCTTGGAGAAGGAGCATGTGGTATGTATCAATGCTCTCGATGCCTTTAGATAGAGGTGGGCATCGCAGGGGACACAGTGCTTTATCTCCACTGCTGCCCCCTCCCCCCTAACTCTACTTTGATTTGGTCCCTTCCCAATCTGTCATTTGTAATGGTTTGCTTTGCCCGTAATGGGCTTTGTTTGTAAATATTCAATTGGTTACACGGGTGGTTTACTGCTGGTGATTATATATTGACAAAACCCAAAATGGTGTAATGATGAACGTGGGAAGGTTGCTCAGCTTGTGTGATAACATGTCTGGGTAGGAGAAATGGGGGGAAAAAGAACACTTCATAGCTCACAGAAGGAGAACTGAAAAGCAGTGAAATCAAACCAAAAGGTTCAGACAAGGAGGGAATATTTCCCTGGAGCTTGAGTAACTGGAAAGTGATGGTGTCCGGGAATGGACAGGATTTTGTTTTACAAGGCGTTTAATATTTTTAAAAACTGTTATATTCAGATAGTTTCATTTCTTTTAGTTTTATATATTGTGGAATAAATAGCTACAATATTCACAAACCTTGTGTTAAAGACAAGTGTTAAATAAAATCCATCAAACCATCTCTCTCTGAAAACTGATGTGGAGGTGCAATCTCCTGGAGAATCCCTGCCCCCTTCTTCCTACCTGGTAGATAGCAGCAGGAGGCCATTCAGCCTTTCAATCCTGCTCCACCATTCAAGGGGAAACAGCTAACCATGCAGCTCTATCTCCTGTTCCTGCTGTGTTCCAATCCTCTTTCATGACTTTAACTCGAAGAACTATATCCAAGTCCCCCTTTGGCTTCACTGCCTTTTGTTCCAGTGGTGTTGTGGTGTTACTGTGTGGGTGTAGGCAGGGGTAATGTGATGGTGCTGCCTCCTGGAGGATGCACTCAGCCTCCCTCTTCATCCTGTAGTAACAGCAATTGGGTTTCAGCAACGAGGGTTAGAAACCGTTTCCAGGATATGGGAATCACTGGCTCAGCCAGCATTTATTCCCCATCTCTCGTTACCCTTGAGAAGATGGTAGTGAGCTGCTGTCTTGTACCATTCACAGTCCGTTTGGCGCAGAGAGACCGACAATGCTGGGAGGAGAGTGTTGCAGGATTTTGGCCGAGTAATTCTCCATCTTTGGTTCTTCAAATTCTGGGTAACTTTATCATGATTGGCAAATGATGTTGAGATTTCAGTCTGCATATCTTCATCTAGCACCCTGTGTAAAGGAATATGTACAGATTAGAAATTCAGAACAGACTATTCTAGTTTCTCTGGAATACCCTTTTCCCCCTTTCTTCCCCCAAAGCTGTAACCCTCCAGCCCACTTACTGTCTCCCACCATTCTGATTCTACTACCCCCTCATGTACACCCTCCCCATTCTCATGGAGTTGTTGATAAACAGGTCTATGCCACCACTTCCCATCCTTGGTTAGACTCTGCACCCTTTCTGGGTTCATTTCCTTTCCCTTCAGTTGCTGCAAGTCAATAATGTAACAGCAGAATGAAACAAAAGGAAACAGAAAGGGAGGTGGCAGATCCTGGACAGAAGAGGAACTTTCAGTCTGGGAGAATTGGTCACATCCTTTGTTTCTCATTGGTAGATTCCAGTGTTATGACAAGTTGGGAATGTAACTTGTGGGTGTGGTGACACTTTGACCCTCCAACAGATCAATACTACAAGCAAATGCGTTCCTCCTCCAGACAATCAGAGTGTGAAATACTTTCCACTAGTTACCCCAAAGCACATGCTCGAAAGCTCACCCACATTCTGTACTTGTGCAGTGCCAGGCTTACCCACAGACGTGCGGTCCCTGCCTCGTAATTTGGGAGTTGCAGTCCTCATGCAGCCACTGGAGCCCTGTCTCTGGAACGTGAATGAAAAGTGTGAATGGAGGATGTTCTGTATCGGATCCCCATTCAGACACACAGGACATGTGGGCTGTCACTGGGATTTACTGAGACATCCGCTTAGACAACCTGATTTCTGATGTAAGGAATATAGATTCAGCCAACTGGGGGATAGGGAGGTTAATAAGGTGCAGTAGGTTTTAAGCAGAGGTGGCTCAGTGGCTAGCACTGCAGCCTCACAGCGTCAGCGACCTTAGGCGACTGTGTGGAGTTTACACATTCTCCCCATGTTTGCATGGTTTCGTGCAGTTGTCCAGTTTCCTCACACAGTCCAAAGATGTGCAGGTTAGATGGATTGTCCATGCTAAATTGCTTACAGTGTCTATGCACGTGCCGGTTAGACAATTAGCCATGGGAAATGCAGTGTTACAGGGAATGAGTGGGTCTGAATGGGATGTTCATCATAGGGTTGGTGTGGACTCGATGGATGAATACTGGATTAGTGGTGCTGGAAGAGCACAGCAGTTCAGGCAGCATCCAACGAGCAGCGAAATCAACGTTTCGGGCAAAAGCCCTTCATCAGGAATAAAGGCAGTGAGCCTGAAGCATGGAGAGATAAGCTAGACTGCCTTTATTCCCGATGAAGGGCTTTTGCCCGAAACGTTGATTTCGCTGCTCGTTGGATGCTGCCTGAACTGCTGTGCTCTTCCAGCACCACTAATCCAGTATTTGATTTTCAGCATCTGCAGTCATTGTTTTTACCTCGATGGATGAATACCCTGTTTCTGCACTATTGGGACTCTATTCTATTCTCATGAGGAAGAATGTACTTGTCTCGATGTGTTGTGAATCTGTGGAATTCCCTGTTCAAAATGCAGTGGATGCCAGGACAATGAGCAAATTTACTGAAGAGATACAGATGTTGAATTTGCAATGAGATGAAGGGTGAGAGAGAGCAGGCGGGAAAATCCAGTTGAAACCGAGCTGAGCTCAATCATCACCGTATTAAATGGTGGAGCTGGTTCGAAGGGCTGCATTGCCTCTCCTGTGCCCAGGGCTTATCTTCTTACAGTAATAACTGGAAAGATGAATCCAAAACTCACCACCTTCACCAAAGGAGATTTTCGGAAAATGACAGATAGTCAGGTGGATTAGCATTCCAAGCTTAGATAGTGAGGAAGCGTGTAGGAGATCATAATTTAGCAATTTTAAACAAAGGAGAGACAGTGATTTATGGTTTTAGACTGTGTCTTACATTCACACCGTCCAGAATACTCTGTTGTGATTACCTACCCTGTACTTTATTACAAAGCCAAGGTCTCTGACAATGAAAACCAAAACTCCCAGGAAACATCGCCTCCCCTCGTAATCTGATAAACAGACTTGATAAATCTGGTTGAATTTAGAACACAGATGGAAAGCTGGAAGATTAGATCCACTCCCAAGATCCAGTGCTTAAACAAAAGGAGACTACAATAGGATGAGGCAGGAGTTGGCTAATGTAGACTGGAAGCAAAGAGTTTAGGGTGGGACAGTTGACGGACAGTGCGAGAATATCAAAGACATTTTTTGAAGTGCTCAGCAAAAGTATATATCAGGGAAAAGGAAGGACTAAGGAAAAGAATAATCTGCCGTGGGTGGCTCAGGAAATAAGGGAGTCTAGCAAACTGAAATAGAATGCATACAGATTGGCAAAGACCAAGGAGACACTAGGAGATTAGAAAAACATTAAAGATCAACAGAAAGCGAGATAGGATTGGGGGAGAAAAGTGATGAGTAGCTATTCCCAGGGCCAGAATAGCAGTTTACACTGCTCGAGGGGAACCTATTGTGTGGAGAACACATGGCCTCTGTAATTGTTGAAGCACTTAACTGTTACCATAGAGATAATCCTGATCAGGTTAAAAATCACAGCACACTCCAAAAGCTTGTACTTCCAAATAAACCTGTTGGACTATAACCTGGTGTTGTGTGGTTTTTAAACCTTGTCCACCCCACCACCGGCTCCTCCACATCAGAATCCTGAGAGATACCCCACTGAAACTGAAGCACCTGTCAGATACTTGAGGGAGCCACGGGGGCATGGGGTAGGGGTGTGTGGTTTAACCACAAAGTGCTGAACTGAACTCGACTTTCTAACTGTCGTTGCCATAGAGATAATACTGAGAGACAGTCTCCATTCAAAGTCCCAAACCACAATGGGAGCTGTACATCGGACAGGCAGGGAGTTACCTGATGCTGCCTGGAGGTGTTCTTCATGTACACTATCCATGTAACTGCCATGTCTCATCAATAAAGACTCAAAGAAGACCTCTCCCAGTTCTGTGCCGAGTTATTCCTATCCAGCAGGGTTCAGAAATATGAGTACACAGCAGTCAGTCTTCACAGTGGAGGATACGAAGAGTATGGCTGTAATGGATAAGGAGACTGAGGAAGGTGAGGACCTAGATAATGACCATTATCGTGAAAGAGTTAGAACTGGATATGCTAATGGAGCTAAAGGTAGACAGGTCTCATTGCCCTGATGGAATACATCCCAGGATACCAGAGTTAGTGGGAGAAATAGCAGATGCACTTAGGAGTTGTAGAATCCTACAGCAGAGTCAGGCCCTTTGGCCCAAACTGGCCCATGCCGACCAGAATGTCCATCCACGCTAACCCCATTTCCCTGCACTTGGCCCATCTGCTTCTGACCCTTTCCTATCCATGTATTTGTCCAAATGTATTTTACCTGTTGAGAGTGTTCCTGCCTGAACCACTTCCACTGCCAGCTCAGTCCATATACATACCACCCTCTGTGTAAAACAGTTGCCCCCTCAGCTTCCCTTTTATTCTTTCTCCTCTAACCTTAAACTGATCCAATCAAGCCGTCCAATCCTTGAATTCCTGGGGAAAAGACTGATTGCATTCACCTTATCCATGCCTCTCATGGTCTTATACACTTCTAAAAAAGAACCCCCTCTGTTTCCTCTGCTCTAAACATAAAATCCTCACTTGTCCAACCTCTCCCTATAACTCAGACCCCTGAGCCCTGACAACATCCTTGTAAATTGTTCTGCACTTTTTACAGTTTAATAACTGAAACCTCCATTACATTCCTCATATTTCCAGTATTTCCCCGCGGGGCTGGAACCGACGGGACAATGCCAATGGATTACAATCCATGATCGAGAATGAACTCCTTTACAACAATCCCGTTTTCATAGTGTTTCCCATGGTGCAGGTATCCTTGTGTCTTTCTGGTTGTATGGTTAATTAAAGACTTGTCCTTCTACAAAGCAAAGTTGTGGCTTAATTGTTCCTGGGAAATGTGCCATGATTTTCTAGACTTACAAAAACAAATGAAATCTCTCTCCACACTCACCATGCTGACATGGACTTGGCTGTGTCTCAGTACTTTTGCAGTCACACCGAGATTTGAAATATTCGCCCACGGACAGAATACACACCTTTCCTTCCAGATGAAAAGGCCAATGATATTCAGATCGGCACCGATCAAGAAACTATCAGATCGGAACATGAAGTTCAATTTGTATTTCTCATCCGCAACTCCACCCTTTCAGTACCATACAACAGAGCACACAAGTTACCACTGTTAATACAGGATGGAAATTCATAAGATAATTGTAGTATTAAACTGTAGTTTCCTTGTTCCCCCAAAGCATTAAACCCCAGTCTCACAATTTCTCTCTTCTGTGAACTGAAATCCAAACCAATCCCCCCACTCCTTTCCTCCACACCCACTTCTCACACACTCTCTCTTCGAATTTAGTTTCCTCGTTCCTGATGAGAACCATCCTGCATACACTGCTTCCTGCACACTCTGGCCAAGACCCATCTGACTAAAATGAGCCAAACTGGAATTCTAACTGCAGGCCCATCCTTGTCCCTTTCCATAACAACCCTGAATCTTCACAAAAGAGTTCTGATAACTTTCTGCAAAACACTGCCCCACTGATAGTCTGATCACATGTCAGGGTAGCAAGAAAGGGGCCATTCCTCTGGGTCCTGCTCCTCGAGGGATGAAGCTGCTAATGATAGGTTAATCCCTCACACCCACAGCCTCCTTCCCAGGCACAGACCTATACTGCACATACTCCCACAGTTGGCCAGCACTGCACCCATGAACTGGTCTCCCCTCCTACATCTCGTGCTCCCGATCATACAAGAGTCCTGGTGATTGACAGTAGCTGCTGCCCAATATATCAGAATCCCTACCGTATGGAAACAGGCCCTTCGGCCAAACAAGTCCATACCGACCCTGCAAACAGTAACTTACACAGACCTATGCCCCCTAATGTAACCAATACTATGGGCAATTTAGAATGGCCAATTCACCTGCCCTGCACATCTTTGGATTGTGGGAGGAAACCTGCTCAGACACGGGGAGAATGCACAAACTCCACACAGACAGTCGCCACGGCCGGAATCGAACCCGGGTACCTGGTGCTGTGAGGTAGCAGTGCTAACCACTGAGCCGTCTCTGTCGACGGGAGGGGGCGGGGTGGGAGGACTGGGTGAATGGGATTGTGAACAGTGAATGAATGTGGAGGACACTGGGCGATGGACAGGTCAGTGAGGGACAGGAGCAGTGCAGCAGCAGGAGGGGATCCTGGACAAACTGAGCAATGGGAGAGTCTGACAGGAGAGAAACGACAGGAAGGTTCTGTTTGGAGGCTCAGGCAGGGACAGCTGGGAGACAGTATGGCCTGGTGGCTTGGGCAGGTTTACTAATCAGCCTCTTCAAAGATGCTGTTACTCAAATCTGAGCCTCATCCTCCTAGTCTAGAGGTAAGGACACTTACACTATTTCCTGGTGGGCAAGGGATACTGGGACTGCCTTTCAAAAGGAACTCCCCTGTGTTGGTGACATTAACAAGACTCAAGACAGACTCACTGACAAAATGCTGGTGTCCTTGAACTTCATTCAGAATATTAACACCTATAACTGGGCAACGCGGACCCCAATGTACAGAGTTAAATCCTGGATACTAATAACAGCTTTGTGCATGGGAAATCATCGCTCATGTATTTGACTCAGTTTTTTTGAAGAAGTAACAAAGAGGATTGCTGAGGTCAGAGCATGGACATGATCTACATGTACTTCAGTAAGGTGTTTGAAAAAGGTTCCTCATGGGAGACTGGTCAGCAAGGTTAGCTCGCATGGAGTACAGAACTGGCCCGAAGGTAGAAGGCAGAGGGGGCTTTTCAGGCTGGAGGCATGTGACCAGTGGAGTGTCACAAGGATCGGTGCTGGATCCACTAGTTTTCGCCATTTATATCCATGATTTGGATGTGAACATAAGAGGTATTGTAAGTAATTTGCAGATGACACCAAAATGGGAGGTGGAGTAGCAGGGAAAAAGATTACCTCAGAGTAGAAGAGGATCTGGATCAGATGGGTGAATGGACTGAGGAGTTCAGTTTAGAAAAATGCGAGCTGCTGTATATTTTGGAAAAGCAAACCTTAGCAGGACTGATACAGTTGTTGTGGTTCTGTTCGCCGAGCTGGGAATTTGTCTTGCAAACGTTTCGTCCCCTGTCTAGGTGACATCCTCAGTGTATGGGAGCCTCCTGTGAAGCGCTTCTGTGATGTTTCCTCCGGCATTTATAGTGGCCTGTCTCTGCCGCTTCCGGTTGTCAGTTCGAGCTGTCCACTGTAGTGGTCGGTATATTGGGTCCAAGTCGATGTGTTTGTTGATAGAGTCTGTGGATGAGTGCCACATGCAGTGGGGGGATAGAAAGGGGTGGCACAGAGACAGATGGGGACAGAAAGTGGGTTTAGAGAGGAGGGGAACAGACAGGGGGAACGGGGGGTGTGGGTAGAGACCGACAGAGGGAGGGGGGAGAGACAGACCGGCAGATAAATGGGGTGAGGGGGGGAGACAGACCAACAGGGGGGAGAAAGAGAACAGACCGTCGGGGGGTGGGGGTACAGAGCATGGGGAACAGACAGAGTGGGAAGATGGAGAGTTATTTTGTAGATCTAAAACTCAACCCGGTTCCTGTTTTCTCATCCTGACCTTAATTCCCTCTGAAAAGCTCAGAACAACTGCTTAGTTCTTGGAAAGTAGAGTTTCAGAGAGATCAGGTGCTGAACATGGCATATGGGATACTAACATTTAATGGAATGTGCTGACCAATAAATGGACTCCGGTTCGATTCCACTGTCTGGGTGGTGTTTGCACATTCTCCCTGTGTGTCTGCGTGGGCTTCCTCTGGGTGCTCTTAATTTCCTCCCACAAATCCAAAGACATGCAGGTTAGCTGGATGAGCTTTGGGTAATGGTAGGTTACAGAGTTAGGATGGAATGCTGTTCCGATGGTTGTTATGGTCTCACAGGCCGAAAGGCCTGTTTCCACACTGTGGGGATTCTGTCACTGAGTATCGGGATTAGGAGGTCACGTTGTGGCTGAGTAGGGCATTGGGGAGGCCAGTTTTAGAATACTGTATTCAATTGTGGTCTCCCTGATTTCAGAAAGATGTTACCAGAATAGGACTCAACCTCTTAATGACAAATTCCTGGGAAGTGTTGACAGACAAACAGACCATGCAGTGTGGGTTGATCGTTCCTTGAAAGTGTGGTTGAAGGTAGACAGGTCAGTGAAGGTGGTGTGCGGTATGCTTGCTGTTATTGGGCAGTGCATTGAGAATAGGAGTTGGGAGATCATGTTTACGTTGTACAGTTTATTGGCTCGGCCACTTTTGGAATCCCCAGACTGCTTTCAATTCCAGTCTCCCAGCTATAGGAAAGATGTTGGGAAACTTGCAAGAGTTCAGAATGGTTTTACTAGGGTGTTGCCAGTAGTGGAACACGTGAACCATAGGGAGAGGCTGAATAGGCTGAGGCTATTTCCCTACAGCACTGGACACTTTAGGTGGCTTTATTGAATTTTATAAAATTATGAGGAGCAATGAAAGTGTGACTAGTCATGGTTTCTTTTTTCCCAGGGTAGGGGAGTCCAAACAAATGTGAATCTTTTTTCCAAGGTGGAAATGACAAATTCTTGAAGAGAGATGGGCAAGTTTCAAGGATATGAAAACCGAACCAACTGAAGATGCTGTAAACCAGGAAGAGAAACAGAAGTTTCTGGAAAAGCTCAGCAGGTCTAGCAGCATCTGTGAAAAGAAATTAGGGTTAACGTATCTGAGGAAGGGTGTCCAGACCCGAAACTTTAATTGATTTTTCTTCACAGATGCTGCATGACCTTCTGCGCATTT
Organism: Chiloscyllium punctatum; assembly: GCF_047496795.1. Classification (NCBI taxonomy): domain Eukaryota; kingdom Metazoa; phylum Chordata; class Chondrichthyes; order Orectolobiformes; family Hemiscylliidae; genus Chiloscyllium; species Chiloscyllium punctatum. The sequence continues at coordinate 36,516,759 of NC_092751.1, read as the reverse complement.
CCAACAACATCTGTGTAAGTTTAAAGGGAGTTGTTTGGAGTATATACCTGAGAGGAACTTTATAAAGTGCGAGTGAGACCACACCTGGAGTAATGACAGAAGGTTTGGTCCCTTTATTTAAGGAAATACATCATTCCATCAGAGGCATTTCACAGACAATTGACTGGGATGAACCCTGGTTTGCAGGGATTATCTTTAAAGAAAAGGCTGAAGACGTTGGTATTCTACTCACTGGATTTGGGAAGAATGAGGGGATCTCATTGTAACATGTAGGATTCTTAAGGAGTTTGACAGGGTAAATACTGAGAGGAGGTTTGTCATCATGAGGGAGTCTGGAACCAGATTCTGGGTCAGTCACAGAATCACGGATTCTGTTTTGGATTCGTCAAGTTTAAGGCAACACCGACACAGGTGAGGGGTTTCAGTAGCAATGGAGCTGGGGTGAGGTGGAGACAAGCAACATTTAAGAGATTGGAATTCCTGGTGTTTGTAATTGTGTAGATGTCTGATCAGAAGGTCACCTTGGGGTCAGATATGAGAACAATATTGTCAAGAGTGTGGTTCTGTCTCAGACAGTTCCCAGGGAGAGGGAGGGGCTCAGCAGTCAGGGAAAGTGATTTGTAATAGCAACTGAAGGCAATGGATTTAACCATTGCAACGTTCCGTTGCAGGAAATTGCAGCCAATCGCGTAATGGGAGTGTGATGAGCAGTTTGATAACTGAGTAATGGAGAGGGATGGTGGGGAGGGAGAGCTGGGCATTGTCAGTGTACATGTGAAACCTAACACGGTGCTTTTGGACAATGTCACCTCCTGGCAGTATGTAGGTGAGAAACAGGAGGGACCAAGGAGAGATCCTTAAGGGACACCAAATACAAGGAAATCAGAAAGGAAAGGGAGAGTCGGGATGGAGTAGGTTTTTGCAACAACAGTGGGGTCAAATATTAGTTTGTAGCAGAATGAGAGAGAAGGACATAACCAGAAAAGACAGACAGGTAGAACAAGGAACAATATCTGTGAATTGGGGAGGGGGGGTGATGAGGAGGAGGAGCCCAACTCCAAAAGTACTATTCCTACATCAGTGACATCACCCAACTCCACCCTAGTCTCAGCTCATTTACAGAAATACTCGTCCATCCCTGTGTTATCTCCAGACTTCGTTATCCAAACACACTCCTGGCCAGCCTCCCACATTCAACTTCCATGTAATCTCAAGAGTATCTAAAACCCTACTGCCCAAGTGCTCACTTGTCCCAAAACTTGTTGATCCATCAAAAGGCTCCTATTAACAAGCAACAATTTAAAATTCTCACCCTTGATGTAATTCCTGGCTGTGAACACCCCTGTCTCCCTGCACCACACAACCTGTGAGACCCCGACAACTCATTTTCTTTCAGACTCCCAACAATGAGTTTATTCATTGCTTCACCTGTCTAGCTGTTTCTACTGTTGCCAAGGCAACATGGTCTGGAATTCCCACCCTAACCCCCTCAGACCGGAATTCCTTCTTTAAGGTATTCCTGAAAACCTGCTTATTTGGCAATTCTTTTGATCACGTGACCTAATATCCCCAGCTGTGGCCTTATGTCACAAGTTCTCAATCATATGTCTGTGGAATTATAAACATGATAAAAAAAACAAACTGTTGTTGATTTGCACACATATTGTCAACTCTTCACTGTCGCTGAGTGAATAATCTATAACAGCTCTTACCCAAACACATTGTGGGAGCACCTTCACCACACGAACTGCAGCTGTACAAGGAAGTCAAACATCACCTTCTCCACAGGCAGTGGGGCTTTGACATTGATCACTGGTATCTGTGGAGAGAGAAACACAGTTGATATTTCAGGGAGTGCAAAATGCATGATAGGGAGGGAAAATGGTGCAGAATTTGGGATTTTTAAATTTGTGTTTTACAATGTGCACTAAGTTCTGTAAAGCCTCTCATCCCATACCATGAAAATTTCCTTCTCTTCCTGGTCAATATGTCTTTCCTTCCCCCTGCCCTGCACATTCACACATTTCCAATGCCTTGGCCACAACAACACTGTGCTGTCAGTGAAGTTTATGACATGGTTGAGTATTGTCCCGCCCCTCATTCATTCCGATTGGTTGAAGGACCAACTAGCACCTCTCGCCCCCTTTCCCCCACTCTTATTGGTCCTGCGCTGACATCAATAATCCGAGGCCCATTGTGGGCTGGAGCATGCTCAGTGCTTCCTGCTTTTGCTGTTGTTCATCAGGTCTCAGAGAGAGAGAGGGCTCATCCCTGTTTCTCCTGATGTCAGACAATAACAACAACTACCTGCATTGTATGGAGCCTTTCACATTGACAAATCTCCTAAAATGCTTCACGAATGGTGGAAAGGTTGATTAAAGAGAACGATTTTTAGATACATCTTTAAGGCGGACAGAGGAGGTTAGGGAGGATATTCCAAAGGTTTGTGTCCTTGGCAGCTTCAAGCGTGGAGTGATATAGGTGGGGAACAGCTCACAATGGAGACAGTTAGTGCCTAACCATAAGTTGGATTAGTGGTGCTGGAAGAGCACAGCAGTTCAGGCAGCATCCAATGAGCAGCGAAATCGACGTTTCGCTGGTTGTTGGATGCTGCCTGAACTGCTGTGCTCTTCCAGCACCACTAATCCAGTATTTGCTTTCCAGCATCTGCAGTCATTCTTTTTACCTCATTGATGCTAACCATAAGTTAACAACCTCATGTCGTAGCCCCCTACCCCACACACCAGTTTTCTCAGTCTGCCATTACACACTACCTTTAGTTAGCCACTAACAGTCTCCATTAACAGCTAATCACCCTCCCCCAGCCCTTTACCCAACTGTTCTTCTCACTCTATCCCCACCTATCCTTTACTCCTTTTATCCTCCCCCCCACACTAACTTCTGCACATAAACTGACTTTTTTTCTCAGTAACATCTGTCCTAAGGAAGGGACACTGGGTCTGAAACTTTAACTCTGATTTCTCATCACAGATCCTGCCAGACCTGCTGAGCTTTTCCAGAACCTCCTGGTTGTTGTTTCTGATTTACATCTTCTGCAGTTCTTTTGGTTTTAATTTACCAGGAGTTTGTAATTCAGGTCCCACAGCCTCTGTCCCAGTCTCTGCTGTCTCTCCCGACCCCACCCAGTGACACGGCACCTGCACAGCTCATGGACAGGTGCTGTCTTGCTGGGCACACCCCTCACTCACTCCCATTGGCTGCAGGACCACACAGCCTCCTCCTATTGGTCTGGAGCTGCCGTTAATTAAGCTGGCACCGATTGAGAGGTGAGTGGTTGGCTCCTCCCTCTCTCTGCCCTGGGATGAGCTTCATCATTCACAGTGATTGGGGCAGTATCACAAAGCACAGGGGCTGGGGGCTATTCAGCCCATTGGGGCTGTACTCACTCCCACTGGAGATGCTGCAAATCTGTCCCAAGTCCCCTCCCATGTGCCCACGGCCCCCCAAATCTTACCTTAAAAAGTAAAATTCCAAGTCTGTTTCAGAAGACCTGCTGAATCTGCGACATTCAGACTGTTCCAGATGCTCAGCCCTTACTGAGGAAAATAGTGTTCACATTTTCACCTTGTATTATTTGCCAATTACTTGAAAGTAGTTACTAAAAATTGTGACAGTGTTAATAATTCCTCTCTCTCTCTCTCTCTCTGCAAATTCAAGACCTTGGAACCAAATCGGCACCAGATCAAAATCACTGCTTCACCTTCTCAGCTCCAAGGATAATTATCTGTGTTTCAGCTAGCTCACCACAAAAGAGAGGAATGCATCTTAATTTATTAAGATAAACGAAACAGACCTTCGGTCCAATTTGTCCGTGCCAACAAGGAATCCTAAACTAATGGATTCCCATTTACCAGCTATTGGCCTGTATCCATCGAAACCCTTCCTATTCATGTCCCCAATTAGAAGCCTTTTAAATGTTGTGATTTGATCAGCCTCCACTACTTCATCTGGTAGCCCCTCCCATACACACACCACACTCAGCTTGAAAACATTGCCATTTAGATCCCTTTTAAATGTTTCCCCTCTCAACTTAAACCCAGGTGCTCTAGTTTTGGACCCACCTAACCTGAGGAAATAGGACCCCGGCTGCTCACCTTATTCATACCCCTCGTGATTTCATAAATCTCCATGAAGTCACCTCTCAGTCTTTGACTCTCCAGAGAAAATAGCCCCAGCCTATTCAGCCTCTCCCTGGAGGCAAAATCCACAATCCTGGCAACGTTTTTGTAAATCTTGTCCAAACCTTTTCATATTTCACAACATCTTTCCCAGAACAGGGAAATTCAAACTGAAAACAGAATTCCAGAAGTGGCTTAATCAACATCCTGTCCAGCCACAATATGGCGCCCCAGCTTCTGTATTCAATGCATTGATCAATAACGGAGAGCGTTAATGGAGTCCCATTTGCCAGCGGTTCACCCTTATCCCTCTAAATCCTTCCTCTTCATGTACCCAATCAGATGACTTTTAAATGCTGCAATTGTACTAGCCTCCACCCCTTCCTCTGGCAGTTCATTCAATACTTGCAATGCCCTCAACATGAACAAGATGCCCCTTAGATCCCTTTGAAATCTTTTCCCTTTCACATTAAGCCTGTACCCTCTAGTTCTGGACCCACTGAACTTGGGAAAAAGTCCCTGACTGCTCACCTTATCCATGCCCTTCATGATTTTATATGATCACCTCTCAGTCTCCAACCCTCCAGGGAAAATATTCCCAGCCTATTCAGCCTTTTCCAATAGCTCAAACCGTCCAATCCTGGAAAAGTCCCTGCAAATGTTTTCTGAACCCTTTCAAGTTTCTCAACATTATTCCAAGAACAGGGAGATTGGAACTGAAAACAGAATTCCAGAAGAGCTGTAATCAGCGCCCTGTACAGTCACAATATTACATTACAACAGCTGCATTCACTACCCCGCCTACCTGTGACTCTACTTTCAAGGAACTATGAACCTGCACTCCAAGGTCCCTTTGTTCAGCAACGTTCCCCAAGACTTTACCATGAAGTGTATAAGTCCTGCCCTGATTTGCCTTTCCAAAATACAACAGCTCGCATATATCTAAATTGAACTCCGTCTGCCATTCCTTGCTCCAATGGCCCATCTGATCAAGATCCTGTGGTATTCTGAACTAACCTTCTTCACTGTCCACTACAGCTCCAATTTTGGTGTGTTCTGTAAACCTACTGACCATACCTCAAATATTCACATCCAAGTCATTTATTTAAGGGCCCAATATCCATCCTTGCAGCACATTGCTGCTCACAGGCCTCCAGTCTGCAAAGCAACTCTCCATCATCATCCTCTGTCTCCTACCTTCACGGCAGTTTTGTAATGGCTTGCTCTCCCTGCATCCCATGTTATCTAACCCTGCGAACCAGTCTGCTTTGTGGAACCTTGTTGAATGTCCATATAAACAACGTTCACCGCCTGGCTTAATCAATTTTCTTTGTCACTTCAAAACACTCAAGTTAGTGAGATACAACTGTGCATGTACAAAGCCACATTGACTCTCCCTGTCATTCCTTACCTTTCCAAATAGATGGATATCCTGTCCCTCAGAATCTCTTCCAACAACTTGCCTGCCACTGACTTCAGGCTCACTGTTTTCTTGTTCCATGGCCTCTCCTTACCACCTTTTAAAAATAATGGCACCTCACCTGTTGCTATCAACGATACAAATACCTCAGGAGAGGCCCAACAATCACTTCCCTAGATTTCCAGAAAGTTCCAGGATACATCTGATCAGGTTCCAGGGCTTTATCCATCTTGATGCAATTTAAGACATCCAGTACCACCTCCTCTGTAACATGGACACTTTTCCAGTTATCACTGTTTATTTCTCCAAACTCTCAAGCTTTCATATACTTGTCCAGCAAAAAATGACATGAAATATTTGCATATCGTTCGCAGCCCCTGTGTTCCACAGACAGCCTTGTTGACTTTTCAGGGGTCCTATTCTCTGGTCCATTTAATCTTTTGTCTGTGATATATTTGTTTAATCTCTTTGGATTCTATTCCAGGACATCCCAGAAAGGCCGACTTCAAGGACCGTAATCTTCCTCTGACTTGATCAACAATGCCCTCCAACACATACACTCCACTTCCCACACCTCCGCCTTTAAACCTCCAGCCACAACGAAGAATATAACCCTGCGGTCTTCACCTTCCACCCCACTAATCTCCAGATACAGCACATTAACCTCTGTTATTTCTGCTACCTCAAGCCAGACCCCACCACCAGAGACATATTTCCCTCCCCACCTCTATCTGTGTTCCGCAGAGACCATTCCCGCTGCGCCTTCCTTGTTCGGTCCACACCCTCCCACCAACCCACGCTCCACACCCTTGACCCTCCCTTGCCGCCACGGGAATGTAAAACGTGCGGCCACACCTCCCTCTGACCTCTGTCCAAGACCCCAAAAGGATCTTTTCACATCAGGCAGAGATTTGCCTGCACATCCCAAAACCTCATATACTGCATCTAGACACTATGGGAAATTTAACATGGTTCATCCAACTAACCTACACATCTTTGGACTGTGGGAGCAAACTGGAACACCCGAAGGAAACCCTTACAGATACTGGGGAGAATGTGCCAACTTGAACACAGGCAGTCACCTGAGGCTGGAATCAAACCCAGGTCCCTGGTGCTGAGGCAGCAGCGCTCACCACTGAGCCACAATACTGTGGGATCTTTGGTGCTGATGTGCTGCCCCACTGATACCTCGGTCACTCACCCTGCATCATTTCCTAAGAGGCAGTGATGACGGAGTGAAATTGTTGCTAGACAGATAATTCAGAGACCCAGATAACGTTCTGAGGATCCGGGTTTGAATCCCATCACGGCAGATTTTGGAACATAAATTCAATAAATATCCAGAAAAAATAATCTAGTGACGACAAGGAATCCATTGTCAATTGTTGGAAAAACCAATGTGGTTCACTCATGACCTTTAGGGAAGGAAAATGCCATCCTTACCTGGTCTGGTCTGCATGGGACTCCAGACCTATAGCAACGTGGTTGACTCTTAACTGCCCTCTGGGTAAACGCCGCAATAAATGCTGGCCGAGCCAGTGACAGCCTCATCCTGTGAATGAAGAAAGAAAACAGGTCAGGTTTTGTTCCTTCTCTAGTAGGTACAACCTACAAACTGAATCTGAAATGTTCTCGTACACACTGAACAAATACCTTTCCATCCAAGCCCTTAACACTACAGCACTCATAGGCCATGTTGGTAAAGTTAAAACCCCTGATCATTGCAACCATATTATTCTTGCAGATAACTGAGGTCTCCTGGTAAAAGTGTATCTCAATTCCCTGCTGAGTATTGGGAGAGAGTCTATAATACAATCCCAGTAAGATGGTCATCATTTTCTTATTTCTCAGTACCACACAAATAACTTGCCTGGATGTACTCCCAGGAATATCCTCCCGAAGTCCAGCCATAATGTTATCCCTAATCAAAAACACCTCTCTCCCTGCTCTGTTGGCCCCTTTCTATCCTTGCGAAAGCATCTATATCCTGGAACATAAATCTGCTAGTCCTATCCATCCCTGAGTGATGCCTCTGTAATTGCTGTAATATCCCAGTGCCATGTTCCAAACCATACCCTGAGCCCACCTGCCTGACCTGTCAGGCCTCTCGCACTGAAATAAATGCAGTGCAACTGGTCCGTCGCATCTCATTCTGTGACTTGCTTTTGCCTGCCTTGACAGTCTGACTGGTGAACCGTACCAGTCTCAGACTCACCTCTTTTCTCACTATCTCTTTAGGTTTACCCCGACTCCCTCACTGGATTAATGCCTCCCGAGTGGCACTAGCAAATCTCCCTGCTCGTCAGGACCCCATGCTTTCCCCTTCCTATGCCATTGGTACCAATGTATAATGTCCTCCCACTGGTTATTTTCCCTTTTGAGAATATTCTGCTCCCTCAGAGACATCCTTGACACTGGCACAAATGCAGCATCACCCCATTCTGATGTCTCACTGTCAGCTGCAGAAACGGCAGACTGTGCCCCTGACTAGAGAGTCCCCTATCACCATCGATCGTGTGGAACTGGATATACCTCACATTGTGTTAGAAACCAGTCTCAGTCACAGTAACTTGACTGTCAGTGCTACATTCCCCTGAAAGTCTATTACCACCTACATTTTCCAAAACAGAAAACTTGTCTTAGATGGGGATAGCCACAGGAGACTCCTGCAGTACCAACCTACCCCTCCTCGCTTTCCTGGCAGTAAACCATCTACCTGACTGTATCTGCAGTATCCTGCATTCCTGAGACTGATACCTATCACACCCAACCCCCCCCCACCCTCCCCCACCGGCTCCTGTCAATTCCTCACTGCCTTTAATCACTCCTCCACCAATCAATGCGTTCCAATATGATTTGCAATCACACTTCCTGCAGACAATCATCAGGATCATTGAAACTCTGAGGTAAAAACAATAACTGCAGATGCTGAAAACCAAATACTGGATTAGTGGTGCTGGAAGAGCACAGCAGTTCAGGCAGCATCCAAGGAGCAGCGAAATCGACGTTTCGGGCAAAAGCCCTTCATCAGGATGAAGGGCTTTTGCCCGAAACGTCGATTTCGCTGCTCCTTGGATTCTGCCTGAACTGCTGTGCTCTTCCAGCACCACAAATCCATCATTGAAACTCTCCCTAATCTCCCGCATCCGACAGGAACAGCACGCCACTCTACAACAGGCCATCTCTCCGCCTTAACAATCCACAGACCAAGACAAAGGCACAGTCTTACTGCTCAAAAAATACTGCCTGAGAATAACTTAATGCTTACGTTTCATATCTTAAACATTTCATCAAGAGACCCTAAGACATTAAAAATAAATCCTCACCTTACTCATTATTGTAGATTTAATAAAATTAAACCGACTAAGATTGATATTTGAAGAGACTGAAACTCACTGAGCTGATCCCCGGCTCTGAGTACTTCCAAGGGTGAGGTCTCTCTGAGGGCAGCTGTGAAATGTCACTGTTTCTCTTCTCTGCCCACTCCATTTCCAGAGAGGTTTTTTACTTCACAGCAAGTCAGCTCAGAGAGGTCACGGCTAGGTTTTATTCACTGGGGGTTGCCTTTGATGCCCAGACCAGTATTTATTGGCCACCTTTACTTGTCTTGGAGAAAGTGGTGGTTAACCCCCTCCCTGAAATGCTACAGTCCATGTACACCACAGTGATGTTTGGACAACAATCCCCCTCTAGCCCCAGAACCCTCCCTGTCTCTGTAATCCCCCTCCGGCTTCAGAAATTACATGTCTGTGGCATAAGATTTTTATTTAGATTCATTTTTGTTCAATAAACTGGCCCAAAAAAGTGAAATATTTCACCCCCAAACAAATTTCTGTTGATTGATCTTTTGGAGAGGCTGACACATGGACGTTGCAGTGTTTTATCTCAAATTGTACACGTAGAATGATGGAACTTTCTTTTAAACATTGCTAAAAAGGGAGGCAATGGCTTAATGGTATTCCTGCCAGATGAGTGATATGTACAGTGTTCCGAGGATTAGGGTTAGAATCCCAACATGACTGATGGTGGCATCGGAATTCAATACAATCTAGAATGGAAAGGCGAATGATGACCATGAAACTATTGTCGATTGTTAGAAAACCCATCTGGTTCACTAATGTCCTGGAGGGAAGGAAACGGTCATCCTCACCTGGTCTGACCTACATGTGACTCCAGACCCACAGCAATGTGGTTAACTCTCAACTGCCCTCACCAAAAATACTTTAAAAACTGTTAACAAATACTCCGCAGGTATCACTTAAAAACTGGCTGTTCCCATTGGGACTGTGAATTTCTGAACGGCCTGAACTAAAACGGAGTTTCATAGAACATAGAACATAGAACAATACAGCACAGAACAGGCCCTTCGGCCCACGATGTTGTGCCGAACTTCTATCCTAGATTAAGCACCCATCCATGTACCTATCCAAATGCCGCTTAAAGGTCGCCAATGAATCTGACTCTACCACTCCCACGGGCAGCGCATTCCATGCCCCCACCACTCTCTGGGTGAAGAACCCACCCCTGACATCTCCCCTATACCTTCCACCCTTCACCTTAAATTTATGTCCCCTTGTAACACTCTGTTGTACCCGGGGAAAAAGTTTCTGACTGTCTACTCTATCTATTCCTCTGATCATCTTATAAACCTCTATCAAGTCACCCCTCATCCTTCGCCGTTCCAACGAGAAAAGGCCGAGAACTCTCAACCTATCCTCGTATGACCTACTCTCCATTCCAGGCAACATCCTGGTAAATCTTCTCTGCACCCTCTCCAAAGCTTCCACATCTTTCCTAAAGTGAGGCGACCAGAACTGCACACAGTACTCCAAATGTGGCCTAACCAAAGTCCTGTACAGCTGCAACATCACCTCACGACTCTTGAATTCAATCCCTCTGCTAATGAACGATAATACTCCATAGGCCTTCTTACAAACTCTATCCACCTGAGTGGCAACCTTCAAAGATCTATGTACATAGACCCCAAGATCCCTCTGTTCCTCCACCTGACCAAGAACCCTACCATTAACCCTGTATTCCGCATTCTTATTTGTTCTTCCAAAATGGACAACTTCACACTTGGCAGGGTTGAACTCCATCTGCCACTCCTCAGCCCAGCTCTGCATCATATCTAAGTCCCTCTGCAGCCGACAACAGCCCTCCTCACTGTCCACAACTCCACCTTCTCCCTGTCTCCCCTCACTCTGTTTACACCCAACTCCAGAACACTCTCATTGAGCCAAGCAGCCCTCACAGTGCAGCCCTGTCATTTTCATTGTCTGCTCATACCTACACTGCCCTCAGCCTCCTGTACTGTTCCAATGCATCTCAATGGGAGCTCAGGGACAGCACCTCATCTTTCAATTCAGCCCTTTGTAACCCCAGAGTCAACATGGACCTCAGCAGTTTCTGGATGAACAGACAGTTGTCAGAAGCTGGAACATTCCACCTGAAAAGGTACTGGAATTTGAGTCCAAAAGGACTTTTAATGGGAAGTTTGCAGGTAATTGAAAATATGAAGTTTACAGGTTAACATCATGAAGTGGGTGATTGTAAGAACTCTCAGATTTAGACCCAAAGAGACGAGGTGTAATCTGGATAAATCTGTGCTCCCTCTCAGGCCAATATCTCCTTCCTCTGTTGCAGGGCCTGGAACAGAGCACACACCCAAAGGGTGACCCAACCATGAATTTGTACACCTTTCTGCTTAACAAAAATATTGGAGATATTTTCCCACAAACAGAACAGACAAACCTTTCTCCTTCCACAGTTAAATGCCAATAATATTCAGATCCTGATGACTCCATTGACTGTAAAAACTTGCTTTTGAGATCCCAGCCTCAATTATTCTGATTTAATATCCTATGAAATGAATTCACAACACAAAACTCACAGTCAGTGCAGGAAGAATATAAAGACATACTTTTCTCTTGGTATGTGCTTGATGTGTAAATGCCTCTCTTCAAATCGCACCCCCCATCCTAGGAAGGGGACATGCACATGCGCCTCACCTGTACATTACCCCCAATAAAAATGGTGGCCATATCCCAGGGCCTGTCACTGCCTAAAGGCTGCAGCCAATATCCCATCTGTTGCAAATGTGGGACTAAGAGTTTCTAATTCAGACTTACGAACCGCACACAGAGTGGAATAAAAACTTCCCAGTCTAAAGTGACTCATTATCTCCCTGTCCCCGAGGCCACTCTCCCCTTTCCTGTTTGCGTCTCCCACATTCACCAACTGACGTGTCACGTGGCACTGCGTTGGCAGAGTTACTGGTGATGTATCATCCCACTGGCCACGCCCCTCATTCACTCCCATTGTCTGGATGACCAGCTGGTTCCACTTGGTCCACCAGTCCCACCACCTTTTCCTATTGGTCTGAAGCTGCCATCAATCAGCTGGACCCCATTGTGAGGTCAGTGGTGGGATCCTCCCCCTGTCTGAATTAAACCCGGAAGGTGTATGGATGGTGTCAATCAGGAACAACAAGCAGAAGGTGCTGGGAAATCTCAGCAGGTCTGGCAGCATCTGGGAACAGAAATCTGTCCAGTGGCCCTTCCTCAGAACCATGGGAGCTGGGAAAATTAGAATCCTGACAGCATGGAAACAGGCTATTCGGCCCAAAACGTCCACAGCGTCCCTCCGAAGGGTATCCCACCAAAACTCTTTCCCCTACCCTACTACTGTATATTTCTCCTGACTAATGCATCTAACCTACACATCCCTGAGCATTATGGGAAATTTAGCTTGGCCAATTCAACTCACCTGCAGATCTTTGTACTGCAGGAGATTGGGGTTAAAGAGTAAATAATAGGCAGGGACAGAACCCAAAGAGAGACCAGAACATTTGGAAAGACAAAGGAGTGGATTACGATCTGGCTGGGAGTGTGCATAGCTGTTAATGGAGGGGACAGGAACCTGTGTCTGGCAGCATCTCAGTGGAGGTGGCGAAAATGGCGACTGATGATCTACATTCTGCTGCAAAAACAGACCCCAAGCTTCCAGCTGCCTGTCATTTTAACACACGAGCCTGTTCCCTGGCCAACATCTCTATCTCATGCTTACTGCTGTGTTCCAGTGAAGCCAGAACATACCAAATGGCCCCGAAATTTCAAGGACTGCAATTTCCCCTCCCATGTGGTCAATACCATCCAATGTATCTCTTCCACTTCCTGCACCTCTGCCTTTGAAACCCACACCTCCAACTGCAACAATGATAGAACACCCCCCCCGCGCCAAGTCCTTACCTTCCACCCAGATACAACACATCATCCTCTGTCATTTCCACCACCTACAATCAGACCGCACCACCAGATTCTTAAGGGGTTTGACAGAATAAATACTGATGTGCCTGAGGGTAAATACTGAGAGGGGAGTTTTAAACCAGATTCTCAGCCAGTCACAGAATCAAGGGTTCTGCTTTGGATTCGTCAAGTTTAAGGCAACACAGACACAGGTAAGGGGTTTCAGTAGCAATGGAGCTGGGGTGAAGAGGAGATAAGCAACAGTTTAGAGATTGGAATTCCTGGTGTTTGGGATTGTGTAGATGTCTAATCAGAAGGTCAGCTTCGCGTCAGATATAACAGCAGTATTGTGAAGAGTCTAGTTCTGCTGCATAGTTCCCAGTGAGAGGGAGAGGCTCAGCAGTTAGGGAAAGGAAGTTGGAAGGCAACGGGTTGAACCATTACAATGTTTCATTGGAGGAAACGGCACCTAATCGAGTAGTGGGAATGTGGTAAGCAGTTTGATAACTGAGTAACAGTGGAGTAATGGAGAGGGATGATGGGGAGGGAGAGCTGGGCATCGTCAGTGTACATGTGAAACCCAACATGGTACTTTCGCACAATGTCACCTCCTGGCAGTATGTAGGTGAGAGACAGGAGGTGCCAAGGGTAGATCCATGAGGGACACCAAATGCAAGGAATTCAAAAAGGAAATGTCAGTTTTTCACAGAACGGGAGAGAAGGACATAACCAGAAAAGACAGAACAAGGAACAATGTCTGTGAATCGGTGAGGGGGACTGATGAGGAGGAGGAGAAAAGAGAGTTGGAAAGGCTATGGTTTAGTGAGATTAGGGTAAAGGGTCAAGATGAGCTCGGATAAGGCTTGACATGAGATGAGATTGGAGAAAGACACAAGTTGGGACAAAAACCGGGTTCACCACGTGAGGCAGTTTGACTCAGTGGGCTAGTGGGAGGGAGGGAAGCAGCAGGTTGGATTGTCTCAGTCTTAGTGACAGAGAAACTCCATGTGCTCCAAACTCTTGTTGTTGGAGAGAAGGATGGAGGAGACAGGATGATGGTCAGTGTTTGACAAAGAAACAAAACCTGGGTAAGTGATATTTAAAATGAATGATCAAACCTAATGTATTTAAATTTTATCCAAAATATTAAAACGAATGACTGAAGTCCTGGTTCGAATCCCATCTTGGCAGATGGTGGAATCTGAATTCAAGAAAAAAAACAACGTATTAGGAATCTCCTGATCTCCATGAAACCATTTGTCATTGGCGAAAAAAGTCCTGCCAACCTGACAGCGGCCCAGCCAGCTACTCACTGTATTAATCACTGCAAAGTCTCAACAAAGGAATGAAACTGGATGGACAACTCGGCATCTAAGAAGGCACCATTTAATACAACCACAGAATCAGCCCTCTCGATGGTGCAATGTCCTCCAGACTAACATCTGGATTTTGGGGCCAAAATGTGCAGAGCTGTCTCACAGACCAATCAAGGAACAGCCTGACATAGTCATACTCATGAAATCAACCCTTACAGACAATGACCAGACACCACCATCACCATCCCAAGATATTGAGATTGTGGTGATGGAAAAGCGCAACAGGTCAGGCAGCATCCGGGGAGAAGGAGAATCGATGTTTCGAGCCTAAGCCCATCATCAGCCTGACCTGCTGTGCTTTTCCAGTACCAGACTCTTGACTCTGATCTCCAGCATCTGCAGTCTTCACTTTCTCCTGAAATCTCTGGATATGTCCTGCCCCACTGACAGGACAGACCAGGCAGAGGTGGTGGTACAGACAGGGAGGATTTACCCTGGGAGTACTCAGCATTGGCTCCGGAGACCAGGAAGTCTCATGGCTCCTGCTGATTACCACATACCATCCTCCCTCGGCTGATAAATCATTTCTCCTTCATGTTGAACAACATTTGAAGGAAGCACTGAGGTAGTAAAATGGTGTCAAACGTACTCTGGGTACAGGATTTCAATGTCCACTATCGAGACTAACTCTGTAACAGAATTACTGACTGAGCTGGCCAGGTCCTAAAGGATATAGCTGCTCAACTGAGTCTGCAGCGGGTGGTGAGGGAACCAAGAGTGTAAAACATACTTGATCTCATTGTTATGAATTGACCAGCTTCAGATACATCTGGCCATGACAGTATCGGTAGGAGCGACCATCACACATTCCTTTTGGAGACAAAGTCTTGGCTTAAAGTTAAGAAAAACCTCCATTGTGTTGAGTGGCACCATTACCGTTCTAAATGGGACAACTTTGAAGAGATGTCGGATCTCAAACTGGGTATCTCTGAGGCACTGTGGGACATCAACAGCAGAACTGTACTCCAGCACAATCTGTAATCTCATGGGTTTGTAAATCCTGCTCTCACCCATCACAATGGACAGTAAAGGAGGGCATGCCAAGAGCAGCATCAGGCATAATTAAAAATGAAGTGCCAACCTGGTGAATCTACCAAACAGGACCATCTGCATTTCAAAACAGCATCAGCAGCAAGTGATAGAGCTAAACGATCCCTCAACCAATAGATCAAATCGGAGCTCTGCAGTTCTCCCACACCCAGTTGTGAACGGTGATGGATAATTAAACAACTCACTGGAGGAAGCATCACAGATATCCCCACCCTTACTGATGGAGGGGCCTCACACACTCACGCACCATTTAAGACAACAGCATTTGCTGCAATCTTCAGCCGGAAGTGCAAAGTGGGATGATCCATCTCAGCCGTCTCCAGTGGTGTCTAACATCATAGAGGTGAGTTTTAAGCCAGTTCGGTTCAGTTTGAATAACATCAAGAAATGGTTAAGTAGTGCAAAGGCTACGGGCCCTGCCAACATTCTGGCAATAATACTGATGGTTTGTGCTCCAGAACTTGCCACCCACCAAGTCACGTACCACTCCAGCACTGGCATCTACCGACAATGTGGAACATTGCCCAGGGATGTTCAACACAAAAACACAGTGCAATCCAATCCAGGCAATTTCCATCTATCAGTCCACACTCGATCAGCAGTAAAGTGATGGAAGATGTTATCAACAGGGCTACCAAGCAGCAGCTGCTCAGCAACAGCCAGCTGAGTGACACTCATTTTAGGCTCCACCAGGGCCACTCAGCTCCCGATTGTGTTACCGCCCTGATTCACAATCTGGAAACCAACTGAATCCTAGAGGTGAGGTGAGAGTGACAGCCCGGTCTCACTACAAGATCACTAATTCTAGCTGAATCCACCCTTCTCTCAGCTTATACACTTCATCCATCTTGTGTTATCTCCAGACTTCAGTATCCAAACATACCCCTGGCCAGCTTGCCACATTCAACCTCCCTGTAATCTCAAGAAAAACTAAATCTCTAGATTAGATTACATTACAGTGTGGAAACAGGCCCTTCGACCCAACAAGTCCACACCGCCCCGCTGAAGCACAACCCACCCATATCCCTACATCTACCCCTTACCTAACACTACGGGCAATTTAGCATGGCCAATTCACCTGACCTGCACATTTTTGGACTGTGGGAGGAAACCGGAGCACCCGGAGGAAACCCACGCAGACACGGGGAGAACGTGCAAACTCCACACAGTCAGTCGCCTGAGGCGGGAATTGAACCCGGGTTTCTGGTGCTGCGAGGCAGCAGTGCTAACCACTGTGCCGCTCTACTGTCCAAGTACTCCCTCGTACCAAAACTTGTTGATCCATCAAAAGGCTGTATTCATAATCAACAACATAGAGCCACAGGGATGTACAGCATGGAAACAGACCCTTCAATCCAACCCGTCCATGCCGACCAGATATCCCAACTCAATCTAGTCTCACCTGCCAGCATCCAGCCCACATCCATCAATTTAAAATTCTCACCCTTGATTTAATTCCTGATTGTGATCATCCCAAGCTCGCTGCATCTCACACCCTTTGAGACCTCGACAACCCATTCTGTTTGAGACTCCCAATGATCTGTTAATTCATTACTTCACCTATGTGGCTGCTTTTACAGTTGTCAAAGCAACAAGGTCTGAAATTCGCAGTCAAAACCTCACAGGTCTGCTTTCCTCCTTTAAGACATTCCTCAAAACCTGCTTACTTGGCAATGCTTTTGGTCACCTGACCTAATATCACCATCTCTGGCATTATGTTTAAAATTCTCAATAATATTTTTGTGGAATTATAAGCATAATAACAAAAATAGAAACTGTTGTTGATTTGGACATTATCTTTACTGTTGCTGAATGAGTAATCTGTAATGTCTCTTACCCAACCATATTGTGGGAGCACCTCCACCACACAAACTGCAGCTGTACAAGAAAGTCAAACATCACCCTCTCCACAGGCAACAGGGTTTTGGCATTAATCACTGGTATCTGTGGAAGGAGAAACACAGTTGATGTTTCAGGGAGTGCAAAATGGATTACAGGGAATGAAAATGGTGCAGAATTTGAAAGTCAGAAATGGAAGGAAGATAGACTTGCTTATTGGAAAAAGGAATTCTTGACTGTTAAAGATTTTCCAGAAAATATTGATAAGCAGCACATGGTCAGGGACTGTGCGGCAGTGAAAAATTAACTTACAATAATGTCTGTAAAAATAATAGTAAAATATCAAACAGACCAAAAATACACCCATTGTTCGAGACTGAGGAAGCTCGATATTGACAAAGTGGTCATGAGGGAGCCCAGAGATGAAGCAGAACAGTATAAGCTGTTATGATCCCACAGTCATAGAGATGTATAGCACCGACACAGACCCTTCAGTCTAACTCATCCTTGCCAAACAGGTATCCGAACCTAATCTATTCCCATTTGCCAGCA
Source organism: Chiloscyllium punctatum (assembly GCF_047496795.1). Classification (NCBI taxonomy): domain Eukaryota; kingdom Metazoa; phylum Chordata; class Chondrichthyes; order Orectolobiformes; family Hemiscylliidae; genus Chiloscyllium; species Chiloscyllium punctatum. The sequence continues at coordinate 36,499,136 of NC_092751.1, read as the reverse complement.
CATCGCCCATATCCCTGTAAATGCTTCCTAATCATATCATGTGTCTATTTAAATGCCTTTAACATGTTTTAATTGGACTAGCCTCCACCACTTCCTCTGGCAGCTTATTCCACCCACTGCATGAAAGAGTTGTCCTTTAGGCCCCTTTGAAATTTTATCTGTTTACCCTAAAGCAATGCCCTCTACTTCTGGAGACCACCACTCCAGGGAAAACAGCTTGTTCATTTACTCTGTTCATGCCCCTCATGATTGTATAAACCTCCATAACATCACCGCTCAGCTTATGGCACTCCAGGGAAAACAGCCCCAGCCTTTTACGCCTCACCCTGTAGCTCAAATCCTCCAACCCTAACAACATCCTTGTCAGTCTTTTTTGAAACCTTTCAAGTTTCACAGCACCGTTCTGATAGGAGGCAGGCCAGAACTGCACACACTATTCCAAAAGTGGCCTAACAAATGTCCTGTACAGCAACATGACCTCCCACATCCTATACTCAATGCTCGAACCAATAAAGGAAAATATACTGAACACCTTCTTCATCATCCTATCATTGACTTGCAAGGACTATGAACCTGCAGTCCAAGGTCTCTTTGTTCCACAAACGTCTCCAGGGCCTTGTCATTCAGTGTATAAGTCCTGCCCTGATTTGCTTTTCCAAAATGCAGCACCTCACATTTATCTAAATTAAACCCCATCTGATCAATATCTCATTGTTATCTGAGGTAACGTTCTTGATTATCCACAACACCTCCAATTTTGTATGACCTGCAAACTCATTTATGATACCAAATCATTTACTGAATGACGAAACAAATCCAGGGGGGGGGGGGGGGGGGAAATAACAAATAGACTCGTGAAAATTCACTAAAATTTGGTGGATTCTGGGATGGATTTGACAGACTGGAAGCTGCAAACGTGGTGCCACTATTTTTCAAAAGGACCCGTTAGCTTAACTTCTGTAATGGAGAAAATGCTTGAACCTCTCAAGGAAGTAGTGGTGAGATATCTGGGTAGAAATTGTCTCATTGAGCAGACACAGCATGGATTCAGGAAAGACAGGTCATGTAGAACGCATTTACTGGAATTATTTGAGGATACGACGAGTGCGTTAGACAAGGCACACTCGGTGGATGTGGTGTACCTGGATTTCCAGAAGGTATCCGATAAGTTGCCACACAAAAGGCTGCTGAATAAGGTAAAGATGCACAGCATTATGGGTAATTATCATTGATACAGGATTGGTTAACCAGCAAAAAATAATGAATGGGGATGAACGGGTGTTTGGATTAGTGTTGGCACTACAACTGTTTGCAATTTACACAAATGTTTTGGAGTTGAGGACCAAGTGTACGGTGTCAGAGTTCACATTTGATACAAAGATGAGGTAAAGCAATGTCTGCAGAGGCCACTGTAAGTCTGCACAGGGATACAGATCAGTTACGTGAGTGGGTAAGGGTCTGGCAGATGGAGTTCAATGTTGGGAAATGTGAGGTCATCCATTTTGGTCGTATGAACAGAAAACTGGATGACGAAATGGTGAAAACTTGCAGCGAGAGCTGGGTGTTCTTGTGCATGAATCACAGGAAGTTGGTTTGCAGGTGCAGCAGGTAATTATGGCAGTGAAGGGAATATTGTCCTTCATTGCTAGAGGGATGGTTATGCTGCAGCTGTACAGGGTGCTGGGGAGGCCACACCTGGAGTACTGTGTACAGGTTTGGTCCCCTTACGTTAGCAAGGATGTACTGGTACTGTAGGGAGTACAGAGGAGGTTCACTAGTTTGAGTTGGGAGTTGAGAGGATTGGTGTATGTGGAGAGATTGAGAAAACTGGTTCTATAGTCATTGTAATTTAGAAGAATGGGAGGTTGCATCAGAAAAAATAAAATTATGAAGGGAGTAGATAAGACAGAAGCAGGGAGGCTATTTCCACTGGGGGCTGGTCAAACTACAGAGCATAACCTCAAAATAAGGGGGAGCAGATTTAGGACTGAGTTCAGGAGGAGCTTCTTCAGCTAAAGGGTTGTGAATCTGTGGAATTCCCTGCCGAGTGCAGCATTTGACATTATCAACTTGAATGCCTTTAAGGCAAAATGTAGATTTGTGAACAGGAAAAGAATTAAGGGTTTATGATGAGAGAGCAGGAATGTGGAGCTGAGGCCATGAAAAGATCAGCCTGATCTTATTGAATGGCAGAGCAGGCTTGAGGGGCCAGATGAATGTTCTTGCCTTGTGCCATCAAAATTGGCCTTTGTCCAATTCAGAACCTTAACGTTTAGATCTGGTATATTATGTTCTGTAACTATTTTAAAAATAGAATTATCAGAGAATCCCAAGTGTGGAAACAGGTCATTCAGCCCATCACATTGATACTGACCCTGAAAGCCTCTAAACCTGCCCCTGTAACATTGCATTTCCCAGAGCCACCCAACCTCCACATCCCTGAACATTATGGGCAATTCAGCCTGGATAATCCACCCAACCTACACATCTTTGGACTGTGGGAGGAAACCAGAGGGCCCAGACGAAATCCATGCAGAAAACCCCAATAAGGTGATCATCCCTTTCTCATTTCCCAGTTCCACCTAAATAACTTCACTGACCATACTCCCAGGAATATCCTCCCTAAGCAAAAACATAATGCTATTTCGAATCAAAAATGCCACTCCCCCTCCTCTCTTATCCCCCTTTCTATCCTTGCTATAGCATCTATACCCTGGAACATTAAGCTGCCAGGCCTATCCATCACTGAGTGATGCCTCTGTAATTGCTATAATATCCCAGTGCCATGTTCAAAACCACACACTGAGCTCATCTGCTTTCCCTGTCAGGCGTCTTCTATTGAAGTAAATGCAGTGCAACTGCTCAGTCCGTCTTCATTCTGTGCCTTGCCCTTGCCTGCCTTGACTATTTGACTTCTGAACTGTACCAGCCTCAGACATACCTCTTTTCTCACTATCTTCTTGGGTTTACACCCACTCCCTCACTGGTTTAATGCCTCCCGAGTATCACTGGCAAGTCTCCCTCCCTTCCAATTCATGTACAATCCATCCTTCTTATGCAGGTCAACTCTACTCCAGAGGAGATCACAACGATCCATAAAACGTGAATCCTTTTCCGCTGCACCAGCTCCTTAGCCACTCATCCAGCACCTCCTCCTCTGTAATATGGACATTTTTCAAGATGTCACCATTTATTTCCCCACATTCTATATCTCCCATGTACTTCTTCACAGTAAACACTAATGCAAAATATTTGTTTCCTATCTCACCCATCGCCTGCAGCTCCACACAATGGCTGCCTTGCTGATCTTTGAGGGTCTCGATTTTCTCCCTAGTTAGCCTTTTTTTCTTCATGTATTTACAAAAGCCCTTCGGATTATCCTTAACCCTATTTGCCAAAGCTATCTCACGTCCCTTTTTTGCCTCCTGATTTCCCTCTTAATTATACTCCTACTGCCTTTATACTCAAAAATTTTTTTGATTGGAATAAATGCAAAATATAACATCTTGACAAAACAAACGAGGGCAGGACTTACACTCAATAAAAGTAGGGCCTTGAGTAGTGATATGGTGACAAAGCGACCGAGGGCTTCAGGTCTTTGAAATTTGTGTTACATGTAGACAGGGTGGTTAAGAAGGTGCTTAGCAAACTTACCTTTATTTTTCAGAACTTTGAGTCCAGGAGTTGGGACGTTATGTTGAGGATGTACAGGACGTTGGGGAGGCCTCTTCTGGAATACTCTGTCCAGTTCTGGTTGTGCTGTTATAGGAAGGATATTATTAAATTGGAGCAGGTTCAGAAGAGATTTACCAGCATGTTGCCATGAATGGAGGGATTGTGTTCTGAGGAGAGGCTGGATAGGCTGGGAATTTTTTTCACTGGCGTGCACAAGGTTGAAGGGTGACCTTATTAGAGGTTTGCAAAATCAGAAAGAGTGTAGATAAGGTGAATGGCTGGGGGAGAGGGGGATTCAAAACTCCGGTGCATTCATTTCGAGAAGAAATTAGAAAGATTTGAGGAAAGACATTAGGGTTTTTAAAAAAAATTACACACGTGGAATGAACTTCCAGAGGAAGTGGTAGCTGTGAATACAATTACAATATTTAAAAGACATTCAGATAAGTACATAAATAGGAAATATTTGGATGGATGTGGACCAAGCGGAGGCAGGTACAATTAGTTCAGTTTGGAATTATGGTTGGCATGGACTGGTTGGACCACAGGGCCTGTTTCCTTGCTGTATAACATTATGACTCTAATCCTCACTAACTCTAAATTCCTCCATCCTCACAACTCTCCCGATCACTGTCACTTCATCCAGCTTCACAACTCTTCCTTATTTATATAATTCCTCACCAGCCACAGAACGCTCCCTATCTCATGTCCTCCAGTTTCTCAGATCTCTGTGATATGTGCCTTTCTTTAGTTCCAGCCTTGAGGATGTCCTCATTCACTCAAATTGGTTGGAGGACAAACTGGTACAACCTGGTCCTCCAGTACTGCCCTCTGCCCCCTATTGGCCTGCGCTGACATCAATCATCGAGGCCCATTGTGAGGTGAGTGGTGGGATCCTCCCTCTCTCTGCCCTGGGACGAGCTTCAACATTCACAGTCAATGGGCCAGTATCACAGAGCACAGAGGCTGGGGCTATTCAGCCCATTTAGGATGTACCCTCTCCCTCTGGAGATGCTGCAAATCTGTCCCAATTCCCTTCCCATTTGCCCATAGACCCCCAAATTTTCCCTTAAAAAGTAAGATTCCAAATCTGTTTATGAATAACTGCTGAGTCTGTCTCCAGCTGCCATTCAGACTGTTCCAGATACTCAGAACTTACTGAATAAAATAATGTTCACATATTCACATTATTTGCCAATTACCTGAAAATAGTTATTAAAATTGTGACTTTGTTAACAATTCCCCTCTCTCTGCAGATTAGAGATCCTAGAAACAAATTTGCACCTGGTCAAAATCACTGCTTAACCTTCTCAGCTCCAAGGACAATTATCTGTGCTTCTGCTAGCTCTCCACAAAAGAGGAACACATCTTATTTTCATTTATTAGTGTCATAGAGATGTACAGCACAGAAACAGACCTTTGGTCCAATTTGTCCATGACAACGAGGAATCCTCAACAAATGGAGCCCCATTTGCCAGCTATTGGTCCATATCATTGGAAACTCTTCCTATTCACGTACCCAATCAGATGCCTTTCAAATGTTGTAATTGTATCAGCCTCCACTACTTCATCTGGCAGCTCATTCCACACAAACACCACACACAGCTTGAAAACTTTGCCCCTTCGATCCGTTTTTAATCTTTGCCCTCTCAACTTAAGCCCATGTGATCTTATTTTGAACCCACCTAACTAGGGGGAAAAGACCCTGGCTGTTCACCTTATCCATGCCCTTCATGACTTTATAAATCTCCATGAAGTCACCTCTCAGTCTTTGACTCTCCAGGGAAATTAACCCCTAGCCTATTCAGCCTCTCCCTGAAGCCCAAATCCTCCAACCCGAGCAAAGTCTTTGTAAATCTTGTCTGAACTCTTTCAAGATTCACAACATCCTTTCCAGAACAGGGAATTTCAAACTTAAAACATAATTCCTGAAATGGCTTAATCGATGTCCTGTCCAACCACAATTTGACGTCCCAGCTTCTGAACTCAAAGCATTGACCAATAAATATAAGCATACCAAACACCACCTTCACTAGTCTGCCGACCTGCGACTCTACTTTCAAGGAACAATGAACCTGCACTCCATGGTCTCTATGTTCAGCAACATTCCCAAGGACTTTACCATTAAGTGTACAAGTCCTGCTCTGATTTGCCTTTCCAAAATCCAACAGCTTACATTTGTCTAAATTGAACCCAGTCTGCCATTCCTCGCTCCAATGGCCCATCTGGTCAAGACTCTGTTGCATTCTGAACTAACCTTCTTCATTGTCCACTACACCACCAATTTTGGTGTCTTCTGTAAACCCACTGACCATATCTCATATATGAACATCCAAGTCACTTATTCAAGGACCCAATATCCATTCCTGCAGGACAACGCTGCTCAGAGGCCTCCAGTCCGCAAAGCAACCCTCCATCACCACCCTCTGCCTCCTACCTTCAAGCCAGTTTTGTATCCAAATGTCTGGTTCTCCCAACATTTCATGTTATCTAACCTTGCTAACCAGTCTGCTATGTGGAACATCGTTCAGGGTCCATATAGACAACGTCCACGGTCTGCCTTCATCAATCATCTTTGCCACATCTTCAAAGAAACTCAATCAAGTTAGAGAGAGAGAATTTCCCACACACAAAGTCATGATGACTATCCCTAATCAATCCTTGTCTTTCCAAATACATGTAAATCCTGTTCCTCAGAATCCCTTCCAACAACTTACCTACCACTGACGTTAGGTTGACTGTTCTCTTGTTCCCTGGCCTTTCCCTTTCCTTACCACCTTTTTAAAATAATGGCACCCATCTTCCAGCACCTCACCTGTCACAAACAATGATATAAATACCTCAGGGAGGGGCACTGCCATCACCTTCCTAGCTTTCCACAAATTTCTGGGATAACCTGATCAGGTCCCAGGGATTTATCCACCTTGCTACTGTTTAAGACATCCAGGACTTCCTCCTCTGTAATATAGACACTTTTCAAGTTATCACTATTTATTTCTCCAAACTCTCTGGAATAGAATAGCATAGTATTTCTCCCAACACCTGTTGTTACATAGATGGCCTTGTTGATCTTTAAGGGGTCCTGTTCTCTGTCTGCTTATTATTTTATCCTCAATGTATTTGTAGAATCTCTTTGGATTCTCCTTAAACTATTTCCTAGAGATATTTCAAGTCCCCTTTTTGCTCTCCTGATTACCCTCGAGTATATTCCTGTAAAAACGTGATCCTGTACTCCCAATTCCTCTGTCCCTGCCATATCTGCTCCCAGGAGAAGCAATTCCACTCCAGGACATCCCAGAAAGGTTTCCTCTTTCAAGGACCGCATTTCCCTCCCACTTGATCAACAATGCACCCCAACGCATATCCTCCACTTCCTGTACCTCTATCTTCCCCCCACCCTCCAACCACAATAAGAATGTAATCCCCGTGTCCTCATTTGCCACCCACTAATCTCCATTAACCTCTGCTATGTCCACTACCTACAGTCAGACCCCACCACCAGGGATATAGCTCCTTCCCCAACCCTTTCTATCTTCCACAGAGACCATAGGATCTTTGGTGCTGATGTGCTGCCCCACGGATATCTCAGTCACTCACCCTGCCAAATGGCCAAGTGAGATTATCACTAGATGGATAACCCAGACACCCAGATAACATTCTGGGGCCCAGGGTTTGGATCCCGTCACGGCAGACAGTGGACTGTGAGTTCAATAAAAATTTGGAATGAAGAATCTATTAAAGACCATGAATCCATTGTTGATTATTGCGAAGAAAAACCTCATCAGATTCGCTAATATCCTTCAGGGAAGGAATCTGCCATCCTTACCTGGTCTGGCCGACATGTGACTCCAGACCTACAGCAATGTGGTTGACTCTTTACTGCCCTTTGGGCCCAGGCAGTGACACCCTCATCCTGTGAATGAATAATAAAGAAAGTCAAGTCTTGTACACAACCATACTATTCTTACAGATAAGTGATCTCTTAGTAAATTTGCTTCTCAACTCCCTGCTGACTATTGGGGAAGTGGGGGCCGGTCAATAGTACCATCCCAATAAGGAGATCATCCCTTTCTTATTTCTAAGTTCCACTTGTATAACCTGCCTGGATGTCCTCCCAGGAATACCCTCTTGAAGCCCAGCTGTAATGTTATCCCTTATCAAAAATACCTCTCCCCCCCTGCTCTGTTGCCCCCTTTCTATCTTTGCTATAGCATCTGTACACTGGAACATTAAGCTGCTGGTCCTATCCATCATTACGTCATGCCTCTGTAATTGCTATAATATCCCAGTGCGATGTTCAAAACCATACCCTGAGCTCCTCTGCCCGACCTATCAGGCCTCCTGCATTGAAATAAATGCAGTGTAACTGCTCATTCTGTGCCTTGCCCTTGTCTGCCTTGACTGTTTGACGTCTGAACTGTACCAGCGTCAGACTGAGCTCTTCCCTCACTCTCTCTCTGGGTTTACCCACATTCCTTCACTGGTTTAATGCCTCCTGAATAGCACTAGCAACTGTTCCCTTCCAGTACCAGCACAATCCATCCTTCTGATGGAGGGCAATTCTACCCCACAAGAGATTCCAATGATCCAACAATGTGAACTCTTCTATTCCTATGTCATTGATACCAATAAACAACAGCCTCCCCTCAAAATGGCTATTCTCCCCTTTAAGAATATTCTGCTCCCTCTCTGAGAAATCCTTAAACAAAAATTACACATTCGAATAAAATACCTTACACTCATCAGGTCATCATAAAAGGATTACAGGACACATTGAAGGTTTGGGGAGACCTTTTGAGAGAATGCGATGATTCAAAGGAGAATTTTTAAGCAGCAAATGGGATTGATCTGGAACACAATACTCACACACACACAATGCGAATATCCAGATCCTGATATACTGAGTAATTCAATTAGAGTTTAGCAGAATATTTACTGAGATCATCATCTGAATGTCCACCTGTAATATCCCGTAATACAAGTTTATAAAATCTGTCACTATCAGTTTAAGTTAGAAACTCACAGCATCCCCTCCTCGTGGCCCAGGATTACTGTACATATTACCCTTGAGGACATCAGCAGTCAACTCAGAGGGACATCTGTGGGTTTCTAGGAGATTCCAACTTGAGATCTCATGTGACTGAACACAGCAGTTCTTTGACACATTGGAGAAAATGATCCAAGCGTCAGTGAGTTATGGGGAACAAGAATTACTTTCTTTTCTTTCATTCCGTGCTGCCGCTCTGCCTCATCAATAAGACATGGGTGTGAAAGGCTAATGCCTAACGATGGGCAAGTTGTCTCCATCCTGACCAATGGGTAGGAAGATCCTCCCAATCACTCCAAAGGGTATCCCTAAAAAGATAGCAACTCTGTCTGCTTCCCACTGCCCAGTGCTCCCAGTAAATGTTTGCAAGAATGGGAAGGGGGGATATCTCCTAGAAAAGGCATAACTGTAAAGGTCTAAGAGGATTATGAAAAGAGAGAGATGCACAGGAGAAGGGGGCAACAAGTTGCCAGATGGGGTGTAACTTGGGAAAAATGGGAAGTTGCTCATTTTGGAGGAGATAATAAAGAACAAAGTACTATTTAAATGGTGGAAACTGTAGAAAGCTGCACCACAAAGGGACCAGGGGTAATTGTTCAGGAAACACAGAAAGCTACCATACAGTTACAACAGGGAATCAGGAAGGGGAATTGAATGTTTTGTTTCAAAGCTTTTCAGTATTAGAGTTTGGAGTATATACCTGACAGTAACGTGTGGAAGTGCTGGTGAGACCACCATATCTGCAGGAATGAGAGCAGTTTTGGTCCCTTTAGATAAGGAAATGTCTCACTTTATTGGAGGCATTTCAGGGAAGATTCAATGAGATGATCCCTGGTTTGGAGGGATTATCTTTTAAATAAAGGCTGAAAAGGTTGGGACTCTACTCACTGGATTTTGGAGAAAGAGAGGTGATCTCATTGAGACAGATGGGATTCTTAAGGGGTTTGACAGGATAAATACTGAGAGGATGTGTCTGAGGGTAAATACTGAGAGGGGAGTCTGAAACCAGATTCTGAGTCACAGAATCAAGGGTTCTGCTTTGGATTCAAGTTTAAGGCAACACAGACGTGGGTAAGGGGTTTCAGTAGCAATGGAGCTGGGGTGAGGTGGAGAAAAGCAATGTTTAAGAGATTGGATTTCCTGGTGTTGTGATTGTGTGGATGTCTGATCAGAAGGTCACCTTGGGGTCAGATATAACAGCAATATTGTGAAGAGTGTCGTTCTGCTTCAGAGAGTTCCCAGTGAGAGGGAGGGGCTCAGCAGAAAGGTAAAGGTAAGGCAATGGGTTTAACCATGACAATGTTTCATTGGCTGAAATTGCAGCTAATTGAGTAGTGGGAATGTGACAAGCAGTTTGCTAACTGAGTAACAGTGGAGTAATGGAGAGGGATAATGGGGAGGGAGAGCTGGGCATCGTCAGTGTACATGTCAAACCTAACACAGTGTTTTTGGATGATATCACCTCCTGGCACTATGTACGTGAGATACAGGAGAGACCAAGGATAGATCGTTGAGGGACGCCAAATGCAAGGAATTCAGAAAGGAAAAGGAGAGTGGAGATGGAGCAGGATTTTCCAACAACGGTGAGGTCAAATATTAGTTTTTCACAAAATGGGAGAGAAGGACATAACCAAAAAAAGACCAACAGACAGAACAAGGAACAATATCTATGAATTGGCGAAGGGGGAGAGATGAGGCGGCAGGGGAGGAAAGAGAGTTGGAAAGTGAGTTTAGTGAGATTAGGGTAAAGGGTCAAGGTGAGCTCTGATAAGGCTTGATAAGACACTGGAGAAAGATGTAGGTTTAGGACAAAAACCAGGAACACCACGTGAGTCAGTTTGGCTCAGTAGGCTAGTGGGAGGGAGAGAAACAGCAGATCGGATTATCTCAGTCTTAGTGACAGAGGAAACTCCATGTGCTCCTCACTCGTTGTTGGAGGGGAGGATGGAGGAGACAGGACGATGGACAAAGAAACAAAACCAGGATTAGTGATATTTAAAATGAGTGAACAAACCTGATGTATTTAGCTTTTATCCAGAATATTAAAACAAACGACTGAAGTCCTGGTTCGAATCCCATCTTGGCAGATGGTGGAATCTGAATTCAAGAAAAAAAACAACGTATTAGGAATCTGCTGATCTCCATGAAACCATTGTCAATGGCGAAAAAAATCCTGCCAACCTGACAGCGGCCCAGCCAGCTACTCACTGTATTAATCACTGCAAAGTCACAACACAGGAATGAAACTGGATGGACCAGTTGGCAACTAACAAAGCACCAGAAATTACAACCACAGAATCAGCTCTCTCGATAGTGCAACGTCCTCCTCACTAACATATGGTTTTTGGTGCCAAAATGCGGAGAGCTGTCTCACAGACTAGTCAAGGAACAGCCTGACAGTCATACTCACGCAATTATCCCTTACAAACAATGACCAGACACCACCATCACCATCTCAAGATATCGAGAGTGTGGTGCTGGAAAAGCACAGCAGTCAGGCAGCATCCGAGGAGCAGGAGAATCGACGTTTCAAGCCTAAGCCCGTTATCAGCCTGACCTGCTGTGCTTTTCCAGCACCAGACTCTTGACTCTGACCTCCAGCATCTGCAGTCTTCACTTTCTCCTGAAATCTCTGGATATGTCCTGTCCCACTGGCAGGACAGACCAGGCAGAGGTGGTGGCACAGACAGGGAGGATTTGCCCTGGGAGTACACAGCATTGGCTCTGGAGTCCAGGAAGTCTCATGGCTCCTGCTGATTACCACGTACCGTCCTCCCTTGGAGGATGAATCACTTCTCCTTCATGTTGAACAACATTTGGAGGAAGCACTGAGGCAATAAAATGGTATCAAACGTACTCTGGGTACAAGGTTTCAATGTCCACAATCGAGACTAGCTCTGCAACAGAATTACTGACTGAGCTGGTCAGGTCCTAAAGGATATAGCTGCTCAACTGAGTCTGCAGCGGGTGGTGAGGGAACCAAAAAGAGTGTAAAACATACTCGATCTCATTGTTATGAATTGACCAGCGGCAGATCGAATCTGGCCATGACAGTATCAGTACGAGCGACCATCACACATTCCTTTTGGAGACACAAGTCTTAGCTTAAGGTTGAGAAAAACCTCCATTGTGTTGAGTGACACTATCACCGTTCTAAATGGGATAGACTTCGAAGAGATGTAGGATCTCAAACTGGGTATCTCTGAGGCACTGTGGGACATCAACAGCAGCAGAACTGTACTCTCGCACAATCTGTAATCTCATGGGTTTGTAAATCCCACTCTCAACCATCACAATGGACAGGAAAGGAGGGCATACCATGAGCAGCACCAGGCATACCTAAAAATGAAGTGCCAACCTGGTGAAGCAATCAAACAGGACCATCTGCATTTCAAACAGCATCAGCAGCAAGCAACAGAGCTAAGTGATCCGACATCCAATGGAACAGATCGGAGCTCTGCAGTTCTGCCACACCCAGTTGTGAACGGTGATGGGCAATTAAACAACTCACTGGAGGAAGCATCTTAGATATGCTCACCCTTATTGATGGAGGGGCCTCACACATCCATGCACCAGATAAGATGACAGCATTTGCAGCAATCTGCAGCCAGAAGTGTAAAGTGTGATGATCCATCTCAGCCTTCTCCAGTGGTTTCCAACATCACAGATGTGAGTTTTAGGCCTGTTCGATTCAGTTTGAATAACATCAAGAAATAGTTAAGTAGTGCAAAGGCTACGGGCCCTGCAAATATTCTGGCAATAATACTGATGGCTTGTGCTCCAGAACTTGCCACCCACCAAGCCAAGTACCGCTCCAGCACTGGCATCTACCGACAATGTGGAACATTGCCCAGGGATGTTCAACACAAAAACACAGGGCAATCCAACCCAGGCAATTTCCATCTATCAGTCCACACTCGATCAGCAGTAAAGTGATGGAAGATGTCATCAACAGGGCGACCAAACAGCAGCTGCTCAGCAACAGCCAGCTGAGCGACACTCATTTTAGGCTCCATCAGGGCCACTCAGCTCCCGATTGTGTTACCGCCCTGATTCACAACCTGACAACCAGCTGAATCCCAGAGGTGAGGTGAGTGTGATAACTCAGTCCCATTCCAAGATCACTAATTCTAGCTGATTCCACCCTCATCTCAGCTCATATACTAAAACTCTCATCCATTGTGTGTTATCTCCAGACTTCATTTTCACACTCAGGACCAGCTTCCCACATTCAACCTCCCTGTAATCTCAAGAAAGTCTAAATCTCTGCTTGTTGATTTATCAAAAGGCTCCTAATTATAATCAACAGCATACTGCCATAGAGATGTACAGCAAGGAAACAGACCCTTCGGTCCAACCTGTCCATGCCGACCAGATACCCCAACCCAATCTAGTCTCACCTGCCAGCACCTAGCCAATATCCCTCAATTTAAAATTCTCACACTTGATTTAATTCCTGGCTGTGATCATCCGTAGCTCCCTGCACCACACACACTTTGAGACCTCGACAACCCATTTTCTTCGAGACTCCCAACCATTTGTTAATTCATCACTTCAACTGTGTGGCTGTTTCTACAGTTGCTGAAGCAGCTTGGTCTGAAATTCGCAGCCAAAACCTCACAGGTCTGCCTTTAAGACATCCCTCAAAACCTGCTTTTTTGGCAATGCTTTTAGTCACCTGACCTAATATCTCCATCTCTGGCCTTATGTCTAAAGTTCTCAACAGTATTTTTGCGAAATTATAAGCATGATAATAAAAATACAAACTATTGTTGATTTGGACATTATTCTCAAATCATCACTGTTGCTGAATGAATAATCTATAATGCCACTTACCCAACCACATTGTAGGAGCACCTTCACCACACAAACTGCAGCTGTGCAAGAAAGTCAAACATCACCCTCTCCACAAGCAACAGGGCTTTGGCATTAATCACTGGTATCTGTGGAAGGAGAAACACAGTTGATGTTTCAGGGAGTGCAAAATGGATTACAGGGAATGAAAATGGTGCAGAATTTGATCGTCAGAAATGGAAGGAAAATACACTTGCTTATTGGAAAAAAGAATCTTGACTGTCAAAAATATTCAAGAAAAAAGTAATCTGATAATAGAGCAGTACATGGTCAGGGGCTGGGCCGCAGTGAAAAACTCATTTACAAAGGGTCTATAAAAGTAAGAATACAGGAGTAAACAGACCAAAAATACACCCATGTTTCGATACTGAGGAAGCTAGATATTGACAAAGTGGTCATGAGGGAGCCCAGAGGTGAATCAGAGCAGTATTGGCTGTTGTGATCACAATGACTCTATACTAGAGAAAGGCTGCACATGCGCCTGGCTGCACCTTGCCCCCTACAAAGATGGCGGCTCCGCACGTTGTCCCGAATAAAGATGGCGGCGCTCACTCAGGTCTGCAGCCGCGCTGAGGCCATTCCGAATTTACTGCAAACTGAGACATTCAAGTTTGTGTTTTCCGACGTGCACAACTTGTTTGTAAAACATCTCCGCTCATAGCAACACCGTCTTTCTCCCGTTTCCCTGTTTATTTCTTTCATTACCGTATCCTTTCTCTCCAAAACTTGCCGAGCATTCATTACGGCGACTCTGCGCCGCGCGCGAGGGTGATCACATGGTTTAGTTTAGCTCCGCCCTTCATTTACTTTGATTGGCTGGAGGACCAACATCCCGCTAGGTCATCCAGCTCCGCCCACCGTCCTTTCATTGGTCCGGTGCTGACATCAGTCATCCGCGGGTCATTTTGTTGGCTAAAGCATGCGCAGTGCGGCCTGCTTTTGCTGATATGTTGGGTAATGTGATGGGTGAGTTTACTGAGGCTAAGAATTCCCTGTGTGTGAGCTCTGCAGTAGATTTCCTTTATTCATGGAGGGAATTCCCTTCCCACTCATGACTGTATAGCTGTGATTTATGAATCAAGGCCATCTGAATCAGTACATAAACACTCCATTTTCACAACATCTGAGATCTTTAGCACATTGTATTACGTTCTTCTTTGGAAACAAAAAAAAACATGAAACGGAGCCTCAAGGAATCGGAGCAGGAGTAGGGCATTCATCGCCTTCAGCTTGTTCCCCCATTCTATCAGATCATGGCTGGGTCAACCCAGATCTCAACACCTCTTTTATGCTTGATCCGCATAGCCCTCAACTGCTCAATATTTCAAAAATCTATCTGCCCTCTTTTAAAATAATTTGAGACAGAATCACAGATTCCCTACTATGTGGAAACAGGCCCTTCAACCCAACAAGCCAGAACAACCCTCCAAAGAGTAACCCAACTATTCCCCTCCCACATTTAACTTTCACAATTGTTTGGGCGAGAAAATTCTCGCCATTCACTGAGAAAAACAAATTATTTCCTTTTTCTAAAATGAATGTTCCCTTATGTAATGTTCCCTGGTTTGAGACTTCACTGGTGCTAGAAGATCTACTCAACATCTACCCTGTCAAGCTCCTCAGAATCTTGTTTCCATAAGATCACCCCTGCTTATCTATTCTTGACAGGTCAACCCTTTTGTCCTCAAAGCAGCGAAGTGAATCTTTTTTGAATGGTCTCCAATGTTAGTTTATCCTTTATTAAATATGGGAGCTAACACTGTATACAGTACTCCAAGTGAGGACTCAACAACAGCCAGTGTGGTTAACCAATCCTCAGTCCATGCTAATACATTTCGCCGATAC
Source organism: Chiloscyllium punctatum (assembly GCF_047496795.1). Lineage (NCBI taxonomy): Eukaryota > Metazoa > Chordata > Chondrichthyes > Orectolobiformes > Hemiscylliidae > Chiloscyllium > Chiloscyllium punctatum. The sequence goes on along the minus strand of NC_092751.1, from coordinate 36,483,715 downwards.
GATGAGCTCCTAAATTGTGCAATTAACTTTTATGTAGCACCTTATCATTTGCATTTTTAAAATCCAAATACAGGACATCATTGGCTTGCCCTTTATTAGCCCTGTTTGTTATCTCCTCAATGAACTGTCGCAAATTTGTCAAATATAGTTTCTCTTTCACAAAACCCAGTCTACCATGTTTAATGATCAGCTTTTCTAAATATCCTGCAATTTCTTTCTTTAATATTCGACTCTGTAGATTCTTTCAGTAGATTTGCTAAGTATGATTCCCCTCTCTTAAATCCATGTGGACTCTGTCCAATCCTGTCACTGTTCAGTAAGAAACTTGACTGTACTCCAATATACTTAGTAAATGTATCTGTATTTATTTTTTAAAATTGATTACTTATAAATGCTGGACCCATGCAATATCAATGAATTAGTGACTCTGAATTTGGGTTATACTGTTTTTTCTATTAATTCCTTTTCGTACTGTGTTATGCAGACAGCACCAAGTGATCACTCTTAATTGTGAGTAACTTTGAAAATAATATATTTTAAAAATGACATCCCAAAATGCTGCCTCATTATTGTGCAAGGAGGATTTCGCATTCAATAGTTTGCAGATAAAATTGAACAGATTTTTGCTGCAATTTGGCCAGACTGCAGGTAACACCAAAGTGGCAACTCTGCTCTCAAATTCTTACTTGACACTGCCCAAGGCGATACTGATGGGACTTCACTTTGCCATTCTTGTTCACCAGCTTTATTTCCAGTTTTAATCCTATAATCATCCTAGAGCTTGTAATTTTAGACAACTTCTCTTTTAGGTACATATGTAAATATCATACTGAAATGTTGCACTGAATGGTACCAAATCTGAAATTAGTCTCTAATCTGACCCTTCCACATATGTATTGGCATAAGTCTATGCGAGTTATTTTTCTGAAGCCTGTGATTCCTGATGAAGGGCTTATGCCTGAAACATCAACTCTCCTGCTTCTCGCATGCTGCCTGACTTGCTGTGCTTTTCCAGCATGACACTTTTCGACTCTGATATCCAGCTTCTTTGGTCGTCACTTTTTCTTTTGAGAAGTTTAAACCAAGAATAATTTTTGTTGATCAAAATGCAATAGGAACCAATTCATGAAATTCAGATATCCCACATTTACCTTAAGTATGGGAAGGCTAAGACATTACTAAATTATAGTCAGTAATTGAAACCGTGCTGACAAACTTGTGCAGCATCAGTGCCTCACCTTTACAGTGTTCCCAGATATCGCACAGCTGCAGTATTTTGTTTTGCACTGAGCTATATGTTGTTTTCACTTATTTCTTTGTGAAAGATTACAAAATTAACTTGGATGAATGAACTTATAATTTCTTTAACCAATGTTGGGAGAAAAAAAATGTCAGTATTTCAAGTGCTGATAAAGTAAAATAAACTGAATCAGTAGAAAGGGTTTAAGATGGATATGGACCAAATGCTGGCAAATGGGACTAGATTAATTTTGGATATCTGGTCAGCATGGGCAAGTTGGACTGAAGGGTCTGATTTTGTGTTGCACAACTGTGACTTCATTCTCAATTATTCAAGAAGTTGAATACTTCGAGGAGGAAAAGGAGAATTTATTCAGAGAATGCACGTGAAATGATTGAGGTATATCAAACTCACATTGTTTCATGACCTTTTCCTCTGGGTTCTTCAATGAACAAACTTGTTTTGTTACCTGAATAACTATGTATCATGTGATTTGTTTCACATAAAAGATTTCATTAGGATCTTGCGAACTATTAAGAAGTGTTCATTTTTTAAAATTTAGGTAGCTTGATTATTAAGCAAGAAAAGGTTAGCGTTTTACTCCCACTGAATCATTCCTCTATAAAAGGTAACAAGCTTTTTATTTTTTCTGGACTTTGAAGAAATGGAAGTCAATTCTGAACGAAAAAAATCCTCGTCGGTAATGTTCCCACATATGTGGAGTAATTGCTTCTGGTCAGTCTTCAGGTAATAGAGGCTCGGAAAGAAATGAGTTGGCCAAAGGAAGCAACATCATTTGGATGGACTATGCACATTGGGGAAACTTGCAGGATCTGTAGAAGGAACACGTGTTTCAGAGTGTATGCAATAAACCTGAACATTGTTATTTTTTCACAGAGCTTGTGACCCGACTGGAGTAGCAATGAAGCTCGAATTGTTTTTTAAATTTCCGAGCTTGCCAAATTATTGTTGGTAAATGCAGGTGACTTTATCAAAGCACATTTCACACTCCCCAGCCAGGAATTTGATCCCAATTCTGTCAGTCCATCCATTCCTATGGATAACAGGTATTTTAAATGTGAGCACTCCATTTAACTATTTTGAATTGAATACTTCAGTGGTTACATCCTCTTGGATTCTTAATTTCAAATTACTCAATGTGATTTTTTTGTCCCCCCTGAATTTGCCAAGCACTGGGCAATTCTGGAATATTCCAAATATTTACAATAGATGCATTCACACTATTGAAGGCAACCTGGCAGATTTGAATACCATTCAGGTAGTCAACAACAATACATAAGTAACTTTATGAATTGCTTACTGGACACCAACAACGCAAGCCAAGTATTAGTGAAACCACAGATTGTCTCCCAAGGATTCCAAAATCTAAACAGTGCATTCCAGATATGCTCACTATCACCATCTGGGAGCAGTCTCCCAAAGTGCTCCCAGAATTTAGAAAGCACATACACTACCCTCCAAAGATAAATCTGCTGTCACAGGCTTCACTCTTATTGTATACAATGACATTTATTGTTCAGTTCTTTAATGTGACAAATGATTTTACAAACAATTTATAAAATACTTTAAATCCTGAAGAAATGTGATGTCAGCCCTTTGTAGAAGTGAATGGAAAGTGTGATGTTTGCTTGACCTTTGGCTCTATGTATCAGACTGAACAGAACCTTTAACAAGATGTGGGATGTTTCCCACACACTTTGTTTAAAAGAGCAAAGATTATGCTCTGAGATTTAAATGTTCAATCAGGTTTAATAAAAATCCTTCCAAAAACTGAGTTTGACTTCAGCTCCTTTAAAGAGACATGCTCTTGGCCTTCAATTTTGTGACATGTGATCATTCTTTGGTAAAGGTGGCTGTGTGTAACACTGCAGGATGTTGTACTGAAGTGCCTCATTGGTGGAGGAGCTTTATTACTGGTGTAATTTGGCTAATTTTGAGATAGAATATTATTGAGAGTTAAATCTTGTTTTTAAACCGAGACGTGCTTGTGTAACTCAAGTGTGGAAACTATGCTCATGTTTGCAATGAACCTTTCACTTTTGGAGATGAGTATTTTTCTGATCGGTTTTGTAAATAAAATTCACTATAGAAAGCACAGTGCTGGAGAACTGCAGGTCCAGCAGCATCTCAGAGGGGAATTAAACATTGGAAGCTCCAAGTCTCATGACGATTTGTCCGTTCAGACAAAGAGTCACTGAAATTGAAATGTAACATTATTTTTCTCTTCACCGATGCCCTCAGAACTGCTGAGTTTCTCCAGCACTTTGTTTCTGGGATTCAGATCTCCAGCACCTGCAGTTTATTGTTTTGTTATAGATCCTATGATTTGACTTGGGGAGCGAGAGGCAGCAACTGTGATCAACGAGGATAAAACTCCCCAACCATGGAAAACAAACACATAGTTCTTTATACTTTGCAAAACACGACTGTAAATAAGAAATGCAATTAAGCTAAGTGCAAGGCGGCATACCACTGGCCTTGTCTCAAACTTGCTACTCATCTTTGAGAACTAATCTGTCAGAATTGTGTTTGCTTGCTTCCTTTGAGATCACAGTCCACAAATGTCCCAGTTCGAATTCCTGGGCCGGGCCTGGTGACCACATTGCAGCGGGGTGGGGTGCTTTGTGTCAGCCTGAAGTTTTTGTTAAGAGCAACATTGCAGGTTGAAGGTGACGGTTTTGACGAATATTGCGTCATCAAACTTGGAGGAAACCCTTCCGAATGTATTGATATAACTGGACTGAGCCCGTTTACATGCTGCCCTGTTAGTAGTGCTGTAATATTCTCACTTCATAATCACACAACACCAGGTTATAGTCCAACAGGTTTAATTGGAAGCACTAGCTTTCGGAGCACCGCTCCTTCATCAGGTGATTGTGGAGGGCACAATTCTAAGGCACAGAATTTATAGCAAAAATTTAGTGTGATGTAACTGAAATTATCCATTGAAAAATACCTTGATTGTTGAGTCTTTCATCTGTTCGAATACCATGATAGTTTCACTTCTTTCATGTGTAAATCACAAAACCTTTTTTTAAAAGTTGCATTCCTGACAGTGGCCCACCAAATCACTCATTGTATTAATCACTGTACAGTCTCAACAAAGGAATGAAACTGGATGGACCACATTACATCTACCAATGCACTGGAAAATACAACACAATCAGCCCTCTTGACCCTTCTGTCTCACTGTGGGCCAAAACAGCAGCAGAACTGTACTCCAGCCCAATCTGAAATCTCATGACCTGGTATACTCGCCACTCAACCATTAACATCAAGCCAGGGGATCAACCCTAGTTCAATGGAGAGTTCCGCAGGGCATGCCAGGAGCAATACCAGGCATACCTAAAAATGTGGTGCCAACCTGGTGAAGCTACCCAACCTGCATGCCAAACAGCGCAAGCAACACCAAATAGAACGACGTGATCCAACAACTAATGGATCAGATCTGAGCTCTGCAGTTCTGCCACACCTAGTCAGGAATGGTGATGGACAATTAAACAACTCACTGCAGGAAGCATCACAGATATCCCCACCCTTACAGATGGAGGGGTCTCACACATCCATGCAACAGACAAGACAACAGCATTTGCAGCAATCTTCAGCCAGCAGTGCCAAGTGGATGAGCCTTCTACATTGGTCCCTGACATCACAGACGTGAATCAACTTGGTTGAAAACTTATTTCAAATCAGATCAAGAAATGGAGAAGTAGTGTAAAGACTGTCAGCCCTACCAAAATTGTGGCAATAATACTGATGGCTGTGCTCCAGAAATTGCTGCCCACCAAGACAAGTCCAGCACTGGCACCTACTGACATTATGGAACATTTCTCAAGGATGTTCAACACAAAAACGCAGGACAGAGCCAACTCAGCCAATTTCCCTCCATCAGTCGACACTCGCTCAGCAGTGAAGTGATGGAAGGTGTCATCAACAGTACTGTCACGCAGCTGCTCAGCAATAACCTTCTGTGACAACCAGTTTGGGTTCTGCCAGGGCCACTCAGTTCCTGATCTTGTTACAGACTTGATTCACAAACTGACGAACAGCTGAATTCCAGGGGTGAGGGGAGGCTGATAGCCAGTCCCACTCCAAGACCACTATTTCGACTTCAGTGATATCACCTGACCTCACCACAATCTCAGCTCATTTACTGAAACTCTTATTCATTTATTTTGTTAACTCTAGATTTCATTATCTAAACCCACTCCTGGCCAGCATCCCACAATCACCCTCCCTATAATCTCCAGAATATTGAAAACTCTATCGCCCAAGTGCTCACTTGTACCAGAACTTGCTGATCCATCAAAAGGCTCCTATTTATAAGCAACAACAATTTACTTTCACACCCTTGACTTAATTCCTGGCTGTAATCATTCCTATCTTCCTGCACCACACACCCTTTCATATCTCAATAACTTAGTTTAGACTCCCAATGATGTGTTTATTTTTGAGTTCAGCTGTGTGACTGTTTCTATAGATTCCAAGGCAACATGGTCTGGAATTCCCACCCTCTAAGATCTGCTTTCTTCCTTTAAGGCATTCCTGAAAAATTGCTTATTTGGCAATGGTTTTGGTCACTGGACATAATATTCTCCAGCTGTGGCCTTATGTCAAAAGTTCTCAATATTTTTGTGAAATTAAAAACATGTTGAGTTGTACAGATATCTTCTACTTTTCACTATCGCTGAGTGAATAATCTGTAATGTCTCTTACCCAACCACGTTGTGGGAGCATCTTCACCATTCAAACTGCAGCTGTACAAGGAAGTCAAACATCACCCTCTCCACAGGCAACACGGCTTTGGCAATGATCACTGGTATCTGTGGAAGGAGCAATACACATGATGTTTCAGGGAGTGCAAGATGAATTATAGGGAATGAAAATGGTGCAGAATTTGACTGTCAGAAATGGAAGAAAAATCCACTCACTATTGGAAAACAAGAATTCTTGACTGTCAAAGATATTGTGGAAAAAATAACCTGATAATGGAGCAGCATACGGTCAGGAGTCGGGCAGCAGTGGACAATCCATTTATGAAAAGGTCTGTGAACGCAGTAGTAAAATACTAAACATGGCAAAAATACACTCATGTGAGACTGAGGAAGCTAGATAACGAACAAGTGGACATCAAGGAGCCCAGAGGTGAATCAGAGCACTGTTCACTTTTATGATCCCACAGTCAGAGATGTCTAGCACAAAAACAGACTCTTCAGTCCAACCCATCTATGCAAACCAGATATTCTAACCTAAACTATTCCCATTTGCCAACACTTGACTGACATCCCTCTGAACCCTTCCTATTCAAATGCCTTTTAAATGTTACAATTTTGGTTGACCTTTAGGCTCCTTTTGAATTTTCCCCTCTCACCCTAAACCTATATCCTCGAGTTCTGGGCTCCACCTCCCCAGGGTAAACACCTTGTCTATTTATGCGATCCATGCCCCTCACGATTTTATACACCTCTTCAACATCACACCTCAGCCTATGACACTCCAGGGAAAATGGCCCCAGCCTATTATGCCTCTCCCTGTAACTCAAATCCTCTAACCCTGGCAACATCCTTAAAAAATCAATTCTCAAACCTTCCATGTTTCAGTGCCTCTTTCTGATAAGAGGGAGACCAGAATTCCACACAATATTCCAAAAGTGGCCTAACCAATGTCCTGTACAGCTCCTTTACTCAATGCTCTGACCAACGAAGGGAAGAATCCCAAACAATTTCTTCACTGTCCTATCTACCTGTGACTCTACTTTCAAGGAACTATGAACCTGCATTCCAAGGTCACTTTGTTCAGCAAGCCTCTCCAAGACCTTACAATTCAGTGTGAGTCCTGCTCTGATTTGCTTTTCTAAAATGCAGCACCTCACATTTATCTAAATTAAACCCTATCTGCCACTCCGCAGCCCATTGGCCCATCTGATCAATATCCCATTGTATTCTGAGACAACTTTTATCACTGTCCACAATACCTCCAATTTTGGTGTCATCTGCAAACTTACGAACAGTACCGGCTCTATTCACATCCAAATCATTTAAATGGATGAAGAAACAAATCCAAGAAAAAAAAATCCATTTCTCTGGGTTTGAATGTGCTCTGGGTAAATCCTGCACTATGAATCTCTACCAGGGAGGGCTGCACATACATACCTCTGAACTTTGCCCCCAACAAAGCTGGCAGCCGCGCACGTGTCCAGTGAATCTTTGCCCCGAATAAAGATGGCGGTGATCACACAATGAGGTTATTTTCCAGTTTACTGCAAAAACAGGACTGTAAGTTTCAAATTTGTATCTTCCGATGTGCACTAAATGTTTGTAAAACCTCTCAGCCCATACCAACACCATTTCCCTCCCACCTCCTGCTGTTTATTTCTTTCCTTACCAACAGCTCTCCATCCACACGTCCCGCACATCCGCGCCCACCGCAAGGATGATCACGTGGTATAGTCCAGTCCCGTCCTTCATTTACTCTGATTGGTCGGAGGACCAAATGCCCCGCCAGGTCCTCCAGTTGTGCCCTTGCCTTTCCATTGGTCTTCCGCTGACATCAACGACCAGGGGCCCATTGTTGCCCGGAGCATGCGCACTGCTTCGTGGCTTTTGTTGCTGTTTATCAGTTACAAGAGTGAGACACAAAGTTAAAAATCACACAACCACCTGATGAAGAAGCTGCAAAGCTAGTCCTTCCAAATAAACCTGTTGGACTATAACCTGGTGTTCTGTGAATTTTAATTTTGTCCATCCTAATCTAACACCAGCACCTGAAAGTCAAGAGTGTGGGAGGAATGCAAAATATAACAACAAAAGAACTAGGAACAGGAGAAGGCCGTCCTGCCCTTTGAGCTTGCTCTGCCATTCATTAAGATCATGGCTGATCATTTTGTGGACGCAGAACCATTTACCAACGTTCTCACCATATCCCTTAATTAATTAATTCTTTTTAAAAAAGCTACCTTAGCTTTAAAAACGTTTACTGAACTAGCATCAACTACTGCCCTGGGCAATGAATTCCACAGAGGTCAAGAAGTTCTTCTCAATTCAGTCCTAAATTTGCTGCCTCTAGTCTTATAGTGATGCCCTCTTGTCCTAGATTCACCTGCCAGTGGAAACATTCTCTCTACTTCTGTTTTATCCATTCCATTCATTATTTTATATGTTTCCCATTCTTCTGATTTCCAATGAATATAATCCCAATCTACTCAGTCTCTGTTAATCCAACCCCTCAACTCCGGAATCAACCTCGTTAACCTCCTCTGCACCCCCTCGAGTGCCGGTACATCCTTGAGCAAGAAAGGATACAGAAACTGCATGCAGTACTCCAGGTGTGGCCTCATCAGCACCCAATACAGCTGGGACATAACCTCTGCTTTTAACACGATCCCTTCAGCAATGAAGGACAAAATTCCATTTGCTTTCTGAGTTGATTGTTGTACCTGGTGACCAACCTTCATGCAGAAGGTTACTCAGGTGCCCCTGCATAGCAAATGATGCAACTTTTTAAAAATTCAAGTAATAATCTCTTTTTTAATGTTACTCCAACCAAACAGTAGGACTTTACATTTATGAACATTCTATTCCAAATGCCAGCCCATTGCCCACTCACTCACTGTATCTCTGTTCCTCTGCAAAGTTTCACCGTCCTCCACACACTTTGTTCTGCTACTCATCTTAGTCTCATATGCAAACTTTGACACCCTACATGTGGTCCCCAACTCCAAATCATCTGTATCAATTCTAAATAATCGCAGTCCCAACACTGATCCCTGAGGCACACTATTAGTCACTGATTGCCAGCCAGAATAGTACTGATTTATCCCCATTTTTTGCTTCCTGTTAGTCAACCAATCTTCTATCCATGCTAATACTCTACTCCTAACGCCATGCACCTTTATATTATGCAACAGCCTCTTGCACAGCACCTTGTTGAAGGCCTTTTAGAAATCCGGGTACACCGCATCCACTGGGTCCCCGTTGTCCACCTTGCTCGAAATGTCTTCATAGAATTCCAAAAGATGTGTGAAGCAAGACCTGCCCTGCATGAACCCATGCTCTGTCAGGCCATGGGACAATTTCTATTAAGATTCCCTGCTATTTCTTCTTTGATAATAGACCCAAGCATCTTTCCCACTACAGAGAATAAGATAACTTGTGTATAATTCCCCACCTTTTGTCCACCTCATTTTTAAAAACTTGGCATCACTGTTGCTGCTTTCCAATCTGCTGGGACTGCCACATGGTCCAGTGAATTTTGGAAAATTACTGCCAGTGCATTTGCTATTTCTCCTGGCACCTCCTTTAGTACCCTGGGATGCATTCCATCAAGATCAGAGACTTTTCTGTCATTAGCTCAATTACCTCCAACAGTCCAACACTAGCTGTTCCATAATAATGACAGTTTCCAAATCCTCACCTATCTTTGTCTCTTTGCTAATTATTGGCAAGATATTAGTTTCCTCCACTGTGATATCCCATAATTAAATGTTCCTTCTCATTTTCCAAAGGACCAACATTTACTTTAGCCACTCTATTCTCATTCAATATAAAATTTTGCTATCTGTCTTTATGGTCTGTGCTCGTTTATTTTTCTCATGTTCTATCTTACGTTTCTTTATCGCTCTTCTGTGGCTTTCTGTTGACCTTTAAAGTTTTCCCAGTTCTAGTTTCAGGCTGTTTTTGGCCACTTTGCATGCCTTCTCTTTAAATTTGATCGCTTTCCGTAGAGACCCATTACAGAGTATGCCTTTTCTTACAGTCCTTCCTTTTCACTGGAATATGCCATTGTTGAGCACTTTGTAAAGTGCCTTTGAAAATCTTCCACTGCTCATCAACTGTCCCACCATAAAATCTTTGTTTCCAGTCTACTTTATCCAGGTTCTCCCTCATTCTATTGTAGTTCCCTGTTTTGAAGCACAGGACCCAGGTATGAGATTTTATCTTCACACTCTCCATATGTATTCTAAATTCAACCATACAGTGATCACTTCTTTCAAGAGGATCCCTAACTCTGAGGTCATTAATTATTCCTGTCTCATTGCACAGGGCCAGATGCTGGATAGATTGCTCCCTTGTCAGTTCCATTTCATACTGTTCAAGAAAACTATCATGAATACACTTAATAAACTCAAGGCTACCCTGAATGAGCTGGTTTGATCAACCTACATGTAGTTTAACATCACCCATGATAATAGCCATACCTTTTTACAGGCAATAGTTATTTCTTTGTTTATTGCCCATCCCAATGTGATGTTATTATTTGGTGGCCTGCACACTACACCTATCAGTGACTTTCTTGTTGGAATTTTGAATGCATCATTCCTGTTTCTCCTACTGTACAGCAATAACAACAACTACTTGCATTGTATGGAATCTTTTACAATGGCAAATCTCCTAAGGTGCTTCATGGATGAACAAAACGTTGATTAAAGAGAATGATTTTAAAATACATCTTAAAGGAGGATAGAGAAGGTTAGGGAGGGTATTCCACAGACTTCTGCCCTTGACAGCACCATTCGTGGAGTGATGCAGGTGGGCTGGGTTGGAAAGGGAATGTGCAAAGGGGAAATGGAGGAGCACAGGCAGTGCATAAAGTCTTAAGGACAGAGGAGGTTCCAGACTGAGTCTGTCTGTCACAGAGTATGGCTGCCTCATGGAGTTTGAAGCTCTGCAATGGGTCCATGCATGTCACATTAGTCGAGGAGACTATAACGGTGGCTGAGAGAACTTTTGATGAGGACTAGTCTCCTGAGGTAGTGTGGGCTGAGGTTAGAAACAGAAGAGGAGTTTTTTTTATTGGCCTCCACAGAGTTCCAGGGAGGTGGAACAGAGGATTAGCAAAATTATTCTGGATAGGAGTGAAAGTAACATGGTGGTCATTCTGGGGGACTTTAACTTCCCCAAAATTGACTGGAAATGCTATAACTAATACGTTGGATGGATCAGTTTTATCCAATGTGTACAGGAGGGTTTCCTGACACAGTATGTTGAAGGGCCGACAAGAGGGGAGGCCACATTGGATCTGGTCCTTGGTAATGAACCAGACTAGGTGTTTGATTTAGTTGTAGGTGAGCACTTTGGAGTGGGACCATAATTCAGTTAAGTTTAGTTTAGCAAGGGAAAGGAATAAGTACATGCGACAGGTCAAGAGTTATTGATGGGGCAAGGGCAATTATAATGCTATTAGGCAAGAATTAGATGCACAGAATGGGCTCGCAAAATGCAGGGTATGCAGACAATGGAAATGTGGAGCTGGTTTAAGGAACAGATATTGCGTGTCCTTGATAGGTATGTCCCTGTCAGGCAGGAGGAAGTGATAAGGTAAAGGAACCTTGGGTAACTGTGGAAACTGCATCTCTTGTTACGAAGAAGAAGGAGGCTTAGGTGTTGATGAGGCAAGATGGTTCAGATGAGGCGTTGGAGAATTACAGATCAGCTAAGAAGGATTTAAAGAGAGAGTTAAAAAGAGCAAAGAGAGGACACGAGCAGTCTTTAACAAATAGAATAAAAGAGAACCCTAAAGCTTTCTATAGGTATGTGAGGAATAAAAAGATGATTAGGGTAGGAATAGGGCCAATCACAGACAGAATGGGAAGATGAGTGTTGACCCTGTGGAGATTGGAGAGATGCGAAATGAACATTTCTCATCAGTTTTCACTTAGGAAAAGGAGAATATTGTGGAGGAGGAGAATGAAGTATGAGATATTAGACTAGAAATTATCAAGGTTAGTTATGAACACGTGTTATCAATGCTGGAAGGAGTGAAAATACACAAGTCCCCTGGGCTGGAAGGGATTTATCCGAGGATTCTCTGGGAAGCTAGCGAGAAGGTAGCATAGCCTTTGGCTTGGATATTTGAGTTGTCATTGTCTGCAGATTTGGTACCAGAGCACTGGAAGATTGCAAATGTTGTGCCCTTGTTCAAGAAGGGCAGTAGAGAGCCTTACTTCTTTTGTAGGAAATGTTTAGGAAAGGATTATAAGAGATAAGATTTATAATCATCTGGCAAACATCAATTTGATTTCAGATAGTCAACTTGGCTTTGTCAAGGGCAGGTCATGTCTCACAAACCTCATTGAGTTTTTTGAGAAGGTCACCAAGCATGTAGATGAGGGTAGGGCATTTGACATGGTATACATGGACAAAAGTAAAGCCTTTGACAAGGTTCCACATGGTAGGCTGTTGGAAAAAATGCAGAGGCATAGAATTGAGGGTGATTTAGCAGTTTCGATTAGAAACTTGCTTTCTGAAAGAAGGCAGCGACTGGTGGTTGATGTAAAATATTCAGCCTGGATTCCAGTTACTAGTCACGTGTCACCAGGATCTATTTTGGAACCACTGCAGGTATAGGTGAATGGATTAGCAAATTTGCAGACGACACTAAAGTCAGTGTAGTAGTGGACAGTGTGGAAGAATGTTACAGGTTGCAAGGGGACTTGAATAAACTGCAGAATTGGGCTGAGAGGTGGCAAATAGAGTTCAATGCAACTAAATGTGAGGTGATGCACTTTGAGAAGAATAAGAGGAAGGCTGAATACTGGGTCAATGGAAAAATTCTTGGTAGTGTGGTGTGCAGAGGGATCTTTGAGTCCATGTACATAGATCCCTGAAAGTTGCCACCCAGGTTGATAGTGCTGTTCAGAAGGCAAACGGTGTGTTAGGTTTCATTCGTGGGGGGATTGAGTTCCGAAGTTGAAATACCATACTGCAATTCTACAAAACACTGGTGCAGTCACTGGTGTTCAATATTCCTCTAGCTTATCTCTCCATGCTTCAGGCTCTCTGCCTTTGTACCTGATGAAGGGCTTTTGGCCGAAACGTCGATTTTACTGCTCCTCGGATGCTGCCTGAACTGCAGTGCTCTTCCAACACCTCTAATCCAGAATCTGTACCCCACCACATCACTTTGCCCCACAATCGTGGTATCTGGTTGTACAGAAGGAGGAGTGGCACAGTCTGTACTGAGATGCACTCGGGCCCTGAAACACATGGTAAAGACTGAAATCACTAGAGCATTGAGAGCCCCACCACATTGTTTGCATGTTCTATTGTTTTTACACTGTTCCTGCCTTCCCTTGTTTTTTCTTAATCAAGTTGTTATTACACACACCTGCACAAGCTGTGAAATGAACTCAGGCCTCTCGATCCACATCACAAGGCATCGACTCTAACCTCCCCTGTCCCTTAGTCTACTGAGTCGCGCCTGAATCAACTCTGCAATTGGGAGGAAGGGGCGGAACAGGAGGACCGAGCAGCAGCCGGTCGTTCACCAGAGTGAGTGAGGAGCGGGGCCAAAGCATTCTCGGGAGTGAACGCTTCAGGATTGGTCAGAAAGCAAACTATTTTGCAGGATTCATCATTCTCACTACATAGTGGAGCATTAAACCTCTCTCATGAATCAATGTGAGATTTTTACAAAATAGTTGAGATGTAAATCTGATAACGTACATTAGGGAGATTTAAACAATCCTTGGATAAACACATGGGTGATTTTGCAAAAGTTTAGGGGCACGAGCTGAGAATAATTCACAGGTCGGCGTGAATAATTCACAGGTCGGTTTACACAATGCGAGTAAGAAATTTATTTTCAAACTCCCAGAACGATTGGTAATTTACATACCTGGCTAGTATGGTTAAGTTGGACCGAACAATCTATTTGCATACTAATGATCTCAATGACTGTAACTCGACAGAGTAACTGTTAATGACTAATATTTCACCCATGATCCTGTGCTGATATGAATATTCTCTATAAACTCACCGATAACCTCAGACGCAGGCGCAGTTTGGTCTCTATGTGGAGCATGCGCAGTGTCACATTAATCAGGTCACAGAGAGAGCGACATGGAGCTGCTTTCTCCGGCAGCGGCTGCGATCGGCTTCAGAAAGTCGCGCTTAGAGCCGGTGTGAGGGAGCCTCGCTGGGAAAAAGGAGCGGAGAGATTTCACAAGTCCTGGATACAGGTTAAAAATAACTCGAAAAAGACCCACCAGGCCCGGGTAAGGAGGCGGCGGTCTCTGATCAGGGAAGGGGCCCAGGGTTACAGCCGCCATTTGTTTGAGGGAAGAGGGAGCGCGGAGCTGAGGGCCGCCATCTTGAGAAGGTCAAGGGGCAGGAGGGCGGGGCTCTCGGGGTCTGTAGAACAATCAGAGGAAAGGGAAGCCCCATTGTTATTGATTAATTCCACGAACACAGCGTCACTGGGCGGTCCTGCAGGAATATCCTCTCTCAGTCCTCCTGTGATGTTTCACCCAATCAGAACCAGCAGCTCTCCTCCTCTCTCAGCTCCCCTTCTGTCCTTCCTGCAGCATCTGTCCCCTGGAACATTGAGCTGCCTGTCCTGTCCCTCCCTCAGCTGTTGTTTCTGTAATACCTGTGATATCCCAGTCCCACCTTAGATTACTTCACTAAAGACTTGAATGCACCCGATGGATGTTTCTTAACATCAGTAATTGTTTAATACTCATTTACAGGGTTTTAATTACATTGTTTTTGAAGCATTTACTTCACATTCAATCATTTGCATTGGTGGGATTTGAACCTATGTCCAGAGAACACTTGCTGAGTTTCTGGATAAATTGTCACACAATAATACCTCTAGGCCATCACTCCGCCTGCTCACAGTTTGTATATCCCAGTGCAACATGTTTCAAAACTCTTTCTCCCAGCACAATTGTTTGACCCGGCACTCTGATGATGTGACTCGGTACCTCTCCATGTGGTATCCCTCACTGTGTGGGTCTAATTGCTGCCTCTGTCAGCGTCTCTCACTCTTGAAGCCACTCCAGATCATGAGCCAACAGAATTCTCCACTCCAGAGAGATGAGGCAACACAGGTCAGGATTTTCCATAACTCTGTGGGCTCAGTGCCATTCTATATGTGTAACCCTCAAAGCATTAGTCTAATTTCCCATTCTGCCTATTTCTGTGTCTTCTACAGGTACTCATGGATTTCCTGACTCAATAGACTTGCCAACTGCTGGTTGGGATGATGGTTGGTCAGCCAGAAAGACAAAGTCAGGGAGGTCGGGAGTCTTCAATAAATCCTGCTGCCAGGTAAGATCATTCCAGTGCACAGAGCAGAAAGTAATAAGGGGGATCCAAACATCAGCTAACAATACATGACATAGAGAAAGTGCTGGAGGGGGAGCACAGTACAGACACAACCCAGGCTCAATCACCATGCCTGCTGCAAGTTTTGTTGTAATGAGACAGCATCGGGAGTTCCCAGTTATCAGTCCAGGCCTGTGCTTTCTTAGGGAGCATCAGAACAACTGAGGGGAAAGCAGGCCTCCCACGAGAGGGTGGTAATGCTGCCTGGGATCTTTCTGTTCCCTATTCCCTCTCCAACACTGTATCTATGGCTTGTATTGAGGACTAGTGTCTTCAATCATTCTAACTCCTGTAACAGTTCCTATCTCTGTCATCTCCTCCACTCTCACCAATTATTTCACATATTTGAAACCTCCAGTCCCGATGACCATCCGTATCGCTGTAACTTGCTTCAGTCTCTACAACATGCCTTGTCTTGATAGTCTCCTCCTCCAATAACTGGAGACATAGGGTCTGTTTCTGTGCGGCATGACTCTTTGGCCGAGGTTTCCTGAATGGAATGAGTCGGAATTGCCTGTGTTTGGCTCATCTCCCTTCAAACCTTCTCCTCTCCATGTACCTGCCGAAGTGTCTTTTCCATGTTGTAATTGTACTTGTTTTTATCAATTCCTCTGGCAGTCCATTCCGTCTATGCACCGTCCTCTGTGGAAAATATTGTCCCTCAGCTCCCTCTTTAAATCCTTGCTCTCACACCTCACGTTTATGCCTCTAGCTTTGGACTCACCTACCCTTGGCAATTCACCTTACTTAGACCATACATGGTTTCATAAACTTGTATAAGGTCACCCCGTGGCCTCCTCTGCCCAAGAAAAATATTGACGACAGTGTTACCAATATCTCCAACTCATGTACTCAATGCTCTCACCAATGCTCTCACAAGTGTGCCAATTGCCGCTTTCAACACCCTGTCGCCCTGTGATGCCAGGGTGTGTAACTGCACTCCTTGGTCTTTCTCTTTTCTACAACACTGTTCAGGACCCAACCATTACCCGTGTTAGTCCTCCTTGGTTTGTCTGAACTAAATCCAACAACTGAATTAAACTCCATCTTTCATTCCTTGGCCCCTTCGTCTATCATTTTGGTCACATCTTGAGCAAACTCTAGTCAAGTTTGTGGGACATGTTTTCCCACGCACAAAGCCATGCTGGCTGTCCGTAATCAGGCCTTATCTTTCCAAATGCATGTAAGGCCTACCTCTCAGAAAGACCTCCAACAACTGACCCACCCTGATGTCTCGCTCATCAGTCTGTAGTTCCCTGGCTTTCTCTTGCAGCCTTTCTTAATTAATGACACAACATTATAATCATAGTCAGAGAGTCAGACCGCACTGTTCAGTTAATGCTAACCATACTCTAAAACAGATCTCATCCCACCTGCCTGTTCCTGGATCATATCCCTTCAAACCGTTCCTATTCCTGTACTAATCTAAATGTCTGTTAAACATTGTAATTGTCTCCATATTCACCCCTTCCTTGGGAAGTTCATTTCACACACAACCCACCCTCTGTGTAACAATGTGCCTCTCAAGTCTTTTTTTTTAAATGTCTCTCCTCTAAACTTAAAAATGTAGTGCCTTGTCTTGAAACTCCCCTGTCCAAAGGAAAAGACAACTCCCATTAACTCTATCTATCCCCCTTATGATTTTATAAACTTCTATGTGGTCATCTGTCAACATTCAGGTTTCAGTGAAAAATACCAACCTATTCAGCCTTTCTTTATACTGAAGCCTTTCGTACCCAGCCACATCCCAGTAAATCTCCTCCCAACCCGTTCCAGCTTCATAATATCCTTCCTATAACTGGGCGACCTGAACTGGACACAGTATTCCAGAAGAGGACTCACCAATGGCCTGTATAATCTCAATGCGACTTCCCAACTCCGATATCCAAAGGACTGAGCAATGAAAGCAAGTGAGGCAAGCACCTTTTTTAAAACTATCCTGTCTCTCCATGTTGCAAACTTCAAAGAATTATGTAGCTGAACCCTGAGGTCCCTCTGTTCTACAACACTACCAAAGGTCTTGCCATTAATTGTATAAGTCCTGCCCGTGTTTGTTGTACCAAATGCATTACCTCGCATTTATTCAGATTGAACTCCATCTACAGTTTTTCAGCCATTCACACATTTCATCAGGATCTCTTTGTAATCTCAGAAAACCTTCTTCACGCTCCACAATGCCACCCTCCAGTCTACCTGCCTATCACACATAGCTCTCTATGGTACAAATATCTCTGCTAGGGGCCCTACAATTTCTTCACCAGCTTCCCACAATGTCCTGAGATTCATTTGATCAGGTCCTGGGGATTTATCTACCTTTGTGTTTTAAAACCTCCAGCACCTCCTTTTCTATAATGTGGACTCATTTCAAGACATTGAGTCATAGAGATGTACAGCACAGAAACAGGCCCTTCGGACCAACTCCTGCATGACGTTTCTAGTCACATTTGCCACAATTTTGCCAATATCCCTCTGAACCCTTGCTATTCATACACCCATCCACATGCCTTTTAAATGTATTTCTATCAGCCTCCACTATTTGCTCTGGCAGCTTATTCCATCCACTCTTCGGGAGCCAGTTGTCCTTTAGACCCCTTTGAAAAGTTTCCCTCGCCTGGGGAAATGACCTTGTCTATTGACCCTATCGATGACCATCATGATTTTAAACACCTTTTATCGGTTAACTCCTCAGCTTCCCATGTTCAAGTGAAAACAGCCCCAGCCCATTCAGGCTTTTCCCTGAAGCACAAACCCTCCAACCCTGGCAACATCTTTGGTCATTTCTTCTGAACCCTTTCATGTTCCACGACATCCTTCCAATGGCATTGAGACCAGAATTACACACAGTATTCCAACAGTGGTCAGGCCAAACACTGTTTAGTTCCCCGAGCGCCCCAGTCTTTAGCCACAGTAAGTTCCAAAGTGAAATATTTGTTTCAGATCTTGTAGTTTCACACATCGTTGCCTTCATTGATAACCGGAGACCGGGTTTGTCCCGAGCTCTTCTTTTGCTCTTAATACACATGTAGAGTCTCTTTGGATTCTCCTTAACGTTCTCTGTCAAAGCTATCTCGTGTCCCCTTTTTACATTCCTGATTTCCATCCTAAGTGTATTTCTACAGCCCCGATGCTCCTGAAGGGATTCCCTTGAGTCAGCCAGTTATATCTGACATGTGACCCCTTTTTTCTTGACCACAGCCTCGAATCTCAGCCAGTGTTTCCTATTTCAGTCAGCATTGAGCTGCACACTAACAGGAACACACTGGCGCTGAACGCTCCTTTTATCTCGGGTTTAAAATATTCCTACTTGCCAGACTTCCCTTTATCTGCAAATAGCCTCCCCAGATCTGCTTTAGAAATTCATGTCTAACACTATCTTGCTCCATTGAATAACTTTAACTTGTGGACCAGGCCTGTCCTTTTCCATCGCTATTTTCAAACTAATACAATTGTGGTAACTTTCCAAAGTTCTCCCCCATTAACACCTCAGTCCCGTTCCTGACCATGTTTCCCAAGGGGAGGTCAGGTTTAGCCCCATTCTCAAGTTGGGCCACTTACATAATGACTGGGAGTTTTCGGAACACACTTAACAAATTCCTTCCATCCAAATGCTTAACTTAGTACCAATCCCAGTTCAGGTTTGGAACGGTTAAGATCCCCTATCATTACAACCGTATTATTCTAAGAGATATCTGAACTCTCCTGACATATTTGCTCCTTCATCTCCCATTGCCTATCGCTGTAGTCCGACCGTAGAAAACTAATGACCAATTTTTATTTCTCAGTTCCACTAATATCGTTTAACTGGGCGATCCGATGTGAATACTCCCTGTAGATACTGCTGGGATGTTTCACCCAATCAAAACCACCAGCTCTCCTCCTGTTTTGCCTCCTGTTCTATCCTTCCTGTAGCATCTGTCTCCGGAACATTGAGCTGCTGGTCCTGTTGCTCCCTCAGTTGTGTTTCTGTAATATCTGTGGGATCCCAGTCCCATGTTCCCATCCAGACTCTGGGTTCATCTGCCTTATCTGTCTGGCCCTTTGCATTGAAATAACTACAGTTTAATCCACCAGTTTTCCCTAATTGTCTGCTATGTTCTTGCCTGCCTTGTCTACTTATATTCCTCTCTTGAACCTTTGTACCAGCCTCAACTTTCTTTCTGGCCTTACGACTCTTTGGGGTCACACAGCCCTGCCAGACGAGTTTAAATCCTCTCGAGCAGCTCCAGCAACGTTCCCCACCAGGATGTGGGTCCACCTCCAGCTCCCAGTTCAGGTGTATTCCCCACCCTGTCTACCTGTGCTGACACCTTCAGACATCCAGGGACATGCCCACCAATGTCCCTGTGTTCGTCACTACTCCAGGAGGACCTCCCATTCATGATGTATATCATTCGTTTATTAGACTTCCCACAGTGCATTACCTCACAGTGTTCAGAAGTAAACTCTGTCTGCCATTACTCTGCTCAGTTTATCATCTGATCAATATCAGACTGCAGCCTGAGACCATCCCCCTCACTGTGGACAACATCCTCACCTTTCAGGTTATCTGCAAACCTACTAATGTTACCTTCTGCTTTCACATCCGAGTGATTAATTTCCATAATGAACAGCAATGGTTCCAGCACAGATCCCTGTGGTACACCCGCTGGGCAAAGGCTTTCAATCACAAAACCAACCCTCCACCAATTGTGGACCCAATTCACCAACTTACTTTGGATCCCATGGGATCTTCCCTTTTGGACCAGCCTTCCGTGTGGGAACTTGTCAAAGACGTTCATGAACTCCATATAAACCACATCATCTGCACTGCCCTCATCAATATCAGAGGACAGTCGTCTAGCAAATCCATACAGACAATCCCTAATGAAATTGTAGGGGTATCCGTTTTTGGCGAATACATTGTATAGGTGTTCTTCTTCCTCTTTTTGCAATTCTGGTGTACTGCAGTGTGTTGTGGCCCTTTTGAATAGTGTCCTGATGCAATTTCTTTTGTGTGTGTTCGGGTGGTTGCTTTCGTAGTTTAGGACTTGATCTGTGTGCGTGGATTTCCTGTAAACCTTTGTGGTGAATTCTCCGTTAGGTGTTCTCTGTACCATCACGTCTAGGAATGGGAGTTGGTTGTCCTTTTCTTCCTCTCTCGTGAATCGGATTCCTGTGAGTGTGGCGTTGATAATCCGGTGTGTGTTCTCTATTTCTGTGTTTTTAATGATTACAAAGGTGGCATCTACATATCTGACCCAGAGTTTGGGTTGAATTTGTGGTAAGACTGTTTGTTCTTATCTTTGCATTACCACTTCTGCTATGAGTCCAGAGATCGGTGAGCCCGTGGGTTCATCTATTTGGTTGTTGAATGTGAAGTGTGTTGTGAGGCACAGGTCCAGTAGTGTGAGAATGACGTCTTTGTTGATAGGTCCAACGTCCTGTTGTCTGTTCTGTATGTCCAGCAGGTTGGTTATTGTTTCTCTGGCTAGGGTTTTGTCAATAGAGGTGAACAGTGCCGTGACATCGAATGAGACCATAGTTTCTTCCTTGTCTATGTGTGTATTTCTGATGATGTCCAAGAATTCCTGTGTCGATTGTACAGAGTGTCTGGATCCGCTGATCAGGTGTTTCAGTTTCTGCTGTAGTTCTTTAGCCAGTTTGTGTGATGGTGTCCCTGGTAGTGATACTATGGGTCTGAGTGGGATGTCTGGTTTGTGCACATTGGGTAGTTCATAGAATCCGAGGGTGTTGTTGCTTTCAGGTTTCATTCTCTGTCAGTCAAACCTGGTTATCTGTCCATTTCTTTATGTAGGTTTCTCAGTGTGTTGTTTATCGTATTGGTGAGCTGCGGGGTGGGGTCAAACTCCACGCAATTTCATCCACAGATGCCTAAGGAAAAGACAACGGAATGAAGACATGCCATGACCCAAAGGACTAGTCATACTACCATACATCAAGAACATTTTGGAACTGACAGCCAGACTACTGCGACCACTAGGACTCAAAGAAGAGGTGACGGTGATGGAGCGAGTGTGAGGGGGTTAGGGTGACAGTGATGGAGTGAGTGTGAGGGGGTCAGGGTGACAGTGATGGAGTGAGTGTGAGGGGGTCAGGGTGACGGTGATGGAGCGAGTGTGAGGGGGTCAGGGTGACAGTGATGGAGTGAGTGTGAGGGGGTCAGGGTGACAGTGATGGAGCGAGTGTGAGGGGGTCAGGGTGATGGTGATGGAGCGAGTGTGAGGGGGTCAGGGTGATGGTGATGGAGCGAGTGTGAGGGGGTCAGGGTGATGGTGATGGAGCGAGTGTGAGGGGGTCAGGGTGATGGTGATGGAGCGAGTGTGAGGGGATCAGGGTGATGGTGATGGAGCGAGTGTGAGGGGGTCAGGGTGATGGTGATGGAGTGAGTGTGAGGGGGTCAGGGTGATGGTGATGGAGCGAGTGTGAGGGGATCAGGGTGATGGTCATGGAGCGAGTGTGAGGCGGTCAGGGTGACAGTGATGGAGTGAGTGTGAGGGGGTCAGGGTGATGGTCATGGAGCGAGTGTGAGGGGGTCAGGGTGATGGTCATGGAGCGAGTGTGAGGGGGTCAGGGTGATGGTCATGGAGCGAGTGTGAGGGGGTCAGGGTGACAGTGATGGAGTGAGTGTGAGGGGGTCAGGGTGATGGTCATGGAGCGAGTGTGAGGGGGTCAGGGTGACAGTGATGGAGTGAGTGTGAGGGGGTCAGGGTGACAGTGATGGAGTGAGTGTGAGGGGGTCAGGGTGATGGTCATGGAGCGAGTGTGAGGGGGTCAGGGTGATGGTGATGGAGTGAGTGTGAGGCGGTCAGGGTGATGGTGATGGAGCGAGTGTGAGGCGGTCAGGGTGACAGTGATGGAGTGAGTGTGAGAGGGTCAGGGTGACGGTGATGGAGTGAGTGTGAGGGGGTCAGGGTGATGGTGATGGAGTGAGTGTGAGGCGGTCAGGGTGATGGTGATGGAGTGAGTGTGAGGGGGTCAGGGTGATGGTCATGGAGCGAGTGTGAGGGGGTCAGGGTGATGGTGATGGAGTGAGTGTGAGGGGGTCAGGGTGATGGTCATGGAGTGAGTGTGAGGGGGTCAGGGTGACGGTGATGGAGTGAGTGTGAGGCGGTCAGGGTGATGGTGATGGAGCGAGTGTGAGGCGGTCAGGGTGACAGTGATGGAGTGAGTGTGAGAGGGTCAGGGTGACGGTGATGGAGTGAGTGTGAGGGGGTCAGGGTGATGGTGATGGAGTGAGTGTGAGGCGGTCAGGGTGATGGTGATGGAGTGAGTGTGAGGCGGTCAGGGTGACAGTGATGGAGTGAGTGTGAGGGGGTCAGGGTGATGGTGATGGAGTGAGTGTGAGGGGGTCAGGGTGATGGTGATGGAGCGAGTGTGAGGGGGTCAGGCAGACAGTGATGCAGTGAGTGTAAGGGGGCCATGGTGATGGCGATGGAGTGAGTGTGAGCTGATCAGTGTGACAGTGATGGAGTGAGTGTGAGGAGTTCATGGTGACGGTGACGTGGTAGGTGTGAGGGAATCAGTGTGACGGTGATGGAGTGAGTGTGAGCTGGCTTGGGTGACAGTGATAGAGACAGTGTGAGGGGGTCATGCTCGTGGTGATGGAGCAAGTGTGAGCTGTTCAGTGTGACGTAGATGGAGTGAGTGTGAGGTTCCCAGAGTGACGGTGATGGAGTGAGTGTGAGGGTGTGTGTGGCGGAGATGGAGTGAGTGTGAGTTGGTCAGGTTGATGGTGATGGTGCGAGTGTGAGGGAATCAGTGCAACGGTGATAGGGTGAGTGTCGGGGGGTCAATGCAACGGTGATGGAGTGAGTGTGAGTGGGTCAGTGCGACGCTGATGGAGTGAGTGTTAGCGGGTCAGGGTGATGATGATTGAATGAGTGTGAGAGGGCCAGTGTGACGGTGATGGAGTCCGTGTGAGGTTGACCGAGTGACGGTTTTGCAGTGAGTGTGAGGGGATCAGTGTTACGGTGATGGAGTGAGTGTCAGGAGGTCAGAATAATGGTGATGGAGTGAGTGTGAGGGGTTGAGTGTGGCAGTGATTGAGTGAGTGTGAGTTTGTGAGGGTGCCGCTGATGGAGTGAGTGTGAGGGGATCAGGGTAAGGGCGATGGAGTGAATGTGAGGGGGTCTGGTTGACAATGATGGAGCGAGTGAGAGGGGTTGAGTGTGGCGGTGATCGAGTGCGTGTGAGTTTGTGAGGGTGATGGTGAGGGAGTGAGTGTGAAGGGATCATGGTGACGGTGATGCAGTGAGTGTGAGGGGTCAGGGTGATGTTGAGGGAGCGACTGTGAGGGAATTACTGTGAGGGTGATGGAGTGAGTGAGGGGGGGTCAGGGTGACGGTGAGGAAATGAGTATGAGTGTGTCAGGGTGACGGGGATGGAGTGAGTGTGAGGGGATCAGTGTGACGGTGATGGAGGGAGTGTGAGGGGGTCAGGGTGACAGTGATGGAGTAAGTGTGAGGGGGTCAGGGTGATGTTGATGGAGTGAGTGTGATTGGGTCAGTGTGACGGTGATGGAGTGAGTGTGAGGGGTCAGGGTGACAGTGATGGAGTAAGTGTGAGGGGGTCAGGGTGATGGTGATGGAGTGAGTGTGATTGGGTTAGTGTGACGGTGATGGAGTGAGTGTGAGGGGTCAGGGTGACAGTGATGGAGTAAGTGTGAGTTGCAACTGGAATTGGTTTCAGCAGAATCTGTGACTAATTGACAGATTCTAACAATAATTTATCTTTGTTTGATTTTCCTGAGTGTGACAGAGGGATCTGCACGAGGCTGAGCTATTTCCTGGTGCTATCTTAACAAACTCACCTCATTCACTACCCCCCCCCCCCCACCCCATGGTGTCACTCTCATTCAATACCAGCCCGATCCTCCCACCCATCATGGCTGGAGCTACTCACCATTGTCCAGATACCCCTGGATATTCCGTGATCCCTGCCACTGTTGTCATCTTTAAAACGCCAAAGGGCACAGAGATAAGCTTTCTCAGTTTGGAGCTGCCCTGAACAGTTTACCCTCAGCATGGCAGATAAGGGGCAATTACACCACGGTTTGTCAATCGGGGCACGGAGGTCCTGGTGGATGGGCTAGTACAGAGGGGGACCATTCTCTTCCCAAAGGGGGCGACACCACCAGACCCACCGAGCATATTCTGAGCTCCACACCCTGAAGAAATGTCCAGCAACACAGGACAAACATCAATAACCTTCCCTGCCCTGTCAGGATAAGGGTCACCGTATTCTCTCTGCTCCCTCACAGTCACTGTATATCTGTTATAGCACCGACTCCCGAACCAGGCTCATGCTCCACCACTCTCACTGCTGCATGCAGCACCTTCTCTCTCTCTCTCTCCATCACCGTCACCCTGACCCCCTCACACTCACTTCATCACAATCACACTGATCCTCTCACACTCACTCCATCACTGTCACCCTGACCCCATCACACTCACACCATCATGGTCACCCTGACCCCCTCACACTCGCTCCATCACCATCACACTGATCCCCTCACAATCACTCCATCATGGTCACCCTGACCCTCTCACACTCAATCCATCACCATCACCCTGACGCCCTCACACTCACTCCATCATGGTCACCCTGACCCTCTCACAATCACTCCATCACCATCACACTGATCCCCTCACACTCACTCCATCACCGTCACCCTGACCCCCTCACAATCACTCCATCACCATCACCCTGACCCCATCACACTCACTCCATCATGGTCACCCTGACCCTCTCACAATCACTCCATCACCATCACACTGATCCCCTCACACTCACTCCATCACGGCCACCCTGACCCCCTCACAATCACTCCATATCCTTGAACCTGACCGCCTCACAGTAACTCCATCACCATCAAACTGAATCCATCACACTTACTCCATCACGGTCACACTGACCGCCTCACACTCACAGAAACACCATCTCCCTGATCAACTCACACTCACTCCAACACCATCACCGGGACCCTCTCACGCACACTCCATCACTGTCACACTGACCCCCTCACAATCACTCCATCTCCATCGCACTGACCCCCTCACACTCACACCATCACCGTCGCCCTGGCAACCTCACACTCACTACATCACCATCACCCTGACCCTACCACACTCACTCAATCACTGTCACACTGAACCCCTCACACTCGCTCCATTCCCATCGTACTGACCCCTTGCACTTACTCTACCACTGTCACCCTGACCCACTCACTCTCACTCTATCAATATCAACATGACACCGTCACACTCACTCCATCTCCGTCATCCTTAGACCCGTCACTCGTTCCATCGCTGTCACCTTGACTCCCTGACACTAATTCCATCACCACCATTCCGACCCCCTCACACTTACTCCATTCCTGATTTCCACCCAAAGTATATTCCTGTAGCCCCTATTCTCCTCAGGGATTCCCTCGATCCAGCTGGCTATAGATGACATGTGGCCCCTTTTCCTTGACCAGAACTCAATAGACAGCCAGTGTTTCTGAATGCTGTCAGCATTGACCAGCACACAAAAAGGAACATGCTGGCGCTGATCGCTCAATTTATCTCACTTTAAAAATACTCTCACTTGCCAGACTTCCCTTTCCCTTTTTGAAAGTTACTGGCTGATACGATAAAGATTGGGTTCACCCCATTTCATAACTTGAACTTGTTGACCAGGCCTGTCCTTTGCCATCGCTGTTTTCAAACTAATAGATTGGATTCACTTTGGCTAAATGCTCCCCCACTAATACCTCAGTCCCTTTCCCTACCTTGTTTCCCAAGGGGAGGTCAGGTTTTGCATCTTTCTCCAGTTGGGCCATTTACATACTGTTTTGGAGTTTTCTGGAATGCAATTGCGAACTTTCTCCGTTCCTAACGTTGAATAGTGGCAATGCCAATCTAGATTTGGAAAGTTTAAAAACCCCGACCATAACATTCTTATTATTATGATTGATATTTGAGATCTCCCGACATATTTGTTCCTCAGTCTGCCATGGATTTTTCAGGGTCAGTACACTCGTATCAAAGTGATGACCCATTCTTATTTCACAGTTCCTCCAACACAGTGGGTGATCCCACAGGAATGTCCTCTCTAAGTATTGCTGTGATGTTTCATGCAATCAAAACCCACCACCACGCGTCCTTCCTCTCTCCCCACCCCTGCTGCCATTCTTGAACAAAGGACCCATATTAGATATCCTTCAGTCATTTGACACTTCACCTGTGGCCAGCAAAGTATTAAATATATCCACCAGGGCCCCCGCAATCTCCTCCCTTACCTCCCATGGCAGTCTAGGATACATTTTATTGGGCACTGGGGATTTCTCCACCTTTATGCCAGTGAAAACATTTAATACCTCCCCTTTATCGATCTTAATATGTTCTAGCGCCTTACCATCCCAACTGAAATCCCCGGCTACGAAGTCTTTCTCCTGTGTGAATACAGATGGGAAGTATTCATTGAAGACCTCACCTACTTCCTCTGGCTCCATGCACGGATCGTCCCTTTGATTTCTCGTAGGCCTCACTCTTTCCCCTTATTCTCTTATTCTAACTATACTGATAAAATACCTTGTGACTTTTCTTGAATCGTATCTGACAAGGAGATTTTATGGTCATTATTTTCCCCTCAGTTCTAAGGACCCCCTTCCAGTCCCTATACTTTTGGATGGCTTCACCTGGTTTTCTTGCACTGTATTTTCTTTATCAATCTCATGATATCGCTTGATCAGTAATCGGTGGGCTTTCTGCCTTTACTATTCCCTCATCATGAACACACTGGGCCTGAATTCTCACTGCATCACTTTAACATACTCCCACTTTCCAAATTTAGACCCAATTGCAGGTAGTCCTCCCAGTATATGTTTGCCAGATCCTCTCTATTGGTAGTGATACTGATAGGACACTCAGTTGTGAGAGGGACAGACAGGAGACTGTGTGGCTGCAGAAGTGACCCCAGGATGGTGTGCTACCTCCAGGGTGCGAGAGTCAATGATGTCCCTGTACGGTTACTGAATATTCTGAAGGGGAGGGTGAATAGCCAGAGGATATTGTGCTCATTAGTCCACATGACAGACTTAGGCAATGGGATGGGGTCCTGTGAAATGAGTAGCAGGAGTTTGGTAAGACGTTAAAAAGTAGGACCTCATGGGAAGTGATCTCCAGATTATTCCCAGTGCCACATGCCCCGATTAGGATTGAAATAGAAAGATAGGCTAGATAGATGTGTGGGTGAGGAGCTGGTGGAGTGGTAATATTTGGATCATTGTGATCTCTTCTGCGGTAGAGGTGACCTGTACAAGGTGGGAAGAGGTTTTACTTAATGCAGAGGGACACCAGGGTCACTGCGAGGGAGATTTGTTACTGTTACTCGGGGAGGGTTTAAACTAGATAGGCAGGGACTCTGAGTAAGAGAGGTACCATTGGCCAGTCGGGGGAAAATGCATCAACCACCGCGAACAAGTTTCTTATTCTGGATATCCTGGCGCACAGCCAAGGGAAGGAAAAGTCTTCTGATTTAACATGCATTTATTTCAATGCACGAGGCCTGACTGGTAAGGCAGACGAGCTCAGAGCATGGATTAGCTCTGGGGACTGGGATATTATAGTCATAACAGAAACATGGCTGAGAGAAGGGCAGGACTGGCAGCTCAGTGTTCCAGGATACAGAAGCTACAGGATTGATAGAAGGACAAGTGAGTGAGGAGGGGGATTGGCCTTTTGATAAGGGAGGGGATGACAACAGTGCTTACAGACAATACTAGAGGAGCAGAGGTGTAGAGAGATTGCAGATACCGATAGAAATAATTATGTAGTATAGGTTGGCGAGTTTAACTTCCCCTGGATGGACTGGGCCACTCACAGAGTAAAATGCCCATACGGAGTTCAATTTGTCAAACGTGTCTAAGAAAGTTTCATAAATCAAGATGTACCTCTAACAAGGCCTAACTCTCCTCAGGCGGGTGCA
This sequence comes from Chiloscyllium punctatum, assembly GCF_047496795.1. Taxonomy (NCBI): domain Eukaryota; kingdom Metazoa; phylum Chordata; class Chondrichthyes; order Orectolobiformes; family Hemiscylliidae; genus Chiloscyllium; species Chiloscyllium punctatum. The sequence continues at coordinate 36,455,377 of NC_092751.1, read as the reverse complement.
ACACTGGACCTCTCTCAGAAACCAAGATCAGGCAAGTGACTGAATAGTCAGTCGGAGAGCACTTTGGGTCCAGTGACCGCAACTGTCTTCATTTTAACATAGCTTTGGAAAAAGATCAGACAAGTCCACAGATTAAGGCCTTAAAGTGAAGCAGGGCCAGGTTTGGGGCCATTAGCAGGATCTTGTGAATTAAAAATCAGCGAACACCAGGTTAAAGTCCAACAGTTTTAGTTCAAAGCACCAGGTGTAGTTGATCATCCTAAAAGGTTAAAGGCTGAAACTAAATGTGTTTGATATTACATTCCATGACAGTGCTATCCTGTTGGTATAAATTCGTGCCTTATGACTGTGCTCCACAACCACCTGATGAAGCAGTGCTCTGAAAACTAGTGCCTCCGATTAAACCTGTTGGACTGTAAGCTGGTGTTGTGTGATTTTTAACATTGTCCACCCCAGTCCAACACCGGCTCCTCCACATTATGATTACCATAGATTGGGTGAGTCTGTTTGAAGGAAAAGGAATGACTGGCCAACGGGAGGGTTTTAAAAGTGTGATCGTAAGAATCCAGGGCCAATATATCCCTGTTAGGGTGAAGGGACAAACTGGCAGGTTTAGGGATTCCTGTCTGCTGAGGGTTATTGAGGCTCTGTTCAGGAAAAAGAAAACAAAATACATTTGGTTTAATCTATCCATATCTTCTTCCATCCCGAAAGACACGATCAATCTGTGGGGACCCTGCAATCCTCTGAAATCCTTGCTGCAGTCAGGATCTGTAGAACTCACTCCAATGGCTGTTACTCTCCTGATCCAGTTTCGATAAGACTCACTATCTGTGTAACATCCTCCCGTGGCTATCTCCCACCCTGTCAATGCCAGCTCCCCCAGTCTCTCCATCCATCTACTCACCTCCATAATCTTCTCCAGCTTTTACACCTCAAACTATGTAAATGCCACCCTCCCCTACAAACGTTCTCACTTTGACTAACCTGCAGGAGGTTACTAATGCTTCCCTATCTGTGAAACTGTCTCCAACCAAACTGGCTGTCCTTATCTCCTTGTAAAAATGTCCACACCTTCCATATCTAAATAACCTGCAGAACCTAAGACTTTCTATAACTATAAACATCCTCAGTCACGACTGACCTCCATATTTCTGAGTGTTCTTCTAAGCTATAAAACCGTCTTGATTCCCACAATCTGCTCCATTCACCTAAAACACTCCTGTCTGTGTAAAACAACCCATTCTACCAACATCCTGTGCCTGTAAACTGCTTCACCCTCCCAAACTCCCCATCTCCATGAATTCCTGCAGGCCTGATAGCGCTCTAACCTCCTGTGGCTCTGTGGTCCTCCATCCCTGTGAAACTAACTCCGGTCCCCACAGCCTTCCCAGTTTAGGTCGTCTGCTCCAGATCAAACCTTTGCTGTCTCTGTTACCCTCGAGAACCCGAGCAACCCTTCCTGTTTGAGTCTCTTCATTCAGATCCCATCTCTCCAGCTTTCTGAAACCTCTTTGTGCCATTGTAACCCTCCCTATTTAGAACAGAGAACAGTGCAGCACAGCACCTGCCCTTCGGCCTTAATGTTGTTCTGAACTTTTATCCTACAGACCCTACATTTTACTATCATCCGTTTGCCTATCTAAGAATTGCTTAAATGTCCCTAATGTATTGGACTCTGCTACTACTGTTGGCAGTGCATTCCACGCACCTGCTACACGATGTGTAAAGAACCCACCTCTGACATCTCCTGTAAATCTTCCCCCAATCACCTTCAAGTTATGCCACCTCATCATTTCCAATTTTGCAATGGGAAAAGTATGTGGTTATCCTCTTTATCTAAGCCTCTCATAATCTCGTTTACCTCTATCAAGTTACCACTCATCCTTTTTCATTCCAATGAGAAAAGCCATAACTCCCTCAGACTTTCTTCATAAGATCTCCCCTCCAGTCCAAGCAGTATCCTGATAAATCTCCTCTGCACCCTCTCTAAAGCTTCCACATCTTTCTGATAATGAGGCAACCAGAATTGAATTCAATATACTAAGTGTTGTCTCACCAGGGATCGATAAATCTGCAGCATAACCTCGTCGCTCGTGAATTCAATCCCCCTGCTAATAAAGGGCAACACACCACATGCCTTCTGAGCAAGGCTATCAGCTTGAGTACCATCATTGAGGGATCAATGGACGTGGACCCCAAGATTCTTCTGTTCCTCAACACTGTCAAGATTCCTGCTTTTCTCCCTGTAAATGTTTTCGGCGGAATCCTTCAATCTTAAACCCTCCCTATCTTGATAACTTGTTCCAATCCCTCCAACAATCGTAAACTGGGAAACCTCTTCAAGTCCAGACAATTCTCCTTACCTCTGTAACCTCCTTTATTAGTATCTTATCTCAAAATTACTGAAACCTCTATTTGCTACAGCAATACTTCTGATATCTGCAAAACTCTCCAGAATGGCTGAACACAGATTCAGGTTCCCAGGCTGGGAGATGTGAGTTCAGATGTGAATCTATTTGCCCATTCTGTCTTTGTGCCTGACACTGACCTGATGCTGCTCTGGTAGAAAGCACTCTCCGTGCATGTGGTAACCTCAAGATCTACGTGACTGAGCAGAGCTCGCCCCATCAAAGCCTTCCTTTAGAAAGTTCTTTATTTTCTCATTATTTTTAATCGGCGGTTTCATGAGATGCAGGAATTGGGGAGTTTACATTTTGAGAGAATGAAACGTTCATCACTGGAAATTGGGAAACCTTTAAAAATTAAAACAGCAGTCCAGAGACAGTGTAAAATATTCCTGTTAGGGTGAAAGGAAAAGCTGATAGGTGTACGAAATTTTGGATGAGGAGAGAAATTGAGGTTTCAGTGAAGAAAAAGGAGTAAACATATCTCTGGAGAGAGTGTGAATCCTGAGAAGAGTATAAAGGCAATATGAGTGTACTAAAGCGGGAATTCAGCAGGGCGAAAAGGGGGCACGAGATAGCTTGGACAAATATTTTTAAGGAGATTCCAAAGGGTTTTTATAAAAACATAAAGGACAAATGGTAACTAGGGAGTGAATAGGGCCCCTTGAAGATCAGCAAGGCAGCCTGCACGTGGAGCTGCAGACGATGGGGAAATACTAAACAAGTATTTTACATCAGTGTTTACTGTGGGGCGCACATGGAAGATATAGAATATCGGGAAATAGATGGTGTCAACTTGAAAAATGTCCATATTACAGAGGAGGTGGTGCTGGATGTCTTAAAATGCATCAAGGTGGATAAATCCCCAGGACCTTATCAGGTCATGGAATCATAGAGATGTACAGCATGCAAAAATACCATTCTGTCCAACCCAATATGCCGACTAGATATCCCAACCCAATGTAATCCCACCTGCCAGCACCCAACCCATATCCATCCAAGCCCTTCCTATTCATATACCCATCCAAATGCCTCTTAAATGTTGCAATTGTACCAGCCTCCACCACTTCCTCTGGCACTTCATTCCATACACGTTCCACCCTCTGTGTGAAAAGGTTGCCCCTTCGGTCTCTTTTATATCTTTCCCCTCTCACCCTAAACCCATACCCTCTAGTTCTAGACTCCCCGATCATAGGGAAAAGTCTTTGCCCCTCATAATTTTGTAAAACTCTATAAGGTCACCGCTCAGCCTCCGACACTCCAGGGAAACCAGCCCCTGTCTTTTCAGTCTCTCCCTATAGCTCAAATCCTCCAACTTGGCAACATCTCCTCAGGTTCACTTAGTTCCTTTAGGGAAGGGCATCTGACATTCTAAGCTGGTCTGGCCTACATGTGACTCCAGACCCACAGCAATATGGCTGACTCTGAGCTACCCTCTGGGTAATTAGCAATGGAGCAAAGAATGCTGGTCCAATCACCCACATCCCATGAATGAATAAATAAAAATAGATATGTCCCTCCCTACCTCTGCAAAACCCTCCAGCTGCAGCAATCCGTACTGGCTTTGTAACACCGTTCAGGCCCTGGCCACACTCTGTAACACTCTCACCACCTCCAGCACCTTCACCTCTCCCCTTTCTTCTCGTGTCATTAAACCCTGTAAATGATTCCTCTTCACATTGCCCTCCCCCGGTAGCAGACCCTTTGCAATCCTTATAACACTTACTGCTTAAACTCTTTCTCATTTTAGGATTTTGAGTACTTTGTGGTAATCGTCTAAGCCTCGTAATCTGATATGATCCATTTTGTCCTGAATGAGGATGGGTGGGAATTTCTTGCTGAGGATTTTCTATTTCAGTGGAATGTCATTTTGTTGATTGATTTACACTGTTTCTTCAAATGTTTTCCACTGTTCATTTACAGACACATATTTCAGTCTGGTAAGCCAGTTTACCTTGTTCAGTTCGCCTCTCAAACTCATATCATTGGCTGGTTTTTTTCCAGATGTAGCTTGTCCTTTCTGTGATTCATTTTAAAACTCCATATTTCTTTAAACTGCACTTTACACAATTTCCCAGAGGATCTCCCCAGGTGAATTACTCATTAAGTTTCATCACACAACGGTCGCTCTGAGATAGTTATGTCCCTAGCCAGTTGCACAATGTGTTATTCAAAGAGACACTGGAAAAAAGTTCCACAATCTCTTCTTCGAATATCACTCTTGTCAGTATGATTGTCAAGATTATATGAATATTGAAGTTTCACTAAATTATCACAGTGCCTTTATTAAAAATTCCAATGAGTTCCTCTCTAATGCAGTGATGAGCAAGGAAATGCTGTTCTGTGGCCTAAAACTGTTTTGCTGCTTGTGTGCTTGGCAAGTAGTAGCCAGAATTTACATTCAGACTGACTCTACTTCATGATCTGAGGTCAAATGCTTTCTTCTGTAATGCCTTTGGTATCCATTATTGTTAGTGTTACACATTTTGCCTGAGTTTCCGTATGGTTGTGAACCATTGAACATTTATGCCCACCTTTTGTTCGCCCTGTAACCACATCTCTCTGGTGTCTAAATCTCTTTTGTCTCTGTGTCACAAATCAGTCGACCTTGTTGCTGAGACTTTGTCCATTCCAAAAAAAATTGCACTTTCCCACAATTTCCTGTCACAAATCGATTCTCTGATGCACAGTTTTAGTGAAACTTTGTCCCCTCCTGTTCCTTTCTGCTTGTCTTCAGCCACATCCCCATGGTGTTCACATGCGTCACCTTTTCTCTTTGGATTTGGAAAGCTCTTTTCACCTGAACCCTGTCCCAGCATCCTCTCTGTCAGTTTAAATCCCTGTCCGTAAACCTACTGACATGATTGGCCAGGACACTGCTCCCAGCACGGTTCCAGTGGGACCATCCTAATGGATTATTTATTAAATCAGGTATGGGATGTGGGTGTCTCTGGCTGACCATTCTTTCTTACCCAGCCCTACCTGCCCTCGAGCTGAGTAACTTGCTCAGCCATTTCAGAGCGTCATTGAGAGGCAAACCCTTTGCTGTGGGTATGTCGTGCAGACCACGTGAGGATGGGCAGATGTCCTTATCTGAACGACAAGTGTTTGAATTTATTGTACATCAGTAATGGTATTTATAGATTGATAATTACTATTTTAAAAATAATTTATTTCAAATTCCACCATTTCAGATGATGTGGTTCAAATCTGCCTCTCCTGCACATTAGCTGAGATTTGCGATACATGCTCTAGCAATAATATCACTAGACCATTAATTTGTCTGCTCACTGGCTATTTATCCTTAAATACTGATACCAGTGTGTCATGAAGCTAAACCAGTTTTTCCTTCATGATTGGTTGATCCTGATACCTGCCTCCACACTGGTGATATTACTCAGTCTCTCTCCATGTGGTACCCCTCACTGTATGGGTCTAATTACAGTCTCTGCCAGCGTCTCTCGCTCTTGTAGCTACTCCAGATCCTGAGCCAGCAGAATTCTGCACTCCAGAGAGACGCAGTAGCACAGGCCAGGGATGGAGATTGGGATTTTCCAGATGTCCATGGGACACAGTAAAATTCTCCATGTGTAACCCTCACTGCATCAGTCTAATTTCCCATTTTGTCTATTTCTCTGTCTCCTGTAGGTCCTCAGGAAGCTCCTGACTCAATAGATATCCCAGCTGCTGGGTGTCCTATCCACCACCACATTGAAGATAGTTGGTCAGCCAGAGAGAGAAAGGGCAGGGAGATCTGGAGCCTTCAATAAATCCTGCCCTGTGGTAAGATCACTCACCGTGCACAAAGCAGAGAGCAGAGAGCAGAGAGCAGCGACCTCCAAACATCGGCTAACATTGCTGGAGGGGGAGCAGTGTACAGACAGACCCCAGGCTCAATCATCACGTCTACTGTAAATTTGTTGTTCTCTGACAGTATCGGGAGGTCACAGTTATCAATCCAGGCCTGTGATGTCTTAGAGAGCACCAGGACAACAGAGGGGAAAGCAAGGCTTCTCATGAGTCGGTGGGAATGCTGCCTGTTCGTTGTTCCCCCTCCAACATTGTACGTATATCAATTCTCATGGACCAGTGTCTTCAATAATTTGTAACTCCTATAACAGTTTCTGCCCCTGTAACCTCCTCCCTTCCCTATAGTTCCTCCCCATATTTGAAATGTAATGCATTCCAAACTATTATCCCTATCTCTGGAACTTTCTTCAGTGTTTACACCATGCCTTATCTCCATAGTCTCCTCCTCCAATAACTAGAGACAGAGGCATGCAGCATGGAAATGGTTCCTTCCATCCAACTAGTCCATGCTGATCACTGTTCATGAACAAGTCGCATTTGCATGTGTTTGGTCCATATCCCTTCAAACTTTCACTTCTCCATGTATCTGCCCAAATGTCTTTTCCATGTTGTAATTTTACTTTTCTCTACCCCTTCCCCAGACTCTCATTCCATACATGGACCATTCTCTGTGTGGAAATGTTCTCCTCTGGTCGCTTTTAAGTATTTCCTCTCTCATCTCATACTTCTGCCCTCTAGTTATGGATTCCCCTACCCTGAAGTGGAAACCTTGACTATTCACATTACGTATACCCCTCATGGTTTTATAAACCTTTATAACGTCACCCCTCAGCCATGTCCACACAAGGGAAATACGAAGGATAATGATACAAATATCTCGGCCACGGTCCCCGCTGCGACCTTGCCACAATGTTGTGGGATACAGTTGTTCAGGACCTCGGGCTTTCTCAACCTTTGTGTTCTAAGACCTCCAGAACCACCTCTTCTATAATGGGGACTCTTTTCAAGACATCATTGTTTCGCTCACTTTGTTTCCTAGTCTCTGTCCACAGTACATTCTGACATGAAATATTCATTTCCGGTCGCGCCCATCTCCTGTGGTTCCAAGCATGGATGGCCTACTTGATCATTGAGGGGCCCTATTGTCTCTCTAGTTGCATTTCTGTACTTGTATGCTGTAGAATCTTGTCTGCCAAAGTTATCTCATCGCCCTGTTTTGCTTTTCACTTCTTCAGCCTCTCTGTTTCTGTCAAATCCTCCAGTATCAGTAACATTTTTGTCAATCTTTGCTCCATTTGCAGTTTCGGAAAATGCTTCCTGAAGCAGGAGGATCAGAATTCTACACAGTACTCCATCTGGAGACCCAGCAATGTCTTGTGCAGGCATATCATGATGTACCAACTCAGGTCCTCAATGCTCTGACCCATGAGCGCTAGTCTGCCTAATCCACTTTCCCCGCCCTATCCACCTGCGATGTCACTTCCAAGGAACAGTGTAATTGCACCCCTTGGTCTCTCTGTTAGACAACACTGTCCAGAGCTCTGCCATTAATTGTATTAGTCCTCCCTAGTTTATCTTAACAAAATCCAACACCTGAATTCAACTCCCATCTTTCATTTCTTGACCCACTGGCTCAGTTGGTTAAGATCACCTTTGATAACGATATTCATTGCTCACTATAACACGTATTTTACTATCCACAAACTTACTAACACAAATTCATATATTCTCGTTTATGTCAAGAATGCACATGTGTGAACCCTGCACTGATCCTTATAGCACTCCGCTGGTCGTACGCCCCCAGTCTGCAAAACAACCCTCTCCCACTACCCTCTGTCACCTACTGTCAAGCCCATTTTGTGTTTGTTTGGCTTGCTCTCACTGATCCCATGTGATCTAACCTTACTAACCAGTGCACCACACTAAATCCTGTCTAAGGCCTTGCTGAAGTCAGGATAGACGACATGAACTGCTCTGTCTTCATCCATCTCCTTGGTCACCTCTTCAGCAAACTCTATCAAGTTTGAGAGACACCCTTTTGTAAGCACAAAGCTATGCTGACTGACTATCTCTAATCAATCATTGCCTTTCCAAATGCATGCAACTCCTATCCCACGGAATCGCTTCCAACAACATTCACACCACTGACATCAAGCTGATTGGTGTTTATGTCTCTGGCTTCTGATCATCCAGCCGTACTTCTCAGTTCCACGAATACAGCTTCACTGGGCGATCACCGGGAATATCTTCTCTAAGTTCTGCAGTGATGTTTTCATTGACCTAAAACGCCAATCCCCCTATTCCCTTGCCTCCGCTTCTGTCCTTCCTGTAGCATCTGTCCCGGGAACATCGAGCGTCCTGTCCTGTCCCTCCCTCAGCTTTGTTTCTGTCATTCCAGTGATATCCCTGTCCCATGCTCCCATCCATGCCATGCGTTCATCTGTATAAACTGTCAGGCCTTTTACATTAAAGTAAACGCAGATTAATTGATGCGTTTTCCCTCATTGCCTGCTGTGCTCGTGCCTGGCTTGTCGATTGAATTGACTCTCTTGAACTTCTGTCCCAGCCTCAACCTTCGGACTGCAGCCTGAGACCAGCCCTCGCACTGTGGACAGCACCCTCACCTTTCATGTCATCTGCAACCCTACTAATGATACCTTCTGCTTTCACATCCGAGTGATTAATGTCCTAAGGAACAGCAATGGTTCCTGCACAGATCCCTGTGGTACACCCGTTGGGCAAAGGCTTTCAATCAGAAAACCAACCCTCCAACAATTTTGGATCCAAATTGCCAACTTGCCTTGGATCCCATGGGCTCTTCCCTTTTGGACCAGCCTTCAACGTGGATCATTGTCAAAGGCCTTAATGAATTCCATGTAAACCACAACATCTGTACTGCCCTCATCAATATCTTCAATTGTAATTTCAAAGAAATTTCAGCTGATTTCATCAGACATTATCTTAATCTTCCAAATCCATGCTGATTATTACTAATCGGTCCCTGCCTTTCCAGTTATTGATTCAACCTGTCCCTCAGGATTGTTCCCAATTTCTTTCCCACTGGTGTCAGACTATCTGCTCTGTAATTACCTGGCCTATCCCTGCTACCCTTCTTGAATAAAGGAACCACATTAGCTATCCTCCAGTCATTCGGCACTTCAACTGTGGCCAGCAAAGTATTAAATATATTGACCGGGCCCCAGAAATCTCCTCCCTTACCTTAGCATCCTGGGATACATTTCATTGAGTACTGGGGATTTCACAAACTTTATGCCTGTGACACTATTTAATACGTTATCCTTATTGATCTTAACATATTCTCGAACCTCAATATCCCAACTGAAATCCCCGGCTTCAATATCTTTCACCCGTGTGAATACAGATGAGAAGTATTCATTGAAGACCTCGCCTACTTCCTCTGGCTCCATGCACAGATTGTCCCTTTGGTTTCTCACAGGCCTCCCTCTTTTGCTGGGAATCCTCTTACTCTCACGATGCTGATAAAGTACCTGTAGCTTTTCCACAATCGTATCTGCCAAATATATTTCATGACCATTGTTTTTCTCTGATTTTCTACAATCCCCTTGCACTCTGTATACTTGTGAAGGGCTTCACCTGATTTTATTGCACTGTACTTTCTTTATCGAATTCACGATATAGCTTGATCAGTATTAGCTGGACTTGCTGCCTTTACTATTCTCTGTTCAAGGAGCACACTGGCCCTGCATTCTCACTACATCACTTTAAAATACTCCATTTTCCTAATACGCACCCAATTGCAGGGAGTTCCTCCTTGTCTCTGTTTGCCAGATCCTCTCTAATGATCGCAATCCTGATAGGACACTCAGTTGTGAGGGGGACAGACAGGAGACTGTGTGGCTGCAGAAGTGACCCCAGGATGGTGTGCTGCCTCCCGTGTACTAGGGGCAAAGATGACTCTGAGCGGTGACTGTACAGTCTGAAGGTGAGGGTGAACAGCCAGAGGTCATTGTGCACAATGTCCCACATGATAGAGGTAGACAAAGGGATAGGCCCCTGTGAAATGAGTGCGGAGAGTTAGGTAAGAAGTTTAAAAATGGATAATGATCTCCGGATTACTCCCAGTCCAGGCGCCAGTGAGGATAGAAATAGAAAGATCGTCCGAGGAGCTGATGTAGGGGGCAGGGTTTCCAGTTCTTAGGTCATTGGGAACTCTTCTGGGGTAAAGTTGACCTGTACCAGGGGGATGGTTTGCACTGGAAGCAGAGGGGCACCAGTATCCCTGGAAGGAGATTTGCTAGTGTTATTCGGCAGGATTTAAATTAGTTTGGCAGGGAGTTGAGACGCTGAATACAAGAGGGGCCATCACCTAGTCAGGGGAAAATACATCAGCCATCGAGAGCAAGTTTCGCCTCCAGGGCACAGTTTCGGAAATGACTTCTGGTTTAAAGGGCACTAATTTCAACACACGAGGCCTGACTGGTAAGGCAGACAGGTACAGACCATGGATTAGCTCTGGGGACTGGGATATTATAGCCATAACAGACACATGGCTGAGAGAAGGGCAGGACTGGCAGCACGGTGTTCCAGGATACAGAAGCTACAGGCGTGACAGAAGGGCAGTTAAGTGAGGAGGCGGGGGGGGGGGGGGGGTTGTCCTTTTGATTAGGGAGATGTAAAACAGTGCCAAGAGACAATATTGTTAAGTGGTCCTCAAATGAGGCCACACTTTTAAAAGTTAGAAACAAAAAGGGGATGGTCAGTCTGCTGGGATGGTGTTCTAGACCCCCAAACAGCTAGCGGGTACGAGAGGTGAAAATGCATAGTGAGATTGCAGGTACCTATAAAAATAATAGAATAGTATTGGATGGATATTTTAACTTCCCATGGATTGACTCGGTCACCGAGAGTGTGAAAGGACCATACGGTGTGGAATTTGTCAAATATTTCTAAGAAAGGTTCCTAAATCAAGATGGAGAGGGCTCTATGCGACTCAGGCTGATGCAACACGAGACCTCCCCTCAGAAAAAGCGGTCGGCCAAGTGACTGAATTATCAGTCGAAGAGCATTTTGATTCCAGTGACCACAACTGTCTTTGTTTTAAGTTAGTTATGGAAATGAGTATACATTAGAATGTAAAGGGGTGGGGGGGGGGGGGGGGGTGTTGGGTTCCTTAATTGAGTGCAAGATAAACGATTCACAAACAGGGCAACTTCATTGGGAGACCAAGAGAAGGAATGTATGAAGATTTGACAACAGCCATAATGGCGTCATGCTGTGAAGTTATGGAATTGAATACTAACTCCTACAGGCTGTAATGTTCCAAAGTGAAATGTGAGGTGTTACTCGAGCCTGGGTTGTGCTTCATTGGAACATTGAAGCTGCCCAGGACTGAAATGTTAGCATGAGAGCAAGGTAGGTTATTGAAATGGGAAACAATGAGAGGGTCAGGGTTATTCCTACAGACAGAGTGGGAGTGTTCCTCAATGCAGTCTCTGTTTGGTCTCCCCAATATAAAGGAGCTTGCATTGTGAGAAGCAATGACAGGAGACTGGATTGAAAGAGTACAAATGAAATGCTGCTTCTTCTGGAAGGTGTGTGTTGGGTTGTTAAGAAATGAGGAAAGTGTTCGCGATCTTTTCAAACGTCCAAATGTATTTCTTCTTATATGTAGACTACCTACTTCCACAACTTGAAGAGAGTAAGTCGTAGAGGTACGGGAGGCTAGACTTAATAAACTTGGAGCTGGATCGATACAGCAGATCAGACCGAATCAGAGGAGCATAAAGGCAATGTTTTGATCTTGGACCTTTCGTCAGGACTGGCGAACGGGAGGGGAGCCCAGAAATGGAGTAATGGGATATGGAAGGGCGAAGGGTAGGCATGATGGTGGTGTATACATGCAGGTATGAGGTTACTGTGATTGGTCAGTGAGAAGGGTGGAGCAGATATGTGAGTGAGAAGATGGACAGATCGGTCTGGTCAGGGAGAAGGGACATGGGATAAGGCTGCGTGTGGGGGGATTTTGATGTTGCTCCTGTCAATATTGAGGCCATTGGGCTGTCAACTCCAAAAGTAAACTCTTAGGTGGTGTTCCTCTAACAGTGGACAGGCGAAGGATGGGCGTGTCCCCGGACGAGTTGGAGGGGGAATCAAAATGGAAGGTAACTGGAAAGTCGGGTTGGTTGTTGTCTTCAGAGCACTGGTGCTCCATACAGAGCCTGACCCTGCCCCACCAAGCATGTCTCCAACTCCCGATGTGGTCTCCTCTCTATCAGGGAGTCCAAAGGGAGATTCAGGGACATATTCATGGAGCTTCTGCTCTCGGCACGCTTTAAACAACCCTACATTCCAGTTGCCATTCATTTCAATTACTCGCTCACATCCCACCCCCCACTGTGCTCATCCAGCGACAGGTCTATCCTTGGCCTCCTCCACTGTCAGAGTGAGGACAAATAGAAACTAGGGAACACAACCTGATCTTTTAGCTTGAGAGCTTACAGTTCACTGGTCTCAATATTGACTTCACTGGCTTCAAAATCTCTCCACCCACAGCCTTATTCCATGTTCCCCTTCCCTGACCTGACCTAAGCTGTCCATCTTCTTCTTCGCATATCCACTGCACCCTTCCCACTGACCAATCACATTATCCCCCTACTTGCATCCCCTATCGTCATCCCATCGACGCTTCCCTCAGCCCCACGTCCCTCCCTCTATTTACTTCGCGGCTCCCCTTTCCCCGGCCCAATCTTGATGAAGTCTTTCAGCCTGAAACGTTGACTTTCCTGTTCCTAGGATGGTGTCTGACCTGCTGTGCTCTTTCAGCTTCATATGTATTGCTATATCCGCAGCAACCGATTTTATTGTGCTTTTTAAACATTTTATTTTAGTCTGTTTACTGACAAGCTTATCTCAACATTCTCACTACAGGGTCAAGGAAACAGTCTCTTGTCACGAATGCTCCTGTCTGCTTCCAAATGGTTTCCTTTGTTTTAATTGTACTTTCAAGTCTGCTGTTCGCAATAGCATTGTAAATTTAACTCTTGTTATGCTGGAGCTTAATCACACCACGTCCAATATACTTCACAACTTCCTTGTTCTTATACTCCACGCATCTATTCATAAACCTAAGGATTCATTCAGTCCTTCTGTACAAACGTTTCAACTTGCCTAGCCATTTGTAATTTCCTGTCGTCTGTGCCCCTCTCTCCTTACATTTACCAGTCCTCTCTCACTCCAAAATTTCCTGAAAGCTCGCCAGCAATGCCTCCACAATTACCTTCGGCATCTCTTTAGAACTACGGGGTGTTCTCCAACTGGTTTCGCTGATTGATCCAACTTCACCTTCTCCAGCTCCTTCTCCTTACTGGTGTCACTATACTCACCTCTACCTCTGACTGTCTTTAAGTTCTGACATTTTGCTGGTGTCTTCCACCGTGAAGATTGTTGCAATGTATTCAATTCCTCTGCCGTTTCATTGCTTCCCATAACTATTCAAGCTTCATTTTCCAAAATTCCTCTGTTTGTTCTTTACTCTCTTTCTTCCTTGTTATATATCTAAAAATCTCTTTGAATGTTATTTTCCATGATTAACAAGCGTAATATCACATTTCACCCTCTCCTCCCATTTGCTGTTCTTAGTTATTCGTGATGGAATTTATAGGCTTTGTAATCGTCTAGATTCCCAATAATTTTCACCACATTGTGCGCATTTTCGTTTAATTTTATGCTGTGCCAGAGTTCGTTATCATGCACGGCTCCCTTGTCTTCCGCTGAATATCTATCTTCTTCCTTGGGATGAATTTCTGATGTGCTGCTGAATTATCTCCAGAAACTCCTGTCATTCCTGCTTCACCATATTTCCTTGCTCAGCTCCTCTTTCAACTAACTCTGGCCAATGCCACCCTCATGTCTTTTTAGTTACATTACTCAATTATAAGCCATCTGATCCAAAAGAGAGCAATAGATGTAAACTGAAGGAGGGAGGTTTGAGACATGGGACACGAAGAACGATTGGAGGATTTATTAACAAGTTGGAAAGATAGAGACAGAGAGACAGAATATTGATGTGGAGATGTAAAAATAGGAAAGTCTACATGATTGATAGAATTAGATGTGCTTCCGTATTTGGTTGGACATTTCCTGTGTGCTGTGGTCCTTTGTACAGTATATGTGCAACAGATTAATCTGTTGAAATCCTGGATTTGATGCCAGAACGTTTATCTCCATCAATATGACAGGCACCAACTGTTGAAAGAACCCAGTATATGTTTCTGGGTAGAAAATGGATTAACTGAAACAAGTTGGAACACCAGAAGCAGGAATTTATAACATCCATTCGATAAGAATGAAAGATTAGATCAGGGAATGCCAGAAAGGTGCAGGAGGCAGACGGTACGTTGAGAGAAGGGGAACATAACATCTCAGCTGAAGATTAAATAACATATTAATATTTTATAAATTTTATACATCACATGCATCGTGTTTGTTAAGTATGTCTCTCTTGTTCATTCTGAATATGTTGCACACATATGAGCAATGTTATCTATCTGCACACACACAGACACACACGCACACACACACGCACACACACACAGACACAGACACACACAGACTTTTACAGACACACACGCACACATACAGACACACACACAGACACAGACAGACACGCACAGACTTTTACAGACACACAGCCACACACGCACACACACAGACACACACGCAGACACACACGCAGACACACACGCAGACACACACGCAGACACAGACATACACACACAGACATACACACACAGACAAACACACGCGCACACACAGACACACACGCACGCACACACACACACACGCAGACACACACACAGGCACACACGCACACAAACATAGACACAAACACAGACACACATACGCACATAAAGACACACACATGCACACACACAGACACACAAACACACACACATATATACACACACATACCAATCACTGTTCAGCCATTCCATTTGAAATGATTCTGTTTTGTTTACATTGTCACTTGCCATTCCTTCTTCTGAAAATATTCTGTTTCTTTCACTGCATTTTATTTTATTCTGTCTGTTAAGCAGACATTGGGGACTGGTGGGGATGTCACTTTACTCCTCGTCAGTCTCCACAGCCACTGTCTTCTATTCCTTTCTGTTTCTTAACCCATGAAAAATACGTACTGTGTCTGACCCTTGAATCACAATAACCAGGACAAATTTAAACAGAACACTTACTTTTGCGCTAAGGCTACAAAAAATCTCAAAACGAAAAAGCATACAAATTGTGCAATAAGATGTTTGCATCTTTACAAACAGATTGTAGAATTGCATTGTGTTAACGATAAAGAATGAACTGGCAAGAGCTGTGAGAGTAAAATCCAAGGAAATCCACATTTCTTGCGTATGTTCAGGGCAGCTGTGCCCAGAAGCAGTTTTTATATTGGAAGCTGTAGTGGTGGAGGAGAATTCAGTGTAGTTAGAACATCTCGATTGACGCTGTGTAATGATGACTATTCAGGCAGGTTACTATCCCGTCTTCGCTATTGTTGGTGTTCCTGGTGAGTCGATCTCTGCCCATTTACTAATTCTCTAACACCTTTGTGAATGTCATCGTTTTCTCTGTCGTGTATATTTGGCAAATATCCAAACCATTGTCTTCGCTTCCAATCACAATCTCCATTTCTATCCCATGAATTTCATATCCCTCGCTTACAAGCATCTGAGGAGAAACGAAAGTGTTCATAACCACGATTACCCCATTTTATCCTGAGCTGATTTATATCTCAATATTCCGTCTACCACAACACCTGTCCACTCCCACCTTCACAATATCCCAAGACTTCACTTCTGCCTCAACACTGTTTCTGAATAAACTATCATCCACACCTTTCCAATTACAATTCTCTTCTGGCAACTCTTCTCGTTACACATATTTTGATCACAAAGCTTTTTCTTACCTCGACCTGTACGTATGCCAGGTGCAAAGTGTGAAGTCAGTTTGATACTAAAATGAGTTTCAATATAACTTCTAACCTCACACAAGGGATAGGACTGTGCTGTCAGTGACCAGGAAGTGACAGTTTCATTGAACTGTCTTGATTCGGGAACTTTCTGAGCAGGAGTGGGTTTCACGTCCATCATGTCCCAATTGCAGTGTTCCGATGTATTCACACAGTGACGGAATCCATCTCTGCCTGCTGCTGAGGGTAAAACCTTCATGCTGTCTCCATAATGGAAGGTACTGAAAATCTTCTACATATAATATGGGACAGATTGACTGGTGAAAATAAGAACATGATTAGAATTAATAAAGTGAACTTACTCAAACACTAATTGAATTGAAGGTTGGCAAGTTACTGCACCAAATGAGTTCCATCTGAGTTTTCAGGGAAGTGGCATTGCAGCTAGTGAATGAGTTATAGAGACATACAGGACAGAAACAGACGCTTTGGTCCAACCAGTCCATGCTGACTATTCCAATTCCAAACTAACATAGTCCCACCTGCCCGCGGTTGGCCCAAATCCGTCCAAACCTTTCCTATTCATGTACTTATCCAAATGTCTTTTAAATGTTGTAACGACAAGAAAGAAGTATTGATTACCCTACAATTTTTTTCAGACTCTGGAATTTCTAGTTCCTGTAGACTGGAAAGTAGTTATTGTCATCCTAAATATTTAAAACCGGCGTGGGAGGTAAAACAAAAAAGGTACCTTGAGGTTAGGTCTGAGGAAAATATTAGAACCTTTTATGAGAAATTTTATAACTCGACACTTGGGAAATCGTGATGTGACTTGGTACAGTCAGCCTAGACTTAGAAACCGGAAATCATCGTTAAGAAACCTGTGGAGTTTGTGTTGGTTGATACATCCACAAGAGAGAACCAGTGGGATTGGTGTATTTGAATTTGCAGAATACGTTTTTACATTGTTGCAAACAAGTGAAGCAAAGGAAGTTAGAGCACATTGATGAGTGGCAGACGGGGTGATCACGATATACCACATGGACTGAGAATTGGTCAGTGGAAGCAATGCTTGCACTTTTATGGACTGAAGGCAGTTACTCATGGGATATCGCAAGTTTCGGTGTTTGAACCACAACAATTCGCAAGGCATAGAAATGATTTGGATGTGAGAAATAAACAGCATGCATCTTATTTTGTATTGATTAAATAGTACAAGGTTGAGAAGTGTTGTTTTTCAAAAGGACCTGAATGTCCTTGATCATGAGTCACCAAAAATCGCACATCCAAGGCCGTAAGTATTGAGCATCTTATATTGTATGCTGCCCTTCATTGTAATATGATTCAAGTGCATAACTAAAGCCATCTTCTAGTATTTGTAGGGCCTTGATGAGAGAGTATTTGGGGCACTGTGAATAGGTATGGTCTCCTTTGTAAGGCATGATCTCATTACTACAGGCACAACTCAAGCAAGTATTAGCAGTCTAATAGATGAGATGATGACTCCATGAGGAGACAGCGATGGAACTGAATATTTAATCTGTTGTGCTAGGAGACAAAGAAGGATGATTGCGCTAAAATGTGAGGGTTAGCGACTATCACATATTTCTAAAAAAGACACTGTTAGCGTGAGAAATAATTATTTTATTAGATTTATTGTCACATGTGCCTAAGTCCAGTGAAAGCTTTATTTGCGAGCAGTACAGGCAGATGACAGTAAGCAAGGACACACAGATCATAGGGTGAAAAATAAACTTGATCAGAGTAAAGCGTGCAGGTTACAATGCACAGGACATTCAAAAAGACATGATCAACATGAACAAGATCATCATTATTTGGAGTTACAGAGTCCATTCATCAGTCTAACATAGCATACTTTATGTGCCTGAATGATCTCTCCCCACATTAATGTGCTGTCGGCTTGAGGTCCTACAAGAAAGATTTACGGAGTTAGGAACCAACTTAACAAAGTAGGACCTCGGAGGTAGTAATCTCAGGATTGCTACCAGTGTTAAGTACTAGCCAGCGTAGGAATGATCGAATAATCAGGAAGAATGTGTTGCTTAAGAGATGGTGCAGGAGGGAGGGGTTCCAATTTTTGGGATATTGGGACCAGTTCTGGGGGAGGTGGGAAAATTACAAATTGGATGGTCTACATCTGGTAGATGGTCTACATCTACAATGTGGAGCCAATGTTCGATGGAATGCATTGCTAACGCTGTTGGGAAGGGTTTAAACTAATGTGGCAGGGGATCGGGAAACAATCTGTTTGGTGAACAGTCAGGAGATAGTAAAAAAACCTTAAGTAACTTGATAATGAAATCAGCATGACTGAGGGGAAGAGGAGGTAGGAAGCAGAGGATGAACACAGAGGGACTTGTAGTTTTAATGCAAGAAGTATAATAGTTAAGGCAGATGAACTTAGGGCTTGGAATAGTACCTGGGAATATAATGTTAAAAATGTTACTGAGACTTGGTTTAAGGAATGGCGTGATTGGCAACTAAATATCCCAGTACATTAATGTTTCAGGCGTAGGAGAGAGCAAGGTAAAAGGGTTGGATGACAAACATCACTGGTCAAAGAAGATATCACAGCTGAGCTGAAGGAGTGCACCATGGAAGATTCGAGCAGTGAGACAATATGGGCAGAGCTCAGGAATAGAAAGGGTGCAGTAACAATGCTGGGATTGGACTACAGGCATCCTGACACCGGTCAAAGTACAAATGTGTAGATAGATCACAGAAAGATGTGGGAGCAACAGGATGGTGGTGATAGGAGGTTTTAATTTTCCCAACATTGACTGGGATTCACTTAGCGTTAGAGGTCTAGATGGAGCAGAATTTGTATGGACCGTCCAGGAGCATTTTCTAGAGCAGTGTAGAAATAATTCAACTCGGAAAGCGGCCAAGCCAGACCTGGTGATGGGAACTGAGCCCGCGCAGGGCGTTGGAAGTTACAGTGGTGGATTACTTTGGGAATAATGATCACAATTCCTTTAGTTTTACAATAGTCATGGAGAAAGACGAGAGTGGTCCTAAAGGAAGAGTGCTGAACTGGGGGAAGGCCATCTATAGCAAAATTCGGCAAGTGCTGGGGAACGAGTATTGGGAAAAGCTGTTTGAAGGGAAATCCGCATTTGATATGTGGAAGGCTTTTGAATAGAGGTTAATTAGTGTTCAGGAGATATATGTTCCTGTGAAAATTATGGATAGAAATGGCAAGTTTAGGAAACCATAGATGACAAGTGATATTGTGAGACTAGTTAAACGGAAATAGAATGTGTACATAATATCTAGGTGAATGAAGACATAGGAAGCCTTGGAAGAAAATTGTGAATGTAGGACCAAACTGAAGTGAGGAATTAAGAGGGCGAAAAGGGGTCATGAGATATCCTTAGTGAGCAAGATTAAGGAAAACCTTAAAGCTTTTTGGTCATATATAACGAGCAAGAGAGTAGCTAGAGAAAGGGCCCACACAAGGACAAAGCAGGAAGGATATGTTTGGAGGCAGAGAAATCGGGAGAGATTCTTATTGAGTACTTTGCATTGGTATTCACCAAGGAGAGGGGCTTGGTGGATGTTGAGGTTAGTGATAGATCTTTGATTACTCTTGGTCAAGTCTGCGTAAGGAGGGAGGAAGTGTTGTGATTTCCAAATGACATCAAGAAGGACAAGTCCCCAGATCTGGATGGGATCTTCCTAAGGTTACTGAGGGAAGCGAGAGAGGAAATAGATGAGGCTTTAACAGATGTTGTTGCAGCTTCCGTGAACACTTGAGGTCCCTGGGGAATGGAGAATTGCTAATGGTGTCTACTTGTTTAAAGAATAATCCAGGAAATTACAGACCTGTGAGCCTGACGCCAGTGGTAGGGAAGCGACTGGAGAAGATACTGAGGGATAGGATATATACCTATTTGGAATAAAATGACTTCTCAGTGCTAGGTAGCATGGTTTTCTGCAGGGGAGGTAATGGCTTACAAACTTAATAGAACTGTTTGAAGAGGTGAGAAAGTTGATTGATGAGGGAGAGATATAGATGTCATACAGATGGACTTTAGTAAGGCGTTCGATAAATTTCCCCATGATAAGCTGATGAAGAAGGTGAAGTTGCATGGGTATTCTAGCTAGATGGATAGAAAACTGGTAAGGCAACAGGAGACAGAGAGTAATAATGGAAGGGAGCTGATCAAAATGGAGATCTATGACCAGTAGTGTCCCACAGGGGCCCTTGCTGGGACATTGTTTTTTGTGGTATACATAATGATTTGGAGGAAGATGTAGCTTGTTTCATTACCAAGTTTTCAGGTGACACTAAGATTGGTGGAGTAGCAGACAGTGAAGGGGACTGTCCGAGAATACAGCAGAATATCGATAAATTGGGGAGATGGGCAGAGAAATGATAGGTGGAGTTCAATCTGGACATATATGAGGCGATGCATTTGTACGATCCAATCCAAAAGCGAACTATACAGTAAATAGAAAAGTATTGGGGAAAATTGAGGTACAGAGACATCTCGGTGTTCAGGTCCATTGTTCTCTGAAGGTGGCAAGGCAGATCAGTAGAGTGGTGAAGAAGGTGTACGGCATGATTTCCTTCATTAGATCGGGTACTGAATATAAGAGTTTGCAGGTCGTGTTACAGTTTTATAAGACTATAGTTCAGCCACATTTGGAATACTGCATACAATCTGGTCGCCACACTAGCAAAAGGATGTGGATGCTTTCGAGAGGGTGTAGAGGAGATTCACCAGGATGTTGCCTAGTATGTAGGGTGCCAGCCATGAAGAGAGATTGAACAAATTAGGATTATTTTCATTAGATAGATGGTGGTTGAGGGGGAACCTTATCCTTGATTGGAGAGGGATACTGAGGATCTGGTAAGGACAATAAAGCAGGCATACATTGGGTTTAAGATATCGGGCTTAAGGCAATCCTTAGATGACTACACAAAGTGTAGAAGCACCCTTAAGAGGGTAATCAGAAGCCCCCAAAAAAGGACATGACATTGATCTCTCAGAAAAGGTGAAAGATAATCCCAAAAGGTTCTCCAGCCATATTAAGAGTAGAAGCGTGACTCAGGCTGGAATAGGTCCCCTCAATGATGAGCATGGCTGTCCTTGTGTGGAATCACCAGGAGGTGGTGGGAA
This sequence comes from Chiloscyllium punctatum, assembly GCF_047496795.1. Taxonomy (NCBI): domain Eukaryota; kingdom Metazoa; phylum Chordata; class Chondrichthyes; order Orectolobiformes; family Hemiscylliidae; genus Chiloscyllium; species Chiloscyllium punctatum. The sequence continues at coordinate 36,434,057 of NC_092751.1, read as the reverse complement.
TTGGTTAATGAATATTTCTCCTCCATGTTTACTCAGGAGCAAATGATGCATACTAAGGAAATAAGGAAAACAAGTGGGAATGTTTTGGCACGCACACGTGTTACCAGAGTGGAGGTATTTGCTACCTTAAAGCACAATCAGGTGAATAAATCCCCTGGGCAAGAACATGTCCGTCCTCGGATGTTATGGGAGGCTAGGGAAGAAATTGCAGGGGCTCTTGCACAGATTTTTGCTTCACCGTTTGCCACTGGAATGGTTCCATTGTTTAAGAAAGGTAGCAAAGACAAGCCAAAGAAATCTTCGTCAGTGAGCGTAACCTCAGTGATAGGCAAGTTGTTGGAGATGATAATAAGAGACAGGATGAACCAACATTTGGAAATTCAAGGTCTGATTAGAAATAGTCAGCATGGATTTGTGTGCGGGAAATCATGTCTGACAAATCATTTAAATTGTTTCAAAGAGATAACCACGATAATAGACTTATCTATATACAGACTTTAGTAAGACGATTGACAAGGTCCCAAAGGGCAGGTTAGTCAGACAGTTTAGGTGACATGGGATCCAGAGAGAGCTAGCTAATTGGAGTCACAATTGGCTCGATGGTAGGAAGCAGAGGGTGATGGTTGAAGATTGTTTCTCAGACTGGAGGGCTATAACTAATGGTGTGCAACAGGTGTCGGTGCTGAGACCTTTATTATTTGTTATTTACATAAATTACCTGGATGTGAATATTCAAGGCATGATGGGGGCCATAAGACATAGGAGCAGAAATTGAAATATTCAGCCCATCGAGTCTGCTCCACTATTCAGTCATGGCTGGTAAGTTTCTTAACCCCATTCTTCTGCTTTCTCGCCATAATCCTTGATCCCCTTGACAATCAAGAACCTGTCCATCTCAGTCTTATATATACTCAGTAACCTGGCCTCCACAGCCTTCTGTGGCACTGGATTCCATGGATTCCCCACTCTCTGGCTGAAGAGGTTTCTCTTTATCTCCGTTCTAAAAGCTATTCCATTTACTCTAAGGCTGTGCCCTCGGGTCCAAGTCTATTCTACCAATGGAAACACCTTCACAACATCTATTCTGTCCAGACTATTCAGTATTCGGTATATTTCAATTAGATCTCCCCTCATCCTTCTAAAATCCATTGAGTAAAGATCCAGAGTCCTCAAAGTTTCCTCATATGTCAAGCTTTTCATTCCTGGGACTATTCTTGTGAAACCCCTCTGAACAAGATCCAAGGCCAGTGCATCTGGTCTGTGATATGGGGCCCAAAACTGCACAACATACTCCAAGTACTCGCAAGAAGGTTACTACATTTATGCATGCTACAAAATTAGGAGGTATCATTGATAGCAATGAACGTTATAAGAAATAATAGAGGGATTTTAATCTGATGGGGAAGTGAGCTGAGGATTGGCAACTGCAATTAAATACAGATAACTCGGAGGTGTTTTTGAAATGGAATGGGCTGTCAAAAAAAGTGGTTGACGCAGGTACAATAGCAACATATAAAAATGAATTGATACATAGATGGGAAGGGTTGAGAGTGATATGGTTCAAATGTGGGCAATTGGAATTAGTTGAGTGGGCAGCATGGTCAGCACAGACCAGTTTGGGTCAAAGGGCCAGTTCCCATTCTCGATCACTCTATGACTCAATGACACTCCATTTAAGTCAGTGACACAGTGACACTCCGGCTTACACCAGCCCACACCACGTCACTGTCAGGGGGACACTCTGAGCTATACCATCCCACACCATATTGCTCTCGGGGGACACTCGTGGATAGAGCAGCCCATATCATCTCGCCATGCAGTGGTTTCTATCATTTGATTTTCGAAGGTGCAGATGTTACCTACCTGTTTGGTAATGTTCTCTATTAGGTCAGTAATCCCCATCATACACTTGCCCTTTACTATGGAACAAGCCCGACCCTCTTTGCCGTGTAGGTAGTCGAGGGCATACCGGTTTTGCTGAGCATACCTCCTGCTCAGTCCAAACGGTCTCCTTTCCCAAGCGAGTTAGACCACAAATAAGATAGTTTCAATTTTGATGGCTAATAATTCCTGCAGATCCTCCTCAGGAAAAGGTACTGAGAAATGTGAAAGCCAGAAACTGTTACCACCCCTCCAATGCACGCAGAATACAGGTCAAAGTGAACGTTTAGTAGGGAAACCCCAGACCCACTCCCAGGTAGTTGGGCAAGGGACAGTAGTTATGAAAACTGCCCCTACAGCTGCAGCACAGGGATTACCTATTTCATTAAGAACAATGAAGACAGTAACTTTGTCTTGGCTGACAAAAATAATATCCGGGTTTAGTTTAGATAATGGAAGGAGATTCCCAATATGAATCAGGCTCCTCTTTGTGACTACCCTGAAAATATGGGTAACTGCAAAATGTGGTCGCACTCGGGACTTAGGGTGAAAGCTGTTCAATAAAAAGTGGTGGGTCTTTCAGTAAGATGTGATTATTGTCCCAGACTGGTTCCTTCCATCCCAAAACTGAGAATATGGAGGTGCCATCAGGGTTCTCAGAGGAAGGTGTGTGTCATGAAACACCACAAAGAGCCTGAATATCCACAATAACAGAGACACACTCCTCCAGTAGGCATATGCATGAGATGCGAGTCTCCACACGGAAGCAATAGCAGTTGGAACATTGGACCAAGGCCCATGGAATAAACATAGTCACATTCATTTAAGTGCATCCCCATCCTGTACAGTTGTAAGAAATTGGATAGTCTTCCCCGGACTTATTATAGGAATTCCACAGGCTAGCAGGTGGGGATAAGTAATAATCAAAGGAAAGATTATATCCAATAAGTGCCTAACAGGTATTCCATACTCTGTAGTTGAGATTCCGGAGGGGGAAAGGGGTCAAAAAGTCCTTTGCTGATGTGAGGGCGTAACAGACCACTTCATGCTGGCTGAATATTTTATTATGACTTTGCAAAAGCAAATTGTTAGTGAAGGGCGACATCTCCCCCTTTCTCTTTTGCGATGGGCCGATTTCGGCCTCCTTGAGTAAAGGCAGCACTTTCGAGGAACACCGAAAGGACAACTGAAATCAAACTGGCACAAAACACTTGACAGGGTAAAGACCATTGAGACTTGTTCTGTAAATGAACTGTCCAATCTTCTTGGTGCAGTTGACCATTGCGCCAGTTATTCTTGGTAACATTCCATGCATCGAAGGAATCAGTTTCTCAGGCACATAAGGACATATTTTCAACTTAAACGGTACACAATTTCTGGTTGCTGAGGATCACACGGGTAAAAAGCCCCTTCTTCAGCACGAATGCCAGCGACAACGAGTCCACATAACAGGCTAAGTTCGATCTTCATCATAATGGCCGTTCTGCATTAAAGATTAGGGTACGTAAAACAGAAGAAGAATTTCGATTCGAAGCATGCAGCTATACCATAGTAGTTTGCTTTGTTACCAACTGATTCCGTTTCGTCTTGCAATTCCCCATTGTCTCCATCTCCATCATCACCACTTCCACAATCCACCCTACCCCCCCCCCCCCCCCCCCCTCCCTGGAAGGGGCTTATCTAATGGCTTTGGAATGATGACGGTGAACCCAGGTGGAATGCCTGGCGACCTGAACAGCAGTCAGGCTGGTGAGGAGAACCTGGAAATGCCCTTGCCATTGCGATTGGAGGCTGCAGCTTGTCCAAATCATGATGAGAATAAAAGAGTTGGGATATTCAACAGTTGGGATATTGTTGAGGGAAGGGAGCAGCACAGACCTTCGAGTGAAGATCTCCCAAAACTTTGGTCAAAGAAAGAACACAGGAGGACATATCCTCAGTCATGTGTTTGAAAGGAATAGGGGAGAAAGCATCATCCCAAGGCGAGAGGACAGCTCGACCTCGGATGATTTCGGCTGCGGACAAGCGAGTTTTCCCCACAGGAGTTCCTCTGGAACAATACCAGAGGCTCCACCCTAACCCAGGAAAGACCTGTCTCATAAGTCCATTTGATAAGTTTAGTTTTCAGACTCTGGGCACCATGCTTCACGAGCCCTGCAACCTGTGGGCAAGAAGCACAATGAACATAATTCCTCATTAATATCACCAATATAATGGGGGGGCATTGTCAGAACGTAGACAAAAGCAAATGCCAAAGCAGGTAATAATCACCTTGAGTAAAATATTCACAACAATTTTAGCAGTAGCTTTGGAAGTGGGGTAAGCTTCTACCCATCAAGGGAAAAAAAAATCAACAATGACCAAAACATACTTGTAGTGCTGACAATTTTGCACTCAATGAAGTCTTTAAACATCTTTTGAAGTTGGCATTGTTTTGTCAGAGGTCGACTCACACTTGCCAGAGAACACAGAACATAGAAAGTACAGCGCAGAACAGGCCCTTTCACACACGATGTTGTGCCGAGATTTAATCCTAATGTAAAATATAGTAGCAACCTACGCACCCCTCAACTCACTGCTATGCATGTGCATGTCCTGCAGTCGCTTGAATGCCCCCAATGACTCTGCTCCCACCACGACCAGTGATAACGCATTCCATGCGTTCACAACTCTCAGTAAAAAAAAATCTACCTCTGACATCTCCTTTATACCTTCTTCCTAATATTTTCAAACTATGAGTTCTAGTACCAGTCATTCCTGCCCTGGGGAAAATCCTCAAAAAATTGACTCTATCTGTTCCTCTCATTATTTTGTACACCTCTGTCTGGTCTCCTCTCTTCCTCCTTCTCTCCAGAGAGAAACGTCCGAGCCTATTCAACCATTCTTCATAAAGCAAGCCCTCCAGTCCAAGCAGCATCCTGGTAACCTTCTTTGCACCCTCTGCTAAGCCTGTGTATCTGTCCTTTCGGGCGACCAGAACTGGACATAATATTCCAATTATTGCCTCACCAGGGACTTGTAGAGCTGCAGCAAAACCTCACGGCTCTTCAACTCTATCCCCCTGTTAATGAAAGCCAAAACACCATATGCTTTCTTCACAACCCTATCCACTTGTGTGGCAACTTTGAGGAATATATGTACTTGCACACCAAGATCCCTCTGTTCCTCCACACTGCCAAGAATCCTGTCTTTAATCCTATATTCAGCATTCGAGTTCCACCTTCCAAAATGCATCACTTCGCATTTATCCAGGTTGAACTCAATCTGCCATTTCTCAGCCCAGCTCTGCATTCTGTGTCGCGCTGCAGCCTGCATAGCCCTCTATACTATCGCTGATATCTCCAAACTTTGTGTCATCTGCAAATTTACTAACCCACACCTCAACCTCCTCATCCAAGTCATATGTCAAAAATACAAAGAGCAGAGGCCGAAGTACATAACCCTGCGAGACCCCACTTAACACTGTCGTCCTGGCAGAATACTCTCCATCCACAGCCACTCTCTGCTTTCTGTCAGCTAGCCAATTCTGTATATACCTGTTTAATGCCTGGAAACAGTGTTGATGGAGAGTTGTCTGTGTATGTCTAATTAATGGTCGGTGATCGGGTGGTGGTGCAGGGTTGTGTGTGTTTTCTGTACATATCTGTTTAATGACAGGAGACAGACTGGTGGTGGTCGAAGGTTGTGTGTGTATTTCTGTGCATATCTGCTCAATGGAAGGAGAATAGGGTGATGGTGGAGGGTTGTGTGTGTGTGTGTTTCTGTGTATCTCTGTTTAATGGCAGGAGATTGGGTTATCGTGGAGGGGTGTGTGTGTGGTTATGTGTATATCTATTTAAGGACTGGAGACAGGGTGATGATAGAGGGTTATGCGTGCATATTTCTGTGTATATCTGCTCAATGGCAGGAGAATAGGGTGGTGGTGGAGGGTTGTATGTGTGTTTCTGTGTATATCTGTTCAATGGCAGGAGACAGGGTGGTCATGGAGGGTTGTCTGTGTGTTCCTGCATATATCTGCTTAATGGCAGGAGGAACGTTGTTCATGGAATATTGTGAGTGTGTGTGTGTTTCTGCGGGTATATCTATTTAATGGCAGGAGACAGGATGTCTGTTTTTCTGTGTCTAAGTGATTACTTCTAGGAGACAGGGTGGTAGTGGAGGATTTTGTGTGTTTGTGTTTCTGTGTATATCTGTTAAATGGCAGGAGACAGAGTGTTGGTGAAGGGTTTTTTTTTCTGAGTCTGTCTGTTTAATGCTGGTGTTAGGGTGATGGTGAAGGGATGTGTATGTTTTTCTGTATTTATCTGCTCAATGCCAGGAGTCCGGCTGGTGTTGATGGAGGGTTGTGTATGTGTCTGTTTCTGTGAATATATGTTTAATTGCAGGAAACAGGGTGACGGTGGAGCATTATGCATGTATGTGTGTTTCTGTGTATATCTGTTTTAGGGCAGGAGGCGGGGTGGTGGTAGAGGGATGTGTGCGTGTTTCTGTGTATATCTGTTTTAAGGGCTGGAGACAGTGTGGTGGTGGAGGGTTTTGTGTGTGTGTGTTTCTGTGTATATCTGATTAATGGCAGGAAACAGGGTGTTGGTCGAGGGCTTTGTGTGTGTTTCGGTATATATCTGCTTAATGGCAGGAGACAGGGTGGTGGTGGAGAGTATTGTGTCTGTGTTTCTGTGTCTATGTGCTTACTGGCAGTAGACAGTGTGGTGGTGGAGGGCTGTGTATGCATTTGCGTTTCTGCACCAGTAGGCAGGGTGTTCATAGAATATAAAACATTATAGCGCAGTGCAGGCCCTTCGGCCCTCGATGATGCGCCGACCTGTCATACCAATCTGATGCCCATCTAACCTACACTATTCCATGTATGTCCATATGCTTGTCCTAAGATGACTTAAATTAAGTTCAAGTTGGCAAATCTACTACCATTGCAGGCAATGCATTCCATACCCTTACAACTCTCTGAGTAAAGAAACTACCTCTGACATATGTCCTATATCCATCACCCCTCAATTTAAAGCTATGCCCCCTCATGCTCGCCTTCACCATTCTTGGGAAAATGCTCTCCCTGTCCACCCTATCTAACCCTCTGATTATCTTGTAAGTCTTTATTAAGTCACCTCTCAACCTTCTTCTCTCCAACGAAAACAGCCTCAAACCCCTCAGCCTTTCCTCGTAAGACATTCCCTCCATACCAGGCAACATCCTAGTAAATCTCCTCTGCACCCTTTCCAAAGCTTCCACATCCTTCTTATAATGCAGTGACCAGAAATGGACACCATACTCCAAGTGCAGCCGGACTAGAGTTTTGTACAGCTGTAGCATGACCTCATGGTTCCGGATCTCGATCCCTCTATTAATAAAAGCTAAAACACTGTATGCCTTTTTAACAACACAGTCACCCTTCGTGGCAACTTTCAAGGATCTGTGTACGTGGACACCGAGATCTCTCTGCTCATCTACACTACAAAGAGTCTTACCATTAACCCAGTAATTTGCATTCCAGTTACTCCGACCAAAGTGAATCACCTCACACTTGTCGGCATTAAACTCCATTTTCCACCACTCAGCCCAGCTCTGCAGCTTATCTATGTCTCTCTGTAACCTACAACATCCTACGTCACTATCCACAACTCCATCGACCTCAGTATCCTCTGAAAATTTACTAACCCACCCTTCTACTCCATCATCCAGGTCGTTTATAATAATGACGAACAGCAGCGGACCCAACACCGACCCTTGTGGCACACCAGTAGTAACTGGACCCCAGGATGAACATTTCCCATCAAACACCACCCTCTGTCTTCCTTCAGCAAGCCAATTACTGATCCAAACTGCTATATCTCCCACAATCCCATTCCTCCACATTTTATCGAGTAGCCTTCAGTTGGGAACCTTATCGAACGCCTTACTGAAATCCATATATAGCACATCAACCAGTTTACCCTCATCTACCTGTTTGGTCACCTTCTCAAAGAACTCAATACGGTTTCTGAGGCACTACCTAAGCTTCACAAAACCGTGCTGACTATCCATAATCAAATTATTCTCTTCCAGATGATTATAAATCCTATCTATTATAACCTTTTACAACACTTTACAAACAACTGAAGTAAGGCTCACTGATCTGTCATGACCAGAGTTGTCTCTACTCACCTTCTTGAACAGGGGAACCACATTTGCTATTCTCCAGTCTTCTGGCACTATTCCTGTAGACAATAACGATTTAAAGATCAATGCCAAAGGCTCGGCAATCTCCTCCCTGGCTTCCCAGAGGATCCTAGGATAAATCCCATCCGGCCCAGGGGATTTACCTATTTTCACACTCCGCAGAATTTCTAATACCTCTTCCTTGTGAACCTCAATCCCACGTAGTCCATTAGTCTGTATCTCAGTATTCTCCTCGACAACATTGTCCTTTTCTAGAGTGAATACCGTCGAAAAATATTCATTTCGTGCTTCCCTTATGTCCTCTGACTCCTGACACTACTTCCCATTAAAATCTTGATTGGCACTACTCTTACTCTTGTCATTCTTTTATTCCTTAAATACACATAGAAAGCCTTAGCTTTTACCCTGATCCTATCCGCCAACAATTTCTCATGTCTCCTCCTGGCTCTTCTGAGCTCTCTCTTTCGGTCTTTCCTGGCTACCTTATAACGGTTAAGCGCCCTAAGTGAGCCTTTCCATCTCATCATAATATAAGCCTCCCTTTTCCTCTTGACCAGAAATCCCACTTCCTTTGTAAACCATGGCTCCCGCGCTCTACAGCATCCTCCCTTCTGACAGGTACATACTTATCTAGGACACTCAGGAGATTTCCTTGAATACGTTCCACATTCCTAATATGCCCATCCCCTGCAGGTTCCTTCCCTATCCTATGCTTCCTAAATCTTGCCTAATTGCATCGTAACTGCCGTTCCCCCAGCTGTGTGTGTGTGTGTGTGTGTCTGTGTATTTTCGTGTAAAACTGTTTGAGGAAAGGAGACAGGGTGGTGAAGGAGGTTTGAGTGAGTGATTGTGTGTGTGACTGTTTCTGTGTATATGTGGTTAATGGCACGAGACAGTTTGGTGTGTGTGTGTTTTTGTGTATGTCTGTCCAATGGCAGGCGGCAGGGTGTTCATGGAGTGTTGTGTGGGCTTGTGTGTGTGTGTGTGTGTGTGTGTGTGTGTGTGTGTGTGTGTGTGTGTGTGTGTGTGTGTGTGTGTGTGTGTGTGAGTTTCTGCGTATATCTGTTTCATGGCAGGAGACAGGATGATGGTGGAGGGTAGATTGTCTGTGTTTCTGTGTCCATGTGCTGACTGGTAGGGGACAGGGCGGTGGTGGAGGGTTGTGAGTGTGTGCGTGTGTGTGTGTTTCTGAGTATATCTGTTTAATGCCAGGAGACAGAGTGTTGGTAGGTTGGGTGTCTGTTTGAGTGTTTTATTTTCTGTGTATGCCTGTTTAATGGTAGGTGATAGAGTGGTGCATGGTTGTGTGTGTTTTTCTGTATATATCTGCTTAATGACAGGAGACAGACTGGTGGTAATGGAGGGTTATGTGTGTGTGTGTGTGTTTCTGTGTATATTCGATTAATTGCAGGAGACAGGGTGGTTGTGGAGGGTTGTGTGTGTGTGTTTCTGTGTATATCTGTTTAAGGGCTGGAGACAGAGTGGTTGTGGAGGGTTGTGAGTGTGTTTCTGTGTGTCTCTGATTAACGGCAAGAAACAGGGTTGTGGTCGAGGGATGTGTGTGTGTTTGTGTGTATATCTGTTTCATGGCAGGAGACAGGGTGGTGTGGAGGGTTGTGAGTTGGTTTCTGTGCCTATCTGTTTCATGTCAGGAGGCAGTTTGTTTGTGGTGGATTGTGTGTGTGTGTGTTTCTGTGTATATCTATTTAAGGGTTAGAGACAGAGTGGTGGTGGAAGGTGCTGTGTGTGTGTTTCTGTGTATAACTGTTTATTGGTCGGTGGTATGTTGGTGTTGGAGGGTTGTGTGTGTGTTTCTGTGTATATGTGCTTAATGGCAGGAGACATGGTGGTGCGTGTGTGTTTCCTGAGTATACCTGTTCAATGGCAGGAGACAGGGTGGTCATGGAGGGTTGTGTGTGTTTCTGCGTATTTCTATTCGATCGCAGGAGACAGGATGGTGTTAGAGGGTAGAGTGTCTGAGTTTCTGTGTCTGTGTGCTTACTGGCAAGAGACAGTGCGGTGGTGGAGGGTTGTGTATGTATGTGTGTTTCTGTGTATATCTGTTTAAAGTCAGTAGGCAGGGTGTTCGTGGAAGGTTGTATGTGTGTTTCTGTGTATATCTGTTTGTTGGCAGGAGATAAGGTGGTGGTCGAGGGTGGTGTGTGCATGTTTCTGTGTAAATCTGTTTAATTGCGGGAAACAGGCTGGGGGTGGAGGTTTGTGTGTGTGTTTCTGTATATACCTGTTTAATTGAGGGAGACGGTGGTGGTGGATGGTGGTATGTGTTTGTTTCTGATTATATCTGTTTCATGGCAGGAGACATGGTGGCGGTTGAGGGTTGTGCATGTGTGTCTGTGTATAACTGCTTTATGGCAGGCAACGAGATGTTGGTCGGGGGTTTTGTGTCTGTGTGTGCGTTTCCGTGTACATCTGTTTAATGGCAGAAAATAATTTGATGTTTAACAGTTGTGTGCTTGTGTATTTCTATGTATAACTGTTTAATGGCAGGAGGCAGGGTTGTGGTGGAGGGTTGTGTGTGTGTGTTTCTGTGCAGGTCTGTTTAAAGGCAGGAGACAGGATGATGGTGTTGAGATGTGTGTGTTTCTGTTTATATCTGTTTAATCGCCGTAGAGTGTGTGATGGTGGAGGGCTGTGTGTGTGTTTCTGTGTATATCTGATCAATGGCAGAAAACAACGTGGTGGTGTAATGTCGTGTCTGTGCGTTTCTGTGTATATCTGTTTAATTGCAGGATACAGGTTGGTGGTGGAGGGTGGCATGTTTTTGTTTCTGAGTACATCTGTTTCATGGCAGGAGACATGGTGGCGGTTGATGGTTGTGCATGTGTATCTGGGTATATCTGCTTAATGGCAGAAAACAATGTGGTGGTGCTCGGTTGTGAATGTATTTCTATGTATATCTATTTAATGGCAGGAGACAGGGTGGTGGAGGAGGTTGGTTTGTGTGTGTTTGTGTGTATATATGTTTAATTGCAGGAGACAGTGTGGTGATGGAGGGTTGTCTGTATGTTTCTGCAAATATCTGTTTAATTGCTAAATGACAGGAGACAAATTGCTGTTCAAGGGTTGTGTGTATGTGGGTGTGTTTATGTGTATATCTGTTTAATGGCAGAAAACAATGTGGGGATAGAGGGTTGTGTGTGTGTTTCTGTGTATGTCTGTTTATTGGCAGGAGACAGGGTGTTGGTCGATGGTTTGGTGTGCGCATTTCTGTGTATATCTGCTCATTGGCACGAGAACAGAGTGGTGGTGGAGGGCTGTGTTTTTCTGTGCATATCTGTTTAATTCCAGGATAGAGTGTTGATGTAGGATTGTCTGTGTGTGTTTTTTTTTTCAGTGCATGTCTGCCTAATGGTAATTGATAGGGTGGTGGTGCAGGGTTTTTCTGTATATATCTGCTTAATGACAGGAGAGAGACTGGTGTTCGTGGAGGGTCGTGTGTGTGTTTCTGCCTATGTATGATTAATGCAGGAAACAGGGTGGTGGTGGAGGGTTCTGCATGTGTCTGTGTTTCCGTGTATATCTGTTTAAGGGTGGTAAACAGGGTGGAGATTGAGGGTTGTGTGAATGTATTTCTGTTTATATCTGCTCAATGGCTGGAAAACAGGATGGTGTTGGAGGGTTGTGTGTGCGTTTCTGTGTATAACTTTTTAATGGCTTCAGACAGGGTGGTGTTGAAGATATGCGTGCATGTTTCTGTCTATGTCTGTTTATTTGCAGGAGACAGGGTGGTGGAGGAGGATTGTGGGTGTGTTTCTGCAGATATATGTTTAATTGCAGGAGACAGGGTGATGGTGGAGGGATTTGTGTATGTGTTGCTGTGGATATCTGTTTATGGGTAGGAGACAGATTAATCGTGGAGGTTTGTGCCTGTGTGTGTGTTTCTGCGTAGATCTGTTGAAGAGCTGGAGACAGGGTGGTGCTGGAGGGTTGTGTGTGTGTGTATATTTATGTATATCTCTGCTCAATGGCAGGAGAACAAGTTGGTGTTGGAGGATTGCGTGTGTGTTTCTGTGTATATCTGTATAATGGCAGGAGAAAGAGTGGTGCTCAAGGGTTGTGTGTGTATATTTCTGCGTATATGTGCTCAATGGAAAGAGAACAAGGTGGTGTTGGAGGATTGTGCGTAGGCAGGATGTTCGTGGAACGTTGTATATGTGTTTCTGTGTATATCTGTTTAATGTCAGGAGATAGGGTGGTGGTCGAGAGTTGTGTGTGCTTGTTTCTGTGTATATCTGTTTAATGGCAGGAGAGAGGGTGGTGTTCGAGGGTAAGGTGTATGTACATTTCTGTGTGTATCTGCTCAATGGCAGGAGACAGGGTGGTCTTGGAAGGTTGTGTGAGTGTGTGTTTCTGTTATTATCTATTTAAGGGCTGGAGACAGGTTGGTGGAGGTGGAGGGTCTTGAGTGTGTGTTCCTGTGTATATCTGATTAAAGGCAGGAAACACGTTGATGGTGGAGGGATATGTGTATGTTTCAGTGCATTTCTATGTAATGACAGGAGACAGGGTGGTGATGTAGGGTTTGTGTGCATGTTTCTGCGTATATCTGTTTAATGGCAGGAGACGGGGTGGTGATGTATATTTGTGTGTGTATTTCTGTGTGTACCTGTTTAATAGCAGGAGACAGGGTGTTCCGTGGAGTGTTGTGTGCATGTGTTTCTGTTTTCATCTATTTCAGGGCTTGAGACAGAGTGGCGGTGGAGGGTAGTGTGCGTGCGTGTTTCTGTGTATAACTGTTTAACTACAGGAGACAGGGAGGTGTTAGAAATATGTGTGTCTGTTTCTGTATGTATCTGCTTATTTGCAGGAGACAGGGTGGTGGAGGAGGATGGTGTGTGTGTGTTTCTGTGGATATATGTTTAATTGCAGGAGACAGGGTGGTGGTGGAGGGATTTGTATATGTGTTGCTGTGTATATCTGTTTATAGGTAGGAGGCAGGATGTTCGTGGAAGCTTGTGTGTGCGTGTTTCTGTGTAGATCTGTGTAGTGGCACGAGACAGGATGGTCGTGGTGGATTGTATGTGTATGCTTCTGTTTATATCTGTTTAATGGCAGGAGACAGTGTGGTCGTGGATGGTTGTGTGTGTGTGTGTTTCTGTGTAAATCTGTTTAATCACAGGAGACAAGGTGGTCATGAAGTGTTTTGTCTGTGTGTTTTTGTTATATTTGTTTCATGGCAGGAGTTAGGAAGATGGTTTTGAGTTTTGTGTGTTTCTGTGCATATCTGTTTATTGACTGTAGGCAGGGTATTAGTAGACCGTTTTGTGTGTGTGTGTGTTTCTGTGTATAGCTGCTTAATAGCGGGAGACAACGTGGAGGTGGAGGGTTGTGTTGTGTGTTTCTGTGTATATCTGTTTAAGGGAAGGTTACAGCATGATGGTGGAGGGTTATGTGTGTGTGTTTCTGCATATATTTGTTTAATGGCAGGAGACAGGGTGGTGGTGGAGGGAATATGTGTGATTTTCTGTGTATATCTGTTTAATTGCAGGAGACAGGTTGGTGATGGACAGTTGGGTGTGTGTGGATTTCAGTGCATATCTGTTTAATGACAGGAGACAGGGTGGTGGTAGAGGGTTGTCTGTAGTTTCCTGTAAATTTCTGTTAATAGCAGGAGACCGCGTGGTGGTGGAGAATGGTGAGTTTGTGTTTCTGTGTATAACTGTTTAATGGCCGGAGACAGGGTGGTGCTGGAGTTTTGTGTGTGTATTTCTGTCTGTATCCGTTTAATTGCAAGAGACAGGGTGGTCGTGGAGTGTTGTGTGTGTGTTTCTCTGTATATCAGCTTAATGACAGGAAACAAATTGGGTATCAACGGTTGTGCGTGCGTTTGTGTGCATTCCTGTACATATCTGTTAAATGGCAGAAAACAATGTGGTGGTGGAGGGTTTCGCGTGCCTCTTTAATGGCAGGGGACAGGGTGATGGTGTCTAGATGTGTGTGCGTTTCTATTTATACCTGCTTAATCGCCGGAGAGTGTGTGATGGTGGACGTGTGTGTGTGAATGTGTGTGCGTGCTTCTGTGTATATCTGTGTAATGAAAGGAGACGGAGGTGGTTTAGTTTTGTGTTTGTTTCTGTGCATATCTCTTTATTGACAGGTGGCAGTGTTTTAGTGGAGAGTTGTGTGTGTGTGTCTGTGTTAATCTGTTTAATAGCGGGAGACAACGTGTTGGTGGAGCGTTGTGTTGTGTGTTTCAGTGTACATCTGATTAATCGCAGGAAACAGGGTGTGATGGAGGGTTTTGTGTGTGTGTTTCTGCATATATTTGTTTTCTGGCAGGAGACAGGGTGGTAGTGGAAGGTTGTGTGTTTGTATTTCTGTCTATATCAGTTTAACAACAGGAGACAGGAATTGGTGCTGCTTGGTGTGTATGTGTTTGTGCATGTCCCTGTTTAATGGTGGGAGGCAGGGTGGTCGTGGAGGGTTTTGTGTGAGTGTGTGCATGTGTGTGTATTCCTGTATATATCTGCTTAATAGCGGGAGACAACGTGGTGGTGGAGGGTTGTGTTGTGTGTTTCAGTGTATAGCTGAAAAATGTGTTGCTGGAAAAACACAGCAGGTCAGGCAGCATCCAAGGAGCAGGAGAATCGACGTTTCGGGCATAAGCCCTTCTTCAGGAATGAGGGGCGTATGCCAAGCAGGCTAAGATAAAAGGTAGGGAGGAGTGACTTGGGGAGGGGTGTTCGGAATGCAGTAGGTGGAAGGAGGTTAAGGTGAGGTTGATAGGCCAGAGAGGGGGTGGGGGCAGAGAGGTCGGGAAGAAGATCGCAGGTTAAGAAGGCGGTGCTGAGTCCGAGGGTTGGGACTGAGATAAGGTGGGGGGGAGGGGAAATGAGAAAGCTGGAGAAATCTGCATTCATCTCTTGTAGTTGGAGGGTTCCTCGGCGGAAGATGAGGCGCTATTAATCCAGGAGTCAGGTTGCTATGGTTTGGCGATATCCCCAGACCATAGCAACACGATGCCTGGAGGAAGAGCGCCTCATCCTGCGCCGAGGAACCCTCCAACTACAAGAGATGAATGCAGATTTCTCCAGCTTTCTCATTTCCCCTCCCCCCCCCCACCTTATCTCAGTCCCAACCCTCGGACTCAGCACCGCCTTCTTAACCTGCGATCTTCTTCCCGACCTCTCTGCCCCCACCCCCTCTCTGGCCTATCAACCTCACCTTAACCTCCTTCCACCTACTGCATTCCAAACACCCCTCCCCAAGTCACTCCTCCCTACCTTTTATCTTAGCCTGCTTGGCATACGCCCCTCATTCCTGAAGAAGGGCTTATGCCCAAAACGTCGATTCTCCTGCTCCTTGGATGCTACCTGACCTGCTGCGCTTTTCCAGCAACACATGTTTCAGCTCTGATCTCCAGCATCTGCAGTCCTCACTTTCTCCCTGTTTCAGTGAATATCTGATTAATAGCAGGAAACATGGTTGGTTATGTGTGTTTCTGCATATATCTGTTTAATGACAGGAGACAGGGTGGTGGTGGAGGGTTGTCTGTATGTTTCTGTAAATTTCTGCTAATAGCAGGAGACATCGTGATGTTCGAGAATGGTGAGAGTGTGTTTCTCTTTATAACTGTTTAATGGCCGGAGACAGGGTAGTGCTGGAGTTTTGCGTGTGTATTTCTGTCTGTATTTGTTTAATTTCAAGAGACAGGGTAGGTGTGGAGGGCTCTGTGTGTGTTTCTGTATATCTGCTTAATGACAGGAAACAAATTTGGTGTCAAAGTATGTGCGTGAGTGTGTGTGCATTCCTGTGTATATCTGTTTAATGGCAGAAAACAATGTGGTGGTGGAGGGTTGTGTGTGTGTGTTTCTGTGTGTGTCTGTTTAATGGCAGGAGATAGGGCGATGGTGTCGAGATGTTTGTGTGTTTCTGTTTATACCTGTTTAATTGCCAGAGAGTGTGTTATGGTGGACCATTGTGTGCGAGAATGTGTGTGTGTTTCTGTGTAGATCTTTGTAATGGCATGAGACAGGATGGTCGTGGAGGGTTGTATGTGTGTGTTTCTATTTATATCTGTTTAATGGCAGGAGACAGTGTGGTCGTGGCTGATTGTGTGTGTGTGTGTTTCTGTGTATATCTGTTTAATCACAGGAGACAGGGTGGTGAAGGAGGGTCTTGTGTATGTATTTCTGTTATATTTGTTTCATGGCAGGAGACAGGAAGGTGGTTTAGAGTTTTTGTGTGTTTCTGCGTATACCTCTTTATTGACCGTGGGCAGGGAGTTAGTGGAGGATTGTGTGTGTGTGCGTGAATGTGTGTGTTTCTGTGTATAGCTGCTTAAGAGCGGGAGACAACGTGACGGTAGAGGATTGTGTTGTGTATATCTGTTTAATGGCAGGAAACATGGTTTTCTGGAGGGTTGTTTGTGTGTTTCCGTGTATATCTATTTAATTGAAGGAGACAGCGTGCTGATGGAGGGTTGTGTGTGTGTGTGTTTCAGCATATATCTGTTTAATGGCAGGAGACAGGGTGGTGGTGGAAGGTTGTGTGCTTGTGTTTCTGTCTATAACTATTTAATAACAGGAGACAGGTATTGGTGCAGGTTTGTGTATGTGTTTCTCTGTATCCCTGTTTAATGACGGGAAACAGGGTGGCGGTGGATGGTGTGTGCATGTGTGTTTTATTTACATATCAGTTGAATTGCAGGGGACAGCGTGTTGATAGAGGGTTGTGTGTGTCCATTGCTGTGTATTTCTGTTTAATGGCAGTAGACAGAGTGGTAGTGGGATATTGTGTGTGTTTCTGTGTATATCTGATCAATAGCAGGAAACAGCTTGGTGGTGTAGGATTGTGTGTGTGTGTTTCTGTGTGCAACTGTTTACTGGCTGGAGACTACGTGGTGGTGGAGGGTGGTTTGTCTGTGCTTCTGTGTATACCTATTGTGGTTCTGTTCGCCGAGCTGGGAATTTATGTTGCAGATGTTTCGTCCCCTGTCTCGGTGATATCCTTTTTGCTTGGGGCCTCCCGTGAAGCGCTTCTGTGATATTTCATCCGGCATTTATAGTGGTTTGTCTCTGCCACTTCCGGTTGTCAGGTCCAGCTGTCCGCTGCAGTGGCCAATATATTGGGTCCAAGTCGATGGGTTTGTTGATAAAATCTGTGGATGAGTGCCATGCCTCTAGGAATTCCCTGGCTGTTCTCTGTTTGACTTGTCCTATAATAGTAGTGTTGTCCCAGTCGAACTCATATTGCTTATCATCTGCGTGTGTGGCTACTAAGGATAGCTGGTCGTGTCGTTTCGTGGCTAGTTGGTGTTCATGGATACAGATCGTTAGCTGTCTCCCTGTTTGTCCTATCTAGTGTTTTGTGCAGTCCTTGCATGGACTCCATCAAGCTTAAAAATGTGTTGTTGGAAAAGCGCAGCAGGTCAGGCACCATCAAAGGAGCAGGAGAATAGACGTTTCGGGCATAAGCTTCAGGTCACTCCATCAAGTCACATTTCAAAAATCATTTTAATCCACGTCCTCAGACATATAATGAAACTTCTCTGTGGGATGTGAACCTTTAGGCTCAGAGGCCGCGGCACTACCACCATTCAACAATAGCCCCTAAAGCTGCAACATGATTCTCCTGTGTGTTTGTTCATCAGCTTTCTTTGAACATACTGTGACACACCCCCACAACAGAATTGAGATAATCTGTTCCAGAGAAAGTGACACTACCACAAGTTCATGGAAGGGAATCGAATCCAAAGCTCTGACCCAGGGGCAGGGGTGCTACTCACTACACAAGACTTAAACCATGCCAAGAATTTGAGTCATATTTTCAGTGTCAGTTTTCAGCTCAATATGGATTTATTAAATTCTGATTAACATTGCTGAAAAACACAGGCAACAGTTCTCATTGTTAACAAATAAAATGTATTAGCCTGAACTATAGGATGATGAGTGCATGTGCTCTGCCATCGAGATGAACAATGTACTTCTTTAATTGCTTGGCTATGATTTCCAGCTTAAGTAGCTATTATCTGTAATCTGCAATATTAGGGTACGAAACCTTGCAGGAACACTCTGCACTATGAGGGATCTCGAATACATATCAATACTGAACACCAGAGATGAAGAAAGAGCACAATTTCTGGTCAGAAAACACTGGCCACTATTTCCAACCTCTCACATGTGGCTTCTCTCTTCCTGAAATTATTAAGTGATGCAAGGTATCGGTTTACTTTCCAGCCTCTTCTTACCCTCTCCTCCCACTGCTTGCACAAAGAAAATCAAGCTCTTGGTCTTTAGGAAACTCAAGACCTCTGTTTGTAGGCTTTCTGGAGGGGGGAGGATCTTTTAAACCTGAAGCAGGAGGGTGAGGGGGAAGTACTATCACTCATTGGGTTGAGGTGTGGCAGTTCGAGTTTAACTTGGATAAATGCGAGCTATTGCATTTTGGTAAAATAAAAAGCGGAGGCGGGGGGGCTTTACAATTAATAGTAGTGTGTTGGTAATGTTGTAGAAAAGAGGGACCCACAGATCCAGATCGCATTCCCAGAAGTTTGTGGCACTTATAGACAAGGTGTTTAAGTTTACTTCTTTGATCAGACTTTTGTGGTTAGAAGTTGAGAAGTCATGCTGAGATTGTGCAGAACATTAATGAAGCGTCTTCTGCAGTACTGTGTGCAGTTCTGTCATTGGAAGGTGATTATTAAGCTGAAGAGGGTTCAGAAGAGATATACCAGGATGTCGCCAGGAACACCTCATCTTCTGCCTCGGGGGCCGACAAACACACGGCATGAACAAAGAACTCACTAATTTGCAAATCTCCCCTCGCCGATCCAGATCCCAGATCCAACCCTCCAACTCAGATCCGCCCTCTTGTGGGAACTTACCTGTCCATCTTCCTTCCCATCGATCCTCTCCAACTCCCCACTGATCTATCACTATCGCCTCCTAGCTTCGTTCACCTATACTAACCTTTCCGCAGCCTCCCCCACCACACCACCCATTTATCTCTCAACCCCTTTGCCCCTTCGCAGTTCTGAAGAAGGGTCCTGCCTGAAACGTTGACTGTCTTGCTCCTCGGATGCTGCCTGACCTATAATGCCTTCTCCATTTTCATACTTTACCTATTCTGAATTCTCCAACATCTGGAGTCCCCATTGTTACTTAGGTGAAATGCCGTCTGTCTGTTATAACCCCACGCTCTCTCAGGTACATTTTCACTCAGATTGTGGCCTATAAAAATTATCTCAATCTCTTACTGATATTTTCATGCCTCAGCAGTAGTTACAGGGTCTGTGTTTCCATTTATAAGCAGAGAAGCATGTTGATGTTCAAATAAACGTCTGGCATTTCTTCCATATCCAAAGCAGACTGAATGGTTACACAATTAATCTAGCATACTCGACATTCGTTCCCTCAGTCACCCTCGCATATCCAATCCAGACTGTGTCAATGTTCATCCTTATTCTTAATTGTAATTAAACTGTATTGAATTGAAAGGCATTGGCTGGAGCTATTTGTTCAGTGACTGTGATTAATGTCAGTCTCCATGGATCCTAAATGTGTCACTGGAGGGCTTGCCTCTTTTATTAATGAAGGATTCAGTTCAATGTGTTATCTCATAGTATGAGTGGGAGCCTCACCGACAGTACTAACAGGGATCAGCAGCGCCACAGAGACAGGGAGGAGAGATCAGAATCTGAGAACATTTGACTGGAATGATCCAACATGGACAGGAGTTTATCCACTAGTCTTTACTGGCTTCACCAACCTTCGATACCATTAGTATGGAGGATCTATGATGTACTGATTGTTTTTCAAGCTGGTTACTATCCCATCCTCGCTATAGTTGGTGTTCCTGGTAAGTCATTCTAACTGTATATTGAAGCAGGTTAAACTGAATTGTTGTTCATATTATTAAAATTAGGAAAGGTTGAAGTCATTGTATTCAGCTCCAATCAAAAATTCCATTCCTTAGAAATTACTACTTTCAAATGACTCACAAATATGCGAGGAGAAACTCTAAAACTCCATAATCCTTCTAGCCCTGCACAGATTGATATCTCCATATCCTCCCCACTCACTAATTCTGTCCAATACCACCATCATGATATCCCCATCTCCTCTTCAGCCACAGTGCACCTTCTGAGTAAACCATCATTTGAGCCTCTGTTAAATCCGGAATCATCTGTTTTAAGCCCCTTCTAACCACATGTCAATCACAACATAATTGCACTTGAAACGTTTAACTTGTTCTATGCACAGAAACTGTCTGACGGGAAGATAATGCATGGTGTCAAGTCATTGACTCATGGTCTAGAGCCACAGAATAATAATCTGTTAATATGAAGGAAATTGGTGGCACTGAAGTGAAACCATCATCAATAAGTATAAACAGCCCATCTGCTTGCATCATGTCCTTTAGTGAAGGCAATGAGTCATCCTTCCCTGATCAGGTCTCTGTGTGACTGTGAACCCACAGCAATGTGTTTTACTATTTACTGTCCTGTCCAACAGCTGAACTAGCCACTCAGTTCAAGATAGGCTTAACATGCTGGCCTGTTATGAGGGAAGAACAAAAGGAAAGATAACTCCCTTCCTCTGCCTATTTCCCATATTCCTACAGCTCATTTCCATTCAGGTGGTGACCATTCCTTATTTCAAGTGCATTCTTTCTTCATCTTTCCCTGAGTGTGATGTTCATCTTCCGAAGCATCTCTGGTGTTGGCTTTGTTGATGCTCACATATAGATGTAAGGAGCTTTTAAATTCCACGTCAATCGCAGTGTAGCGAGAAGGAAAGGTCTTTTACGCCACAGGAACGAAACGGAGCTGTCTCAGTGAGGAAAAGGAATTATTGTGATCAAACCTGAGAGTGTTGTTGAGCCAGTCTTGGGAAATTGTGGACAGATTTTCTTTCCTTTATAAGAAATAATCACCCTGCCACAAAGAGAGCGCAAAGGTTTTTCACCAGACTCATCCCTGGGATGGTGGTTAAATGAGGGTTGACTGAAGATTAATCTTTAGCGCTGTGAGAGAATGAAAGATGATTGCATTGAAGCTTAAGGGGAATGGACAGTCTCTCATGATGTTCGAAACAGACATTGATATGGTGATAAAAACATGGCTTGTTTTGCTTGGGTTGCAAGAGCCTCTGAGAAAGTTCTCCTCACCCCACCCCCACTCCCTATATTGATAGAGAGAGAGAAAGAGAGAGAGACAGAGCGTCAGACTTTGAATTTAGTGCATTTCGTGTGTGATCCGACACTGAACATCACATTATCCAAAATCCTGACAGCAGCCACAACGCCTTCATTCTAAAACAGTTAACTATTACCATCATCTTCTGACCTCTATGGAGAACATACTCAGAGATGGAAGATGCCTCTTTGAGACTTGACACAATAAATCTGGCTTCCCTCCTCACTGCCAGCAAACCACGTTAAAGTAGCAGACGTTCCACTGGCAATGGACCCACGAGGAAACTCATAGAGCCATCCATGAATGCAGTCTCTGCTCCATTGGTTTGTCATATTGGAGCATCAATGACACCCTCCTGTTCATGGAAACAATCTCGTAGGGCTGAATGGCCTCCTTCAGGTCCCATGGAACAGGTTCAAGGGTCTGATTGGATTCTACCTGATCCTGTTTAACAGTTCGATGTACTGACCAGACCCATTCTCTTCCTGTGGAACCAGCAGGAGTATTGAATGGGCTGTCCCTCTCCTTGTTCAATAGTTTTGATGGGCTGAATGGCTTCCACATTTCTGGATGTAACCAGCTTGAGATGTTGAATGAGCTCCTCTTTTACTGTGTTTACAGCACTGTTACATGAATGTTACTGACACTTTAACAGCACAAGCCTGAATGCTGTCCGGGTCTTACTGAACACGGACACAGGCTGCATCAGGAGCTGATGCGAGGCAAAATGTTCATATCATTGTGTAACCCTCAGTGACCATCCCCACCCCCGGTCATTTTAATGGTGGGGAAAGACATTGATGAAGCAGCTGAAGATGTCTGTGCTAAGGAAGCTACCCTGAGGATCTCCTGAAGAGATTTCCCGGGACTGAGAAGATATTCGGCCCCCACCCACAGGCATCTTCCTTTGTGCTCTGAAAGACCCCAGCCAGTGGGGAGGGGACAGTTGATTCCCATTAAGCTCAAATAAGATGGCGCTTCCGATGACATTCTCAGTCAAATACTGCCTTGATATCAAGGCTACTCATTCTTTGCCGAGCCCCTGTGTTCCTCTCTTGTTCATATCAATAGGTGACGGTGTCTGTGTGGGCAGTGTTTTCCTCTCACAGAGGGTAGTGAATGTCAGGAATTATCTTGTCTCGAGAGCTAGGGGTGCTACATCACTGAAAGTATTTAAAAAGACGGTAGATGGATTTTTGACCTGTCAGAGAGTTGAGGTGGTGTGAAGAATTGGACATTAAAGATGAGTTAATACGAACAGTAGATTGGCCATGATCATATACAATGTTTTGATTATCCGAACTACCTGATCCTGTTCCTTATGTTCTCATTACAAAGTAAATGATTATAATTTTCCCATACGTTCTGTTATTAAATGTTCCAATCAGAGAGAGCAAAGTACTTTATGAGTCATCACTTAGTGAGGTCTGGGGGCTGAATTCACAGTGAACCTGAGTCTATACCATAACCAACAAATGAAGCACAAGTTGCAGAGAGGAGACACTCTGTCAAGAGACCAGAGTTGTCTTTCGAACCCAGCCTGGGTTTTGCAGTAACTTTTTCCAACCCACACCAAACTATCTGTGACAGCCTAGAGGGAATGAATGAGATCCTGTGTTACTGTGGACCAGATATTTGGAGCAAGATGCCCCCATCAGCAATAGTGCAGGGGGTTTGAAGGGCTGAGTTGAACATAGGAACATAGGACTGAGGAGCAGGATTGGGTCATTAGACACGTTGTCACTACTCCACAAGACACTAAGATCATAACTACTTTGATTGTGATTTCAGCAGCACTTTTGTGTCTGCATACAGTTTTCCTACATGCACTTGTCTGTCAAATGTTTGAACACATCACAACTTTGAACAAATGCAATCATTCAGGCACCATAAACGTTTGGAAAAGGGAATTCCCACTTGAACAGTCCAATAAGAATTTCTCATTCGTGTTCCGACAAATGTTGGAGTGTCGCTGTGTCCTTTTCCAGTCCCACTCCTCCACTGGTTACAACCAATTTTAAAAGTAGCCAGTTTAGTGTTATGACCAATTGTATAGGACTCAGACTGGGTCATTTTTGAGAAAAATATGAGATGCAGGAAGTTGAACTCGCAACAAATGGTAAAAGATAAAGTGTCCCAAATGTTCTTCAGCCTTTGAAATTATCCTGCTCACACAAGCTGCTGGTAATGGATTTCTTTGTGGTACAGTTGGATTTGGCTGAACTCCCTTTGCTTCCAGCAGTGGAGAGATTCCAATGAGTCCTCACTAGGAATCTTTCACAAGTGTGAAGATAACTCAGGGATTCTATTGTCTCACATTTTGCTATCCAGTGGACAAAGTAAGAGAGAGGGATCAATCAGCTGCTGATTCTCAGGAAGGGAACATTTTTCTCCCTCTCTTTGTTGAACCATACAATAATGTCAACTGAACATCAAGCTGGGCCATGTGTGCTCTCCTGGAGCATTCTCTGGAACGGGTGACAATGTGGGAGGCACGGTGGCACAGTGGTCAGCACTGCTGCCTCACAGCGCCAGAGACCTGGGTTCAATTCCCGACTCAGGCGACTGACTGTGTGGAGTTTGCACATTCTCCCTGTGTCTGCGTGGGTTTCCTCCGGGTGCTCCGGTTTCCTCCCACAGTCCAAAGATGTGCACGTCAGGTGAATTGGCCATACAAAATTGCCTGTCGTGTTAGGTAAAGGGGTAAATGTACGGGGATGGGTGGGTGATGCTTCGGCGGGTCGGTGTGGACTTGTTGGGCCGAAGGGCCTGTTTCCACACTGTAGGTAATCTAATCTAAGGATATGCAGGTGCGTCAACGCTGTTGTTGCATACAGTGTCTTTCATTAGAAAAAAATCCCTGCTTTATCATCTGATGACATTTAATTGATAATTTTGATGGCATGTTTTTATGCGACATTGTAATTTGTAAATATCGGTCGATGTCTATATAATACGTGTGTTGATATCAATACATCTTATTCTTAAAATTATTCTCTAGCTTTAAACTCCTTACAAGAAGAAACATGCATCCAGCTGAAACACCTTTCAGAAAGTCATGTATGGTTCAAGAAGATTTCTCACCTCAGATCAAAACTGATAATCACCCATACCAAAAGGCCTTCCTTTCAGGGATGCGTGAAGGGAAACGTCTATAAAAATCTTCTGAAAGAATTATATCTTTTTTTTAAGTTTAGGCGATCAAAACTGCACACAGTGTATCCGATGTGGTCTCAGCAATGCCCCGTTCAGATGCATTAAACGTGATAACTTTTGCCAGAAACAGCATCATTCCACTTACCTTCCAAATCACTTGCTGCATCTGCAGAATGACTTCATATGATTCATGTCCCAGGAACATGGAAACGGCCTGTATCACAGAGTTCTGCAATCTCTCTACAATTATATTGTTCGCCATTGTTTTATCCTTCCTGCCACAGTAGACAACTCACCTTATGTTCTTTCTGCTGAATGTTTGCTCACTAACCTTCCCTGTCCGTATCACATTGCAGACTCATTACCTCCATTTGACGACATCTTGAACGATTATCTTGGTGATGCGCTAATTGAGCTTCGTGCCATTCAGTTCCTTCCTCAAGATCTTTGATACAGATTATTTGCCATTGATGATCCCACAATGATCTCTGCAGCACTACACTAGTTAGAGCTTTGCAACCTGAAAATAAACATTTATCTCTACTCTCTATTTCCTGTTAGCGACAGCTTCCCGTTCCTGTGTAGCACCTGAGGTGGGTTGAATGGTCTCCTCCTGGGCTGTGTAATGTACTCAACGAGCTGAATTACTTCATTCTCTATTCCTGTGTAACTCTTTCGAGGGGCAGAATGGTCTTCTCCCATCTCATTGTTACGATCCTGCATGACTGAAATGGGTGGTCCCCTACCTTGTAACAGCATCGAGGGGTGGATTGAGCGAAAACACATGGGGAAGGTGCAGCAGTATATCTCTGTAAGAGCCTCGGGTGTGATTGAGAGAACAACACAGGGGGTAGAGGCAGCAGTGTATCTCTGTGATAGCCTTGAGGGGTGGATTAAGGGAACAACACATGGCGTAGAGGCAGCAGTATATCTCTGTAACAGCCTCAAGGATTGATTGAGGGCACAGCGCATGGGGTAGGGAAGAAGTTGACCATTCGGCTGCACCATTCAGAATGCTTATAACTAATCCGATTGTGTCTGACTATCCGTCTCCTGTCTGTTCGCAATAAACATTGACTCTCCTACCCAGCAAAGGTCAGTCAAGCTCAGCGTTGAACTTCTTCAAAACCCGAATCTTCACTGCTCCCTGAGGATGAGGACACCACAGATAGCACAACATTTAAGTAAAAGGGACGTCCTTATTTCATTGTGGGACACGTTATTTTAAACCGTGTCAACCTAACATCAAATCGCCACTTCTTTTCAGACATAAGGGCACAATAATTAGGAATAAACATAAAGCATTCTGCACTTCAAACCTGTCCCACATTCCCACTTATCCTTCCACTCAAATATGTATCAAACACAGCCTCTGCTGCTGTCTCAGAAAGAGAATACCTGAGAGCATAACACCACAACATTAAAACAACAGGCAGAATGAGGCCATTCAGCCCATCGAGTCTAACATTCCGTTCAATAATTTCTTATATGTACCTCAAACTCATTCTTCTGCCTTCTCCCTAGAATCCTTGATCCCCTTACAAATCCGAAGCATATCGATTTGCGTCTTAATGACACTAATTTCTGTTCCTCTGTGTCTGTCTATGTTTGTGTGTGTGCGTCAGTATGTATGTGTGTGCCTCTGTGTTTGTGTGTATATGTGTGCGTGTGTCTGTATGTGTGTATGTGTGTGTTTATATGTATCCGTGTGTGTCCATGTGCTTGTTATCTGTGTGTTTGTGTATCTATGTCTGTCTGTGTATCAGCCTGTATGTTTTTTTTAACTGTGTTTGTGTCTATTTGTATGTGACTGTATATGTCTCTGTGTGTTTCTACCTGTGTGTATGCCTATCTCCTTGTAAGTATTGTGTGTATTCGTATATTGGGGTGTTCACCAATACTTCTGTGTATTTCTGTGTCTACCTCTCTGTGCAGTGAGGTAGCTGTGTCTTTTTTTTTGGAAATGAAAGGACTGTCGTTGGAACTGCCAGTGGGTTTAAAGTGAGAGTTGTCTTTCACTGAAAATTGCTCCTTAATCGGTCTGTGGGACGTGGATGTTTCAGAATCTCCACACGAGGCGTCCTAGTCCTCTCTGTCTTGTACCAGTGTCCTATCCACGTGGCAAGGGGAGGGGGTGAGGGAATGGGTATCGGGCACTCCAACACACGGCTTTGCCTTTCTGTCCTATTCCAGGCTCTTCCTCCTGAAATGGGAGAAAGGGAAGGTGGGATGGAGAGTGGGAATAGGTGACCCTGCTATTGGTGCCGGTGTAATTGGGGGGAATTCTGAGGTGTCTGGAGTGAGTCGGTGGACAGTTTTGAATACATATATTATTATTAATGTGGGGGGTATTGCGTAGGTAACAGAGAAAATGAGGAAGAAAGTTACTGAATTCAATAACGCTAATGTCTGAGCCTTATCTGGAAAGAGAGCGTGAACCTTGTTTGGGGATAGGTGCTATAACAGATATAAAGTGAGTGTGAGCGAGCAGAGAGTATATGGTACCTCTTATGCTGACAGAGCGGGGAGGATATCAATGATCATCTCAGCGTCGAGGTGAGGCTCCCCGAATGTCTTGTCCATGTCCGTCACTAAAAACAACACAAACCTGTCCCTCAGCTTCCATAGAATCAGTTTAGGTAGAGCTTACAGATAGCAAGGAGAAGGGAATATTGGTGTGGTATGTCTCATAACCAAAACGCTCGCAGAAAATCTAAGCATCATATGCTCCGGAAATTAGATAGGCAAGTATTGTGGATACTGCAATCTTATTGGATGGTCTCAAGTTGCATCTAAACTGCATTAACTAAGTGATTGCACATGTTGTGAAAAATAAATTCCGTAAGTGTATATGAGATGGGTTGAAGAGTGTGTTGTGAAGCAAACTAGAGAGCAGGTTATTTTGTATTTGGTATTGTGTGCTCAGAATGACGAATTAATAACCTTGTACTGAAGCATCTTTTAAAGAACAATAACATTAATAAGGTGCATTTTACACGGCGTCTGCGTACAATAGAGAATGCTTGAACTTCTAGTTTAACATCATGGAAGACTGGAGGCTGAAGGTTCCAGATAGCTCCAGTGAATTGGGAAAGGACAATATAAAATTCAGTCGGAGACAAGCAATGGTTGTTAGAGTCAGAGTCCGGCAGCACGTAGACAGGCCCTTCAGCCCAAAATATCCATTCCGACAAAAATGTCCATCCACGCTAACCCCATTTCATCTGCCATTGGCCCATATCTTTCTAATCCTTTCCTATCCGTGTACTTGTCCAAATGCCTTTTAAATGTTGTTAATGTATCCGCCTCAATCACTTCCCCTGGCAGCTCATTCCATATGTGTACCAGCCCCTGTGTGTGAAAAGGTTATTCCTCAGGTTCCCTTTTACTCTGCCCCCTCTGACCTTAAACTGATGCTCTCTAGTCTGTGATTGCCCAACCCTGGGGCAATAAAGACTGGGTACATTCACTCTATCCATGACTGTCATGATCTTACAGATTTCAATATGATCCCTCCCCAGACTCACACACAAAAAAGTAAAAAGTCCTAGCTTGTCCAACCTCTCCTTATAACTGTCTATTGTGTCCTTGGCAACATCATTATAATTTTTTCCTGCAGTCTTTCCAGTTTATTAACATCCTTCCTATAGCAAAGTGAACAAAACTGAACATAACGCTCCCAATATGGCCTCAGCAGCGTCCTGTATAGCTGCAACATAACTCCCTAATTTCGCTACTGAGTGATACAAGCCGATTAAAGCCAGTGTGCCAAAAGCTTTCTTCACTGCACTGTCTACCTCTGAATCAACTTCCAGAGAACCATGCAACTGAATTCAAAGGTCCCTCTGTTCGACTACAGTCCTTAGCTCCCAACCATTCACCATGAAACTCCAACCTTGATTTGACTTTCTAAAATGCAAGAACTTACACTGATCTATATTAAAATCAATTTGCCATTTCTCAGCCACTTCCCCAGCTGATCATGGTACTGCCGTAATTTCTGAAATTTATGATAACTTTCCTCACTCTCCGTGATGCCGCCTATTTTAGTGTCATCTTCAAACTTACAAACGATGCCTGTACATTTTCATCTAAGTCATAGATGTATGCAATACGCAGTGGTCCCATCATCAGCCCCTGAGGCATTCCACTAGTCACAGGCCTCCATTCTGACCAGCATTCTTCCAGTATGCTTACTACCATCAAGACAATTTTGTACCTAATTTGCCAACTCCCACTCAATTCCATGCGATCTAACCTTCCAGAGCAGCGTAACATAAGGAACCTTACTGAAGGCCGTACTGGAATCCATATAGACTATGTATAGCAACCCTTCCCTCCTCAGCGTTGCTGGTCACTTCATCAAAGAGCTCCAACACATTTAAAAGTCATGATCTCCAATGCACAAAACCGTGCTAAAATTGATGAAGTGCTTTTGCCCAAAACATCGATTTTCCTGCTCCTCTGATGCTGCATGACCTGCTCTGCATTTCCAGAACCATTCAAATCTTCCTCCGAATCAGACCCTGTCTTTCCAAATGCAGATATAACCAATCTCTCTGAATCTTCTCAAGTATCCTACCCACTAGATTTCAGTTCCCAGGTTTATCTATGTAGCCTTTCTTGAATATGGGTTCAGCATACTCTACCCTCCAGTCATCCAGGACCTCACTGATTGGCCAGCAATGAGAGAAAAGAGCCAAGCAGGACTCCCGCAATTTCTTCGCTGTGCTCCTATCCTCCTGCAGTGTTCCTGAATGCAGCTGGTCAGGACCAGGAGTTTTTAGAAATACGGCAAAGCCTGAAAAATACGTCTATTTATTTCAGGTACAAATACGAAAGCGTGCGAATGTGACTCAATGATGGCGAACATAACAAGTTTGAAAATATGCTAATCATAGGAAGTGACTTCAGAAGAATTCCAGATATTCTGGAAACCTGAGATGTCTCAGAAATTAACGATCCAGAAATGGAAGGCCATGAAACTGATAAGGAAATCAAAAACAGAACATGCATGCTAACAAACAGGAACACAAAGAATGCATCAGTCTACGATCTACATTTCAAAGGAAACAGAATAAAAGCAAGGTCAAATGTGGAAATTTGTAATCTGGAATGGAGAGGTCATTGTGGAGAACAGGGAAATGGCCAAGAAAACAACCAGTTACTTTGCAGCTGTCTTCAAGGAGGAAGATCCAGGAAATCACTCAATAATACCAAGTGATCATATCGGACCCCTGGAGCTAAAGACAGAAAGTCAATTCATGTCAGTAATAAGGTAGTACTTGAACATGGAGCTGGATTGAGCATTGCTGAGTCTGAAGAAACAGATGTACTTCCTATCAAAATGTCAGAAATACATCACCAAGAGTAGTATTAATTGCACTATCGATGACTGTTCTATTTTCCTGCACATTCTGCAGAGACCGGAAGCTATTGTGGATACATGGAGGTTAGTAAACATGATCCATTAGATGAATGGAAGGGATCCAAACAGATGCAAAGGGAAGATGGCATAGCGTGGAGAACTGCAGACCAATTAACCTGACATCTGTAGGGGAACTTTTGAAATTTATTACACAGAATGAGATTTTTGATATTTCGAAATTAACAGCAACAATGGAGAGAATTGGTATGAATTT
Source organism: Chiloscyllium punctatum (assembly GCF_047496795.1). Classification (NCBI taxonomy): domain Eukaryota; kingdom Metazoa; phylum Chordata; class Chondrichthyes; order Orectolobiformes; family Hemiscylliidae; genus Chiloscyllium; species Chiloscyllium punctatum. The sequence continues at coordinate 36,404,048 of NC_092751.1, read as the reverse complement.
CTGACAGAGAAATCATACTTGATAAACTTTGGAATTATATGAAACTGTTTCTTACAGCACAGATAATGAGGAACTAATAGAAGTGGCATATATTGGATTTTCGGAAGGGTTTCTAAAAGAACTCAAATAATGAGTTCGTAAATGCAATGAATGTGAAGGGTACTCGGAGGAATATATGTCAGTGGAAAGTTAAAGTTTGGTTCGCCTTCATTGAAGAGAATCAGAACATTGATGTAAAGCATGTTGAATTAGTTTCACAGCGTGTTGGTGGGACTGTAGCTGGAGTATTGTACACATTTTTGGTGACGAATCTCAGAAAGAATATACTGACCACAGAGAATGTGCAATGGGCATTGTCCAGATTAATCCCTCAGATAGCGAGATTGCCTGAAGAGGTAACTCGGCCAGTATTCTCTAGCGCTTCAAAGAATGAGGTGAAATTTAGAAAATTCACAAAACATATGACAAGTTGGAAATTCGCAGAATGCTCCCTTGGCTGTCTAATGCAAATTCAAGGAAAATAATGACATGAATTGGGACAGGACAGTTAAGACTGCAATAAGGAGGAAATTCTTCACTAGGAGGGGACTAACTAACACAGGGGCATGGCAACCTACTGGCAGGGCAAGATTAGGGAGAATCCCCAGATAATCTTCAAGTGTGTCAAGCGGAACAGAATATCAAGGGAACAGCTAGGACTTATTTGTGACTTGCAAAGTTGCATCCAAATCAACTTTAGTGGTAGGAGATAGGAGGTAGTAGTAGAAGGCTGGTTGGGTGCCTGAAGGCCAGTGTCCAATAGATTACCTCGGGGCTCAGTGCTGTGGCCCTTATTATTTGTGATTCGGAGGTGCTGGTGTTGGACCGGGGTGGACAAAGTTAAACATCGCATAATACCAGCTTACAGCCTAACAGGTTTATTCAGAGGCACAATCATTCGAAGCCCTGCTTCTTCATCAAATTGCAAAACCACCTGATGAAGAGGCAGCGCTTCGAATGCTCATGCTTCTGGAAAAAAAACCTGTTAGACTATAAGCTGATGTTGGGTGATTTTTAACCTTATTACTTGGGGTATTCATAAATGATGCAGCTGTGAATATGGACGAGTGGTGAGTGTTTGATACAATGATACCCCGGGTGGTGGCAGTGAGGAGGAATGTCTTGTGTTTCAGGAAGATACAGATGGAATGGTCGGATGGGTGGATCAATGCCAGATGGAACGTAACACTGATAAAAATGAGGTGATGAACTTTGGAAGTAGGATCCAAACAGGGAGTACTAAATGAACGGCAGCAGATGAGGGAGGTCAAAGGGTGCTTCTCCACACATTCCTGAATATGACCAGACAAGTTAATATACAATTTGAGAAAGCATAGTGGACCGTTATTCACCGAAGCATAGATTATTAGAGCTAAACGGAACTTTGGATTGGCCAAGATGGAATACTGTGTGTAGTTCTGGGACCCACATTACAGGAAGGATGTGATTGCACTCGAGGGGGTGCAGAGGGGATTCACCAGGATGTTTCCTGGGATGGAGCATATCAGCTATGGAGAGAGGCTGGATAAGGTCGGGTTGTTTAGTTTGGAGGAAAGAAGGTTGAGGGGGAATTGATTCAGAAGAATAAGATTACGGGGGACAATGGCAGGGTGGATAGAGAGCAGCTGTTCCTTTTAGACAAAGGCCCACAATTTTAACGTGAAGGGTTTGAGGTTTCGTGAGGATTTGAGGACTGTTTTTCACCCAGAGTGTGTTGGGGTCCTGAATGCGCATGTTTGAGATGGGAATTGTTATGATAACCTCACAACCATTAGAAAATGCACGGTTGTGCACTTGAAATGCCGTAAGATTCACGGCTACAGGCCTTGTGTCGGAAAGTAGGGCTAATGTAGACCGTGCCGTATGTCTGATGGTACAGAGTCTGTGCTTCTGTGATTGTATGGTTGTGGAAGGTCAATCATTGAGTAGCTTAAGATAGGAATTGATGGGTTTCTGAAGAATATCGTATCAAAACCTATATGAGTGAACTTCTAATATCTTCTGGAAATGTATCAAAATTAAGACAAAAAGGTGCAGCTTTCTTACAGTCTGTTACCGGATAATTGAGGACAGGGAATTAGCAGAACTTATAGAGCAAATACTTCAGTTATGCCTTCACAGAACAAAGCAAAACAATAAAGAAAACTTCCTAGGAATACTAGGGAACTTTATATTGGTGAGAAAAAGGGAATAGAATGAAATTAGCAACGAACAGTTTTAGGGAAAGTTTTGGATTGACAGTAATGGGTATGGACAAATTGAACAGAGATTTATGAAATGGGAATCATATTTGAGAAAGTTGCTTTTAGCAAAATTTTGGAGAAGGTATCAATGCAATACGATTGGAATCTCAGAAAGACTTTTGATAAAGCCCCAAGCCTATTGTGCAAATTCGAATCCTATGGGACTGGGGATAATATATGGTCATGGTTTTAGAATGGGAGAGCTGACAGGAAACACTGAGTAGGAATAAAACCATGATTTTTGAACGGAAGGCTTGGATGATATAACAAGGATCAGGATTTGGGATCGGGCTATTCCCAGTACACATCATATCTTTGGTTGAGGGGATAAAATGCAATATTCCCAAGTCCGTTGACAGCACTAAACGATATCAGCTTGTGAGTGAGTGAGGAGGATGTTAAGAAAAGCTCCAAGGTGATTGATACAAGCGGAGTGACTGGGCAAATACCTGGCAGGTGAAAAACAATGGGAGAGATGTGATGCTGTGTACGTTGATGGGAAAATAGAATGGCAGCCCATCATTTGAAAAGAGATTGGTTGAAAATGTTGCTCTATAAAGGAACTTAAGCTGAGTTTTTGTTTATTTCTGTGTAGCCCTCTGAGTCCATGTAGGGCAGTGAGTTCTGAACATGGAAGTCAATATTGAGAATGGCATTGGCACGTTGACCAGTGTATATAGACCCAGCAAGTGGGGAGCTGTAACATTGAAAAGAATCTTGATCTCCCACCAGTCACTGAAAGCAATGTTGTAGGAGCAGTAAGCAGTTAGGAAGATAAATAGTGTATTGACCTTTATTTCAGGGAGATTTGAATACAAGAGTAAGGGTCATTTACTGCAGCTGTACATGGCCTTGGTGAGACCCCATCCCTAACATTGTGTAATATTGTGTGCAGTTTTGGTCTCCTTACCTAATAAAGAACAAAACTGACATTGAGGGAGTGCAGTGAAGGATGATCAGACTCTTCTCTGGGATGACAGGCTTGTTTGGGGAACAGTCTTTGGGGCACCTGATCCTGTATTCCATGGGCTTTAGGAAAATGAGTGGAGATCTCATTGAAATACATAAAACCCTGACAGGGCGAGACAAATTGGAAGCAGGGATGATAATTCCCCAGGCTAGGGTGCCTAATACAAGGGATCACAGCCATATCGTATTTAATAAATAGGCGTCGTCAGAGAACTGTCTGTATATTGAATGGAGGAGCAAAATTGATGCATCAAAGGGATTACAGCAGTTCCTATTTTATATTTCGCAATGTTTAAACATATTCAGAGAAATGAACACTATATGGGGAAAACTGCATTGAGGAGATGTTCGGCCATGAAATAGAATGGGGAAAGCTCAATGTGTTGAATGACCTCCTTCTTTCGTGATGTTTCTGTGCAGTCTGTGGGAAAGCTCTGTAAATGTTGTCACAAGCTCTCAGATGTTAGGAAGGAGGCCTCTGCAGGATCAACAGGACTATGCTTCCCATTCCCTTTTGCAAAACACATGCTGCGGTCGGGTGTTCTGTCCGGTGAAATCCTTTAAGACATTGGAGCAATTTGATACAATAGAGTGTCTTGCTTGGCAGATTCAGAGACCATTGAAGAGTTTATCACATGTCTGTGTATCTGGGGTCACTTTTAGGCCAGACAAGGAAAGCACGGGAGATTCACTTCCTGAAAGCATATTGGTGAAGAAGATCAATGTTTAACAATCAACATTGGACACAAGATCATTATTACTGACACCAGATTTTAGGTCTCGATATTTTATTAAGTATTTTTAACTTCCACCAGCTAACAGACTATTAGTCTGGTCTGGATTAGTAATCCATTGACATTTCCACAACAGCACCATCTCCACATGGAGACCTAACGGCAATCACACTGGCCTGGTTAGTTTTGTGCTGTTTGACCGTTCTGCCAAAATGAATTCCCACCAATTTGACTGCCATGATGGGACTGAAGGGTTGGTAAATGGTCAGATTTAAGTATTCCCCTTTTGGGGATTGAACATAGTTGAGTAATTTTCCAGATTGCCAAGAGGATGTCAGAGTTAGATCTGAAATGAAACAGCTTCCTCAGGGACACGGCTTGTTGTGCAGCACAGATATTCAGTCCTCTTGCCGGAATGGGGTCAGGGCTCATTGCCTTTGCCGTTTCTACTGTGTTCAGCTATTTCTTAATGTCACATGCAGCGAATCGAATTGATTGAAAACTGGCATTTGTGATTCTGTGGTAGCATGAAGAGGGTGAGATGCTTCACCCACTCAACAATATTTCATCCGTAATGCCATCTTCTGTGTTCCAAGTGAATATGTTTCCCTCTGTTTTTCTCCCTGACCATGATTAAGAGGTCCATAGTGTCAGTGATGCCAGTCTTATGCAGTTTCAGAATCAAGGAACTTGTCACCATGCGTTATCGTTCAGTCCCCAGTGTACGGCGCTCCAGGCTGGATGGGATGTTTGAGCATCTTTGACATACTTCTTTGGAAATTGTTCAATAACAGAAATTGCTGAAGAAACTGCAGACGATGTTACAGCATCTTCTGGAGTAAATGCAGAGTGAAACTTCCAGGTCCAGTGACTCTCTACAAAGTTTCCAGTTTCTCCAGCAATTTTTGTACTTTTATTTGCAGTATCCATAGTTATTTGTTTAATTGAAAAAATGTTCTATACCTATTCATTTCGGGAGAAGCTAAACAGGTCTGTCTGCATCTGCAAAGACAGAGAAGCAGAGTTAACGTTTCAAGCCCAGTGTGACACTTCTTCAGAACTGAAAAGGATTGTAAACTGGGATTTTTAACCCCTTGACCGAGGTGGGGGATGGGTGACAGGGAAAAGAAGGTATGGAACAGATAAACAGACTTTTAACAATGGTGAACAAGAAGATGATAAAGAACGGATTTAAATTTAGACGTGGCTGGGGGAAAGGGATTCTCTCTGCTCAGTGCAAGATAAAGAAGGCACAACCACATAAGGTCATAGGGAGGCCAGGTGGGAGAATGTTGACTATGTGACATTTTGTAGATCTGGCCATAACTATGTTTTCACTGTCGAGATCATCACCCCCTTTTGACAAAGGAATTCAGGTGTTTGACTTCTTATTCGCACGAGTAAGCGTTTCTTACTGTCTTAGTATTGTAATATGGAGAAAAATCAATAACATTATGAAGTTTTGGCTGAGTATTGTTTTACTGTCATGTTTAATATAGTGTCAAATTTTCAGTGCTTATCTTTAAATGCTTGTTCTTGAAGTTAGTATTGGAGGGTAGAAGGATGAGGGATGACATTACAGAAGTGTATAAAATCATGAGAGGCATGGATAGGGTGAATAGCCACAGTCTTTTCCACGGAATGGGGGAGTTCAAACATAGAAGGCATAGTTTTAATGTGAAAGAGGGAGATTTAAAAGGAACGAAGGAGCAACAGTTTTACACAGTGGGTAGCGTGGGTATGGAATGAACTGCCAGAGGAAGAGTGGTAGATGCGTGGACGGCTGCAACACTTTAAAGTCATTTGGACAAACATATGAATGGGAAACATTTCGAGGCATATGGTCCAAATTAAACCAGATGGGACTAGCCTAATTTGGAAATCCAGGCCAGCATGTACATTTTGAAAAGCTTCACGTAGAGTCAGTGTTGTTTTGTGAAAGGGAATTATATTTTGCCCTGTAAAATCATGCAAAGTACTTCTGGAGATGCCTGAGAATGTCAAAAGTGGACTTGATTAAGGGGGTCTGGTCGAAACCAGGCTGTCCAGAGATTTTCCACAAGGTATTACAGAATAAAAGTTCTTACACAAGACAGATGTTCATAGGATGACGGCTAATGTGGGAACATGTAATGGTTATTGGTTAAAACATAGAAATCGGAGAGTCAGAATGAATGGATCTTCATGATCAAGTGTAGCTGCTGGAATACCACAAATATCAGTGAATGGCATCAGTTATTTACATTCTATACTGATAGCCTGACGGCGGGAACTGAATGTAATACACATCCAAGGTTGTGGATGACACTGTGAACCAAAAGGCAGGCTGTTATTTAATGGAGGGGACTTCCAGAAAAGGTACAGTATAAAGGGATTGGGGTGTTCCTGTGTATGAACCATAAAGTCAGCATGCTGATGTAGCAAGTAACTAGGTTGGTTCATTAGGTGGCTTCCTGGGCTGAAAGGGTTGAGTTATTGAGAACCTCTAAGATGGTGAGGCGATTATTCATTGGGGTTTAAATGAATGAAGAGTGAGGCTGGAAAATACAAGATACAGAAGGGGCTTGAGAAGGTAGATATTGACAAGTCCCACTCCTGGGTGGAATCTCAAACTCGAGGATATAGATACCGAATATGGAATATCGATTTCAATCTGAGACACAGAGTGATGTCTTCTCTCCGAAGGTAGTAAATGTCCGGAATTCCATAACCCAAAGAGGTATAGAGGGATACACGGAGTCGGCAAGAAAGTGGAGTTGAGCCCTGGAGTAGATCAGTCATGTTCATTATTCAATGACAGGGCAAACCTGAGGGGCCGAATAGCCTACTCCTGTTCCTATTTATTCATTTCACATGTTATGCTTTTGGAAAGTAACTCGTTGTTTTCCTGGAAGCTGTGTTGTGCAATGATGCATTCAGGGAGAGCAGAGAAATTGTTTGAGTTAACCCCGGGTGGGGTATGGGGCTGTATCCCCAGTGTAACTGGGTCTGTAACATGACCCACATCTGGAAACAGAATGGAGGTAGGGTCACTTCCTGACCCAGCCTGCATTTTCCAAATACATTTCCAAAACTACACCTAACCATCGGAGTGGTCTCGATCTACCCTTGTATAGCAGGTCTGAAGGGCTGAATGGAACATCAGAACACAGGGCTGAGGGACGCGAGTGGACATTCGGCCCTTTGAAACTACTCCACCATTAAATAAAAAGAGGAAATTCTGGAAAATCTCAGCAGGTCTGGCAGCATCCGTAAGGAGAGAAAACAGCTGACGTTTCGAGTCTAACTGACCCTTTGTCAAAGCTAAACATAAAGGGGAGAAGTAGTGAGGTATTTTCCTCGTTTAAGTACCTCACTATTTGCTTTTTTTCCACCAGTAAATAAGGTCGTGGCTCATCTCATTGTGATCCCAGCTGCACTTTTATCTTCATGTACTATTATCTCTTATTCGCCGTCTATGGACAACCAGACGAAGCCAACCTCAATATAATATAAAGATTCGGCCATCACAAACTTCTGGGTAAGAGAATTCCCACTTGAATGAATTCCCACATGGTGAATTTTCCTAATTCCTAATCTGACTGAGGTTGGAGGGTGTCACTGTTTCCTTTTCAAGTCTCACTCCTCCACTGCTCCCAACAAATTTTAAATGTAACCAGGTTGGTGACATGGCCAATGATAAAGGTCTCAGACTGGGTCAGGTTCTGTGACAGGACCAAGTCAGGAAGATGCGCACGTTGGATCTGTGGTTAGCACAGCTACCTCCCATCACCAAGGAGCTGGGTTCAATCCCAACCTCGGGCGATGCTCTGTATGGAGTTTGAGCATTCTCTTCGCAGGTATCTATCTGGGTAACCTCACAATGCGCCAATTTCCTCCCACAGTCCAAAGATATGCAGCTGAGAGTGGATTGGCAATGCTAAATTGCCCATAGTGCCCACGGATGTGTTGATTAGTCATAGGAAATGCAGGGTTACATGAATAGGGTGGGGGAGGGCAGGCCCATGTGGATGCTGTTTGGAGGGTCAGTGTGGACTTGCTGGATGGGATATCCTGCTTCCACACTGTAGAGATTCTATAAAAATGACAAGAAATTTGGGCTATACCCAGTTGATATCTATCTGATCCACTCTCCTCTAGGTCTTGTAAGTTTCAATAAGATCACGAGTAACCTGTTAAAGCCTTCATAATGTAAGGCCATCATCCCTGGAATATGTGAAGTGAAACATCTCCAAACTGCGTCCAATGTAATTATATCCTTTCCCAGATAAGGAGACAAAGGGAAACTAATCTCAAACTCAGGTCTTGAGGCTTATTTTTGTATTTTTCAGCATTGTAGGTTTTTCGATCTCTCATCCCCGCATAGCATTGGAGGCAGAGAGCTTGGATATTTTTGAGGGACGGACAGAAATTTCATAAATAACAACGGAGTCGAGGATTATCGGGGATTGTCAGGAATGTGCGGTGTGGAGGGAAATGTAGGCAATTGTACCAAATAACACAGCTCCAGAACATCCATGAATATAATGCAGAATGAATGTATAATATTGATAAAAGTTTAAGGGGGAATCCAAGATGGCCACGATCCAGAAGGTCTGCTTTGCTGGTCTCTGCATCACAGAACGTGCAAAGTGGTACTCTCACCGACTCCATCCCAGCCATTTACTTAATATCAAACAATAAAAGAGCTATCGAATCTTTACTAATCGCGTTTTGTCAAGTGGAAATGACAAAACGCAGGAAAGAATCGAGTAAGTTCCTTCGCGCTGTGCACCTGTCAGGAGCATCGAGCATGGCCTGAGGCCGCAGCTGCAACCCACTCTGCTCGTTCAATAGACCCAGTTACTCACTCGGCCTTGGTCACTGAGTTCACCAAGTTATGTGAAATGACTGAAGGCACGATTAAAGAAAAGTTCAGCAGTACGCTAGAGCCATTTTCAGCCGTGCTCCAAAAACATGACTTGAAAGCCTTGGAAACCGAACGGATGATTTTGAGCGCCGAACTGCAGTGGTAGAGACCACAATTGATTCCTCGATGGAGCGGATGCTCGTCCTTGAAAAACAGGTCTGCACCTTAACTGAACAAGATCACGACCTTGAGAACAGGGGCAGGATGAAGAATGTACACATCGTCGTCTGCTGGACCAGACGGCAGGTGGTCAGCCAGTGAGTATTTGTAATGAACTGGCTGCCATAATTCCATCACTTCGAAGCTGAAGAGGGACGGGTGAAGATTGAGAGAGTGCATCAGGTTATGGTGCAGAGGTCAGCCTCAGAAGAGCGCCCTCGCCCTGTCCATGTGCAGTTATAGAGTTATGGGGACAAACAAAGACTGATGGAAACTTCCAGAACACAGTGGAAAGATCCGATGGCTTTAATTCACGAGGACACCAGTATTATGATCTTTCAGGACATTTCAGAGGCAGTGATTTGGGAAAGAAAATCTTTTCAAGAGAAGAGTAAGGAAACTCAGGATTCAGTATTCTTTCCGGTTCCCAGCGGTGTTCCGTATTGCTTTGAATGGATCCGTGAAACCGTCTGACTCACCAGAGAAAGCAAAATCGTTGTGGATATTTTAAAGTAAGCTGGATGTTTAGATAATCATGTTTCTCTCTTAAAGAAATTTTATTGGATTTTTCTCATAGTAACCAGTGCTTAATTATATTCGCGGATGGGTAGAGTACTCAATTTAACTTTTTCATTAATATTACTACTCATTTCCTCTTTCTTTGCTTGTGTCTGGGATGTGGCTCAAGCTGGAGCGAGTTACAAATGTGGTTGTGATGACTAAGTGCCCACCTAAGGGCAGTTAAAGCCCGATTTTTGTTGTTAATTGCCCTGGATGCCATATTGGCAGCGGGCAGAAGATAAAGTTTTGTGATATGTAAGCGTCACCAGTGATCGGGAGTGATGTGGGGTAAATTACTCTATCAAGTGTCATTGGCACTTTGGACTTTGTTTCGTTCTTTGGTTTCTTTATGTGTTTAGCTTTGGAAAGTTTTGAGAGCTGGTTACGTGTAGCAGTTTTAGTTTGTACAGTTTTTAGGCTCTATCAGTGTTTTTTCATTAATGATCAGCGATGTATAATTCGATGTGAAACTGTAGGGTGAAATGTTGCTACAGTGTGTTATAGATAATGATGTGCTTAAGTGGCGTACCTGGAACTTTAAGGGAAGCCATCTGCCAGTCAAGTGGAAAAATACACTTTCAAATCTTAAAAAGGAGAGGATCAATGTTGTCCTATTGCAGGAGATGCACCTCGATGACAAAGAACACTTGACGTTACAGCAGGGCGGGTTTGATCGTTTTTATTTCTCGTCTTTTGATACTAGGAGTAGGGTAGTAGCCATACTGGACAGGAAGAATCTTCCATTTAAATTATTAGATTGTATTAGACATTCACGGGAGGATCATAATCGCCAAAGCCTTGAAGTATGGGAAATAGTACAGTATTTTGAATGTTTATTGCCTCCCCCACCAACCACTCCCCCCCTCATCCCCCCCCCCCCAACCCCGGGCGCACCCTCTTAAAATCCTGGTAATTGCATTTTCCAAATTAAGTTATCTTGCAACATGGCACATTACTGTAGAAGGACATTTCAACGCTCTTATGGGCGACACAGTAGGCAGAATATCCAAAAGTCCACCAATATCGTCGTTATAATGTAAGCAATTAGTGGATTTGTGTGCAGGACTAGATGTCCCGAGGCAGATCTACCTCACAAGTAGGGATAATATTTTCTTCTTTAACCCACAGAAATGCCACACGAGGGTTGATCTCTTACCCATCTCTGCAACAGTCTTAGATTCAGAGGCATCCTGCACAATTGGGAAAATTACCACAACATACCTGCCCAGAAGTTGGATAGATGTCACATAAGATTATATTGGATACAAATGAGGGTCTTATGTTTTTGTCAAATCCCACAATTTCGGCAGCTCACGTGATGTAATGCATTAATTCATTTGTCGCATTTTCGGGCTATAAGATAACTTTTACAACGTTGGAGGCCATGCCTATGAGCGGCCTTCGGAAAATACCTGATGTTGAGGGCAAATCCTGGTTTCCTTTGAAATGGTAACGGGATGGAGGGGCGGGTTGTTTCTCTATTTTAGTATATTCATTGCATCCGCCTTTGATAATTTATTTAAGGTGAACTATGTCTATGTGTTTGACAAAATTAAACAAGATCTTCAAAGTTGGGAGCCACTTCCAATATCCTTGCTAGTTCGGATAGCTCTTATTAAATGAATGTCCTTCCTCATTTGCATGTGAATGCTTCCTTTGATGTTTCCCAGACAGGATTTAGGAGACGTAATGGCTGGTTTAGCTCTTATATTTGGCAGCATGAGCAACTCTTTATCACACTAACCAAATTGCAACTACCCCACAGATTGTGGGGAGTAGATCTCCCAGATTAAAAGCTATCAATTAAGCTCTTTTTATCCTACATCAGTGCTTGAGCTGCTGAGGATTCAGCGTCAATACGGTTAGATATTGAACGCTCTCATACAAAGAGAACCCTTGCTGTTCTTAGACAAAATGACAATATTTATGGAGTATTGTCATAACCCAATAATTACCAATACTGCTAAAGCATGAATGACAATGCGTCAGATCAAGAGCGATACAGCCAAAACCATCTTTTTTACCCCTGTAATTGGTATACCGGGTTGTCAACCAGGGATAATGGATTCCAGGTTTAAACTGTGGGCAGCCAGGGGTGTGCCTTGTTTAAGTGATTTAGAATTAGTATAATCTATACAGTGTCGATACAAGCCCTTAGGCCCAGCAAGTCCACTTCGACCATTTGAAGTGTAACCCACCCAGACCCATTCCGCTACCATCCTATATTTAGGTAAAAACAATGACTACAGATGCTGAAAACCACATACTGGATTAGTGGTGCTGGAAGAGCACAGCAGTTCAGGCAGCATCCAACCAGCAGCGAAATCAACGTTTCGGGCAAAAGCCCTTCATCAGGAATGGGGGGCTTTTGCCCGAAACGTCGATTTCGCTGCTCGTTGGAGGCTGCCTGAACTGCTGTGGTCTTCCAGCACCACTAATCCATCCTATATTTACCCTGACTAATGACAGACCTTCAAATCCCTGAACACAATATGTGATTTATCAATTCATCGAACCTGAACATCTTTGGACTATGGGAGGAAACCCACACAGACACAGCGAGAATATGTTCACTCCGCACAACCAGTCACCCAAGGCTGGAACCAAACCCCGGATCCTGGTCCTGTGAGGCACCAATGCTCATCTTTGAGACACCACGTGTTATTTGAGGGAGAAACAATGATGTCATTTGATCAAATAACTCGTATGTATGGACTACCTAGTAGAGACCTCTCCTGTTTTTTTTTCCAGATCAAAGATTTGATTTAAAAAACACACACTTTTTACAGACTCTTACAGATCCGTTGAGAGAAGAGGGTGCTTATTGCTTAGACTGCACTCTCTGTCAGTACCCTTAATCATTAGTTGGAGAGTGTCCCCTCAGACGAGACTGTGTTGCGTTGTGATGTCTGCGAGTGACAGTTGGGGATTCAGAACACTTCGGAGACATGGGAGGATTCTTATGAAAATGCTCAAAAGATTTCATCTGTATAAGGATTCATTCCATGCAATTCAAAATTCTTCATAGACTCTATCTGACCTCAGATTATCTCTCAAAATTCAAAGTGGGGGTTACCTTTAGCATGTACTAAATGCAGAATGACTACAGGCACTCTTACTCAATGCTTGTGGTCCTGCTGCAAGCTTCATATATATTGGAGCACTATGTCCGGTGTGATACAGTGGGTCTAGGGGACTGAAATGGAGATGGACCTGGTTTCTCTTTGCCTTGGCCTGCCCAGGGTACTTTACACAGATGTATATGGGAAAATTATCATTACTTTATGTGCTAGGAAAAGCATTCTGTTGTGTTGGATGTCTGAAAACTCCCCAGGTCTGTTGGGTCATCCTAAGCTCTTCATGACGAATAGACCTTTGGACTTTTTCACTAGCATGGTGCACCTAAAAACAGAGATTTATATATGACATGGCAAACCTTTTTGGATTACCGTGATACAGGCTTATCTACCACTATCAGAAAGGCTTTTATACAGGCATTAGACATATTATCTAATGAATCTCATATCCAGAGAGGAAGAATAATGAACATAAAAATGTGATTCAGTTAATACTCTTGAAGAACGAGTGCTATCATTTTGTTACGCTGAGCAGTATTATTTATTCATTATTTATTGTTTATTTTTGTTTTTCTTCTGTCCGTTTAGTGTTTTTAACTTGTTTTGTACGTACATGCACATAGATAGAACATAGAACATAGAACAGTACAGCACAAAACAGGCCCTTCAGCCCACGATGTTGTGCCGACCACTGATCCTCATGTATGCACCCTTAGATTTCTGTGACCATATGCATGTCCAGGAGTCTCTTAAATGTCCCCAATGACCCTGCCTCCACAACTGCTGCTGGCAACGCATTCCATGCTCTCACAACTCTCTGTGTAAAGAACCCGCCTCTGACATCACCTCTATTCTTTCCTTCAACCAGCTTAAAACTATGACTCCTCGTGTTAGTCATTTCTGCCCTGGGAAATAATCTCTGACTATCGACTCTATCTATACCTCTCATTATCTTGTATATCTCAATTAGGTCCCCTCTTCTCCTCCTTTTCTCCAATGAAAAAAGTCCGAGCTCAGTCAACCTCTCTTCATAGGATAAGCCCTCCAGTCCAGGCAGCATCCTGGTAAACCTCCTCTGAACCCGCTCCAAAGCATCCACATCTTTCCTATAATAGGGCGACCAGAACTGGATGCTGTATTCCAAAGCTTTATAGTGCTGCAACAAGACCTCACGACTCTTAAATTTAATACCCCTGTTAATGAAAGCCAAAACACAAAATGCTTTCTTAACAACTCTGTCCACTTGGGTGGCCATTTTAATGGATCTATGTACATGCACCCCAAGATCCCTCTGTTCCTCCACACTGCCAAGAATCCTATCCTTCCTCCTGTACTCAGCTTTCAAATTCGACCTTCCAAAATGCATCACCTCGCATTTATCCAGGTTGAACTCCATCTGCCACCTCTCAGCCCATCTCTGCATCCTGTCAATGTCCCGCAGCAGCCTACAACAGCCCTCTATACTGTCAATGACACCTCCAACCTTTGTGTCATCCGGAAACTTGCTGACCCATCCTTCAATCCCCTCATTCAACTCATTAATAAAAATTACAAACAATAGAGTCCCAAGGACAGAGCCCTGTGGAACACCACTCACCACAAACTTCCAGGCAGAATATTTTCCTTCTACTACCACTTGCTGTCTTCTGTTGGCTAGCCAATTCTGTGTCCAGACAGCTATGTTTCCCTGTATCCCATTCCTCCTGACCTTCTGAATGAGCCTACCATGGGGAACCTTATCAAATGCTAACATTGAATGTAATATTGATCAGTTATTTGAGTTGTGTTGTTATTGGATTATAATAATATTTAAAATCTCCTTTTCAATTTTTAAAAATTAAAATGATAATATTGATAGAATAGAGTCCCAAAGAGCTCTCATTAGAGAGACCACTCATGGTGGTTTATCCTGAGGATCACCACACCTCGGGTGATGGGGTGACGTTGAGAGAGCATCACCTTCATGGTAATCTCTATCATTGTGAGGAACTGAACCTGCGCTGCAGGCCTCCCTCTACAACACAAACCTGCCGTCCAGCTAACTGCGTAGGAGACTGTGTAACTGTTAGAGAGGGCAAGAGAAACTTTCATAACAAGGAAAGTAGTACAATTCAGATAACGGTCAAAATAACTGCTGTCGGTAAAAATGTTTTCTGCTCGAAATTCTATTTTAAAACAAGACGTGTTTAGAAGCTGTCTTTGGTTTAATATCATTAATTGTGATTGGATATCTATAACCATTAAATTAGTGTAGTTTTTTTGTTTGGTCTGTGTAAAGCATGCTACCGTTGCATGAAAGTATATAGCTGATGGAATATACTGTTAGGAGATTGCGTTCCATGGGAAATGTCCTCAAACAGGCGCTTGAAGAAAACTGGAGTAAAAGTGCCTGAGTGCTGTCTGGACAGTGACAGGAACCCGGGGGGTTGAATGACTGAAAGTTCCCGTAACATGGAGCTGAGAAAAGCATCAGATCAGCCGGGACCTTATTAAATGCTAGAGCACATTTGAAGGGCTGAATAGCCTCAACATGGTTTGAAATGTGAGTGCTTTGGAAGACGTGCATCTCTACTCCTTCCTCTTATGTGTTACACACTGGGGCACTGCCATTTTCCTGAAACTGGGCATTATTTGGAACATTATCTGGAACATTCCATAATCGGTATTCTCCGGAATATTCTCTAAGTGTGTGGGGGGTATTGCAAAGGCGAGAGATGGAGAGAGAGAGAGCGAAGCTGCTGCATGCGGCAGTGAGAGAGTTGGAGTATGAGCCTTGATCGGGGGTAGGTGCTATAACAGATATATAGTGAGTGTGAGGGAGCAGACAGAATATGGTAAGTTTTACGCTGACAGAGCGGGGAAGGTAATTGATGCTTGTCCTGTATTGCTGGACAATTCTTCAGACCGCAGATACTGCACCGAGTTGGGTGGTGAGCACAGACCATACGCGGTAGGTCTGGTGGTATGGCCCACCCTGGAAAGGGAATTGTCCCCCTCTGTACTAGCCCATTCACTATGCACACCATGCTCCGTCAACAAACTGTAGTGTAATTACCCCTTATCTGTCATGCTCGGGGTAAACTGTACAGGGGAGCTCCAAACTGAGAAAGATCAGCTGTGTGCACCTTGGCCCTTTAAAGATGGCAACAGTGCCAGGGAACACGGAATATCAAGGGGCATCCGGGCGACTGTGAGTACCTCCAATCATGATGGGTGGGAGAATCGGGTTGGCATTCAATGAGAGGTGGGTCGGGTGGGTGGGTATTTAATGAGGTGAGTTCGATAAGATAGCACCAGGCAACTAGCTCAGCTTCGAACAGACAATCCCTCTGTCACACTCAATGAAAATGACACTGAGACAAATTACTGATTTATACAGCTCAACAAGCCGAAGACTCTGCTGTCGTTACTCCCAGTTACAAAGCTGCAGAACAAGTGCTCAATCAAAACTCTCTATCGCCTGAGCTCGCAGCAATATTCCATTCACTCATAATTCTTCATAATACTGACCCGTGTTGCATGATGCTATAGAAATGTCTTCATTTCAGCATTCTGAAACCTGTGAACATATCTTTCCATGACATTTTTTCTCAGTCTGTCCCTCTCTGTCTCAATCCCGAAACACACATATTTACAGTCAAACGGTTCTAATGCATGGAAACAGACCCATTGGCCCAGCTGGTCCATGCCGACCAAAATGTATATCCACACTCGCTCAATTTCCCTGTCCTTGCTCTGTATCCCTCTAATCATTTCCTATCCATGTATTTATCCAAATACCTTTCCAATGTTGTTATTGTACCCACCTCAACCACTTCCACCGGCAGCTCAGTCCATATGCAGAACACACTCCGTGCAACATCGCCTCTTCACATGCTTTACGGCTTTTCTTGACTAAAAGCTTTCCTCTTGCTTCTGTAAAACACCATCAAAATCTGAATGATGTATTTTTGTATTTTACTCTCAGTAAATGAGCAAACAAGTTGACTGACAGAATTCAGAACCTAAATAGCCTCCTTCTGATCCTGTGTTAAACACTCAAGAGGCAATGAAGTCTCAGATGTACAGCACAGAAAAAGACCTTTCATTCCGGTCATCCATGCCGACCAATTATCCTAAATAAATCTCGTCCTCCTTGCCAGCTCTTGGCCCATCTCCCTCTAAATACTTCCCATGCATGTATCCATCCAAATGCATTTTAAATGGTGTAACTATACCTGCTTCTACCGCCTCTTTTGGTTGTTCCATCCATTCACGCAGCAGACTCTATGTGAAAATGTTGTCCCTCATGTCCCTATTTAAATCTTTCCCCTCTCAAGTTAAACCTTTGTCTTCTAAATTTGGACTTGCCAATACTGGAAAAAGACATTGACTGTTTACCTTATCTATGCCTCTCATGATTTTATAAACGTCTTTAAGGTCACCCCTCAGCCTCAACACTTGAAAATAGCCCTAGCCTATTCAAACTCTCCCTGTAACTCTCACCCTCCAACACCCGCAACATTCTTTTAAATCTCTTCTGTACCCTTGCAAGTTTGGCAACATCTTTCCGACAGCAGGGAGACCAGAATTAAAGGCAATACTACAAAAGCGGCCAAACCAATGTCCTGTTCAGGTGCAACATGTCATGCAAACGCTTAGACTCAACGCACGCAGCAATAAAGGGAAGATCACCATGTGTCCTCTTCACTGCGCTGTCTATCTGTGACGGCACTTTCAAGGAACGGAGAACCTGCACCACAAGGTGACACAGTAGCTCAGTGACTAGCATTGCTGCTTCAGAGCGCAACGATCTGGTTTTAACTTCATCCTTGAATGACTGCCTGTGTGGAGTTTGCACATTTTCCCTGTGTCTGCATGAGTTTCCTCTGAATGCTATGTTTTCCTCCGACAGTATAAAGCTATACAGATAAGGGTAGATTGGCCATGCTAAATTGCGTATAGTACCCAGGGATGTGTAGGCGAGGTGGATTAGCCATGGAAAATGCAGGCCCAGAGGGATAGGGTAGGCGTTTGTCCAGTAGGATAGTGTTTAGAGGTTTGGTGAGGTCTCGATGGGCCGAATAGCCTGTTTGCTCACTGCAGGGATTCTATAATTTCTATGGATTTTTCCTTGATTGGTAGCTTTCGTCAAGACCCTACCTATATGTCTTGCCCTGATTTTTCTTGCCAAAATGCAACACCAATCTAAAATAAACTCCATCTGCCACTCCTCAGCTCACCTAATCAACGTCCCATTATATTCTGAGATATTATTCTTCACTGTCGACTATACAACCAAATTTGGTGTTATCTACAAACTTACTGACCATACTTCATATACTCAAATGCAAATGATTTGTATAAGTGACAAAAGGCAATGGACTCACTATTGATCTTTGTGGCACGCCACTGGTCACAGGTCTCCAAGCTCAATGGACAAATGTCAACTGTTACACCCTGTCTCCAATATTCAAGAACATTTTGGATCTAAATGACGAGCTCTCCTGGATCCCAGGCAGTCTAAACTTGTTAAACAGTCTATCATGTAGAACATTTTGGTTTTCTTACTGAATTCCATAAAGACAACATCCACTGTCCTGCCTTCAGCAATCATCTTCATCACTTCCTCAAAAAATTCCACTGAGTCAGTGAGACGTGATCTCCAATGTACAAATCCCCCTTCAGTCCTTGTCTTTCCAAATGCATGTACATCCTTTCCCTCAAAACCCCCTCCAACAATTTAGTCACCATTGACGTCAGGCTCACTGATCTATGGTTACTTGATTTTTCCTTACTTTCTTAAATAATGACTCTATGTTAGCTGCCTTCGAGTCTTTTGACACCTCACCTGTGGAAATCAATGTCACAAATATATCAGCAATAGGCTGAGCAATCTCTTTCCTAGCTTCCCACCAACTTCTGGGATACAAATAATCAGGTTCCAGGGATTTGTTCACCTTTATATGTTTTAAAATGTCCAACATCTCCTTGTAATATAGACACTTTTCAAGATATCATTATATATTTCTTCATTTTGTCGCTCTTGTAACCCCCTTCACGTTAAATACTTGGAGGAGAAATATTTGTTTCATATCCCTCCCATCTCCTGTGGTTCCACACATAGGTAGCCTTACTGATCTTTAAGGTGCCCTATTCTCTGCCGAGCTAATCTTTTGCCATTGAAGGATGTGTAGAATTGCTTTAATGCCTTGTTAACCCTATTTATAAAGTCATCTCATGTCGACATCTTTCTGGCCTGAGTTTCCCGTTGACTATACACTTACTGCCCTTATACTGCTCTCGTGATTTACTTGATCTCAACTCTGTTTATCTGGCATATGCCTCCTTCCTTACCTTGACCAGAGAATCAATATATCTAGCCATCCAGCACTCCATGCACCCACCAGCCTTGCCCATCTCACTCATAGGAACACGTTGGCTCTGGACTCTCTGAAACCACGATTTGATGGCCTTGCATTTTCCAACCATCACTTTACCTGTGAATAGAGTATCCCAATCAGCCTTTCACATGACTCGCCAACACTTTCAAAATTGGCCTTGGTCAAAGTTAGAACTTTAATGCTTACATCAGGTCTTTCCTATTCCACAACTAGTTTAAAACTAATATTTATGCGTAACAGACTTGGAAGTTAAATAAACACTTCCTGCCCCTCTGTAACAGGCTCGAGAGGCTGAATGGGCTCCTCGTGGGCCTCTGTAATAGACTGGAGAGGCTGAATGATCTCCTCCTATTCCTCTGTAATAAGGTCGAGGGGCTGAATGGCCTCCTCCGCTCCCTCTGAAAAAGACTCAAGAGGCTGAATGGCCTCCTCCTTTTCCTCTATAACACACTCGAGAGGCTTCATAGTCTCCTCCTGTCCCTGTGTAACAGACGCGAGACATCAAACGAGACAGCAACCCGTGGACGACCAGCAGCTGTTAAACTGTATCTAATGGAGGTCCATCCCTTCTCAGTTCCAGAAACACAGACGACACAATGTACTCCAGATGCTCTCTCAGGAACACCTCATACAGCAGCAGCGACACATCTCTTTGTTTTGATTTATTCTTTTGGCAAAATGTGCCAATATTCCAGCTTTCCAACTTTTCAAGTAGCAACAGGCTAATATGGGCTGAATGGCCTTCTCTTATCCCTTTGTAAGGGGTCCATAGGGACAGAATTGCTTCGGAATGTTTCTGAGCAGCAGTCTCAATGCTCTGTCTCGAGGTTATGAATGGATTTGATAACAGGGCATTAAAACCAGGAGAGGTCTCACACTGGTCAATAAGTACCGTACTTTGGGTTCAGGTATCTACAAACTTACTCACCCGACTTCTTTAATGCAGCCTATCTGTTATTTTATAACTGCCTCCTTTCATCAACAGAATGGAACACATATAGACCCCTGCAGTGTTATGTTAATACTCTCATATACCAAGAAAATAAGATTAAAAATATTGAAAGATTTATGGCCCATCCCTCAGCAACCGTCATCCATTCCATCCAAAACTAGTAAATGAAAAGTGATGTATGGAACTGGTAAACTGAGCCTATTTGTTCAGTGACTGTGATTAATGCCAGTCTCCATGGATTCAAATTATCCCAGTGGAAGTTTTCCATCTTTTAATGATAAATGGGCTCCGTTCAACGTGTCTACCCATAACATGAGCGGAAGCATCACTGACAGCACTGACAGGGATCAGCAGATCCAGAGAGAGGGAGAGGAGAGATCAGAATCTGAGAACATTAGGCTGGAATGTTCCAACAATGGATCAGAATCTGAGAACATTGGACAGGAATATACCAACAATAGACAGCAGCCTATCCAATTATGTTTGATATCTTTCTGCATTTGATTGATTGTCATTATCATCGCTGATCTATTACGCTCTTCTCATTATTCAATACTTCTATTATCCCTTCCTGGCTATCGTTGGTGTTCCTGGTAAGCGTTACTGACAAGATTTTGTTTTCTATAAATCAGTTACGACTGTATTATTGTTAGTTCATATAGTAAACACTTCTTGCCAGTATTTTTGTTCCTGTTGAAACTCTGAATCCAGATATTCACTCCAAAGACCATCAATCAATGTGTTCAATTACTGTCCCACTCTCTGCTCTGGCAGTGTTATTCACGGGTCTCTATGTTGACCTACTCAGTTTCAGCGGAGAACCACAATGCATTGTATCATTGTCTTTGTTATTTAAATATTAAGAGCTTGGAGCTCACTGTCTACTGTTCTGGTTACAAACTCCACTTCCCCCATTGTTTCCAATCCATCCCTGGCCAATATCTGTGGCTGACGCAGACAAGTCACAACTGTGGGAGATCCCTTTGACTATGAGCTGATTCCTGACACCATTCCCTGACCATTTCTAACTTGAAATACTCACCACTCCAGAATATATCTTACTGGTTTATTCCATTTGCTGTTTGAACCTTGAGCTATGAAATACAGTCTTAATGAAGTTAATAATCTTCTGCCGACACTCCCAACTTAAAACCTGCCTAAGCAAATCTGATTCGATCTCACACCAAACTCCCATCCATGTGCACGCCGATGTATATTGCTTTTGTGTCTGGCAATGCCTTTATTTACACATTCTCAAACACTTTACCTCATCTGTCCATGAAACTTCTCTCGTTCTCTCTGTTGATTAGCAAAAAGCCTGCCAGTTGTTCGAAGTTAAAATAGTTTCCTCCATGTGCGTTCCTTCTCAAACAATGAGTTTCACATTCAACCACGCCTATTGTGCACACGCACACTCTCTCTATCAGAGTCTGATGAACGCACACACACACAGCGCAAACCATCCCATTGTAGACAGTAATCTGATGCGAGCATAGTTAGCATATGATAGTAAAGTTTGCAATACTCTCCAAATGTGCATTTTACTGAGCAACACACTCGCATGGTCTGCACAGCTCTCCATGCTGGGCTGTCATCTTGTCCCAGTTTATGTTGTTTGTGGTGTTCTGTGAAGCAGATTGAGAATTTGATGTAACAAACCATTTCAGCTGATCTGGCAATGCCTTTATTCAATGTGCTAATTCTGGTAATTCTATTCTCGAAGATCTCACTTCGCCAGTTAGTCCCTCTGCCCTGTCTTTTTCCCCATATTTCCACAACATATTTTCAGTTAATTATCTACCTGTTTCTGTCTTTAATGTGAATCTCTCTATCCCTCTGCATCTTTCCCTGGCCTTGGGTTTTGTCTCCCTAGTGTATCGAGTGCTGGCATTGTGTAGCTCAGAAATAATGAAATGGTAAATGTCAGGCTATTGTTCACTTCCCGGTATGTCCCATGTGATGGTCCATGGACAGGCCATGCTAGTGTATTGCTCAGTAAACTGCACATCTGGAGAGTATTGCAAACTTTACTATCATATGCTAACTATGCTCGCCTCAGATTACTGTCTACAATGGGAAGGTTTGCTCGGTGTGTGTGTGATTCAGAAGTTATGAGACACATCCTTGTAACTTGGTCTGTACCTGTGGTTGTCCCTCTCAGGTGACCTTGCGATAAGAAACAGGAGGAAGCCCACTGAGTGAAGGACCAGGCATCTAAATTGTGTGACAATGCTGTCACTTTTTAAATAAAAGTTTTTTTCTCTTTTTTTTAGTAAGAGGTCTTAAAGGCCAAACTGTCTACTGAAAACGGCTCAAGTAAATAACTTTCGAGGCTTTTAAGTTTTTTAATAAATAATAGTAACAATGGCCAGCTCACACAGACCAGGCTTTCTAAGTTTTTCCTTGTAGATGTAACAGTTACCAGGTGCTTGGGGTCCCAGAAGGGTTGGAAGTTTTAGTAAATTATCCCTAGCTGCTATTCTTTCTGTAACTTCACTTGATGCTGTTTTCTCCTGGATTGGAGAACTGTCGGCAAGAATGCATATCTGAATGTTCCTTTTTGCCAAGGGACTGTTTAGGTTATTTTAGTATATTGGAACAATTCATTTGTAGAAGGTACTGTATCCATTATTCGGTTAAGGTTTCCAATAGTTAAGTCATTCTAAATTCCTCTTCATTTTGTATGGATTTTCATTCGAGTGTTTAAATATATTGTGTTTTGCTTAATGGTGAGTGGATTGACTAGTAGCATCACATGTGGAACACCCAACTCACATCTACCTTTAAAATAAGAAAAGGTTGGTTTCCAAGCTACCTTCTTAAACTAGTCTGAGGCAGTCTGGTTAGTCTATAACACACTGGGGTCTCTTGTCTGGTTCTAAATCGGTAATACCAAATTGGGTTTAGAATTACAATCCCTACAGTGTGCAAACAGGCCATTCGACCCAACAGGTCCACACCGACCCTCCGAGGAGTAACCTACCTAGACCCATTGTTTTACCCTGTGATTACACATTTACCCCGATAAGGCACCAAACACAAACATCCCTGAAAACTATGAACAATTTAGCATGGCCAATTCACGTGACATGCACATCTTTGGATTGTGGGAGGAAACCAGAGAATCCAAAATAATTTCTTGCAGACACTGGAAAGTATGAATCAGGGGGCTATTGGGTTCAAAGTTCGCGTATGGTAGTGGTTAGTGTATTTTATTCTGGGCACTGAATTCGGTTGGTTTAAACAGTGTGTTGTGAAAAAATATTATTTCAGTCAGTAAGAGTTCTCTGGGTGTGGAAGAAGTAAAGTTAGGGGTTTTACAAAAGGTAATGAAGGCAAAGCTGTAGGAATTCGCAGACAAGTTCGAGCTGGGGTTGTGTTTCTGTGAGAAAATGATAGATTATTACAGCTATAGCTCGGCAATTACATTTTCTGGAAATGCCATCAGAATCTTTGGAAATGGCCCGAATTCAATTTCAAATGAGGCAACTTGAACATGAAAAGGAAATGAAACAGTTTGACTTATGATGAAAAGTAGAAATAAAAGAAAAGGAAATGAAGAAGAAAGAGAGAAGAAAAGCAGAGTTTCAACTTCAAAAGTTAGTATTAAGAGAGGAACGTTGACATAGATGGCGGAGTTGAAGGCAGACGGTAGGCTGGATAAGGAGGATAGTGAGGATGAGCAGCCCTATAGTAGCCAAAGGCCTGATGGGGATCTGTTTATATACATCCAGGTATTATCTAAATTTGATGAGAATGACGGGGGAGCCGTTTTAATTTCATTTCAGAAAGTGGCTAAACAAGTGAAGATGCCAGAGAACATGTGGATTTAATTGATCCAAACAAAGCTGACAGGTATTTGCATCCCTATCAGTGGAGGTATCTGCTGAGTATGAGGAAGTGAAGAAAGCCATCTGAGGTGCATATGAGCTTGTGCCAGAAGCTGACAGACAGTGTTTCAGGAATCGAAAGTAGCATCCCTGGTTAAACAGACGTTGTGTTTGAAAGAATCAAACAAAGAAATTTTGAAAGATTGGGAAGGGTATTAAAAACAGAGCAAACCTATGACACTCTGAGAGAATTTTGTATTTTGGAGAAGTTCAACAATTCACTTCCTGCAGTCGTGAGAACTCGTGTGGAAGAGCAGAGAGTAACAATGGCAAGGTTAGAAGCTGAAATGGCTGATGATGATTTGGTTCAGAAATCAAACTTTGGTTTCTGTGAGGGATTGAGAAGAATGTGTGAGACCTTCTGAAAATATGTACCTGTGAGAGTAACGTTTACTGGCATAGGCCAGGAGTAGCAGGTAAAGAGGTTACAGCATTAAGAGGTACAGAAGTGTGTAATTCTTTTATGCTGAAACATGAGGAGCTATGTCATTCAGAAGGGCTATTGGAGAGAGGAGAAGTGCTCCATTATGTAACGTGTGGTCAGAGTGTCCAGTGGAAACACCAACAGATTTCTTCCACAATGGGGAAGGAGGCCTTGAGCTTGGTGTTGGCGTTACAACATTTCAGCATTTAAATTGCCAATAACATACATGAGACAAATCTTTATCACTGATCGTGACCCCTTAAGGTTTTTGGAGAAGTTCAGGGAGAAAAGTACCAGTTTGTTTCGATTGAGCTTATTATTTCAATTTGAAATTGTAAAGTTGACAGGGCGAGAAAAACTAAGGTTTGATACTTTGTTGAGAGTTGGATGAAGAACGGCATTGCAGTCTACTATAAGAGGAAGATTAGGAGGTCTAAAATGTATCCATCTTTGTATATTGATGTATCATTTTATTACAGGTTGTGAGGACACTATCTCTGTAAAAAGGTTATTTTCTCTTCTTTTTTTTGAAGAGTGGTTTTAAAGGCAGAAGTGCAGAACTGTTGTCTGAAAACAGGTTAAGTAAATAATTGAGAAAGCCTTTAGCTTTATTAAAACGGTGGTAACAATGGAAGGACAGTGTCCAGCTCTCACAGACCAGGTTTTGTCGTTTTGTTTTTAGGTGCAGCATTCAGTAGCTGCTCTGGGTCACAGAATGGTTGGAAGTATCAATACAGTAGACAATAGGTGCAGGTGTAGGCCATTCTGCCCTTCGAGCCTGCACCACCATTCAATATGATCATGGTTGATCAATTAATGATCCCTCGCTGCCTTTCTCTCTGAGATCTCTGTTGACGGTGATTTCTCCTGGATCAGAAAACTGCATGTAAGTATCTGTATTTGAATTTATCTTTGTGCCAAGCAGTGTATACTAATAAGGTACGGTATCTATTGTTTGTGTAAGTGTTACAACAAATAAGCCATCCCGAAATGTTCGTTTCTTTGATTGTATTTTAACTAAAGCATTTGAATAGATTATATTTTGCTTAATGTCGAGTGGTTTGACCAATCACAACACAGTGGAAAGCACTCTTCACACCTATTTTTAAAATAAGGAAAGGTTTGGGTTTAAGCGACCTTCTTAAAATATTTTGGAAGGATCTGGTCTATTCCACAACACTTAGAGACGAGGGGTTTCTGAATAACTCCTGTTATTGAATAGTTAGTGGAGGGGCTGGGGATGGTTTGCTGGAGGTTGTGCTGTGAGCTGCCTCAGACATTCAAGGAGCCTAAGGATTTGCTGACACAAGTTTAGATGGAGCCTCGGGACTGTAGTTACAACATCTGGGCCTTTAACATGAGCAACAAATGGAGCAGAGGTTACAGAGAGGGGAAGCTCTGAAACCACGCAGTGAGAGTGTGTAGGGAAAGGGATCTGCTGTATCCACCCCGGGTTTTCCATGAACAGCTTCGCAAACTACACGTAACCCAGGATCAGAGTGTGAGGGGACTCTGACTGAACAAGGACCTGGTCACAGAGCAGTGTCACCTTCTTCAATACGACCTGCAGATTCACACCAGGGGAAGGACGGTGCTGCCAGTGGCTTTTAGGGTCACTGTTTCACTCAGCTTCTATGTTGTGGAACTTTCCAAACAGGACTGGGTTACATATCCGTCATCTCCCAATATATTGCCATCAATGTAAACTTTCGGTCACGGAGGATATATTTGGTGGATGAGGTAAATACATTGTTTCTCCCTAAGCAGGGAGCTGCCGGGTGTGTCCAGTATCGTGGAATTCCCGATGGTGTACATGGCATCTGCGGAGTAGCCATGTCAATGGGGAGAGGTAGAGGAACTGAAGGAGCTCTCTCTCTATTAATCTTGTAGCGTGCCGATGCACAGTACACCATGTTGGTGAATACCCCTGTCCTGACAGCATCCACAGCCTCTTCATTCACAAGCAGGCAGCCATTCCCCTCGTGTTCGGGTCTCCATGTAGAAAGGAATGAATGTATCTTGGATAAAGGCCGTCCTCTTAATACATGTTTGTAAACAGCATCCCCATCACCAACCAAACACTTCAAAACATTCCATGTGTACGGAGAGCAATGGGGCCACTTGGAGTGTCTAGGAGCAGACGATCAGGGATGGTGCAAAACCTCCCATGTATGGACGTGTCTGCGTGAACCCCACCCAGTACACAGTATCATTCAGCCCTGTAATCCCTCTCCATTTCAGTAACATACTGCCTTCCATTATTCCTGTAAATGAAATGACAGATTATATCATGTTATATTGCAGCTGCCAAATTATTCTCCATTGCCTTTACCTCTCTGTATCTATCTGTAGACCCTCCGCCCTCGCTTGATAATTTAATCTCTTGCTTATCACAGCAACATGACCAAACTCAGTATCTCTATATCTGTTCCATCCTCGTAGATGATTTAGATTGTAAATAGTGGAGGACCCAGCACTGGTCACTGTGTGACTCCACTGGTGACGTTCTGTCAAACTGATTAAGACTGATTTTCCGGAGTGCCTGCTCCTGTTTGATACACAATCCTCCCCCATTACTGTGTAATACAGTCGAAAATCTGAATATGAACGAGCAGAATCCATCAAGAATCCAACCCCTCGAACCTGCTCCACCATTGAATACAATCATGCCATCGTGGCCTCTGTTCCATATTCCTGCCATCTCTCCATCCTCAAACTCTAGTCTCTTGATGTTGATTGCGGCTCATGAAAACATATCCACTCCACATTTGCACTTTCAATTACGCTTAGCATTTTACAGACCTCAATGAGCTCTCCTTTCTTTCTTATAAACTCCAAAGTATAGGCCAGAACTGCTTAATTTCTCTTCATAAGACAAACACTTCAAATATGGAATCAATCTAATAAAGCTCTTCCGAATTGCCTCCAATGCAAATACCTGATTCTGCAGGATACCCAAACTGTACTCCAGTTGCAGCCTCACTAATGCCTTGCATTTCTACAGCAACACTCCCTACATTTCTACTCTATCCTTTTCAAAATAAATGCTGAAGTTATGCTTGTATTTCTCATTACTTGAAGTACCCACAGGCAGGTTTTCTGCAAGCAGACACCCAGATCCCTCTGCACTTAAGCACTTTGAAATCTCTCTCCATTTAGATAATAATTTGCCTTTTTATTAGTCTGGCCAACTTGAATAACCCCATATACACCAACTTTGATTTTCATTGCAATATGATTGCCCATTCACCCAACCTATCTATATAGTTTTTAAATCTCTTGCATCATCATTCCGAAGTAATTTCCCACCAATGTTAGTGTCATCTGAAAATGTAGCTATAGTATTTTCTATCCCGTCAACCAAGTAATAATATTGATCACAAACGATTGAGGCATGAGAACTGAAATCTATGGCACCCCATAAATTGCATTTTCCAAAAGAAAATGACACATTTAATTCATCTGACTGCACTTCGTTGATTAACCAATCCAAGCCAATAAATTACTCCTAAACCGATGCTTCCTGATCTTACCACTCACACTTTGGAGAAGCGACATATCTGAATCCTTCACGAAGACCAGATATATTCCATCTCCAGGATTCCCACTATCCACCTTGTTTGTCACATCTTTAAATAACTCAAGAAAACACTTCAATCATGGTTTATCTTTTGTAAAACCATGTTGAGTCCGATGGATTGTGTTTTAAGTTTGCACATGTCCTCAACAATGCATTCTAATAATTTGCCTTAAAT
Source organism: Chiloscyllium punctatum (assembly GCF_047496795.1). Lineage (NCBI taxonomy): Eukaryota > Metazoa > Chordata > Chondrichthyes > Orectolobiformes > Hemiscylliidae > Chiloscyllium > Chiloscyllium punctatum. The sequence goes on along the minus strand of NC_092751.1, from coordinate 36,375,953 downwards.
AATAATATTTTATTGTTACATTTTACTCCCTAATGTATTCAGTTATTCCCTTTCAAAAACCTTTACGTTTTCTTTGAATTCCTGTTTGATGGGCAAAAGGTTTTAAGAGATGTGCTCCAATTGCTGCATAAGCGGTATGTGTGGCTGACTGGACTCATCATCCTGCTGGTGTACAAAATCGATGGGATGAAGTCTTTCTGGCGTTCCCATGTTGTCGTCTCCAAGGCCAGAATGACCACCTTCTGTTGATGCATTAGAGGGATTGGGGGATTATGGAACCTTCCCGTTGCTGTGTCTCATCTTGAGGGGCTGATGGGTCTTCTCATAATTGTCCATAATAGGTGAAGATACTGAACGGTCTCCTCATGTATCCCAGAGATGGGACCAAGGGAGTGATTGGTCTTCTCTTGTTCCCATACAACAAACACGTGTCTGAATTACCTCCTCCTTTCTCATGAAAGAAGTCTCAGATAGTTTTTTTATCGTTATACAATTCCCTTGCAACAGGCTCGGTGGGTCTGAAGGCCTCCTGTTATTCCAGTGTAACAATCTCCAGTCACTATGTGACCGCTTTCAGTTCCTATTTTACAGACTTGAGGTGGCTGAATGCACTGATCCTGTTGCTGTGTAACAGGATACTGGTGCAGCATGGCCGACTCTGGGTCCAGTGTTATAGATTTGAGGGGCTGATTGTCCTCCTCCTGTAAATATACATCAGGCTCCAGGGGCTGAACAGCCTCGTCTTATTCTGGTGTAACAGGGTCAAAGGCCTGAATATCCTCATGTTGTTCCTGTGTAACAGGCTGGAGAACGGAATTGATTCCTCCACTATCTGTGTAATTCGCTTCAGTTGTTAACTCCTTCCTGTCATCTATTTTTAATAAGACCTTCTTTCATTTTTGTAAACTCCAATGCCTTTTAGATCAACCTGATCATCCTTTTGTTATACGCTAGCACCTTCATTGCAGGAATCAGTTGAGGGGACCATCTCTGAGCTGCTTCCAATATATCAACATCCTTTCTTCATTGAAGAGACTCAATCTGTACACACTACTCTAGATGTGATCTCACTAAGATCCTGTACAGCAGCAGCAATGCTTTGTCACCCTGCTGTAAGGTTCCCACACAGGTTAGAGCAATGTCAGCTCTCTTGGGGAAATACAGAGCATTGTTGAACGATCATTGTCCTTCTCTACTCCACTAACATAACGGGAGATCTGGAGAAAATGTCACAATGATGCTTAAGAAGATCATAAATGATGTGGGGAGATTAATTTCTAGCATTAATCTCCCCAAAGCCCACGTCGCTCAGATTCTACAGAAGCTTGTAAGGTGGAGCGTAAAAACAGCAAGGAGAAGGAAGCATTGATGGGAGTTCAGACTAAGCCGGTGGGCACAGATCGTGAGGAATGTGCAGTGCTGTCAGATGACGGGTCAAGAGATGAAAATGTAAATCTAACTATTTTGAGTGGTTATGCATTGGTACTAGGAGAATATATGCAGAGGGTCAGAAAAATAGAGAGAGAGCCAGATCAGGCTTATTTTGAGTTTGAAAGAATTAAACACAGTCATTTTCATAGATGGGTTTGCGCCATAAAAATGGATAATACTAGTGATGCTCGAAGGGAGATTATTCTGCTGGAGGAGTTTAAAGACTCACTTCCAGAGATATAAAAAAAACATGAGAATGAACAGAAAGTTCAAGAAGTGAGAAACGTGGCAGAAATGGCAGGTAAATATGCATTGGTGCATGAGGTGAAAATTAGCTTCTGGGAGGATTTTCATCCTGTTGAGGGATAGAAATTGGGAGAAAGGGAGATCCTACACTACAAAACATAGTGTAAAGCACATTGGCAATTGTTTACCACAGGTGAAAATTAAGCTCAGCGGGTTGAAAAGTGGTGAAAAACCTCATGGGTTCTCACTATAAGGGAGTGGAACACATAGAATTACAGTGCTGATGGTTTAAGAAGGGCACTGAGAAAATGTGTTTTCACTGCAGTAAGCTGGGACACAGTGGTGGGCATTGAAGGAAGACACTTTGGGAAAAGATGCGGTAAAAGAGGTAAAGCCAGTGACATTAGTGAAACTCGTAAAGAAGACCCCAAGTTTCCAAGGAGCTGCAGGAGAGTGCACAGCCTATGTATAGAGTCAGTGCCTGGTCTCTATAAAGAATTAGCCTCTGTGGATAAAGTTTACTCAGAAGGTGGGCGGGGAGGACAATAAATTATAATTTTGTGAGATACGGGATCTGCTCATTCTTTAACAGTTGAGAAGTGAGGTGCCAGAAAAGCACAAGAGATCAGGCAGCATCCTAATGTGGGCGGCACAGTGGCACAGTGGTTAGAACTGCTGCCTCACAGCGCCAGAGACCCGGGTTCAGTTCCCGCCTCAGGCGACTGACTGTGTGGAATTTCCCCGTGGGTTTCCTCTGGGTGCTCCGGATTCCTCCCACAGTCCAAAGATGTGCAGGCCAGGAGATTTGGCCATGCTAAATTACCCGTAGTGTTAGGGGGTAAATGTAGGGGTAAGGGTGTGCCGCGCTTCGGCGGGTCGGTGTGGACTTGTTGGGCCTGTTTCCACACTTTAAGTAATCTAATCTAAGAGCAGGACAGTCGAAATATCAGGTATAAATCCATCATCAGGAATGTGGCGGGAGGGGGAACTGAAAGATAAATGGGAGGGTAGGAGCTGGGCTGGTGGGAGGGTCACTGGGAGGGCGATAGGAAGATCTAGTTTAGAGTGAGAGTGATATGTCGGAGGGGAGGGTGGACTAGATAGGTGGGAAGGAAGATGGACAATTAAGACAGTTCAAGACGGCGATGCTAAGTTGAACCTGTGATGAGGTTTGGGGAGTGGTGATTTGGAAATTGGTGAAGTTGATGTTGATGCTATATAGTTTGAGGATTCCAGCTATCCTACCACCTATCCACTTCACCCTCCTCTCCGACCAATCACCATTACACCCTACCTGCATCTACTTATCGCCTTCCAAGCTCCCACCCATCCAGCTACAGCCCCACCCTCCTATTTATTTCTCAGCCACCCCCCCTTACCCCCCCCCCCACTTTCCTGATGAAGGATTTATGACTGAAACGTCAACTCTCCTAACTCTCGGATTCTCCACACCTACTGTGTTTTTCCAGCCCCACACATTTCAACTTTGATCTTCAGCATCTGCACTCCTCACTTTCTTTCAGCCTCTAATAGTAAGAAATGGAAGTATTTTCACTCTTTCTGACATGTTATTCAAGAGCGTGATAATTTGTGGAATGGTGACTGAAATTAAGCATTCCCTTGTGTAACATCAGGTTTGAGTGCCAAATCAATATTGGGGAAGTAACAGTGAGAGTGAGCGACAGAGTGTCAGTTCCACGAATACAGTTTGTTCTTGTAGTTAAGATCCAAGATGGGAGAGACACCCCTTGTGGTGGAGAAGGCAAAGGAAGACTAAGGGACTGGGGAGTTAAATGTAAAAATGCCCAGGAATTTTTCCAGATAGTGTAGTAACAAGATCCCACTGTCATAGGTTACAGTAGGAAGTCATGGATAGATTACGTATTCAGCACTTCAAATCAAGTGCGGCCCATCCTGAATCCCAGGGAGCCTTGGAAAGTTAGCATCAGAAGCTGAAGGCCATGTTAATAGCGTACTGTCAGGATTACCCGAATGATTGGGATAAAGATGCCCCATTATATTGTTTGCCATCGGAGATATCCCAAATAAATCAACTCAGTTTACTTTCTTTGAATTAATATTCATACGTGAATTGAGAGGTCCTTTCAAATTAATATAATATAATATAAATATAAAGTCAGCGATCTCACACTTGGATTATGTATATGAGGTGAGGTAGAGATTCTATCGAGTAGGTGAGTTAGCTAAACAGCATCTGAAGAGGGCACAGCATAGAGTGAAGCAGGTGGCAGATAAAAACTCTGAAACTTTGAGGATTTCCCCTGGGATGATGCATTAGTATTGCCACCAGTGGTTCGAAATCCCTTCAAAGCCAGATTTCGTGGCACCTTTCAAATAAAAAAAAAATGCTGAGTCAGTTAAACTATCTGGTAAAGATACCGGATATGACAAAAACGTTATCGAGTGTGTCATGTGAATGTATAATGCACCATCCACATTCAGGAACAGAGTTGTGGCCAGAGGAAAAAAAATATGTAGTTTATCTGTATGATGCAGCGATCTTTAGCAAGTGATTGAAAGCTCACATGTTACAGTTGGCAGAGCATGTTGAACGATTGCAAGAAGCAAACTTGGTAATAAACTTAAAGAAAACTGAATTCGCGAAGGCAGAGGTGACGTTCTTGGGACATTACATTGGACATGGAAGGTTGACCGCACGAACACAAAGACGAAGGGCTTTGAGGAATTTCGACGACCATCCTTGAAGAAAGAGGACCTTCGATTGTTGGAACTGAGTGTATAGTATCGGAAGCTTGTTCCAAACGTCCGCAGCGTATTGGCACCAGTGATGGATTTATTTAAGATGAACACAGAATTGTGGTGGACAGAACAATTCCGGGGGGCATTTGAGAATTTTAAAGCAGGATTAATCACCCCACACCAGTTTTAGTTGCACCAAATATTTTGAAACCCTTTGAAAATTGTGTCTGATGCTCGGGATATAGGAGTCGGAAATGTATTGATACACAAAGAGGATAATGGAATAGAATGGCCAATTGGCTACTGGTCGAAAAAACTCAATATCCACGGAAGAAAAAATCTCCATTATTGAAAAAGAATGATTGAGTTTCGTACTGGCCTGACAATATTTTAATATTTATATGAAAAACAAATTGTCGGAGATGGTTGTGGACAAAAATGTACATGTTGTGGGTTCTAAAATGTGATAGCAGATGTGTTATCGTGGATTCAAAGGAAAACATTTCGATAAGATTTGACTTATTCCAATGTTATATATGTGTGAATAACTAATATGAATGGGAATGCTAAGATTAATGCTTTTGTATTTCATAACAATGGGAACAAGAATTAGAGGAAAAGGAATAATGACATCTTTTCATTCTAATGGTTCATTTTCTTTTCTGAAGTGGGGAGATGTTATGAAGCCGAAACCATGTCTTGTCACTAAGACAGAATGGGTTTTGCTGAATAGAAAGTATAGCCACAGATGCCAGCTAAAGGTCAGGCTGTTTCACATGTCACCATTAGCTGCGAAATGGATACCTGAGTTTTGCTTGCTGTGTTGACAACAATTCAAATATTACCAAAGAGTTTAAGTAACGTTCAGGATACCAGAAGCCAACGGAATTTGAATATTATTATTTGCATACTTGGAAAGCAATCAATTTATGTGATATACTGTATCTTGGGGAGTATATAAACCCAGCATTTTGAACACGAGAGGGAGAGCCACTGCCATTGAACAACAGAGTAACTGCTGTAGAGCAGGAGTGCTAACTGGCCATCCCAAACACTCTCTATCAAATGTGGATGCCATATCCACTTGCAGTAAAAAAGAATCATGACCCAGAGAGATCAGCAGCTGGAAGAGTGAACAGAGCAGGGAAGATTGAGACTGTGTGGTCTTGATATTGTAATGTTTAATATGTGGGTTGTGGGAACAGCATATTTTTACAAAGTTGGAGTGAGATAGTAAGTAGTTAAGAAAAGAGGAGCTTGCATATGTGAATAATTGTTGTTTCGTGTTCACTATTAAGAAACTAACTTGTTAATTTTTGTTTAAATAGTGGAATGTAGGAGATCTGTGTGGCTCATATTTTAACAGACTATGCGATGAAGCGAGCTTTTCTGGTTTTAAGTAAGACAGTGGTTCGACTCCACCTTGTAAATATCCATCCTCGCTATTCCCATTTCCCTGCAGTTAGCCCATATCCTCCTAGTCCTTTCATATCCACATATTTATCCAAATGCTTTTGAAATGTTGTTAATGTATCCCCCTCAACCACATCTGCTGGCAGCTCATCCACGTACCAGCCCTCTGTGCAAAGACGTGACCCCTCAGGTTCACTTATATTCCTTCCCCTCTAACCTTAAACTGATCCCCTCTAATCCTCAATTCTCTAAATCTTGGAAAAAGTCTCAGAGCATTAACCCTATCAATACTCCTCGTGATCTTATACAGATCTATAACGTTCCACCCCTCAGTCTCCTACACTCTAAAGAAAAGGTCCTAGCTTCTCCAGCCTCTCCCTATAACTCAGACCGTTGGGTCCTGGCAACGTCCTTGTCAATTTCTTCTGCTCTCTTTCTAATTTCACAGCATCCTCCCCATAACAAGGTGACAAAAACTGAACACAATACTCCACATCAGGCCTTACCAAAGTCCTGTGTAACTGCAACATAACTTCCCAACTTCTATACTCAATGTCCTGCCTGATGAAGGCCACTTTGCCAAAAGCCTTCTTCACTGCCCTGTCTACCTGTGACTCCACTCTCAGAGAACTGTGCACCAGAACGCTAAGGTCTTTCTGTCCACTACACCCCTTAAGGCCCTCCCATACAACGTGAAACTCCTACCTTGATTTGAGTTTCTGAAATGCAAGACCTCACACCTCTATATTAAACTCCATTTGCCATTTATCAACCTACATCCCCACTTAATAAAGGTCCTGCTGCAATTTCTGAGAAACGTCCTCACTGATCACGATACCACTTATTTTAGGGTCATCTGCAAACTTACAAATCATGCCTTGAACATTCTCAACCCAAACATGGATAACAAAAAGCAATGGAGCCAGCCTCCGGTCTGGCAAACATTCTTCCACTAAACCCTCTGCTTCCTACCATCAAACCAACTGTATATCCAATTGGCCATTTCAGCCAGCATTTCACGCGATGTAACCTTCCCGAGCAGCCTGCCATGTGAGATTGGAGTAGAGAGTGGATTGCTGGAAAAGCACAGCAGGTCAGGCAGCATCCGAGGAGCAAGAGAATCCACGTTTTGAGCATAAGCGATTCATCAGGAATCAGCATCAGTTACCTCATTCAGTCCCTTTGTAAGTGCGTTGAGGGGGAATGGCCTCCTCCTGTCCTGTATAACTGACTCAAGGGGCTGAATGGCTTCCTCTTGTTCCTGTGTAAGAGACTCAAGGGGCTGAATGGCCTCCTCCTGTTCCTGTGTAAGGGACTCAAGAGCCTGAATGGCCTCATCTTATTGCTTTGTCAGTGACTCAACGGACTGACTGGCTTCTTCCTTGTCCGATTGGACAAGGCCAAGGGCCTAACTGGGTTACCCCTGGTTCCTGTTTGACAATTCGATGTGCTGACAAGTGTGACAATGCAGCAGCTTTAAGAGGTTACTTTGTCCTGGTTTCTTTTAAGAAAGAGATTGAACGCTTGTTACCAAGCTGTCTAGTTCAGACCACTTGAGAAAACAGCTAGCGAGGCCTTAGGTTTATCTTAATGCAGCCTGAATAAATGTGGCTAGTAATCACAGATTAGGATCTCTGGGCTTTGGTTTCTGACTAACATCAGAAACTATTGGGGTCTCAATAGAGTTGGAAGCTTCAGTGACTATCTCCTGGCTGTTACTCTCTCTGAATTTTCTCTTGATGCAGTTTTTAATTCCTGGATTGGAGAAATGTTTGTGACATTCTGTGTCTGAAATTTCCTTTCTGCCAGGGGCTGTGTTTATGGGATTTTCCTATATTGGAACATTTCATTGGTAATAGTTCCTAGATCTTTTATTCTGTTAACTTGTCCGATAGAACTACGTTATTCTAAATTCCTCTTTCTTTGGTTTCATTTTATCTTTCATGTTTAAATAAATGGTGTTTTGCTTCACACCAAGTAGATTGACCAGTCACATTGCATCTGCGACAGACATTTTACATTTCCTTTAAAATAAGAAAACATTAGAGTCTCGGCTACCACCTACAGATATTTTCGAAGGTCTCTGGTGTGGTCCATTACACTGGACTCCTTCTCTTCCTGAGTAATAGGCTGGAGGCATTGAATAGTCTGTCCCTATTCTTCTCCAATAGTGTCAATGGGCTAAATGATTTCCTCATATTCCTGTGAAACCAGCGTGAGGTGCTGAATGAACGCTTCATTTCACTGTGGCAATGTGCATAATCTATCAGTACTGTTACGTGAATGTTACTGACCCTTTAACAGCACAAGCCTGAATGGAGTCTGGGTCTTGCTGCTCATGGACACACACCAGTTCAGGAGCTGACAGTGGACAAATGTTCTGAACATTGTGTAATCTTCAGTGACTATCCCCTCTTCTGATATTATGGTGGGGAGGTGAGGGTGGGGAGACATTGATGAAGCAGCTGAAGACGTTTGTGAAGAGGATGCTACCCTGAGGATCTCCCACAGAGGTGACCCAGGACTGAGATGATGAACAGCTTCCTTTTTGCCATGTTTGACTCCAAACACTGGAGAGTTTACTCTGATTTCCATTAAATCCAGTTTTGTTCAGCTCCTTGATGTCAGGGCCAGTCAGTTTTACCTGGACCCTTGAGTCAACCTCTTTTGTTCATATCAATAAGCCATAATATAGGAGCAGCAAGTGTTTTCTTCAAACAGGTGGTGTTGAATGTCAAGATTTTTTTTCTCAAGAGTGTTCGTGGAACTCGATGACTGAAAGTATTTGAAGAGGAGGTAGATGGAAATTGACCTGTCAGGCTTGTCAGTGAACAACATACCCCTGTTTCTGATGTTCTCCCATTCTGTTATTGGAAAGTTAGTGGGTGTTATTTTCATGAATGTTCTGTTATTGAATATTGTAGTAGGGAGACCAGAGGATTTTGTAAGCCATCGCTGGGTGTGGAGTTGGCTGTATTCACAGTGAATCTGGGTCTGCAACATGACCAACAAATGAAGCACAAGTTGCAGAGACGGGAAGCTCTGTAAAGTGAGATAAGGGGCCACTTTCATACCCTGCCTGGGTTTTCCAATTACATTTCCCAAATCACCTCAAAGCGTGTGGGACTGTACTGAGGGGCTGAATGGTCTCCTCTGTTTCTGTGCACCAGGTTATAGGAGTAATTAGCCTCCAACTCCTCCTGTCTAGCAGGTTTGAGAGGCTGAATGGAACACAGGAACATGGGACTGAAGAACAGGAGCAGGTCATTAGATACTTTGAACATTCTCCACCAGGCACTAATATCGTGGCTGATCAGGTTGGGATCTCAGCCCCACTTTCATGTGTGTGTCCCATTATCTGTGACTCACTTCCCTGTCAAATATTTAACTAACGCAGCTTTCTATCAATGTGAAGAGAGAGGCACGATAAACTTCCAGTGAACAGTATTTCGTTCTGAAATGTCCTTTCAGAATTTTTTGTATTCCCTCATAGAATTAGAGAGCCATGCAGAACGAAAACAGACCCGTTAGTCCAATCTGTTCACTCCGATCAGATATCAAATCTGATCTCATCCCATTTGCCAACATTTGGCCAATATCCCTCCTCTTTCAGATACTTTTTAAATGTGCGATTGTAACCGCCTTCAGCGCTTCCTCTGACAGCACTTTCCGGACACACACCACTCTTTGTAGAAAACATTTACCCGAAGGTCCCTTCTAAATTATTCGCTCTCTCGCCTTCAACCTCTGCCCTCTTGTTCTGGACTCCCCTATCCTGGGAAACAGAATATGGCTGTTCAGAATATCCATGCCCCTGATGATTTTATTCAACTCTATAATGTTACCCCTCAGTTTCTAGCACTCCGGGGGAAACACCTTAATCTAACCAGCCTTTCCCTAAAACTTAAATCTTTCAGTCCTGCACCATCCGTGTAAAACTTTTCTGCAGCTAACCGAATTGTATGCAGTATTCTTAAAGTGGCCTCAGCAGTATCCTATACAGATGCAACATGCCACGCCAACTCCTATACTCAATGCTCTGACTGATTAAGGCAAATGTGCCAAATGTGTTCTGCACCACACTGTCTACCTGTGACTCCACTTTCAAGGAACAATGCACCTGCAGTCCAAGGTCCCATTGTTCCACAACATGTCCCAGGATCTTACCATTAAGCGTATAATTTCTGCCCTGATTTGCCTTCCCAAAATGCAAAACCTCGTATTTATCTAAATTACACTTCATCTCTCACTCCTTGCCCCTTTGTCCCATTTAATTGTGGTCTCGTTGTACCCTGAGATAATCTACAACACCACCTTTCTGATGTCATTTGGAACCTTACTAACTATGGCCCAAATATTCACATCTAAATCCTTTACATAAATGATGAAATGCAGTGAACTCAGTACTGATTCTTACAGCACACTGCTGCTCACAAGCCTCCAGTCTGAAAAATACCCCTCTTCCTTCAAGCCAATTGTGACTAGCTTCTCCTGTATCCCATGTGACCGAAACGTCCTAATTTGTCTATCAATCGGAATGTTATGAACATCTTGCTGAGGTCCATGTAGACAATGTCTACCAAACTGCGTTCATCAATCTTCTTTGTCACTTCTTCAAAAAACTCAACCAAATTAATGAGACATGATTTCCCATGCAGAAAGCCACGTTGTCTACCCCGATCAGCCCTTGCCTTAGCAAATGTATGTAAATCCTTTCCCTCAGAATCCCCACCAACAACTTACTCACCCCTGACATCAGGCTCACCGGTCTATAGTTGCCCTGCTTTTTGGGTCACTGTTTCATTTTATAGTCCCAATCTTCCACTGCTCACAACAAATGTTAAATATAACCAGGTTGGTGAGATGGCCCATGATATCAGTCTCAGACTGTGTCAGGGTCAGTTTTAGGAACAAGTCAGGCTAGTTTGTTTAATCTGCTGAAATAGCACGTTTATGATCCAGAGCAATGTCACTCAAACTATGATGGAAAGATGAATGGCAAAGGTTTGGAAAATGGAAATAAAGAATCAACATTTCCCTTTCTAAAAACACTGGCGCGCGCACACACACACACACACACACACACACACACACACACACACACACACACACACACACAGGGTGGACAAATCCCCAGGACCGAATGGGATCTATCCCAGGTTGCTGAGGAAGGCGAGAAAGCAAATATCTGGGGCCATGACTGATGTCTTTATGGCATTCTTAAATGCAGGTGAGGTGCCAGAGGATTGGAGGGTAGCTTATGTTGTCCCCCTGTACAAGAAGAGTAGTAGGGATATTCCAGATAACTGCAGACCAGTGAGCCTGTCGTCAGTGGTGGGAAAGTTGCTGGAGGAGGTACTGAGAGATAGGATCTATTTATATTTAGAAAGGAATGAGCTTATCAGAGATAGGCAACGTGATTTTGTGTGGGTGAGATTCTGCCTTACCAAATTAATAGATTTCTTCGAGGTAGTGACCAAGTTAATAGATGAAGAAAGGGCTGTTAATGGCATGTACACGGACTTTAGTTAGACGTTTGATAAGGTTCCCCATGGTAGACTAATGGAGAAATTGAAGTCATATGGTGTGCAGCGTATTCTAGGTCGGTGGATAAAGAACTGGTTGAGAAACCGGAGACAGAGAGGAGTAGTTGAAGGGAGTTTTTCGAAATGGAGAAAGGTGACCAGTGGTGTTCCACAAGGGTCAGTGTTGGGGCCAGTGTTGTTTGTAATATATATAACTGATCTGGAAGAGGGCACTGTTGGTATGATTATCAAGTTTGCAAATTACACGAAGATTGGTGGAGTTGCAGAAAGCACAAGGAACTGTCAGAGAATACAGAAGGATATAGATAGACTGGAGAGTTGGGCAGAAAAGTGGCAAATGAAGGGCTTGTTCCTGGGCTGTAAATTTTCTTTGTTCTTTGTGCACACACACACACACACACACACACACACACACACACACACACACACACACACACACACAAACAAACACACACACACACACACAGGCACACGCACACAGGCACACGGACGCACGCACGCGCACACAATAAACAAAATCTCTGCAACTTCAAGTTGAAAGAACTTTGCCCAGACATTAGTGTAACTCATGATAAAAGGAAAAACTGAGAGATTGTCCAAAATGTTATTCTGCTTCTGAAGACATTCTACTCACACAAGCTGCTAACAATAGGATTTCATCCTGGAACAGTTGGATTTGGCTGAATTCCCTTTCCATTAGACAGTGACGAGATTCCAATGAATTCTGGTCAGGGATAACCCAAAGAGTGGCACAGTGGCTCAGTGGTTAGCACCGCCACCTCACAGCACCAGGGACTTGGGTTCAATTGCAACCGTGGGAGATTATCTGCGTGGAGTTCGCACATTCTCCCCTGTCTGCGTGAGACTCTAATTGGTGCGCCAATTTCCTCCCACAGTCCAAATCTGGGCAGGTTAGGTGAATTGGTCATGCTAAATTGACCATAGTGTTCTGGGCTTTTTAGGTTAGTTACATTAGTCAGGGTAAATGTAGGGGAACGGATCTGGGATGGTTACTCTTTGGAAGGTTGGTATGGACTTGTTGGGCAGTTTCCACACTGCAGGAATTCTATAAAAATAAGAATGGTAACGATGTCTATAGAGTTCTTATTTTAGCTCGCACACATTGCTGTGATGAGGAACAATGAAGGAGAGAGAGTGCAACAGGCCATTCCTTCTCGGCAGATTACATTTTCCTCCCTCTCTGAGCTGAATCACACAATAATGTCATCCTCTCCCAAACTGGACCATGTGATGTCTCCTTGTACATTGTTCAAACTGTCTCCATCACATTCCCTTTTCCATGTAGGTGCATCATTGCTGCTGTCATGCACAGAGTCATACCCTTAGCAGAAAATGGTCTCGGTCGATTTGAAGATATGACTATATGTCCCTGCGTCATTAAAAAGTAAAATGTTTCATGTATTCAGAATACCTGTGTTAAGATGAATGAATTTTTTTAAACAAATACAGAAATTGCTGGAAAAGCTTGGCAGGTCTGTCAGCATCCAGATTGAGGGGTAAATTTACAGAGGTTTATAAAATCATGTGGGACACATAGCATCCAGATTGAGGGGTAAATTTACAGAGGTTTATAAAATCATGTGGGACCCATAGTCTCGCTACCTGGAACACTGTATCCAGTCTGGTCATCCTACCCGCTCATTCCATAGGCAACCACCCTCTGCTTGAAAACGCTACCCCTTAGGTGACTTTTAAATGTTCCCCTCTCACCTTAAAGCTATGTCCTCTAGTTTTGGCCTCCCCTGCACTTAGAGAATACCTTGACTATTCACTTTGATATTATGGACCTTGATATTATTAAGTTGGAGAGGGTTGAGAAGAGATTAACCTGGATGTTGCTGGGAATGGAGGGATTGAGCTATGATGAGAGGCTGAATGTGCTGGGACTTTTTTCACTGGAGAGTATGAGATTGAGGGGTAAATTTACAGAGGTTTATAAAATCATGTGGGACACAGAAAAGCTGAAGCTGTGACGTCTTTTCCCAAGAGTTGGGGATTCCAAACTGAGGGATATTTTAAGGTGCGAGGAAAAACATGAAAAGAAATCATGAGAGGTAAATATTTTAGACCGAAGCTGGCTTGTGTGTGGAAAAACTTCCAGAGGAAGTCGTGAAAGCAGGGACAGTTACAACGTTTAAAGGACATTTACATCAGTCCATGGATAAGACATCAGTTTGGATGGTGCTGTGAGCAGCTGCCATCTCCCTCCCCCCGTCTGAATGGATCCCTGCTAGTTTTCTCCCTCTGCCAATGTCTGTGCAGTGGCGTGTGCAGGCCAGCAAAGGGTGGAATTGCATCACTTTATGGATCACAGAGACAGCCAAACCTGCCCCACACAGAGACACACACATATACACATAGCAATTGTTAGGACACGGCGTGAAGCTCATCTGGGAATTTAAACTAAACATAAAGAAATGCTCAATTCACACTGTCAACTGTTAAAATATGAGTGACAGAGAATTCCTTAATTCCACTGATTAAATAAAAACATGAATTTATTTTTTCACTTTGAAAGTGAACATTTTACATCAACTATTCACAACTCTGAGACTCCTTTCTCTTAACTGCTTATTACCCGACTCCAGCTCTATACCAATATACTGTTTCAATAAAATGCTTATTTTAGTTTCATAAACTTAGTTTCAAAACCACACAGCAGCTGTTGTTTCATCTGACCTGATATCCCCTTTTCCCAGCTTTCCTGGGAAGACTGGCTCATGTTACAGAATACTATCAATGTGATTATATTTGAGCATTCTGAAACCTGAGAACACTTCCTTCCATGACACTGTCTCTCAGTCTCCCCCTCTCTGTCTATTTCCCAAAACTCTCCCATGTGGTGATATTTAAATTGATTCCCCACCATCTCTCTCTGGCAGTGATGTTCACACCCACAGCACCTCCTTGTCAGGGCAACAAGGGAGATATGGAGCTGTAAATGGGTGGGAGCTGCATATCCTAACACTTCCAGCATGGGCTGGAAGTTTCCCCACGCTGGGCAGTAATCTAACACAATGTTACTGAGCAATGCACTGGGGTGGGATACACAGTCCTACATGCTGGGAGGGTAACTGCTCCTTGGTTACAGATCAATGCACTGGGGTGGTGTACACCGTCCTCCATGCTGGGAGGGTAACTGCTGCTGGGTTACAGATCAATGCACTGCGGGGCTGTACACAGTCCTACATGCTGGGAGGGTAACTGCTCCTGGGTTACAGATCAATGTACTGGATGGGGTACACAGTCCTACATGCTGGGAGGGTAACTGCTCCTGGGTTACAGATCAATGCACTGCGGGGCTGTACACAGTCCTACATGCTGGGAGGGTAACTGCTCCTGGGTTACAGATCAATGCACTGGGGTGACGTACACAGTCCTACACGCTAGAAGGGAAACTGCTCCTGGTTTACAGATCAATGTACTGGGGTGTGGTACACAGTCCTACATGCTGGGAGGGTAACTGCTCCTGGGTTACAGATCAATGTACTGGGGTGTGGTACACAGTACTACATACTGGGAGGGTAACGGGTGCTGATTTACAGATCAATGCACTGGGTTAGGGTACACAGCCCTACGTCCTGGGAGGGTAACTGCTCCTGGTTTACAGATCAATGTACTGGGGTGGGGTACACAGTCCTACACGCTAGAAGGGTAACTGCTCCTGGTTTATACATCAATGCACTGGTGTGGTTTACACAGTCCTACATGCTGGGAGGGGAACTTCTCCTGGTTTGCAGATCAATGCACTGAGGTGGGGTACACAGCCCTACATGCTCGGAGGGTAACTGCTCCTGGTTTACAGATCAACGCAGTGGGGTGGGGTACGCTATCCTACATGCTGGGTGGGTAACTGAGCCTGGTTTACAGATCAATGCACTGGGGTGTTGTACACAGTTCTGTGTGCTGGGAGGATAACTGCTCCTGGTTTACACATCAATGCACTGGGGTGTTCTACACGGCCCTACATGCTGGGAGGGTAACTGCCCCTGGTTTACTGATAATTAAACAAGTGATCACTGCACAGTTCGCTGTAATGGTCAGAATATCTGGTTGAGGCTTATAGATAATGCAATGATGTGGGCTTTGCAGCTCCCCATGCTGGATGGGTATTTGTTTCAGCTTCACACATCAGTGTCCTTCTGTTGCCTGCACAGCTCTCCATGCTGGACAGATATCTAATCCGGGATTGAAGATCCATGCATTGCTGTGATCTGCACACCTTAACCTGCTGAATTCTTGCTGGAGGAACACAGCAAGCCAGGCAGCATCAGGAGGTGCGGAATTTGATGTTTCGGGTGTAGCCCTCCTTCAGGACTCCTGCAGAAGGGTTACACCAGAAACTTCGACTTCTCCACCTCCTGATACTGCCGGGTTTGCTGTGTTCTCCCAGTTTCCAGCCTGTCTACTTTGGATTCCAGCGTCTGCAGATATTCTGTCTCTACCCAGGCTTTCCATAGTACACAGACGTCTTGTCTGCATTTGAAGATAAGTTCCTTGACATGATTTGTGCAGTGTTTCACTCTGGACAGATTCCCTGATCGTATTGACCAATGCAACGGATGAAGCAGGATAGATTGCTGGGTTGTACTGAGCAGTACACTGGCCTGGTCTGTACAGTGTTCCACGGTGAATAGACATCTCCTGTGGATTTGGGGAGGGAGGGTTTCTTGTGGTTAATGTTGCATTTTTGTCAGTAATTCAGACCTTCCCATCTGTTATTCCAGATCCAATTGTTTTAATAATTTCCTGAATACAGGGACACATTGGAAAATCTCAATGGGTCCCCAATCAAACGGCTCCCTTTGCCTCCAGGCTGATGGATAATGGGTTTGCTTTCCTTCCTCACAGTTAACGTAGTGACCATCTACGTCCTGCTTTATAAAGATTGTGGATTGTCTCCATGTGTCAGACGTTACCTGGGTATATGGTGTCTGGGGTGGTTCTGTGAGGTGGATTGAGAATGTGGTCAATCTAACAATTTCAGCTGTTCTGGCAATGCCTTTAGATCCCATTCCTGCGATTGTCCCTCCATCTCTCACCCCATTAATGTGACAGTGTTCCCAGGCACAGTACATCATGTTGGTGGAGTGGATAGTGGGGAAAGATGTTGGACAGGTCACGGAGTTCCCCGGAACGTTCTGTCCCCGGCATTATAACTGACATTCCCCGGAACGTTCTGTCCCTGACATTGTTTGTGAACAGCCGGACGTCAGTGAATTGAACAAACGATAAGATCCCGAGGGAAGATATCCCGTTCCAGGCAGAAGGAGACACTGTTCCGAAGGCCGCTCAGGCAGTTAAAGCGGTGAATACATATTCCCTGCATTTACATTTCTTCATGACACAGGATCGACCACAATTTAGACCAAAATACAGGAATTCCCAAACTCCGTTTGTCTTCAGGAAACCGGGACAGAATCCTTCAGGGCAACAACACTCCCACCCTCCGTATTAGGAACTGGGAAGGAGTGACCTGTGTCTGCTCTCGAGTGATCGAGTGTGTGGGAATGTTCTAGAAACCAAATGTCCTTATGGATGTGTCTCTGTGTGTTTGGGGAGGGAGGGTTTCTAGTGGTTTATGTCTCATTTTTGTCAGTAATTCAGATTACTGTTGTTATTCCAGATCTAATTATTTTAATAATTCCCTGAATACAGGGACACATTGGAAAATCTCAATGGGTCCCCAATCAAACGGGTCCCTTTGCCTCCAGGCTGATGGATAATGGGTTTGTTTTCCTTCCTCACAGTTAATGTAGTGACCATCTACGTCCTGCTTTATAAAGATTGTGGATTGTCTCCATGTGTCAGACGTTACCTGGGGGCCATGGCATCGGCGGATCTTCTGGTCATTATCCTCGACCTGATCCTGAGACACATTCCCATTGTTTATCGGGAACAGTTTTATTTCCTGATGGACGCTGTCCCCGTGTGTAATATCCACGCCGTCCTGATTTATGCAGCCACTGACTGCTCTGTCTGGTTCACCGTCACTTTCACCTTTGATCGGTTTGTGGCCATCTGTTGTCAGAAGCTGAAAAGTAAATATTGCAGTGAGAAAACGGCGGCTGTGGTTCTGGGAGCAGTGACTGTGTTGAGCTGTTTAAAGAACATTTTCTGGTATTTTATGCTCACGGCTCGGTATTGGCTGTGGAACCTCCCCTGGTTTTGTGATATAACAGACGCTGTACGTTACTCCAGTGTCTGGGCCACAATCGAGTCCCTCCACCACATTCTAACCCCGTGTGTCCCATTTCTCCTGATTGTGCTGCTCAATGTTCTCACCGTCAGACACATTTTAGTGACCAGCAGAGCCCGCGGGAGACTCTGCGCTCACACTAATGGGGACGGTCAGTCTGACACTGAAATGAGAAACCGAAAAAAATCGATCATTTTACTGTTTGTGATCTCGGCCAATTTCATCCTGTTATGGTCAGCTTTAATGCTGTTTTCTATATCGTACCGGATGACACATATTGTGCATTCCTCTCTGCATCTCCATCGCTTTGTTCTGGAATTGGGCTTTATGCTGCAGCTCCTCAGTTGCTGCACAAACACCGCGATTTATGCTGTGACCCAGACTAATTTCAGGCAGCAGCTGAAGAATGTGCTGAAATATCCCTTCACCCAAATCCATCCATCCATCAAATTCCCTCGTTAATCAATCCATCCGGAATTTTCTCATTTCAGTTCAGTGTTTCAGCGATGGAGCAGCCTATCACTATGGTAACAGACTGAGGGTAGCGCTAGTTTGTCCATCCTTATCCCACAGGGGGGTTACAGGGAAACATCTCAATGTTTCTCACAACTCAGGGGCCAGTGAGAAAAGGCACCATCCCACTGACTGTGTCCATCGCTTCCATTTGTAAACAATGAAAAATGTTCATGAAAGCGTGCCGAGCAGCAGAGTCACCGATGTTGTTGTGTGTCTTTATGTTGGAGAAGCTGAGCTGGAGAGGGACAGACTCAGCCCCAAGTCCTGGTCCTCAGGGAAGGGAGGGCAACGCTACAAATCCACAATTCAATGGCTGAGCTATTTCAGGTTTTGTATTATACAGTACATACAATACACCATATACATTGTTGCATAGAGCTATTTGTCTATGCATAAATATTGGAGCTGATCTGTTTACATGTAAATATTACTGTGCATCGAACTATCTCAGTTTATTTAGAAATCTTTTTTTGTATAGGAACTGTTTGTTTATAAATACAAATATTGTTGTGGATGGGAAGTGTTCATGTTTATATTTAAATCCTGTTTTGTTTTGGAGATGTTCATGCTTTTTCATAAATATTGTTGTGGATTCGAATTGTTATGAATTATATCCCAGACCAGAACAACTCGCTGTATCAAAATCTTTTGCTCAATTCGATGGGCCGTGATAACATCAGCAACAGCACATTTGTCTTGTGTGTCAGAGAGAGTAGTTACATTTCACTTAAACCCTTCCTCAATCTCATTAAGAAGTGATTAATCAAAGAAACGACATGTTTTTACAGTTGAACCAAATAAAATAAAATTTTATACTAAGTTAGAAAGATAGAATAATCTGGAGTGTATATGTCCATCCCTGTTTCCCTTCAGTGTTGTTTGGATTTGTTTGGACTGGGAACAGGGACTTCAGTTTAGAAATAATTGAATGAACAACAGAATTGATTTTTTAAAAATTTCACTGGCATTTCAGTGAAGATTCTGAAGTCTGCTCTAAACCCACCAGATGGCAGACTATTGTAAATTCCCTATGGAGCAGTCAGGCAAACTCACGGCAATGTGCTCTGACCCCACTAGAGGGCAGACTATTGTAAACACCACATGGAGCAGTCAGACAAACTCACAGGCAATGTGCTCTGACCCCACTAGAGGGCAGACTATTGTCAACACCACGTGGAGCAGTCAGACAGACTCACAGCAATGTGCTCTGAGCCCACAAGAGGGCAGATTATTGTAAACTCCCCATGGGCAATCAGACAGACTCACAGCAATGTGCTCTGACCCCACAAGAGGGCAGACTATTGTAAACTCCCCTTGGGGCAGTCAAGCAGATTCCGGACAGAGATCAGAATAAAATTACATTAAATGTATGCACTGAAGACAAGAAGCAGTATAAAGTTCCCAACATTTTACATCTTGGTAAAGCACGCTGGAATGAGAAGGAGAAAAGAGGCATTATGTAGCAATCCAAACCAAACAGCTTCTGGAGAGAATTACAGATTAAAAAGAGGATATCTTCAACTGGACGTTAATGTAATGCGGCTTTTTTTTTCAGGAGCATCCAAATGCGACAGGATCGATGCTTAAACTGAGAAAAGGAAGGGGACTGTGTTCATCCAGAGAAGATGTATTCTCATTCCGATAAAACTGAAACTCAGCATAGCTCACTGGTTCATGGTATTTGCATCTGTCTGTGCAAACACCTTGTGTAAACAGGTGGAATAAACTTGTATTAATTTGGGCAAAACTGTTGTATCAATCTGCACAAAACTCTTGTCTTAATTCGTGCAATAAGGCTGTGCTCAGCGAGGCAAAAATGTTGGATGAATTTATCCAAAGAATGTGTGTTAAATTGGACAAACGTCCTGTATCAGTTTGTTGGGGAAACTTGTGTGGTTTTGTGTTGTGTGTGTCTGGGATTGTTTAGGATTTGAAACTGCAGCTTTGTGTCTGTGCCTGTGTGTGTATTCCCAGGCTGGGCTGAGTGGGTGGTTGGGGGGGGGGACGGGGGTTGTACAGACACAGGAACAGACTGGGGCAGCCCTGGTCGAACCCATTGACCTGCTGTTTCCTCCCAGACCCCCCTGCAATCTCACAAAGATGGTAGTTGGTGTGTTCCATACCTGGATGAGGTGGGTTCCAGGTAATGGAAATGGGAGCTGACTGGATCGGCTGGGATTTGTGAGGAGATGGGGGTTGAGTGATAGACCTGGGGCTATTTAAACCAGGCTCAGGAAGCCATCATTCCTTTTGTCATGTGGCGTGCCGAGGGATGAGTATTGGGGAGTTCGTGTCTCCATGTCACTCTGTGTGATTGTGAGTGAGAGAATGTGTGAGTTGTGTTTGAATCTCAATCCCAGGGGGTTAACACTTTAATCAGCCTCAGTCCCTGATGGGACACAAAGAGAGACCTTGGGGAGATAGAGCCTAGAGCAGCTGGGGGGATGATGAGTTTGGGGCTCCCTACCATCTCCATGTCTCCTCTTGCCTCACTTTTCTCTCGACCTCACTTTCCCCCTTCCCTCTCTGTCTCTGTGTCTCTCCATCCACCTTTCTGTCTGTCTTGTGTTCTCTCCTTCTAACTCACTTTCTTTGTATCTCTCTGCCTTTCTTCCATTTCTGTCTCTCTGTACCTATTCTCTTTCTCTCTCTTTGTCCTCTTTTCTCTCTCTCTGTCTCTTTTCTCTCTTTCTCTTTTCCCTCTCTGTTTCTTTTCTCTCTCTGTCTCTTTTCCCTTTCTCTATCTCTTTCCTTCTCTCTCTTTTCTCTCTCTCTCTTTCTCTCTCTTTTCTCTCTCTCTCTGTCTCTTTTCTCTCTCTGTCTCTTTTCTCTCTCTGACACTTTTGTCTCTCTCTCTCTGTCCCTTTACACTCTCTGTCAGTCCTTTTTTTTACTCTTTCTCTGTCCCTTTTCTCTCTCTCTTTGTCCCTTTTCTCTCTCTCTCTCTCCTCTTTTCTTTATGTCTCTTCTCTCTCTCTCTCTTTTCTCTCTCTCTCTTTTCACTCCCTGTCTCTTTTCTCTCTGTCTGTCTCTTTTCTCTCTCTCTGTCCTTTTTCTCTCTCTCTGTCCCTTTTCTCCGTGTGTGTGTGTCCCTTTTCTCTCAGTGTGTCCGTTTTCTCTATCTCTCTCTCTCTGTCCCTTTTCTCTCTGTGTATGTCCCTTTTCTCTCTCTCTGTCCCTTTTCTCTGTCTCTTTTCTCTCTCTGTCTCTCTTCTCTCTGTCCCTTTTTTCTTTCTCTGATTCTTTTTTTCTCTCTCTGTCCCTTTTCTCTCTCTCTCTCTGTCCCTTCCCCCCTCGACTTTCCCCCCTCGACACCCCCTTGACTTTGCCCCCCTCGACTTTGCCCCCTCGACTTCCAACCCTCGACTTCCTCCCCTCGACTTCCCCCTCGCCTTCCCTCCTCAAATTTCCCCCGCCTCGTCTTTCCCCCCCCAGAATTCCCCCCTCAACATTCCCCCAGGATTGAATGACAGATTTTTAAAAATCTCTTTTCATGTCACGTTCTTTCTCCATCCAAATACAACAGGACCCCCACATTAACGCCCCCAAAAACACGTAATCCCCTCCTCCCCTCTGTGTCCATATATATCGATATATAACATTAAACATCACACAACACTAGCTTTCAGAGAATCCTGTTCCACTATAACCTGGCGTTGTCCCAGTCCAACACTGGTATCTCCATCATCGAAATATAAAGATCACCATTAAGCGTTTAACCAGATTCTTGCTTGAAGCACACAGCAAGATCCCACGAGCAGCAGTGTAACGACAGACAGATCGTGTGTGTCCCTGATGCTGGTTAAGGGTTTGTTTCTGTCTCCTGGACAAGATGGTGAAATCCTCCTGTTGAACAAATTCCAAACATTTCCCCCTTCCTGCTCTGTGCCCTGTACTCTCTGATCCCCGTCTTGTGCTCTCTCCATCTAAGATCTCTCTCTGTTTTCTCTCTCTATCTCTGTTCCCCCTTTCGCTGTCTCCATCTCTGATCTCTCTTCTCAATCTCTATCTGTTCCCCCTCTTACTCTCTCCATCTCCGAGATGTCTCTGTTCCTCCCCTCTCTCCCTCGATCTCTGAAATCTCTTCCCCTGTGTTCCCGCCTCTCGCTGCCTCCATCTCGAAGATCTTTCTCTCTCTCTCAGATTTCTCACATTTTATCGCCCTGCCTATGCACATGACTCTGACATTAGAATGGGGCTTTGTAGAGAGTTTATCATGTTAAGGTATTAATTCCCTACTCCGAGGGTCTTTCCTCCCAGACCCTGGGGGTGTAACCAGTTTGTGTCACAACCCCAAGGCCCCGGTCCCTTTAACACTCGGACTCAAATGCATTTTAAACCAATGAACTTTCAACGGTACAGTCAGCGCTGTCGGTCTCTCTCCATCTCTCTTACTCCCTTCACACCCCCATTCGCCTTATGGTAACAATCCCAGAGAGAACCTGAACCGTACAATTCTTTTCCGTGTGTATGTGTGTAAATGAACGACAAGGAGACAGGACAGTTTCTGATCATTCTCTCTCTGTGTCTGATGATTCCTCGCGGCAGAAGTGATTTAATTCTCTCTGTCTCTGCGTCGTCCCGAGCCTTAGCTCCTGGATCCAATCTCCTCCTCACGCCCAGGGTTAGGGGGAGCGAGGTGTGGGGAAACACACTGAGAAAAAAAAACAAATCAATTTGAAATAAAATACAACAGTGGCACCAAAAGCACAACAAGATCCCACAGCTCTCTGCCTTCCCCAATCTCCTCCGTTACCCTGGTTCAGTTTCATTATTGCAGAATGAATGAATTGCTGACCATCACAGATACATTGAAATATACAGACATCACCGCAGAGCAGTTGACAAGAGGCTAGAAATATTAAAATATATTAATATGCACAGCGAGATCCCACAAGCAGCAATCTAACCCCACACACGTCATGGGTGATGCTGGCTAATTGTTAGTGGTTAGCACTGCTGCCTCACAGCGCCAGAGACCCGGGTTCAATTCCTGCCTCAGGCGACTGACTGTGTGGAGTTTGTACGTTCTCCCCGTGTCTGCGTGGGTTTCCTCCGGGTGCTCCGGTTTCCTCCCACAGTCCAAAGATGTGCAGGTCAGGTGAATTGGCCATGCTAAATTGCCCGTAGTGTTAGGCAAGGGGTAAATGTAGGGATATGGGTGGGTTACGCTTCGGCGGGGCGGTGTGGACTTGTTGGGCCGAAGGGCCTGTTTCCACACTGTAAGTAATCTAATCTAATCTAATATTTGGGTCAAATCCCAAGGCTCCAGTTACCTTATCCCCAGGCTTTAAACCTGTTCAAAAACGACAAGGCCGCAATCCGATAGGAGCTGGTTAACCAGAGGTCCCGGTAAAAGCCAGCCCCCCCTTCCCCAGAGAGAGGAGATTAAACCTCGCGGGTAATACACAGCCAAAACTCACCTGGGCCCAACAGGCTGCAGCCTGTCAAACAGGCCTCAAGACTGGGTTCCCCCTCTGGAGGAAGCCCTTGTTTGAAGGTTTCCTGCTCGCAAACACACACTTTTCAAATCCTCAAGTGCTCAGGAAGATCCCTTTGGGAGGAAAGAGGCAGCATTAGTGGGAAGGCTGACCAGGAAAATCTTTCACAGAGAGATAGCACAGCAAGATCCCAGCTATTCCCCTCTCAGTGAAACAGACAATTTCTTATCAACATCCAAACACAAACACGTCGAGTGATGAGTTGAGTTTTCATGTTGAAAAGTTTTTGAAATGACGGGTTTGCTGCTTAAAACCACTCACTGCCTGCAACGATGGCATTAGGGCAATTGACACACAGCAAGATCCCACAAGTGACAGTGCTGCAGAAGCTCGATAATCTGATCATTTTTATTTCCAGTTTAATTATTTCCTGTCACCCCAGAATCAAATATTGCAACTATTTCACAAACTCACACTGCTCCCCTCTCTCTCTCTTCTGTTTCTCTTGCTCTCACCATTTTCCATTTCTTTCTCTCACTCTCTTTCTCTCTGTGTCCAATTTGATCACCCTGCCTTCTCTATGACCCACTTTCCTCTGATATTGTGACAATTCTTTCCAGAGGATCAGATATTTTGGGTTACAGTTCTCTCCTGAGGGAGTCCCGTCTCCCAGATCCTGGGGGTTTCACCTGTTTGTGTCACCAATGCCCCGGTTACTTTAACCCCAGGCTTCAAACCCGTGTTCTGAGAGGTCCCAGTTAACCAGAGGCCCCGACAAACCAGGCTCCCACCACCACCACACCCCCAGAGGGAATGAAACCTCGGGGGAAGAAACGGACCTCCACTCACCCGGGCCCCACGGGCTGCAGCCTGGCCAACAGGCCTCAGGCCTGTGCTCCCCCCCCCCCCCCGGAGGTTGTTCTTGTCCAAGGCTTTCCTGGTCCCCAGGCATTTTGGATCTTCATTTTCCTGCTTTCCTCGGGATTAGAGAGAGAAGAGATGAGTTGGTGGGGGGCTGGGGGAGCGAGAGCAGTGTGATGCAAAATTACACAGCAAGATCCCAGTTTAAACAGAATCCCATCAATCCTTTCCCCCATCCCCAATGAATTTTGTAACCTCGCAGCAACATCAAAATACAAACAAATCATAAGAAAGCAATTAACCAGAGGCTGAAAACATTATTTAACACATAGACACACACACGTGCGCAAACACACTCTGTCTCAGCCAGACAGGGAGGGCTGCTCCTTCTCCATAAAGAGAGAGAACAGGGTTTGAGAATGAATCTGACCAATTCCTTGCGCACACTTATTCTGGGTGAAGGGTTAGTGGAGCCCAGCCCTGCCCTCTCTCTGACACGTTGCATCATCTGTCAGTCTGCTCCCTGGGGATGTCTGATTGATATGTTAATTCCCAGGACAGCAGCCTTGTGGGTTCTTGCTGCCCACTGAGATGCTAATTTTGGGGCAACAACGTGTCATCTTTCCCAGTTGCTACAACTCTTTTTTTTGAAGCCTTATTAGTTGTGTCAGTGCAGTTTGAAAATATTAAAGGTTACTCCCACACTAGCGTCTCAGAGCCTGATTGTAGGTAGGCTTCCTGAGACACCCACACACACTGGGCTGGGAATGGAAAGGGGGATATTTGCTGAGGTTTTCTTGGGGTTTTTCTGCTGTATGTGTGATTTCTAGAATTAATCTCTGTCTCTGTCCCTGTCTGACTGTCTCTGTGTGTGTCTCTCTGTCACTCTTTTTCTCTCTGTCTCTTTCTCTCTGTTCCTGTGTGTGTGTCTCTCTCTCAGTCTCTATCGCTTTCTCTCTGTCCCTGTGTGTCCTACCTTCTGTGTTTCTTTCTCTCTCTGTCCCTGTGTCTCTCTCTTCTCTGTGTCTCTGTCTCTCTCTCTCTCTGTCTCTCTCTTTCTGTCCCTGTGAGTGTTTCTCTCTCTCGATCTGTCTCTCTCTCTGTCTGTCTGTCTGTCTCTCCTTGCCCTGCTCTACATCCATCCATTTCTAACTTGATTTTCATTTTTGAATTTCCTTTCCCTTTCTCAAAAATATTGGCAGAGTTTGGGAATTTAAATCATGGATCTCGTGCCTGCCCCTCAATACCCACATTTCACCCTCTCTGCTCCCCTGCCTTCAACTCCCCCACACACAGAGACACATACACACACACAGACACAGACACACACACAGACACACACACACACACACACACAGACACACACACACACAAAGACAAACGCAACGACACATACACAGACACCGACACACACGCACAAACAGACACACGCACACAAACAAACACACACACACAGACACACACACACAAAGACAAACGCAAAGACACATACACAGACACCGACACACACGCACAAACAGGCACATACATACACACACACACACACACAAAGACAAGACACGGACAGACAGGCATTGACACACACACACAGACACACACAGACACAGACAAGACACATACACACTTTCACTCACTCGTCCTCTCTCTCTACATTCTTTCTCACACACTCGCTTCTACATATTCTCTCAGTTACACACGCTCATACACACACATTCTCATACACACTTCCTAACACACGCAACCTCACGCACTCACATTCACCATCTCATATATTCTCACCCTCACACGCCCACTCTCTCTCTCTAAAACTCTGTCTCTCTCACAAACACTTGCAAAGTCTCTCACACACACTCTAACACACACTCCTGTCATACACACGCACGTTTTCTCACAGGCACAATCGGTATTTCTCTCACGCAGACTCATACTGTCTTTCCCCCCTCTCTCTCTCACACAGACAATCTATCTCTCTCTCCATCCCCCGTCTCTCTGGCACACACTCACACTGAAAGGGTGAACACAAAACTTTCCTCTCACATGTAGACACTCTCTCGCATGCACACACACTCTCTCACATCCATGCGCTGTCTTTCTCTCTCGGACACACACACACACTCTAATGCTCTCACACTCTTTTGCACATGTGCACACGCTTTCTCTTGGACACACACATTCTCTCGTGCACACTCTTCCACATGCATACATTCTTTCGCTCACACATACCCTCTCTCTCACGTGCGCACTCACTCTCTTTCCCTCGTGCACACACTCTCTCACGTGCGCACTCACTCTCGTTCCCTTGTGCACACACCCTCTCACATGCACATACACACTCGCTTGCAATCGCTCTTTCACATACACACAGACACTTCCTCTCTGTCACTCCACACTCTCTTTCTCTTACACACACACACTCACTCTTTCTTGCACCCACACACACTCTCGTACACATACACTCTCTTTCTCTTACACACACACTCACTCTTTCTTCCACCCACACAAACACTCTCTTTCTTCCACCCACACACACTCTCAAACACACTCTCATGCACCCACTTTGTTGCACCCCCACACACTCTTGCACAATCATCCTCTCTCTCATCACCTCACATGCTCTCTCGCGTTCGCACATGTACACTCAGATGTTCGCACACACTTTCTCTCTGCGTGTCTGTCTGTCCCTCTCTCTGTCCCTGTACCTCTCGTGCTCTCTCTCTCTGCCTCTGTCTCTGTCTGTCTCTCTCGCTGTCTCTCTCTCTCTCTGTCTGTGTGTCTCTGTCTCTCTGTCTCTGTCTCTCTCTCTCTCTCACTGTCCCTCACTCTCTCTGTCTCTCTGTCCCTCTCTCTCCGTGTCCCACTCTCTCCTTGTCTCTCTCTCTGCCCTTCTATCTCTGTGTCCCTATCTTTCTGTGGCCCTCCCTCTCTCTGTGTGTCCCTCTCTCTTGTGTCCGTCTCTCTCTGTGTCCCTCACTTTCTCTGTGTCGGTCACTCTGTCTGTGTCCCTCTCTCTCTGTGTGTCCCTCTCTCCCTATGTGTCCCTCTCTCTCTCTCTGTCCATTATACTGTCTTTGTCCCGCACTTTCTTTGTGTCCCCCACTCTCTCTTTGTCTGTCACTCTCTCTGTGTCCCTCACTCTCTCTTCTTCCCTCATTCCCTCTCTGTCGGTCTCTCTCTTTCTCTCTCTATATCTCTTTCTCTCAGTCTGTCTGTGCCTCTCCTTCTATCCCTCTCTCTCTGTCTCACTCTCTCTGTCCCTCACTCTCTCTCTGTCCTTCTCTCTGTGTGTCTCTCACTCTCTCTGCGTCCCTATCTCTCTGTGTCCCTCCCTGTCTCTCTCTGTCCCTCTCTCTTTGTGTCCCTATCTCTGTGTCCCTCCCTCTATCTCTGTCCCTCTCTCTCTGTTCCTCTCTCTCTCTCTGTCCCTCTCTCGCTCTCTGTGTCCCTCACTCTCTATGTGTCCCTCACTCTCTCTGTGTCCCTCTCTCTGTGTACCCCTCTCCCTACGTCCCTCTCCCTCTCTGCGTCCCTCTCCCTCTCTGCGTCCCTCTCCCTCTCTGAGTCCGTCTCCCTCTCTGTGTCCTTCAAACTCTCTGTGTCCCTTCCTCTCTATCTGTGTCCCTCCCTCTCTGTGTGTGTGTCCGTTACTGTCTCTGTGTCCCTCTCTCTCTGTCCCTCTTTCTCTGTGTGTCCCCCTCTCTCTCTGTGTCCCTCTCTCTCTCTGTATCCCCCTCTCTCTGCGTCCCTCTCTCTCTCTGCGTGCCTCTCCCTCTCTGCGTCCCTCTCCCTCTCTGTGTCCCTCACTCTCTCTGTGTCCCTCCCTCTCTCTGTGTGTCCCTCCCTCTCTCTCTCGGTGTCCGTCACTCTCTCTGTGTCCCTCTCTCTCTGTGCCTCTCTCTGTGTGTCCCTCAACCTCTTTGTCTGTCACTCTCTCTGTATGCCTCTCTCTCTCAATCTCTCTCTGTCCCTGACCTTCTCTCTCTCTCTCTGTCCCTCTCTCTCTCTGTCCCCCTCTCTCTCGGTGTCTCTTTCTCTGTTCCTCTCCCTCTCTCCGTGTCCCCCCCCTCTCTCTGTGTCTCTTTCTGTGTCTCTCTCTCTGTCCATCACTCTCTCTGTATCCTTCTCTCTCTGTCTGTGTCCCTCTCTGTGCGTCTCTCTCTCTCTATCCCTCTCTCTGTCCCTGTCCCTCTCTCTCCCTATCTCACTCTGTCTCTCTGTCCCTCGCTCTCTGTCTCTCTCTCTCTTTCCAATCTTTGTGTCCCTCTTTCCCTCTTTCTCTGTGTCCCTCTCACTCGCTGTCCCTTTCTCCCTTTCTGTGTCCCTCTCTGTCTCTTTCAATCTCTCTCTGTCCCTCTCTCTCTGTCCCTTTTTGTCCCTCTGTCCCTCTCTCTCTGTCCCTCTCTCTCTGTCCGTCTCTCTGTTTCTGTCCCTCTCACTCTCTGTCCCTCTCTTCCTCGCTGTGTCCCTCTCTCCCTCTGTGTCCTTCTCTCTCTGTCTTCCTCCGTCTCTCTGTCTCTGTCCCTCTCTCTCTGTCCCTCTCTGTTTTTCTCTCTCTCTCTCTGTCTCTCTCCCTGTATTCGTCTCCCTCTCTGCTTCCCTCTCTCTCTCTGTCCCTCTCCCTCTCTGTGTGACCATCTCCCTCCATGTGCCCCTCTATCTTTGTGACCTTCTCTCTCTGTCCCTCTCTCTCTCTGTCCCTCTCTGACTCTCTCTCTGTCCCCCTCTCTCTCTCTCTGCCTCTCTCTCTCTGTCCCTCTCTCACTCTCTCTGTCACCCTCTCTCTCTCTCTGTCCCTCTCGCTCTATCTGTCCCTCTCTCTGTTGCTGTCACTCTCCACCCCTCTCTGTCCCTCTCTCTCTGTCCCTCCATCTCTCTCTCTCTGTCTCTCTATCCTTCTCTCTCTCTGTCCCTCTATCTCTCTGTCTCTCTCTGTCCCTCTCTGTCTGTCCCTCCCTCGCTCTCTTTCCCTGTGTCCCTCTCTCTCTGTCACTCCCTCGCTCCCTTTCACTGTGTCCCCCCTCTCTCTGTCCCTCTCTCTGTGCCCCAGTTTCTCTCTATCTGTGTCCCTCGCTCTCTCTGTCCTTCATATACGTCTTTCTGTCTGTCTGTCCCTCTCTCTCTCTGTCCCTTTCTCTCTCTCTCTCTCTGTCCCTCCCTCTCTCTCTCTGTCTCCCTCTCTCTCTCTGTGTCACTCTCTCCCTCTCTGTCCCTCTCTCTCTGTCTCTCTCCTTCCCTATCTCTGTGTCCCTCTCTCTCTATGTCCCGCTGTCTCTCTCTGTCTCTCTGCCTCCCCCCCCCCCACACTCTCTCTCTCTCTCAGTCTCTCTGTTCCTTTCTCTCTCTGTCCCTTGGTCTCTATCTCCCTCTCTCTCTCTGTCCCCCTCTCTCTCTCTGTCCCTCTGTCCCTCTCACTCTCTGTGTCTCTCTGTCCCTCTCTCTCTTTCTATGTCCCCTCTCTCTGTCTCTCTCTCTCTGTCCCCCACTCTCCCTGCGTCCCTCTCTCTCTGTGTCCCTCACTCTCTGTGTCCCTCTCTCTCTATGTGTCCCTCTCTGTGTTCCTCACACTCTCTGTGTCTCTCACTCTCTCTCTGTCCCGCTCTCTGTCTCTGTCCCTTTCTCTCTCTGTCCCCCTCTCTCTGTGTCGCTCTCTCTCTCTGTGTCCGTCACACTCTCTGTGTCCCTCTCTCTCTCTGTCCCTCTCTCTCTATGTGTCCCTCTCTCTCTCTCTGTCCCTCTCTCTGTGTCCCTCACTCTCTTGAGACCCCAACTCTCTCTGTGTCTGTCACTCTCTCTGTATCCCTCTCTCTCTCGATCTCTCTCTGTCCCTGTCCCCCTCTCTCTCTCTGTCCCTATGTCTGTCACTCTCTTCTCCGTGTCCCTCTCTCTCTGAGTCTCTCTCTCTCTCTCTATCGGTAACTCTCTCTGTGTCCTTCGCTCTCTCTGTGTGTCCCTCTCTGTGTGTGTCTCTCTCTGTCCCTCTCTCTGTCCCTGTCCTTTTCTCTTTCTGTCGCTCTCTCTCTCTGTATCCTTCTCTCTCTGAATTTCGCTCTCTCTCTGTCCCTGTCCCCCCTCTCTTTCTCTTTCTATCCCTATTTCTCCCTGTGTCCCTCTGTCTCTCTATCACACTCTCTGTCCCTCTCTCTCTGCGTCTCTTTGTGTCCCTCGCTCTCTCTGTGTCACCATCTCGCTGAGTCCCTCCGTCTCTCTGTCCGTCTCTCTCTGTCACTCTCTGTGTCCTTCTCTCTCTCTCTGTGTCCTTCTCTCTCTCTCTCTGTGTCCCTCTACCTCTCTGCGCCCCTCTCCCTCTCTGTGTCCCTCACTCTCTCTGTGTCCCTCTCTCTCTCTCTGTCCCTCTCTCTCTGCGTCTCTTTGTGTCCCTCGCTCTCTCTGTGTCACCATCTCGCTGAGTCCCTCCGTCTCTCTGTCCGTCTCTCTCTGTCACTCTCTGTGTCCTTCTCTCTCTCTCTGTGTCCTTCTCTCTCTCTCTCTGTGTCCCTCTACCTCTCTGCGCCCCTCTCCCTCTCTGTGTCCCTCACTCTCTCTGTGTCCCTCTCTCTCTCTCTGTCCCTCGCTCTCTCTGTGTCCCTATTTCGCTGTGTCCCTCCCTGTCTCTGTTCCACTCTCTCTCTCTGTCCCTCTCTGTGTTCTTCTCTCTCTCTTTGTGTCCCTCCCCCTCTCTGCGTCCCTCTCCCTCTCTTTGTCCCTCACTCTCTCTGTGTCCCACTGTCTCCCTCTCAGTCTCTGCCCTTCTCTCTCTCTTTGTGTCCATCTCTCTCTTTCACTCTCTATCCCTCTCTCTCTCTGTCTCTCTGTACCTCTCTCTCTGTCCCTCTCTCTCTCTGTCCCTCTCTCTGTGTCCTTCTCTCTCACCGTGTCCCCTCTCTCCCTGTATCCCTCTCTCTCTGTCCCCCTCTCTCTCTCCCTCTCACTGCGTGCCCCACATGCTCTCTGTGCCCCACTCTCTCCTCTCTCTCTGCCGTTGTCTCTCTCTTTTTCCCTCACTCTCTCTCTGTGTCCCTCTCTCTTTGTGTCCCTATCTCTCTGTGTCCCTCCCTCTCTCTCTGACCCTCTCTCTCTGTCCCTCTTTCTCTGTCCCTCTCTCACTCTCTGTGTATCTCAATCTCTAAGTTTCCCTCACTCTCTATGTGTCCTTCTCTCTGTGTCCCCCTCTTTCTACATCCCTCTCCCTCTCTGCGTCTCTCTCTCTCTCTGCGTCCCTCAAACTCGTGTGTCCCTCCCTCTCGCTCTGTGTCCCTCCCTCTCTCTCTGTATCTCCATCACTCTCTCTGTGTCCCTCTCTCTCTCTGTCCCTCTCTCTGTGTCCCGCTCTCTCTCTGTCCCCCTCTCTTTCTGTGTCCCTCTCTCTGTCTGTCCCCCTCTGTCTGCGTCCCTCTCTCTCTGCGTTTCTCTCCCTCTCTGCGTCCCTCTCCCTCTCTGTGTCCCTCACTCTCTCTGTGTCCCTCCCTCTCACTCTGTGTCCCTCCCTCTCTCTCTGTGTCCGTCACTCTCTCTGTGTCCCTCAATCTCTTTGTCCCCCTCTCTCTGTGTCCCTCACTCTCTCTGTGTCCCTCAATCTCTCTGTCTGTCACTCTCTCTGTATCCCTCTCTCTCGATCTCTCTCTGTCCCTGTCTCTCTTTCTCCGTGTCCCTCTCTCTCTATCCCCCTCTCTCTGTGTCTCTTTCTCTGTCCCTCTCTCTCTCCGTGTCCCTCTCTCTCTCTCTGTCTCCCCTTCTGTCCATCACTCTCTCTGTGTCCTTCTCTCTCTCTCTGTGTCCCTCTCTGTGTGGATCTCTCTCTGTCCCTCTCTCTGTCCCTCTCCCTCTCTCTCTTTGTCCCTCGCTCTCTGTCTCTCTCTCCCTTTGTTTCCCTCTCTCCCTCTCTGTCCCTCTCTCTCTGTCTCTCTGTCCCTCGACTTCCCTCTTTCTGTGTCCCTCTCTCTCTCTGTCCCGCTCTCTCTCTCTGTCCCTCTATCACTCTCTCTCTCTCTATGTGTCCCTCTGTCCCCCTCTCTCTCTGTGTCTCTCTGTCCTTCTCTCTCTTTCTATGTCCTTATTTCTCTCAGTGTCCCTCTCTCTCTCCCTCTCTGTCTCCCTCTCTCTGTCCCAGTCCCTCTCTCTCTGTGTCTCTCTGTCCCTCTCTCTCTTTCTATGTCCACCTCTCTCTCTGTGTCTCTCTCTCTCTCGAATTGTCCCTCTGTCTCTCTCTCCCTCTCACTCTCTGTCCCTTTCTTCCTCTCTGTGTCTCTTCTCTCTCTGTTTCCCTCTCTTTCTCTGTCCCTCTCTCTCTGCCTCTCTGATCCTCTCTCTCTGTCCCTCTCTGTCTCTGTCTCTCTCTCTCTGTACCTCTTTCTCTCTCTCTCTCTCTCGTCCCTATCTATCTATCCCTCTGTCTCTGTGTCTCTCTCGCTCCCTCTCTGTCCCTCTCTCTCTGTGTTGCAGTCAAATATCTGAAGGACAGTGAATCCCTAAGCAGAGACGCAGAGTTAAACTCAGTTTAAACTCTCTCCATCTCACACACACCCACACATAGAAAATGAATATAATGTGGAGAAATGTCCATGTGCAGCACAGATTTCCAAACCAACTCAGTGACAGACAAAATCCCCGTTCTCTGCCCAGTTCCAAATAGGTTTTGTTCCTGACCCAGGGCAGGGTTCTGACTGGGTATTATTACATTGCAACATGAAAGTACCGAGTGTAACAGTTGGCTACATCCCATCATGTCATCTACTTTGCTGTCAGTGTTTTGTGAATTAAATTGAAAACATTGGCAGGTACAAGAGAATATTCTGGAATGCGATTTGCAGTAAGAATAGAAAAAGCACAATGTTTGTGTTTAAATTTGTGAGAAATTCTGAATCTTTTTGTCGAGGGGGTTTGGCTGATCTTGCACAGAAACATCAGGAAGTTAACATGATGGTACCTGACATTACTGACTCCCCACGGTCCTAGTTTGAGGACTATCCTCCTCTGTTTTCTCCTTTCACTAAAGATATTAATATTTTTTATACTGCACTGCCAGTCTGGTTACAGTGCTGCCTGTCTCTCACTGTCTCATTTATCTTCAATCCTGTTGAAAGATTCTTCAACCAACAGACACACAAAGTTCCAGAAAGAGCTTTGATTAATTGCAGGTGCATTTTTTTTTATTTGTAGACACAATTTGAACCCACAGAAGGTCAGTGTGGGACTTGAGAAACCCTTCAATTTGTGATGATCCAACGCTGCAAATCTACAATTCAGTGGCTGAGCTCTTTCAGGTTTTGTATATTATGTTTCTCTCATATATTAGGAGCTTCGAAAGTAAGGCAGACCTTACTGGAAAGTCACATTGGCTCTCCACATTCACTGTAAACAGGTTCTGGGATTTGCATTTTAATCACCTTCAAAGAGCTGTCTCCATTTCCTATCTCTGCTGGCATCAATGAATGGAAATGGCTTTTGACACATTGCCCCCTCTCCCTTGCTGAAAGTATTACTGACACACCCGTTCAAGTTCCACCCTCTGAGTGAACAAGTCGCCCGTTAGGTCACTTTCATATCTTTCCCTTCTCGCACTAAACCTCTGCCCTCTAGTTCTGGACTCCACCACCCCAAGGAAAATACTTTGCCTATTTATCTTATCCATGCCCGTCAAGCTTTTATAAAGCACGATAAAGATACCCCTCAGCCTCTGATGCTCCAGGGAAAACAGACCCAGCCTATTCAGCCTCTCCCTGTGGCTCAAATCCTCTAACCCTGGTAACCTCCTTGTAAATGTTTTCTAAACCCTTTCAAGTTTCACAACATCCTTCCGATAGGAAGGAGACCAGAATTGCATGCCGTATTCCAACAGTGGCCTAACCCATGTCCAGTCCAGCCACAACATGACCTCTCAATGCCTATACTCAAAACTCTGACCAATAAAGGAAAGCATACCAAACGCTGCCTTCATTATCTTATCCACCTGCCACTCTACTCTCACGGAGCTACGAACCTGCACTTCAAAGTCTCTTTGTTCAGCAATTGTCCCTCGGACCTGAACATTAAGTGTATAAATCCTGCTCAAATTTGCTTTCCCAAAATGCAGCACCTCGTGTTTGTCGAAGTGGAATATCGAAGGTTTTGGGGTGTTTTTGAAACATGCCAGTCACATATACATGAAAGAGAGTTACACGTTGGAATCTAATCGAGAGGGTTCCGGGTGATTAATATAATCCCGTCAGTGGGGAAACAAGCCCTTCAGCCCAACAAAACCACACTGACCCTCAGAAGAATAACCCATCCAGACCCATTTCCCCACATTTACCCCTAACTAATGCATCTCACCTACACATCCCTGAACACTTGGGACAATTTTAACAGGGTTTGGATTGGATGGTTAATATACAGAATAACAGATACCCAGGAGTGTGATAAAGACTGGAATCTAATCAAACGATTGAGGTGGCTAATGTACAGAGTCCCTTAAAATTGGAAGTCAGTTACAGATTGGAATTTTATCAAGGGGTTTTGGGATGGGATTATGTGTAGAATGACAGATACCCAGAGTGACTTACAGGCTGGAATCTAATCGAGGGTTTCAGAGTGATTTATATACAGAATAACAGGTAGCCCAGAGTGAGTTCAGAGTCATAGACCCATTTAGATGTACAGCATGGAAACAGACCCTTCAGTCCAACCTGTCCATGCCGACCAGATATCCCAACCCAATCTCGTCCCAACTGCCAGCACTCAGCCCATATCCCTCCAAACCCTTCCTATTCATATACCCATCCAAATGCCTCTTAAATGTTGCAATTGTACCAGCCTCCACCACTTCCTCTGGCAACTCACTCCATACACGTACCACCTTCTGTGTGAAAATGTTGTACCTTAGGTCTCTCTTTCATATCTTTCCCCTCTCAAACTAAACCTATGCCCTCTAGTTCTGGATTCCGTGATCCCAGGGGAAAGACTTTGTCTATTTATCCTATCCTATCCATGCCCCTCATAATATAGTAAACCTCTATAAGCCCACCCCTCAGCCTCTGACACTCCAGGGAAAACATCCCCAGCCTGTTAGCCGCTCCCTGTCACTCAAATCCTCCAACCCTGGCAACATCCTTGTAAATCTTTTCTGAACCCTTTCAAGTTTTACAACATCTTTCCGATAGGAGGGCAGAGCAGTAGATCACATCCACTGCTCTGCCCTCATCAATCTTCTTTGTTACTCTTCAAAAAACTAAATCAAGTTTGTGAGATCTGATTTCCCACGCACAAAGCCATGTTGACTATCCTTAAACAGTCATTGCCTTTCAAAATTCATGTACATCCTGTCCCTCAGGATTCCCTCCAACAACTTGCCCACAGCCGAGGTCAGGCTCACTGGTCTATTGCCCCCTGGCTTGTCTTTACTGCCCTTCCTAAACAGTGGAACCAGGTTTGTCAACCTCCAGTCTTCCAGCCCCTCACCTGTGACTATCGATAATACAAATATCTCAGCAAGAGGTCCAGCAATCACTTCTGTAGCTTCCCACCGAGTTCTCGGGTAAACCTGATCAGGTCCTGGGGATTTATCCACCTTTAACCGTTTCAAGACATCCAGCACTCCCTCCTCTGTATATCTGGACATTTTGCAAGAGGTCACCATCGATTTCCCTACAATCTATATCTTCAATATCCTTTTCCACAGTAAATACTGATGCAAAATACTTATTTAATATCTCCGCCATTTTCTGTGGTTCTACAAAAAGGGCGCCTTGCTGATCTTAAAGGGACCCTATTCTCTCCCTAGTCACCCTTTGTCCTTAGTATATTTGTAAAAACACTTTGGATTCTCCTTAATTCTATTTTCCAAAGCTATCTCATATCCGCGTTTTGCCCTCCTGATTTCCCTCTTAAGTATACTCCAACTCCCTTTAAAATCTTCCAAGAATTCACTCGATCTATACCTGGCATATGCTTCCATCTTATTCTGGAACAAACCCTCAATTTGTTTAGTCAGCCAGCATTCCCTATAACGACCAGCCTTTCCTTTCAACCCTGACAGGAAGTTACAGCCTGGAATCTAATCGCGTGGTCCAGGGTGGTTTATATACAGAATAACCGATAGCCCGGAATGAGTTATAGCTTGGCATCTAATCGCGAGGTTCAGGGTGTTTTATACACAGAAAAACAGATACCCTGGAGTGAGATGCAGACTGGAATCTAATCGCGTGGTTCGGGGTGGTTTATATACTGACTTACAGATACCCCGCATTGAGTTACAGCCTGGAATGTAATCAAGAGGTTCAGGGTTTTCTATATACAGAATAACAGATACTACAGTGTCAGTTACAGCGTAGAATCGAATCGAGGTGTTCAGGGTGGGTTACCTACAGAATAACAGATAGCCCAGAGTGAGTTATAGCATGGAATCTAATCGAGGGGTTCAGGGAGGTTAGTATAGTGAATAACAGATAGCCCGGGGTGTGTTACTGCCTGGTGGTTTATATACAGATTAACAGTTATCCCAAAGTGAGTCACAGCCTGGAATCTAATCGAGGGGTTAAGGGTGGTTCATATACAGAATAACGGATACCCCAGAGTGAGTTAAAGCCTGGAATCTAACCGAGGGGTTCAGGGTGGTTCAGATATTGAATAACAGATAGCCCAGAGTGAGTTACAGACTTCAATGTAATCGAGAGGTTCAGGGTGGTTCAGATATACAATAACAGATAGCCCGGAATGAGTTACAACCTGGATTCTAATCGAAGGTTTCAGAGTGGTTTATATACAGAATAACAGATACCCTGGAGCACGTTACTGCCTGGAATCTAATCGCAGGGTTTAAGGTGGTTTATATACAGAATAACAGATGCCCTGGAGTGAGTTAAAGACTAGAATCTAATCGAGGTTTTCAGCGTGGTTCAGATATAGAATGACAGATAGCCCGGAGTGAGTTAGAGACTCAATGTATTCGAGGGGTTCAGGGTGGTTTATATAAAGAATAACAGATAACACGGGGAGTGTTCCAGACTGTAATCTAATCGAGGGGTTCAGTTTGGTTTATGTACAGAATAGCAGATTGACCAGAGTGAGTTACAGACTAGAATCTAACTGAAGGATTCAGGATGTTTTATATACAGACTAATAAATACCCCGGAGTGAGTTACAGACTAAAATCTAGTCAAAAGGTTCACAATTTGAACCCACAGAAGATCAGCGTGGGATTTGGGAAACCCTTCAATTTGGGATGAGGTCTAGCCAGGTAGGCTTCTGATCCAACACTGCAAATCTACAATTCAGTGGCTGAGCTCTTTCAGGATTTGCATATTGTGTTTCTCTCATATGCTAGGAGCTTGGAAAGTAAGGCAGACCTGACTGGAAAGTCACATTGTCTCTCCACATTCACTGTAAACAGGTTCTGGGATTTGCATTTTAATCACCTTCAAAGAGCTGTCTCTATTTCCTATCTCTGCTAGCATCAATGAATGGAAATTGTTGTTGACACATTGCCCCTCTCCCTTGCTGAAAGTATTCCTGACAAAAATCAGTCAGGCAGATATCTTAGATTTGTCCACAGCCACCATTTTATATCAGCAAAACGATGACATTGAGTTTATAAATAAGGAAAAGCAAGAGAGACTGGCAATATCAATATAGTTTGAAAATATATAAAACATTGAACATGCGCACAGAATCACACACAAATAGACATACGCAGACACACAGAATCACACACACACACAGATACAGACAACTTACAGGAGCTGTCTCCATTTCCTATCTTGCAAGAGAATTCATGTTATGATGATGTATTCGTGCAGGACAGTAAACAGCTTTTGAGACTTTCCCCATTGTGACAGAAATTCAGCCCCAATCTGAAACTTGGAGATATGTCACAGAACAGAAATGTACCAGCAGCTTTCGGTGTTCTTGCTCCTAATGTAACATTTGACCATTTAGTTTATCTTGTCTTCAGTCTAACATCCAACAAGGATCACTTCACAGATACAATAACAGATCCCTAGGAGTGATTTCCAGACTGGAATCTAATTGCGTTGTTTATGGTTTATATACAGAATAACAGAATCCCAGGAGTGAGGGACAGACTGGAATCTAATCAAGGAGTTTAGGGCTTACATACAGCATATCAGATACCCAGGAGTGGGGGGCAGACTGGTTTCTAATTGAATGGTTTATGGTTTACATACAGCATATAAGATACCCAGGAGTAAGTTACAGACTGGAATCTTATCGAGGAGTTTGGGGTGGTTCACATACAGAATAACAGATATCCGGGAATGAGTCACAATATCGTGGAGTCATACATTCATAGAGATGTACAGCATGGAAACAGACCCTTTGGTCCAACCCGCCCATGCCGACCAGATATCCTAACCCACTCTAGTCTCTTTTGCCAGCACTTTGCCAAGATCCCTCCAAACCTTCCCATTCACATACCCCATTGAGCTGCATTTTAAATGTTGCAATTGTACAAGCCTCCCCGACTTCCTCTGACAGCTCATTCCATTCATGAACATCCCTTTGAGTGAACAAGTTGCTCCTTAGATCTCTTTCATATCTTTCCCCTCTCACACTAAACCTATGCCCTCTAGTTCTGGACCATGTGTGCGAGAGTGTGTGTGGGTGCAAGAAAGAGTGAGTGTACGTGTAAGAGAAAGAGAGTACATGTGTGTAAGATTGTGCATGGGTGCAAGAAACAGTGTGTGTGTGTAAGAGAAAGAGAGTGCATGTGTGCGAGTGGGTGCGTGGGTGCAAGAAAGAGTGCGTGTGGAGTCAGAGAAAGAGAGTGCATGTGTGCGAAAGTGTACATGGGTGCAAGAAAGAAAGTGTGCGTGTAAGAGAAAGAGTGTACATGTGCGTGAGAGTGTGCGTGAGTGCAAGAAAGAGTGTGTGTGTGTGTGCGTGTAAGAGAAAGATAGTGCATGTGTGTGAGGGTGTGCGTGTGTGCAAGAAAGAGTGTGTGTGTGTAGGAGAAAGAGAGTGCATGTGTGTGAGATTGTGCGTGGGTGCAGGAAAGAGTGCGTGTGGTGTAAGAGAAAGAGAGTGCATATGTGGGAGAGTGTGCGTTTGGTGCAAGAAAGAATGTGTGTGTAAGAGAAAGAGAGCGCATGTGTGTGAAGGTGTGCGTGGGTGCAAGGAAGAGTGAGTGTGTATGTAAGACAAAGCGACTGCATGTGTGTGAGTGTGTGTGGGTGCAAGAAAGAGTGTGTGCGTGTGTGTGTGTAAGAGAAAGAGAGTGCATGTATGTGAGATTGTGCGTGGGTGCAAGAAAGACTGTGTGTTTAAGAGAAAGAGAGTCAATGTGTGTGAGAGTGTGCGTAGGTGCAAGAAATAGTGTGTGTGTAAGAGAAAGAGAGTGCATGTGTGTGAGGGTGTGCATGGGTGCAAGGAAGAGTGCGTATGTGTAAGAGAAAGAGAGTGCATGTGAGCAAGAGTGTGCGTAGGTGCAAGAAAGAATGTGTGTGCGTATGAGAAAGATAGTGCACGTATCCGAGAGTGTGCGTGGGTGCAAGAAAGAGTGTGTTTGTGTGAGTGTAAGAGAAAGAGAGTGCATGTGTCTGAGAGTGTGCGTGGGTGCAAGAAAGCGTGAGTGTGTGTGTAAGAGAAAGAGAGTGCATGTGTGTGGGGGGGCAAGAAAGAATGTTTGCGTGTGTGTGTGTAAGAGACGGAGAGTGCAAGTGTGTGAGAGTGTGCGTGGGTGCAATAAAGAGTGTGTGTAAGAGAAAGAGAGTGCTTGTGTGTGAGGGTGAGCATGGGTGCAAGGAATAGTGAGTGTGCGTGAAAGAGAAAGAGAGTGCATGTGTATGAGAGTGTGCATGGGTGCAAGAAACCGGAAGTGTGTGTGTAAGAGAAAGAGAGTGCATGTGTGTGTGTGTGGGGGGATGCAAAAAAGAGTGAGTGTGTGTGTAAGAGAAAGTTAGTGCACGTGTCCGAGCGTGTGCGTGGGTGCATGAAAAAATGTGTATTTGTGTGTGTGAGTGAGAAAGATATTTCACGTATACAAGAGTGTGTGTGTTTGCAAGAAAGAGTGTGTGTGTAAGAGAAAGAGAGTGCAGTTGTGAGGGTGTCCATGGGTGCAAGGAGGAATGAGTGCGTGGGTAACAGGAAGAGAGTGCATGTGTACGAGAGTGTGCATGGGTGCAAGAAAGAGTGTCTGTGTGTGTGTAAGAGAAATAGACTCCGTGTGTGAGAGTGTGCGCGGGTGCAAGAAATAGTGTGTGTGTAAGAGAAAGAGAGTGCATGTGTGAGGGTGCGCATGGATGCAAGGAGGAATGAGTGCGTGGGTAAAAGGAAGTGAGTGCATGTGTGTGAGAGTGCGTGCGTGGTACAAGAAAGAGTGAGTATGCATGTAAGAGAAAGAGAGTGCGTGTGTGAGAGAGTGTGCGTCCGGTGCAAGAAAGAGTGATGTGTGTGTGCAAGGGAAGAGAGTGCATGTGTGTGAGACTGTGCATGGGTGCAAGAAAGAGGGATGTGTCTGTGTAAGAGACAGATAGTGCACATGTCCGAATGTGTGTGTGGGTGCAAGAAAGAGTGTGTGTGTGTGTGTGTGTGTGTGTGTGTGTGTGTGTGTGTGTGCGTGTGTGTGTGTGTGTGTAAGAGAAAGAGAGTGCATGTGTGCGAGAGATGTGTGGGTGCAAGAAAGAGTGTGTGTGGTGTAAGAGAAAGAGAGTTTATGTGTGCGAGAGGGTGCGTGGGTGCAAGAAAGAACGTGTGTGTGTAAGAGAAAGAGAGTGCATGTGCGTGAGAGTGTGCGTGGGTGCAAGAAAGATTGTGTGTGTAAGAGAAAGAGAGTGCATTGTGTGTGAGGGTGTGCGTGGGTGCAAGTAAGAGAGAGTGTGTGTGTCAGAGAAAGAGAGTGCATGTGTGTGAGCATGTGTGGGTGCAAGAAAGAGTGTGTGTGCGTGTGCGTGTAAGACAAAGAGAGTCCAAGTGTGTGAGAGTGTGCGTGGGTGCAAGAAATAGTGTGTGTGTAAGCGAAAGATAGTGCACGTATCCGAGAGTGTGTGTAGATGCAAGAAAGAGTGTGTGTGTATGCGTGTAAGAGAAAAAGAGTCCATGTGTGTGAGAGTGTGTATGGGTGCAAGAAAGAGTGTGTGTGTGTGTGTGTGTGTGTAAGAGAAAGAGAGTGCAGGTGTGTGAGGGTGTGCGTGGGTGCAAGAAAGAGGGATGTGTCTGTGTAAGAGACAGATAGTGCACATGTCCGAGAGTGTGTGTGGGTGCAAGAAAGAGTATGTGTGTGTGTGTGTGTGTATGTGTGTGTGTGTAAGAGAAAGAGAGCGCAAGTGTGTGAGAGTGTGCGTGTGAGCAAGAAAGCTGGAGTGTGTGTAAGAGAAAGAGAGTACATGTGTGCGAGTGGGTGCAAGGGTGCAAGAAAGAGCGTGTGTGTGTAAGAGAAAGATAGTGCACGTATCTGTGAGTGTGTGGGTGCAAGAAAGAGTGTATGTGTGTATAAGAGAAAGAGTGCATGTGCGTGAGAGTGTGGGTGGGTGCAAGAAAGTGTGTGTGTAAGAGAAAGAGAGTACATGTGTGTGAGGGTGTGCGTGGGTGCAAGGAAGTGTGAGCGTCTGTAAGAGAAAGAGAGTGCATGTGTATGAGAGTGTGCGTGGGTGCATGAACAAATGCGTGTTTATGTGTGTGAGAGAGAGAAAGATAGTTCACGTATACAAGAGTGTGTGTTTGCAAGAAAAAGTGTGTGTGTAAGAGAAAGAGAGCGCATGTGTGTGAGTGTGGGCGTGGGTGCAAGGAAGAGTGAGTGTGTGTGTAAGAGAAAGAGAATGCATGTGAGAGGGTGTCCATGGGTGCAAGGAGGAATGAGTGCGTGGGTAACAGGAAGAGAGTGCATGTGTGCGAGAGTGTGCATGGGTGCAAGAAAGATTGTCTGTGTGTGTAAGAGAAAGAGAGTGCATGTGTGTGACACTGCGTGCGTGGGTGCAAGAAAGAGTGCATATGTATGGAACAGAAAGAGAGTGCATGTGTGAGAGAGTGTGTGTGGGTGCAAGAAATAGTGATGTGTGTGCAAGTGAAGAGAGTGCATGTGTGTGAGACTCTGCATGGGTGCA
This sequence comes from Chiloscyllium punctatum, assembly GCF_047496795.1. NCBI lineage: Eukaryota > Metazoa > Chordata > Chondrichthyes > Orectolobiformes > Hemiscylliidae > Chiloscyllium > Chiloscyllium punctatum. The sequence goes on along the minus strand of NC_092751.1, from coordinate 36,333,532 downwards.
AGAAAGAGGGATGTGTCTGTGTAAGAGACAGATAGTGCACATGTCCGAGAGTGTGTGTGGGTGCAAGAAAGAGTGTGTGTGTGTGTGTGTGTAAGAGAAAGCGAGTGCAAGTGTGTGAGAGTATGCGTGGGTGCAAGAAAGCGTGAGTGTGTGTAAGAGAAAGAGAGTGCATGTGTGCGAGAGGGTGCGTGGGTGCAAGAAAGAACGTGTGTGTGTGAAAGAGAAAGACAGTGTATATGTGCGAGAGTGTGCGTGGGTACAAGAAAGAATGTGTCTGTGTGTGCAAGAGAAATTTAGTGCACGTATCTGAGAGTGTGTGTGCGTGCAAGAAAGAGTGTGTGTGTGTGCGTGTAAGAGAAAGAGAGTGCATGTGTGCGAGGGTGTGCATGGGTGCAAGAAAGTGAGTGTGTGTAAGAGAAAGAGAGTACATGTGTGTGAGAGTGTGCATAGATGCGAGAAAGAGAGTGCATATATGCGAGAGTGTGCATGAGTGCAACAAAGAATGTGTGTGTAAGAAAAAGAAAGGGCATGTGTGTGAGCGTGTGTGTGAGTGCAAGGAAGAGTGAGTGTGTGTAAGAGAAAGAGAGTGTATGTGTACGAGAGTTGCGTGGGTGCAAGAAAGAGTGCATGTGGTGTAAGGGAAAGGGAGCGTATGTGCGCGAGAGGGTGCGTGGGTGCAAGAACGAACGTGAGTGCGCGTGTAAGAGAAAGAGAGTGCGTATGCGTGAGAGTGTATGTGGGTGAAAGAAAGAGTATGTGTTTAAGAGAAAGAGAGTGCATGTGTGTGAGGGTGTGCGTGGGTGCAAGTAAGAGTGAGTGTGTGTGTAAGAGAAAGAGAGTGCATGCGTGTGAGTGTGTGTGTTTGGGTGCAAGAAAGAGTGTGCGCTTGTGTAAGAGAAAGGAACTGCATGTGTGTGAGGGTGTGCGTGGGTGCAAGAAAGCTTGAGTGTGTGTAAGAGAAAGAGAGTGCATGTGTACGAGAGTTGCGTGGGTGCAAGAAAGAGTGCGTGTGGTGTAAGGGAAAGGGAGTGTATGTGCGCGAGAGGGTGCGTGGGTGCAAGAACGAACGTGAGTGTGCGTGTAAGAGAAAGAGAGTGCGTATGCGTGAGAGTGTATGTGGGTGCAAGAAAGAGTATGTGTTTAAGAGAACGAGAGTGCATGTGTGTGAGGGTGTGCGTGGGTGCAAGTAAGAGTGAGTGTGTGTGTAAGAGAAAGAGAGTGCATGCGTGTGTGGGTGCAAGAAAGAGTGTGTGTGCGTGTGCGTGCAAGAGAAAGAGAGTCCACGTGTGTGAGAGTGTGCGTGGGTGCAAGAAAGAGTGCGTGTGTAAGATAAAGATAGTGCATGTGTGTGAGAGTGTGCATGGGTGCAAGAAAGAGTGTGTGTCGTGTTCGACGTAGAGAGTGCATATGTGCGAGAGTGTGCATGGGTGCAAGGAAGAATGCGTGTGTAAGAGAAAGAAAGTGCATGTGTGTGAGGATGTGCGTGGGTGCAAGGAAGAGTGAGTGTGTCTAAGAGAAAGATAGTGCATGTGTGCAAGAGTGTGTGTGGGTGCAAGAAAGAGTGTGTGCGTGTGAGTGTGTATCAGAAAGAGAGTGCATGCGTGTGCGAGAGTGTGCGTGGGTGCAAGAAAGAGTGATGTGTGTGTGCATGGGGCCTAGAACGAGTGTGTGTGGTGTCAGAGAAAGAGAGTACATATGGGCGAGTGTGTGTGTGGGTGCAAGAAAGAGTGTGTGCGTGTGAGTGTGTATCAGAAAGAGTGTGTGTGTGGTTGCGAGAGTGTGCGTGGGTGCAAGAAAGAGTGATGTGTGTGTAAGTGACAGATAGTGCGCATGTCCGAGAGTGTGTGTGGGTACAAGAAAGTGTGTGAGTGTGTGTGTAAGAGATAGAGAGTGCAAATGTGTGACTGTGCGCGTGGGTGCAAGAAAGCGTGTGTGTGTAAGAGAAAGAGAGTGCATGTGTGCGAGAGATGCGTGGGTGCAAGAATGAGTGCGTGTGGTGTAAGAGAAAGAGAGTGCCTGTATGCTAGAGTGTGCGTGGGTGCAAGAAAGAACATGTGTGTGTGTAACTGAAAGGTAGTGCACGTATCCGAGAGTGTGTGTGGGTGCAAGAAAGAATGTATGTGTGTGTAAGAGAAAGAGAGTGCGTGTGTGTGAGTGTGTGTGTGGGTGCATGTAAGAGAGTCTGCATGTGTGCGTGTAAGAGAAAGAGAGTGCATGTGTGTGAGAGTGTGCGTGGATGCAAGAAAGAGTGTGTGTGCAAGAGAAAGAGAGTGCATATATGTGAGGGTGTGCGTGGGTGCAAGGAAGAGTGAGTGTGTGTAAGAGAAAGAGTGTGCACGTGTGCGAGTGTATGCGTGGGTGCAAGAAAGAATGTGTGTGTGTAAGAGAAAGATAGTGCACGTATCCGAGAGTGTGTGTGGGCGCGAGAAAGAGTGTGTGTGAGTGTGTGTAAGAGAAAGACAGTGCATGTGTGTGAGAGTGTGTGCATTGGTGCATGATTGAGTGAGTGTGTATGTAAGAGAAAGAGAGTGCATGTGTATGAGAGTGTGCGTGGGTGCAAGAAAGCGGGAGTGTGTGTGTTAGAGAAACAGAGTGCATGTGTGTGAGAGTGTGTACGTTTGCAAGAAAGTGTGTGTGTGTGTAAGAGAAACAGAGTGCATGTGTGTGAGTGTGTGTGTGTTTGCAAGAAAGTGTGTGTGTGTAAGAGAAAGTGAGTGCATCTGTGTGAGAGTGTGCATGGGTGCAAAAAAAGAGTGTGTCTGTAAGAGAAAGAGAGTGCATGTGTGAGGGTGTGCATGGGTGCAAGGAGGAATGAGTGTGTAGGTAACAAGAAGAGAGTGCATTTGTGTGAGAGTGTGTATGGGCACAAGAAAGAGTGTGTGTGTGTGTAAGAGAAAGAGAGTCCATGTGTGTGAGACTGTGCGTGGGTGCAAGAAATAGTGTTTGTGTGTGTGTGTGTGTGTGTGTGTGTATGTAAGGGAAAGAGAGTGCATGTCTGTGAGAGTGTGTACATGGGTGCTAGAAAGAGTGATATGTGTGTTCGTGAAGAGAGTGCATTTGTGTGAGAGGGTGCATCGGTGCATGAAAGAGGGATGTGTCTGTGTAAGAAAAAGAGAGTGCATGTGTGTGAGGGTGTGCGTGGGTGCAAGTAAGAGTGAGTGTGTGTGTAAGAGAAAGAGAGTGCATGTGTGTGAGACTGTGTGCGTGGGTGCAAGAAAGAGTAAGTGTGTGTAAGAGAAAGAGATTGCATGCATGCGACAGTATAAGATAGCGTGTGTGTGAGAGAAAGAGAGTGCATGTGTGTGAGTGGGTGTGCAGGTGCAAGAAAGAGTGTATGTGTGCGAGAGATGCGTGGGTGCAAGAAGGCGTAAGTGTGTTCAAGAGAACGAGAGTGCATGTGTGCGAGAGATGCGTGGGAGCATGAAAGAGTGCGTGTGGTATAAGATAAAGAGAGTGCATGTGTGAGGGAGTGTGCATGGGTGCAAGAAAGAGTGATGTGTGTGTAAATGAAGAGAGTGCATGTGTGTGAGAGGGTGCATGGGTGCAAGAAAGAGGGATGTGTCTGTTTAAGAGAAAGATAGTGCACATGTCCAAGAGTGTGTGTGTGTGCAAGAAAATGTGTGTGTGTGTAAGAGAAAGAGAGTCCATGTGTGTGAGGGTGTGCGTGGGTGCAAGTAAGAGTGAGTGTGTGTGTAAGAGAAAGAGAGTGCATGTGTGTGAGACTGTGTGCGTGGGTGCAAGAAAGAGTAAGTGTATGTAAGAGAAAGAGATTGCATGCATGCGACAGTATAAGATAGCGTGTGTGTGAGAGAAAGAGAGTGCATGTGTGTGAGTGGGTGTGCGGGTGCAAGAAAGAGTGTATGTGTGCGAGAGATGCGTGGGTGCAAGAAGGCGTAAGTGTGTTAAAGAGAACGAGAGTGCATGTGTGCGAGAGATGCGTGGGAGCATGAAAGAGTGCGTGTGGTATAAGATAAAGAGAGTGCATGTGTGAGGGAGTGTGCATGGGTGCAAGAAAGAGTGATGTGTGTGTAAATGAAGAGAGTGCATGTGTGTGAGAGGGTGCATGGGTGCAAGAAAGAGGGATGTGTCTGTTTAAGAGAAAGAGAGTGCACATGTCCAAGAGTGTGTGTGTGTGCAAGAAAATGTGTGTGTGTGTAAGAGAAAGAGAGTCCATGTGTGTGAGAGTGTGTGTGGGTGCAAGAAATAGTGTGTGCGCGTGCTTGTGTGTGTAAGAGAAAGAGATTGCATGTGTGTAAGAGTGTGCATGGGTGCAAGAAAGAGTGTGTGACTGTAAGAGAAAGAGAGTGCATGTGTATCAGAGTATGTGTGTGTGCAAGAAAGAGTGAGTGTTTGTGTAAGAGAAGAGAGTGCATGTGTATGAGAGTGTGTGTGGGTGCAAGAAAGAGTGTGTGTATAAGAGAAAAAGAGTGCATGTGTGTGCGTGTAGGCGTGGGTGCAAGGAAGAGTGAAATTGTGTGGAAGAGAAAGAGTGCATGTGTATGAGACTGTGCGTGGGTGCAAGAAAGAGTGAGATTGTGTGGAAGAGAAAGAGAGTGCATGTGTTTGAGGGTTTGCGTGGATGCAAGGAAGAGAGTGTGTGTAAGATAAAGAGAGAGCATGTGTGCAAGGGTATCTGCGAGGGTGCAAGAAAGAGTGATGTGTGTGTAAGAGAAGAGAGTGCTTGTGTGAGAGAGTGTTCCTGGGTGCAAGAAAGAGTGATGTGTGTGTAAGAGAAAGAGAGTGCATGTGTGAGGATGTGCATGGGTGCAAGGAGTAGTGAGTGCGTGTGTAACAGGAAGGCAGTGCATGTGTGCGAGAGTGTGCATAGGTGCAAGAATGTGTGTGTGTGTGTGCGTGTGTGTGTGAAAGAAAGAGAGTCTATGCATGTGAGAGTGTGCATGGGTGCAAGAAACAGTGTGTGTGTGTAAGAGAAAGAGAGTGCCTGTATGCTAGAGTGTGCGTGGGTGCAAGAAAGAACATGTGTGTGTGTAACTGAAAGGTAGTGCACGTATCCGAGAGTGTGTGTGGGTGCAAGAAAGAATGTATGTGTGTGTAAGAGAAAGAGAGTGCGTGTGTGTGAGTGTGTGTGTGGGTGCATGTAAGAGAGTCTGCATGTGTGCGTGTAAGAGAAAGAGAGTGCATGTGTGTGAGAGTGTGCGTGGATGCAAGAAAGAGTGTGTGTGCAAGAGAAAGAGAGTGCATATATGTGAGGGTGTGCGTGGGTGCAAGGAAGAGTGAGTGTGTGTAAGAGAAAGAGTGTGCACGTGTGCGAGTGTATGCGTGGGTGCAAGAAAGAATGTGTGTGTGTAAGAGAAAGATAGTGCACGTATCCGAGAGTGTGTGTGGGCGCGAGAAAGAGTGTGTGTGAGTGTGTGTAAGAGAAAGACATTGCATGTGTGTGAGAGTGTGTGCATTGGTGCATGATTGAGTGAGTGTGTATGTAAGAGAAAGAGAGTGCATGTGTATGAGAGTGTGCGTGGGTGCAAGAAAGCGGGAGTGTGTGTGTTAGAGAAACAGAGTGCATGTGTGTGAGAGTGTGTACGTTTGCAAGAAAGTGTGTGTGTGTGTAAGAGAAACAGAGTGCATGTGTGTGAGTGTGTGTGTGTTTGCAAGAAAGTGTGTGTGTGTAAGAGAAAGTGAGTGCATCTGTGTGAGAGTGTGCATGGGTGCAAAAAAAGAGTGTGTCTGTAAGAGAAAGAGAGTGCATGTGTGAGGGTGTGCATGGGTGCAAGGAGGAATGAGTGTGTAGGTAACAAGAAGAGAGTGCATTTGTGTGAGAGTGTGTATGGGCACAAGAAAGAGTGTGTGTGTGTGTAAGAGAAAGAGAGTCCATGTGTGTGAGACTGTGCGTGGGTGCAAGAAATAGTGTTTGTGTGTGTGTGTGTGTGTATGTAAGGGAAAGAGAGTGCATGTCTGTGAGAGTGTGTACATGGGTGCTAGAAAGAGTGATATGTGTGTTCGTGAAGAGAGTGCATTTGTGTGAGAGGGTGCATCGGTGCATGAAAGAGGGATGTGTCTGTGTAAGAAAAAGAGAGTGCATGTGTGTGAGGGTGTGCCTGGGTGCAAGTAAGAGTGAGTGTGTGTGTAAGAGAAAGAGAGTGCATGTGTGTGAGACTGTGTGCGTGGGTGCAAGAAAGAGTAAGTGTGTGTAAGAGAAAGAGATTGCATGCATGCGACAGTATAAGATAGCGTGTGTGTGAGAGAAAGAGAGTGCATGTGTGTGAGTGGGTGTGCAGGTGCAAGAAAGAGTGTATGTGTGCGAGAGATGCGTGGGTGCAAGAAGGCGTAAGTGTGTTCAAGAGAACGAGAGTGCATGTGTGCGAGAGATGCGTGGGAGCATGAAAGAGTGCGTGTGGTATAAGATAAAGAGAGTGCATGTGTGAGGGATTGTGCATGGGTGCAAGAAAGAGTGATGTGTGTGTAAATGAAGAGAGTGCATGTGTGTGAGAGGGTGCATGGGTGCAAGAAAGAGGGATGTGTCTGTTTAAGAGAAAGATAGTGCACATGTCCAAGAGTGTGTGTGTGTGCAAGAAAATGTGTGTGTGTGTAAGAGAAAGAGAGTCCATGTGTGTGAGGGTGTGCGTGGGTGCAAGTAAGAGTGAGTGTGTGTGTAAGAGAAAGAGAGTGCATGTGTGTGAGACTGTGTGCGTGGGTGCAAGAAAGAGTAAGTGTATGTAAGAGAAAGAGATTGCATGCATGCGACAGTATAAGATAGCGTGTGTGTGAGAGAAAGAGAGTGCATGTGTGTGAGTGGGTGTGCGGGTGCAAGAAAGAGTGTATGTGTGCGAGAGATGCGTGGGTGCAAGAAGGCGTAAGTGTGTTCAAGAGAACGAGAGTGCATGTGTGCGAGAGATGCGTGGGAGCATGAAAGAGTGCGTGTGGTATAAGATAAAGAGAGTGCATGTGTGAGGGAGTGTGCATGGGTGCAAGAAAGAGTGATGTGTGTGTAAATGAAGAGAGTGCATGTGTGTGAGAGGGTGCATGGGTGCAAGAAAGAGGGATGTGTCTGTTTAAGAGAAAGAGAGTGCACATGTCCAAGAGTGTGTGTGTGTGCAAGAAAATGTGTGTGTGTGTAAGAGAAAGAGAGTCCATGTGTGTGAGAGTGTGTGTGGGTGCAAGAAATAGTGTGTGCGCGTGCTTGTGTGTGTAAGAGAAAGAGATTGCATGTGTGTAAGAGTGTGCATGGGTGCAAGAAAGAGTGTGTGACTGTAAGAGAAAGAGAATGCATGTGTATGAGACTGTGCGTGGGTGCAAGAAAGAGTGAGTGTTTGTGTAAGAGAAAGAGAGTGCATGTGTATCAGAGTATGTGTGTGTGCAAGAAAGAGTGAGTGTTTGTGTAAGAGAAGAGAGTGCATGTGTATGAGAGTGTGTGTGGGTGCAAGAAAGAGTGTGTGTATAAGAGAAAAAGAGTGCATGTGTGTGCGTGTAGGCGTGGGTGCAAGGAAGAGTGAAATTGTGTGGAAGAGAAAGAGTGCATGTGTATGAGACTGTGCGTGGGTGCAAGAAAGAGTGAGATTGTGTGGAAGAGAAAGAGAGTGCATGTGTTTGAGGGTTTGCGTGGATGCAAGGAAGAGAGTGTGTGTAAGATAAAGAGAGAGCATGTGTGCAAGGGTATCTGCGAGGGTGCAAGAAAGAGTGATGTGTGTGTAAGAGAAGAGAGTGCTTGTGTGAGAGAGTGTTCCTGGGTGCAAGAAAGAGTGATGTGTGTGTAAGAGAAAGAGAGTGCATGTGTGAGGATGTGCATGGGTGCAAGGAGTAGTGAGTGCGTGTGTAACAGGAAGGCAGTGCATGTGTGCGAGAGTGTGCATAGGTGCAAGAATGTGTGTGTGTGTGCGTGTGTGTGTGAAAGAAAGAGAGTCTATGCATGTGAGAGTGTGCATGGGTGCAAGAAACAGTGTGTGTGTGTAACAGAAAGAGAGTGCATGTGTGTGCGAGTGTGTGCGTGGGTGCAAGAAAGAGTGAGTGTGTATGTAAGAGAAAGGGAGTTCATGTGTGTGAGAGTGTGCATGGGTGCAAGAAATATTGTGTGTGTGTGTAAAACAGAAAGAGAGTGCATGTGTGTGAGTGGGTGTGCAGGTGCAAGAAAGAGTGTATGTGTGCGAGAGATGCGTGGGTGCAAGAAGGCGTAAGTGTGTTAAAGAGAACGAGAGTGCATGTGTGCGAGAGATGCGTGGGAGCATGAAAGAGTGCGTGTGGTATAAGATAAAGAGAGTGCATGTGTGAGGGAGTGTGCATGGGTGCAAGAAAGAGTGATGTGTGTGTAAATGAAGAGAGTGCATGTGTGTGAGAGGGTGCATGGGTGCAAGAAAGAGGGATGTGTCTGTTTAAGAGAAAGAGAGTGCACATGTCCAAGAGTGTGTGTGTGTGCAAGAAAATGTGTGTGTGTGTAAGAGAAAGAGAGTCCATGTGTGTGAGAGTGTGTGTGGGTGCAAGAAATAGTGTGTGCGCGTGCTTGTGTGTGTAAGAGAAAGAGATTGCATGTGTGTAAGAGTGTGCATGGGTGCAAGAAAGAGTGTGTGACTGTAAGAGAAAGAGAATGCATGTGTATGAGACTGTGCGTGGGTGCAAGAAAGAGTGAGTGTTTGTGTAAGAGAAAGAGAGTGCATGTGTATCAGAGTATGTGTGTGTGCAAGAAAGAGTGAGTGTTTGTGTAAGAGAAGAGAGTGCATGTGTATGAGAGTGTGTGTGGGTGCAAGAAAGAGTGTGTGTATAAGAGAAAAAGAGTGCATGTGTGTGCGTGTAGGCGTGGGTGCAAGGAAGAGTGAAATTGTTTGGAAGAGAAAGAGTGCATGTGTATGAGACTGTGCGTGGGTGCAAGAAAGAGTGAGATTGTGTGGAAGAGAAAGAGAGTGCATGTGTTTGAGGGTTTGCGTGGATGCAAGGAAGAGAGTGTGTGTAAGATAAAGAGAGAGCATGTGTGCAAGGGTATCTGCGAGGGTGCAAGAAAGAGTGATGTGTGTGTAAGAGAAGAGAGTGCTTGTGTGAGAGAGTGTTCCTGGGTGCAAGAAAGAGTGATGTGTGTGTAAGAGAAAGAGAGTGCATGTGTGAGGATGTGCATGGGTGCAAGGAGTAGTGAGTGCGTGTGTAACAGGAAGGCAGTGCATGTGTGCGAGAGTGTGCATAGGTGCAAGAATGTGTGTGTGTGTGTGCGTGTGTGTGTGAAAGAAAGAGAGTCTATGCATGTGAGAGTGTGCATGGGTGCAAGAAACAGTGTGTGTGTGTAAGAGAAAGAGAGTGCCTGTATGCTAGAGTGTGCGTGGGTGCAAGAAAGAACATGTGTGTGTGTAACTGAAAGGTAGTGCACGTATCCGAGAGTGTGTGTGGGTGCAAGAAAGAATGTATGTGTGTGTAAGAGAAAGAGAGTGCGTGTGTGTGAGTGTGTGTGTGGGTGCATGTAAGAGAGTCTGCATGTGTGCGTGTAAGAGAAAGAGAGTGCATGTGTGTGAGAGTGTGCGTGGATGCAAGAAAGAGTGTGTGTGCAAGAGAAAGAGAGTGCATATATGTGAGGGTGTGCGTGGGTGCAAGGAAGAGTGAGTGTGTGTAAGAGAAAGAGTGTGCACGTGTGCGAGTGTATGCGTGGGTGCAAGAAAGAATGTGTGTGTGTAAGAGAAAGATAGTGCACGTATCCGAGAGTGTGTGTGGGCGCGAGAAAGAGTGTGTGTGAGTGTGTGTAAGAGAAAGACAGTGCATGTGTGTGAGAGTGTGTGCATTGGTGCATGATTGAGTGAGTGTGTATGTAAGAGAAAGAGAGTGCATGTGTATGAGAGTGTGCGTGGGTGCAAGAAAGCGGGAGTGTGTGTGTTAGAGAAACAGAGTGCATGTGTGTGAGAGTGTGTACGTTTGCAAGAAAGTGTGTGTGTGTGTAAGAGAAACAGAGTGCATGTGTGTGAGTGTGTGTGTGTTTGCAAGAAAGTGTGTGTGTGTAAGAGAAAGTGAGTGCATCTGTGTGAGAGTGTGCATGGGTGCAAAAAAAGAGTGTGTCTGTAAGAGAAAGAGAGTGCATATGTGAGGGTGTGCATGGGTGCAAGGAGGAATGAGTGTGTAGGTAACAAGAAGAGAGTGCATTTGTGTGAGAGTGTGTATGGGCACAAGAAAGAGTGTGTGTGTGTGTAAGAGAAAGAGAGTCCATGTGTGTGAGACTGTGCGTGGGTGCAAGAAATAGTGTTTGTGTGTGTGTGTGTGTGTGTGTGTGTGTATGTAAGGGAAAGAGAGTGCATGTCTGTGAGAGTGTGTACATGGGTGCTAGAAAGAGTGATATGTGTGTTCGTGAAGAGAGTGCATTTGTGTGAGAGGGTGCATCGGTGCATGAAAGAGGGATGTGTCTGTGTAAGAAAAAGAGAGTGCATGTGTGTGAGGGTGTGCCTGGGTGCAAGTAAGAGTGAGTGTGTGTGTAAGAGAAAGAGAGTGCATGTGTGTGAGACTGTGTGCGTGGGTGCAAGAAAGAGTAAGTGTGTGTAAGAGAAAGAGATTGCATGCATGCGACAGTATAAGATAGCGTGTGTGTGAGAGAAAGAGAGTGCATGTGTGTGAGTGGGTGTGCAGGTGCAAGAAAGAGTGTATGTGTGCGAGAGATGCGTGGGTGCAAGAAGGCGTAAGTGTGTTCAAGAGAACGAGAGTGCATGTGTGCGAGAGATGCGTGGGAGCATGAAAGAGTGCGTGTGGTATAAGATAAAGAGAGTGCATGTGTGAGGGAGTGTGCATGGGTGCAAGAAAGACTGATGTGTGTGTAAATGAAGAGAGTGCATGTGTGTGAGAGGGTGCATGGGTGCAAGAAAGAGGGATGTGTCTGTTTAAGAGAAAGAGAGTGCACATGTCCAAGAGTGTGTGTGTGTGCAAGAAAATGTGTGTGTGTGTAAGAGAAAGAGAGTCCATTTGTGTGAGAGTGTGTGTGGGTGCAAGAAATAGTGTGTGCGCGTGCTTGTGTGTGTAAGAGAAAGAGATTGCATGTGTGTAAGAGTGTGCATGGGTGCAAGAAAGAGTGTGTGACTGTAAGAGAAAGAGAATGCATGTGTATGAGACTGTGCGTGGGTGCAAGAAAGAGTGAGTGTTTGTGTAAGAGAAAGAGAGTGCATGTGTATCAGAGTATGTGTGTGTGCAAGAAAGAGTGAGTGTTTGTGTAAGAGAAGAGAGTGCATGTGTATGAGAGTGTGTGTGGGTGCAAGAAAGAGTGTGTGTATAAGAGAAAAAGAGTGCATGTGTGTGCGTGTAGGCGTGGGTGCAAGGAAGAGTGAAATTGTTTGGAAGAGAAAGAGTGCATGTGTATGAGACTGTGCGTGGGTGCAAGAAAGAGTGAGATTGTGTGGAAGAGAAAGAGAGTGCATGTGTTTGAGGGTTTGCGTGGATGCAAGGAAGAGAGTGTGTGTAAGATAAAGAGAGAGCATGTGTGCAAGGGTATCTGCGAGGGTGCAAGAAAGAGTGATGTGTGTGTAAGAGAAGAGAGTGCTTGTGTGAGAGAGTGTTCCTGGGTGCAAGAAAGAGTGATGTGTGTGTAAGAGAAAGAGAGTGCATGTGTGAGGATGTGCATGGGTGCAAGGAGTAGTGAGTGCGTGTGTAACAGGAAGGCAGTGCATGTGTGCGAGAGTGTGCATAGGTGCAAGAATGTGTGTGTGTGTGTGCGTGTGTGTGTGAAAGAAAGAGAGTCTATGCATGTGAGAGTGTGCATGGGTGCAAGAAACAGTGTGTGTGTGTAAGAGAAAGAGAGTGCCTGTATGCTAGAGTGTGCGTGGGTGCAAGAAAGAACATGTGTGTGTGTAACTGAAAGGTAGTGCACGTATCCGAGAGTGTGTGTGGGTGCAAGAAAGAATGTATGTGTGTGTAAGAGAAAGAGAGTGCGTGTGTGTGAGTGTGTGTGTGGGTGCATGTAAGAGAGTCTGCATGTGTGCGTGTAAGAGAAAGAGAGTGCATGTGTGTGAGAGTGTGCGTGGATGCAAGAAAGAGTGTGTGTGCAAGAGAAAGAGAGTGCATATATGTGAGGGTGTGCGTGGGTGCAAGGAAGAGTGAGTGTGTGTAAGAGAAAGAGTGTGCACGTGTGCGAGTGTATGCGTGGGTGCAAGAAAGAATGTGTGTGTGTAAGAGAAAGATAGTGCACGTATCCGAGAGTGTGTGTGGGCGCGAGAAAGAGTGTGTGTGAGTGTGTGTAAGAGAAAGACAGTGCATGTGTGTGAGAGTGTGTGCATTGGTGCATGATTGAGTGAGTGTGTATGTAAGAGAAAGAGAGTGCATGTGTATGAGAGTGTGCGTGGGTGCAAGAAAGCGGGAGTGTGTGTGTTAGAGAAACAGAGTGCATGTGTGTGAGAGTGTGTACGTTTGCAAGAAAGTGTGTGTGTGTGTAAGAGAAACAGAGTGCATGTGTGTGAGTGTGTGTGTGTTTGCAAGAAAGTGTGTGTGTGTAAGAGAAAGTGAGTGCATCTGTGTGAGAGTGTGCATGGGTGCAAAAAAAGAGTGTGTCTGTAAGAGAAAGAGAGTGCATATGTGAGGGTGTGCATGGGTGCAAGGAGGAATGAGTGTGTAGGTAACAAGAAGAGAGTGCATTTGTGTGAGAGTGTGTATGGGCACAAGAAAGAGTGTGTGTGTGTGTAAGAGAAAGAGAGTCCATGTGTGTGAGACTGTGCGTGGGTGCAAGAAATAGTGTTTGTGTGTGTGTGTGTGTGTGTGTGTGTGTGTATGTAAGGGAAAGAGAGTGCATGTCTGTGAGAGTGTGTACATGGGTGCTAGAAAGAGTGATATGTGTGTTCGTGAAGAGAGTGCATTTGTGTGAGAGGGTGCATCGGTGCATGAAAGAGGGATGTGTCTGTGTAAGAAAAAGAGAGTGCATGTGTGTGAGGGTGTGCCTGGGTGCAAGTAAGAGTGAGTGTGTGTGTAAGAGAAAGAGAGTGCATGTGTGTGAGACTGTGTGCGTGGGTGCAAGAAAGAGTAAGTGTGTGTAAGAGAAAGAGATTGCATGCATGCGACAGTATAAGATAGCGTGTGTGTGAGAGAAAGAGAGTGCATGTGTGTGAGTGGGTGTGCAGGTGCAAGAAAGAGTGTATGTGTGCGAGAGATGCGTGGGTGCAAGAAGGCGTAAGTGTGTTCAAGAGAACGAGAGTGCATGTGTGCGAGAGATGCGTGGGAGCATGAAAGAGTGCGTGTGGTATAAGATAAAGAGAGTGCATGTGTGAGGGAGTGTGCATGGGTGCAAGAAAGAGTGATGTGTGTGTAAATGAAGAGAGTGCATGTGTGTGAGAGGGTGCATGGGTGCAAGAAAGAGGGATGTGTCTGTTTAAGAGAAAGATAGTGCACATGTCCAAGAGTGTGTGTGTGTGCAAGAAAATGTGTGTGTGTGTAAGAGAAAGAGAGTCCATGTGTGTGAGGGTGTGCGTGGGTGCAAGTAAGAGTGAGTGTGTGTGTAAGAGAAAGAGAGTGCATGTGTGTGAGACTGTGTGCGTGGGTGCAAGAAAGAGTAAGTGTATGTAAGAGAAAGAGATTGCATGCATGCGACAGTATAAGATAGCGTGTGTGTGAGAGAAAGAGAGTGCATGTGTGTGAGTGGGTGTGCGGGTGCAAGAAAGAGTGTATGTGTGCGAGAGATGCGTGGGTGCAAGAAGGCGTAAGTGTGTTCAAGAGAACGAGAGTGCATGTGTGCGAGAGATGCGTGGGAGCATGAAAGAGTGCGTGTGGTATAAGATAAAGAGAGTGCATGTGTGAGGGAGTGTGCATGGGTGCAAGAAAGAGTGATGTGTGTGTAAATGAAGAGAGTGCATGTGTGTGAGAGGGTGCATGGGTGCAAGAAAGAGGGATGTGTCTGTTTAAGAGAAAGAGAGTGCACATGTCCAAGAGTGTGTGTGTGTGCAAGAAAATGTGTGTGTGTGTAAGAGAAAGAGAGTCCATGTGTGTGAGAGTGTGTGTGGGTGCAAGAAATAGTGTGTGCGCGTGCTTGTGTGTGTAAGAGAAAGAGATTGCATGTGTGTAAGAGTGTGCATGGGTGCAAGAAAGAGTGTGTGACTGTAAGAGAAAGAGAATGCATGTGTATGAGACTGTGCGTGGGTGCAAGAAAGAGTGAGTGTTTGTGTAAGAGAAAGAGAGTGCATGTGTATCAGAGTATGTGTGTGTGCAAGAAAGAGTGAGTGTTTGTGTAAGAGAAGAGAGTGCATGTGTATGAGAGTGTGTGTGGGTGCAAGAAAGAGTGTGTGTATAAGAGAAAAAGAGTGCATGTGTGTGCGTGTAGGCGTGGGTGCAAGGAAGAGTGAAATTGTGTGGAAGAGAAAGAGTGCATGTGTATGAGACTGTGCGTGGGTGCAAGAAAGAGTGAGATTGTGTGGAAGAGAAAGAGAGTGCATGTGTTTGAGGGTTTGCGTGGATGCAAGGAAGAGAGTGTGTGTAAGATAAAGAGAGAGCATGTGTGCAAGGGTATCTGCGAGGGTGCAAGAAAGAGTGATGTGTGTGTAAGAGAAGAGAGTGCTTGTGTGAGAGAGTGTTCCTGGGTGCAAGAAAGAGTGATGTGTGTGTAAGAGAAAGAGAGTGCATGTGTGAGGATGTGCATGGGTGCAAGGAGTAGTGAGTGCGTGTGTAACAGGAAGGCAGTGCATGTGTGCGAGAGTGTGCATAGGTGCAAGAATATGTGTGTGTGTGTGCGTGTGTGTGTGAAAGAAAGAGAGTCTATGCATGTGAGAGTGTGCATGGGTGCAAGAAACAGTGTGTGTGTGTAACAGAAAGACAGTGCATGTGTGTGCGAGTGTGTGCGTGGGTGCAAGAAATAGTGAGTGTGTATGTATGTAAAAGGGAGTTCATGTGTGTGAGAGTGTGCATGGGTGCAAGAAATATTGTGTGTGTGTGTAAAACAGAAAGAGAGTGCATGTGTGTGAGAGTGAGCATGGGTGCAAGAAGGAATGTGTGTGTAAGAGTAAGAGAGTGCATGTGTGTCAGGGTGTGCGTGGGTGCAAGGCAGAGTGAGTGAGTGTGTGTGGGTGCAAGAAAGAGTGTGTGCATGTGTGCGTGGAAGAGAAAGAGAGTGCATTTGTGTGAGAGTGTGTGTGGATGCAAGAAAGTGTTTGTGTGTAAGAGAAAGAGAGTGCATGTGTGCGAGAGTGTGCGTGGGTGCAAGAAAGAATGTGTGTGTGTAAGAGAAAGGTAGTGCACGTATCCGAGAGTGTGCGTGGGTGCAAGAAAGTGTGTGTGTGTAAGAGAAAGAGAGTGCATGGGTTTCAGGGTATGCGAGAGTGCAAGGAGGAGTGAGTGTGTGTGTAAGAGAAAGAGAATGCCTGTGTGTGAGAGTGTGTGCGTTGGTGCATGAAAGAGTGAATGCGTATGCAAGAGAAAGAGAGTGCATGTGTGCGAGTGTGGGTGCAAGAAAGGGTGCGTGTGTGCGTTGAAGAGAAAGCGAGTGCATGGGTGTGAGAGTGTTCGTGGGTGCAAGAAAGAGTGTGTGTGGGAGAGAATGAGAGTGCATGTGTGTGACACTGTGGGCATGGGTGCAAGAAAGAGTGAGAGTGTATGCAAGAGAAACAGAGTGCATGTGTATGAGAGTGTGCGTGGGTGCAAGAAAGCTGGTGTGTGTGTGTAAGAGAAAGAGAGCGCATGTGTGTGAGTGTACAAGGGTGCAAGAAAGAGTGATGTGTGTGTAAGAGAAAGAGAATGCACGTGCCCGAGAGTGTGCGTGGGTACAAGAAAGAGTGAGTGTGTGTGTAAGAGAAAGAGAGTGCATTTGTGTGAGAGTGTGTGTGGATGCAAGAAAGTGTGTGTGTGTAAGAGAAATAGAGTGCATGTGTGCGAGAGTGTGCGTGGGTGCAAGAAAGAATGTGTGTGTGTAAGAGAAAGAGAGTGCATGGGTTTCAGGGTATGCGAGAGTGCAAGGAGGAGTGAGTGTGTGTGTAAGAGAAAGAGAGTGCATGTGTATGAGAGTGCGTGGGTGCAAGAAAGCTGGTGTGTGTGTGTAAGAGAAAGAGAGTGCATGTGTGTGAGTGTACATGGGTGCAAGAAAGAGTGATCTGTGTGTAAGAGAAAGAGAATGTACGTGCCCGAGAGTGTGCGTGGGTGCAAGAAAGAGTGAGTGTGTGTGTAAGAGAAAGAGAGTGCATGTGTGTGAGTGTACATGGGTGCAAGAAAGAGTGATCTGTGTGAAAGAGAAAGAGAATGCACGTGCCCGAGAGTGTGCGTGGGTGCAAGAAAGAGTGAGTGTGTGTGTAAGAGAAAGAGAGTGCATGTGTTTGAGGGTGTGCGTGGGTGCAAGAAATAGTGTGTATGTGTGTGTGTGTGTGTGTGTGTGTGTGTGTGTGTGTGTGTGTAACAGAAAGAGAGTGCATGTGTGTGAGAGTGTGTTTGTGTAAGATAAAAAGAGAGCATGTGTGCAAGGGTACCTGGGATGGTGAAAGAAAGAGTGATGTGTGTGTAAGAGAAAGAGAGTGCATGTGTGAGGATGTGCATGGGTGCAAGGAGGAGTGAGTGTGTGGGTAACAGGAAGGCAGTGCATGTGTGCGAGAGTGTGCATGGGTGCAAGAAAGTGTGTGTGTCTGTGACTGTAAAAGAAAGAGAGTCCATGTCTATGAGAGTGTGCGTGGGTGCAGGAAACATGTGTGTGTGTAACAGAAAGAGAGTGCCGTGTGTGAGTGTGCGTGGGTGCAAGAAAGTGTCGGTGTTTAAGAAAAAGAGAGTGCATGTGTGTGAGGGTGTGCATAGGTGCAAGGAAGAGTGAGTGTGTGTAAGAGAAAGAGAGTGCATGTGTGTGCAAGTGTGTGCGTGGTTGCAAGAAAGAGTGAGTGTGTGGGTAACAGGAAGAGAGTGCATGTGCGTGAGAGTGTGCGTGGGTGCAAGAAATAGTGTGTATGTGTGTGTGTGTGTGTGTGTGTGTGTGTGTGTGTGTGTGTGTAACAGAAAGAGAGTGCATGTGTGTGAGAGTGTGCGTGGTGCAAGAAAGAATATGTGTGTAAGAGAAAGAGATTGCATGTGTTTGAGAGGGTGCGTGGATGCAAGAAAGTGTGTGTGTTTAAGAGAAAGAGAGTACATGTGTGTGAGGGTTAACGTGGGTGCAAGGAAGAGTGACTGTGTGTAAGAGAAAGATTGTGCATGTGTGCGAGTGTGTGCGTGGGTGAAAGAAAGAATGTGTGTGTGTATGAGAAAGATAGTGCACGTATCCGAGAATGTGCGTGGGTGCAAGGAAGAGTGTGTACGCGGGTAAGAGAAAGACAGTGCATGTGTATAAGCGTGTGAGAGTGTGCGTTCGTGTAAGAAATACTGCGTGCGTGTGCGTGTAAGAGACAGAGAGTGCATGTGTGTGAGAGTGTACGTGGGTGCAAGAAAGAGTGAGTGCGTATGCAAGAGAAAGTGAGTGCATGTGTGTGAGAGTGTTCGTGGGTGCAAGAAAGAGTGTGTGTAAGAGAAAGAGAGTGCATGTGTGTGACACTATGTGCGTGGGTGCAAGAAAGAGTGAGAGTGTATGTAAGAGAAAGAGAATGCATGTGTATGAGAGTGTGCGTGGGTGCAAGGAAGAGTGAGTGTTTGTGTAAGAGAAAGATATTGCATGTGTGTGACAGAGTGCGTGGGTGCAAGAAAAAATGTGCGTCTGTGTTAGAGAAAGAGAGTGCATGTGTGTGAGAGTGTGCGTGGGTGCAAGAAAGAATGTGTGTGTAAGCGAAAGAGAGTCAATGTATGTGAGTGTGTGCGTGGGTGCAAGAAATCGTGTGTGTGCGTGCGTAAGAGAAAGAGAGTGCATGTGTATAAGCGTGTGAGAGTTTGCATGGGTGTAAGAAATAGTGTGTGTGTGGGCGTGTAAGAGAAAGAGAGTGCATGTGTGTGAGAGTGTGCGTGGGTGTAAGAAAGAGTGAGTGTGTGTGTAAGAGAAAGAGAGTAAATGTGTGTGAGGGTTTACGTGGGTGCAAGAAAGAGTGACTGTGTGGAAGAGAAAGAGAGTGCATGTGTGCGAAAGTGGGCGTGGGGGCAAGAAAGAATGTGTGAGTGTAAGAGAAAGACAGTGCACGTATCCGACATTGTGCGTGGGTGAGAGGAAGAGTGTGTGTGTGCGGGTAAGAGAAAAAGAGTGCATGTGTGTGAGAGCGTGTGCGTTGGTGCATGAAAGAGTGAGTGCGTATGCAAGAGAAAGAGAGTGCATTTGCGTGGGGGGTGCAAGAAAGAGTGTGTGCGTGTGTGCGTGGAAGAGAAAGCGAGTGCATGAGTGTGAGAGTGTTCGTGGGTGCAAGAAAGAGTGTGTGTAAGAGAAAGAGTGTGCATGTCTGTGACACTATGTGCGTGGCTGCAAGAAAGAGTGAGAGTGTATGTAAGAGAAAGAGAGCGCATGTGAATGAGAGTGTGCGTGGGTGTAAGAAAGAGTGAGTGTTTGTGTAAGAGAAAGAGATTGCATGTGTGCGACAGAGTGCATGGGTGCAAGAAAAAATGTGCGTATGTGTAAGAGAAAAAGAGTGCATGTGTGTGAGAGTGTGCGTGTGTGCAAGAAAGAATGTGTATGTAAGCGAGAGAGAGTCAATGTGTGTGAGTGTGTGCGTGGGTGCAAGAAACCGTTTGTGTTTGTGCGTAAGAGAAAGAGAGTGCATGTGTATAAGCGTGTGAGAGTGAGCGTGGGTGTAAGAAATAGTGTGTGCATGTGCGTGTAAGAGAAAGAGAGTGCACGTGTGTGAGAGTGTGCGTGGGTGCAAGAAAAAATGTGTGTGTAAGCGAAAGAGAGTCAATGTGTGTGAGTGTGTGCGTGGGTGCAAGAAATCGTGTGTGTGTGCGCGTAAGAGAAAGAGAGTGCATGTGTAGAAGCATGTGAGAGTGTGCATGGGTGTAAGAAATAGAGTGTGCGTGTGCGTGTAAGAGACAGAGAGTGCATGTATGTGAGAGTGTGCGTGGGTGTAAGAAAGAGTGGGTGTGTGTGTAAGAGAAAGAGAGTAAATGTGTGTGAGGGTTTACGTGGGTGCAAGAAAGAGTGACTGTGTGTAAGAGAGTGCACGTATCCGAGAATGTGCGTGGGTGCAAGGAAGAGTGTGTGTGTGCGTGTAAGAGAAAGAGAGTGCATGTGTGTGACACTATGTGCGTGGGTGCAAGAAAGAGTGAGAGTGTATGTAAGAGAAAGAGAATGTGAATGAGAGAGTGCATGAGTGCAAGGAAGAGTGAGTGTTTGTGTAAGAGTAAGAGATTGTATGTGTGCGACAGAGTGCGTGGGTGCAAGAAAAATGTGCGTCTGTGTAAGAGAAAGAGAGTGCATGTGTATGAGAGTGTGCGTGGGTGCAAGGAAGAGTGAGTGTTTGTGTAAGAGAAAGAGATTGCATGTGTGTGAGAGTGTGCGTGGGTGCAAGAAGGAATGTGCGTGTAATTGAAAGAGAGTCAATTTGTGTGAGTGTGTGCGTGGGTGCAAGAAATCGTATGTGTGTGTGTAAGAGAAAGAGAGTGCATGTGTATAATCGTGTGAGAGTGTGCGTGGGTGTAAGAAATAGTGTGTGCGTTTGCGTGTAAGAGAAAGAGAGTGCATGTGTGTGATTGTGTGCGTGGGTGCAAGAAAGAGTGAGTGTGTGTGTAAGAGAAAGAGAGTAACTGTGTGTGAGGGTTTACGTGGGTGCAAGAAAGAGTGACTGTGTGTAAGAGAAAGAGAGTGCATGTGTGCGAGAGTGTGTGCGTTGATGCATGAAAGAGTGAGTGCGTATGCAAGAGAAAGTGAGTGCATGTGTGTGAGAGTGTTCGTAGGTGCAAGAAAGAGTGTGTGTAAGAGAAAGAGAGTGCATGTGTGTGACACTATGTGCGTGGGTGCAAGAAAGAGTGAGAGTGTATGTAAGAGAAAGAGAATGCATGTGTATGAGAGTGTGCGTGGGTGCAAGGAAGAGTGAGTGTTTGTGTAAGAGAAAGATATTGCATGTGTGTGACAGAATGCGTGGGTGCAAGAAAAAATGTGCGTCTGTGTTAGAGAAAGAGAGTGCATGTGTGTGAGAGTGTGCGTGGGTGCAAGAAAGAATGTGTGTGTAAGCGAAAGAGAGTCAATGTATGTGAGTGTGTGTGTGGGTGCAAGAAATCGTGTGTGTGCGTGCGTAAGAGAAAGAGAGTGCATGTGTATAAGCGTGTGAGAGTTTGCGTGGGTGTAAGAAATAGTGTGTGTGTGGGCGTGTAAGAGAAAGAGAGTGCATGTGTGTGAGAGTGTGCGTGGGTGCAAGAAAGAGTGAGTGTGTGTGTAAGAGAAAGAGAGTAAATGTGTGTGAGGGTTTACGTGGGTGCAAGAAAGAGTGACTGTGTGGAAGAGAAAGAGAGTGCATGTGTGCGAAAGTGGGCGTGGGGGCAAGAAAGAATGTGTGAGTGTAAGAGAAAGACAGTGCACGTATCCGACATTGTGCGTGGGTGAGAGGAAGAGTGTGTGTGTGCTGGTAAGAGAAAAAGAGTGCATGTGTGTGAGAGCGTGTGCGTTGGTGCATGAAAGAGTGAGTGCGTATGCAAGAGAAAGAGAGTGCATTTGCGTGGGGGGTGCAAGAAAGAGTGTGTGCGTGTGTGCGTGGAAGAGAAAGCGAGTGCATGAGTGTGAGAGTGTTCGTGGGTGCAAGAAAGAGTGTGTGTAAGAGAAAGAGTGTGCATGTCTGTGACACTATGTGCGTGGCTGCAAGAAAGAGTGAGAGTGTATGTAAGAGAAAGAGAGCGCATGTGAATGAGAGTGTGCGTGGGTGTAAGAAAGAGTGAGTGTTTGTGTAAGAGAAAGAGATTGCATGTGTGCGACAGAGTGCATGGGTGCAAGAAAAAATGTGCGTATGTGTAAGAGAAAAAGAGTGCATGTGTGTGAGAGTGTGCGTGTGTGCAAGAAAGAATGTGTATGTAAGCGAGAGAGAGTCAATGTGTGTGAGTGTGTGCGTGGGTGCAAGAAACCGTTTGTGTTTGTGCGTAAGAGAAAGAGAGTGCATGTGTATAAGCGTGTGAGAGTGAGCGTGGGTGTAAGAAATAGTGTGTGCATGTGCGTGTAAGAGAAAGAGAGTGCACGTGTGTGAGAGTGTGCGTGGGTGCAAGAGAAAATGTGTGTGTAAGCGAAAGAGAGTCAATGTGTGTGAGTGTGTGCGTGGGTGCAAGAAATCGTGTGTGTGTGCGCGTAAGAGAAAGAGAGTGCATGTGTAGAAGCATGTGAGAGTGTGCATGGGTGTAAGAAATAGAGTGTGCGTGTGCGTGTAAGAGACAGAGAGTGCATGTGTGTGAGAGTGTGCGTGGGTGTAAGAAAGAGTGAGTGTGTGTGTAAGAGAAAGAGAGTAAATGTGTGTGAGGGTTTACGTGGGTGCAAGAAAGAGTGACTGTGTGTAAGAGAGTGCACGTATCCGAGAATGTGCGTGGGTGCAAGGAAGAGTGTGTGTGTGCGGGTAAGAGAAAGAGAGTGCATGTGTGTAACACTATGTGCGTGGGTGCAAGAAAGAGTGAGAGTGTATGTAAGAGAAAGAGAATGTGAATGAGAGAGTGCATGAGTGCAAGGAAGAGTGAGTGTTTGTGTAAGAGTAAGAGATTGTATGTGTGCGACAGAGTGCGTGGGTGCAAGAAAAATGTGCGTCTGTGTAAGAGAAAGAGAGTGCATGTGTATGAGAGTGTGCGTGGGTGCAAGGAAGAGTGAGTGTTTGTGTAAGAGAAAGAGATTGCATGTGTGTGAGAGTGTGCGTGGGTGCAAGAAGGAATGTGCGTGTAATTGAAAGAGAGTCAATTTGTGTGAGTGTGTGCGTGGGTGCAAGAAATCGTATGTGTGTGTGTAAGAGAAAGAGAGTGCATGTGTATAATCGTGTGAGAGTGTGCGTGGGTGTAAGAAATAGTGTGTGCGTTTGCGTGTAAGAGAAAGAGAGTGCATGTGTGTGATTGTGTGCGTGGGTGCAAGAAAGAGTGAGTGTGTGTGTAAGAGAAAGAGAGTAACTGTGTGTGAGGGTTTACGTGGGTGCAAGAAAGAGTGACTGTGTGTAAGAGAAAGAGAGTGCATGTGTGCGAGAGTGGGCGTGGGGGCAAGAAAGAATGTGTGAGTGTAAGAGAAAGATAGTGCACGTATCCGACAGTGTACGTGGGTGCATGGAAGAGTGTGTGTGTGTGTGTGGGTAAGAGAAAGAGAGTGCATGTGTGTGAGAGTGTGTGCGTTGGTGCATGAAAGAGTGAGTGTGTATGCAAGAGAAAGAGAGTGCATGTGTGTGGGGGTGGCAAGAAAGAGTGTGTGCGTGTGTGCGTGGAAGAGAAAGCGAGTGCATGAGTGTGAGAGTGTTCGTGGGTGCAAGAAAGAGTGTGTGTGTAAGAGAAAGAGAGTGCATGTATGTGACACTATGTGCGTGTGTGCAAGAAAGAGTGAGAGTGTATGTAAGAGAAAGAGAGTGCATGTGTATGAGAGCGTGCGTGGGTGCAAGGAAGAGTGAGTGTTTGTGTAAGAGAAAGAGATTGCATGTGTGTGAGAGTGTGCGTGGGTGCAAGAAAGAATGTGTGTGTAAGCAAAAGTGAGTCAATTTGTGTGAGTGCGCGTGGGTCCAAGAAAGTGTGTGTGTCTGTAAGAGAAAGAGAATGCATGTGTATAAGCGTGTGCGAGTGTGCGTGGGTGGAAGAAAGAGTGAGTGTGTGTGTAATAGAAAGAGAGTGCATGTGTATGAGAGTGTCCGTGGGAGCACGAAAGCGGGAGTGTGTTTGTAAGAGAAAGAGAGTGCATGTGTATGAGTATGCGTGGGTGCAAGAAAGAGTGAGTGTTTGTGTAAGAGAAAGAGATTGCATGTGTGCGGCAGAGTGCGTGGGTGCTAGAAAAAATGCGCGTGTGTGTAACAGAAAGATAGTACATGTATCCGAGAGTGTGTGTGTTTGCAAGAAAGAGTGTGTGGGTGTGTTTGTGTGTACGAGAATGAGAGTGCATGTGTATGAGAGTGTGTGTGGGTGCAAGAAAGAATGTGTGTATAAGAGAAAGAGAGTGCATGTGTGGGAGGGTGTGCGTGGGTGCAAGGAAGGGTGAGATTGTGTGGAAGAGAAAGAGAGTGCGTGTGTATGAGACTGTGCGTGGGTGCAAGAAAGAGTATGTGTGTGTGCGTGTAAGAGAAAGCGAGTGTATGTGTGTGAGCGTTGCGTGGGTGCAAGAAAGAGTGTTTGTGTGTAAGAGAAAGAGAGTGCATGTGTGTGAGACTGTGTGCATGGGGGCAAGAAAGTGTGAGAGTGTATGTAAGAAATGAGAGTGCATGTGTATGAGAGATTGTGAGTGTAAGATAAAGAGCGAGCATGAGTGCAAGGGCATCTGCAAGGGTGTAAGAAAGAGTGATGTATGTGTAAGAGAAGAAAGTGCTTGTGTGAGAGAGTGCGCGTGGGTGCAAGAAAGAGTGATGGCTGTGTAAGAGAAAGAGAGTGCATGTGTGTGGATGTGCATGGGTGCAAGGAGTAGTGAGTGCGTGTGTAACAGGAAGGCAGTGCATGTGAGCGAGAGTGTGCATAGGCGCAAGAATGTGTATGTGTGTGTGTAAAAGAAAGAGAGTCCATGTATGTGAGAGTGTGCGTGGGTGCAAGAAACAGTGTGTGTGTTTAAGAGAAAGAGAGTGCATGTGTGTGAGGGTGTGCGTAGGTGCAAGGAAGAGTGAGTGTGTATGTAAGAGAAAGAGAGTTCATGTGTGTGAGAGTGTGCATGGGTGCAAGAAATATTGTGTGTGTGTAAAACAGAAAGAGAGTGCATCTGCGTGAGAGTGTGCGTGGGTGCAAGGCAGAGTGAGTGAGTGTGTAAGAGAAAGAGAGTGCATGTTTGTGAGTGTGTGTGGGTGCATGAAAGAGTGTGTGCTTGTGTGCGTGTAAGAGAAAGAGAGTGCATGTGTGTGATTGTGTGCGTGGATGCAAGAAAGAATGTGTGTGTGTAAGAGAAAGAGAGTGCATGTGTGCGAGAATGTGCGTGGGTGGAAGAAAGAATGTGTGTGTGTAAGAGAAAGATAGTGCACGTATCCGAGAGTGTGCAAGGGTGCACGAAAGAGTGTGTGTGTGGGTAAGAGAAAGAGAGTACACGTGTGTGAGAGTGTGCGTGGTTGCAAGAAAATGTGTGTGTGTAAGAGAAAGAGAGTGCATGTGTGTGCGGGTATGCGAGAGTGCAAGGAGGAGTGAGTGTGTGTGTAAGAGAAAGAGAGTGCCTGTGTGTGAGCGTGTGTGCGTTGGTACATGAAAGAGTGAGTGCGTATGCAAGAGGAAGAGAGTGCATATGTGTGTGAGTGTGTGTGTGGGTGCAAGAAAGTGTGCGTGTGTGCGTGGAAGAGAAAGCGCGTGCATGAGTGTGAGAGTGTTCGTGGGTGCAAGAAAGAGTGTGTGTGGAAGAGAAAGAGAGTGCATGTGTGAGACACTGTGGGCGTGGGTGCAAGAAAGAGTGAGAGTGTATGTAAGAGAAAGAGAGTGTATGTGTATGAGAGTGTGTGGGTTCAAGAAAGAGTGAGTGTGTCTGTGTAAGAGAAAGAGAGTGCATGTGTGTGAGAGTGTGCGTGGGTGCAAGGAAGAGAGAGTGTTTGTGTAGGATAAAGAGAGTGCATGTGTGCAAGGGTATCTGCGAGGGTGAAAGAAAGAGTGAGAGTGTAAGAGAAGAGAGTGCTTCTGTGAGAGAGTGTGCGTGCGTGCAAGAAAGAGTGATGTGTGTGTAAGAGAAAGAGAGTGCATGTGTGAGGATGTGCATGGGTGCAAGGAGTAGTGAGTGCGTGTGTAACAGGAAGGAAGTGGATGTGTGTGAGAGTGTGCATGGATGCAAGAAAGTGTGTGTGTGTGTGTGTGTGACTGTAAAAGAAAGAGAGTGCATGTGTGTGAGTGTGTGCGGGTAAGAGAAAGAGAGTACTCGTGTGTGAGAGTGTGAGTGGGTGCAAGAAAGTGAGTGTGTGTAAGACAAAGAGAGTGCCTGTGTATGAGTGTGTGTATTGATGCATGAAAGAGTGAGTGTTTATGCAAGAGAAAGAGAGTGCATGTGTGTGAGTGTGTGTGTGGGTGCAAGAAAGTGTGCGTGTGTGCGTGGAAGAGAAAGCGAGTGCATGAGTGTGAGAGTGTTCGTGGGTGCAAGAAAGAGTGTGTGTGGAAGAGAAAGAGAGTGCATGTGTGTTACACTGTGGGCGTGGGTGCAAGAAAGAGTGAGAGTGTATGTAAGAGAAAGAGAGTGCATGTGATGAGTGTGCGTGGGTGCAAGAAAGAGAGATGTGTGTGTAAGAGAAAGATAGTGCACGTGCCCGAGAGTGTGCGTGGGTGCAAGAAAGGGTGAATGTGTGTGTGTAAGAGAAAGAGAGTGCATGTATTTGAGGGTGTGCGTTGGTGCAAGGAAGAGAGAGTGTTGGTGTAAGATAAAAAGAGAGCATGTGTGCAAGGGTATCTGCGAGGGTGAAAGGAAGAGTGACGTGTGTGTAAAAGAAAGAGAGTGCATGTGTGAGGATGTGCATGGGTGCAAGGAGTAGTGAGTGCGTGGGTAATAGGAAGGCAGTGCATGTGTGTGAGAGTGTGTATGGGTGCAAGAAATTGTGTGTGTGACTGTAAATGAAAGAGAGTCCATGTATTTGAGAGTGTGCGTGAGTGCAAGAAAGTCTGTGTGTGTAAGAGAAAGAGAGTGCATGTGTGTGACACTATGTGCGTGGGTGCAAGAAAGAGCGAGAGTGTATGTAAGAGAAGAAGAGTGCATATGTATGAGAGAGTGCGTGGGTGCAAGAAAGCGGGAGTGTGTGTAAGACAAAGAGAGTGCATGTGTGCGAGAGTGTGTGTGGGTGCATGAAAAAATGTGTTTGTGTAAGAGAAAGATCGTGCATGTATCCGAGAATGTGGTTGTTTGCAAGAAAGTGTGTGTGTGTGTGTGTGTGTGTGTGTGTGTGTGTGTGTGTGTGTGTGTGAAATAGAAGGAGAGTGCATCTTTGCGAGAGTGTGCGTGGGTGCAATAAAGAGTGTGTGTGTAAGAGAACGACAGTGCATGTGTGAGGGTGTTCATGGGGTGCAAGAAGGAGTGAGTGCATGGGTAACAGGAAGAGAGTGCATGCGTGTGAGAGTGTGCGTGGGTACAAGAAAGAATGTGTGTGTGTAAGAGAAAGACAGTGCATGTGTTTGAGGGTGTGTGGGGGTGCAAGGCAGAGAGAGTGTTTGTGTAAGATAAAGAGAGAGTATGTGTGCAAGGGTATCTGCGAGGGTGAAAGAAAGAGTGATGTGTGTAAGAGAAAGAGAGTGCATGTGTGAGGATGTGCATGGGTGCAAGGAATAGTGAGTGCGTGGCTAATAGGAAGGCAGTGCATGTGTGTGAGAGTGTGTATGGGTGCAAGAAAGTGTGTGTGTGTGGCTGTAAAAGAAAGAGAGTCCATGTATGTGAGAGTGTGCATGGGTGCACGATACAGTGTGTGTGTGTAACAGAGAGTGCACGTGTGTGAGTGTGTTCGTGGGTGCAAGAAAGTGTGTGTGTAAGAGAAAGAGAGTGCATGTGTGTGACACTATGTGCGTGGGTGCAAGAAAGAGCGAGAGTGCATGTAAGAGAAGAAGAGTGCATGTGTATGAGAGTATGCGTGGGTGCAAGAAAGCGGGAGTGTGTGTGTAAGACAAAGAGAGTGCATGTGTGTGAGTATGCGTGGTTGCAAGAAAGAGAGAATGTGTGTGTAAGAGAAAGAGAGTGCATGTGTGCGAGAGTGTGCGTGGGTGCATGAAAAAATGTGTGTGTGTAAGAGAAAGATCGTGCATGTATCCGAGAGTTTGGGTGTTTGCAAGAAAGTGTGTGTGTGTGTGTGTGTGAAATAGAAAGAGAGTGCATCTGTGCGAGAGTGTGCGTGGGTGCAATAAAAAGAGTGTGTTTAAGAGAAAGAGAGGGCATGTGTGAGCGTGTTCATGGGGTGCAAGGAGGAGTGAGTGTGTGGGTAACAGGAAGAGAGTGCATGTGTGTGAGAGTGTGTATGGGTGCAAGAAAGTGAGTGTGTGTGACTGTAAAAGAAAGAGTGTCCATGTATGTGAAGTGTGCGTAGGTGCACGAAACAGTGTGTGTGTGTAACAGAGAGTGCACGTGTGTGAGTGTGTGCGTGGGTGCAAGAAAGTGTGTGTGTTTAAGAGAAATAGAGTGCATGAGTGTTAGGGTGTGCGTAGGTGCAAGGAAGAGTGAGTGTGTGTAAGAGGAAGAGAGTGCATGTGTGTGCGAGTGTGTGCATGGGTGCAAGTAAGAGTGAGTGTGTATGTAAGAGAAAGAGAGTTCATGTGTGTGAGGTGTGCATGGGTGCAAGGAGGAGTGAGTGCCTGGGTAACTGGAAGAGAGTGCATGTGTGCGAGAGTGTGCATAGGTGCAAAAAAGAGAGTGTGTGTTTGCAAAAGAAAGAGAGTCCATGTGTGTGAGAGTGTGCGTGGTGCAAGAAAGAATGTGTGTGTAAGAGAAAGAGAGTGCATGTGTGTCAGGGTGTGTGTGTGTCCAAGGAAGAGTGAGTGTGTGTGTAAGAGAAAGAGAGTGCTTGTGTGTGAGTGCAAGAAAGTGTGTGTGTGAAAGAGACAAAGAGTACATGTGTGCGAGGGTTTACGTGGTTGCAAGGAAGAGTGACTGTGTGTAAGAGAAAGAGAGTGCATGTGTGCGAGAGTGTGCGTGGGTGCAAGAAAGAATGTGTGTGTGTAAGAGAAAGATAGTGCACGGATCCGAGAGTGAGCATGGGTGCAATGAAGAGTGTGTGTGTGTGGGTAAGAGAAAGAGAGTGCATGTGTGTGAGAGTGTGTGCGTTGGTGCATGAAAGAGTGAATGCATATGCAACAGAAAGAGATTGCATGTGTGGGTGCAAGAAAGTGTGTTTGTGTGCGTGGAAGAGAAAGCGAGTGCATGAATGTGAGAGAGTTCGTGGATGCAAGAAAGAGTGTGTGTGTAAGAGAAAGAGACTGCATGTGTGTGACACTATGTGCGTGGGTGCAAGAAAGAGTGAGAGTGTATGTAAGAGAAAAGAGGGCATGTATATGAGAGTGTGCGTGGGTGCAAGAAAGCGGGAGTGTGTGTGTAAGACAAAGAGAGTGCATGTCTGGGAGTATGCGTGGTTGCAAGAAAGAGTGATGTGCGCGTAAGGGAAAGAGAGTGCACGTGCCCAAGAGTGTGCATGGGTGCAATAAAGAGTGTGTGTGTAAGAGAAAGAGAGTGCATGTGTGAGGGTGTTCATGGGGTGCAAGGAGGAGTGAGTGCGTGGGTAACAGGAAGAGAGTGCATGTGTGCGTGGGTACAAGAAAGAATGTTTGGGGTAAGAGAAAGATAGTGCACGTATCTGAGAGTGTGCGCGGGTGCAAGGAAGAGTGTGTGTGTGGGTAAGAGAAAGAGAGTGCATGTGTGTGAGGGTATGCGAGGGTGCAAGGAGGAGTGAGTGCATGTGTAAGAGAAAGGGAGCGCCTGTGTGTGAGAGTGTGTGCGTTGGTGCATGGAAGAGTGAGTGCATATGCAAGAGAAACAGAGTGCATGTGTGGGTGCAAGAAAGTGTGCCTGTGTGCGTAGAAGAGAAAGCGAGTGCATGAGTGTGAGAGTGTTCGTGGGTGCAAGAAAGAGTGTGTGTGTAAGAGAAAAAGAGTGCATGTGTGTGACACTATGTGCATGGGTGTAAGAAAGAGTGAGAGTGTATGTAAGAGAAAGAGAGTGTATATGTATGATAATGTGTGTGGGTGCAAGAAAGCGGGAGTGTGTGTAAGAGAAAGTGAGTGCATGTGTGTGAGTGTGCGTGGGTGCAAGAAAGAGTGATGTGTGTGTAAGAGAAAGAGAGTGCACGTGCCCGAGAGTGTGCGTGGATGCAAGAAAGAGTGCGTGTGTGTGTAAGAGAAAGAGAGTGCATGTTTGCAAGAGTGTGTGTGGGTGCATGAAAAAATGTGTGTGTGTAAGAGAAAGATCGTGCATGTATCCGAGCGTGTGTGTGTTTGCAAGAAAGTGTGTGTGTGTGTAAGTGTGTGTGTGTGTAATAGAAAGTGAGTCCATCTGTGTGAATGTGTGCGTGGGTGCAATAAAAAATGTGTCTGTAAGAGAAAGAGAGTGCATGCGTGAGGGTGTCCATGGGTGCAAGGAGGAGTGAGTGCGTGGGTAGCAGGAAGAGAGTGCATGTGTGCGAGAGTGCTCATGGGTGCAAGAAAGACTGTGTGTGTGTGTGTAAGAGAAAGAGAGTCCATGTGTGTGAGAGTGTGCGTGGGTGCTAAAAATAGTGTGTGTGTAAGAGAAATAGAGTGCATTTCTCTCAGAGTATGTGCGTGGGTACAAGAAAGAGGGAGTGTGTATGTAAGAGAATGAGAGTGCATGTGTGCAAGAAAGAGTGATTTGTGTGTAAATGAAGAGAGTGCATGTGTGTGAGAGGGTGCATGTGTACGAGAAAGAGGGATTTGTCTGTGTAAGAGAAAGGCAATGCACATGTATCGGTGCAAGAAATAGTGTGTGCTTGTGTGTGTGTAATTGAAACAGTCGATGTGTGTGAGAGTGTGCGTGGGTGCTAGAAATAGTGTGTGCATGCGCATGTAAGAGAAAGAGAGTGCATGTGCGTGAGAGTGTGCGTGGGTGCAAGAAATGGTGTGTGCATGTGTGTGTAAGAGGAAGAGAGTGCATGTGTATGAGACTGTGTGTGTGGGTGCTGGAAAGAGTGAATGTGCATGTAAGAGAAAGAGAGAGCATGTGTTTGAGTGTGCGTGGGTGCAAGAAATCGTGTGTGTGTGTGTGCATATGAGAAAGATAGTGAACGTATCCGAGAGTGTGTGTGTTAACAAGAAAGAGTGTGTGTGTGTTTGTTTGTGTGTAAGAGAAAGAGAGTGCATGTGTGTGACAGTGTGCGTGGGTGCAAGAAAGAATTGTGTGTAAGAGAAAGAGAGTGCATGTGTGTGAGAGTGGGCGTGGGTGCAAGGAAGAGTGAGAGTGTGTGTAAGAGAAAGAGAGTGCATGTATGAGGGTGTGCATGGGTGCAAGTAAGAGTGAGTGTGTATAAGAGAAAGAGAGTGCATGTGTGCGCGAGTGTGCGTGGGTGCAAGAAAGTGTGTGTGTGTGTTTAAGAGAAAGAGAGTGCATGTGTGTGAGGGTGTGCGTTGGTACATGAAAGAGTGAGTGCGTATGCAAGAGGAAGAGAGTGCATATGTGTGTGAGTGTGTGTGTGGGTGCAAGAAAGTGTGCGTGTGTGCGTGGAAGAGAAAGCGCGTGCATGAGTGTGAGAGTGTTCGTGGGTGCAAGAAAGAGTGTGTGTGGAAGAGAAAGAGAGTGCATGTGTGAGACACTGTGGGCGTGGGTGCAAGAAAGAGTGAGAGTGTATGTAAGAGAAAGAGAGTGTATGTGTATGAGAGTGTGTGGGTTCAAGAAAGAGTGAGTGTGTCTGTGTAAGAGAAAGAGAGTGCATGTGTGTGAGAGTGTGCGTGGGTGCAAGGAAGAGAGAGTGTTTGTGTAGGATAAAGAGAGTGCATGTGTGCAAGGGTATCTGCGAGGGTGAAAGAAAGAGTGAGAGTGTAAGAGAAGAGAGTGCTTCTGTGAGAGAGTGTGCGTGCGTGCAAGAAAGAGTGATGTGTGTGTAAGAGAAAGAGAGTGCATGTGTGAGGATGTGCATGGGTGCAAGGAGTAGTGAGTGCGTGTGTAACAGGAAGGAAGTGGATGTGTGTGAGAGTGTGCATGGATGCAAGAAAGTGTGTGTGTGTGTGTGTGTGACTGTAAAAGAAAGAGAGTGCATGTGTGTGAGTGTGTGCGGGTAAGAGAAAGAGAGTACTCGTGTGTGAGAGTGTGAGTGGGTGCAAGAAAGTGAGTGTGTGTAAGACAAAGAGAGTGCCTGTGTATGAGTGTGTGTATTGATGCATGAAAGAGTGAGTGTTTATGCAAGAGAAAGAGAGTGCATGTGTGTGAGTGTGTGTGTGGGTGCAAGAAAGTGTGCGTGTGTGCGTGGAAGAGAAAGCGCGTGCATGAGTGTGAGAGTGTTCGTGGGTGCAAGAAAGAGTGTGTGTGGAAGAGAAAGAGAGTGCATGTGTGAGACACTGTGGGCGTGGGTGCAAGAAAGAGTGAGAGTGTATGTAAGAGAAAGAGAGTGTATGTGTATGAGAGTGTGTGGGTTCAAGAATGAGTGAGTGTGTCTGTGTAAGAGAAAGAGAGTGCATGTGTGTGAGAGTGTGCGTGGGTGCAAGGAAGAGAGAGTGTTTGTGTAGGATAAAGAGAGTGCATGTGTGCAAGGGTATCTGCGAGGGTGAAAGAAAGAGTGAGAGTGTAAGAGAAGAGAGTGCTTCTGTGAGAGAGTGTGCGTGCGTGCAAGAAAGAGTGATGTGTGTGTATGAGAAAGAGAGTGCATGTGTGAGGATGTGCATGGGTGCAAGGAGGAGTGAGTGCGTGTGTAACAGGAAGGAAGTGGATGTGTGTGAGAGTGTGCATGGATGCAAGAAAGTGTGTGTGTGTGTGTGTGTGACTGTAAAAGAAAGAGAGTGCATGTGTGTGAGTGTGTGCGGATAAGAGAAAGAGAGTACACGTGTGTGAGAGTGTGAGTGGGTGCAAGAAAGTGTGTGTGTGTAAGACAAAGAGAGTGCCTGTGTATGAGTGTGTGTATTGATGCATGAAAGAGTGAGTGCTTATGCAAGAGAAAGAGAGTGCATGTGTGTGAGTGTGTGTGTGGGTGCAAGAAAGTGTGCGTGTGTGCGTGGAAGAGAAAGCGAGTGCATGAGTGTGAGAGTGTTGAGGTTTTGCGTGGGTGCAAGGAAGAGGGAGTGTGTATGTAAGAGAAAGAAATTGCATGTGTGAGGTAGTGTGCCTGGTTGCAAGAAAGAGTGATGTCTGTGTAAGTAAAGAGAGTGCACGTGTGTGAGAGGGTGCATGGGTACGAGAAAGAGGGATTTGTCTGTGAAAGACAAAGATAATGCACATGTCCGAGAGTGTGTATGGGTGCAAGAAATAGTGTGTGTGTGTACGTGTGTGTGCTTGTGTGTGTGTAAGTGTGTGTAAGTTAAAGAGAGTCGATGTGTGTGAGAGTGTGTGTGTGCGAAAGAGAAAGAGAGTGCATGTGTGAGGGTGTGCATGGGTGCAAGGAGGAGTGAGTGCGTGGGTAACAGGACGAGAGCACATGTGTGCGAGAGTGCGCATGGGTGCAAGAAAGAGTGTGTGTGTGTAAGAGAAAGAGAGTCCGTGTACGTGAGAGTGTGCGTGGGTGCAAGAAATAGTCTATGTGTGTGTATGTGTGTGAGTGTGTGTGTGTGTAAGAGAAATAGAGTACATTTCTCTCAGAGTGTGTGCGTGGGTGCAAGAAAGAGGGAGTGTGTATGTAAGTTAAAGAGAGTGCATGTGTATGGTAGTGTGCGTGGTTGCAAGAAAGAGTGATGTGTGTGTTAGCGAAGAGAGTGCATGTGTGTGAGAGGGTGCATGGGTACGAGAAAGAGGGATGTGTCTGTGTAAGAGAAAGATAATGCACATGTCCGAGAGTGTGTATGGGTGCAAGAAATAGTGTGTGTGTGTGTGTTTGCTTGTGTGTGTGTAAGCGAAAGAGATTCGATGTGTGTGAGAGTGTGCGTGGGTGCAATAAAGCATGTGTGTATTCGAGAAAGAGAGTGCATGTGTGAGGGTGTGCATGGGTGCAAGGAGGAGTGAGTACGTGGATAACAGGAAGAGAGCGCATGTGTGCGAGAGTGCGCATGGCTGAAAGAAAGAGTGTGTGTGGGTTTGTGTGTAAGAGAAAAAGAGTCCATGTGTGTGAGAGTGTGCATGGGTGCAAGAAATATTGTGTGTGTGTGTAAGCAAAAGAGTGTCAATGTGCGTGAGAGTGAGCGTGGGTGCAAGAAATCAGGTGTGTGTGTGCATAAGAGAAAGAGAAATAGAGTGCATTTGTCTGAGAGTGTGTGCATGGGTGCAAGAAAGAGGGAGTGTGTATGTAAGTTAAAGAGAGTGCATGTATGAGGTAGTGTGCGTGGGTGCAAGAAAGAGTGAATTGTGTGTAAGTGAAGAGAGTACATGTGTGTGAGAGGGTGCATGGGTACGAGAAAGAGGGATGTGTCTGTGTAAGACAAAGATAATGCACATGTCCTAGAGTGTGTATGAGTGCAAGAAATAGTGTGTGTGTGTGTGTTTGTGTGTGTGTGTGTAAGCGAAAGAGAGTCGATGTGTGTGAGAGTGTGTGTGGGTGCAAGAAATCGTGTGTGTGTGTGTGCATATGAGAAAGATAGTGCACGTATCCGAGAGTGTGTGTGATTGCAAGAAAGAGTGTGTGTGTGTGTTTGTTTGTGTGTGAGAGGGTGCATGGGTACCAGAAAGAGGGATGTATCTGTGAAAGACAAAGATAATGCACATGTCCGAGAGTGTGTTTGGGTGCAAGAAATAGTGTGTGTGTGTATGTGTGTGTGTTTGTGTGTGTGTGTGTGTGTGTATGCGAAAGAGAGTCGATGTGTGTGAGAGTGTGCGTGGGTGCAAGAAATCGTCTATGTGTGTGTGCGAAAGAGAAAGAGAGTGCATGTGTGAGGGTGTGCATGGGTGCAAGGAGGAGTGAGAGCATGGGGAACAGGAAGAGAGCACATGTGTGCGAGTGTGTGCATGGGTGCAAGAAAGAGTGTGTGTGTGTAAGAGAAAGAGAGTCCGTGTACGTGAGAGTGTGCGTGGGTGCAACAAATAGTCTGTGTGTGTGAGTGTGTGTGTGTGTAAGAGAAATAGAGTGCATTTCTCTCAGAGTGTGTGCGTGGGTGCAAGAACGAGGGAGTGTGTATGTAAGTTAAAGAGAGTGCATGTGTGAAGTAGTGTGCGTGGTTGCAAGAAAGAGTGATGTGTGTGTAAGCGAAGAGAGTACATGTGTGTGAGAGGGTGCATGGGTACGAGAAAGAGGGATATGTCTGTGTAAGAGAAAGATAATGCACATTTCTGAAAGTGTGTATGGGTGCAAGAAATAGTGTGTGTGTGTGTGTTTGCTTGCGTGTGTGTAAGCGAAAGAGATTCGATGTGCGTGAGAGTGTGCGTGGGTGCAAGAAATTGTGTGTGTGTGTGCGCGTCAGAGAAAGAGAGTGCATGTGTATGAGCGTGTGAGAGTGTGCATGGGTGTAAGAAATAGTGTGTGCGTGTAAGAGAAAGAGAGTGCATGTGTGTGAGACTCTGTGTGTGTGTGCCAGAAGGAGTGAATGTGTATGTAAGGGAAAGAGAGAGCATGTGTATGAGTGTGCATCGGTGCAAGAAAGAGTGAGTGTTTGTGTAAGAGAAAGAGATTGCATGTGTGCAACAGAGTGCGTGGGTGCAAGAAAAAAATGTGCGTGTGTGTAAGAGAAAGATAGTGCATGTATCCGAGAGTGTGTGTGTTTGCAAGAAAGAGTGTGTGTGTTTGTTTGTGTGTAAGAGAAAGAGAGTGCATGTGTGTGAGAGTGTGCGTGGGTGCAAGAAAGAATGTGTGTGTAAGAGAACGAGAGTGCATGTGTGTGAGAGTGGGCGCAGGTGCAAGGAAGACTGAGAGTGTGTGTAAGAGAAAGAGAGTGCATGTGTGCGCGAGTGTGCGTGGGTGCAAGGAAGAGTGAGTGTGTATAAGAGAAAGAGAGTGCATGTGTGCGCGAGTGTGCGTGGGTGCAAGAAAGTGTGTGTGTGTAAGAGAAAAAGAGTGCATGTGTGTGAGAGTGTGTGCGTTGGTGCATGAAAGAGTGAGAGGGTATGTAAGAGAAACAGAGTGCATGTGTGTGTCCGCGTGGGTGCAAGAAAGAGTGTGTGCGTGTGTGCGTGTAAGACAAAGCGAGTCCATGTGTTTGAGGGTGTGCGTGGGTGCAAGGAAGAGTGAGTGTGTGTGGAAGAGAAAGAGAGTGCATGTGTGTGAGACTGTGTGCGTGGGTGCAAGAAAGAGTGAGAGTGAATGTAAGAGAAAAAGAGTGCATGTGCATGAGAGTGTGCGTGGGTGCAAGCAAGCGGGAGTGTGTGTGTAAGACAAAGAGACTGCATGTGTGTGAGGGTGTGCATGGGTGCAAGAAAGAGTGTGTGTGTAAGACAAAGAGAGTGCATGTGTGTGAGAGTGGATGTGCGTGCAGATAAGAGTAAGCGTGAGTGTGAGAGAAAGAGAGTGCATGTGTGAGGGTGTGCATGGATGCAGGGAAGAGTGAATGTAAGAGAAAGAGAGTGCATGTGCGCGCGAGTGTGCGTGGGTGCAAGAAAGAAAGTGTGTGTAAGAGAAAAGAGAGTGCACGTATCCATGAGTGTGTGTGGGTGCAAGAAAGTGTGTGCGTGTGTAATAGAAAGAGAGTGCATCTGTGTAAGAGTGTGTGTGGGTGCAATAAAGACTGTGTGTGTAAGAGAGAGAGTGCATGGGTGAGGATGTGCATGGGTGGAAGGAGGAGTGAGTGCGTGGGTAACAGAAGAGAGTGCATGTGTTCGAGAGTGCGCATGGGTGCAAGAAAGAGTGTGTGTGTGAGAGAAAGAGAGTCTTTGTGCGTGAGAGTGTGCGTGAGTGCAAGAATAGTCTGTGTGTGTGTATGTGTGTGAGTGTGTGTGTGTAAGAGAAATAGAGTGCATTTCTCTCAGAGTGTGTGCGTGGGTGCAAGAAAGAGGGAGTGTGTATGTAAGTTAAAGAGAGTGCATGTGTGAAGTAGTGTGCATGGTTGCAAGAAAGATTGATGTGTGTGTAAGTGAAGAGAGTCCATGTGTGTGAGAGGGTGCATGGGTACGAGAAAGAGGGATGTGTCTGTGTAAGAGAAAGATAATGCACATGTCCGAGAGTGTGTATGGGTGCAAGAAATAGTGTGTGTGTGTGTTTGTTTGTGTGTGTGTAACAG
This sequence comes from Chiloscyllium punctatum, assembly GCF_047496795.1. Lineage (NCBI taxonomy): Eukaryota > Metazoa > Chordata > Chondrichthyes > Orectolobiformes > Hemiscylliidae > Chiloscyllium > Chiloscyllium punctatum. The sequence goes on along the minus strand of NC_092751.1, from coordinate 36,297,985 downwards.
AAAGAGATTCGATGTGCGTGAGAGTGTGCGTGGGTGCAAGAAATCGTGTGTGTGTGTGTGTGTGCGTAAGAGAAAGAGAGTGCATGTGTATGAGTATATGAGAGTGTGCATGGGTGTAAAAAATTGCGTGTGCGTGTGCGTGTAAGAGAAAGAGAGTGCATGTGTGTGAGTGTGTGCATGGGTGCAAGAAAGAGTGTGTGCATGTGTGCGTGTAAGAGAAAGAGAGTGCATGTGTGTGAGAGTGTGCATGGGTGCAAGAAAGAGTGAGAGTGAATGTAAGAGAAAGAGAGTGCATGTGTGTAAGTGTGCACGTGGGTGCAAGAAAGAGTGTGTGAGTGTGTGCATGTAAGAGAAAGAGTGCATGTGTGTGAGAGTGTGCATGGGTGCAAGAAAGAGTGAGAGTGAATGTAAGAGAAAAAGAGTGCATGTGTATGAGAGTGTGCGTGGGTGCAAGAAAGCGGGAGTGTGTGTGTAAGTCAAAGAGAGTGCATGTGTGTGACTGTGCGTGAGTGCAAGAAAGAGTGATCTGTGTGTAAGAGAAAGAGAGTGCACGTGTCCGAGAGTGTGCATGGGTGCATGAAAAAATGTGTGTGTGTTATCTTTTGGAAAGTGCAACATGTGTAATTAGGAATCAGCACAATGGGTCACCTTTGCTGATTCCCTTTGTCTTATACGGGAGTCAGTAATTTCTATCAGTGTCCACCGTTACAGCTACACAAAGACCTCTAATACCTCTCCTCAATGGGTCTTCTTCCCTTTTGAATATGGGCAGTGAGCACTCAGTCCTATCTCTCTTTTAGCAACAAATGGCTACCTTGCTTCCAGCCTGCGGTCAGCAAGAGATTAACTTACAATGTCAAAGTGTGGCAATACTGAGAACAACCATTCCATATTGACCCAGGCTAAGATCACAAGATGCAGCACAAGTCAGTGTTTATGTCCAGAATTGGATAACCAGGAAGGATGTTCTCCACGGCTGGAGAGTCCAGAAACAGGGCTCACGATCTCAGGCTCGGGCATTTTGGACTGAGATGAGGAAACCTTTCTTCACCCTGACAGTAGTGAGTCTTTGGAATTCACTGTCATAGAAATTGATTGAGCCCAAAACGTAATAGTTTTTTTTCGGGCTAAAGGGATCAAAGCTTACAGAAAGAATGATGGAACAGAATACTGAGTTGGGTAATTAGCCGTCATCATCTTGAACAGCAGCGCATGCTTAAAGGGCTGAATAGCTAACTGCTCCACCTATTTCTGTGAACAGTCTGTGGCTTGAAGAGATGTGTTTTATTCAAAAGCTATTTTGATAGGATAACAGAAGAGAATGCGTTACTGGTTACAACACAGAGTGACGAAACAATTTCAGATGATTGTGAATTGGTCTCCTCAAATGAAATTGAACAATGAGGAAGTTCGGGAAAACTGGGATAAACTGCTGAATTACCTTCCAGTTGAAAATCGAAATGACCTGGAAGAATTAATATAATCACATGGGGAGATATGTGGGAATAACCTGGGAATTACTAATCTTGCTACACGGCGGCACGGTGGCACAGTGGTTAGCACTGCTGCCTCACAGCGCCTGAGACCCGGGTTCAATTCAGTCAGCCTCAGGCGACTGACTGTGTGGAGTTTGCACGTTCTCCCCGTGTCTGCGTGGGTTTCCTCCGGGTGCTCCGGTTTCCTCCCACAGTCCAAAGATGTGCAGGTCAGGTGAATTGGCCATGCTAAATTGCCCATAGTGTTAGGTAAGGGGTAAATGTAGATGTAGGGGTATGGGTGGGTTACGCTTCGGCGGGGCGGTGTGGACTTGTTGGGCCGAAGGGCCTGTTTCCACACTGTAAGTAATCTAATCTAATAATATTGATTGAGAAAATGCTGTGCTGAAAATGTGTTGCTGGAAAAGCGCAGCAGGTCAGGCAGCATCCAACGAACAGGAGAATCGACGTTTCAGGCATAAGCCCTTCTTCAGGAATGAGGAAATGCTTTTCCAATCAAACAACATCCTATAGATTTTTTCCTTTGAAGGTTGGCACAGGTTCAGAAAGAGACTGAACACATGCTGAAAGACAATATCATCAAAATCAGTCGTAGTGAATTGAGATCACCGACATCAGTGGTTCCAAAGCCAGAAAATATCCAATGATTATGTGTTGACCTACGCAAATCCCATGCAGTTACTAAATCTGATCCATGACCTAAATCAAGTTTGGAAGACCATATTGAGAAAATGGGACAAGAAACTTATATTTCTCACTACAACTTACTCAAAGGATACTGGTAGCTACTTCCTTTTATTCAAAAAGGTGAAGATAATTCCGGCTTCCGTGAAACCAAAATGCACTGTACCAGTTTACAGTCATGTCATGTGGTATGAAGAATGTGCCAGCTACATTTCAAAGACTAAACAATGAACTAATTTCTTCGTTACCCAATTGCATGGTACACATTGAATACCTGATTTTTAGTCACACATGGAAGGAAAATTTGCAGAATTTCTCAAAATTATTCATTCGACTTTTGGAGGCAGGCTTGGTGATAAACCTGGCAAACAGCGAATTCAAGAAAACACCAATCACTCTCCTGGACCATGTTATTGAACATGGACAGGTGGCCCCATCGACAAAAGAGCAGTACGACGGCAAAACTATCTTGATTATCCAAATGAGACGGGTGGTGATAACTAAATGTTTGGATAACTGATTGTTCAGATAACTCATTGCTCAGATTACTGATCTGATTGATCTTGTGATCTGGTTCGGATAATCTGAAATTAGGATAATTGACCTTCAGATAACTGAGGTTGTTCTGCATTTGGTAGTACTACCATTGGGTTTTATCAGAAAGTTGTACGGAATCCTAGCAGTGTGGCTGCTTCACTCACTGAATTGCTGTAGAAATGCAGGAAGTTTCAATGGATGGAAAACTGTCAGAAGGCATTTGTCAGCCTGAAAGTTGTGTTAACTACTGCCCCAATATTAGCGAGAACTAATAACGCAAAGCTATTCCAGGTAGTTATTGATGCAAGTGATAAAAGTGTTGGTGCTGTACTCTTACAAGAAAACAACAAGAAAATAAAAAGACTTATTAGTTGTTTCTCAGGAAGCTAAACATTCATCAACAGGAACATTTGACTGTTGAGAAAGAGACCGTGAGTTTGGCATTGGCGTTACAACATTTGCCAGTAATGTATCTGAGGCAACCATACATATTGAACATAAACCATTCATGTTTTTTGGAGAAATTTAAGGACAAACATTATAGACTGGTTTTCGGGGCATGTCTTCATGAGAAAGACTCTACATTATTTTACAGGACATTCTGACTCTCCAGCAATCTATCTCATGTTGTTAGATTCCACATTAAAAATATAATTTAGCCACATGAAAAATCAAACTTACTTCTTCTTCACTGCTTTCGTTTCTGTAGAATTGAGATTATCATTTTTTTTTAAAATGTTAACGTGCAATTGATCAATAACCACAAAATGAAAAACAAACAAAAATGGTGTCTGGGTCTATAATTTATTGCCAGACTTAAAAAAAAACAGGAGTCTCACAATGCTGCATTTCAAGCCTTGATCAGCTGATTTAATGAAACAAGGTGATAATCCAATCAGTCAGGATTGTAACGAATGGCACAGCGGGCTCGAAAAATTGCATGGCCACCTCCTGCTCCTATTTTCAACGTTTCTAAACCGGCTTAAATGCGCAAGAAAACTGAAGAATCAGAATTATAAACCTTCATCGGATGATTTAGGCAAACAGGTTACACATTAGATGTTTTAGTCAGCATATCAAGTTAGTCCATATGATCTCCCGGTATCATTGCTTGAGGCTGAGATCACAGTTAATTAGAAGCTTTCCCACCACTTAGATGAATCTGGTTGTTGGATTTATCCAGACAATTTTGAGCAATTGTATTTTAAATGTTGTGAATCTCCTGTCTCTGATTCCATGTCTGCATTTGAACAGAATTAGGTTGTTGTGGATATTACCACAGGAGCTTCAATGTTACTTTTCTCTGTATCCTCAGGCGTCTCCAATTCAGTTGTTATCAGCTACCAACACTCAATGACAATCAGCCTTTCTACTTGAAGCAGAAATAGCTGTAGATGTTCAATAGGTCACAGGACTCAAAAACATTAACTCTGCTTTCCTGCCACATATGCTGTCAAACCTGCTGAGATTCACGAGCAGTTTCATTTTGTTTCAGATTTCTAGCATGTGCAATTTTGCTTTATTTTAGCCTTTCTAAAATTCTGTCAATCTTCATCTCACCCAAGTCTCAACTATATTTATTTAACCCTGAACTGGACATCAACTTCCTCTTAATTTTACCTCAGCCAGGCCCCTGCTGCTATGAAGTTTAAACAGGGTATTTATGATAATTGGCCCCACTCATTGTTTTGCTACCCTATCACTGTTTGTGACTAATGATGACTTTTGTATTACCTTTTAAAGTTAGCTGCCAGTACACCAGAACTGCAAAAAGAGGAAGAAGAAAACCTACACAATGTATTCACCAAAAACGGATACACCCACAATTTCATCAACAGATGCCTAAGGGAAAGAAAACTGAACGAGTTCATGCCAGAACCCAAAGGACTAGCCACACTACCATACATCAAGAGCATTTCCGAACTGACAGCCAGACTACTGCGACCACTAGGACTCATAACAGCACACAAACCAACAGCCACACTCAGACAACAACTCACCAGGACAAAGGACCAGATACCCAGCATGAGCAAAACCAATGTAGTGTACAAAATCCCATGCAAGGACTGTACAAAACACTACATAGGACAAACAGGAAGACAGCTAACGATCCGCATCCATGAACACCAACTAGCCATGAAACGACACAACCAGCTAACGTTAGTATCCACACACGCAGACGACAAGCAACATGCGTTCGACTGGGACAACGCTACTATTATAGGCCAAGCCAAACAGAGAGCAGCCAGAGAATTACGAGAGGCTTGGCACTCATCCACAGATTCAATCAATAAGCACATCGATCTGGACCCAATATACCGACCACTGCAACGGACAGCTGGAACTGACAACCGGAAGCGGCAAATTCAAACGACTACAAATGCCGGAGGAACGATCACAGAATCGCTTCACAGGAGGCTCCCAAGCACTGAGGATGGCACCTAGACAGGGGACGAAACGTCTGCACCAGAAATTCCCAGCTCGGCGAACACAACATAGAAATTGGATATCAAGTTCTTGAATATTTTCATATTCAGCGTTCAGAAACTTTAATAACAAAATGCAAGCAAACTTACAATGAAGTGTCTTTGATGTCCTCTCCTAATACAATATTTTTTAACCAAAATTCTGAAGCCCTAATTCTAATGCAGATAACAGAGAGACAGTAATGCAAATGCTCTTCCCTAGAGTAATGCTCCCTGCGCTTTTGTGTGATGTTTCCTGAAAGTACCTAGAAAATAATTTCCTTTCTATTTTGTGTACTCTGAATGAAGCAAAACATTAATCACATATTGTTTTAAAACTTACGTTTACATGATAGATTTTGGAGTGTACAGTTTTCCATCGACCTGGTACTTTGGACTGTCAGGTGATCTGCAAATAGTCAGAAAAGTGCTATTCAGTCATTTTAAGCGAACATCTACATCCATAATAAAATCATCATTATAAACCTGAAAATGTGAGTAAGTATTTCAAGAAATTGACAGCTAGTTTTGTAAATTAGTTCAAGAAACAATTGCAGTAGGTGATGATTTATTACCCAAAACCCTCATTGGTTATTTGCAAGACAAGATAATGAGGCTGGAGTGTGGTAGCAAAGAAAGGGAGACACCATGCTTTAATACTTGATACTTGTTGCAACGTCTCAAAATATCTCAACTAAAGAGCTCCAGTCCCAAATGGAGACTAGGCAACCAATTTTCCAATATCTCCAATGAGGACCTTTGGTACTGTCTCGACGTACAGGGCTGAATTTTCCATGTCAACTGGCCCTTGTCAAGATTCTCATGAGTCAGTCCAAGTAGAGGGGAGTTCAGGGGCAAAGCCCAATTCCTTTCTGCACCATTATGTTATCTTGTCAGTGGTGGGCAAATGAAGGCACCAATTGAGAGACGCTCATGTTTGTCTGTGTTGTGAGCAATAGAACCCCTCAACTACCACAGTGGGCTTTGGCCTGCCAATCTCTTTTGTGCAGGCTCAGCAACACCCACCACTAATGGCAGCAAAGTAAAGGTTACTGCTCTGCCTTCACTCTGTTATTGCTGTTGTCTCCTGGGATCATGGCATTTTAATAATGGTTTGTGACCAGGCAACAACTTCTGTATTAACTACTGTCAGTACCATGCCACCCTTGGCACTGCCAACCATCGCGTTAAAATCCAGCTCTCAGTTCACCAGCAGGGCTTCACCAGAATTCATAAAATTATGACTGTAGAAGTCTTGTGTAAGAAATAACACTATCTATCAACTTCTGGTTGCAATGCATATTTTGTGGGTTAAGCTTACTGAGGTAACTAGGGCCTGCTACATGATTCCTGGATCCAGATGGAAGGATCTACATAACTTCACAGGAACCGCTTGTTCTCCAGTAATTGCCTTGGAGAATATAATATCCAATGAAGTATGAATTACACAAAACATCAAACATATTTTCCATTTATTGCAAACAATCCTGGAGAACTATATTTTCCATATCCCATGCAGTTTGGATTGTCAACCTTGCCATGACGGTAACTGGTCAGGCAAGATAAATTAAGAGTTTACGTTAGCATTTGCCTCCAGCTAGTATTGACTGCCAGCTGCTTGAATGGCTGCAGACTTTGGATTCAGCTTGAGTTCAGCTTCTTTTGTTCAACTTCTTACAATCCAGACGAATACTGCGATCAATACTGATTTTATTCTTCAACCACTTTCACAGTTTTGAGGGACACTATAATTGGTAATAAGGGTGAGAATGCGATGGGGTACGTATTTCTTGAATATATTCATTTTAAGTGAGAAAATGATCAGGGATAAGTAATTCAAATTTGCAAGCAATTTGAATTCAAGCTTCCTTGTAGTCCTCTCTTAAAATTGTCTGTTTAGACAAAACTCTCCAACCCAAAGAACAACGTAGATAATGGAGAGGCAGTATGTGATTGCTATGGTCAGGAATGATAAGCTCTGCACTGCTGTGTGGTGTTTTCATGAGGGGTCTGTACGTTATCTTACCGCAACTTGTCTGCCCACCGGCAATTTACTTTCACTTTCATGTACTGTGAATGAAGCAAACTCATCGTCACATATCATATCAAACATACTTTTTCGAGACCGCCTTAGATTTGGAAGGCACGGCATTTCATGTCCATCACCATTTAGGCTGTCAGGTTTACCAGACGTGCAATTGAACAGGCAAGTTTAGTCACTGAAATCCGCATGCGCCTGCATAGACAATTGTGTGCCAGCTGCTGGAATGGCTGAAGGATCTGGATTCAGTATTGTAGCACTTATTCAGCTGCTTTTTTAAAAAAAAACTGCTCACACGACAGAAGGATGACTGCATGAGTTGGTGATTTTTTTGTCAAACTTGCATAAACTGGTTTTCAAGAAATCAGAGCACAGGAAGGGGGAGAGGCAGAGAATATCGGGGAGATGGAATTTTTCCTTGCAGTATAGGCCAGAGAGGTCACTGGGAGGACTGGGATGATGATGGGGAAAAATTTCACTGAAGAGATTTGGATGTTTTAAAGCAATGGTTTTTCCAGCAACTCTGTTTTTCTTTCTGATTTACAGCATTCGCAGTTGTTCCGGATTTTATTTTGATTCTTTCTGTTGTTATAGTGAAATAAGATCTTCAATCTGTAGGAACAAAGCAAGCATTAGAGATGCAAATTTGGTGCGATTGCTGTGGTCTGGTCTGCAAAGGTGTTTGTTGCACTGCTGTCACATACTTTCAAGAGGAAGCCCCTGAACAATCTAAACAGCAGCTCTCTAGCAATATCCTTTCACGTCTTTGAATTCTGAATCAGAGAACATTTATACTCAAACTGGAGCAAACTTATTTTCTGTAACTGTTCCTGGAGAAATTAGATTTCCTGGTTCTTCACAGGATATGCAGCTGAAATTAGTCATGAAAGAAGACACTTTAAGTTAGGTCTTGTATGCACAATTGGCTTATGGCTGTTATAAAATTGCTGATGCTCAGGGATTCAGTATTATAATCTTTGATCAACTGTATTTATTAAGTAGATCAACTTCCAGAGGTAGTGGGACAATGGAAATCAGTAGTTTTCTTTTCTTTAAAACATGCATAGGGGATTTGAAAGAGACTACAGGCAGAATAAGGGGAGCAGAGGAGATAGGAACCCAGTCGTTCAATACATCTATTCTTTCTTCAGAGCTCAACTATCTAAATGTCCGACCACAAAATGAGATCAGAATATTGAATGGGCAAGCAATTTTCGACTGACCACTTTTGAAGGTTTTGTATCGATGCAACTATTTTTAAGCAAACAAAATCTCTAATCTCTCAGAAATATGCAAGCATTATAGACATATTAAAGCAACTTTGTTAATGTGACTGCTGTCGGCTGATGTGTGTTGCATTGCTGTGGCATGTACTCATACAGAAGCCCCTCCATAGAACTATCGGGAAGTGGTACTAATTTTCTTTCACATTGTTGTGTTCTAGATAAAATTTAATTAACTCACACATTGGGCTAAAACTTTCCTTGTGATCACTGCATTCATTACTGGAATCTCTTCTACCTTGGGAGTGTCACAGTTTCCATATCTGCAATTGGTGTTACAGCACAAATTAAGTGATTTCAAATAAACGCTTGAAAATTCAACCATTGAAAAAGCTCTGAAGATGGAGGATTTCAGCATTATAAACTTGTTTGTTGAATCTTTACATTGAAATTCCAATTTGGCAGTTTAATCAACCTGCCACATCCCATACAAACAGGGATGAGTTAGATATTCAACATGAGTATGTCTCATTAATTGTAACTTTAATCCGCAATCTTGCCTAGCCTGAAAACCTTTCACCACCCCTCTCTCAACAATAAACTATTTATCTCTGCCTTTAAAATATTCCATAGCTCTGGTTTGATAACGTGTCAGAGCTTCTACATTTTGAAATAAAACAAATCATCTCGATCTGTTTTAAATGGACAACCACTGACATTTAGACAGTAATTCTTCATTCTCATCTCTTCTGTAAGATGAAACATCTTCTTTTTGAATTTGCCTCTTTCTCTCCGAAACACAAACTGACAAAAGCCTAGAATATCCGAGTTCCCTTTGTATGACAAGTCATTCAGTCGGTATTATTCTCGTAAGCATTCTCCGAACTGCATGCAATGTATTTACTTCCTTCCATAATCAGGGTGACCAATAAGAATTAGAGCATTCAAGATAAAAGCTCAACAGTGCTCTCTACTTTGTGTTTAAATTCCCCCATGATAAAAGGAAAACATTTATTCACTTTCCTAAATACGTAGTGTACCTGTATGCCAGCACTTTGTGATTTAGGTCATGTTGCACTCTGATCCAACTGCATCTCAGAGTTATGGAGTCTCCCTCTATTTAATACAAAATCTTTTCTTCCAGACAAAATGGACAACTTCACATTTAACAACGTAAACCTCTATTTGACAGCTCTTTGACGACTCAAATAACCTATATTTATCTATCGCACCCCAATGTCCTCTGTGGTTATTTTTTAACCTTTACTTGTCATGTCAGATTTATATTCATTCCTTCGTATGTCATGGACTGTGAGTCAATATTTGGAAAATTTGAGCAGATACAGATTTGATTAAAATGGCGCCTCAAGTTATATGATCTAAAAATTCTGAACTCCGGTTAATTCTGAGTTCCAAACAAACACCAAAGTAAACGCGAACAATCATGTAAAAAAGTCTGAGCCCCTGAATCTAATTAGAGAATACCAAAATAACAACAGTTTTCTCGTCAGCCTCGATCTCTCTCTCTCTCTCTCTCACACACACACGCGCACCATGGATAAGGGAAAATCTTGAAATGTAAGATGTCTGTTCGGCAAATGGATACTATAAACTTCCATTGTACTTTGACAACCTTTCAGCAAACTACAATGGTTGACTCAGATCCGTCACCTGCGCATCTTGTTTGATATGAGTGCTCAGGAACGTGGCTGACGTTCCTGACTCTTACACTAGCAAGAAGTGTGTCCAGCCGCAGCTCTTGTTTGAACACATGACGACTCTGGAGCTGTGGATGGACTCACTGTGGAGCATCTGCGATGCTGAGGAGGTCGTGGATAGTACGTTTCGTGAACTGGTCACACAGCAGTTAGAGTTGGTCAGGGAGGAATCGAATGGGTGACCAAAAGGCAGAAAAAGAGTCGGAAGGCAGTGCAGATGTCCCCTGCGATCATCTCCGTCCAAACCAGGCATACTGTTTTGGATACTGTTGGGGGTGATGGCTCACCAGGGGATGGCAGCAGTTGTCAAGATCATGGCACCGTGGCAGGCACTGCTGTTCAGAAGGGCGGGAAAAAGTCTTGCATGACCATTTTAATCGGCGATTCTATTGTGAGTGGAGAAGATAGGCGGTTCTGTGGCCGTAAACGGGGCTCCTAGATGGTATGTTGCCTCCCAGGTGCTCTGTTCAGGGAAGTCATTGAAAGGCCTCAGAGCGTCCTAAAAGGTGAGGATGAACAGTCAGTTCATTTCGGCACCAACGATATAAGAAGAAAACGAGATGAGTTGCTCAAAGAAGATTCTCAATAATGTTCACCACATTGCGCACGTTTTCTTTTGTTTTTATGCTATCCCTGAGTTCGTTGTCACTCATGGCTGCCTTGTCTTCCGCTGAATATCTTTCTTCTTACTTGGTATGAATTTCTGATGTGCTGCTGAATTAGCTTCAGAAACTACTGCCATTGCTGCTTTACCATCTTCTCATGCTCAGCTCCCCTTCCAATTATCTCTGGACAAGTAATCCTTCATGTCTTGTTAGTTACGTTACTCAATTATAAGCCATCTCATCGAAAAGTAAGCAATAAATGTAAACTGAAAGAGGTATGTTTGAGACATTAGAAACGAAGAACGATTGGAGGATTTACTAACTAGATGGAAAGACAGAGAGCGAGAGAGAGAGAGAATATAGACCTGGAAATGCAAAAAAATAGAGAAGTCTACATGAGTGATGGAAGTAGATGTACTTCTGTATTTGGTTTGATAATTCCTGTGTGCTTTGTCCTTTTTACAGTGTATGTGCAACAGATTAATATGTTGAAATTCTGAGATTGATGTCAGAACATTTATCTCCATAAATATGGCAGGCACCAACTGTTGACAGAACACAGCAGGCCAATGTATATGTTTCCTGGTGGAAAAATGGATTAACTGAAACAAGTTGGAATTTAAAACATACATCACGTTGAGAATGATAGATTAGATCAGGGAATGCCAGAAAGGACCAGGAGGCAGAGGGTCTGTTGAGAGAAGGGGAACAGAATATCTCAGCTAAACAGGTCAATTTTAAACAGAACATTTACTTTTGCGCTAAGGCTACAAAAAAAATCTAAAAATGAAAAGGCATACAAACTGTGCAATAAGATGTTTGCATCTTTCCAAGCAGATTATCGAATTGCGTTGTATTAATAATAAACAATTAATTGGTAAGCGCTGTGAGAGTAAAATCCAGATAAATCGGCATTTCTTGTGTATGTTCAGGGCAGTTGTGCACAGAGACAATTTTTATGTTGGAAGTTGTTGTGGTGGGGGAAACATAAGTGAAGTAACAACATCTCAAATGTCTCTGTGTACTGATGATTATTCAGGCAGGTTACTATCCCATCCTCGCTATTGTTGGTGTTCCTGGTGAACACATCTCTGCACATTTACTAATTATCTAACCCGTTGTGAATATCATCATTTTCTCTGTAATGTATATTTGGCAAAGATCCAAATTATTGTCTTCACTTTCAATTACCAGCTCAATTTCTATTCCATGAATTTCATATCCTTCACTTACAAATATCCAAAAGTGTCCATAACCACGATTACCACATTATGTCCTGAACTGATTTATATCTCAATATTCTGTCTACCACCAAACCTGTCCACGACCACCTTCCCAATATCCCCAGTCTTCACTTCTGTGACAATGCAGTTTCTCAATAAACTATCATCCACACGTTTCCAGATGGAATTCTCATCTGGCAACTCTTCTCGTTACACATATTTTGATCGCAAACCTTTTCTTTCCTCGACCTCGACCTAGGACAGGTGAAAAGTGTGAAGATAGTTTGATTCTAAAATGAGGTGGTCACAGTTTTGTATCACCTGTTTCAGCACAACCTGTCACCTCGCGTGAGGGAGAGGACTATTCTGTCAGTGACCAGGAAGTGACAGTTTCATTGAACTGTTTTGATTCTGGAACTTTCTGAGCTGTAGTGGTTGCCACGTCCATCATCTCTCAATTGCATTGCTCCAATGTATTCACACAGTGACGGAAGCCATCTCTGCCTCCTGCTGAGGGTAATACCTTCGTGCTGTCTCCACAACCAGAAGGTACAGAAAATCTTCCAGAAATACTGTGGGACAGACTGACTGGTGAAATTAAGAAACTGTGCTTGATTAGAATTAATGAAGAGAACATCCTCAAAAAACTAATTAAATTGAAGGTTGGCAAGTTACAGCACCAAATGAGCTCCAATCCAGAGTTTTCAGGGAAGTGGCATTACAGCGAGTGAAAGAGCTACGGTGTCATACAGGACCGAAACAGTCCAACCAGTCCATGCTGACTATTCCAATTCTAAACTAACTTAGTCCCACCCGTCGGCACTTGGCCCATATCCCTGCAAACTTTTCCTCTTCATGTACCTTTCCAAATGTCTTTTAAATGTTGTAATGACAAGAACGGAGTGTTGATTACCCTTCAAAATTCTTAGCCTCTGGAAATTCTGGTTCCTGCAGACTGGAAAGGAGCTATTGTAATCCTAAATATTTAAAACCGGAGTGAGAGGGGAAACAAAAAAAAAATAACCAGGGACTTTGATGTCACGTCTGAGGAAAATATTAGAACCTTCTGAGAGAAATTTTATAACTCGACACTTGGGAAATCACAATGTGACTTGACAGAGTCAGCTTACATTTAGAAACCGGAAATCATCGTTGATAAACCTTTGGAGTTTCTGTTAGTTGATGCATCCACAAAAGACAACCAGTGGGAGTGGTGTTTTTGAATTTGCTAAATACTTTTTGTACATTGTTGCTAACAAGTGAATAAAGTACTTTTCTTCAGTATCTACAAATGAGAGCGACCGTATTGTTGCAGAGGAGAGTATGAAACAGACTGGTAAGCTAGAAGAGATACTTGCTAGGAAGGAATATGTGTTGGGCATTTTCAACAACTTGAGGATTGACAAGTCCCCCGGGCCTGACGGGATATATCCTAAGATTATGTGGGAAGCAAGAGAGGAAATTGCAGAACCGTTGGCAATGATATTTTCGTCTTCACGGTCAATGGGGGTAGTGCCAAGGGACTGGATGTGGCGAATGTTGTGCCCCTAATCAAAAAAGGGAAGAGGGATAACCCCGGGAATTCCAGGCCAGTTAGTCTTACTTCGGTGGTAGGAAAAGTAATGGAAAGGGTTCTGAGGGATAGGATTTATGAGTATCTGGAATGGCACTGATTGATTTGAGACAGCCAGCACGGATTTATGAGGGGTAGTTCTTGCCTTACAAGACTTATTGAATTCTTTGAGGAGGTGACCAATCATGAGGATGAAGGTAGAGCAGTGGATGTAGTGTACATGGATTTTAGTAAGGCATTTGATAAGTTTCCCCATGGTAGGCTTGTGCGGAAGTCAGGAGGCAAGGGATAGTGGGAAGTTTGGCCAGTTGGATAGAAAACTGGCTAAACGGTCGAAGTCAGAGAGTGGTGGTAGATGGTAAATATTCGGCCTGGAGCCCAGTTACAATTGGAGTTCCGCAGGGATCAGTTATGGGTCCTCTGCTGTTTGTATGTTTTATTAGTGACTCGGAAGAGGGAGACGAAGGGTGGGTCAGTAAATTTGCAGATGATACGAAGATTGGTGAAGTTGTGGATAGTGAGGAGGGCTGTTGTCAGCTGCAAAGGGACTTACATATGATGCAGAGCTGGGCTGAGGAGTGGGAGATGGAGTTCAACCCTGTCAAGTGTGAGGTTGTCCATTTTGGAAGGACAAATAAGAATGTGGAATACAGGGTGAACAATAGGGTTCTTAGTAATGTGGAGGAGCAGAGGGATCTTGGGGTCAATGTTCATAGATCTTTGAAGGTTGCCACTCAGGTGGATAGAGCTTGTAAGAAGGCCTATGGTGTATCAGCGTTCATTAGCAGAGGGATGGAATTCAAGAGTCGTGAGGTGATGTTGCAGCTGTACAGGACCTTGGTAAGGCCACATTTGGAGTACTGTGTGCAGTTCTGCTCGCCTCATTTTAGAAAAGATGTGGAAGCTTTGGAGAGGGTGCAGAGGAGATTTACCAGGATGTTGCCTGGAATGGAGAATATGTCGTTAGAGAATAGGTTGAGAGTGCTAGGCCTTTTCTCATTGGAACGACGAAGGATGAGGTGTGACTTGATAGAGGTTTATAAGATGATCAGGGGAATATATACAGTAGACAGTCAGAGAATTTTTCCCTGGGTACAACAGAGTGTTACAAGGGGACATAATTTAAGGTGAAGGGTGGAAAAGCAGGGGGATGTCATGGGTGGGTTCTTTACCCAGAGAGTGGTGGGGGCATGGAATGCGCTGCCTGTGCGAGTGGCAGAGTCAGAATCATTGGTGCCCTTTAAGCGGCAATTGGATAGGTACATGGATAGGTGCTTAAGCTCGGACAAATGTTCGGCACAACATTGTGGGCAGAAGGGCCTGTTCTGTGCTGTATTGTTCTATGTTCTATGTTCTAAGGATGAATGGTTACGTTGGAACGTGAGGGTTAGAGACGAACACATATTTGTAAAATCGACACAGTTAGGGTGAGATATAATTACCTTAGTAGATATATTGCCATATGTGCCTAAGTCCAGCGAAAGCTTCATTTGCGAGCATTGCAAGCAGATGACAGTAAGCAAGGACACACAGATCATAGGGTGAAAAATAAACTTGGACAGAGTAAGGTGTAGAAGTTCCAATGTGCAGGACACTCAAAAACACGATCAGCATGAACAAGATCAACAGTATTTGGAGTTACATAGCTCATTCATTCGTCTAATATAGTATTCCTAATACATTATATGCCTAAATGAAATCTCCCCACATTAATGTACCGTCCGGTTGAGGTCCTACAAGACGAATCTTGGGAGTTAGGAACTAATTTAAAAAGTAGGAACTCAGAGGTAGTAATCTCAGGTTTGCTAACAGTGTCAACTGCTCGGTTGAGTATGAATGTTCGAACAATCACTAAGAATATGTGGCTTGAGAGATGGTGCAGGAGAGAAGGGTTCAGATGTTTGGGACGTTGGGACCAGTTCTGGGGGAGGTGGGACTATTACACATTGGATGGTCTACCTCTGGATTGGACTGGACCCAATGTGCTGGGGGTGCTTTTGCTAACGCTGTTGATGCAGGTTTAAACGAATGCGGCAGGGGATCGGGAAACAAATGAGGAGGTTGGTGAACAGAAAGGGGCTATTAACTCAAGCCTAAGGAACCAGATAATGAAGTCAGCATGGTTGAGGGGAAGAGGAAGCAGGAAGCTGAGAATGAAAATGCAGGACTAGTCTGACTGTTAGGACTGCACTCTTTATTTTTCATACGGCCGAGTACAGAGCGTGCAGAAACACAAAGGTTTCTTCCGTGTTCCTTGGTGTAATAATGCACAAAGCTGAAAACAAAGACTTTTTAAATACTTTTCTTGAAGAAGGTTCAGGCCATGATCGAATAGAACATTCAGACAATTACCAATCAATGCTCGATATTGCTTTATGTGACAGTTCCGTTGTCCAAAGATATCTTCTGGTAACCAACTTTATTTTCCAAAACTCAGGACATTCTTGTATCACTAACTGAACCATTGCACCTGCACCTAAAAGCTGGATAAATCTATCTCATCTAGCTGAAATATTTAGATGCTTTAAATAGCTCATTGTCTGCTAATCACTACTGAAGCAGACTGTGGTTTGTCATTTATACAGCATTAGCAGTCAGTAACATGAAATCCATTTTCTGCAGCTTTAGAAGAATTGTCAGTTTGCAGCCTAGAAGCCATTTTGTCATGTTATTTGCACCAAGATGCTAACTTGTTGCCACCTAGGTTATGAAGAGCATCTGTTAAATTGTGGCCCCTGACTACAATTGGTCACCTCAGCCTGCATTCAGGTGTCAAATCATCACCTGTCCCTCTGAAACAGGGTCAAGATGTTACATGGCCTGCTCCTATCCCTCTGTAATAGATCAGAGACATGAAATGACACAGAAGCCTGTAGATTATGAATGGCTGGTAAACTGTATAGAATGAAGGCCCCTCCCCTCCCAGTTACAGAAAATCAAACAACTAAGTGTACCAGGTGCCCTCTCAGCAACACCTCATACAGCTCCAGTAACACTCTCTCTGTTTTGAATAGTTCCCTTTGTAAAACTTATCAAAATTCCATCTTTCCACCGCTTCAATTGGGACGAGGCTAGAGTGGGCTGAATGGCCTCAGGCTATCCCTCTGTTACAGGAACATTGGGAGAGAATTGCTTTCCCCGTTCCTGAGTAACTGTCCCAATGATTTGTCTGAAAGATATCAACGGTTTTTAGAACTGGGCACTTTTGCCCCAGAGTAACCTCACACAACGTCAATTGGCAATAAATATCGTACCTTTGGTTAAAATCTCCAGAAATACCCCCACCAGTCATTTTTTGTAGCTGTTTTGTTATGTTATCCCTGTCTCCTTTTATAAACAGGGAGGGACATATACAACCCTGCAGTGTTCCAGCAATACACCCACATGCAAGGAAAACTCTTCAATAAATTGAAAGATTAATGGTTCATCCGTCCGTAACGATCGTCCATTCCATCCAAACTAAGTAAATGCTCACTTTTGTTTTGGAATGAAAAGACATGTAACGAAGATGTAACTGAGCCTGTTTGTTCAGTGACTGTGATGGATGCCAATCTTCATGGATTCTAATTATCCTAGTGGAGAGTTTCCGTCTTTTAATGATAAATGGGCTCCGTTCAATGTGCTATTCCATTGTATGCGTTGCAGTATCACCGACAGAACCAACAGAGATCAGCATCCCCAGAGAGAAGGGGAGGAGAGGTCAGTATCTGATAACATTAGAATGGAGTGTTCCAACAATGGATCAGGATCTGCGAACATTAGACTGGAAAGTTCCAACAATGGATCGTAGTATATCCTATGATTTTCTATTCTTTCTACATATTATGATTGGTTGTCATTACCATTGCGCATCGATTATGCTCTTTGCATTATTCAATACATTTATTATCCTCGTCTTTCTATAGTTGGTCACCCTGGTAAGTCTCACTCTCCAGATTTTTTTTCTATAAACCAGTTATGACTGCATTACTGTTCTTTCATACAGTCTTCACTTCTTCCCACCATTATTGTTCCTGTTGAGACTCTGAATTCAGATATTTACTTTGCAGACTATTACAAACTGCACCAGTGAACTTGTTCAATTACTGACTCCCTCGTCGCTTCTGGCAGTGTTGCTTATGGGTCTCCATGCTAACCAACTGAGTTTCAGTAGTGAACCATTACCTCACTGCCCTTGCTACTTATATATTGGGAGCATGGGCGTCACTGCCTTCTGCTACGGTGACAAACTCCGTTTCCTTCATCTGACTACAGATCATATCTATTCAAGAGCGTTTTAAAATATATTTGTGGGACTTGTAATCGATGGCTGTCCAGCATTAATACCCGATCCCGATTTACCTTTGGGAAGGTGGTCGTGAACTGCCTTCTTCAATCACTGCAGTCCACTTGCTGTGGGTTGACACATTATGCCAGTAAGGAGGGAATTTTAGGATTTTGACCCAATGACTGCAAAGGAACGGCGGTAGTGCCAGCAGACTTGAGGAGAGCAAATGTCCCCTTGCTCAAGAAGAGGAGTAGATACATCCCTGGAAATTATAGACCAGTGACCCTTACTTAGTTTGTGGGTATAGTATTGGGCAAGGTTACAAGAGATAGTACTTATTAAAATCTCGAGAGGAATAAGTTGATTAGGGATAGTCAACACGGTTTTGTAAACTGTAGGTTGTGCCTCACAAACCTTTATAAATTCTTTGAGAAGATGAGCAAACAAGTGGATGAGGATAAAGTGGCTGATGTGATGTATATGAATTTCAGGAATGCGTTTGATAAGTTTATCCACGGGAGGCTATTGCAGAAAATACAGAGGCATGGGATTGAGGGCGAATTAGGGGTTTGGATCAGAAATTGGCTAGTTAAAAGAAGACAGAGGGTGGAGGTTGATGGGAAATTTTCATCCTGATGTTCAGTTACTGGTGGTGACTGGTTTGTCATTTTTATAAATTTCCTAGATGATGGAGGAGGAGGATGGCTAAGTGAATTTGCAGGTGACACTAAGGTTGTTGGAGTTGTGGATCGTACTGAAAACTACTGCCGGTTACACAGATGCATAGATATTACGCACAGCTGGGCTGACAGATTGCAATTGGAGATTAATGCATAAAAGTGAGAGGTGATGCATTTCAGAAGGAGCAACAGGAATAAAGAGTACTGGGCTAATGGAAAGATTCATGGTCATGAGGACGAGCAGAGAGCTCCCTGTGTCTATATGCATAGATCCCTGAAAGCTGTCACCCAGGTTGAGAGGGTTTTTAAGAAGGCATACGGTGGGTTTCAAGATGGTGGCGATTTCGTTGGACTCACCTGCTGAGCTCTGCACCAGAACCCAGATAAAATGGGACACTTACTCTCCCTTCATTACCCATTGCGGTCGAAATCATTAGTTTTTGACGCCCAGAATTGCTGTGTGTGAGTTTAAAATTGTTAGAAAAATCACTAAAGGGGACTGCGAGGTGTGCAACAAGCAGGGAACTCCCTGGCAGCAAGGAACATGTCTGGGAACGCATCATCGACCTCATCATGCGCTCCCAGGGACTCAGCTGTGGAGCAGAGCCTGGCCTTGGAGTGTGTGAAACTGAGAGAAGATCGATTCAGCGGTGGAGGAGACTGGGGCCAAGCTTGAAACGATCTCGGTCATGCTGCAGGAGCATGGCCAGGAGGTCCAGCATCTCAGCAAGCACAGTATGGAGGAGGAGCCACGGACTGCAGCCTCTGAAACTGCGGTGGAATCCTTGTCGTGTCAGGTCCAGGCCCTGGAACAGAATAGCAGGCACAGGCTTTGGAAGAGGAAAGACTGTCGGAAAACAATCTATCTGATCTGGCTGCAGGAACAGGAAGATGGATGCCAGCTGGTCAGCTTCTTGGAGCAATGGCTCCGCAGTTATTTAAGCTGGGAGTTGGGTCATGCCGGGTTCGGGCGAGTGGGCCCACCGTCGCAGTGCACAGGCTCTAAAAGGTCCCGCGCCCTCACCCGGTCGCAGTGTGACACCAGCAGATATAGATGGATGTAAACGGTGATGGAAGTTTCTCGAGCGATGGGGAAGGAGCCACAGGCCCTGGCATTCACTGGATCGCCAATTATACTTTTCCAAGACTTTTCTGCAATCGTGATTGCAAAAGAAAGGCGTTTGGTGAGTTTAAAAAGGCGGCTGAGGGACTTGAATATCCAGTACTCTGTAAGATATCTGGCAATATTACATTTCAGCCATGGAGGGTCCATGTTTAATTTTGACTCAACATAAAAGGCAAAGGACTTCTTGGACACCTTTTAAGAGACTGGCTGGCTCAATTAATGTGGACAATAATGTTTGCTTTATTGTTTCTCTGTGGTTTACCTGTACATCCTTTATATATATATATATATTTCTGGGTGTCCTACGTTTTCTTTTTCTTTTTCCTCTATATTTTCCCTTCTCTCTCTCTCCTACCGTTGTCCTTTGCTTTTATTTTTATCATTTCCTTTTCATTTCTCTCCCTTGATATGGAATGGGGATATGGTTCGTGGAAGTGCGATGTGTTTTTTTTTTGATTTTTTTGACAAGGAGTACAGAAGGTTAAAGTATGGATAAGACGGGTTGAGCGCCCACTTTTAATTTACTTGTTATAGGATACTGTCTGCGTTTGGGGTACAGCTTCAGCTGGATGGAGCCATGAAGGGGTTAGTTGGTAGTCTGAGCGCCCCCTGTGGGTAAGGGGGCACAGTATCCTTTCATTTGTGTTAGATGTTGGTGTGTTGTAGATATATGTGGTAGAAGTTTTGATCTGGTAGTTTTGAAAGTCGTATTTTTATATTTCTACGAACTGTTTGCTGTTTTCACTCGGCACGCTATGAGTGGAGTTCTTCCTGCCAGGGGGTCACGGGCTATTTCAGACGGCTATGGCTAACAGTTCATTTCAATGGTGCACCTGGAATGTAAAGGGAAGTCATTCACCAATTAAGAGTAAAAAGATGCTGTCAAGCCTGAGAAAAAAGATGGTCGATGCTGCCTTGCTGCAAGAAACACATCTAACCAGTATGGAGCAATTCAGTTTGCAGCAGGCAGTACAAAGAAGAACAAAGAGTCAAGGAAATGTACAGCCCAGGAATAGGCTCTTTGGCACTCCAAGCCTGAACCAAAGCACCTGGACTGTCTAAACCTGTCGGTGAATTCCAAAGCATCTGTATCCCTATACTCCCAACTTACTCATGCATTTGTCCAGATGCATCTTTAATGAATCTGCCGTGCCTGCCTCGAACACCTCTGCTGGCAACGCATTCCAAATGCCGACTACCCTCTGTGAGAAGTACTTGCTGCGTGTCTCCCCCTTAAACTTTCCACCTCTCACTTTGAAAGCATGACCTCTCTTTATTGAATCCTTCACCGTGGGAAAAAGCTTGTCTCTATTCACCCTGTCTATACCCTTCATGATTTTATAAACTGCAATCAGGTGCTCCCTCAATCTCCATATTTCTAGTGAAATAAATCTAACCTGCTCAACCTTTCTTCCCAGCTAGCACCTTCCATACCAGGCAGCATCCTTGTATATCTTCTCTGCACCCTCTCCAAAGCTTCCACATCCTTTTGGTAATGTGGCGACCAGACCTGCACAAAGAATTTTAAATGTGGCCGAACCAATGTCTTGCACAATGTTAAGATAACTTGCCAGCTCTTATATTCAATGCCCCGTCCAAGGAATGCAAGCATAGTATATTCCTTCTTTACCACTCTATCTCCCTGTGCAACAACATTCAGGGAACAATAGAGCTTCAATCCCAGATGTCTCTGCTCATCAGCTTTTCCCAAGGCTTTTCCGTTCATTCTGTAATTTGCTCGAGAATTAGACTTGCCTAAATGCATCACCTCTCATTTATCTGGATATAAATCCATCTGCCACTTTTTCCTCCCAACTCCCCAGTCTATCTACCTCCTAATTTATTCTTTGGTAGTACCTTATGCTTTCTGCTACTCCACCAATCTTCCTGTCATCTGCACACCTGCTGATCATACAAACAGTGCCCTCTTCCAGATCATTTATGTATATTACAAACAACAGTGGCACCAACACTGACCCCTGTGGAACACCGCTAGTCACCTTTCACCATTTTGAGGAACTCCCTTCAACTACGACTCTCTGTCTTCTGCTGCTCAACCATTCTTTATCCACCTGGTTCGAACACCCTGCACACCATGTAACTTCACATTCTCCATTAATTACCATGGGGAACTTTATCAAATGCCTTACTAAAGTCCATGCATATGACATCAACAGCCCTTCCTCCTTCGATCAAATTGATCACTTCCTCGAATAAGTCTATCAAGTTGGTAAGTCACGATTTCACCGCACAAAACCATGTTGCCTATCACTGATAAGCCCATTTTTTTCTCAATATAAATAGATCTTATCCCTTAGTACCTTCTTCAGCATCTTCCCCACCACCGATGTCAGGCTCACTGATCTGTAATTACCTGGAATATCCCTACTACCCTTCTTGTACAGGGAGACAAGATGAGCAACACCCCGGTCCTCTGGCACCTCACCTGTATTTAAGGATGCCACAAAGATATCTGTCATGGCCCCAGCTATTTCCTCTCTGACCTCCCTCTGGAACATGGGATAGATTCCATGTGGTCATAGGGTTTTGTCCACCTTCATAACATCGAACCGACCCAACACATCTTCGCTTCTTATGTCAACATGATCCAGACTAATCAAACTTCTATCTCTAATCTCAACATTCATCATGCTCCTCTCGTCAGTGAATACGGATGCAAAGTAATCATTCAGAATTTCACCCATTCTCTCAGATGGTTATCCTTTAGTGGACCAATCCTTTCTCGAGTTACCCGCTTGCTTCTTATATAAGAATAAAATGCTTTTGGATTCACCTTAATTCTGCTTGCTAAAGCTAATTCATGACCCCTTTTCTCCCGCTTGATTCCACTTTTCAGATTTATTCGATTCTTCTGATATTCCTCCAGGGCCCATTCTGTTCTCAGCTCCCTAGACCTTATGTATGTTTCCCTTTTTGTTTTGGCTAGTCGTACAATTTCTCCTGTCACCCACGGTTCACGAAACTTGCCCTTCCTATCCTTTGCCTTCAACGGGACATGCCAATCCTGCACTACCTTTAACCTATCTTTGAAAGTTCCGACATTCCAAATGTGGACTTTTCTTCAAATAGCTGTGTCCAATTCACATTTCCAAGCTCCTGCCTAATTTTGATATAATTGGCCTTGATCCAGTTTAATACTCTTCCCTTAGGACCACTCTCTCCTTTATCTACGAGCATTCTAAAACTTACAGAATTGTGGTCACTGTTCCCAAAGAAATCCCCCACCGCAATCAAGTCTCTATGATTGCAATAACATCATACTCCCAGGTACCAATCGAACACTTAACTTCATCTTCCATACACACTATAAACCTTGCATGAAAGTAGATGCATTTCATGCCACCAGTTTTATTTTTCGCGTTCATCTGCTGTCTGCCGACTCTTTCCATTATTAATGCTATCCTCATAATTCCTACAGTCTCCAGTCTCGACCTCGCTGCCTACTTGTTTTCCCTTCTGGTTCCGAGTCCACTGCAACATTAGTTTAAAACCACCTCAACAGCAGTAGCAAAAGCTCCCCAAGGATATTGGTTCTGTTCTGGTTCAGATGTAGAATGTCCATTTTATAATAGTCCAACCTTCCCCAGAACCGGTCCCATTGTCCAACAAATCTGAACCCCTCCCTCTGACACCATCTCTCAAGCCACGTGCTCATCCTGCCTAATTTTCATTTCTATACTGCTCAGCACATGGCACTGGTAGTAATCCCGTGATCACTACCTTTGAGGTCCTCCTCTTTAACTTCTCCCCAAGCTCCCTGAATTCTTCTTTCAGGACCACATCTCTTTTCCTACTTATATCATTGGTGTCTATATGCACCAAGACAACTGGCTGTTCATCCTCCTCTTTCAGAATGCTCTGCAGCCAATCGGTGACATTCCTGACTGGAGCACCTGGGAGGCAACATGCTATCCGGGAGTCCCGTTTTCGGCCACAGAAACGCCTATCTCCTTTCCTCACAATAGAATCCCCTCTGACTATGCCTCTACGAGACTTGTTCCCACCCTTCTGAACAGCAGTGCCTGCCACGGTGCCATGATCCTGGCAACTGCTGCCCTCCCCTGGTGAGCCATCTCCCCCAACAGTATCCAAAACGGTATACCTGTTTTGGTGGGAGATGACCGCAGGGCACATCTGCACTGCCTTCCTCCTCTTTTTCCATCTTTTGGTCACCCATTCGCTGTCTCCCTCAGCAGCACTAACTGCGGTGTGACCAGTTCACTAAACGTGCTATCTACAACCTCCCCATTATCCCGGATGCTCCGCATTGAGTTCATCCGCAGCTCCAGAGCCATCATGCAGTCATCAAGAGCTTCAGCTGGACACACGTCTTCCAAGTGAAAGCGTCCGGAATGTTACACACGTTCCTAAGCTCCTACATCAAGCAAGAGGCACATGCCACGTGTCTGAAGTCCGCTGCCATTGTAAGCTTTGATTGATATGAATTAACTGAACCCAAACAACGCATTTAAATAAATGAGAAAGAACCATAAAGAAAAAAATAGAACTCTTAGCTTACTCTGTCTTCTGCTTCTGTGTAGCGGACGCGTCGGGAGGGTAATACTACATTAGCTTTATCTCGGGTTTAGCCACTGCCTAAATATAAATTAAGCCCTTACCTTCCCGGCAGCCCTTGCTTACCTCCACCTTCTCTCCTCGCCTCTCTGTCTCAGTGTTCAGACATTTGTTTTTTCACATCCTTTAATTCGCAATGCAGAGGGGTTACTAACTCATCAAGAAGAATCTTCCCTTTCAACTGTGAGACCAAATCAAGAATGAATATGGGCGGTTTTTGATTCCTAAAGCATTAATACATGGAGATATGTACAGGAATTTGAATGTATGCTGCGCCTGGCACATTCCCTCAAATTTTTTACAGATGTGCTTTCCAGGTTGATGGCACTTGGGGCCCGTCATACAGTAATAACGGGAGACTTTCACCGACTTATTAACCGCAAAGTGGACAGGATGCCTTGGGGTCTTGTGGGTATGTCCCTGCAATCCAACCAGTTGGTGTACCTGAACAGGGAGGTGGGGTTTGTGGGTATGTGGAGTTGTCTCCATCCTGAGGGGAGGGACTTCACCTTTCTCACAACCACGTAAGTGCTGTAAGGGTATTGGCATTTTTTTGCCCTGTTGACGTTATTTTTAATTCTGCACTGTGCTGAAGAATTGCGAAGATAGCCATTTCTGATCATGCAGCAGTGCACATGGAGGTTAAGGTCAGTGGAGATGGGACAGGCTCGCACTACTGCCGCATGCCTCCTTTCTTCCTGAAGGAGAGCTATTTTATTGAGTATTTTTCAGGGGAATTTAAAAATGTGGGGATATTAATTTGGTTATTGCCAGTAATCCATCGGTGCTCTGGGAGACTGACAAGGCCAATGCAAGGGGTTCGATTATTTCTTACTCAGCGACCCAGAGGCGGGAGAAAGCAGAGCAGAGCAGTGTGATCGAGGCTTGCCTGAAGGCAGCTCAGACAGCATACTTTGACAGACCATCTGTAACCAAGTTGCAGCAGATTACAGCTCAGAACAACTTTGAATGCTACGATTACCCAGACAGCAAAGAGGGAAATCTCCTTTCCGAAACAGAGATTATTTAAGGATGGTGATAAACGAGGTCGATATCTAACATACCTGGCCAGAAAGAAGAATGCCCCTAATATACCACATCCATTCGAGATAGCTGGGACTCTTACTTGCAATGCAAAAATTTCCTTTCGAATGTAACTAAAATGTATTGTTATGTTTCTTTGAATGGTGGAATTTGGGTGTTCTCTGTCACTTATATTTTAACAGATCACGAGGCGAGGTGAGCTTTTTTTGGTGTTTGGTTTTTATTCACAGAGGCGTTCGACATCGATGTCGTAACAGTTTGGGGCTTGTCATTCAGGATTTGGACAGATGTGAACAGATTAGGGGTATAAAAGGTCCCAGCAGATTCCAACACTTGGCAATTATTTTCCGAGATCTTTAAATAAAGCTTAGATCGGAAAATTTGTTTCGTTTTTGTTATTTATGGACGATCAAATGAGAAGTGAGAGAAATGTGTCTTTACATTACTAAAGAGGTTCTGGGGTTTCAAAATGATTCCCAATTTTCCAAGAAAGTTTAGAAAGACAGAGGAAGGGCGTCCAGTTAGTATTAGCAAATAGGTTATAATTGGGTTTAACCAGGGACAAAAGGAAAGCTGAAATTGGAATGAAGTTGGTCAAGCACTTCAGTGTATTTGCGAAACTGACAGTGAGTGCAGTCGTGTTAGAAAAAATTTATTGCAAATGCAGTAATGGAGTTAGAAGATTAAAACGTGAGACTAAAAGAAAGAGAGAAGAGAAAGAGAGGTAGAAGAGAAAGAGAAAGCGAGATGAGGAAAGAGAGAGAGAGAATTTGAACTTGAAAAGTTGTGCAGTCAAGTCAAGTTAACAGGATAGAGATTAAAATAGAATGTAGGCATATATATGTATATGTATATACATAAATATGCTAAAATATTGCCATATTTTGATAAGAAAAATGTGTCTGCCTTTATCATTTCATTTGAAAAATTGGATAGAAAGATGGAGTGGTCAGTGAACATGTGGGTAATGCTAGTTCAGACAAAGCTGGTAGGCAGAGCTAGTGAGGTATATATGGCGCTGTCAGATGAGGGGTGAAGGATTATGTCGATGTCAAACTGGCTATTTTAAGTGCCAATGAATTGGTACCAGAAATATATAGAGAGGGGTTCAGAAACGTAATGATGGAACCAGATCAGAATTATATTGAGTTTGAATGAGTCAAGCATAGTAATTTTGATAGATGGGCATGGGCCTGAAAAATAAACAAGACATGTAAGGCTCTGAGACAGAGCAATCTCCTGGAGGAATTTAAACACTCACTTCCAGAGATGATCAGAGTTCCTGCGAATGAACAGGAAGTTCAAGAAGTGAGAAGAGTTACAGAGATGGCAGGTATATACGCATTGGTGCATCAGCTGCAATTTTGCTTTTGGTAGGATCTCCCTCCTGTGAGGGATAGAAATTGGAAGAAGGGGAAATCTTACTCTACAAAACAAAGATTTAAGCACACTGGGAATAGTTTGCTTTAGGTTAATAAAAAAGCACAAGAGGTTTGAAGGGAGGTGAAAGTCCTCAGGTTTTTTCACAATACCGAGTGGAACACACAGAATTACAGTGCCAGTGATGTAAGAATCGCAGCGAGAAAAGATGTCTTCACTGACATAAGTGGGGCTCACAAAGCAACAATGCTAGTCATTGTAAAAAGGCACTGTGGGAAAAGATGTGGTAAAGGACGGTGGAGTGCAGCGTAGGTTCACGAGGTCAATTCCTGGAATGGCAGGATTGCCTTACACGGAAAGACTGAAGCGACTGGGCTTGTATACCCTTGAGTTTAGAAGACTGAGAGGGGATCTGTTTGAAACGTATAGGCTTATGAAAGGACTGGACACTCTGGCAGGAGGGAACATATTTCCGTTGATGGGGGAGTGCCGAACCAGAGGACACAAATTAAAAATACGGGGTAGACCATTTAGGACAGAGATGAGGAGAAACTACTTCACACAGAGAGTGGTGGCTGTGTGGAATGCTCTGCCCCAGAGGGCAGTGGAGGCCCAGTCTCTGGATTCTTTTAAGAAAGAATTGGATAGAGCTCTTAAAGATAGTGGAGTCAAGGGGTATGGAGATAAGGCTGGAACAGGATACTAATTAGGAATGATCAGCCATGATCATATTGAATGGCGGTGCAGGCTCGAAGGGCAGAATGGCCTACTCCTGCATCTATTGTCTAAAAGAGGTTAAGTGCGTGGCGTTAGTGGAAGTAGGAAAGGAAACCCCAAGAAAAGTTGAGGAGCTGCAGGAGAGTGCACAGCTTTGGCAGGGTCTGGGGATGGAGTTAGTAACTGATCTCCATAAGGAATTCATCAATATGGGTAAAGTTTACTCAGGAAGAACAGGGGAGAAGGACAACAAGGTATAATTTTTCGAGATACGGGATCTGCTCAGCCTCTAATTTTCGAAAAGTGCGGCGTTTGCAAAGCACAACAGGTCAGGCAGGTCACAACAGGTCTGAACATCGACATATCAGGCACAAGACTTTCAAATGGAAAGTGGTGTGGAGGCGTAGGGAATGGGGTAAAAAGTAAATAGGAAGGTAGAGGTGGGGCTGGGGACAGATCAGTGGTAAGGCGATAGAGAAATGAAGATGTGAGTGATCGTGATTGGTCAGAGAGGAAGGTGGAGTGGACATGTGGGAAGGACGGTGGACAGTCAGGAGAGTTGAATAAGGCGATGCTGAGTTGAAGGGTTGGATCTGGGATGAGTTTGGGAGAGGGGTGAATTGAAAACTGGTGACGTAGACGTTGATGCCATGTGGTTGGAGGGTCCCAGCTGTCCTACCACCTATCCGCTTCACCCTGCCCTCTGACCTTTCACCATCACCCCCAATCTGCATCTACCTATCGCATTCTAAGTTATCTTCCGCCCTGCTCCACCCCTACCCACCTATGTATCTCTCATAACCCTTTCCCCCATTCCCCAGTTTCCTTATGAAAGTGTTATTCCTGAAATGTGCATTCTCCTGCTCCTCGGTTGCTGCCTAACCTGCTGTGCGTTTCCAGTGTCACACCTTTCACCTGTGATCTTCAGCATCTGTAATCCTCACATTCTCTCAGCCTCTAAAAGTTAGTGATAAAAGTATTTGCACTCTTTCGGACATGGTACCTGAGAGATTGATCATTTGTGAAATGGGAACAGAAATGTAGTGCTCCCCTGTGTAAGATCAGGTTGGAGATCCAAATCAAGATTGGGGACGTGACAGTCGGAGTGAGTGACAGACCGTCAGTTTCAGAAATACAGGTTTATTCTTGAGAACAATTTAGCAGGATCCCAGGTGGGAGTGACACCTTTTGTAGTCAAAGGAAGACTAGGAAATTGAGGTGTTAAAAGATAAATACCCAGAACAAATGTCCAGACTGTGTAATATCAAGATCTCACTGTCATAAGTTACAGTAAGAGGCAAAAAGTAAAGAGAAAGGCAAAGGAGCGGAAGATTTATAAGCTGGCCTGTTGTTTCATGTAACACTGAGGGAGAAACCAGAACAGGCAGAGGTGTTTAGTCCTGAGAGACTATGCCTTACAACAGACATTTATCTAAATTGATGCATAATCAGAAAAGGAATCAGAATGTATTGTAGAGCGTTAGCAATTTAAAGATAGAATCCTAAATGAAAATGGAGACCACGGCAGGTTCGTGAAGAGGAAAAATGGGCCAAAGTTTCCCAGATTGTTTTTGAGGACGCATACAGACAGGAAGTGTTACGGGTATCACATAAACTACCTGCAGGAGGTCACCTGGAAGACTCAGGCTAAGGTACAACAGCATTTTTACGACCTGGAATGCACAAGGACGTGGTTATTTTTTGGTGTATGTGTCATACTTGCCAAATGTCGGTAAGCCCCAGGCAGGACTAAAACCAGAATCTTTGTTGCCAATTCCTGCGTTCGACGGACCTTTTACGCGGGTTATGGTTAGTTGCATAGGCCGCCTTTCTAAAATAAAAGTGGAAACCAATATTTGCTGACCTTAATCGATGTGTCTGTCAGATTACCAGAAGCAATTCCATTATGGAGTGTTAAGGCAAAAAGGGAGGTGGAGAGGTTGGTAGCTTTCTTTACTCAGCATGGGCTACCCAGAGAATTTCTGTCCAAGGGAGTCATTTTAGTTCTCGGCTTTTTAAGTAAATCATGGATAGGTTCGGCTCACAGCACTTCAAATCAAGTGCGTCCCATTCTGGATCCCAGGGAGCCTTGGAAAGTTGGCATCAGACGCTGAAGACCATGTTAACAACGTACTCTCAGGATTACCTGAATGATTGGGATAAAGGTGTCCCATTCAATTCTTTGTCATGAGAGATGCCCTGAACGAATCTAATCAGTTTAGTCCCTTTGAGTTAATATTCGGACATGGAGTGAGAGGAATTTTTGAATTAATTAAAGTGAAATTCACAAGATCGAAGTCGGAGATGTCTCTCTTCGATGATGTATCTGAGGTGTGGGAGAGATTAAACCGAGTATGTATGTGAGTTAGCTAAACAGTACCTGAAGAGGGCAGAGGATAGAATGACATATGTGACAGGTAAAAACTGTAAAATTTGATGGATTGTTTTCATTGGAGATGCCACCAGGGGTAGGTAATCCCTTCAAAGCCAGGTTTAGTGGCCCCTTCCAAATGGAGAAAAAGTACACTCAGGTTAACTGAGTAAATATCTGGTAAAGATGCTGGATATAAAAGAGGTACAGGTGTATCATGTGAATACGTTGTACTCTTACTAATATAGAGATACGGAACTGGGGAAACAGGTGCTGGTTATTGCCCCGCAGCATGAGGAATCAAATCCAGATGTCATGAGGTTTGATGTGAAGCAAAATGCATTAAATAACATGGAAGTCCTTGGGGAATGGGATAGGATAGCGACCTGTCTGTTGCAAGAGCAATGAACCCAGTTGACTGTTCATTGCAGCAGTACCTGGACATTTGCAGAAACATGATGGGAGGACTTATGGTTTTGTGTATGGTTTGGAAGTAGTGAATGCTGTTCTGATAAACAACTCCCCTGCAGGCTTAATCCTCACAAAGCCACCGAGGTCCAGATCGAAGTGAATGCGATGCTCAACGAAGATATCATTGATGCGAGTCAGAGCGAGTGGAGTAAGCTGATTCTGTTACAACTCAAACCTGATGGGGCTCAGCGATTTTGTGTGGACTATCAAAAGGTCAACGCTGACACAAAATCAGACTCCTATCCAATACCAAGATTCGAATACTACATACGTAAAGTTTGACAAGCCACACGTCATCACAAAGTTGGACTTTCTGCATGGTTATTGGCACGTCACTTTATCAGAGAAAGTGAAAGAAGTTTCTGCGTTTGTAATCTTAATTGGGGTACATGAATTCAAAGCGATGCTCTTTGGAATGAATAATGCACGAGCCATATTCTAAAGACTCATGAACAGAGTTGTGTCCAGATGACGAAATTGTGCAGTTTATCTGTTAGATGCAGTGATCTTTAGCAAGTCATGGAAAGATCTCATGTTCCAGTTGGCAGAGCTCGTGCAATGATTACAAGAACTGATAATAAACGAAAAGAAAACAGAATTTGCAAAGGCAGAGGTGACGTTCTTGGGACATTACATTGGACATGGAAGATTGACCAAATGGCACACAAAGATGAAGGGCTTTGAGGAATTTCCACAACCATCCTCGAAGAAAGAGGAGCTTCGATTATTGGGACTGCGTGGATTCCATTGGAAGTTTGTTCCAAGCTTCAGCAGCGTCATGGAATCACTGAATAATTTTGAAGAAGAAGAACACGAAATGTTGGTGCACAGAACAATTCCAGCAGACTTTTGAGAATTCAAAACCAGCATTAACCACCGCATCAGTTTTATCGACACCAAATATTTTGTAAGCCGGCAAACTTGCGATTGTTGCTAGGTATATAGGGGTTGGATATGTATTAATGCAGGAACATAATAATGGAATTGAATGGTCAATGAGCTACCTGTAAAAAAAAACCCAACACCCACCGGAAAGAAAATGCTCCACTACAGAAAAAGGATTTTTGAGTTTGCTACTGACCTGACAACATTTTATTGTTTATGTGACAAATGGATTGTCGGAGATGAATGTATACAACTACAATACTCTTGCATTTTTTGAAAGATTTAAATTCTAAAATATGAGAGCATTTCATTGGAGTATATGTTACTGACTTTTAACTTACAAAACATACATGGTGTGGGCCGTAAAATGTGATAGTAGATGTGTTATCGCAGATATAAGTAAAAGGTGCAGATAAGATTTGATTCATGAATTTTACTTTGATAATGTGCACAGTCTAGCAGATCTGCTACATGAATGTTACTGACACTTCAGCAGCATAATCCTGAATGGTGTCTGGGTCTTGCTGCACTTGGACACAGACTGTTTCAGGAACTGAGGGAACAAATTATTCTGAACATTGTGGAATCTTCAATGACCATCCCTATTCTGATTCCTTATTCTTATCTTATCGTGGGTCTTGCTGCACTTGGACACAGACTGTTTCAGGAACTGAGGGAACAAATTATTCTGAACATTGTGGAATCTTCAATGACCATCCCTATTCTGATTCCTTATTCTTATCTTAACCTGGGGAGGATGGGGGTGGGGGCGGGGAGACATTGATGAAGCAGCTTGTGAAGACGAAGCTACCCTGAGGATCTCCCATAGATGACTGACATCCACGAACCACAAACATCTTCCTTTGTGCGATGATTGACTCCCACTAAGACCAGTTTTGTTAAGTACTTTGATGTCAACCTTAGTCAAGTACCGTCTTGATATGAGGGCCAGTTACTCTTACATAAACCATTATGTTCACATCATTAGTTCATATCAATAGGCCATGACATAGGAGCAGCATGCATTCTCTTCAAACAGATGGTATTGAATGATAGGAATTCTATTTTCCAGGGTGTTTGGGGAGCTAGAAGGCTAATGACTTGAAGACGAGAGAGATGGATATTGACCTGTTGAAGAGGTGAGAGATAGGAAGAATCAGTCATTAAAGAGGATCTGAGACCATCAGCAGATCAGCCATGATCGTAGTGAAGGGCAAGGCAGGCTTGCGGGAGTGGTTAACGAACTAGCCCTGTTTCTGATGTTCTGTCATTCAGTTATTGGGAAGTCGGTGCATGTTATTTTGCTGGATGTTCTGTTATTGAGTATTACAGTCAGGAAGACCAGAGGATTCCATGAGCAATCCTTGGGTAATGTATGGGGGCTGAATTCATAGTGAACCTGGGTCTATAACATGACAAACAAATGAAACACAAGTTGCAGAGAGGGGAATCTCTATAAAGAGAGGTTAGGGATTTGTTTCATACCTAGCCTGGGTTTTCAAATCACATTTTCCAAACCTCCACAAACCATCTGGGATAGTCTTGAGCGATTGAATGGTTTCCTCTCATTCTGTGCACCAGTTTATAGGGGGAAGTGGCCTTTAACTGCTCCTGTCTAGCAGGTTTGAGGGGCTGAATGGAACACCGAAACATGGGACTGAGGAGCAGGAGTAGGTCATTAAACACTTTCAACCTTCTCCACCAGGCACTAAGGTTGTTGTGGTATTAGCCCCACTTTCCTGTCTGTATCCCATTATCCCTGACTCACATTCAACTAACTCACGTTTGAATCACTGTGAACATATAGGCACGATGAACTTCCAGTGAAGAGAATTCCCACTCCAAAAGTCCTTTCAGAATTTCTCCTCATCCCTCTTAAAGAATTGGACAGTCATGCAGCATGGAAACGGACCCGTCAGTCCAATCTGTCCACTCAGACCAGGTAACCAAATCTGATCCAAACCCATTTGCTAATATTTGGTCAATATCCCTCCTTTATCAGACATTTTTAACTGACTTCATCACGCCCTCTGATAGCACTTTCCGGACACCCATGTCTGTGTGAAACATTTACCCCTAATGTCCTTTCTAAATCATTCCCATCTGCCTTCAGCCTATGCCCCCTTGTTCTGGAGCCCCCCTATCCGGGGAAAGAGACCGTGGCTCTTCAGAATATCCATGCCGTTGATGATTTTATAAACCTCTATAATGTCACCCCACAGCGTCTGACTCCATGGGTAAACACCTCAACCTAATCAGCCTCTCCCCAGAGCTGAAAATGTACAGTCCTGATACATCTTTGTGAATGTTTTCTGGAGAAAATCGAATTGTACGCAGTATTCTTAACGTGGCCTCGCCAACATCCTGTACAGATGCAACATTCCTCCCAAACTCCTAATCTCAACGTTCTGACTGATTAAGGTAAATGTGCCAAATGTGTTCTGCAACACTCTGTCTACCCGCGACTCAACTTGCAAGGAACTATGCATCTGCAGTCCTTGGTCCCTTTGTTCCACAACACTCCCCAGGACCTTACCATTGAGTATATAATTCTTGCCCTGATTTGCCGTTCCAAAAATGCAAAACCTCGTATTTACCTAAATTAAGCTTCCTCCCACACTCCTTGTCCCTTTGTCCCATCTAATTGTGATCTCGTTGTACTCTGCGATATTCCACTATTCCACCTTTCTGATGTAATCTGTAAATTTACTAAGTATGCCTCCGAAGTTCACACCGAAATCCTTGATATCAATGTGGAAAGGCAGTGAACTCAGCACTGATTCTTGCAGCACACTGCTGGTCACAAGCCTCCAGTCTGAAAAATAACCGTCTACCTTCAAGCCAGTTGTGAATCCAATTGATTAGCTTCCTCTGCATTCCCTGTAACATAATTTTACTAATCTGTCTATCAATCGGAATA
Source organism: Chiloscyllium punctatum (assembly GCF_047496795.1). Classification (NCBI taxonomy): domain Eukaryota; kingdom Metazoa; phylum Chordata; class Chondrichthyes; order Orectolobiformes; family Hemiscylliidae; genus Chiloscyllium; species Chiloscyllium punctatum. The sequence goes on along the minus strand of NC_092751.1, from coordinate 36,263,963 downwards.
TTATGAACACCTTGCTGAGGTCCATAAAGACAATGTCTATCAACGTGCCTTCATAAATCTCCTTTGTCACCTCTTCATAAAACTCAATCAAATTAATGAGACATCATTGCCCATGCAGAAAGCTACGTTGACCATTCCGTTCAGCCCTTGCCTTTCCAAATGCATGAAAATCCTGTTCCTCAGAATCCCTTCCAAGAACTTACCCACCAGTGACATCAGGCTCACTGGTCTATAGTTCCCCGACGTTTTGGGTCACTGCTTCCTTTCATAGTCCCACTCCTCCACTCCTCACAACAAATCTTAAATGAAACCAGGTTGTTGATATGGCCCATGATATCAGTCTCAGACTGGGTCATGGTCAGTTGTAGGAACAAGTCAGGCTCTTTTCTTTAATCTGCTTAAAGAACACGTTTATGATCCAGAGCAATGTTACCCAAGCTATGATGGAAAGATGAATGTCAATGTGTTTGGATATGACAAATATGTAATAGATATTTCCCTGTTCAAAACACTGACACACACACACACACACACACACACACAAACACACACACACACACACACACACACACACATACACAAACCTATTAATAAAATCTGTGCTATTTTAACTTGAAGGAACTTTGTCCAAATATTAGTCTAACTCAGGACAGAAGTAAAAATTGAGAGATTGTCAAAAATGTTATTCTGCTTCTGAAGATATTCTACTCAGACAAGCTGCTAGCAATGATATTACGTCCTGCAACAGTTGGATTTGGCTGAATTCCCTTTGCTTTAGGCAGTGAAGAGATTCCAATGATTTCTGAACAGGGATCACCCAACGGGTAGCACGGTGGCTCAGTGGTTGGCACCGTTGACTCACAGCAGCAGAGATTTGGGTTCGATTTCAGCCTTGAATGTGTGGAGTTTGGACAATCTTCCTTTGTGTGCGTGAGAATATAATGGGTGCTCCAGTTTCTTGCCACAGTTCAAACTGTCTAGGTTAGGTGGATTCGTCACACTAAATTGTCCGGACTGTTTAGGGATTTCGAGATTAGGCACATTAGTCAGGTGGAAATGTTGGGGACCTGGCCTAGAAAAGTTACTCTTTGGAAGGTTGGTGTTGACTTGTTCGGCGAAGGTCCTTTTCCACACTAGAGGAATTCTATAAAAATAAGAATGGTCATGATGACTATAGAGTTTTTTTTTGTTTTAGCTCGCAAGAGATTTTTTGTTTCAGCTCGCACACATTGCTATGATCAGGAACAATGAGGGCGAGAGACTGCAATAGGCCGTTCCTTCTCGTGCAGATTACATATTCTCCTTCTCTGAGTTGAATCACACAATAACATCATCCTCTCCCAAACTGGATCATGTGAGGTCTCGTTGTACATTGCCTGAACTATGTAACAATAACATTCACTGTTCCAAGTAGATGCATCATTGCTGCTGTCCTGCACAGAGGCATATACTTAGCAGATTTGAAGATATGTTTTCATGTACCTGCATCATTAAAAAAATAGAATGTTTAATGTATTCAGAATACCTGTGTTAAAATGAATGCATTTTTTCCAAATACAGAAATTGCCGGAAAAGCTCGGCAGGCCAATCAGCATCCAGATGCCTTTTACATGTTGTAGTTGTACCACACTCCACCACTTCCTCTGGCAGCTGGTTCCATATGCACGCCACCCTCTGCTTGAAAAAATGCCCCTTGGGCCTCTTGAAAACCTTTCCCCTCTCACTTTCAACCAATGCCCTCTGGTTTTGGACGCCCCAACCTGGAGAAAACCCTGACTACTCACCCTATCCGTGAACGGTCTGATTTTATAAACCTTTAGTGCTACGAAATGTGACTCCAATCAACATCAATAGCTGTGCTTTCAGTAATCCTGGGCCTAAATTCTGAAATTCAACACTGACAAATCTTCCTTCTCCATCAGGTCACAATTCTAAACCCTTTTTAATCAATTTGTTCAGATGTATTATGAGACACTTCTGTGGGATTTCCACCTAGACCTTTGTGCCGGAGGTAGGGACACTATCACCACTCGGCAATACCCATAAAGCTGTAACATTATTATCCTGTGTTTTTGCTCATCAGCCTGTTATGACATGCTGTGACGAACCTCTGACACAGGCAGGACTTGAATCCAGACCTTCTAGTCCAGAGCTAGGAATACTATCACACAAGTTCAGGAACTGCAATCAAATCCAGCCCTCTGGCTCTGAGGCAGGGACACTACCTACTAGGAGAAAGTGAGGATTGCAGATGCTGGAGATCAGAGCTGAAAAATGTGTTGCTGGAAAAGCGCAGCATGTCAGGTAGCATCCAAGGAGCAGGAGAATCGACGTTTCGGGCATAAGCCCTACTTCTCTACGCAAATTTTGGGTCATAATTTAAGGGCCAGCGTTCAGCTCTGTATGGATTTATTATAATCAGATTACCATTATTGAACTACACAAAACACATTGTATTGTTAAACAAATGCAAGATATTTGTCTTAACTCTAGGATGTTGAGTGCACGTGCTGTGCCATCGAAATTAACTGTGACCATCTTTAATCACTATTATCTTTAGTCTGCAATATTAGAGAAAGAAATCCTGCATGCACACTCTGCCCAATGAAGGGTCCCGTTTAGATATTTATTACTGAACGCCAGAGATGGCGAAAGACCTTAATTCCTGGTCCCAAAACACGGATCAGTATTATCCACCTCTCATGTGTGACTGCGCTCTTCTTCAAATGATGAAATCATACAAGGCAGCTGATTACTGTTCAACCTCACCTCCCCACTGACTGTGTCTGCAATCTGTTCCTCCCCCCCTATCCACACAAGGCAAACCAGCTCAGGTCTGTGAAAATCAAGGCCGGAGTGTGCAGGCCTCCTGGAGAAGGGGAGGGAAATTTAAAATTAAATGGTGATGGTGAGGAGTGGCAGATTGAGTTTAGATTGGATTAAACAAGAGCAGGACCTATACAATTAAGAGTGAGGCGGTGTTATAGAAAGAGTCATAGGCCGTCAAGCCTATTTTAAATTCTTTAAAATTTGCATCTCTTATAGATCGTGTGGTTAAGACGGTGTTCAAATCACTTGTCTTCATTGGTCAGACCTTTGAGTTTCGGAATTGGGACGTCATGTTGAAGTTGGACAGGACATTGGTGCGAACTCTTCTGAAATACTGTGTCAGTCTAGTCATCCTGCCCGCTCATTCCATAGGCACACCTCCCTCTGTGCGAGAACGCTGCCCTTTAGGTCGCTTTTAAATATTTCCCCTCTCACCTTAAACCTAAGGCCTCTAGTTTTGGATTCCCCTACAATTAGAAAATACCTTGACTATTCACTTTGATATTATTGACCTTGATATTATTTTGCTGGTGAGGGTTCAGAAGAGATTAACCTGGATGTTGCTGGGAATGGAGGGATTAAGCTATAAGAAGAGGCTGAATAGGCTGGGGTTTTTTTCACTGGACAGTATGAGATTAAGGGGTAACTTTAGAGAGGTTTATAAGATCATGGGGGTAGAGATAAGCTGAAGGACTGATGTCTTTTTCCCAAGAGTTAGGACTTCAAAACTGAGGGATAATTTAAGATGCGAGGAAAAAAAAGTTTTACTAACGACATGAGAGGTAATTATTTTAGCCAGAAGTGTGTGGAATGAACTTCAAGAGGAAGTGGTGAAAGCAAGGACAGTTGCAACGATTCAAGGTCATTTAGATCTTGGATGAGACATTAGTTCGGATGGTGATGTGAGCAGTTGTCCTCTCCTTCCCCCTTTCTGAATGGATCCCTGTTGGTATTCACCTGTGCAGTGGCGTGGGGTGGACAACAGAGGGTGGCATTGCATCACTTTAAGCACCACAGAGACAGCCAGACCTCCCCACACAGCGACACACAGAGACACGCGATGCACACACACAGCAACTGTTAGGACACGGCGTGAAGTTCCTCTGGTTATTTAAACTAAACATAAAGATATGCTCAATTCACCTCGTAAACTATTAAAATATGAGTGACAGAGAACTCCCAAATTCCAATGTTTAAATAAAAACATCAATTCTTTTTTCACTCTGAAAGTGAACATTTTACAGCAACTATTCAAAACTCTGAAGCACCTTTCTCTAAACAGCTTTTTACCCCACTCCAACTCTATAACAATATACTGTTTCAATAAGACGCTTATGAAAATTACATAAACTTAATTTGAAAGCCACGCAGCAGCTGTTGTTTTCGGTATCTTCTTCTGTCTGTAGATCACCCTGGGTCATCTTCTTTCTGTTTACTGCGGATATGTTTCATATGAAAAAATATAGACATAGTGATAGGGAGTGATAGAGAGTGTGTGCTAATCTCTTGCATCTGTTTTGATAGCATTTGTTCTGTCTGTAATTTTCAAAATGCCTGCATTCTGAATATCCACAACATCAGAATATGTCATAGGTTTGATTTTCGAAAAAACAATAAATTAAAACTTGATTTGGTTTTAGTACCCTGGGGTATAATTTAAACTGATTGATAAAATTCGAATTATTGTCAAAACAGCAATCAGGGATCTATTTCAGAGCCAATATTTTCAGTTGTCCTTGACACTCTGGGTCTGCCACCTCTCATGTACACAGGTGCTTGTAAGCTCTCAGTTCAGAACAGCATTCATTCTCTCTTAAACGTACAGTACGCACTTTCAACTTCATAACATGAATATGCTGATGTTAATGAAGACAGGTGGAGCCTATCCGGGTTTCTCTTGCTCTGTGGTTTGTCAATATTTCATTCGCTCTGTCTTGAGTGTATCAGGACTTTTGTTGCTCTGTTGACGGCATCTCATTATTTGACTAAATCCATGGGAATATAGGAGAATTTCACTTGCTCATACTACTGAGTGTGGCAGGATTTCAGTTGTTTCATGGGGACGGTGATGCTATGACAATCTCGATGTTTGTAGATGACACAAAACCTGGAAGAATTGTAAAGTCTATGGAGGACAGTGTGGAGATCTAACATGACAATCACACGTTGTTGTAGTATTGAGGTTTATGGCAGATGGGGATTACTGCAGAGCAGTGTGAGGTGATGTACTTTGATAGGAAAGACAATGAAAGACAATATAAAACCAACTGTACCATTATAAAGGGAGTGCAGGAGCAGAGGGTCTTGTGTTTATATGAGCACAGATTATTGCAGATGTCAGGACAAGTGGGGAGAGCAGTAATTATCACAGATTAGTTTCAGTATCTGAGCTGTTCACAGGGGGAGGTGTAGGAGGGACCCTCCATGATACCTTCCTGGGTGGTGGTGGTGACGATATGTTGTGAGCCCACCCTCCTGCCCACCGAGAGCGTGGGGATTCCATTTGTACATGCTCGGCACAAAAGGAAGATCGGCATGAGGGCCACTGCTTCGAAGTTGTGTCGGGGGAAATGAAAATGCCAGTCGGTTTAAAGTGAGAATTGCCCTTCATTGAGGATTGCTCCTTATTTGGACGTTGTGATGTGGATGTTTCAGAATCTCCACACGAGGCGTCCTGGTCCTCTCCGGCTCGTACCAGGGGCCTCCCCACATGGCTGGGCTGGGGGGGGGGGGGGGGGGTGAGGGAGTGGATATCGGGCACTCCACCACCCGGCTTGGTTCTTTCTGTCGTATTCCATGCTGTTTCTCCTGGAAAGGGAGAAAGGGAGGGCAGGAGTGAGGGTGGGAGTGGCTAGCCCTGCTGTTAATGCTGGTGTAGGTGGAGGGAGAATAGTGAGGTGTCCGGAGGGAGTCAGTCCACAGTGTTGTATCCATGCCGTGTTATTCATGCAGGGGGTGTAATGCTGGGAGAGAGAGAGAGAGAGACAAACAGAGAGAGAGAGAGAAGGTTCTGCATGCACGCGTGAGAGTGGTGGAACATGAGCCTTGTTCGGGGTTCAGTGCTGGAACAGATATACAGTGAGTATTAGGGAGCAGAGAGAATACGGTGACCCTTATCCTGACAGAGTGGGGATGGCTATTGATGCTTGTTCTGTATTACTGGACATACCTTCAGACCGCAGATACTGCACTGAGCTGGGTGGTAAGATCAGACCATAGTCGGTGGGTCTGGTAGTGTGGGCCCTCTAGGTAAATAATGATCATACTAGCCCATCTACCAGGACCTCCATGCCCCTGTAGAGAAACCGTGTAGTAATTGCCCCTTATCTGCCATGCTCGGGGTAGACAGTGTGGGGCAGCTCCAAATTGAGAAAGCTCAACTCTGCGGCCATTGCCCTTTTAAACATGGCGCCAGTGGTAGGGATTATGAAATATCCAGGGGCATTCTGTCGATGGTGATTACTGACAGTCATGATGGATGGGAGAATCGGGCTGGCATTAAATGATAGAGACACATGAGAAAAAGTGAGGTCCATAAGATAACACCGGAAAACTAGTTCGGCCCCGTGCAGACGATTCCTGTCACACTCAATGAAAATGTCACTGTGACAAATTATTGTTAGATTCAGCTCAATGAGTCGAACACTCTGCTGATCCTACTCACAGTTAAGAAGCTGCAGAGCAAATGCTCATCGAAAACATTCCATTATCTGACCTCACTCCAATATCCCATTCACTCATCATTCCTGGAAACACTGGCTAATGTTGCAGGATACTGATGGAATGTCTACATTTCAGCATTCTGGAACCTGTGAACACATCCTTCCATGACATTGTCTTTCAATTGCGCTCTCTATGACTGTACCCCAAACTGCTCCCATTTAGGGATATTTAAACTGATTCCCTTGCGATCACTTTCTGGCAATCATTTTCACACTCACAGCACCCCTGTGTCATGGCACAGTGTAAATATGGAGCTGTAAATGGAAGGGAGATGCACGTCCTGTCACTTCCAGCATGGACTGCAAGTTTGCCCACGCTGGGCAGTGATCTAACGCAGTGTTACTGATTAATGTGCTGGGGTGATGTACGCATTTCTACAACGTGGTCACATATCTCATCTAAGGTTAAAAGATCAACGCACTGCTGTGGTCTGCATACCTTTCCAGTCTGGGTAGATTGTGGGTTGTATTGCACAGTACACCAGCCTGGTCTGCACAGTGATCCATGCTGAACACATGTATCATCTGGGTTTATAGATCAATGCACTGCTGAGGTTTGCACAGTTTTCCACTGATTGCAGGGTGGTGTTTAGCAGGATTCTTGAATTAGGACTCATGCCCAAAACCATCCTTGGATGCTGCCGGACCTGCTGCGCTTTTCCAGTAACACATTTTCGGCTCTGATCTCCAGTATCTGCAGTCGTCACTTTCTCCTGGTGTTTAGCAGTACACGAGCCTGGTGAGCACAGTGCTCCACGTTGAACAGATATCTCCACTTTGTAGTTGGTGTTTGGTCTGGTTCTGTCAGGTGGATTGAGAATGTGATATAACTAATCATTTTACTGGATGTGGCAATGACCTTATTTTTGTTCTCAATGATGTGGTTGGACCCTCCAAATTCTGACTTTTCCGGCCAGTTCCATTCTTCAGTCTGCCTGCTTAGCTCAGTAACATGTTGACAATGAGTAATTATCCAGTTTTAATGTGAGTAAAACTTGTCCTGTCTATTTCCCTGATCTTTCAACTTGCTCACCCTTTGACATCAGGATTCACTGCTATAAACGTCAGTAAGGTCACTCCTCAGACTCAACGCTCCAGGGAATGTAGTCCCAGCCTATTCATGATGAAGGTCAACATCAGCCGTCCTGTCTCCCAACACCGTCAACATACTTATAAATCATTTCTGAACCATTTCATATATAACATCTTTTCTATAGCAGGAAGAACAGAATTAATGGCACTATTACAGAAGTGGTTGAATCTCGTGTGTAGGCGAAAGTGAGTATTGCAGATGTTGGAGATTAGACTCAAGACTATTGTGCTGGAAAAGCACAACAGGTCAGGCAGTATCTGAGGAGCAGGAGAATCGATGTTTCGGGCAAAAGCCCTTCAGGAATCCTGCTGTGATTTTCCAGGACCACATCCTGAACCCGGTGTATATCCAGATGGACTTCATTAAAGACCGCAATTCCCCCTTCCAAGTGGTGAACGATGCCATCCAGAGCATCTCATCCACTTCCCGCACCTCCACATTCGAATACCACCCCTCCAAATGCAACGGGGAAAGAACACCTCTCTTCCCGACTTTCCACCCCACCAAACCTCCATATACAACGCATTATCCTCTTCCATTTGCGCTACCTACAAAACAGATTCCACCACCAGGGATATATGTCCCTCCCCAACCTTATTTGCATTGTGTAAACGATATGCCAGCCAAGACTCCCTTGTCAGGTTCATGCCACCTACCAAGCCACCCTTCACTCCTGGCACCTTCCCCTGCCAAGAATTGCAAAACCTGGGCCATCACCTCCCTCTCACCTCCGTCTGAGACTCCAAAGGATCCTTCCGCATCCACCAGAGTTTTACCTGCATCCGTTGCTCCCAATGTTCTCTCCACTACATTGGGAAGACAGGATGCCAACGCGTGAAACACATCACAGAACATCGCTGAGACAGCCCACCAAACAATCCCACCACTCCATGGCTGAAAACTTTCAATTCCCTTCCCACTCCGCCATGGACATTCAGGTCCTGGGCCTCCTCCACCGCCAAACCTTACCCACCCGATGCCTGGAGGAAGAAAGTGTCATCTTCTGCCTTGGGACCATGCAGCCACATGGGATCAGTGTGGATTTCACCAGTTTCCTCATTTTCCATCCCCACACGTTATCCCAGATACAAACTTCTAACTCAGCGCCACCCCATGACCTGTCCTACCTGTCCATCTTCCTTCCCATCTATCTGCTCCACTCTCCTCTCTGACATACCAACTCCAACCGCAGATTCATCTACCTATCACATTTTCAGCTACCTTCCCCCAACCACATCGCCTTCCCATTTACCTCTCAGTACCCTTGGGCCACAAGCCTCATTCCGGATGAAGGGCTTACAGAAGATTTGTCGATGCTGCTCAGATGCTGGCTGATGTGCTGTGATTTGCCCGCACCACATTTTCCACTCTGATCTTCAGCATCTGCAATTCTCACTTTCTCTCTTGAGTTAATCTGTCCTGAATATTCTCACCAGACATCTTATCGAGCTGGTCTGTTATTTTATTTCTGTCTCCTTTCTAAACAGAGTTGGACATATACAGCCCTGAAGTGCTCTTGCAATACTCCCACATACAATAGAAACATTTTTGAAAATTGAAATATTTATGGTACATCTGGCAGTAAACTTTATCCATTCCTTCCAGACTAATTAAATTTTATAATGATATGAAATGTGATGTAAGGAAAGTGTTAACTGAACCTGTTTGTTCATTGACTGTTATTAATCTCAGTCTCCATGAATTCTAATTCTCCCGGTGGAAGTTTCCATCATCCAATGATAAATGGGCTCCATTCAATGTGTTATGCCATAGTGTGAGTGGGAGCATCATCGACAGCAGCAACAGGGATCAGCAGCTCCAGAGAAAGGGGAGGAGAGATCATTATCTGAGAACGTTATACTTGAATGTTACAACAAAGGCTAAGTACTTGAGAACGTTATAATGGAATATTCCAATAATGGATCAGAATCTGAGAACATTAGACTGGAATGTTACAACAATGGGCAGGGGCTTATCCTATCATGTTTGGCTTTTTTCAACATATTATGTTTGGTTGCCATTATATTCACGGTTCGATATTGCACTTCACATTATTCAATATTTTTATTATCCTCTCCTGTCTATCGTTGGTGTTCCTGGTAAGTGACACCGTCCAGATTTTCTTTCTATAGACGAGTTGTGACTGCATTACAGTTCTTTTATATAGTCTTCACTCCATGCCACTATTACTGTTCATGTTGAGATTAGGAATCCAGATATTCACTCTGCAGATCACGACTAACTGCATCAGTGAACTTGTTCAATAACTGTCTCCCTTCTTGCTTCTGGCAGTGTTGTTCATGCGTCTGTATGTTGACCCACTCAGTTTCAGATGTGAACCTTTGTCTCCCTGTCCTAGTTACTTAAATATTAGCAGCGTGGAGATCATTGTCCTCTATTATGTTTACAAACTTCTTTTCCATCCTGGGACTCCATCTCATCCCTGGCCATTTTATTTTTCATTTATTTGTGGGACTTGGACATTGCTGGTGGGCCAGCTTTGTAAACTCACCCCTACGTGGCCTTGAGAAGGTGGTGGTGCGCTGCCTTCTTGAATCACTGCAGTACACTTGCTGTCGGTTGACACATAATGCCGATAGGGAGGGAATTCCAGGATTTTGACCCAACGACTCTCGAGGAATATCGCTATAATTCCAAGTCAGGGTGGTGAGTGTCTTGGAGGCGAACTTGCAGGTGGTGGTTAAAACAGACGAATCACAACATTGGTAATCTCTTTGGCCATGAGCAGAATCCTGACACCATGCCCTGACCATTAATACCTTTAACTGCTCCCCCCTCCAGAATTTACTTCATCGGCTTAACTCATCTGCTGTTTGAACCTTGAGCTGTGAAAACAGGCATAACGATGACAACAATCTGCTGCAGACACACTCGGGTTATAACCTGCAGAAACAAATCTGATTCGAACTCATGACAAACTCCCGTTCATCTGACATTTCTGTGGATGCTGATCTGTATTGGTATTGTGCCCAGCAATGCCTTGATTTTAATATTCTCAAGCACTTTAACTCATCTGTCCATGAAACTTACCTCAGTCTCTCTGTGTCTATTATCCAAATCCCTGCCAGTTGATCATATTTGCCCTGGTTTCCTTCAAGCCCATTTTCTCTCACGCATTGATTTTCACATTCAACCACCCAAATGCACGCTCCCAAAACACACACACAGACACACACAAACAAACACACACAGACATACACACACACTTACACTGGTCCAATGGAGATCGAAACCTTCCCCTGCTGTGCGTATTTGATGCGTGCATCGTTCCCATGAAATAGTAAAGGTTAGCAATACTCCTCTTCCTGGGCAGATAATCCAGATTACTGAGCAATGCACTAGCACAGTCTGCACAGCTCTCTATGAAGGTCTGATCTGAAAATACCTTTATTGAATGTTCTCATTCCTGTAATGTTGCTCTCTAAGGGGTCAATTCTCCAGTTAGTCCCACTACCCAGTCTTTTTCTCCATATTTCTCTCAGTTAATTAATTGTCTGTTTCTCTCTTTAATGTAAAACTCTGTCCCACTGTATCTTTCGCTCGTCTTGGTTTTTGGCTCCGTAGTGTATCGAGTGCTGGCATTGTGAAGCTCAGAAGCAGCAAAATGGTACGTCTTGGATTGTTGTTCAATTTCCAGAGTGTTCAATGTGGTGGTCAATGTTGGATATGGGTGTCTGCAGATTTGACTCACGTCTTTGAAACTTGTTCTGTGCCTGTCCTCTTAACCTCTGACGTCTGTGTTTGTCCCTCTGGGCTGATCATGTAGTCAGTAACACGAGGACTTCCCTTGAGTATTATTGTCAAAGAGCAGGTATCTAACATCTAATATCTAACATCTCTGGCAATGCTGTCACTTTTTAAAAAAAAGTTATTGTCTCCTTTTCATTAAAAAGTGTTCTTAAAGGCCGAATCTGCCGACTGCAAACGGTTGAAGTAAATAATTTAGGAGGCTTTTAGGTTTTTCCTAAATAGTAATAACAATGACCAGCTTTCTCGAATCACGCTTTCAGTTTTTCTGAGCTGTAGCAGTCACCAGGTGCTTGGCGTTGGCGAAGGGTTGGACCATTCAGTAAATAACCTCTTCCTGCTATTCTCCCAGAAATCTCTCTTGATCCTGGATTGGAGAACTACATGCAAGACTGATTAGCATTAGCTCTGTCTTTTTTCCAAGGAATAAGTTTGTGGAAATGTTCACACACTGGAACAGGTATTTAGTGGATGGTACTGCATTTATTATTCTGTTCAGGTTTCCAGTAGTTGTTATTCTGAATTCTGCTTCTTTTGTATGTGGTTTTACTGAGGAAATAAATTGTGTTTTGCTTAAAGTTGGGTGGTGTGACCAGTCGAATCACATCTGGAACACCCACGTTACATCTCCCTTTCCTACAAGACAAGGTTGGCGGCCAGGCTACCAACTTAAAATATTGCAAGGCAGTCTAGTCTGGTCCATAGAAAACTGGGGACTCTTGTCCTGTTCGAAGTCGAATATTTCAAACGGGGTTCAGGATTAGAATCCCTTCGGTGTGGAAACAGGCCACTTGGCCCGTCATGTCCACGCCAAACCTCCGAAGAGGAAAACACCCAGACCCATTCCCATACCCTATTACTCCGTGTTCAACCCTGACTAGAATAACTAATCTGCACATTCCTGTATAGTGCAGGCAATTTATCATAGCCAATTCAGCTATTCTGCACATCTTTGGGCTGTGGGAGGAAAACGGAAGACCTGGAGGAAACCCACAAGGGCATGGGGAGAATGTGCACAAGGAGATTGTTGGAATCAAAGGTGGCGTCTGGGATTAATCGTGTCTTTGTGCAGTAACGGCTATTTCTGTCTCAAGGAGTTCTCTGGGTGTGGAAGAAGTGAAGTTGGAGACTTTACAAAAGGTGAGCAAGGCAAAGCTCTTATAATTGTCAGACAAGCTGGAGTTGGGTTTTTGAGAAAAGGAGACATAATTACAGCTATATTTGACATGTAATTGTGGTGGAAACACCATCCGAATCTTTGGGAATGTCTAGAATTCCATTGCAGATGAGGCAGCTTGAACATGAAAATGAATCGAAACAGTTTGAAATAAGATTAAATGTAGATTTAAAAGATAAGGAGAGGAAGAAGAAAGACAGAAAAAGAAAGAAGAAAAACAGGATGAGAGTTTCAACTTCAAAAGTTAGCAGTTAAAGAGGACAGCCGACTTAGAAGTTGGAGATGAAGGTAGACGGTAAGCTGAATGAGGAGGATAGTGAGGATGACCAACCCTATGGGGGCCTAAGGTCTGATGTGTATCTGTTTAAAGACATCCAAGCATTATCGACATTTGATGAGAAGAATGTAGAAAACTATTTAATTTTATTTGAGAAAGTGGCTAATCGAATGCACTGACCAGTGACTGCGTGGATTTAGTTGATCCAAACAAAGCTGGTAGATATATGGAGTGAGGTATTTGCATCCCTATCGGAGGAGGTATCTGGGGAGTATGAGGAGGTGAAGAAATCCATCTGAAGACCATACGTGCTTGTACCAGAAGCCCACAGACAGCGTTTCAGGCATCAAAAAAACCGTCCCTGGTTAAACGTACATTGAGTTTGAAAGAATCAAACAAATTAATTTTGAATGTTGGATAAGGGTATTAAAAGCAGAGCAAAAGTATGGCACTCTTCGAGAGATTCTTACTTAGGACGAGTTCAAAAATTCACTTCCTGCAGTCTTGATAACCCGTGCGGCAGAGCAGAGAGTTAAAGTGGCAAGCTTAGAAGCTGAAATGGCTGATGATTATCAGTTGGCCCAAAAATCAACGTTGGGCTTCTGTGAGGGATTGAGAAGATTGTGCGAGATCTTCTTAAAATATATACCGGTGAAAGTAAGGTTTGCTGGCATACGCCATGAGTAGCAGTTAAAGAGGTTACAGTATTAAGTGGTACAGAATCGTATAAATATTTTATGCTGAACCATGAGGAGATATGTCATTCAGAAGGACTATTAGAAAGATGCGAAGTGCTCCATTATGTAGCGTGTGATTGAAGAGCGCACTGAAACCATCAACTGAAATGTTTCACAATTTGGAAGGAGGCCTTGAGCTTGGTGTTAATGCAACAACATTTCAGCATTTCAGTTGCCGAAACCGTGCCAAAGACAAATCTATATATTGACCATAACGCTTTAACATTTTTGGAGAAATTTAGAGATAATACGTCCGGTCGGTTCAGATAGCATTTATTATTGTTGCCATTCAATTTGGAAGTTATACAGGTGACAGGACGAGAAACCGTACTTGGATGAAGAAAGAGAGAGATATTCTGTGGCAGGAGTAAACTGACTGAGATATAATGGAGTTGTGAATGTTTTCATGCTTCATGTCAATGTAATATATATGCGTTGTAGTCTACGAATAGAGTAAGAATAGGGAATTTAAAATGAAGCTACTGTTGTATATTGATGGTTTATTTTTTCAAAGGGGGAATTTTGTCGATACTGTCACGTCAAAAAGGTTATTTTCTCTTGTTTTTTGTAAAGGGAAGTCTTCAAAGTTGAGATGCGAACTCTCTCCTGAAAACGGTTTAAGTAAATAACAAAGGAGCCATTTACGTTTTGTTAAAAGGATGGTAACAATGGAAGGGCAGTGACCAGCACTCGCAGACCGACCAGGTTTTTTTCATTTTGTTTTTAGCTGCAGCATTCAGAAGCAGCTCGGGGTCCCAGGTGGATTGGAAGCTTCAATATATGATCCCCAACTGCTATTGTCTCTCGAAGTTGCTTCCTCCTGGATTGGAGAACTGCATGCAAGATTCTATGTTTGAATTTAACTTTTTGCCAAGGGGTGCGTTTATGGAATGTTCCTATATTAGCACAGTTAATTAGTAAAAGGCACTGTGTCTACTATTTACATAAGTCTTCCAATAGAGAAGGTATCCCAAATTGTTCATCGCTTTGATTGTGTTTTAACTACAGCGTTTGAGTGGATTACATTTTGCTTAACTTTCTGTGGTTTGAATAGTCGCAACATCTGGAACACATACTTCACATCTAGTTTAAAATAAGCAAAAGTTCGGTTCTAGGCTGAAGTCTTAAAATATTTTGAGGGGTCTAGTCTGGTCCATGGCACTTGAGGGGCTTCTGACTGACGCCTGTCATTGTAAGTGGAGAGGCTGTGTTTGGTTTGCTGGAAGTTGGGCTGTGAGCTGCCTCAGACATTCAGAGAGACCTGAGGATTTGGTGACCAACTCTGGATGGAGCCTGGTGACTGTAGTTACAACATCTGGGTCACTAACATGAACAACAAACGCCATATCAGTTCCAATTTCCAGCCCACTCTCCATATCCGTTCATTTGCTCAATGTCCCAGCACCTCTGCACTCTGGGGCAATGAATTAAGAGCCCTTTCATTAACAATGAGCAACCCTTTGAGAGAAGTAAATTTTCCACACCCCCGTTTTTAGTCTCGTTGTGGATTGCCCACAAGTGGAAATATGCACACCATATCTACATTGTCAATCACCTTTAAGTTTCTTGCTAACCTCAGTACCATATCCTGTCATTCTTCTGAACTTGAGAGAGTGTCGGCCTGAACTGCTCAATCTCTCTTCAGAGGACAATCTCCGCATCTCTGTGATCAGTCCAATGAACCTATTCTGAACTGCCTCCGATGCAACGACATCCGTCCTGTAGTCAGGGCACCAAAGCTTGCGGAGTACTGCATTGTGATTTCACAAAAGCCTTGCATTTTTGCAGCAACACCTCCCTTCCTTGATAATCTGTTCTTTTAGAAATAAATGCCAAAACTGCACTTGCCATTCTCATGTCCTGCTGTACCTACATTGGAGCTTTCTGTGACATGTATGAGGACACCCTGATTCCACTGCACTGAGGTACTCTGACGTTTCCCTCTATTTGGTGAAGAAGATATGTCATTCAGAAGGACTATTAGAAAGATGCGAAGTGCTCCATTCTGTTGCTCTTACAAAAATGGATACACTCATACTTCGTGTTGTTTAGTTTCATCTGCCAATTGCTGGCCTAAACTATCAATATCCATTTCAAAATTTCTTACATATTCGTTGCAATTTCACACCGATTTTAGTGTCATCTAAACATTTGGTTCTACCATGTCTATCGCCGCAAATATCTAATAGTACAGATTTCCAATAGTTGGGGCCTGGAGACTGAGCCCTATGGCACCCTAAAAGTTGCATTTTGCCTTACTGAATTTGCCCCATTTATTCCATCTAACTGCATTTTTTGTTTCACCAATCCGGTCTCCAACTAATCAGTAACTTCTAATCACATGTGATCTTTCTGCAGATTAATCTTTTGTGCACACTTTATTCAAGGCCTTCTGGAAGTTCAAATACTACATCTCCAGCATCCTCATTATCCAGCTGGCTTGTCACATCTTTAACAAACTCGAACAAATAATTGAAACACGAATTATCCTTCGTAAAATCATGTTGACTCCAATGGATTTTGGTTTGAATTTACAAATATCCTGCCATTAATTCCTGAATAATAGATTCTAAGAATCTTTCTCAAATTCCAACAGTTTTCTCAGTAATTTTCATTCCATTGTGGAGGTGATAATTTTGAATTCTGACCTCTCTATTATACCTACGTTCCCTCCAGTCCTGTATGATTCGCACGTGGTTGAAATGACCTGGTCTGATTGCTCTTTAAGATGTATGGGTGTCTGATTTGACTAATTCTCTTCCTTGTGTACAAAGTCAGTGGACTGGTGTCTTTATCGTGCCCCAAAACCATTGTCTTGATGGCCTGAATGTTTTGCTACTCTTGATGCGTAAAAGCTGGAGGGCTTATGTAATATTCCTGTTGCTCTGTAATAGTTTGCAGAGCTGACGTTGTCTTCTCATATTCCTCCATAACAGGCTGGAGTTGGTGAATGGTCTTCTCCCGCATTCCTGAAATGGGAATAAGAGGGAATATTTAGTCTCCTGTTCCCATAAATCCGACACGTGAGGTGAACTTCTTCCTGCTTTCCAATAAGAAGTCTCATAAGTTTCCAACCTTCTCCAATTCCAGTGCAACAGGCTATATGGGGCTGAATGGCCTCCTGTTATCCCATTGTAACAATCTCCAGTCACTGTCGGACTTCTTCCAGTTCCTGTGTTACTAACTTGACGAGGTTAAATGGACAGATCCTGTTGCTGTGTATCAGGCGACTGGTGCTGCATGGCCTCCTCTTGACCCAGTGTTATTGACTTGAGAGGCTGGTTGACCTCCTCCTCGAACTGTACATCAGGCTCCAGAGGCTGAAAGGTCTCGTCAAATTCTGGTGAAACAGGGTGCAAGGCTTGAATATCCTACTCTTCCTTTGTAACAGGCTCGAGAAATGCAATCGATTCCTCCATTTGCTGTGTAATTGGCATCTGTTGCTGACTCCTTCCAGTCTTCGATGTAAAAATAAAATACTCTTTCATACGGAAAAACTCCAGTGGGTATTGGGTCAATCTGATCATCCCTACACGTTCACTGCAGGTATGTGTTGGTTGAACCATTTCTGAGCTGCTTCCAATACAACAATATCCTTTCTTCATCGAGCAGACTAAACGTGTACACGCTACTCCAGTTGTGTTGTCACTAAGATACTGTACAGTAGTAGCAGCACTTTGCCAGACTGCTGTAAGGGTCCCATCCAGTTTAGAGGAGTGTCAGCTGTCTGGGGAAATGCACTGTATTGTTAACATTTCATTGTCCTTCTCTACCCCACAAGCATAACCGGAGATCTAGTGAAAATGCTACAATGGCACTTGAGAAGAACAGGTAAGGTGTGACGAGATGATCTCACTGTGAACATCGCCCTCATCAAATGTCTCACCTGAATCTGCCATTAATCTCCCCGGAGCCCACGTGGATCAGATTCCACAGAATCTGCTGAGGTGGAGCTCAAAAACAGAAAGAAGAAGCACCCATTGATGGGAGTTATATATCAAAGTGCAAACTGCAATAGAGATGTTGGTTATGTTATAAACAGGAAATTAAATAGACGAGTTTGTGGGTACTGCAGATTAAAGTTGCATCTAAACGGTGTTAAATCAAGCAAATGAAAATGCTGGGAAGATGGATTGCATGAGCGTGTCTGCGCTGGTCTGCTTTAACTATGTAGTGAACACTGAGTTAGACTTCAGGCTGTTCGGATTTGTTCCTTGAGGACGACATAAAAGAAAAACTAAGGTGATTGAGACAAGTGGAATGAAGGGACAAAAACATAGCAGATGAAGAGAAATGTGTGTCATTTTTTTAGAAAAAGAGAACAACAGTCTGTCATTTGAAAGGGTTTGGTTCAAAAGTGCTGATATATAAAGGGACTTCTAATTCATTATTTGTTTCCTTATGCGTAGACATCCGAGGTCCATGCAAGGCATTGATTACTGAAATCAGAAGTCAATACTGGAAATAGCATGGACATGCTGACCAGTGTACATCGACCCAACACCAACTGGGGAGCTGCAACATTGTAAAATGATCTGCATCTCCCTGTACACGAGTCACTGAGGCAATATTTCAGGAACAGAAAGCGGTGAGGAACATAAATGGTGTGTTGACCTTCATTTCAAGGGGATTTGAGCCCAGGAGTGAGGGTGTCTTACTGCAGCTGTACAGGCCCTTGGTGAGCTCCCATTTCGAACATTGTGCAATATTGTTTACACTTTTGGTCTCCTTACCTAATAAAGGACAAACCTGACATTGAGGGAGAGCACCGGAGGATGAGCAGACTGATCTCTGGGATGACAGGCTTGTTGCGGGAGCAGAGTTCGAGGCGATTGGGCCTGTATTCCATGGCGTTAAGGAAAATGAGTGGAGATGTCAGTGAAATGTATAAAACTCTGACAGGGTGAGACAGATTAGAAGCAGGGATGATAATTCCCCTGGCTGGGACGTCTAAATCAATGGGCCACAGTATTAGGTACAGACAGGCCTCTCTGCATTGAGATGAGAATAAATGCCTGCACTCAGAGACTGGTGAACCTGGGGAATTCTCTCACACATAAGGCTGACGACGGGAAGGCACTGAATATAAATATGGATATCTCGACATGAAAGGGATACAGATAGTGCAGGAGTATGGTGTGAGGAACGGTGATCAGACATCATTATATTGAACGGGGGAACAAAAAGATGCATCGAAGGGACTGCTGAATTTAATATTAATATCTTTTCCAATAGTTAATCACGTTAAGGATGCGTATAATTTGTGGGAGAAGGACATGAGGGATATGTTCAGCTATGAACAAGAATGGGGAAGGCTCAATATGTTTAATGGCCCACTCCTTTCCCAATGTTTCTGAGCAGTCTGTGGGAAAGCTCTGTCAAAGTTGTTCACAAGCTCTCAAACGTTAGGGAGGAGGTCTCTGCAAGATGAACAGGACTGTGTTTCTCATTCCCGTTTCCAATACCGAGGCTGGGGCTGGGTGTTCTGTCTGGTTTTACCCTTTGGGACCTCAGAACAGTTTGAGACAATTACGTGTCTTGCTTGGCCGATTCAGAGACCATTGAAGAGTGTATCACATGTCTGCGTGTCTGGAGTTACTTTTCGGCCAGACTAGGACAGCACAGAACATTGAATTCCGGAAAGTACATTGTGGAAAGACAACGACTGCCATCAGATTTTACACCTCGATATTTTATTAATTGTTTTTAACTTCCACCAGATGGCAAAGCATTATTCTGGTTTGATCAGTAATCTAGTGACATTTCCACAACAGCACCAACTCCACATGAGGACCTATCAGAAACTACACTGAGCAGGTTATTTCTGTGCTGGTGGACAGAAATCTTCTATCACCATTTATGACTGGATGCGGCAGGACTGTTGGTTGTTGATTCATTTCGACCTCTCTACCAGATGTCATTCCTGCTGTTTGGAATATAAGCAGTTTAGTGAAGTAGCTTAAATGGGTTGTCATCAGGTTTAAGTACACATGGTACTGATCCTGGAATGCTCACCCACACTCGACACTGAATTATACATCAGTTCGATGATAGTGGTGGAATGAAGGATGATTACGAGCAAAAGATTAAATGTTGCGTTTGAAAACAATCCTGCTCCTGCTGCTGCTGTGGTCTAGAGAACAACATTAAAATCCCGTTTTAAGTGGCATTATCTGCAATACAGTTCTACTGCCTGTCCCCCAAATTCACCTATGACCACTACTCTAGTTTCTGATGTGGTACCACTTCAATTTTGATATTTGCATTCTTCTGAAGGTCTATCCATGGTGTCAAACCCCTAATTTTCACATCCCTCAAAACCCTTCCACATGTTCATCTGAAT
The DNA here is from genome assembly GCF_047496795.1 of Chiloscyllium punctatum. Lineage (NCBI taxonomy): Eukaryota > Metazoa > Chordata > Chondrichthyes > Orectolobiformes > Hemiscylliidae > Chiloscyllium > Chiloscyllium punctatum. The sequence goes on along the minus strand of NC_092751.1, from coordinate 36,244,017 downwards.
CGTTTCCTCTCCAGTAGAGCCATCTTCTATGTTTAATGTGAATGTGTTTCCCTCTATGTCTCTCCCTGACCATGACTGACAGTTGTGTAGTGTCGGTGATTCCAGCCTTATGTAGTTTCAGAACCAATGAATTTGTGCAACTTGCGTTATTGTTCATTTCCCAGTCTATGGCGCTCTATGTTGACAGGGCGTTTGAGGACCTTCGACAGAAATTGCTGGAGAAACAAAGCATGTCTAGCAACATCTGTGGAGGGAAAGCAGATTGAAACTTTCAGGTCCTGTGACCCTTCTTCAAAACTCTCAACTTCTCCAAGAATTTGTATTTGTGTTTCAGATTTCGAGTATCTACATTTCTTTTTATATTGAAAATAGATTCTTGATCCTGTTCATTTCTGGAGAAACTCAGCAGTTCTAGCAGTATCTGCAGAGACAGAGAAACAGAGTTCAAGTTTCAAGTCCAGCGTGATTCATCTTCAGAAATGAAACGGATTAGAAAATGAGCATTTAATACTTTTTCAGAGTTGAAGGGGGGATAATCGGAAATGGAGAATGTGGAGGCTGAGTGCAAAAGACAAACGGACATTTAGCTGTGATGAAAGGGAAGCCGATGTAAAATAGGTGTAAATTAATTTGTGAATGGGGGAAATGGGTTCACTTAGTTGAGTACAAGGTAAACAAGACACAGACAAAACAAGGTCATAGAGGAACTGGGAGGGAGATCGTGCGAAAAATGGAGAACATCCATAATGGGGTAAGGCTGTGAAGTTATGGAATTTAATATTAACCCCTACAGGCTGTAACGTACTAAAGCGTAAAGCGAGATGTTACTCGAGTTTGGGTTGTACTTGATTGGAACATTGCAGCAGCCCAGCACCGAAATTTTAGCATGAGAGCAAGGTAGGTTATTGTAATGGGTAGCAATGAGAAGGTCAGGTTTATTCCTCCAGAGAGAGTGGGAGTGTTCCTCAACGCAGTCTCTGTTTGGTTTTGGAGAAGGTGAGGGCTGTGAATGCTGGAGATTAGAGTAAAAATGTTTTGTGCTGGAATGCACAGCAGGTCAGGCATCTGAGGAGTAGGAGAATCGAACTTTCGGGCATAGTGCCTTTGTCATGAATGTGGACCCAAGGGGGCTGAGAGATAAAGGAGAGCAGGGTGCGTCTCGGGGAAAGGGATCTAGGAAGGTGATAGGTAGATGCAGAAGGAGAGGTGACGGTGATATTTCAGAGCAGAGGGTGGTGTCCATAGATGGGAAGGAAAATGGATATGCAGGACGGCCCAAGAGGCCAGTGCTGAGTTGGAGGATTGGATCTGGGATAAGTTTGGAAGAAGGGAGATGAGGAAACTGGTGAAACTGACATAGATGCCATGTGGTTGGACGGTCCAAAGGAGAAAGATGAATGTTCCTCCTTCAGATGTCAGCTGGCTTGAATTTTCAGGTGGAGGAGACCCAGGACTTGCATGTCCTTGGCCGAATTGGGGTGGGGGGGCGAGTTGAAGTTTTCAGCCATGGGGCAGTGGGGTTGTTGGGTCCGTGTGCCCAAGGGATATTCTCTGAATGATTCCACAAGTGGCTGTCCATTCTCCCCAAAGTAGAGGAGTCTCACCCCCATAACTAAACTATCATCTCCCAGAGTATTACTACATCAACACTTCAGTGGATCTCCAATCCATAGCCTGCACTCTTATCGTCCCAGAACACTGCACCACGTTTCTACCTTCTAACTAAAATTCAGAAACCTGACTATTCCGTTCGAACCATAGTCTCTGCCTGCTCCTGCCCCTCCGATCATATCTGCTCCAACCTTGACACCATCCTGTCCCCATTTGTCTTGGAGCTCCCCACAGGCATTCGGGACACCAACCTTGCCCTCCACCTCCTCCATGACTTTCGTTTCACTGCCCCCAACGCCTCACCTTCACCATGCACATCCAATCCCTGTACATGGTCAACCGCCATGATGAGGATCTCCAAGCCCTCCGTTTCGTCCTCTCTGGCTGATCCAACCGGTATGCCTCCAGCAGCAAACATATTCGACTGGCGGAACTGGTTTTCACCCTCAACGACATCTTCTTCAAAATTTTCCCACTTCCAACAAACTAAGGGCTAGCCATCGGCACCCGCATGAGCCCCGGCTTTACCTACCTCTTCGTTGGGTACTTGGAACAGTTTATCTTCTCCAGCTACACTGGCACCAATCCTCACTTGTTCCTCCGGTATATTGATTAATATATTGGCGCCGCCTTGTGCTCCCACAAGGAGTTGAACAGTTCATCAACTTCATGAACACCTTCCACCCCAACCTCAAGTTCACCTGGACCATCTTGGTCCCTCCCTTCCATCCTGGATGACTCCAATTCCATTTCCGGTGACAGACTCAATACGGACATTTACTGCAAACGCACAGACTACTGAACATGAAAAAAACAATAAAAAAGAAAAAATGGAGTTTAATGTGTACAAGTGTGAGGTGATGCACTTTGGGCGGAGTAATCGGAATGCAAAGTACTGGGCTAATGGTAAGATTCTTTTGAGGGCAGTTGAGCAGAGAGATCTCGGTGTCCATGTACACAGATCCCTGAAAGTTGCCAACCAGAATGACAGGGTTGTTAAGAAGGCATACAGTGTTTTGGCTTTTATTAATAAAGGGATTGAGTTCTGGAACCAGAAGGTTATGCTGCAGCTGTACAAAGCTCTGGTACAGCCACACTTGGAGTATTGTGATCTGTTCCGGTCACCGCTTTATAAGAAGGATGTGGAAGCTTTGCAAAGGGTGCAGAGGAGATTTACTGGTTGCCTGGTACGGACAGAATGCCTTACGAGGGAAGGCTGAGGGCCTTGACGCTGTTCTCGGTAGAGAGAGGAAGGTTGAGAGGAAACTTAACAGAGACATACAAGATAATCATAGGGTTAGATAGGGTGGACAAGGAGAGCCTTTTTCCAAGTATGGGAACGCCAAACACGAGGGGACACAACTTTAAAGTGAGGGGAAATAGGAATAAGAATGATGTCAGAGGTAGTTTCTTAACTCAGAGTGTAGAGAGGGTATGGAATGCTATGAATGCAACGGAAGTAGATTCGCCAAGTTTAAGTGCAAATATGTCGTCATTGGACAAGCATATGGATGTACATGGAGTAGTGTCGGTGGGATGGGCTTCAGATTATTATGACAGGGTGGTGCAACAACGAGTGCCGAAGGGTCTGTACTGCGTTCTAATGTTCTATGTTCCATGTCGAATTTTCTATGCAGCTACCTGGACTACAGACCCTACCACACACTCCCTGCGTAAATACGCTATCCCTTATTCCCAATTGCTGTGTCTTCACCGTATCTATTCCCAGGAGGAGCAATTCGACTCCCGAACAACCCAGATAGTCTTCTAATTCTAAGGCTGCAATTTACCCTCCCAGGAAGTCAACAATGCCCACCAGCCCATCTCGTCCGTTTCCTACACCTCTGCCCTTTGAACCCCACACCTCCAATCGCAACAAGGACCGAACCTCCTGGTCCTCACCTTCCATCCTACCAACCTCCGGCTACAATACTTTGTCCAACATTTCTACCACATACAAACAGATCCCGCCTCTAGGAATAAATTCTGCTCCCACCCCATCTGCATTTCTGAGAGACCATTCACTTCACGACTCCATATTTAGGTCCATGCCCTCCACAAACGCACCCTGCTCTCCCAGCACCTTCCCCTGACACTGCAAGAGGTGTAAAACCTCTACACCCACCTCCAGCCAATGTCACAAAGGATACTTCCACGTGCAGCAGAGCTTTTCCTGCACGTCCAAGCACCTCAGATTTTTTGACTGTTGCTGCCAAAGTGGTGTACTCAACATTGGGGAGAAAGGATGATTACTTACAGAATGTTTCAGGGAACATCTCTGGGACGCACGCTCTGAACATCCCCACCGCCCCATGTCCATCTACTTCAAATCCTCCTCCTCCTGCAGCAGGGACATCCACGCCCTGGGCCTCCTCTTTCGCCACACGCTAGTCACTCAACACAAGGGGTAAGAACGTCTCATCTTCTGCCTTGGGACTCTACAACTCGGCACCTCCTTCTTGAACTGTCGGACCTGTCCATCTTCCTTCCCACCGACGCACTCCACATTCTGCTACGACCAATCAGCAAGCACCTACCAGCTGCATCCACCTATGGCCTTCCAACTTTCTTCGCCTCTCTCATTGATCTCTCAGCCCCCACCTGCCCCCATCCACAACCTTGATGAACAACAAATATCCTCTTGCTCATTGTTGCTGCCTCATTTGTTGTGCTTTTCCTGCACCACACTTCCTCGCTCATTTTTATCTCCACAAATGTGAAGGAGCCTACATTGTGAGCAGCAGTGACAGGAGACTGGACTGAACGAGTGCAAGTGAAATGCTGCTTCAGGTGGAAGATAGAATCGCAAAGTCCTTCAGAACTGAGACAGACTTTTGGCCCAAACTGATCCATGCCAGCCAAAACATACGTCCTTGCTAATTCCATTTTCCTACACGTTGCCCATATCCTTCTAATAATTTCCGAGCCATGTATTTATCCAAATGCAATTTAAATATTGTTATTATACTCGTCTCAATCTCTTCTGCTAGCAGCTCAAACCATATCTGTACCAACCTCTTTATAAAAATATTGCCCTTCAGGTTCCCTTTTATTCATTGCCGTCTAATGTTGAACTGGTGCCCTCTAGTCCTCAATTCCCCAAGCCTTGGACAAACACTGAGTGCATTCACACTATCCATGTCTCTCATGGTCACATTCACCAAAATAACTCACCCCCCCCCCGCCCCTCCGTCTCCTACGCTCTAAATAAATCCTAGCTTGTCCAACTTGCCCCTATATCTCAAATCATTGAATCCTGGCAACATTCTTGTTAATTCCTTCTGCACTATATCCAGTTGAATAACATCCTTCCTAAAGCAAGGGAAACAAATCTGAACACAAAACTCCAAGTGCAGCATCGCCAAGATCCTCTACGACTGCAACAAAAACGTCCCAACTCTCAAGGCCCTGATTCTCAAGGCACTGATTGATGATGAAGGCCAGTGTGCCAAAAGCCTTCACACCGCTGTATTTACCTGTGACTCCACTTTCAGAGAACCATGCATCTGAACTCCAAGGTCCTTCTGTTCAACTACTCTTTTAAGGTCCTACCTTAACTTGATTTCCAAAATGCAAGACCTCACATTTACCTGTATTCTACTCTATTTGCCATTTCTCGACCCACTTCCCCAGCTGGTCATGGTCCTTCTGCAACTTCTGATAACCTTTCTCAGTGTCCACAATACCACCTAATTTATTGTCATCTGTAAACGTGGTTAATATGCCTTGTATATGCTCATGCAAATTATTGATATGGATAACAAATAGTAATGGGCCCACCAACAACCCGACAACGTCATTTCACTGCTCATAGGCCTCCAGTCCGAGAAAATTGTTCCAATATTACCCTCCACTCACTACCATCAATCCAATTGGTTATGCAATTTGCCAGCGCGGCATGGATTCTGTGTGATCTCACCTTTGAGAGCAGCCTATTGTGTGGAACCGTATCAAAGACCTCACTGAAATCTAACCAGACGGCATCTCCTGCCCTGCACTCATCATCCTTCTTCGTATATAAGATATGTGTTGTGTTGCTGAGAATTTCAGAATGAATCCACAATCTTTTCAAATATCCAGCTTTGTTTTTTCTTCGATGTAAACTACATGTTAATCGTGGAGACCTCCGGAGGAACAGCTTCAATTGTGCTTTTCCGATATCTGTTTAGTTTATTTAGCCACCAGCTGTTCTCCTTGTCCTAACGAGAGAGTCGAGGAAAAAATCTGGTTCAAACTGATTTTCTTTGTTTGAACCACACTTGCAAGTGTGCTTTTTGCAATAGCATTTGTAAATTTAACCCTTCTTACGCTGCAACTTAATCACAAAACTTTCTTACTTATTTGCCCAAGATTTCTACTCATAAACACAAGGGTCCACTAAGCTGAGTTACCAACGGTTTCAGCTTGCCTGGTCACATATAATTTCTTGTCTTCTGCATCCCTCTCTCATTAAAAAGGACAACTATATTTGCTAGTCCTCTGGGACTCTCCATGACTCCAATGATTGCTGAAAGATCAAAAGCAATTCCCCCATAATCTCCTGTACTATCAGGTGAGAACAATAGGGCGCAGTCCATCAGATCTGGCAGATTTATTCACCTTCAGACCTTTCAGCTTCCCCCGCACCTTCTCGTTCGTGGTAGCCACTACACTCACTTCTCCCCATTGACTCTCACACACTCCAAACTCTCACCATTGCAATGCGTCGCTCTGTATTCCCTCCGCTGGAAACGAAACCTCAACATCAAACCAGTGGACTACCGGGATGTTTGCAGTTTTTAGTCTGGCGCACCAAACTTTACATCACTGAAAAAAAGCACCAACTTGCGGACACCTCCTCCTACAGGCACTCAACGACCTCACTTCCCATCACCAAACTATTATCTCCCAGACCATTTACTACCTTATCACCTCAAGGATCGCCCATTCACAACCTCCAACCTCAAAGTCTTTGAAACTCGCACTGGCTGGTTCTACCTCCGAACTACAATTCAAAAACTGACCCATGATCCCTGCCTGATCATGCCTATTGAACTTCGTCTTGTCCCTCCCGCCATCTTGTCCCCCTTGGTCCAGGATCTCCCAACATACATTCTGGGCATCAGTCACACCCACCGCCTCCAAGACTTTCTGTTCCCCACTCCCCAAAGCCTTATTGTCACCATGGGCATCCAGTCCCTGAACACATCTATCCGCCACGACAAAGGCAGCCAAGCCCTGCACTCTTCACTATTATGTATCTAATAATCTACTGCAATCGTATTTTATATTATTAAGAAGTTAACTGTCATGCTACGTCTTCTCCTCCTTATTGATTTTACGAGCTATCTTCCACTGGTATTTAAAGGCATCATTATCCGTTGGATTCCCAATACTCTTCACTGCCCTGTATGCTTATTCCTTTGCTTTTAGGAGACCATTGACTTCACTCAGGAGGCACTGTTGCGGTGTCCTACCCGAGGATGGCTGTTGTTCTTTGGGATGGGTTTCAGCTTTGCCTCCGAATGATCCTGGAAACACCTGTCTTTGCTGCTTCTGTTGTCTTCTGTGCTTGGTGCCCCTCACAACCAGCTCCTCCCTCATATTATTGTCGTGACATTAATCCATTATAATCGAGTCACATTCAAAAGTAAGCCGCAGATCTTAACTGAAAGAGAGGGTGGAGGTTTGAGAGATGGGGCACAGAGAACTGTTGGAAGGTTTATTAACAAAATATAAAGACAAAGAGTGAGAATGTGGATGAGGAAAGAATAAGACGTACTTTCTTATTTCTTTTGGCAATTCGTATGTGCTGTGGTCCCTTGTACAGTGTATGTAAATCGGAATAATAATATGCTCACATTCGAGGTCGGATGACAGAACCTTTAATTCCAATGTATAACAGACACTAGCTGTTGTCAGAACCCAGCAGAACAATGGATTTATTTCCCTTTAGAAAGAAGATAAAATAAGGTGGGATACCAGAAGCAGGCATTTATGACACTCTTACTGATAAGACTGACAAACTGGGTGGGGATGGTGTGATGGGCAGCGTTGAAAGAAGGAGGACGTGACACCCCAGGAGAGGATCGAAGAATGCTTCACACATCTTGTACATTACGTTCACTGCGATGCTAACTGTAGCTCCGTTGTTAATTCTTGGGTCTTGTCCATAAACGAACATTCTTATCCAGCTGCACACATTGATTACTCCGTGTAGATGAAGTCATTTCTCTGAATCTAATTCATATTATCCTGTTTTGTTGACATTGTAACTCATCATTAAGTCTTCCAGATGAATTCAGTTTCTTTCCCTGTGCTTTACTTTATTCTGTCTATTTAAAAAGAAAACAATGTTGGTGGCTGGGAGTCTCCACAGTCGCTGTCTCATATTCTTTTGTTTTTAAGCAGTGACACATACATTCTGTCTCTGAACATTCAATCCATTGAATATGGTCAAAAAGACTAACAGCAGGCAATGTCAATATCCCACCCAGAGCAGCTATTGTTGTTTCATTAAAAGTATTGTAGTGAAGGGGGGTAACTGGAGCTGATTGTTCAGTGACTGTGATTGATGTCAGTCTCCATGGATCCTTACTGTGTTACAGGAGAGTTTCTCTCTTTTATAAATAAAGGGCTTCTTTCAATATGTATTCCATAGTTTCAGCAACAATATCACCCTCAACAGGACTGGGATCAGCAGCTCCAGAGAGAGGGGAAAGAGAGATCAGAATCTGAGAACATTAGATTTAAATGTGACAACAATGTATCAGAATCTGATAACATTAGATTTGAATGTTCCAACAATGGATCAGAATCTGAGAACAACAGTCTAGAATGTTCCAACAATGGATAGGAATTTATCCTATGGTCTTTACTGGGTTACCAAGGAGTGGTTATTGTTAACATTGAGAATACAACGTGTACTGATGATTATTCAGGCAGGTTACCACCCCTTACTCGAAATTGCTGGTGTCCCTGGTACGTCTACGTCTCTCTACTTATGACTTATGTGAACAAATAACAAAGAACAAAGAAAATTACAGCACAGAAACAGGCCTTTCGGCTCTCCAATCCTGCCTTGATCCAAATCCTCTATCTGAACCTGTCGTGTATTTTCTAAGGGTTTGTACCCCTTTGCTCCCTGTCCATTCAGTATCTGTCTAGATATATCTTAAGTGATGCTCTTGCGTGCTCCTCTACCTCCTCTGCTGGCAACGCATTCCAGGCACACATCACACTCTGCGTGAAGAACGTTCCTCGCATATCTCCCTTAAAATGTTGCCCTCTCACTTTGAACTCTTGGATCCTACCAAATTAGTGCACCAATGTGGGGAAAAAAAGCCTCTTGGTATCCATCCTTTGTGTACCTCTCATGATTCTCTATACATCCATCAGGTCCACCCTTATCCTGCGTTTTTCTAATCAAAGTAATCCTACTCTACCCTTTCCATAGCTAGCGCACTCCCTACCTGGCAACACTCTACTAAATCTCCTCAGCAACCTCTCCAAAACATCCGCATCCTTTTGGTAATGTGGCAACCAGAAATGTACTCAGTATTCTAAATGTGGCCAAACCAAAGTGATATACAACTGGAATATGACCTTCCAACTCTTGTACTCAATATCCCTTCCGACGAATGAAAGCATGACGTATGCCTTATTGACCACGCTACTGTCCTGCGTTGCTACCCTCAGGGGACAATGAAACTGAACACCCTGATCTCTCTCTACATCATTTCTTCCTCGGACTTTACCACTTACTGTATAGTTCACTTTTGAATTGGATCTTCCAAAATGCATCACCTCGCATTTGCCGAGATTAAACCCCATCTGTCATTTCTCTACCCAACTTTCAAATCTGTATATATTCTGCTGTATTCTCTGAGAACCACGATGAATGCCGTCATTACTTCGGTCACCTATATTTGGCAAAGAAGTATTGTATTCACTTCCAAGCACAAATTCCACTCCTATGCCATGCATTTACTATCCTTCATTGTTCATAATCTGTTCATAGCCACAGTGGCCAGTTTTGTCTTGCGTTGATTCGTATCGTAATATTCCCTCTATCAACAAATCTGTCAACTACCACCTCCATAATATCCCATGTCTTCAATCCTGCCTCGATGATGTCATCCACATCTTTCTGCTTGCAATTCTCTTCTGGCTTCTCTTACAGTTAGAAATAGTTTGATTGAAAACATATTCTTGTCTCTCCCTGGACCTCTGACAGATAGAAAGAGTGAAACCAGTTTGATTCTAAATTGATGCGGTCACAGCTTTTTTTCAACTCTTTCAACATAACTCGTAACCTTCCACAGGACGAGAACTGTGCTTTCAGTGCCCATGAAACGACGGTTTCATTGAACTGTTTTGATTCTAGAACTTTCTGAGCAGGAGAAGGTGCCATGTCCATCATCTCCCAAGTGTAGTGCTCCGATGTGTTCACTCAGTGTCAGAGGCCACCTCTGTCCTCCCGTGGAGGGGAATACATTCGGCCTGTCTCCACTGAAAAAAAAGATACATAAAATGGTCTGGAAATGTTTGGAGACAGGATATCTAGTGAAAATGAGAAAGTGTGAGATTAGAATTAATAAAGAGAATTTACTTGTAAAATTAATTGAATTGAAGGCTGGTAAGTTGCTGCATCAGATGAGCACCATCACAGAGTGTTCAGGAAGCTGGCAATACAGTTCGTGAAAGAATTATAGAGTCAGACAGCAAGGAAACAGACTCTTTGGACCAACGAGTCCATTCTAACCGTAATCCCAAATTAACCCAGTCCCATCTGCCTGCGCCTGAACAATATCCCTCTGAATCTTTCCTACCCACGTCTTTTTGTAACTACAAGAAAGGATGATCGAATATTCTTCAAAATTCTTTGTGCTCGGTAAATTCTACTTCCTGCTCATTAGAAAGTAGCTTCTGTGATCCAAAATATTTAAAATATGAGAGGGAAGAATAACAAAAATAATCACGGACGATTGGACAACTTGTCAATGCTTAGGAAAACCTTTGAATCTTTTGTAAGGAATGTTATAACTAGACACTTGGGGAATCACTTCCCTTCTTGGCAGAATCAGATTTGATTGAGGATAGAGAATTCATCTTTGAGAAATGTGTCGAGTTTATTTAGTTGAAGCATTTACAAATGAGAACCAGTGGGAGTGGTGTGTTAAATTTTGCAGAATACATTTGACATGGTTATTAACAGATGAGTGAAAGTCAATTATTAAGTGGATTGATCATTTGTTACTGGAGACAATATGGAGAGCAGCACTCTTTGCTGCACTGAAGGCTGTTACTCATGTGGTAACACATGTAACACTGTTTGAATTACAGCAAATTGCAAGGCAGACAAATGATCGGATATGGGAAACAAATGGAATACATCTCATTTTGCATTGACTAAGTGGTGTGATATTGGGCGGTGTTGTTCAAAGGACCTGCATTTCCTTTATCAGGATTCATCAGAATAATAAACTTAGGTTGAAGAAATGGGCGTATTAAATGTTATGTTGCCCTTCATTGCAAGATAATTCAAATACGTAAGTAAAACCAACTTCCTGCAATTGTGGAGACTTCCTGAAAGAATATTTCAGCACTGTTTACAGACTTGAACTCATTTATAAGGAATTATCTCATTACCACAGACACTGATGGTGGTACCATGGGGAGAGACTGAAGAAACTGAGAGTTTAGTCTGTAGAGCTGTGAGAGAGTTGCACTGAAACTTGAGTGTTGGCGACGATCACTTATTACCAAAAGAAACATTGATAGCCTGAGAAATACTATACTTTACCCAGAGTTGGTTGATTTATTGCAATGTGCACCAAAGTACAGTGAAAAGCTTTGTTTGCAACCCGTACAGGCAGATCCCAGTAAGCAATCATATGCAGGTCATAGGATGAAATAAAACGTGGATAGAGTTCGGCATTCAGATTGTGTGTCCCAAACAAGAACAACGTGAACAAGATCAACAACATTTGAAGTCGAGAGTGCATTCATCAAACTAATGGGGTTTTCCTCCTCGGTTATGTGCCGCTGTATAACCCCGCAGTGACTGAGAGAGAGGCACAGGCTCTTAACGAGCCCTCTCCGCGTTAATGTGCAGTCGGTGTGTCAATGTCACGTTGTTCACAAATCCCAAGAGCAGCCACAACACCTTTTTTCTATAACAGTGAGCATTTCCAACCAGGTTATGACCTGCATAGAGAAAATGAATCTGTCTTCTCGGAGTTGGAAGATGCATCCGTGACTCTTCAAAGAAAATGTTTATCTTCCATCTTCACTGCGAGAAAACCACGTTAAAGACCCATCTTTGTACCATGTGCAATGGAGCAACGAGCAACAACGTCTGTCCATTTGTTTGTCATTTGAACATGAAATACATCATTCTGTTCCTATACAAGTGAATTGCGGGAGAGAATGGACTCCTCCTGTTCCAGTGTAAGTCAGTCAAATGGATGAATGGCCGTCTCCTGCTCTTCTGTAAATGAGTTGAGGCGCTAAATGGTCGCCTGTTCCTGTGCAAGTGGCACATTGGTGGTGAATGTCCTCCTCCTGTTACTGTGTAAGTGACACAAGGGGCTGAATGGCCTCCTCCTGTTCCTGTTCAAGTGACACCAGGGGCTGAATGGTCTCCACTTGCCCCTCTGTAAGTCATTCAAGAGGCTGAATGGCCTCTTCCTGTTCTTGTGAAAGTGACTCAAGGTGCTGAATGGCTTCCTATTCTAACTGTTTAAGTGACTCGAGGGGCTGCATAACCTCCTGCTGTTCTTGTGTCAGTGACTTAAGGGGCTGAATGGACTCCTCCTGTTCCTTTGTAAGGGACTCAAGGGGCTGAATGGACTCCTCTTGTTCCTGTGTAAGCGACTAAAGGAACTAAGTGGCATCCTCCTGTTCCTGTGCAAGTGGGACAATGGCACTGAATGGCCTCCACCTGCCAGTCTGTAAGTGAGTTGAGGGGTGAAATGGCCTCCTACTGTTCCTGTGTAAGTGTCTCAAGGGGCTAAATGGTCTCCTCGTCTTCATGTACTCGTGAGCTATGGTGCTGAATGGCCTCCTCCTGTTCCAAAGTAAGTAAGTCAAGATGCTGAATGGACTCTTACTGTTCATTTGTAAGTGTGTTGAGGGGCTGACTGGCTTCCTGCTGTTCCAGTGTAAGTGACTAAAGGGGCTGAATTGCCTCCTCCTCTTATAATGTATGTGACTCAAAGGGCTGAATGGCCTCATCCTGTCCCTGCATTAGTGTCTCAAGGGGCTGAATGACCTCCACTTGCTCCTGTGTAATAGTCGCAAGGGGCTGAATGGCCTCATCCAGTTCCTGTGTAAGTGCGTTGAGGTCATAATGGCCTCCTCCTGTTCTTGTAAAAGTGACACAACAGGCTGAATGACCTCCTCCTATTCCGGTGTAATGAGTCAAGAGACTGAATGGCTTCCTCTTGTACCTATATTAGTTACTCAACGAACTGAATGGCCATCTCCTGTTCCTGTGTAAGTGACTCAAGTGGCTGAATAGCCTCCTCCTGTGACTGCGTTATTGCCTCAAGTGGCTGAACGACCTCCGCCTGATCCTGTTTAAGTGACTCAAGGGCCTGAATGACCTTCTCCTCTTCCTGTGTAAATGACGCAAGGGACTGAATGGCCTCCTCCTTTTCTAGTGTTAGTGATGCAAGGGACTGTATGGCATCCTCCTGTCATTGTGTAAGTTACACAACAGACTGATGGCCTCCTCCTGTTCCTGTGTAAGTGAATCAATGGGCTGAATGACGTCATCCCGTTCCTGTGTAACTGCCTCAAAGGACTGAATGGCCTCCTTCTGTTCCTGTGTAATTGACTCAAGGCACTGAATGGCCTCCTCCTGTTCCTGTGTCAGTGACTCAAGGGGTTGAATGGCCTCCTCCTGTCTCTTTTGTAAATGACTTGAGCAGATGAATGGTTTCTTCCTCAAATGATTGGTAAGGGCCAAGGGCCTGATTGGGTAAAAGTGGTTCCTGTTTAACAGCTCGAAGTGCTGCCTCATGTGATGAACCTGTAGCTTTAAGAGGTCACTTTGTCCGAGTTTCTGTTAAGAGTTGGTGAGCTGGTTAGTTAAGACCACTTGAGTAAACAGCTGGAGAGGCCTTGGGTATATATTAATGCAGCCTGAATGGGGGTGGCCAACTCTCAAATTAGGATATCTGTGTTTTAGTTTCGCAGTAGTGTCAGAAGCTCTTGGGATGTCAAAAGAGTTGGAAGCTTCAGTAAATGTCTCCTGGCTGCTACTCTCTCTGAATTTTCTCTGGATGTTTTTTTTACCTCCTGCACTGGACCACTGTATGTGAGAATCTGCGTCTGAATGTGCCTTTTTGCCAAGCGGTTCTGTTTCTAGGATTTTACTCGATCGGTGCAATTAGTTAGTAATAGGTACTGGATTTATTAATCGGTTAATTATTCCAATCATGTTAAGTTATTTTAAATTCCTCTTTCTTTGATTATATTTTAATTACGGTGTTTAAATAAAATGTTTTGGATAACATTGAGTAGTTTGACTGGTCACATTGCACCTAGACCAGTTACGTCACATTTGCCTTTAGAATAAGAAAATGTTTGGATGTAGGATACTGCCCTAAAATGTTTTGAAGTGCTCTGCTCTGGTCTATAACACTACATTCCTTCTCTTCCTGTGTGATAAGCTGCAGGGACTGAATGGGCTATCCCTCTTCCTGTGCAATAGTATTGATGGGCTGAATGGCTTTTTCATATTCTTGTAAAGTGAGTTTGAGATGCTGACTGAGCTACTCCTTTCACGAATTTGCAGTGTCTAGCAGTACTGTTACATGAATGTTACCGAGATTCTAACAGCACAGGCCTGACTGCTGTCCAGGTTTTGCAGCATATGGGCAGACAGAATGGTTCAGAAGCTGAGGGCTGACGCATTGTTCTGGCCCTTGTGTGATCTTCAGAGACCATTCCCCACTTCTGACCTTATGATAGGGAAAGGCATTGCTGAAGCAGCTAAAGATGGTTATGGTGAGGAAAGCTAAGCTCAGGATCTCCTGAAGAGATGCCATGGGACTGTGAGGATTATCGACCAGAGACCACAAACATCTTGTTCTGTGTTTCAAATTACTCGAACCAAAGGGCAGTTTATATTGATTCTCATTCAGTACAATTTTGTGCAGGTTCCTTGATGCTATCCTTGGTTAAATATTGCCTTGATATCAGGGCCATTGCCTGTCATCTGACCCCTTGTGTTCACCTCGTTTCCTTATAAGAAGAGGTCATGGTTTCGGAGAAAGGAGGTTTTGCCTCAAACAGAGGGTAGTGAATGTCAGGGATTCTGTATTACACAGAGTTTGGGAACTAGATCACTGAAAATATTTAAAAAGGACATAGAGAAATTTTGAACTGTCAGAGAGGTGAGGGCTGTGAAGAATCGAGCATTCAAGAGGATTTGGGACCAAAACAGATCAGACATGATATTCATGAAGGGCAAGGCGGGCTTGGAGCAGGGGGTTGGGGAAGGGAACGACCTGCTCCTGTTTCTGATGTTCTCACATTCTGTTACTGGAAAGTTAGTGGGTGTTATTTTCTTGGAAGGTCTGTTATTGAATGTTGCAGTCAGGGAGACCAGAGGACATTCTGATCAATCTCCTGGTGAGATATGGGGTCTGTATTCTCAGTGAATCTGAGTCTACAACATGACCAACAAATGAAGCTCAAGTTGCAGAGAGGGAACTCTGTAAATAGAGATGAGGGGCCTCTTTCATACCCAACCTGGGCTTTCCAATTACATTTTCCAATTCACCTCAAACCGTGTGGGACATACTTTAGGGACTGAATGGTCTCCTTTTTTCCTGTGCACCAGTTATAGCAGTAAGGAGCCTCCAACTGCTCCTGCCTAGCAGGTTTGAGGGGCTGAACGGAACCCAGGAAAATGCGACTGTGGAGCAGGAGTAGGTCATTAGAGACTTTCAGCCTTCCCCACCATGCCCTAAGATTGTGGTTGATCAGGCTGTGTTCTCAGCCCCACTTTCCTGTCTGTATCCCATTATCCACGACTCGCTTCTCTTTCATATAGTTACCTAGCTCAGCTTTGAATCACTGTAAACAGAGAAGCATAATAAACTTGCGCAGAAGAGAAATCCCACTCAAAAAGTCTTTTTTTTTTCCTTATCCCTGTTATCAAGTCAAATAATCATACAGCACGGAAACAGATCCTTTAATCCGACCTCTCTCCGGTGACGAGACATCCCAATCTGATCTCGTCCCATTTACCAACATTTAGCCCCTATCTCTTTAAATCCTTCCTACTAATATGAACATTCGGACGTCTTAGGCCTGTAGAATTGTATCAGCCTCCATCACTTCCTCTGACAGGTCGGTCTGTACAGGTATCATCCTCTGTGTGAACACTTTTCACCTCAGTCTCTTTCAAACTTCTCCCCTCTCACCTCAAGCCTCACCTGTATCCTCTAGTTTTTGGCTCCCCTATCCTGGGAAAAAGACCTTGATTATTCACCCTATTCATGTCCTCATGATTTAGTATACCTGTTCCAAGTCAGCCTCGGACACTCTGAGGAAAGAAGGTCATGTCTATTTAGCCTGTCCCGATAGTTCAAACCCTCCAAACCTGCAACATCCTTGGAAAGCTTTTCTGCAACCGCGAAAGTTTAGATTAGATTGGATTATCTACAGTATAGAAAGAGGCCCTTTGGCAGAAAACAAGTCCATAACGACCCTCAGAAGAGTAACGCAATCAGACCCATTCCCCACATGCTTCCCTGACTTTGGGCAAGTTGGCATGACTAATTCACCTGACCTACACGTCTTTGGAAGTAACCGGAGCACCCGGAGGAAGCCCACGCAGATACGGGAGAACATCCAAGCTCCACACAGTCAGTTGCCAAAGGCTGGAATCAAAGCTGGGTCCCTGGCGCTGTGAGGCAGCAGTATTAACCACTGAGCCATGGAGCCGCAATATCCTTCCTTTAGCGCAGAGAACCAAATTATACGTGATATTCTAAAGTGCCCTTACCAATATCCTGTAAAGCTGCAACATGACATCCCATCTCTTACACTGAATGTTGTTACCGATGAAGACAAGTATGCCAGACGTGTTCTTCATTATCTTGTCTACCTGTGAATCCACTTTCAAGGATACATGCAACTGCACCTCGGAATCTCTTTGTTCGGCAACACTCTCAAGGGCACGATGATTAATTGTATAAGTCCAACCCTGATTTGCCTCACCAACCTGCATAATCTTACATTTATCTAAATTGAACTCCATCTACCACTCCTTGGCCCATTGTCCATCTGATCAACATTTCGGTGTAATCTGAGGGAACCTACATCACTGTACACCACACATCCTATTGTGATATCATCTGCAAGCTTATTAACTAAAGCTCCTACGTTCACATATAAATCATTTATTTAAATGATGAAAAAGAGTGGACCCAGCACCAATCCTGTGGCACACCACTGGTCACAAGCCCTTAGTCTGAAAAGTAACCTCTCACCACCACCCTCTGTCCTCTACCTTCAAGTTAATTTGTATTCAATTGGTTAGCTTCACTGGAACCCATAATAATTTGTCTACAAAGCAGAACCTTGTTGAGGGCTTAGCTGAAGTCTATATAGACAATATCTACCACAATGTTGTCATCAATCTTCATTGTCAACTCTTCAAAAAACTCAAGTTAATGAGCCACAATTTCCCATGCACTAAGCAATGATGACAATCGCTAATTAGTTCTTGCTTTACCAAATACATGTAAATCATATCCCTCAGAAAATCCTCCAATAACAAACCCATCACTGGCATCGTCTCATTGGTTTATAGTTCTCTGGCTTTTCGGACCACGGTTTCTTGTTCAAGTTCCACTCCTCCACTGGTCATAGAAAATTTTAAACGTAATTTGGTTGGTGAGCTTGGAGGTCATAGACGTCACAGACTGGGCAGGTTCCTAAAATAACAAGTTTGTGACCGAAACAAAGTTACTCAAGATTTGGTGGATTCTTGGATATAGAAAATATGGTTATAAATATTTCCCTTTCTCAAAATATTGTTGCGTACACGCACACATACACAAAAACACGTCTGCACATGTTTGATGACAAACTGAAAAACACACTGTCTGCAGAATGCAACCTTGAAAGAATGTTTACCAAATATTAGTTGAGCTCACGACAAAAGGGAAAAGAAAATGAAATTGTTCTAAATATTATTCAGTTGTTGAAGTTATCCTGCTCAAACAAGCTGTTGGGAATGGATCTAATGGGATTTAGAGTCATCGAGTAATAGAAATGTACAGCATGGAAACAGACCTATCGGTTCAAGCCGTCCATGCCGACCACATATCCCAACCCAATCTAGTCCAACCTGTTAGCACCCAGCCCGTATCCCTCCAAACCCTTCCTATACATATACCCATCCAAATGTCTCTTGAATGTTGCAATTGTACCAGCCTGCACCACTTCCTGTGGCAGCTCATTCCATACACGTACCACCCTCTGTGTGAAAACGTTGCCCCTTAGATCTCTTTTATATCTTTCAACTCTCACCTTAAACCTATGCCCTGTAGTTATAGGCTCCCCGACCCCAGCGAAACGACTTTGCCTATCCATGCCCCACAAAATTTTGTAAATCTATATAAGGTCACCCCTCAGCCTCTGACGCTCCAGGAAAAACAAACCCAGCCGTTTCAGCCTCTCCCTATAGCTCAAATCCTCCAACCCTGGCAAAATCCTTGAAAATCTTTTCTGAGCCCTTTCAAGTTTCACAACATTTATCCGGTAGGATTTGATTGAATTCGCTTTGCTGCAGGCAGTGGGAGATTCCAATGTATCCTCATCATGAATCCTCCATGAGTGATACAGACCACTATGTTTGTTTTTAGCTCTCACACATTATTATGATGGGAAACAAGGAAAGAGAGAAATTTCCTTCTCAGGAAGGTTGCAGTTTCTTCCTCTTTGTGTTTAATCATACAAGAATTTTATCAGACCCCAAACTAGACCACGTGAGGTCTCCTTGTACATTCTCTGAACTGTACTGTGTCATACTCCCTGCTCCATATAGGTGCATCGTTACTGCTGGCAGACACAGGTTCATTTCCTTCATAACACATGTTCCCACTTAATTTGAAGATAAGTTTATAGTTGTCCATGTAATTTTATAATACAATGTTTAATATCTTCCCAATATCTGTGTTAAAATAAATGCATCTCATTCTTACATTACTTCCCCACGTCTATTCTCCCATATAAGATGAAATATCCATTACGTTTTCACCAGTTACACTCTCTTCAAGATCTTTAATGATCAATAAGAACATCTCTCATTCTCAGATCTAATTTGTCACTCATTCATAACATCATGACTTCAGATGTGGTCTCTGCAATGGCACGTGAAGATGCGGTAAAACATGCTTAAAATCATACGTTATACTCCTGGCAAAAAATAAAATTCCATTCACCTTCCAAATCACTTGGTGCACTTTCAGACTGACTTGATGTGAGTCATGTACCAGGACAGGCAAACTTCTCTGTACGACCGAGTTATGTATTCTCTCTTCATTCAACGAGTTTACTCTTGTTTTATCTTTCCCCAAAACAAAAACAACGCATCGCGCACATTGTACTGCTTATTTGCTGAAGTATTACTCACTCCACTCCCTTGTCTGTATCACATTGCAGACGCTCTATCTCCTCTCGTCATCTTAATGAATGACTATCCTGGTGTATGAAGAAACTGAGCTCAGATATATTAAACCTCTTCAATGAAATTTTTAGTCTAGATTGTAAACTGTTGATGACCTCACACTGATTCCTGAGGAATTCCAATACTTACAGCTTTCCAGCCTGAAAATAAGTAATTGCCTCGACTCCATATTTCCAATTAGCTAACTAGAGATCCCCTGTTTTGTAAAACAGCCTAGAAAGGTTGTATGGACTCCTCCTGCGCAGTATTGCCGCTTGTCACGGTGTTTGTGAGCTCAGCAATACTCCATTAGGGCCATTCATTTGTCTGATCAACAGGTTGAGGTCGCACAGTCAATGATCCTGACCCCTGAGAATTTTAAAAAATAGTACAAAATATAGACAAACATTCGAGTCAAATTCTACACAGTCAAATATGCTACCTTTCTGATGGAGCAATTAATCTAGTCTGCTCTCTCAATCAGATACTCAAATTCCCCCAGACATGTATTGAGGGGGAGGGGAGATTTCTTACTGGCATGATTAACATGTCTCATTTTAACAACGTCTCCAATACAGATATTCTTCATCATTAATTTTATTTTTGGCTGTTTGTGCTCTGTGGAAAAAAATGCCACGTTTACTACACTTTAATATAAACGTGGAGGGGTGACCTTGAGAGGTTTAAAAAATTCTGAGTGGCATGGATAGGTTAAATAGGCAAGGCATTTTCCCCAGGGTGGGGGAGACCAAATCTAGAGTATGTAGTTTTATCGTATAGGGTAACGACTTAAAAGGGACCTCAGGGGAAGCCTTTTCGCCCAGAGGGTGGTGCGTGTATGGAATGAGCCTCCCAAGGAAGTGGTGGAGGTTGACACAATTACAACAGTTAAAAGGCAACTAGATCAGTGTATGGAAAGGAAAGATTTTGAGGGGCATGGTGCAGATACTGGCAAAAGAGACTAGAATGTCTTCAGAATTTTGGATGGCATGGATGAGTTAGATCGAAGGGTCTGCTCCTCTGCTGTATATCTGTATGATTCTGTGACTGAATACCTCACTCTATTCCTGTGTAACTCCTTAGAGAAGCAGAATAAGCTTCACCTGGCACATTGCAGCAATTCTGAGTGGCAGAGTGCGAACTTACTTTTCTTCTGCAACAGCATCGAGGGTTGAATTGAGAGAACACCAAATGGTTTGGAGCATCTGTTGGCCATCGGCTCCTCGAGCCTGCTGCTAAATTTAGAAACATGGTGGCTGGTCTGTTTGTGGATGAACATTCCTTTCCTGTAACATTGATTCTCCCATTTATCAATGGTCAGTCAAGTTCAGCCTTGAATATCTTTAATAACTCAATCTTCCCTTTTCCCTGGGGATGAGAACACCACAGTCAATACAACACTAAGGAGAAAGGAAGATCCTTATCTGAGTTTTAAATGGGGTCCCTGAACTTTAAATTATGTTCACCTCACATCAAGTCACCTCCTCTTTTGAGAAAAAAGGGCACATCAAATAGGAACAGACATGGACTATTTTGCCCCCAAACCGATCCCACATTCCCATTGATTCTGTTTAGTGAAGTATTTGTCAGACTCAGCCTTCACTGCACTCCTGGGTAGACATTTCCGATAGTGTAAATCAAAGAGCATGCAAAATTGGAGCAGAACTCAGGCCTTTGACCCATCAAGTCTGATCTGCTGTTCGATCATGGCTGACAGCTTTCCCAACACAATTCTCCTGCCTTCACATTTTAACCTTAATCTTCTTATTTATCAAAATGTTTTAAAGACAGAACACTGCGTCCGAATGTATGTGTATTTCTGGTTAATGGCTGGAGACAGTGGGGATTCGAGGAATGCTATCTTTTGGACTGGAGCCCGGTGACCAGGGATGTCATAAAGGGGCGGGTGCTGGATCCACTTTTTGTTGTCGTTTATATCAATATTGTAGATGAGAATTTTAGAAGGCATTGTTAGCAAGTTTATGGATTACACCAAGATTAGCTGTAGAATGGAGTGTGAAGAAGGCTATATACGATTACAAATACATCTCGATCAATTGGATCATAGAATCATAGAGATGTACAGCACGGAAAGAGATAACCTGGTCCAACTCTTCGTATCAATCAGATGTCCTGAATTCATTTATGCTCATTTGGAACAATTGGCACATAACCTTCTAAACCCTTCATTTTGCTATCCCCATCCAGATTACTTTTAAAAATTGTAATTGCAGCAACGTCCACCATTTCCTTTGGCAGCTCATTCCATACAGTCACCACCCTCTGTGTGAAAAATTGCTCCTTAGGTTCCATTTCAAACTTGTCTTCTCTCACCCTAAACCTGTACCCTTTAGTTTTGGACTAAAGCCTTACTCTGAGGAAAATATTTTGACTATTCAACATGTCCGTGCCCCTCATGCTTTTATAAACGTCTCGAAACTTCAAATGTGACTCCAGTCATCACGACGAGCTTTCAGTCATTCTGGGACTAAGTTCTGACATTCAATACTGAAAACCTCTCCCTTCTCCATCAAGTTACAATGATGAAATCAATTTAATCAATGCATTCAGACATATAATGAAGCATCGGGCGGCACGGTGGCACAGTGGTTAGCACAGCGCCAGAGACCCGGGTTCAATTCCCAACTCAGGCGACTGACTGTGTGGAGTTTGCACGTTCTCCACGTGTCTGCGTGGGTTTCCTCCAGGTGCTCTGGTTTCCTCCCACAGTACAAAGATATGCAGGTTAGGTGAATTGGTCATGCTAAATTGCCCATAGTGTTAGGTAAAGGGGTAAATGCTGGGGAATGGGTTGGTTGCGCTTCGGCGGGTTGGTGTGGACTTGTTGGGCCGAAGGGCCTGTTTCCACACTGTATGTAATCTAATCTATTTAGGGTTTGAATCTAGACTATTGAGCTCAGAAGTAGGGACACCTCCGACACTCAGCAATAGCCCCTAAATATGCAACATGATTCTCCTATGGTTTTGTTCATCAGCCTGTACTGACATACTGTGACACACCACTGTGAAAGGCAGGACATGAATCCAGACCTTCCCTCCTGCCTACACAAGGTAAGCAAAACTCAGGGGCTTTGTGAAAATTAAGGCCAGATATCGCAGGCCTCCCTAAGAGGGGGAGGGTCTCTACAACAGAACGGGGAGGGGAAAAGGGGTGGTAATATCACTCACTGGACTCAGGAGTGACAGATGAAGTATAAATTTAGTAAATGCAAGTTATTGCATATTGGTTCAACGAACAAGCGGAAGATATATGGAATTAAAAGTATATATTTGACAGTGTTGTGGAACAAAGAGACTCGGGCTTTCAGGTATGTTTTTCTCAAGTTTGCATCAAATATAGAGAAGGTGATCATGAAGGCATTTACCAAACTTATCTTCATTGATGAGAGCTTTGGGAATAGAAGTTGGGACGTTATGTTAAGGTTGTACAGAACGTTGGCGAGGGCTCTTAGAGTCATCGAGTCACAGAGATGTACAGCAGGGAAACAGACCCTTTCATCCAACTCGTTCATGCCGAAGAGATAACACAACCTAATCTTGTCCCATTTACGAGCACTTTGCCCATATCCCTCTGAACATTTCGTATTCATATACCCTTCTAGGTGCCTTTTAAATGTTGCAATTGTACCAGCCTCCACCATTTCCTCTGGCAGCTCATTCCATACACGTACCCCACCTTTGCGTGAAAACGTTGCCCCTTACGTCACCTTTATATCGTTTTCTTCTCACCCTAAACCAATGCCCACTAGTTCTGGGCTCTCCCCCTCCAAGGAACAGACTTTGTCTCTTTACCCTATCCATGTCCCCCATAATTTTCTTAACCTCTATGAGTTCACCCCTTCAGACTTCGACGCTCAAGGAAAACACTTCCAGATTATTCAGCCTCTCCCCACAGCTCAAATTCTGCACCCCTGACAACATCCTTGTAAATCTTTTCTGAACCCTTTCAAGTTTCACAACATCCTTCCGATAGGAAGGAGACCAGAATTGTACGCAATATTCCAACAGTGGTCTAACCAACGTTCTGTACAGCTGCAACATGACCATCCAACTCCTGTACTCAATACTCCGAAAAATGAAAGAAAGCATACCAATCGCCTTCTTCACTATCCTACCTACCTGCGACTACACTTTCAAGGAGCTATGAACCTGCACTCCAAGGTCTCTTTGTTCAGCAACAGGCCCTAGGATCTTACCATTAAGTGTATAAGAAGAAAGTGAGGACTGCAGATGCTGGAGATCAGAGCTGAAAATGTGTTGCAGGAAAAGCACAGCAGGTAAGGCAGCATCCAAGGAACAGGAGAATCGACGTTTCCGTCCTAAGCCATTCTTCAGGAATATGCCCAAAACGTCGATTCTCCCGTTCCTTGGATGCTGCCTGATCTGCTGCGCTTTTCCAGCAACACATTTTCAGTATTAAGTGCATACGTCCTGCCGCAAATTGCTTTCTCAAAATGTAGCACCTCACATTTATCTAAATTAAACTCCATCTGCCACTCCTCAGCCCAATGGATCAGCTGAACAATATCTCGTCGTCATCTGAGGTAACCTTCTTCGCTGTTCATTCCACATCCAATTTTGGTGTCGTCTGCAAACGTACTAACAATACCTACCATGTTCATATCCAAATCATTTATATAAATGACAAAACGTAGCAGACCCAGCACCGAACCTTGTGACACTCCACTGGTTACAGGCCTCCATTCTGAAAAACAACCCTCCACCACCACTCTCTGTCTTTTACCTTCGTGCCAGTTCTGTATCCATGCGATCTAATCTTGCTAATCACACTCCCATGGGGAACATTGTCAAACGCCTTCGTGAAGTCCATACAGATCATGTTCATTGCTCTGCCCTTATCAATCCTCTTTTTTACTTCTTCAAAAAGCTCAAATAAGTTCGAGAGACATGATTTCCCTGGCACAAAGCCATGTTGACTATCCTGAATCAGTCTTTGCCTTTCCAAATGCATGCATATCCTGTCGCTCAGGACTCCCTCCAACAAATTGTCCACCACTGACTTCAGAGTCACCAGTTTCTAGTCCGCAGGCTAGGCCTTATCATCTTTCTTAAATAATGGTACTCTTCTGCAATACTGTGTCCAGTTCTGCTTACCCTGTGATAGGGAGTATATTGTTGAGGTGTAGAGGGTTCAGAAGAGATTTACCAGGATATTGCGAGGAACAGAGGGGTTGAGTTATAAAAGTCGACTTGTTAGGCTGGTACGTGCTTCACTGGACAGAAGAAGCTTGAGGGGTCATAGAGTTTATAAAATCATGAGAGGTGTAGATAAGTTGATTGGCTATTCTCTTTGAAATAGGATGGGGTATTCAAGACGACGGTGATATTTTATAATGAGAGAAGAAATGTTTTCAAAAGACATGAAAAATACCTTTTTTACACGGAGGGTGGTTTGTGTGTGGAATGAACTTCCTGTGGAAGTGTTGGGAGCGGGCATAGTAACAAAGTTTAAAAGACATTTTGGTCAATTCATCAATTTGGATGGTGCTGTGAGCTGCTGCCTCCTCCCACCGCTGAATGAATACCTTTTGGTTTTCACCCCCTGCCAATGATAACGACCCAACACAGACTCACAATTTCACACAAATACCCTGATGATATGCAGATGATGAGAGCCTACCAGGATTCTGCTTGGTCTGTGCTTCATCAGAACCTCATTCACTCTGTCTGGTGTGCGGTAGACATTCTGTTACTCCGTTGACAGAATGTCATTATTTGACTCACTCTGTGCGATGGTGTAAGTATTAACTTGATCACACGAGTGAGTGTGGCAGGATTTCAGTTGTTCCTTGCGCCTGTGTCCCTGCGACAATCTCAAAGTGTACAAAGTTAACAATCGCACAATACAAGGTTTTTAACTAAGTACACCCCATTCCAACACCGCCAGCTTCAACTCAATGTTTATAGATGATACCAAAACTGGAAGCATCACAATGTTTCTGGAGAACAGTGTAGAACTCTAACAGGTCAGTGACCTGTTGGTCTAGTGTTCCGGTTTATGGGAGATGGGAATCAATGTAGAACAGTGTGAGATGATGTACTTTGGAAGGAAGGACATTGGAAGACATTATAAAACAGGTCACACCGTTATAAAGCGGGTGCAGGAGCAGAAGGCCCGTGGCTGTGAATGCGCACAGATTATTGAAGTTGTCAGGACAAGTGGGGAGAGCAATGAATATTTCAGATTAGTTTCAGGATCTCGGCTGTTTACAGGAGGGGGTGTAGAAGGGAGCCTCCGTGCTCCCTTCCTGGGAGTAGATGTGCTGTGAGACAATCCTCCTGCCCAGGTCGCCATAAAAGGGAGATGGGATCAGGGCCACGGCTTCTAAGTTGTGCCGGGGGGAAACGGAGATGCCAGTGGGTTTATAGTGAGAATTGCCATTCAGTGAACATTGCCCCTTACTGGGTTTGTGGGACGTGAATAATTCGGAATCTCTGCACGAGTTGCCCTGGTCCTCTCTGGCACATACCAGTGTCCTCACCACATGGCAGGGGGAGGGGAGGGTGAGGGAACGGATATCGGGCACCCCGCCACCCGGTTTCTCCCTTTCTGTCCTACTCCAGGCTGTTTCACCTGGAATATGAGAAGGGGAGGGAGGGGGAGAGTGTGGGTGGGAGTGGGTGGACCTGCTGCTGGTGCTGGTGTAGGTGGGGATGTCGGGAGATGTGGTGAGGCGTCCTGAGGGGGTCAGTCAACAGTGTTGTATTCATGCAGTATTATTAGTGTGTGTTGGGGAGCGGTGGCGAGCAGAATAGTGGAGAGAGAGAGAGAGGGAAGGCGCTGCAGTGCGAGTGGTGGAGCATGAGCTTTGTTCGGGTGTAGGTGCAATACGAGATATACAGTGAGTGTGGGGGAGCATAGAGAACACGGTGACCCTTATCCTGACAGAGCAGGGAAGGTTATTGATGCTTGTCCTGTGTTGCTAGACATTTCTTCAGACCGCAGACACTGCACTGAGCTGGGTGGTGAGCTCCGATTATGCTCGGTGGGTCTGGTGGTGTGACCCCTCCCCAGGGAAGAGAATTGCCCTCCTCTGTACGAGCCTATCCACCAGGACCTCCGTGCCCCTGTCGACAAAGCGTGGTAGAATTGCCCCTTCTCAGCTATGCTCGGGGTAAATTGTGCAGTGCAGCTACACACTAAGAAAGCTCAACCGCATGCTCATTGGCCTTTTAAAGATGGACCCGGTGCCAGGGATCACGGAATATGCAGGGGTACCTGGGCGATAGTGAGCACCTCCAGCCATGATGGGTGGGAGAATCTGGATTGTATTGAATGAGAGGGACACCATGGGGTGGGGTCGACAGTTAATGAGGTGAGTTCGATAAGATAGCACCAGGAAACTAGCTCAGCCTCGTGAAGACAATCTCTTAGCAACATTTAATGAATACTGGCTCATGTTACAGGATGCCATTGAACTATCTTAATTTCAGCATTCTGAAACCTGGAAATACATCCTTCCATGACACTGTCTCTCAATCTCCACCTTTCTGTCTATACCCCAAACCCCTCCCATGTGGTGACACTTAAACCGATTCCCCCGCCATCATTCTGGCATGTGTTTCACACCCACAGCACCCCCTTGTCATGGCACAGTGGAGATATGGAGCTGTAAATGGATGGGAGCTGAACATCCTGTCACTTCCAGCATGGGCTGCAAGTTTCCCCGCGCTGGACAGTGATCTAACACAATGTTACTGAGCAATTCACTGGGGTGGTGTACACAGTCCCACATGCTGGGAGGATAACTGCTCCTGATTTCCAGATCAATGCACTGGGGTGGTGTACACAGCCCTACATGCAGGGAGGGTAACTGCTCCAGGATTACAGATCAATGCATTAGTTTGGGGTACACTGTCCTACATGCTGGGAGGGTTACTGTTCCTGGTTTACAGATCAATGCATTGGGGTGGTATACACAGCTGTACACGCTGGGAGTGTAATTGCTCCCGGTTTCAAGATCGGGTTTAGAGATCAATGCACTGCTGTGGACTGTGTAGCTCACCGTGCTGGACAAATATCAATTCCAGGTTTGTCGACGAATGTACTGCTGCGATCTGTACAGCCTCTGGTGATGGATAGATATCTAGTCCGGGTTTATAGATCAATGCACTGCTGTGGTCTACACAGCTCCCCGTCCTGGACAGATATCTAGTCTGGGTTTATAGATCAATGCACTGCTGTGGTCTACACAGCTCCCCGTCCTGGACAGATATCTAGTCTGGGTTTACAGATCAATGCCATGCTGTGGTCTGCACAACTCCCCGTGCTGGACAGATATCCAGTCCGGGTTTATAGATCAATGCACTGCTGTGGTCTGCATGACTCCCGGCGCTGCACAGATATCGAGTCTGGGTTTACAGATCAATGTACTGCTGTTTTCTGAATAGCTCTCTGTGCTGGACAGATATCTAGCCTACGATTATATATCAATGCACTGCTGTAGTCTGCGTAGTTTCAGAAGCTGGACAGATATCAAGTCCAGGTTTATGGATCAACGGACTGCTGTGGTCTGCATAATTCTGCGTGCTGGACAGATATCTAGTTCCAGTTTATAGATCAATGAATTGCTGTTTTCTGCATAATTCCCCATGCTGGACAGATGTCGAATACGAGTTTATAGATCACTCCACTGCTGTGGTCTGCACAGCTCCCAGTGCTGGACATATGTCTAGTCCGGGTTCATTGATCAATGCACTGCTGTGATTGGCATAGTCCACCTTGCTGGACAGATATCTGGTCCGAGTTTATCGATCAATGCAAAGCTCGGGTCTGAACAGCGCCCCCTGCTGGATAAATAAATATTCTAGGTTTATAGATCAATGAACTGTTGTGTTCAGCATCACTGCCGGTGCTGGACAGATATGCAATATGGGTTTATAGATCACTTCACTGCTGTGGTCTGCATAGCTCCCCGTGCTGGACAGATATCTAATCCATTTTTATAGATCAATGCACTGCTGTCGTCTGCACAGCTGCGCGTGCTGGACAGACATCTCGTCTGGGTTTATAAATCACTACACTGCTGTGGTCTGCAAAGTTCCCCGTGCTGGACAGATATCTAGTCTGGGTTTATAGATCAATGCACTGCTGTTATCTGCATAGCTCCCGGTGCTGGACAGATATCTAGTCCGGGTTCATAGATAAATGCACTGCTGTGTTCTGCATAGCTCTCTGTGCTGGACAGATATCTAGCGCAGCAGGTCAGGCAGCATCCAAGGAGCAGACGAATCGACGTTTCGGGCATGAGTCCTTCCACAGCAATGAGGAAAGTGTGTCCAGCAGGCAAAGATAAAAGGTAGGGAGGAGGGTCTTGGGGGAGGGGCGTTGGAAACGTGATAGGCGGAAGGAGGGTAAGGTGAGGGTGATAAGCCGGATTGGGGGTGGGTGCGGAGAGGTCAGGAAGAAGACTGCAGATTAGGAAGGTGGTGCTGAGTTCGAGGGTTGGGACTGAGACAAGGTGGTGGGAGGGGAAATGAGGAAACTGGAGAAATCTGAGTTCATCCCTTGTGGTTGGAGGGTTCCTTGGCGGAAGATGAGGTGCTCGTACTCCAACCGTCGTGTTGCTATGGTCTGGCGATGGAGGAGTCAAAGGACCTGCATGTCCTTCGTGGAGTGGGAGGGGGAGTTGAAGTGTTGAGCCACGGAATGGTTGGGTTGGTTGGTCTGGGTGTACCAGAGGTGTTCCCTTGGGGCCTTGGAGGGAAGTAAGGATCCCTTGGGGCCTTGGAGGGAAGTAAGGAGGGAGGTGTGGGCGCAAGTTTTGCATTTCTTGCGGTTGCCGAGGAAGGTGCCGGGAGTGGAGGTTGGGTTGGTGGGGGATGTGGACCTGACAAGGAAGTCATGGAGGGAGTGGTCTTGTCGGAATGCTGGTAGGAGAGGGGTGTCCAGCAGGCTAAGATAAAAGCTAGGGAGGAGGGTGTTGGGGAGCCGCATTGGAAATGCGATAGGTCGAAGGAGGTTAAGGTGAGGATTGATAGGCCGGAGTCGAGCTGAGGGCGGAGAGGTCAGGAAGAAGATTGCAGGTTATGAAAGTGGTGATGAGTTCGAGGGTTGGGACTGAGACAAGGTGGTGGGAGGGGAAATGAGGAAACTGGAGAAATCTGAGTTCATTCCTTCTTGTTGGAGGGTTCCTAGGCGGAAGATGAGGTGCTCTTCCTCCAGCCGTCGTGTTGCTATGGTGTGGCGATGGAGGATTCAAACGATCTGCATGCCCTTGGTGGAAGGGAGAGGGAGTTGAAGTGTTGAGCCACGGAGTGGTTGGGTTGGTTGGTCCGGGTTTCCCAGAGGTGTTCTCTGAAATGTTCCACAATAGGCAGCTGTCTCCCCAACATAGAGGAGGCCACATCGGGTGCAGCGGATGCAGTAAATGATGTGTATGGAGGTGCAGGTGAATTTGTGGCGGATGTTGAAGGATCCCTTGGGGCCTTGGAGGGAAGTAAGGGGGGAGGTGTGGGCGCACGTTTTGCATTTCTTGCAGTTGCAGGGGAAGGTGCCGGGAGTGGCGGTTTGGTTGGTGCGGGTTTTTTGGACACCTTATACTCATTGCTGAAGAAGGGTTCATGCCTGAAACGTCGATTCTCCTTCTCCTTGGATGCTGCCTGACCTGCTGCGCTTTTCCAGCAACACATGTTCAAATCTGATCTCCAACATCTGCAGTCCTCACTTTCCCCTGGACAGATATCGATTCCGGGTTTATGGATCAATGAACTACTGTGTTCTGCTTAGCTCCCCGTGCTGGACAGGTATCTAATCCGGGTTTATGGATCAATGCCCTGCTGTGGTCTGCACAGCTCCCCGTGCTGGACAGATATCTAGTCAGGGTTTATATATCAATGCACTGCTGTGATCTGCATTGCTCTTGGTGCTGTATAGAAATCTAGTCCGGGTTGAGAGATGACTGCACTGCAGGACACATATCTAATCCCGGTTTAGAGATGAATGCACTGCTGGGTTCTGCATAGCTCCCCGTGCTGGACAGATATCTAATTCGGGTTGATAGATTAAAGCACTGCTGTGTTCTGCTTAGCTCCACGTGCTGGACAAATATCTCGTCTGTGTTATGAGATCAATGCATTGCTGCGGTCTGCACAGCTGCCCATACAGATCAGATATCTAGTCCGAGTTTTTCGATCAATGCCCTGCTGTGGTCTGCATAGTTCCCGCTGCTGACCAGCTGTCTAACCCGGGTTTATAGTTCAAGACGCTGCTGTGGTCTGCAGAGCTCCCGGTGCTGGACAGATATCCAATCTGGTTTTAGATATCAATGCACTGCTGCGTTCTGTACAGTTCCCGGTGTGGGACTGATATCTCGTCCGGATTTATAGATGAGTGCACTGCTGTGGTCTGCATAGCTCCCGGTGCTGGATAGGTAACTCGTCCGGATTTATAGATGAGTGTACTGCTGTGGTCTGCATAGCTCCCGGTGCTGGATAGGTAACTCGTCCCGATTTATAGATCGATGCACTGCTGTGGTCTGCATTCTTACCCGTGATGATCAGATATCTTATCCGGGTTTTTGGTCAATGCACTGCTACGGTCCTCACAGCTCCCTTTGCTGGACAGATATCTAGTCTGGATTAATAGATTAATGCTCTGCTGCAATCTGCACTACTCCCGGTGCTGGATCGATTTCTATTCCTGGTCAATTGATCATAGCACAGATATCTAGTCTGGTTTAACAGATCAATCCCTTGCTTTGTTCAGCATAGTTCCCCGTGCTGGGCAGACATCTAGTCCGGGTTTGGAGATCAATGAACTGCGATGTCCTGCAAAGCTCCCTGTGCTGGACACATATCTAAAGCGGGTTTTTATGTCAATGCACTGCTGTGGTCTGCACAGCTCCCCGTGCTGGACGGATATCTAGTCTGGGTTAATAGATCAATGCTCTGCTTTGGTCTCCATAGCTCGCTCTGCTGGGCAGGTATCTCATCATGGTTTATACATCAATGCATTGCTGCGGTCTGCACAGCTCTCCATGCTAGACCGATATCTCGTCCGGATTTATAGATCAATGCACTTCTGTGGCATGCATAGCTCCACGTGCTGGCCAGATATCAAGTTAGGCATGATAAATCAATGCCCTGCTGTGTTCTGCAGAGCTCCCAGTGCTGGACTGATATCTAATCCGAGTTTATAGAACAATGCACTGCTGCCGTTTGCACTGCTCCCGGTGCTGGACAGACATTGAGTGTAGGTCTATAGATCAATGCACTGCTGCGATCTGCACAGCCCCTGGTGCAGGATGGATTTCTATTCCGGATTTATAGATCAATGAACCCCTGTGTTCTGCATAGCTCCCGGTGCTGGACAGATATCTAACCCGGGTTTATAGATCATTGCACTGCTGTGGTCTGCACACCTCTCCGTGCTGGACAGATATCTAGCCTGAGTTTATTGAGCAATGCACTGCTTTGGTCTGCACAGCTTCCCCTGCTTGATGGATATCTAGTCCGGGTTTATAGATCAATGCACTGCTGTGGTCTGCATAGCTCCCGGTGCTGGACTGATATCTAATCCGAGTTCATATATTAATGCACTGCTGCCGTTTGCACAGCTCCCCGTGCTGGACAGATATCTAGCGTGGGTTTATAGATCAATGCACTGCTGTAGTCTGCACAACTCCCGGTGCTGGACAGATGTCTCATCCGGGTTTTTCGGTCAATGCATTACTGTGGTCGGCATTATACCAGTTGCTGGACAGATATCTAGTCCATGTTTATAGATAAATGAACTGCTGTGATCTCCACAGCACCACTTGCTGGACAGATATCTTATTTGTGTTTATACTTCAATGTACAGCTGTAGTCTGCACAATTCCCCGTGCTGGACAAATATCTAATTTGGGTTTATGGATCAACGCACTGCTGTGGTCTGGACAGCGCTACCTGCTGGACAGATATCCAATCTGGGTTTCCATGAATGCACTGCTGCGTTCTGTACAGTTCCCGGTGTGGGACTGATATCTCGTCCAGATTTATAGATGAGTGCACTGCTGTGGTCTGCATAGCTCCCGGTGCTGGATAGGTAACCCGTTCAGGTTTACAGATCGATGCACAGCTGTGTTCTGCATTCCTACCCGTGCTGATCAGATATCAAATCCTGTTTTTTTGTCAATGCACTGCTGCGGTCCTCACAGCCCCCTTTGCTGGACAGATATCTAGTCCATGTTTATAGATCAATGAACTGCTGTGATCTCCACAGCACCACTTGCTGGACAGATATCCTATTCGTGTTTATACTTCAATGTACTGCTGTGGTCTGCACAATTCCCCGTGCTGGACAAATATCTAATCTGGGTTTATGGATCACAAGCACTGCTGTGGTCTGGACTGCGCTACCTGCTGGACAGATATCTCGTTCGGGTTTATAGATCAATGGACTGCTGTGGTCGTCAGAGCTCCCGGTGCTGGACAGTTATCTAATCCGGGTCTGTAGATCAATGTACTGCTGTGGTCTGCTTAGATCTCTGTGCTGGACAGATAATAAATCCAAATTGCTATATCAATGCACTGCTGTGATCCGTACAGCTCCCCGTGCTGGACAGATATCTAATCCGGTTTGATAGATCAATGCACAGCTCATTTACAGAACAGATATCTCTTCCGTATTTATAGATCAGTGCACTGCTGTGATCTGCACAACTCCCGGTGCTGAACAGATATCTAATTTGGGTTGATACATCAATGCACTGCGGCGGTCTGTACAGTTCCTGGTGCGGGACAGATATCTCGTCTGGGGTTATAAATCACTGCACTGCTGTAGTCTGCACAGCTCCCGGTGCTGGACAGATATCTAATCCGGGTTTTTTGATCAATTCACTGCTGTGTTCTGCGTAGCACCCCGTGCTGGGCAGATATCGAATCTTGTTTAACACATCAATGCACTGCTTTGGTCTCCACTGTCCCTGGTGACTGACTGATAGATGGGTTTATAGATCAATGCACTTCTGTGGTTGGAATAGCTCGGGGTGCTGGACAGATATATAATCCGGGTTTATAGATCAATGCACTGCTGTTGTCTGCATAGCTCCACGTGCTGGACAGATACCTAATCCGGGTTTATAGATCATGCACTGCTGTGGTCTGCATAGCTCCCGGTGCTGGAGAGATGTCTAAACCGTGTTTGTAGATCAATGCACTGCTGTATTCTGCATAGCTCCCCATGCTGGACAGATATCGAGTCTGCGTTTATACATCAGTGCACTGCTTTGGTCTGAATAGCCCTCCAGTGCTGGACAGAAATCTAATCTGTGTTTTTAAATCAATTCACTGCTGCGGTCTGCACAGCTCCCGTTGCTGGACATATATCTAATCCGGGTTTATAGATCAATGCACTGCTCTATTCTGGATAGCTCCCCGTGCTGGACAGATATCTAGTCCTGGTTTATATATCAATGCACCCCTGTGTTCTGCATAGCTTCCTGTGCTGGACAGATATCTAGTCCGGGAAATTAATGAATGCACTGCTGTGGTCTGCATAGCTCCCCGTGCTGGCCACATATCAAGTCTGGGTTTATAAATAAATGAACTGCTGTGATCTGCACAGTTTCTGGTGATGGACAGACATCTCGTCCGCGTTTATAGATCAATGAACTGCTGTATTCTGCATAGCTCCCTCTGCTGGACAAATATCTCATTTCGGGTTCATCGATCAATGCACTTCTGTCTCCGGCGTCGTTCCCTGTGTTGGACAGATATCTCGTCCGGGATTATAGATCATGCACTGCTGTGTTCTGCATCGCTCCCGGTTCTGGACAGATATCTCGTCCAGGATTATAGATCAATGCCCTGCTGCCGTCTTCATAGCTCCTGCTGCTGGACAAATATCTAACCCGGGTTTATGGATCAATGTACTGCGGTATTCTGCATAGCTCACGGTGCTCGACAAATATCTCGTCCTGGTTTATATATGTGTTCTGCATAGCTCCCCATGCTGGATGGATATCTACTCCGGCTTGATAGATCAATGCTCTGCTATGGTCTGCACCTCTCCCTGTGCTGGACAGATATCTAGTCCGGGGTAATACATAAATGCACTGCTGTGGTCAGCACATCTCCCCGTGCTGGACAGATATCTAGTCCGGGTTTATAGATCAGTGCCCTGCTGTGGTCTGCATGGCTCCTGTTGTTGGACAGATATGTAATTCCGGTTTATAGATCAATGCACACCTGTCTTCTGCATATCTCCCCGGCTGGGCGGATATCTAGTCCGGGTTTACGTATCAATTCACTGCTGTTGTCTGTTTAGCTCCCGGTGCTTGACAGATATCTAGTCCTGGTTTGTAGATCAATGCAATGCTGTGGTCTGCATATCTCCAGTGCTGGACAGATATCAGGTATCTAGTCCGGGAGTATAGATCAATGCACTGCTGTGTTCTGTATAGCTCCCCGTGCTGCAGAGATATCGAATCTGGTTTTATAGATCAATTCACTGCTGTGATCTGCACAGCTCTCGGTGCTGGAAAGATATCTCATCCGTGTTTATAGATCAATGCACAGCTGCGGTCTGCACATCTTCCTGCGCTGGACAGATATCTAGTCTGGGTTTACAGATCAAGGCACTGCTGTGTTCTGCATAGCTCCCCGTGCTGGACAGATATCTAGTTCGGGTTTACAGATGAATGCACTGCTATGGTCTGCAAAGCTCCCCGTGCTGGACAGATATCTCGTCCAGGTTTGTATATCAATACACTGCTGTGATCTGTATACCTTGCGGTGCTGGAAAGTTATCCAGTCCGGGTTTTTAGATCAGTACACTGCTGTTTTCTGCATAGATCCCCGTGCTGGATGTATATCTAGACCGGGTTTATAGATCAATGAGCTGCTGAGGACTGTGCATCTCCACGTGCTGGACAGACATCGAGTCTGGATTTGTCGATTAATGCACTGCTGTGGTACACAGAACTCCCGGTGATGGATAGATATCTAGTCCTGTTTTATAGATCAATGCACTGCTGTGATGTGCACAGATCCCGGTTCTGGACAGATGTCTAGTCCGACTTCATAAATCAGTGCACGGGTGTTGTCTGCTCTGCTTCCCCTGCTGAATACTTGCTGGAGGAACACAGCAATCCAGGCAGCATCTGGAGGTGTAGAAGTTCACGTGTCTGGTTTAGCCCTCCTTCAGGACTTTTGCAGAAGTGTTACACCTGAACCGACGTTTTCTCCATCTTCTTTCCCACATCTCCATCTTCACGTTGGTGAAGTGGATATGTGGGAAAGGTGATGGACAGGTCAAGGCGTTTCGCGGAACGTTCTGTCCCCAACATTCTATAACTGACATTCCCCGTAACGTTCCGTCCCCAACATTATATAACTGACATTCCCCGGAACGTTCTGTCCCTGACATTGTTTGTGAACGGCCGGACGTCAGTGAATTGAACAAACGATAAGATCCCGAGGGAAGAAATACCGTTCCAGGGAGAAGGAGACTCTGTTCCGAAGGCCCCTGAGGCAGTTAAAGGGGTGAATACGTTTTCCCTGCGTTTACATTTCTTCATTACACAGGATCGACCACAATTTACACCGAAATACAGGAATTTCCAAACTTCGTTTGTCTTCAGGAAACTGGGAGACAATCCTTCAGGACAGCAAAGTTTCCACTCTCCGTATTAGAAACTGGGAAGCCGTGACCTGTGTCTGTTCTCGAATGTTCGAGTGTATGGGAATGTTCCGAAACCATCCGTGCTTATGGATGTATCTCTGTGTGTTTGAAGAGGGAGGGTTTCTTGTGGTTTATGTCACACTTTTTCAGTAAGTCAGACCTTCACATTTGTTATTCCAGCTCCAATTCTTTTAATAAATCCCTGAATACAAGAACATATTTGAAAATCTCACTGGGTCCCCGAACAAACTGGTACCTTTGTCTCCAGGCTGATGGATAATGTGTTTGTTTTCCTTCCTCACAGTTAACGTAGTGACCATCTACGTCCTGCTTTATAAAGATTGTGGATTGTCTCCATGTGTCAGACGTTACCTGGGGGCCATGGCAGCGGCGGATCTCCTGGTCATTATCCTCGACCTGATACTGAGACACATTCCCATTGTTTATCGGGAACAGTTTTATTTCCTGAAGGACTCCGTCCCCTTGCGTAATATTCACGCAGTCCTGCTTTATTCAGCCACTGACTGCTCTGTCTGGTTCACCGTCACTTTCACCTTTGACCGGTGTGTGGCCATTTGTTGCCAGACGCTGAAAAGTAAATATTGCAGTGAGAAAACGGCGGCTGTGGTTCTGGGAGCAGTGACTGTGCTGAGCTGTTTAAAGAACTTGTTCTGGTATTTTATGCTCACGGCTCGGTATTGGCTGGTAAACGAGCCCTGGTTTTGTGATGTAGCAGACGCTGTTCTATCCTCCAGTGTCTGGGTCACAATCGAGTTCCTCCACAACATTCTAACCCCGTGTGTCCCATTTCTCCTGATTCTGCTGTTCAATGTTCTCACCGTCAGACACATTTTAGTGACCAGCAGAGCCCGCAGGAGACTCCGCGCTCACAATAATGGGGGCGCTCAGTCTGACACAGAAATGAGAAACCGAAAAAAATCCATCATTTTACTTTTTGTGATCTCGGCCAATTTCATCCTGTTATGGTCAATGTTAATGCTGTATTCTATATGGTACCGGATGTTGTATATTGGGTATCAGTCTGTGTTTCTCCATGACTTTGTGCAGGAATTGGGCTTCATGCTGCAGCTCCTCAGTTGCTGCACAAACACCGCGATTTATGCCGTGACCCAGACTAAGTTCAGGCAGCAGCTGAAGAATGTGCTGAAATATCCCTTCACCCAAATCCATCCATCCATCAAATTCCCTCATTAATCAATCC
The DNA here is from genome assembly GCF_047496795.1 of Chiloscyllium punctatum. Lineage (NCBI taxonomy): Eukaryota > Metazoa > Chordata > Chondrichthyes > Orectolobiformes > Hemiscylliidae > Chiloscyllium > Chiloscyllium punctatum. The sequence continues at coordinate 36,206,862 of NC_092751.1, read as the reverse complement.
ATCCGGGATTTTCTCACTTCAGTTCAGTGTTTCAGCTATAGAGCAGCCTGTCACTATGGTAACAGACTGAGGGTAGCGCTGGTTTGTCCCTCCTTATCCAACAGGTTGTTACAGGGAAACATTTCAATGTTTCTCACAACTCAGGGGCCAGTTAGAAAAGGCACCATCCCACTGACTGTATCCATCACTTCCATTTGTAAACAATAAAAATGTTTATTAAAGCGGGCCGAGCAGCAGAGTGACCGATGTTGTTGTGTGTCTGTGTGTTGGAGATGCTGAACTGGAGAGAGACAGGCCCAGGCCTAGGTCTTGGGCCTCAGGGAAGGGAAGGGGACCGGGCCCTGAGCTCAGGAGCTGGGTTTAACTCCCTCTGTCCCCCCACTCCAACTTGGCCTCCCCTTTTCCTCTCCGCCACTCTTTCTCCTCAAATCGATCCCCCTCTCTCTCCCACACACCGCCAAACCAGGTTTCCCCACCTGCCTCCACTATTTCGCCTTCCCATCCCCCTTTCTCTCTCATCGTCGTCTCTGTCTCCCTCCCGCAATTACAACTCTACCCCAGTTTCCCTTCCTCCCACATCTCACCCCCACCCCCCACATGCAGCCTCACCCCCAAATACCCCCAAACTCTGGGTCAGAGGGAGAGCGAAGGACCAGGGAGACAGAGTGTGTCCGAGAGGGAGGGATAAAGGGACAGGACGGAGAGAGATTCAGTCAAAGAGAAACAGAGGAAGGGCGGTCGAGAGTGAGAGAAAGTGGAGAGAGAGTGAAGGAGCAGGTAAAGGGAGAAGGGGGAGCGAGAGAGAGATATGGGTGGAGATAATGAGAGAGAGGAGTGAGAGAGTGGAGTGGGGGAGAGAAAGAGGGAGACTGAGAGAGGGGCAGGAGAGATCGGGAGGAGAGACAGAGAGAAAAGGAGAGAGGGCAGAGAGAGAGAATGAGGGGGCAAGTGAGCGAGGAGGCGAGAGAGAGACAGCGGATGAGAGATGGGGGTCAAGAGAAAGCGAGATGGTTAGAGAGAGAGGGATGGGAAGAGAGAGAGAGAGAGAGAGAGAGGTGGGAAGAGACAGAGCGTTGAGAGAGAGAGGGAGGTGAGCGAGAGAGCAGAGAGGCCGAGATCGAGAGAGAGAGATGGTGAGAGAGAGGAAGGGCACAAGAGAGAGAGTAGTGTGTGAGAGTGGAGTCGAAAGGAATGTGGGACAGAGAGGGTGAGAGCGAGAGCGAGCAAGAGGGAGCAAGAGAGGGAGAGGCAGAAAAAGAGGGAGAGTGACAGAACGGGAGGGAGGGTGGGAGGAAAAGGGCAAGAAACAGAAGTGGGGACCGCGCACGCGGGAGTTAGAGATGGTGTGAGAGAGGAGAGGGCGAGAGAGAGGGGAAGGCGAGAGAGATCAGAGGGCTAGAGAGAGGGGAAGGCCAGTGAGAGGTGAGGGCGAGGGGAGGAAGAGAGAGATGGGAGGGCGAGAGAGGGGAGGGGTAGAGGAGGGAGGGAGACAGGAAGGCGAGAGAGAGGGGAGGGTGAGAGAGAGGGGACGACTATTGGGGGAAGGCGAGAGCGGGGGAGATAGAGGAGTGCGCGAGAGAGGGGAGGTTGAGAGAGAGGGGAACGCGAGAGAGAGGTGAGGACTAGGGGGGAGGGGGAGAGAATGGGAGAGAGACAGATGGGAAGGCAGGCGAGGGTAAGGCAAGAGAGAAGAGGCCGAGAGAGAGGGGAAGGCGAGAGAGATGAGAGGGAGAGAGATGGGAGGGCGAGAGTGGGTATGGCGAGAGAGAGGGAGGCGAGAGAGAGGGGAGTGCGAGAGGGAGGGAAGGGCGAGACAGGGGAGGTGGATACAGAGGGGAGGGCAAGAGAGTGGGAGGGCGAGAGAGGGAGTTGGATGAGAGTGGGGGAGGGTGAGAGAGAGGGGAGGGCGAGACAGGGGTAGGGGAGAGAGAGGGGAGGCGAGAGAGGGGAGGAGAGAGAGTTGGAGGAGGAGAGAGAGCGTAAGGGAGAGAGAGGGGAGAGCGAGAGAGAGGGAGGGAGAGAGAGGGAGAGGATGAGAGATGGGAGCGCGAGTGAGTGGAGAGCGAGAGAGGGGAGGGCGTGAGAGGGGAGGGCGAGACTGATGGGAGAGGGAGATAGGGGAGGGCGAGAGAGGGGAGGGTGAGAGTGGGAATGGCGAGAAAGGGGAGGGCGCAAGAGGGTTGGGCAAGATAGGGGAGGGCGAGAGGGGGGAGGACGAGAGAGGGGAGGACGAGAGAGAGGAGAGTGGAGAGAACGGAGGTGGGTGAGAGGGGAGGATGAGAGAGGGGACGGAGAGAGAGGGGAGGGAGAGAGACGGGAGGGATAGAAAGGGGTTTGCGGGAGAGTGGGGAGGGCGAGAGTGGGGGGAGGGCAAGAGAAGGGAGCGAGAGCGAGGGGAGGGAGCGAGAGGGGATGGAGAGAGAAAGGGAGAATGGGGACGAGAGAGAGGGGCCGAGACAGAGTGGACTAGAGAGAGGGTGCAGAGAAAGTGTGTGGAGAGCGAGAGGGTGGAGAGATAGGCGGAGAGACAGGATAGAGAGGAGGGGAGAGAGGGGGGGAGGGGAGAGAGAGAAGGGAAAGGAGAGAGGATGAGAGAGTAGGGGAGATAGAGAATGAGCGAGAAGGGAGGGAAAGGGGACGATTGAGGGGTACGTGAGAGAGGTGCCGGGAGAGAGAGGGTGGAGAGAGAGGAGGACAGAGGAAGGGGGCAAAGAGATTTGCAAGATATAGAGGGGGAGAGAGAGGGGAGAGAGACATGAGGAGAAAGAGAGGGGGAGAGAGAGGGAGAGAGAGGAGGAGAATGACAGGGGCGAGAGAGGGTAGAGAGAGGGGGAGAGATGGGAGAGAAAGAGGGGGAAAGAGAGGGGGCAGAGAGAGGGGGAGGGAGAAGCAGTACAGTGAGAGGGCGAGAGTGAGGTGACGAGAGAGAGTGAACGAGACAGGGGGAGAGAGAAGGGTAGAGACAGGAGGACAGAGCGGGCGGAGAGAGAGGGCGCAAGAGATGGGGAGGGGGAAGAGAGAGCTGGGAGAGAGAGGGGGAGATAGAGGTGGACAGAGAGGGGGTGAGAGAGGTGGGAGGGAGGTGGAGAGAGAGTGGCGAGAGAGAGCTGGGGGAGAAAGATAGGGGAGAGGGGGAGAGAGAGAGGAGGGGAGAGAGAGGCGGAGAGAGTGAAAGGAGAGCGAGGGGGGAGAGCGAGGGGAGCAGAGCAAGGGGGGGGCGAGAGAGGGGAGGTGGAGAGGAGACGAGAGAGAGGGGACGAGAGAGAGGTGACGGGAGAGAGTGGTTGGAGAGAGAGGGGGACAGGGAAAGGGGGCAGAGAGAGTGGAAAAGAGAGGGGGAGAGAGGGGGAGAGAGGGGGAAGAAAAAGTGGGGTAGAGAGAGGGGAGAGAGATGGAGGGGAGAGAGAGAGGGGGACAGAGAAAGGGGGTGGGAGAGGAGACGAGAGAGATTCGACGAGAAACGTGTGGAGAGGGAGGAGAGAGACAGAGGCGAGAGAGAGGGGGGAGACAGAGAGAGGGGGTGAAAGACGAGGGGGGAGGAAGAGGGGACGAGAGAAATGGGACGAGAGAGAGAGTGGCAAGAGAGGTGGAGAGAGAGAGGGGGAGGGAGAGGGGAGACTGAGGGGACGAGATAGTGGGGCGAGACAGAGCGGGACAGAGAGATGGGGACAGAGAGAGGGGAACAGAGAGAAGACGAGAACGAGAGAGGGAGGGGGCAGAGAGAGAGGTGGGGAGAGTGGGGGAGAGAGACAGGTGGGAGAGAGGGCGTGGAGAGAGATGGGGAGAGAGGAGGTAGGGGAGAGAGATGGGTATGGAGAAGGGGATAGAGAGGGGGAGAGAGAGGGGAGAGAGAGGGGATGTGGGAGGGTACGAGAGAGAGAGGACCCGACAGAGGTTGGAGAGAGAGAGGGTGAAGTGAGAGGGTTGGACAGAGGGGACGAGAGATTGGACAGAGAGGGGGAGAGAGAGAAGGGCAGGGAGAGAGGGGAGCGAGGGGGGAGAGGGGAGGGCAAGGGGACGAGAGAGAGGGGACGAGAGGGAGGTGACGGGAGAGAGCGTTTGGTTATAGAGGGGGACAGAGAATGTGGGCAGAGAGAGGGGAAGGTAAAGAGGGGGAGAAAGAGAGGGGGAGAGAGGGAGAGAGAGGGGGAGAGAGCTGGGGGAGAGAGAGGAGAGAGAGAGAGGAGAGAGAGATGTGTACTGACAGACGGCAAGAGGAGGGGCGACACAGAGCAGGCAGAGTGAGGAATACAGAGAGGGGAACAGAGAGGCGGGAGAGTGAGGGGGAGAGATAGGGGAGAGATGGGGAGAGCGAGGTGGGGGTAGAAGGGGAGAGAGACAGTTGGGAGAGAGGGAGGGGTAGAGAATGTAGGGGAGCGAGAGGGGGAGAGAGAGTGGAGAGAGACGGGAGCAGACCAAGAGGGGTGCGAAAGAGGGGAGTGAGAGGGGGAAGAGAGAGAGAGGAGACGAGAGAGAGCGGGGAAGAGAGAGAGGTAACTGGAGCGAGAGGGGGATAGAGAAAGGGGGCAGAGAGAGGGGAAGAGAGAGGGGGAGAAAGAGAGGGAGAGAGAGAGAAAGAGAGAGAGAGAGGGAGAGAGAGGGGTCAGTGAGGGGGAGGGAGAGGGGACGAGAGAGATTGGACGACAGACGTGTAGAGAGAGAGGAGAGAGTGAGAGGCGAGAGAGAGGGGAGGGAGAGATAGGAACAGAGAAAGAGGAAAGAGAGGACGAGAGAGAGGAGGAGAGGGGGCACAGAGAGAGGGGAGAGAGAGGTGGGGGAGAGTGGGGGAGAGAGCAGGGAGAGAGTGCATGGAGAGAGATGGGGAGAGAGGGGGAATCGGGAGAGAAAGGAGGACAGAGAGGGGGAGAGAGACAGAGAGGGACAGAGATAGGGGGAGAGAGAGTGGAGAGAGACAGGAGCAGACCAAGTGGGGGTGGGGGGCGAAAGGGGGAAGTGAGAATGGGAAGAGAGGAGATGAGAGAGATAGAGTGGACAAGAGAGAGAGGTAACTGGAGCGAGAGGGGGACAGAGAATGGGCGCAGAGAGAGGGGAAGAGAGAGGGGTAAAAAGAGAGGGAGAGAGAGAGAGAGGGAGAGAGAGGGGGACAGTGAGAGTGGGAGGGAGAGGTGACGAGAGAGATTGGACGAGAGACGTGTAGAGAGAGAGGAGAGAGAGAGGCGAGAGAGGGGTGGGAGAGAGGGGAACAGAGAAATGGCGTGAGAGAGGGGAAGAGAGGGGGTGAGGGGGCACAGAGAGGGGGGAGAGAGAGGTTGGAGAGAGTGGGGGAGAGAGAGCAGGGACAGAGTGCATGGATAGAGATGGGGAGAGAGAGGGGAATCGTGAGAGAGAGGAGGATATAGAGGGGGAGAGAGACAGAGAGGGGGAGATAGAGAGGGGATGAGAGAGGGTACGAGAGAGAGGGGACACACGAGAGGTGGAGAGAGAGGGTGGAGAGAGAGGGGGTGTAGAGACGGGGCGACAGAGTGGACAGAGAGGGTGGGAGACAGAAGTGGGGAGAGAGGGGAGAGAGAGAGATTGGGAGAGAGAAGGAGAGAGAGGGAGAGAGAGGGGAAAAGAGAGGGGTGAGAGAGAGGGGGAGAGAGACGTTGAGAGCATGAGGGGGGAGAGAGGGGGACAGAGAGGGTGACAGTGAGACGGGGACAGAGAGAGGGGACAAGAGAGTGTGGACAAGAGAGAGAGGATGGAGAGAGAGGATGGAGAGCGATGGAGGAGAGAGAGAGGGAGAGTGAGAGAGAGAGGGAGAGGCGGGAGAGAGAGGAGGCCAGAGAGCAGAGAGAGAGGGGCGAGAGAGAGGAGATGAGAGAGAGGTGGAGAGAGAGAGGGAGAGACAGAGTGGATGAGAGAGAGGTGACGGGAGAGAGGGGGTGGAGAGCGAGGGGGACAGAGAAAGGGCAGAGAGAGGGGAAGATAGAGAGGGGGAGAGAGGGAGAGAGAGAGGGGAGAAAGAAAGGGGGCGAGAGTGGGGGAGAGAGAGGGGAGAGAGAGATGGGAGAGAGACGGAGAGAGAGGGGGGACAGAGAGTTGGGGAGGGAGATGGGACGAGAGAGATTGAACGAGAGCGCTGTGGAGAGAACGAGGCGAGGGAGAGAGAGGGGAGAGAGAGAGGGGGACAGAGAGATGGAGAGAAAGACGAGAGAGGAGAGAGTGAGATGCGAGAGAGAGAGGGGAGCGAGAGGGGAGAGAGAGAGGGTTCCAGAGAGAGGGAGAGAAAGACGAGAGAGGGGGGAGTGGAGACGAGAGAGATGGAACGAGAGAGAGAGGGAAGAGAGAGAGAGGTTGGAGAGAGGGGGAGGGAGAGAGAGGGGGAGAGAGGCGGGACAGAGGGAGGGGAGACAGATCGAAAAGGAGAGAAGGGGAGAGAGAGGGAGACACTGAGGAGAAGAGATAGAGTGGTGAAACAGGGGGACAGTGAGAGCGGGACAGAGAGGGGAACAGAGAGAGGGAGAGAGAGAATGGTGAGACGGGGACTGAGAGTGGGGCAGACAGAGGAGGAGAGAGTTGGGGAGGCAGAGGATGGGGGGAGAGGGTGGAAAGTGACGGGGAGAGAGGGGCGAGAGGGGGAGAGAGGGGATCGAGAGTTGGAGAGAGATGGATGAGAGAGGGATGAGAGAGTGGGGACGAGAGAGAAGGTGGAGTGCGAGAGGATAGAGAGAGAGGTGGTGGAGAGAGGGGGAGAGTGGACAGAGAGGGGAAGAGAGAGACGGGAGAGAGAGAGAGAGAAAGAAGGGGAGAGAGGGGTAGAGATGGGGAGCGAGACAAGGAGAGGGGGAGAGAGAGTTGTGAGAGAGAGAGGGTAAGACAGAATGAGGGAGAGCGATGGGGAGAGAGAGACGTGGAGAGAGAGGTGGAGGGGGGTCAGAGTGATGGGGGGAGAGAGGGAACGACAGAGTGGGGACAAGAGAGGGGACGAGAGAGCGGACACGAGAGAGTGGGTGGAGATAGAGAGGGTGGAGACAGAGAGTGTGGAGAGTGATAGGGTGGAGAGACAGAGGGTGGAGAGATAGAGAGAGGAGTCGAGAGAGGGGAGAGAGAGTGGGGCGAGAGCGAAGGTAGAGATAGAGATGACGAGAGAGAGGGGATAAGAGAGGAGAGAGAGGGGAGGGGGGACACAGAGAGGGGAGACAGAGCGAAGGGGAGAGAGAAAGGGGGAAAGAGAGGAGGAGAGAGAGGTGAAGAGAGGGGGACAGAGTGAGGGGGAGAGGGAGGGGATGAGAGAGAGGGGACAAGAGAGAAAGTGTGGAGACAGAGACGGTGCAGAGCGTTAGGGTGGAGAGACAGAGGGTGGAGACAGAGAGAGAGAGAGACAGAAGAGAGATAGGAGGCGACAGAGGAGAGAGAGTGGGGCAAGCGAGAGGGTGGAGAGAGAGGGGACGAGAGAGAGGGGACGGGAGAGGGAGAGAGCGAGAAGGGGAGAGAGAGGGTGACAGAGACGGGGGAGAGAAAGGGGACGAGTGAGAGGGGACGAGAGAGAGTGTGGAGAGAGAGGGTGGAGATAGAGAGGGTAGAGAGGGAGGGACATGAGAGGTGGGAGCAGACCAAGTGGGGTCGAGAGAGGGGAGAGAAAGGCGAAAGAGAGGGAGAGGGCGAGAGAGGGGCGAGAGAGTGGGGGGAGAGACGGAAGAGAGATTGGACGAGAGAGAGAGGCGATGAGAGTGAGGCGATGAGAGCGAGGGGAGAGAGAGAGGGGGTCAGTGAGAGGGGGAGAAAGAGGGGGAGAGAGAGGGGAGAGAGGGGGATAAGTCAGAGGGGACGAGAGAGAGTGGACAAGAGAGAGGGGAGAGGGAGAGGTGGACAGAGAGGGGGCAGAGAGCGATGGGGCCAGAGAGAGTGGGACAGATAGAGGGAGAGAGAGGGAACAATAGAGAGGGGAAGAGAGAGAGGGGAGTGAGAGGAAGATAGAGGGGGCGAGAGAGTGGGACGAGAGAGGGGGAGAGAGAATGGGCCAAGAGAGAGGCTGGACAGAGAGGGGACGAGAGAGGGGGAGAGAGAGAGGGTGAAGAGGGAGGGGCGTGAGAGAGGGGAGCAGAGCAAGGGAGAGAGAGGGGGAAGAGAAAGGGGAAGAGAGAGGGGACGAGTGACAGAAGACGAGGGAGAAAGGGGGAGAGAAGGGGGCGAGAGAGGGGATGAGTGAGAAGGGAGAGAGAGGTGGACAGAGAGTATGAGAGAGAGAGAGAGGGCCAGAGAGAGGGGGACCGAGAGAGGGAGAGAGAGGGGACAAGTTAGAGCGAACGACAGAGAGGGGACGAGAGAGAGGGTGGAGAGAGAGAGGGTGGAGAGAGAGTGGGAGAGAGAGGGGATTAGAGACCGGACGAGAGAGGGTGGGAGAGAGAGGGGGGACGAGAAGGATGGGACAAAAGAGAGGGGTTCGAGATATAGGGGACGAGAGAGAGGGGACGAGAGAGGGGGGGAGAGAGGGGGGGAGAGAGTAAGCGGAGAGAGAGTGGGGGGAACAGAGAAAGGGGGAGGGAGAGGGGACGGGAGTGACTGGACGAGAGAGGTGTGGAGAGAGAGAGGAGAGCCAGAGAGGAGAGAGAGGAGGGGAAGAGAGATGGGGACACAGAAAGTGAGAGAAAGACGAGAGAGGCGAGCAGGGTGAGGGGGCTAGAAAGATGGGACGAGAGGGAGAGAGCGGAGAGAGAGAGAGTGCAGAGAACGAGGGTTCAGAGAGAGAGAGCGTGGAGAGAGAGGGTGGAGTGAGAGAGGGGAGAGATTGGGAGCGAGAGAGGGGGCAGAGATAGGGGAGACAGAGCGAGGGGGAGATAGAGGGGGGAGAGGGGGGAACTGAGGGGACGAGATAGAGAGCCGAGACAAAGGGGGACAGAGCGAGTTGGCCAGAGAGAGGGGGACAGAGAGGGGAACAGAGAGAGGGGGAGAGAGAGATGGAGAGGGGGGAACAGAGTGAAGGGGAGAGAGAGGGGGAGAGAGTGGGGGAGAGAGAAAGTGAGAGAGAGGGTGGAGAGAGATGGGGAGAGAGGGGGAGAGAGAGGAGGAGAGAGTCGGGGAGAGAGGGGGTGAAAGAGAGAGGGGGACAGAGAGAGGGGACAGAGAGAGTGTGAGAGAGAGGGGGCGAGAGAGAGAGTGGAGAGAGAAAGGGTGGAGACAGAGAGTGTGGAGAGTGATAGGGTGGATAGAGAGAGGGTGGAGAGAGAGGGGGAAGAGAGATTGATGGAGAGAGAGGGGAGAGAGAGAGGGGAGAGAGGGGGCAAAGAGAGGGGTAGAGAGAAGAATGAGAGAGTGGGGGAGAGAGGATGGAGAGAAAGTGGACGAGAGGGAGGGGATGAGAGAGAGGGGACGAGAGAGAGGAGAGAGAGAAGGGGAAGTGAGAGGGGAGAATGGGGAGAGAGGGGGTAAGAGATGGGTAGAGAGAGGAGGAAGGGGAGAGAGTGGGTTTGAGTGAGAGGGGACAAAACAGAAGGGAGAGAGTGAGAGAGATGGTCAGATAGGGGGAGAGCGAGGGAGGCAGAGAGAGGTGGACAGAGCGAGGGAGAGAGAGAGACTGGACAAGAGAGAGGGGACAAGATAGAGGGGACAAGAGAGAGGGGACGAGAGAGGGGGTATGAGAGAGAGGCGAGAAGAGAGGAGGAGAGGGAGAGGGTGAAGAGAAATAGGGTGGAGAGGGAGGGGCGTGAGAGAGGGCAGCAGAGCAAGGGGGTGAGGGAGGGGAGAGAGAGATGGGGCACGAGAGAGAGAGGTGAGAGAGAGAGGGGAGAGAGGGAGGGGGAGTGACAGGGATGAGTGAGAGGGAACGATAGAGAAAGTGGAGAGAGAGAGGTTGGAGAGAGGATAGAGAGGGAGGGGCGTGATGAAGGGGAGCAGAGCAATGATGGAGAGAAAGGAGGGAGAGGGGACGAGAGAGAGGGGACGAGAGAGATGGTGGAGAGAAAAAGGATGGATAGAGAGATGGTAGAGAGTGGGGAGAGAAAGTGGGAGAGAGGTAGAGAGAGAGGTGGAGAGAAAGTGGGAGAGACAGTGGGAGAGAGAGGAGAGAGAGGGGGGAGAGAAAGAGAGAGAGGGCGAGAGAAAGAGGTGGAGAGAGAGGGGGAGAGAGGGGGAGACAGATGGGAAGTGTGAGAGGAGACTAGAAAGACGGGGAGAGAGAGTGGGAGAAGACAGTGGAAAAGAGAGGGGCAGAGGGAGGTCGACAGAGTGAGGGGGAGAGTGAGTGGACGAGAGAGATCGGACGACAGTGAGGAACGACAGAGAACGGGAGAGTGAGAAGGGGAATGAGACAGCAGGGGGGAAGATAGAGAGGTTGGAGAGAGAGTGGGAGAGAGGGGGCATAAAGGGGGGCGAGAGAGTGGGAGAGACGGGGGCTGAGATAGACGAAGAGAGAGGGGGTGGATGATAGAGGGGGAGGGGGAGAGGACAAGAGAGAGGAGACGAGATAGAGGGGACGAGAGAGAAGGGACGAGTAGAGGGGGAGAGAGAGGGTAGAGAGTGTGGGAGAGGGAGAAGAGATCGGGGAGAGAGGGGGACGAGAGAGAGAGGGGAGAGAGAGCGGAACAGTGAGGGGGTACAGAGAGAGGGTACAGAGAGAGGGGGTTAGAGAGAGGGGGACAGAGTGGGGACTAGAGAGCGGGCGACAGAGAGAGTGGAGAGAGAGAGGGAGAGAGGGGGAGAGAGGGGGGAAAGAGTGGGGGAGAGAGAGGGGACGAGAGAGAAAGGGTGGAGAGAGAGGGTCGAGAGAGGGTTAAGGGAGAGAGGGTGGAGAGAGAGATGGTGGAGAGAGATGAGGAGAGAGTGAGCGGAGAGAGGAGAGAGAGAGGGGAGAGGGGGCGAGAGAGTGGAGAGTGAGAGGGGAGAGAGAGGGCGAGAGAGATAGAGAGATTGGGGATCGAAAGGGGGACGAGAGAGAGAAGGGAGAGAGATGGAAAGATTGAGATGGGGACAGAGAGAGGGGGACAGAGAGGGGGACAGAGAGGTGGGCAGAGAGAGATGGGAGGGCGAGAGAGGGGAACGCAATAGAGGGGAGGGCAAGAGAGGGGAGCGCCAGTCAGGGGAGGGTGAGTGAGTGGAGGGCGAGTGAGGGTTGGGGGTGTGAAGGTGGAGAGAGGAGGTGAGAGAGAGCGGGGAGTGAGAAGGAAGACAGCGTGGGAGAGAGAGAGGAGAGAGAGGGGAGAGTGTGGAAGAGCGATTCTGGTCGAGAGAGGGGCAAGAGAGAGAGGGTAGAGAGAGAGCAGAGAGCGAGGTGGGAAAGAGAGGGCGAGAGAGGGGGGCGAGAGTGAGAGAGGGGCGAGTGAGGTGAAGAGAGAAAGGAGAGAGAGTGTGAAGGGGACAGAGAGAGGAGGAGAGTGAGGGGGGAGAGAGAGAGAGGATAGAGAGACGGGGAGAGAGAGGTAGGAGAGAGAGGCAGGGAGAGAGGGGTGAGAGTGAGAGAGAGGAGAGAGAAGGGGAGAGAGAGAGGGTTAGCTAGTCAGATGGGGAGAGAGCGGGAGAGATGGTGTGAGGGGGAGGGAGAGAAGGGGAGGGAGGGAGAGAGAGAGGAGGTGGACAGAGAGTGAGGGGGAGAGAAAAGACGAGAGTGCGAGGGGGAGGGAGAGGGGGAGGGAGAGAGGGGGGAGATAGTGAGATGGGAGTGAGAGAGAGGTGGAGAGACAGGGGAGCGAGAGGGAGAGAGAGTGATGGGGAATGAGAAAGGCGAGAGATGACAGCGATGGTGGGAGAGAGTGAGATGGGGAGAGACAGAGAGAGGGAGAGAGAAAGGGAGAGAGAGGGTGGTGGAGAGAGAGAGAGAGTGGACCGAGAGAGAGAGTGAAATAGGGGGGCGAGAGAGCACAGAGAGAAGGGGTAGAGTGTGAGAGGGGGGCGGGAGAGAGGGGAGAGAGGGGGAGAGACAGGGGAAAAGAGCGCGGACTAGAGCGAGGAATGAAGAAAGAAGTAACGAGAGAGTGGGGACGAGAGAGATAGGGTGGAGTGAGAGAGGGCGGAGAGTGAGAGGGTGGGGAGAGAGGGAGTGGGGAGGTGGAGAGAGAGAGGGCGGAGAGAGTGGGGGTGTGAGAGAAAGGGGAGAGAAAAGTGGAGAGGGAAAGAGGGGGTGAGAGAGGTGAGAGAGAGAGAGTGGAGAGGGAGTGGGGGAGAGAGTGGGGACGAGACAGAGAGGGTGGAGAGAGATGATGGAGAGAGAGTGGGTGCTGAGAGAGAGGGTGGAGAGAGGGGATTAGTGAGGAAAGAGAGCGGCAGAGAGGGAGGGGAGAGAGTGGTGAACAGAGGCGTGAGAGATAGAAGTGGAGAGTGAGGGGGGAGAGGGGGGAGGGAGAGGAGGAGAGAGGGGCAGAGAGTGGGGGTAAAGAGAGGGATGAGGGAGGGGTAGAGAGAAGTGGAGAGAGGGTGTAGAGGGAGTGGGTAGAGAGAGGGGACAAGACTGAGGGGAAGAGGGAGAGGGGACGAGAGAGAGGGGAAGAGAGAGAGGGTGGAGTGACAGAGGGTGGAGAAAGAGAGCGTAGAAGGACAGGGGGTTGAGAGGGGGAGAGAGAGTGGAGAGAGAGAGAGTGAAGAGAGGGGAGTGGAGAGAGAGAGGGAGACAGAGAGTGGGGAGAGAGGCGACGAGATGGAGGGGACTTGAGAGAGGGGATGAGAGAGGCAACGAGGGAGAGGGGGAAAAAGAGGGGGAGAGAGAGGCCGAGAGAGAGTGGGGAGAGAGAGAGGAGAGAGTAAGGGGGCGGGGGAAAGCGAGGACAGAGAGAGGGGGAGAGAGAAATGGGAGAGAGGGGAAAGAGAGGGATGGGAGAGAGAGAGGGGAAAGAGAAGTGGAAGGAGAGAGTGGGGAGAGATGGGTGAGAGAGAGAGGACAGAGAGTGGATGAGAGAGAAATGGCGGTTGCGAAGAGAGAGAGAGAGATGGGTGAGAGAGAGGAGGAAGAGAGATGGGGACAGAGAGAGGGAGTGAAAGAGGGGTAGAGAGAGAGGGTAGAGAGAGGGAGGGTGGAAAGAGAGTGGAGTGAGAGTGGGAGGGATAAGTGAGAGAGAGATGGGGAGAGAGGGGGAGAGAGAAGTGGAGATAGAGAGGGGGAGAGAGAGTAGAGAGAGGGTGAGAGAGAAAGAGGGGGAGATAGAGAGAGCGCGAGAGGGTGAGAGAGAGGCGAGAGAGAGGGGGAGAGAGAGAATGGGAGGGAGGTAGTGGGAGAGAGGGTGGGGAGGGAGATTGGAGTGAGAGAGGGGAGAGAGAGGGAACGTGAGAGAGGGAAATAGAGAAAATTGACGAGAGAGGAGAGAGAGTGGTCAGGGAGAAGGGGTCAGTGAGAGGGGAACAGAGAGAGGGGTGGGAGAGAGTGGGGTGGGAGAGAGATGGTTGGGAGAGTGAGGGTTGGGTCAGTGAAGTAGGGGGAAGGCCAGATGGGGAGGTCGAGAGAGGTGAGGGCGAGAGAGTGGAGGGCGAGTCAGGGAGGGCGAGTGAGGAGATGCGAGTGAGGGTTGGGAGAGTGTAGGTGGATAGAGGGGGAGTGAGAGGGTGGGAGAAAGAGAGTAGAGAGAAGGGGAGAGAGAGGAGAGAGGATCGAGAGAGGGAGAGAGGGGGGAGAGAGGGGGAGATAGTAAGATGGGGAGAGATTGAGTGATGGGGCGAGAGAGAAGGGGGAGAGAGGGGCGCAAGAGAGAAAGAGATTGAGTGGCGAGAACTGACAGAGGGAAGGGGAGAGAGTGGGGGAGATAGACAGGGGAGAAAGAGGGGAAGAGAGAGAGGAGAGGGAGAGAGAGGGGGAGAGTGAGGGGGAGAGATAGGGGCGAGAGACTACAGAGATGGTGGGAGAGAGTGAGAGGGGAGAGACAGAGAAATAGGGAGAGAGACTGAGAGAGAGAGGAGAGGGAGATAGATAGAGGGGCGAGAGAGGACAGAGAGAAGCGGTAGATAGTGAGGGTGGTGAGAGAGAGGGGAGGGAGAGAGGGGTAGAGAGAGACAGAGACGAGAGAGAGCGGGAGGGGGGAGACAGAAAGGGATGGGAGAGGGCGAGAGAGAGAGGGGTGGGAGAGAGAGGGTTGGGGAGTGAGGGTTGGGAGAGTGAAGGGAAAGAGAGTGTGGCAGAGACGGGGAAGAAAGCGAGGAGTGGGAGAGTTGGTGATGGGAGAGAGGCGTGGGAGAGAGTGCGTTGGGAGAGTGAGGGTTGGGAGAGTGAAGTGGGAGAGACAGGAGATAGAAGACAAGGCGGACGAGAGAGGGGAGGGCGAGTGGGGGAGTGCGAGAGTGGGGAGGGCAAAAGTAGGGAGGGAGAGAGAGAGAGGGGAGTGCGAGAGATGGGAGGGCGAGGGAGCGAGAAACAGAGAGAGAGTTAGAGTGAGACAAGAGAGAAGAGGGGAGACAGGGTGGGAGCACTGAGAGAGAGGGAGCGAGAGACGGAGACACAGACAAGAGACAGAGAGAGTGAGAGAGAGAAGGAGAGAGCACGAGCGAGAGAGACCGAGAGAGACATTGAGATGAGCGAGAGAGGGGAGCAAGATAGAGATCAAGATGGACAAAGGGAGAGAGCGAGAGAGAGAGAGAAAGCGTGAGAGTGCAAAAGAGGATGAGACAGCGCGAGAGAGCAAGGGGAAGAGTGAGAGAGAGGATGCGAGTGAGATCAAGAGAGGGGGAACAGAGAGACGGATAGAGAGAGAGTGTGAGAGAGGGAGAGCAAGAGAGAGAGGGAGCAAGTGAGAGACAGAGGGATGAAGAGAGAGCGAGACAGAGGAGGCGAGAGAAGGAGGGAGAGCTGTGAGAGACAGACAGACAGTGAGAGAGAGAGAGAGAGAGGTGAAGCACGAGCGAGAGAGGGGTCGAGAGATAGAGGACGAGAGAGGAGGGAGAGGGGGGAGAGAGAGAGGGCGAGAGAGAGAATGAGGGAGAGAGTGAGAGACAGAGCGAGGAGAGAGAGGGGGAGAGAGAGAGGAGAGAGAGAGTATGGAGAGGGGGATGAGAGAGAGGGGACAAGAGAGTGGATGAGAGAGAGGGGCGAGAGAGGACAGAGAGACTGGGGCAAGCGTAAGAGGGGAGAGAGAGGGAAGTGAAAGTCTTAGAGGGAGAGGTGTGGGAGAGAGAGGGGTGGGTGAGAGAGAGGTGAGAGAGAACTGAGAGAGAAAGAGAGGAGTGAAGGGGATAGAGAGGGGATGGAGAGGGGGGGAGTGAGGAAGGGAGGAGGAGAGAGAAAGAAAGGGGTGGTAGAGATAGGCGTGGGAGCGAGAGATGGAGAGGGGGAAGAGAGAGAGGGAAGGAGAAAGAGGGAGAGGGGGGAGAGAAAGTGAGAGAGGTAGGGGAGAGAGTGGAGAAAAAGAGGGGAGAGAGACTGGGGAAGAGAGAGGGCGAGAGGAAGAGGGGAGGGCGAGAGAGAGGGGAGGGCGAGAGGGAGGGGCTGGGGAGAGAGCGAGGGGAGGGAGACAGTGAGGGGAGAATGAGAGACAGGCAAGGGTGAGAAGGGGAGGGCGAGAGATGGAAGGGCGAGAAGCGGTGGGAGAGAGAGGGGAGGGAGAAAGAGGGGAGGTAGAGAGAGCGGGCAGCGAGAGAGAGGGGAGGGCGAGAGAGAGGGGAGACCAAGAGAGGGGGGAGGGTGAGAGTGGGGAGGGCGAGAAGGGGAGGGAGAGAGAGACGGAGGGAGAGCGCGGGGAGGGAGAGAGACGCGAGGAAGAGAGAAGGAAGGGGAGGACAATAGAGAGGGAAGGGAGAGAGGGAATCGAGAGAGAGGGGAGATCGAGAGAGGGGAGAGCGAGAGAGAGGGGATAGCGAGAGAAAGGGATAGAGAGAGTTGTAGAGAGGGAGAGAGGGGAGGGAGAGAGAAGGGAAGGAAAGGCGAGAGAGAGCGAAGGGAGATAGAGGGGAGAGACAAAGGGACAGAGCGAGAGTGGGAGAGAGGGAGAGCAAGCGAGAGAGGAGGCGAGTGAGAGACAGAGGAATGAGAGAGAGAGAAGGAAACGTAAGACAGAGAGAGAGAGGAGGCGAGAGAGGGAGGGTGAACTGTGAGATACAGGGAGACAGTGAGAGAGAGAAAAATGGAGCACGAGCAAGAGAGGGGATGAGAGAGAGGGGACGAGGGAGAGGGAGAGAGGTGGAGAGAGAGGATGAGAGACAGGGTAGAGAGAGAGGATGAGGGAGAGGGGATGAGGGAGTGGATGAGAGAGGGGGCATGAGAGAGTGAGAGTAGAGAGAGGGCAGAGAGACAGAGGGGGAAGAGTGAGAGGGGAGAGCGAGGGGAGAGAAAGGGGAAGAGAGATAGGGGTGGGAGAGAGGGGAGAGAATGGGGAGAGATTGGGGTGAGGGAGTGAGGGGGGAATGATAGAGGGGTGGGAGAGAGGGGTGACTGAGACAGGGGTGAGTGAGAGCGGGTGAGAAAGAGAGAAGTGAGAGTGGGAGAGAGAGGTGATAGAGAGAGGGGGTAGAGAGGGAGTTGAGTGAGGGAGTTGAGAGAGACAGAATAGAGAGGGTGAGAAAGAGAGGGCAGAGAGAGCGCGGGGAAGAGAGAGTAGGGGGAGACAGAGGGAGGGAGGGAGAGAGAGGGAGGGAGGGAGAGAGAAAGTGGTGGGAGAGAGAGGGGTGGGAGAGGAAGGGGAGGGAGAGAGAGGGGAAGAGAGAGGGAGATAGAGAGGAAGAGAGAGGAAGAGAGCGAGAGAGGGGGAGACAGAGGGGGTAGAGAGAGTGAGGGGGAAGAGAGAGGTGGAACAGAGAGGAGTGACGAGAGAGGGGGAAGAGAGAGGGGAAGAGAGAGAGGGGTAAGAGAGAGAGTGGGGTAAAGAGAGAGGGTGAGAGAGGGGAGGGCGAGAAAGAGGGGATGGCGAGAGAGAGGGGGACAGAGAGAAGGATAGGGAGAGAGAGGGAGAGAGGGAGAGCAAGAGAGAGGAGGCGAGTGAGAGATCGAGGGATTTAAGAGAGAAGGGCACGGAAGAGAGCGAGAGAGACGGGAGAATGAGAGAGAGGGGAGGGCGAGACAGGGGAGGGAGAGACAGGGGCTGGAGAGAGAAGGGTGGGGAGGACGAGAGAGAGGGGAGAGAGAGAGAGAGGGGAGAGAGAGGGAGGGGAGGGCGAGAGAGGGGAGAGCGTGAGAGGGAAGAGCGAGAGAGAAGGGATAGCGAGAGAAAGGGATAGCGAGAGAGTGGGAGAGAGGGAGAGCAAGCGAGAGAGGAGGCGAGTGAGAGACAGAGGGATGAGAGAGAGAGGAGGACGCAGAAGAGAGAGAGAGAGACAGAGGAGGCGAGAGTGGAGGGAGAGCTGTGAGAGACAGACAGTGAGTGAGAGAGAGCGATGTAGCACGACCGACAGAGGGGAAAAGATAGAGGGGACGAGGGATGGGGAGAGAGGGGGAGAGAGAGGGGAGAGAGAGGATGGAGGGAGGGGATGAAAGAGAGGGGAAGAGACAGTGGACGAGAGAGACGGTCGAGAGAGGGGCGAGAGAAAGGGGCGAGAGAAAGAGAGAAGGTAGAGAGAGAACAGAGAGACAGAGGGGGAAAGAGTGAGAGGGCAGATAGAGGAAAGAGAAAGGGGGAAGTGAGAGAGGGGTGGGAGAGAGGGGGAGGGAGAGAGAGAGGGGTGAGAGAGTGAGGAGGAGAGATAGAGTGGTGGGTGAGAGGGGTGAGTGAGGGAAGGGTGAGAGAGAGCCGGGAGAGAAAGAGATGCGTGAGAGGGGGAGGGAGGGATAGAGAGAGAGGGGGAGAGAGAGGGAGTTGAGAGAGAGGTAGTTCAGACAGAGGAAATAGAGAGGATGAGAGAGACAGCATGGGAGAGAGGGGGGAGAGAGAGAGCGGGAAGATAGAGAGGAGGAGAGAGAGGTCGGGAGAGAGCGAGAGAGAGGGAGAGAGAGGGGGAGAGAGAGTGGGGAAAAAGAGAGGGGGATAGATAGAGGTTAGGGCGAGAGAATGGGGAGGGCGCGAGAGAGAGGGGATGGCGAGAGAGAGGGGAGGGAGAGAGAAGAGCGGGCGAGATAGATTGGGGATGGCGAGAGAGAGAGAGAGGAGGGCGACAGAGAGGGGAGGACGAGAGAGAGGGAGGGTTGAGAAGTGGTGGGAGAGAGGGGAGGGAGAAAGAGGGGATGGCGAGGGACGGGAGGGCGAGAAGAGCGTGAGAGTGTAAAATAGGGTGAGAGCGCGCGAGAAAGCGAGAGTAAGAGTGAGAGAGAGAGGATGCGAGTGAGATCAAGAGAGGTGGAACAGAGCGAGGGATAGAGATAATTTGGGAGAGCAAGAGAGAGATGAGGCGAGTGAGAGACAGAGGGATGAGAGTGAGAGGACACGGAAGAGAGAGAGAGATGGAGCACAAGTGAGAGAGGGGTCGAGACAGGGGACAAGAGAGGGGGAGAGAGTGGGTGAGAGAGAGGGGGAGAGAGAGCGAGGAGATGGAGACAGGGAGAGAGAGAGGGGAGAGAGAGAGAGGGGTGGAGAGAGGTGATGAGCGAGATGTGAAGAGAGAGTGGACGAGAGAGATGGGCGACAGAGAGGGGTGTGACAGAGGGGCGAGGGAGAGAGAGAGTGGAGACAGAGGGTAGAGAGAGTGAGGGGAGTGAGACAGAGGGGTGTGAGAGAGAGGGGTGGGTGAGAGAGGTGTGAGAGACCGGGGAGAGAATGAGAGGAGAGAGAGGAGGAGGAGAGAGAGAGGATGGAGAGAGAGAGGGATTTGAGAGAGAGGGAGTTGACAGAGGGCTCGAGAGGGTTAGAGAGAAACCGTGGGAGAGAGCGTGGAGAGATAGAGCGGGAAGAGAGAGTGGGAGAGAGAGGGGGAGAGAGAAGGGGGAGGGGGCAAGAGAGAGAGAGGGTGAAGAGAGAGAAGGGGAGAGAGTGTGGGGAAAAGAGAGGGGGAAATAGAGAGGGGATGGAGAAAGAGAGAGGGGAGGACGAGAAGGGGATGGCGAGAGATGGGTGGGTAAGAAGGGGTGGGAGAGAGAGGAGAGGGAGAGAGGGGAAGGAGAGAGGGGAGAGCGAGAGAGGGCAGTTGAGAGAGGAGAGGGCGAGAAGGTGTGGGTGTGAGAAGGGAGGGAGAGAGAGGGGTAGGAGAGAGAGAGGAGAGGGAGAGAGGGGGAGGGAGAGAGACGGGACAGCGAGAGAGAGGAGAGCGCGAGAAAGAGGGGATGGTGAGAGGGGGAGGGCGAGAGAGTGGCGAGGGCGAGAGAGAGAGGAGATGGCGAGAGAGAACAGGGCGACAGAGAGGGGAGTACGAGAGAGGGGAGGGCGAAAGATGCGAGGGTGAGACAGGGAAAGGGGAGAGAGGGGAGGGCGAGAGAGTGGAGGGTGAGAGAGGCGAGGTAGAGAGAGGCGCAGGAGAGAGAGGGGAGGGAGAGAGAGGGGAGAGCGAGAGAGGGGATAGTGAGAGGGGGGTGGGCGAGAGAAGAGAGGGCGAGAGACGGGAGGACGAGAGATAGGGGAGGGGAAATGATAGAGGAGGGCGAGTGATAGGGAAGCGTTAGAGAGGGGAGGGTGAGAGAGAGTGGAGGGAGAGATAGAGGGGAAGGCCACAGAGCGGCGGCCGAGAGAGAGGGAGTGATAGAGGGGAGGGCGAGAGAGAGAGTATGGACAGACAGAAGGCAGCTCGATAGAGTAGAGGGCGAGAGGGGGGAGGTCGAGAGAGGGCAGGGCGAAAGGGAGGAGAGGCAGAGAGAAAGTAGGGAGAGAGCAGCGAGGGGGAGACAGAGGATGGGAGAGAAAGGGATTGCTAGTGAGCAGATGTGGTGAATGAGGGGAGAGAGAGGGGACGGTGAGAGCGTGGAGACGGAGATGGATTGGAGGGTGAGTGAGATGCGAAGGAGAGAGACAGAAGTGGGGAGAGACAGGGACGTCGAGAGGGGGAGTGCAAGATAGGGGAGGGCGAGAAATAGTGGAGGGCAGGGAGAGAAGGGGAGGGGGAGGTGGAGAGAGGAGAGGTCGACAGAGAGGTAAGGGAAGAGAGATGACGGCGAGTGAGGGGGAAGGGCGCGAGATGGGGAGTGCGAGAGATGGGGAAGGCGAAAGATAGAGGAGGGTGAGTGAGAGGGGACGGTGAGAGAGGGGAGGGTGCGAGAGAGGGAAGGGAGAGAGAGTGGAGGGCAAGAGACAGGGGAGGGGAAGACAGAGCGGAGAGAGAGTGCGGAGGGCGAGCAGGAGAGTAGAGCAAGAGAGGGGAGGGTGAGAAAGAGGGAGGATGAAAGAGAAGGGAGGGAGAGAGATGGGAGAGAGAGGGGAGGGAGAGATAGGGGAGGGAAAGAGAAAGGGAGGGCGACAGAAGGAGGGGCGAGATGGAGGCGAGGGCGAGAGAGAGGGCAGGACGAGGGAGGAAAGGGAGAGAGGGGAGGGCGAGAGAGAGGGTAGAGATATAGAGCGGAGGACAGGAGAAAGGGGATGGCGAGAGAGGGGAGTGCGAGAGCGCGGGGGAAGAGAGACGGGGAGGAGAGAGCGGGAGAGAGAGGGGGAAAGAGAGTGAGAGAGAGGGGATGGCGAAAGAGAGAGCGGAGGGTGAAAGAGAGGGAAGGATGGGAGAGAGGGGAGGGCGAGAGACAGGAGGACGAGAAGGGGTGGGCGAGAGAGGGGAGGGAGTTAGAGGGGAGGGAGGGAGAGAAGGGAGTAGGAGACGGTAGGGGGACAGTGGGGAGGTTGAGAGGAGAGAGCGTGAGAGAGAGGGAGAGCGAGAAAGACGGGAGACCGAGAGAGAGGGGAGAGAGAGAGCGAAGGGTGTGAGAGGGGTTAGCGAGAAGGGGTGGGTGAGAGAGGGGAGGGACAGAGAGAGAGGAAAGGGAGAGACAGGGCTGTGGGAGAGGGGGACGGAGAGAGAGAGGGAGGGCGATTGAGGGGAGGGAGACAGTGGGGAGGGCGAGAAACGTGAGCGAGAGAGAGGGGAGAGCGAGGGGGCCGAGAGAGGGGGGCGAGAGAGGGGAGAGCGAGAGAGTACAGGGAGAGAGAGGGGAGGGCGAGAGAGCGGGGAGAGCGAGAGAGCGGGGAGAGTGAGAGAGTGGGCGGGCGAGAGAGGAAACGGAGAGAGAGAAGGGGGAGGGAGAGGGGAGGGGGAGAGGGGAGGGGGAGAGGGGAGGGCGTGAATGAGGGGAGACAGAGGGGAGAGTAAGAGCGTGGAGTAGGAGATGGATTGGAGGCCCATTGAGACACTAAGGAGAGGGAGAGGAGTGGGGGAGTGAGGGGGAGGTCGAGAGAGGGGAGGGTGAGAAATAATGGAGGGGTAGAGAGGGGAAGGGGAGAGAGGGAAGCGTGAGAGACAGGGAGGGTGAAAGAGAGGGGTGGGAGAAATAGGGGAGGGAGAGAGAGGGGAGTGTGAGAGAGAGGAAGGGCGAGAGAGAGGGGAGGGAGAGAGAAGGCTGGGAGAGAGAGAGAGGGGGGATGGTGAGAGAGAGCGAGCGAGAGAGAGAGGAGGGCAAGAGACAGGGAGGCCAAGACAGAGCGGAAAGAGCGGAGCGTGAGAAAGAAGGGAGGGCGAGAGAGGGGAGGGTGAGAGAGAGAGGAAGGGCGAGAGAGAGGTGAGGGAGAGAGAGGGGAGGGAGAGAGAGGGGAGGGTGAGTTAGGCGGAGGGAGACAGAATGGAGAGCAAGAGAGAGGGGAGGGCATGACAGAGCGGAGAGAGAGCACGGAGGGTGAGAGGGAACGGAGGGTGAGAGAGAACGGAGGGCGAGAGAGAGGTGAGGGAGAGAGCGGGGAGGGAGAGAGAGGGGAGGGTGAGAGAGAGGGAGGGCGAGAGAGCAGTGAGGGAGAGAGAGGGGAGGGTGAGAGGGGAAGGGGGAGAGAGGGAAGGGTGAGAGAGAGGAAGGGTGAAAGAGAGGGGTGGGAGAGAGAGAGGGGAGGGAGAAAGAGGGGAGTGTGAGAGAGAGGGAGGGCGAGATAGAGAGGGGTGGGAGAGAGAGGGGAGGGTGAGAGAGTGGGAGGGAGAGAGTGAAGGGCAAGAGACAGGGGAGGGCATGAAAGAGCGGAGAGAGAGAGAGAGCGGAGCTAGAAGAGAACGGAGGGCGAGAAAGAGGGGAGGGCGAGAGAGGGGAGGGTGAGAGAGATGGAGGGCGAGAGAGAGGTGAGCGAGAGAGAGGGGAGGGAGAGAGAGAAGGAGGGTGAGAGAGAGGGAGGGCGAGAGAGCAGTGAAGGAGAGAGAGGGGAGGGAGAGAGTTTGGAGGGGCAGAGAGAGAAGGGTGAGAGAGAGGGAGGGTGAAAGAGAGGGGTGGGAGGGGGGGGTGAGAGCGTGGAGAGCAAGGGAGAGGGGAGGGCATGACAGAGCAGAGAGAGAGAGCGGAGGGTGAGAGAGAACGGAGGGCGAGAGAGAGGGAAGGGAGAGAGGGGCTGGGTGAGTTAGAGGGAGGTTGAGAGAGAGGTGAAGGAGTGAGAGGGGAGGGAGAGAGAGGGGAGGGCGAGAGAGTGGGTGATGTGACATTGGAGCGCTTAACAGTGGTGTCTGAGAGGGAGGCGAGGGCGTGATGGAAGGCAGGACGAGAGAGGGAAGGGAGAGAGTGGAGGGCGAGATAGAGGGTAGAATGTGAGAGAGCGGAGGACAGGAGAATGGGAAGGCAGAGGGGGAGGGGGAGAGAGGGGAGGGCGAGAGAGAGAAGGTGAGGGCGACAGAGAGGGAAAGACGGTAGAGGAAGGGGCGAGAAGTGGAGACCGAGAAAGGGGAGGGCAAGAGTCAGGCGGGCGAGAAGGGTTGGGAGAGGTAGGAGAGGGAGAGAGAGTGGAGAGGGAGGGATGGGAAGGAGTGAGAGGGGAGGCGTGAGAGCCACGAGAGCGAGAAAGAGGGGAGGGCGGTGAGAGAGGAAAGGGAGAGAAGGGGTGGGCGAGAGAGGGAAGGGCCTGAAGGGGTGCGACAGAGAGAGTGGAAAGCGAGAGAGAGGAGGGAGAGACAGGGGAGTGTGAGAGAGGGGATGCAGAGAGGGGAGGGCGAGAGACTGGAGGGAGAGAGAGGGGAGGGAGAGGGGAGTGCGAGAGATGGGAGGGCTGGAGAGGGGAGGGCAAGAGAGGAGAGGGCGAGAGAGAGGGGAGTACGAGAGAGAGGGGAGGTGAAGAGATAGTGGGGGAGAGATTTGGGGAGAGAGGGGAGGGCGAGAGAGAGGGGAGGACGAGGGAGAGGGGAGGGCAAGACAGAGGGGAGAGGGAGAGAGTGGAGGGAAAGAGATGTGAGGGCAAGAGAGGGGAGAGGGAGAGAAGGGTGCATGAGAGCGAGAGAAAGGCGGGAGGGAGGAGACAGGGAGAGTGGGGAGGGGTGAGAGGGGAAAGAGAAGGGAGGAATAGAGAGAG
The DNA here is from genome assembly GCF_047496795.1 of Chiloscyllium punctatum. Taxonomy (NCBI): domain Eukaryota; kingdom Metazoa; phylum Chordata; class Chondrichthyes; order Orectolobiformes; family Hemiscylliidae; genus Chiloscyllium; species Chiloscyllium punctatum. Next base: position 36,183,709 of record NC_092751.1, on the reverse strand, counting down.
AGGGAGAGAGGGGAGAATGTGAGAGAGGAGAGGGTGAGAGAGGGGGGGAGGGGATGGGCAAGGTATAGGGGAGTGAAAGAGAGCGCAGAGTGCGAGAGTGGGAAGGGCAAGAAAGGGACGGGCGAGAGAGGGGGTAGGGCGAGAGAAGGGGAGGGAAAGAGAGGGGGCTGGGCTAGAGAGGGGAGGGCGTGAGACAGGGGTGGGACATAAAGGGAAGGGCGAGAGGAGGGAGGGTGAGAGACGGGAGGGTGAGATGGGAAGTGGAAGTGAGAGGAGGGGGAGGGCGAGAGAGGGGGAGGGCGAGAGTGAGGGGAGGGCGAGGGAGAGAGCAGAGCGAAGGAAGGGAGGGAGTGTGAGGGGAGGTAGATGGACGTGAGGGAGAGAGGGGGAGGGAGAGAGGGGGAGCGAGAGAGAGGGGAGGGAGAGAGAGAAGGGAGAGCGAGAGAGAGGGGAGGGCGAGAGAGAGAGGAGGGCGAAAGAATGGAGGGAGTGTGAGGGAAGGTAGATAGACGGGAGGGAGAGAGAGGAGGGCGATTGAGTGGGTAGCGCGAGTGAGGGGAGAGCGAGAGAGAAGGGATGGAGAGAGAGGGAAGTGCGAGAGAGAGGGGAGGGCGTAAGAGACGGGATGGAAACAGAGTGGATGGCGAGAGACCGCAGGGTGCGGGTGTGGAGGGTGAGTGAGGGGAGAGCGAGAGAGAAGGGATGGAGAGAGAAGGGGAATGCGAGAGAGCAGGGAGGGTTTGAGAGATGGGAGGGCAAGAGAGAGTGGAGGACGAGAGGGGAAGGGTGAGACAGGGGGAGGCCGAGAGGGGGTGGGATGGAGAGGGGAGGGTGAGAGAGGGGAGGGATAGAGAGGGGAGGGCGAGAGAGGGGGTTGGGCGAGTGTGAGTGGAGGCCGAGAGAGAAGGAAGGGGAGAGAGTGGAGGGGGAGAGAGAGGGGAGGGGTAGAGATGGCGGAGAGAAGAGAGGTTGAGGGGTGAGGACAGAGAAGGCACGGCGAATAAGAGATGAGGGCGGTAGAGAGGGGAGGGCGGGCGAGAGTAAAGGGGAGAGAGGGGACGGAGAGTGAGGTGAGGGCAAGAGAGAGGGGAGCAGGAGAGTGTGGAGGGTGAAAGAGAGGGGCGGGCGAGAGAGGGGGAGGTTGAGAAGGAGGGGAGATCGAAAGACGGGAGGGAGAGTGAGAGGAGGGAGAGAGAGGGGAGTGCGAGAGAGAGGGGAGGGCGAGAGAGAGGTGAGGGCGAGAGAGAAGGAAGGGGAGAGAGTGGAGGGGGAGAGAGAGGGGAGGGGTAGAGATGGCGGAGAGAAGAGAGGTTGAGGGGTGAGGACAGAGAAGGCACGGCGAATGAGAGATGAGGGCGGTAGAGAGGGGAGGGCGGGCGAGAGTAAAGGGGAGAGAGGGGACGGAGAGTGAGGTAAGGGCAAGAGAGAGGGGAGCAGGAGAGTGTGGAGGGTGAAAGAGAGGGGCGGGCGAGAGAGGGGGAGGTTGAGAGAGAGGGGAGATCGAAAGAGGGGAGGGAGAGTGAGAGGAGGGAGAGAGAGGGGTGTGCGAGAGAGAGGGGAGGGCGAGAGAGAGGTGAGGGCGAGAGAGAGTGCAGGGCGAGATGGAGAGGGCGAGAGAGAGGGGAAGTGGAGTGAGGGGAGGGTGAGAGAGTCGAGGGAGAGAGAGGGGAGGGTGAGAGAGGGGAGAGCGACAGAGGGGAGGGCAAGAGAGAGGGGAAGGGGAGAGAGGGGAGGGCGAGAGAGTGGACAGAGAGAGATGGGAGCAGAAGAGTGGGGAGGGGAAAAGAGAGGTGAGGGCGAGAGACATTGCAGGGTGAGATGGCGAGGGCGAGACAGGGTGTGGGCGAGAAAGAGGGGAAGGGGACAGGGGACGGCGAGAGAGTGGAGGGAGAGAGAGTGGAGGTTGACAGAGGGGAAAGCGAGAAAGAGGATGGCAAGTGAGGGTAGGGTGAAAGAGGGGATGGAGAGAGGTGTGGGTGAGACAGAGGGGAGCGTGCGAGAGTGGGGAGGGCGAGAGAGGGGAGGGTGATGGAGGGGGAGGGGAAGAGAGGGGAGGGGCAGAGAAGGGAAGTTTAAGAGAAAGATGAGTGCGAGAGAGTGGAGGGTGAGAGAGGGGGAGGGAGAATGAGGGGAGCTAGACAGACGGGAGGGAGAGATGGGGAGGGAGAGAGAGGGGAGGGAGACAGGGGTTGAGAGGGGAGGAACAGAGAGGGGAGGAAGAGGGAAAGGGGAGAGAGAAAGGGGAGAAAGGTGGTAGTCGAGAGAGGGGTGGATGAGAGAGGGGAGGGCGAGAGACGGTAGGGTAAGAGACGGGATGGAGAGAGAGGGTTGGGTGAGAGAGAGGGGAGGGTGTGAGAGAGGGGAGGGCGAGAGAGGGGGAGGGCGAGAGAGAGATGAGTGCGAGAGAGTGGAGGGTGAGAGAGGGGGACGACGAAGGGGATGGAGCGAGCGTGAGGGGAGATAGATAGACGGAGGGAGAGATAGGGAGGGAGAGAGAGGAAAGTGAGAGAGAGATCGGGGAGCGCGAGAGAGAGGAGGGCGAGAGAGGGGAGGGCAAGTGAGGGGAGAGCGAGATAGTGAGGAGGGAGGGAGAGGGAATACGAGAGAGGAGGAGGGCGAGAGAGAGGGGAGGGGAAGAGATAGTGGAGGGTGCGAGGGAGAGGGTGAGACAGGGGGAGGGCGAGAGATGGGAGGGAGTGAGAGGGAAGGGCGTGAGAGGGGAGGGAGTGAGAGGGGAGGGGAGAGACGGGGAGGGGTAGAGATGGCAGAGAAAAGGGAGGTTGAGGGGTGAGGACAGAGAAGGGACGGCGAATGAGAGGGAAGAGCGATAGAGAGGGGAGGGCGAGCGACAATGCAGGGGAGAGAGAGAGGGGAGGGAGAGGGAAGGGAGGGCAAGAGAGAGGGTAGTGAGAAAGTGGAGAGGGCGAAAGAGGGGAGGGAGAGAGTGGGGAGTGAGAGAGAGGGGAGGGAGAGAGGGAGGGGAGTGTGAGAGAGAGTGGAGGGCGAGAGAGAGTGGAGGACGAGAGTGTGAGGGCGTGAGAAGGAGGGCGAGAGAGATGGGACCGAGAGAGGGAGGGGATATGAGAGAGGGGAGGGTGAGAGAGTGGAGTGTGATAATGGGTGGGCCAGAGAGGGGAGGGCGAGAGAGGGCGGTGGGACAGAGAGGGGAGGGTGAGAGAAGGGAGGTCGAGAGAGGGAAGGGTGAGAGAGAAGCAAGGGCGAGAGAGGGGAGGGCGAGAGAGGGGGAGGTGAAGATAGGGGAGGGGGAGAGAGGGTCGTGGGAGAGAGAGGGGAGGGGAAGAGAGGGGAGGGCGAGAGAGGGGGTGGTTGTGAGAGAGAGGAAGGGGAGAGGGGAGGGCGAGAGAATGGAGTGTGACAGAGTGTAGGGTGCGAGAGTGGAAGGCGAGAGTTGGGAGGGCGAGAGAGGGAAGGATGAGAGAGAGGGAAGTGCGAGAGAGGGGAAGGTGAGAGAAGGGGAGGTGAAGAGAGGTGAGGGGGAGAGAGGGCTGTGGGAGAGAGAGAGAGAGGTGGGGCAGAGAGGGGAGGGCGAGAGAGATGGGAGGTTGAGAGAGGGGGAGGGCGAGAGAGGGGAGAGCGAGAGAGGGGATGGTGAGAGAGGGGGAGGGTGAGAGAGGGGAGAGCGAGAGAGGGGATGGTGAGAGAGGTGTGGGCGAGAGAGAGGAGGGCGAGAGAGTGGGGATGGCGAGAGAGAGGGAAGGGCGATAGACAGGGGTTGGGGCAGAGAGGGGAGGGCAAGAGAGTGGACATCGAGAGAGTGGAGGGTGCGAGAGGGGAGGGCGAGAGAGGGGAGGCCAAGAGAGATGTGGAGGGTGAGAGAGAGGGGAGGGCGAGAGAGGGGAGAGTGTGGAGGGCGAAAGAGAAGGGATGGAGAGAGAGGGGAGGGCGCGAAAGAGGGGAGAGCGAGAGAGCGGAGAGAGAGAGAGGAGAGTGAGAGAGGGGAGAGTGAAAGAGGGGAGGGTGAGTGAGCGGAGGGTGAGGGGGCGAGAGAGGGGAGGGCAAGAGATAGGGGTAGGCGAGAGATAGCGGAGGGCGAGAGATTGGGGAGGGGGGAGATAGGGGAGTGCAAGAGATGGGGAGGATGAGAGATAGGGGAGGGCCAGAAATTGGGGTGGTCGTGAGAGAGTGAAAGCAGGGAGAGTAGGGAGGGAGTGAGAGGAGACTGAGAGTGAGGGAAGGGAGAGAGAGGGAACACGGTGAGAGAGGGGAGGGAGAGGGAGAGTGGGAGAGAGAGGGAGGACGAGAGAGAGGGGAGGGCAAGAGAGGGCGAGGGCGTGCGAGATGAGAGGGCGAGAGAGAGAGGTGTGCTAGAGAGTCGAGGGCAAGAGAGGGGAGAGTGAGAGAGAATGGAGGGCGAGAGAGGGGGAGGGCGAATGAGAGGGGAGGGCGAGAGAGGGCAGTGCGAGAGAGTGGCGGGCGAGAGAGTGGAGATCGCGAGAGGTGAGGGAGAGAGAGAAGAGAGCGAGAGAGGGGGAGAGCGAGAGGGTGAGTGTGAGACGGGGAGGGCGAGAGAGAGGGGAAGGGGAGACAGGGAAGGACGAGAGAGGGGCGGGAGAGAGAGGGGAGGGCCAGAGAGGGTAGGACGAGAGACAGCGGAGGGACAGTGGTGAGGGCGTGAGAGGGGAGGGCGAGAGAGGGTAGAGCGAGAAAGGGCAGGCGTGAGAGGTGGAGGTGAAGAGAGGGGAGGGCGAGAGAGAGGAATGTGTCAGAGAGGGCATGGCGAGAGAGGGGAGAGCGAGAGAGAGGTGAGGGAGAGTGAGATAGGGTGAGAGTGAGACAGAGGATGAGGAGAGAGGGGATGGATAGAGAGGGAAGGGCAGGAGAGGCAAGAGTGATAGAGGGAGGGGTATGGTGAGGGTGGCGAGAGAGGTGTGGGCGAGAGATAGGTGTGAGCGAGAGATATAGGATGGTGAGAGAAAGGGGAGTGAAAGATTTGGGAAGGGCGAGAGATGGGGAGGGCCATAGATCGGGGAAGTCGAGTGAGGGGAGGACGAAGGGGGTAAAGCAAGAGAGGAGAGCTAGAAAAATCGAAAGCAGAGAGAGAGGAAAGGGAGTGGGAGGAGAGGGAGAGGATTGAGGAAGACGAGAGAGAGGGGAGGACAAGGGAGGGGTAGAGGGAGAGCGAATGGAAGGTGAGAGGGGGAGGGTGAGACAGAGGGGATGGCGAGAGAGGGGGTGTGCGAGAGAGAGGGGAGGGAGAGAGGGAGGTGAGGCAAGAGACATTGATTTTGAGAGGGTGAGGGCAAGACAGGGGAGGGCGGGAGAGAGGGGAAGGGGAGAGATAGGGGAGTACAAGAGATGGGGAGGGTGAGAGATAGGGGAGGGCCAGAGATTGGGGAGGTCGAGAGAGGGGAGGGCGACACAGGGGAGAGCGAGAGAAGGGAGAGCAAGGGAAAGGGAAAGCAGAGAGAGAGGAGTGGGAGATGGAGGGGAGGGCAAGAGGTTGGGAGGGAGAGAGAGGGGAGGGCGAGGAGAGAGGGGATGGCGAGTTTGGGGGGTGGCGAGACAGTGAGAAGAGCGAGAGAGAGGTTTGCGAGAGAGTGGAGGGCAAGAGAGAGGGGGAGGGCGAGAGAGAATGGAGGGCGAGAGAGTGGGGGGTGCGAGAGAGAGGAGGGGTGAGAGGGGAGGGAGAGAGAGGGGAGGGAGAGAGAAGTGATGGCGAGAGAGAGAAGGGCGAGAGACGGAAGGGCGAGAGGGAAGTGCCAGAGAGAGGAGAGGGCGAGAGAGAATGGAGGGCGAGAGAGAGTGGGGGCGAATATGGAGGGTGAAACAGGGGAGTGCGAGAGAGAGGGGAGGGGGAGAGAGGAAAGGGCGAGAGAGTGGTGGAAGTGCGATGGGTGGGCCAGAGAGGGCAGGGCGAGAGAGATGGGCAGGAAAGGGTGGGGAGTGCCAGAGAGAGGAAGGCGTGATAGGTAAGGGTGAGAGAGGGGAGGGTGAGAGAGAGGGGAGAGTGAGAGAGAGGGAGTGGGAGAGAGGGGCAGCAATAAAAGGGGAGGACGAGGTAGAGGGGAGGGCGATACAGTGGGGAGGGTGAGAGAGAAGTGCGGGGGTGCGAGTGAGGGGGAGTGCAAGAGGGGGGTGTGAGAGAGGGAGAGGGGAGTGCGAGAGAGGGGAGAGAGAGAGAGGAGGTCGAGAGATAAGAGGGCGAGAGAGAGGAGGGCGAGAGAGAGGAGGCCGAAAGATGGGTGTGCAAGAGAGAGGAGAGCGAGAGGGGCGACAGCAAGTGATGGGAGTGCGAGAGAGAGGAGGGAGAGAGAGGGGAGTGCGAGAGAGAGGAGAGCGAGAGAGGGGAATGCGCGAGAGAGGAGAGCGAGAGAGGCGAGAGCGAAAGAGGGGAGCGTGAGAGAGGAGAGGGAGGGGTCGAGAGAGAGGGGAGGGAGGGGTCGAGAGAGAGGGGAGGGCGAGAGTTAGGGGTGGGCGAGAGATAGGGGAGGGTGAGTGATTGGGGAGGGCCAGAAGTCAGGGAGGGGAAAGAGTGGGGAGTGCGAGAGAGGGGAGAACGAGAGAGGGTAGAGCAAGGGAGAGGTAAAGCGTAGAGAGAGGGGAGGGAGCGTGAGGGGAGGGCAAGAGAGAGGTGAGGGAGAGAGATGGGAAGGCAAGAGAGAGGGTAGGGTGAGAGAGGGGGATGGCGACAGAGTGAGCAGTGCGAGAGAGTGGAGGGCAAGAGAGAGGTGAGGGTGAGAGAGAATGGAAGGTGAGCAAGGTGGACGGCGAAAGCGAGTGGAGGGCGAGAGAGTTGAGGGCGAGAGAGTGGAGTGCGAGTGGGAGGGGAGGCGAGAGAGAGTGGGGTTTGAGAGGGCGAGGGCGAGACAGAGAAGGGACAGAGAGGGGAAGGGGAGAGGGGGAGGGTGAGAGAGGGGAGGGTGAAGGAAGAGAGAGCGAGAGCGCGGATAGCAAGAGGAAGCAAAAGCAGAGAGAGGGGAGGAAGTGGGAGGGGAGTGAGAGTGAGGGGAGGGAGAGAGAGGGGGAGGGCGAGAGATAGAGGAGGGCCAGAGATAGGGAAGTGCGAGAGGGGTGCAAGAGTGGGGATGATGAGAGAGGAGAGAGCGAGAGTGAGGTGAGGGAGAGAGAGAACGTGAGGGCGAGACAGGGGCGGGCGAGAGAGGGGAAGGAGAGAGGGGAGGGCGAGAGGGGAGGGAGAGAGAGGGGAGGGCAGGAGAGGCGAGAGCGATAGATGGGAGGGTGGTAGCGGGAGGGTGAGGGTGGCGTGAGACGTGTGGGCGAGAGATGGGGTCGCGAGAGATAGGGGTGAGCCAGAGATGTGGGATGGCGAGAGAAAGGGGAGTGAAAGATTTGGGAAGTTCGAGAGATGGGGAGGGCCATAGATCAGGGAAGTCGAGAGAGGTGAGGGCGAGGGGTGAAGGGCAAGAGAGGGGAGATCAAGAGAAATTGAAAGCGGACAAAGAGGGGAGGGAGTAGGAGGGGAGGGAGAGTGAATTGAGGGAGAGATGGAAAGCAGAAAGAGAGGGGAGGGAGAGAGGGGAGGAGGAGAGAGAGGGGGGGACAAGAAAGGGGGAGAGCGAGAGAGAATGGAGGGTGAGGGGGGAGGGTGAGACAGAGGGGAAGGCGAGAGAGGGGAGGGCGAGAGAGTGGAGGGCGAGAGAGTGGAGAGCGAGAGAGAGGTAAGGAAGTGAGAAGGGGCGTGCGAGAGAGAGGGCAGGGCGATAGGGAGGTGAGGCGAGAGAGAGATGAGGTTGAGAGGGTAAGGGTAAGACCGGGGAGGGCGGGAGAGAGGGGAGAGGGGGAAGGTGAGAGAGGGGAGTGTGAGGGAGGGCGAGTGACTGTAGTGCGAGAGACAGGTGTGGGCAAGAGATAGGCCAGGGCGAGTGATGGGGAAGGTGAGAAAGAGGGGAGTGCAAGAGATGGGGAGGGTGAGAGATATGGGAAGGCCAGAGATCGGGGAGGTCGAGAGAGGGGAGGCCGACAGACGGGAGAGCGAGAGAGGGGAGAGCAAGAGAGAGGGAAAGCAGAGAGAGAGGAATGGGAGATGGAGGGTCGTGCAAGAGAAGGGGAGGGAGAGAGAGGGGAGGACGAGAGATAGGGGATAGCGAGGTCGGGGGATGGCGAGAGAGTGGGGAGAGCGAGAGAGAGAGAGAGGAGTGCGAGAGAGTGGAAAGCAAGAGAGAGGGGGTGGGCGAGAGAGAATGGAGGGCGATTGAGTCGGAAGTACGAGAGAGGGGAGGGCGAGAGAGATTGACGGAGAGAGACAGGGGAGGGAGAAAGAGAGGGGAGCACAAGAGAGGGGAGGCCGAGAGAGGTGATAGTGAGAGATGGAAGGGTGAGACACATGTGGGCGAGAAATCGGAAGGGCGAGAGAAGGGGAGGGAGAGGGGGAAGGCGTTAGAGACAGGAGGGTGAGGGAGCGCAGGGCAAGAGAGTGGAGGTCGAGAGAGGGGAGACCGAGAGAGAGGTGAGAAAGAGAGAGAGAGAGGGCGGTGCCAGAGAGAGGGGAGTGGGAGAGTGAGGGGAGGGAGAGAGAGGAGGAAGAGGTACAGGGGAGGGCGAGATAGTGGGGATGGCGAGAGCGGAGTGCGATAGAGGGGTGGGTGGGAGAGGAGATTGCGAGAGAGGGGAGGGAGAGAGAGGGGAGGTCGAGGGATATTAGGGCGAAAGAGGGGAGGGAGAGAGAGGGGCGGGCGAGAGAGGGGAGTGTGAGAGAGGGGAGGGAGAAAGAGGGGAGAGCGAGAGAAGGGTGCGCGCGAGGGAGGAGAGCGAGAGAGGCTAGAGCGAAAGAGGGGGTCGAGAGAGGGGAGGGCGAGAGATAGGGATGGGCGAGGGAGAGTAGGGCGATAGAAGGGAGTGCGAGTGAGGGTGTAGGCAGTCACAGGGAGGGAGAGAGACGGGAGGGCGGGAGATGGACGAGCGAGAGGGTCGAGAGCAAGAGAGGTGAGTGTGAGAGGGGAGGGTGAATGAGGGGTGACTGATGGAGTAGAGACAGCAGAAGGAGAGAGAGGGGAGGGCGAGAGTGGGGGAGGGCGAGAGAGAGGGGAGAGGAGAGAGGGGAAGAAGAGAGAGAGGTGAGTGTGAGAGAGACGGGATGGAGCAAGCGAGGGGAGGGCAAGAGAGAGGACGGCGAGAGACTGGAGAGCGAGAGAAGCGCATGTGAAAGAGGGGAGGGTGAAAGAGTGAGAGATAGGGGCAGGCGTGAGATAGGGGCGGGTGAGAGATAGGGGAGGGTGAGAGATGGGGACGGCAAGAGAGAGTGGAGGGTGAATGAAGGGAGGGCGAGAGAGAGGGAAATCAGAGAGAGAGCTGGGTGGGAGTGGGAGGGGATGGCAAGAGAGCGGAAGGGCGAGAAAGGGGGAGGGCGAGAGAGATAGGTGTGCGAGAGAGTGGGGATGGCGAGAAAAAGGGGTAGAGAGAAAGAGGAGAGAGAGAAGGAGGGCGAGAGAGGGGGAGAGTGAGAGAGAGGGGAGGGACTTAGTTAGGGGAGGGACAGAGATATGGGAGACCGCGAGATGGGAGTGCAAGAGAGAAGAAAAGCGGAGAGAGAGGGGAGGGAAAGAGAGGTGGAGGGCGAGAGATGGGATGGGGTGAGAGGGGACGGTGAGACATGGGATGAAGAGAGAAAGGGGGAGAGAGAAAGGAGATAGAGAGAGAGGGGAGGGTGAGAGATAGGGGAGGGACAGAGCTAGGGGAGCGCTAGAGAGGGGAGACCGAGAGATGGGAGCGGAAGAGTGAGGGAAAGTGGAGAGGGAGGGGAGCTAGAGAGAGGGGGAGGGCAAGAGGGGGGAGGGCGAAAGAGAGGGGAGTGCAAGAGAGTGGAAGGTGAGGAAAGGAGAGGGGACGGCGACAGATGGGAGGGAGGGTGACAGGAGGGCGAGAGAACGTTAAGGGACAGAGAAAGGGGAGTTTGAGAGAGTGGAGATGGAGAGATGGGAGCGAAAGAGAGAAGGAAAGCAGTGAGAGAGGGGAGGGAGAGAGAGGGAGAGTGCGAGTGAGAGGGGAGGGCAAGAGAGAGAAGGGCGAGAGAATGGGAGGGAGGGAGAGGGGAGGGCGAGAGAGGGGAGGTAGAGAGAGAGGAGGCGAGAGAGAGAGGATTGTGAGACAGTGATGATGGCGAGAGAAGGGATGGGGTGAGAGGGTAGGGAGAGAGGAAGGGGAGAGAGAGAGGAAGGGGAGGAAGATAAAGGGGTAGGGGAGAGCGAGTGAAGGGCGAGAGATGGGGAGGGAGGAAGAGGGGAGGGCAAGAGAGGGGAGGGGGAGAGAGCGGAGGGTGAGGAAGGGAAGGGTGAGAGAGGGGAGGGTGAGGGCAAGAGAGAGGGGAGGGCGAGAGCGGGGAGGGCGAGAGATGGGATGTGGTGAGAGGGAAAAGTGAGAGCGGGGAGGACGAGAGAAAGGGGTAAAGAGAAAGAGGAGAGAGAGAAGGAGAGCGAGAGAGGGGGAGGGCGAGAGAGAGGGGAGGGACAGAGTAAGGGGAGGAACAGAGATAGGGGAGATCGAGAGATGAGAGCAAAAGAGAGAGGGAAAGCGGAGCGAGAGGGGAGGGAAAGAGAGGGGGAGGGCGAGAGATGGGATTGGGTGAGAGGGGACGGAGAGAGATGGGATGAAGAGAGAAAGGGGGTGAGAGAAAGGGGACAGAGAGAGAGGAGAGGGCGAGAGATGGGGAGGGACAGAGCGAGGAGAGCGCTAGAGAGGGGAGACCGAGAGATGGGAGCGGAAGAATGAGGGAAAGTGGAGAGAGAGGGGAGAGAGAGAGAGAGGGGAGGAAGATAAAGGGGTAGGGGGAGAGCGAGTGAAGGGCGAGAGAAGGGGATGGAGGAAGAGGGGAGGGCAAGAGAGGGGAGGGGGAGAGAGCGGAGGGTGAGGAAGGGAAGGGTGACAGAGAGGAGTGTGAGGGCGTGAGAGAGGGGTGGGCGAGAGGTGGGGTAGGCGAGAGAGAGGGGTGTGCAAGAGATGGTGAGGGCGAGGGACAGGGGAGGGCCAGAGATAGGGGAGCACGAGAGAGGGGAGACCAAGACATGGGATCGCAATAGAGAGGAAGAGCGGAGAGAGAGGGGAGGGAGAGGGAGGGGAGGGAGAGAGAGAGGCAGGGCAAAATAGGGGGTGGGCGAGAGAGAGGGGAGGGCAAGAGAGTGGGGAGGGCGAGAGAGGGGAGGTGGTGAGAGGGGATGGAGAGAGGGGGAGGGGGAGAGGGGAGGGAGAGACAGGGGAAGGAGAAGAGTGAGGAGAGATAGAGGGAGAGAGAGAGGCAAGCGTGAGAGGGGGAGGGCGACGGAGAAGAGGGTGAGAGGGGGAATGGTGAGAGATGGAATGGCGACAGAGGTAGGGCGAGAGAGAGTGGCGGGAGAGAGAGAGGAGGGCGAGAGAGGGGAGGGCGCGTGAGGGGTTAGGGCGAGAGAGGGGAGGGATGGGGAGGGCGAGAGAGGGGAGGGAGAGAGAGGGGAGGGAGAGAGGAAGGGGAGAGAGAGAGAGAGGGGAGGAAGATAAAGGAGTAGGGGAGAGCGAGTGGAGGGTGACAGAAGGGGAGGGAGGAAGAGGGGAGTGCAAGAGAGGGGAGGGGGAGAGAGCAGAGGGTGAGGAAGGGAAGGGTGAGAGAGAGGAGGGTGAGGGCGTGAGAGAGGGGTGGGCGAGAGGTGGGGTAGGTGAGAGACAGGCGTGTGCAAGAGTTGGGAAGGGCGAGAGATAGGGGAGGGCCAGAGATAGGGGAGCACGAGAGAGGGGAGACCGAGACATGGGATCACAAGAGAGAGGAAGAGCGGAGAGAGAGGGGAGGAAGAGGGAGGGGACGGCAAGGGAGAGATGAGGGAGTGAGAGGGTAGGGCGCGAGAGAGGGGAGGGAGAGAGGGAGGGCAAGATAAGGGGTGGACGAGAGAGAGGGGTGGGCAAGAGAGTGGGGAGGGCGAGAGAAGGGAGGTGGTGAGAGGGGAGGGAGAGGGGGGGAGGGGGAGAGGGGAGGGAGAGACATGAGAGGGAGAAGAGAGGGGAGAGTTAGAGGGAGGAAGAGAGAGTGGCGAGCGTGTGAGGGGGAGGGCGACTGAGGGTAGGGTGAGAGGGGGAATGGTGAGAGATGGAATGGCGAGAGGGGTAGGGTGAGAGAGAGTGGCGGGAGAGAGAGAGGAGGGCGAGAGAGTGGAGGGCGCGTGAGGGGGTAGGGCGAGAGAGGGGAGGGATGGGGAGGGCGAGAGAGGGGAGGGAGAGAGAGGGGAGGGCGGGAGCAGGGAGTGCGAGAGAGAGGAGAGCGAGAGAGGCGAGAGCGAAAGAGGGGAGGGTGATGGAGGGGAGGGTCAAGGCGCGAGAATGGAGTGGGTGATGATAGGGGTCGGTGAGAGATGGGGTGGGTGAGAGACAGGGAAGGGCGAGTTAGTGGGGAGGTGAGGTGAAAGGGGAGGGAGAGAGGGGAGAGAAGAGAAAAAGGGGAGAGAGGAAAGGATGAGAGATGGCAGGGTGGGAGAATCGGATGGAGAGAGGGGGATGGAGAGAGAGGGTAGGGCGAGAGAGAGAGGAGGGCGAGAGAGAGCAGAATGAGAGAGTGGAGGGCGAGAGAGGGGAGAGTGAAAGAGAGGGAAGGGCGAGTGAGAGGGCTGTGCGAGAGAGAGGGGAGAGCGTGAGAAAGGGGAGGGCGGGAGAGAGCAGAGGCCGAGAGAGGAGACGGCGAGACAAGGGGAGCATGAGAGAGAGGGGAAGGGGAGAGATGGGTGGGTGAGAGAGTGGAGGGAGAGAGAGGGGAGATCCAAAGAGGGGAGGGCGAGAGGGAGGAGTGGGACAAAGAGAGGAGGACGAGAGAGGGAAGGGCGAGAGGGGGAGGGCGAGAGAGTGGCGGGTGATGTAGAGGGGTGGGTGAGAGTGGGGGTGGCGAGAGAGAGTAAAGGGCGAGAGATAGAAGGGCGAGATGGGGAGGGCGAGGGAGAGGGGAAGGGGAGAGGGCAGGGGGAGAGAGGGGAGGGATAGAGGGTGGAGAGGCACAGAGTAGACGGCGAGAGAGTGGGGTGGGACAGAGAGGGCAGGGCGAGTGGGGAGGGCGAGAAAGGGTAGAGTGAGAGAGAGGAGGGTGATGGATTGGAGTGCGAGAGAGGGAATGGTGAGGGAGGGGAGGGCGACAGAGAGGGCAGTGTGAGAGAGAGGGGAGGGTGACAGAGGGGAGGGCGACAGAGAGGGCAGCGTGAGAGAGAGGGGAGGGCGAGAGAGAGGGGAGGGCGACAGAAAGGGGACGCGAAGAGATAGTGGGGGAATGATATTAGGGGGAGAGAGGTGAGGCCGTGCGAGAGGGGAGGACGAGTGAGAGGGGAGGGCGAGACAGAGCAGAGAGGTAGAGAAGGGTGAACGAGAGTGAGGGAAAGGAGGGTGTGAGGGGACGAGAGAGTGGGGAGGTGTGAGAGGGGAGAGAGACGTGAGGAGTAGAGAGGAGAGGGAGAGAGAGAGGTATGTGATTGAGGAGAGGGTGAGAGAGGGGAGAGGGAAAGGGGGTGTGTGAGAGAGACGGGATGGAAAGAGAGAGTGGAGAGCGAGAGTTTGAAGGGCAAGAGAGGAAAGGGCGAGAGAGGGGGTAGGGCGAGAGAAGGGGAGGGAGAGAGGGGGAGGGAGAGAGAGAGGGAGGGCGAGAGACGGGTAGAGCAAGAGAGCGCAGGGCGAGAGAAGGGGAGGGAGAGTGGGGGAGTGCGAGAGAGAGGGGAGTGCGAGAGAGAGGGGAGGGCGAGAGAGAGGAGAGAGCGACAGAGAGTTAAAGGGGAGAGAGGGGAGGGTGAGAGAGTGGAGGAAGAGAATGGAGATGGCCAGAAAGTGGAGGGCGAGTGAGAGGTGAGTGGGAGAGAGGGGAGGCCGAGAGAGGGGAAGGGTGAGAGAAAGGGGAGGGAAAGGGAGGGAAGGGGGGAGAGAGGGGAGAGCGATAGAGATGGGAGGGAGAGTGAGGGGAGGACGAGAGAGGAGAGGTCGATAGAGGGGCAGGGAGAGAGTTGGGAGGACCAGGGAGAGGGGAGGGTGAGAGAGAGAGGCGAGTGGGGGAGAACAGAGGGCGAGAGAGGAGCGGGCGAGAGAGGGGAGGGAGAGAGAAGGGTGGACGAGAGCAAGTGAAGGGCGAGAGGGAAGAGAGAGGGAGAGAGGTGAGGGGTTGAGAGGGGAGAGAGGGGAGGAACAGAGAGGGGAGTGGGAGAGAGGGCAGGGGGTGAGAGGGAGTGCGAGAGAGAGGGGAGGGGTTAGTGACGGGAGACAGAGTGGAGGGTATGAGAGGGGATGAGGAGTGAGAGTGGAGGGCGATTGAGAGGGGAGGCAATAGAGAGGATTGGACGAGCGAGAGGGTGGGGGAGAGAAGGAAGGGGAGAGAGTGGTGGGAGAGAGAGGGGAGGGGGAGAGATGGCACAGAGAAGGGAGGTTGAGGGGGGACGACAAAGAAGGGACGGCGAATGAGCGGGGAGGGCGATAGAGAGATGAGGGTGAGCGAGAGTGTATGGGAGAGAAGAGAGGGAGAGGGTGAGGGAGGGCAAGAGAGAGGGGAGGGCGAAAGGTGAGGGCGAGAGAGAATGGAGGGCGAGAGGGGACGGCGAGATGGGGGAGGGTGAAAGAATGAGGGGAATGGAGAGAGGGAAGGGCGAGAGAGTGGAGAGAGAGAGGGGGGTGGGCCAGAGAGGGGACGGCGAGAGAGAGAGGTAGGACAGAGACGGGAGGGCGAGAGGGGAGAGCGTGAGAGAGGGGCGGGTGAGATAATGGGAAGGGTGAGAGAGGGAAGATCGAGAGATGGGAGCGGGAGAGAGAGAGGGAAAGCGGAGAGAGAGGGGAGGGAGAGAGAGGGGAGGGCGAGGGAGAGGTGAGGGTGAGAGAGATGGGTGGGCAAGAAAGAGTGGATGGCGAGAGAGGGCAGGGCGAGAGAGTGGAGGGTGAGTGAGGGGAGAGCGAGAGAGAAGGGAGCGAGAGAGAGGGAGTGCGAGAGAGAGGGCAGGGTGCAAGAGATGGGAGGGCAAGAGAGAGCGGAGGGCAAGAGAGAGGGGAAGGGTGAGACATGGGCAGGGCGAAAGTATTGAGGGATGGAGAGAGGAGGGCGAGAGAAGGAAGAGAAGAGAGTGGAAGGGAAGAGAGAGGGGAGGGGTAGAGACAGCGGAGAGAAGGGAGGTTGAGAGGCGATCACAGAGAAGGGATGGCGAATGAGAGTGGAGGGCGATAGAGAGGGGAGGGCGAGCGAGATTGTAGGGGAGAGGGAGGAGAGGGAGAGGGAGTGGAGGGCAAGAGAGAGGGGAGCAGGAGAGTGTGGAGGGCGAAAGAGATGGGCTGGCGAGAGAGGGGGAGGGCGAGAGAGAGGTGAGGGCGAGAGAGAGGTGAGGGCGAGAAAGAGGTGAGGGCAAGAGAGATTGCAGGGCGAGATTGGGAGGGCGAGAGGGGGAGGGCGAAAGAGAGGGAAAAGGGAAAGTGGGGAGGGCGAGAGAGTGGAGGGAGAGAGCGCGGAGGGTGAGAGAGGGGAGAGTGAGAGAGGTGTGGATGGGAAGGATAGGGTGAGATAGGGGTGGGCGAGAGAGGGGTGGACGAGAGAGCGCGGAGGCTGAGAGACGGGAGGGCGAGAGAGGGGAAGGTGATAGAGGGTGAGGGGAAGAGAGTGGAGGGGTCGAGAGGTGGAGGAAGAGAGAGAGAGGAATGCGAGAGAATGGAGAGTGCGAGAGAGGGGAGGGCGAGAGAGTGGGAAGGGGTTGAGAGGGGAGGGACAGAGGGGGAGGAAGAGAGAAAGGGGAGAGAGAAAGGGGAGAGAGGGGGAAGTCGAGAGAGGAGATGGCGAGACAGGGGAGGGCGAGAGAGAGAGGCGTGCGAGAGAGTGGAGGGCAAGAGAGAGGGGTGGGTGAGAGACAATGGAGAGCGAGAGACGGGAGGGCGAATGAAAGATGAGGGTGAGAGAGTGGAGTGAGAGACTGTGTGGGCCAGAGAGGCTAGGGTGAGAGAGGGTGGTGGGACAGATAGGGAAGGGAGAGAGGGGGGAGGGTGAGAGAGGGAAGGGTGAGAGAGAGGCAAGGGCGAGAAAGGGGAGGGCGAGAGAGGGAAGGGCGAGAGAGGGGAGGGCGAGAGAGGGAAGGGTGAGAGAGAGGCAAGGGCGAGAGAGGGGAGGGCGAGAGAGGGGGAGGTGAAGATGGGGAGGGGGAGAGAGAGGTGTGAGGGCGAGAGACAGGTGAGGGTGAGAGAGAGGGGAATGGGAGAGAGGGTAGTGCGAGAGAGTGGAGGGAGAGACGGGGTGGGCCAGAGAGGGGTGGGCGAGAGAGGAGGGGCCGAGAAAGGGGAGGGTGAGAGAGATGAAAGGGCGAGAGAGAGGAGGGCGAGAGAGGGGTAGGCGAAGAGGGGGGGGGAGAGCGTGTCGAGAGTGAGAAGGGTGGGGCAGAGGGGGAGGGAGAGAGGGGGGTGAGAGAGATGGGAGGGCAAGAGAGGGGAGGGCGAGAAAGGGGATGTTGACAGAGGGGTGGGCGAGAAGTGGAGGGTGAGAGAGAACGGAGGGCGAGAGAGCGGTTGGGACAGAGAAGGGTTGGGACAGAGAGGGGAGGGCAAGAGAGGGGAGGGTAAGAGAGCGGAGGGTGAGAGAGAGGACCGCGGGAGAGGGGGAGGTGAAGAGAGTGGCGAGGAGAGAGTGGATGGCGAGAGAGAAGGAAGGGAGTGAGAGGGGAGGATGAGGGAGAGAGGGGAGAGAGAAAGAGGGGAGGGCGAGAGAGAGGAGAGAGAGAGGAGGGCGAGAGAGGGGAGAGTGAAAGAGGGGAGGTGAGTGAGTGTTGGGTGAGGAGGGCGAGAGAGGGGAGGGCGAGAGATAGTGGTGGGCGAGAGATAGGGGAGGGCAGGGGATAGGGGAGCGCAAGAGATGGGCAGGATGAGAGATAGGGGAGGGCCAGAGATGGGGGAGGTCGAGAGAGGGGAAGGCGAGAGAGTGGAGTGCGAGAGAGTGGAGTGCAAGAGAGAGTGAAAACGGAGAGAGTAGGGAGGGAGTGGGAGGAAACGGAGAGTGAGGGGAGGGAGAGAGAGGGAAAGGAGAGAGAGAAGGTGTAGGGAGACAGATGGGAGGGAGAGAGAGGGGAGGACGAGAGAGAGAGGGGAGGGCAAGAGAGGGCGAGGGCGAGAGAGGGGAGGGTGAGGGAAGGCGAGAGAGGGGAATTCGAGAAATAGGGGTGGGCAAGAGATAGGGGTGGGCGAGAAATAGGGGAAGGCGAGAAATAGAGGATTGCAAGAGATGGGGAGTGTGAGAGATAAGGGAGGGCCAGAGAATCGGGGAGGTCGCGAGAGGGGAGGACGACAGAGGGGAGAGCGAGAGAGGGGAGAGCAAGAGAGAGGGAAAGCAGTGAGAGAGGAGTGGGAGATGAAGGGGAGGGCAAGAGAGGGGGTGGGAGAGAGAGGGGAGGGTGAGAGAGAGGGGATGGCGAGGTCAAGGGATGGCGAAAGAGTGGGGAGTGCGAGAGAGCGAGAGGAGTGCGAGACAGTGGAGGGCAAGAGAGAGGGGAGGGCGAGAGAGAAGGGAGGGCCAGAGAGTGGGGAGTGCGAGACAGGGGAGGGGGTGAGAGGGGAGGGTGAGAGAGGGGAAGGAGAGAGAGATTGAGGGAGAGAGACGGAATGGCGAAAAATAGAGAAGTCGAGAGAAGGGGAGGGAGGGGTTAGGGCGAGGGAGACGGGAGGGCGGGGGAGGGCAGGACGAGAGAGTGGAGGGCGAGAGAGGGTAGAGCGAGAGAGAAGTGAGGGATAGAGAGGGCAGTGCCAGAGAGAGGGGAGGGCGAGAGGGAGGGGTGGGCGAGAGAGAGTGAGGGGTGAATATGGAGGTCGAGACAGGGGAGCGCGAGAGAGTGGAGGAAGAGTGAGGGGTGGGCCGGAGAGGGGAGGGCGAGAGAGAGTGGTGGTACAGGGAGTGGAGGGCGAGAGAGAGGTGGAGGAGAGAGGTGAGGGAAAGAGAGGGGGAGTGCGAGAGAGAGAGGGGAGGGCGAGACGGAGGTATGGCAAGAGAGAGTGGAGGTTGAGAGGGTGAGTGCAAGACCAGGGAGGGCGGGAGAGAGTGGAAGAGGAGAGGGGGAGGGGGAGAGAGGTGAGTGTGAGGGAGGGCGAGAGAGGGGAGTGCGAGAGATGGGGGTGGGCAAGAGTTAGGGAGGGTGAGAGATACGGGAGGGCCAGAGAACGGGGACGTCGAGAGAGTGGAGGGCGACAGAGGGGAAAGCGAGGGAGGGGAGAGCTAAAGAGAGGGAAAGCAGTGAAAGAGAGGAGTGGGAGATGGAGGGGAGGGCAAGAGAGGGAATAGCGAGGTCGGGGGATGGCGAAAGAGTGGGGAGAAGGAGAGATTGGAGGACAAGAGAGAGGGGGAGGGCGAGCGAGAATGGAGGGCGAGAGAGTGGGGAGTGCGAGAGAGGGGAGTGGGTGAGTGGGAAGGGTGAGAGAGGGGAGGGAGGGAGAGAGTGAGGGAGAGAGATAGGGAGGGAGAAAGAGAGGTGATGGCGAGAGAGTGAAGGGCGAGAGACAGAAGGGCGAGAAATGGGTAGATTGAGAGAAAGGCAGGGAGGGACTGGGGCGAGGGAGAGGGGAGGGAGAGGGAGGGCAGGGCGAGAGAGTGGAGGGCGAGAGAGGGGAGAGTGAGGGACATGTGAGGGATAGAGAGAGGGGCGGGCGAACATGGAGAGTGAGACAGGGAAGGGCGAGAGAGGGGTGGGCGAGAGATCGGGCGAGAGAGTTGTGGAAGACCGAGGGGTGGGCCAGAGAGGGGAGGGCGAGTGAGAGGGGTGGTACAACGAGGGGAGGGCGAAAGAAGGGTGGGCGAGAGAGGGGTGAGTGAGAGAGAAGAGGGCGAGAGAAGGGAGGGCGAGATTGGGAAGGGTGAGAGAGGGGAGGGCTTGAGAGGGGAGGGCGAGACAGAGGGGAGGGTGAGAGATAGGTGAGTGGGAGAGAGAGGGGAGGGAGAGAGAGAGGGGAGGACGAGGTAGAGGGGAGGGCGAAATAGTGGGGAGGGCGATAGAGGCATGCGAGAGAGGAAAGGGCGAAAGTGGAGTGCGAGAGAGGGGAGGGCGAGTGAGGGCGAGGACTAGAGAGGTTTGGGTGGGAGAGGGGAGTGCGAGAGAGGGGAGGGAGAGAGATGGGGTGGGCGAGAGATAGGGGAGTTCGAGTGATAGGGGAGGGCCAGTGGTCAGAGAGGGGAGAGAGTGGGGAGGGCGAGAGAGGGGCGGCGAGAGAGGGGCGTGCGAGAGAAGGTGTGTGAGAGAGAGGAGAGCGAGATGGGCGAGACCGAAAGAGGGGAGCGTGAGAAAGGGGAGGGAGAGTGGGGCGAGAGAGGGGAGGGCGAGAGGTAGAGGTGGGAGGGCGTGAGATAGGGGAGTGCATGAGATGGGCAGGGTGAGAGATAGGGGAGATCCAGAGATTGGGGAGGTCGAGAGAGGGGAGGGCGAGAGAGGGGTCGGAATAGAGAGTGCAGGGCGAGAGAGTGGAGAGCGAGAGAGAAGTGAGGGAGAAAGAGGAGGAGTACAAGAGAGAGGGGAGGGCGAGAGGAAGGTGAGGCGAGTGAGAGTGGAGTTTGAAAGGGTGAGGGCAAGACAGGGGAGAGCGTGAGAGAGGGGAAGGGGAGAGAGGGGAGGCTGAGAGAGGGAAGGGTGAGCGAGGGCGAGAGAGTGGAGTTGGCGAGATAGGGGTGGAGAAGAGATGGGATGGGCGAGAGATAGGGAAAGGCGAGAGATAGGGGAGTGCAAGAGATGGGGAGGGTGAGAGATAGGGCAGGGCCAGAGATCGGGGAGTTCAAAAGAGGGGAGGGCGACAGAGGGGAGAGCAAGAGAGGGGAGAGCTAGAGGGGCGACAGCGAGAGATAGGAGAGTGGGAGAATGGTATGCGAGAGAGAGGAGAGCGAGAGAGGTGAAAGTGGAAGAGGGGAGCGTGAGAGACGGGACGGAGTGAGGGGTTTGAGAGAGGGGAGGGCGAGAGATAGGGTTGGGCGAGAGATGTGATGGGCGAGAGATAGAGGTAGGCGAGTGATAGTGGAGGGCAAGAGATTGGGAGGCCCGGAGATGGGGAGGGCCAGAGATCAGGGAGGGGAGCAAGTGGGGGCCAAGAGAGGGGAGAGCAAGAGAGGGGAGTGCAAGAGAGAGGGAAAGCGGAGATGGAGGGGAGGGAGTGAAAGGGACGGCAAGAGAGAGAGGTGAGAGAGAGAGAAGGGAAGGCGAGAGAGAGGGTAGGGTGGGAGAGGGGGATGGCGAGAGAGTGGGGAGTGCAAGAGAGAGCTGTGTGCGAGAGAGGGGGAGGGCGAGAGAGAGGGGACGGCGAAGGAGGGGAGGGAGAGTGAGGGGAGGGAGAGGGAGAGGGGGGCGCAAAAGAGAAGAATGGTGAGAGAGGGAAGGGCGAGAGATGAGGAGGGCGAGAGAAGGGGAGGGGGAGAGGGGGAGGGATGAGAGAGGGGATTGCGAGAGAGACAGGAGGGCGAGAGAGAGGGGAGGGCGAGAGAGGGGAGGGCAAGACAGGGGGACGGTGAAAGAGAGGGGAAGGCGTGAGAGGGGAGAGGGAGAGAGTGGATGGAGAGAGAGGGGAGGGCCAGAGAGGGGAGGGCAAGAGAGAGGGGTGGGACAGAGAATGGAGGGCAATAGAGTGGAGGGGGTGAGAGGGAAGTGTGAGAGAGGGGAGGGCGAGAGGGGGAGGGCGAGAAAGGGGAGGGTGAGAGAGAGGGGTGGACGAGAACGAGGGGAAGGGAAGTTATAGGAGCGTTAGAGAGGGGAGGGCGAGAGAGAGGTGAGGGAGAGAGAGCAGAACGAGGGAGAGAGGAGGGGAGAGAGAGGGGAGTGTGAGAGGGGGAGGATGAGAGAGGGGATTCGAGAGAGGGGAGGGTGATAGAGAGGGGTGCTCGAGAGAGGGGAGGGCGATAGAGGGGAGGGCGAGAGAGGATAGGGCGAGAGAGACGGGAAACGATAGGAGCAAGGGGAAGAGAGAGGAGGATGTGGGGGAGGGCGAGAGAGAGGGGAGAGAGTGAGAACGAGGGAGAGAGGAGGGTGAGAGAGAGGGAGCTGGGAGTAGTGGCTGAGAGAGGAGAGGGTGAGAGGGGGAGGGAAGGTTGGACAGGAGCGAGGGAAGGGCGAGAGGAAGGAGAGGATGGAGGGGAATGGGTTAGACGGGAGAGAGGAGGAGGAGGTGAGAGGAGAGCGAGAGAGGGGGAGGTGGAGAGAGAGCATGAGACAGAGAATGGGGGCGAGAGCGTGGTGGCGAGAGATGGGTGGGTGAGAGAGAGGAGGGTGAGAGATGGGAGGGTGAGAGAGGGGAGAGCAAGAGAGGAAAGAGTGAGTGAAGGAAGAGCGAGGGAGGGGAGGGGAAAAGAGGGGAGTGGGATAAAGGGGATGGTGAGAGAGCGGCGAGGGAGAGGGCGAGGAGGCCGAGGGAGAGGGGAGGGTGAGAGAGTGGGGAAGGCGAGGGAGAGGAGGGTGAGACAGTGGAGGGCAAGTGAGGGGGAGGGCAAGAGAGAGGGGAAGGGCAGAGAGGGGAGGGCGAGAGAGTGGTGGCAGAACGAGAGGTGGGCCAGAGAAGGGAGTGTGAGAGAGAAGAGTGTGACAGAGAGGGAAGGCAAGACAGGGGAGGACGAGAGTGTGGAGGGCGAGATTGGGAAGGGTGAGAGAGGAGAGGGCGAGTGAGGGGAAGGCAAGAGAGAGGGCAGAGTGAGAGAGGGGAGTGGGAGAGAGAGCAAAGGGTGAGAGAGGGAGTACGAGGAAGAGGGGAGTGCAAGACAGTGGGGAGGGCGAGAGAGGAATGTGAGAGAGTGGAGAGCGAGAGAGAGGAGTGAGAGAGAGGTCCGCGCAAGTGAGGGGGAGTGCGAGAGAGGGGTGGGTGTGAGAGGGAAGGCCGAGAGAGGGGAGGTAGCGACAGAGGAGGGCGTGAGATAGGAGGGCGAGAGAGGGGAGGTCGAGAGAGAGGGGAGTGCAAGAGAGGGGAGTGCGAGAGAGAGGAGAGCGAGAGGGGCGAGAGCGAAGGATGGGAGTGCGAGATAGGGGAGGGCGAGAGAGGGGAGGACGAGAGACAGGAGAGCGAGAGAAGAGAGTGCGGAGTGCGAGAGAGAAGAGAGCGAGAGAGGTGAAAGCGAAAGAGGGGAGTGTGAGAGAGGGTAGGGTGAGGGGGGCAAGAGAGGAGAGGGCGAGAGATAGGAGTGGGCGAGAGATAGGCGTGGGTGAGAGATTGGGGAAGGTGAATGATAGTTGAGCGCAAGAGATGGGGAGAGCGAGAGATAGGGGGGTAGAGATCAGGGTCGGGGCGAGAGTGGGGAGGAAAGAGAGGGGAGAGCAAGAGAGGGGAGTGCAAAAGAGTGGAAAAGATGAGAGAGAGGGGAAGGAGTGCGGAGGAGGGCAACCGCGAGGTGAAGGAGAGAGAGTGAAGGTGAGAGAGGGGAGGGCAAGAGAGGAGGAAGGCCAGAGAGTGGGGAGGGCGAGAGAGAGGAGTGAGAAAGAGGGCCGCGCGAGTGAGGGACAGTGCGAGAGAGGGGTGGGTGCAAGAGGGGAGGCCGAGAAAGGGGAGGTAGCTAGAGAGGAGGGCGCGAGATAGGAGGGCGAGAGATGGGAGGTCGAGAGAGAGGGGAGTGCAAGAGAGGGGAGTGCGAGAGAGGGGAGAGCGAGATGGGCGAGAGCGAAGGATGGGAGTGCGAGAGAGGGGAGGGCGAGAGACAGGAGAGCGAGAGAAGAGAGTGCGAGAGAGAGGAGAGCCAGAGAGGTGAAAGGGAAAGAGGGGAGTGTGAGAGAGGGTAGGGTAAGGGGGCCGAGAGAGGAGAGGGTGAGAGATAGGAGTAGGCGAGAGATTGGGGAAGTTGAATGATAGTTGAGCGCAAGAGATGGGGAGTGTGAGAGATGGGGAGGGCCAGAGATCAGTGTCGGCGAGAGAGTGGGCTGGGAGAGAGAGGGGAGAGCGAGAGAGGGGAGTGCAAAGGATAGGAAAAGAGGAGAGAGAGGGGAAGGAGTGGGGGGGAGGTCAACCGCGAGGTGAAGGAGAGAGGGAAGGTGAGAGAGGGGAGGGCAAGAGAGAATGAAGGCCAGAGAGTGGGGAGGGCGAGAGAGAGAGAGATGTATGCAAGAGTGGAGGGCGTGAGAGGGGAGGGTTAGAGAGAGGCGAGCGCGAGAGAGTAGGGAGTGCAAGAGAGTGGAGTGCGAGAGAGAGGAGAGAGAGAGGGGCGAGAGCGAAGGATGGGAGTGCGAGAGAGGGGAGAGCGAGCGATGGGGGTGCGAGAGAGGGGAGGGCGAGAGAGGGGAGGACGAGAGACAGGAGAGCGAGAGAAGAGAGTGCGAGAGAGAGGAGAGCCAGAGAGGTGAAAGGGAAAGAGGGGAGTGTGAGAGAGGGTAGGGTAAGGGGGCCGAGAGAGGAGAGGGCGAGAGATAGGAGTGGGCGAGAGATTGGGGAAGGTGAATGATAGTTGAGCGCAAGAGATGGGGGGGGCGAGAGATAGGGGAGGGCCAGAGATGAGGGTCGGGGAGAGAGTGGGGAGGGAAAGAGAGGGGGGAGTGAGAAAGGGGAGTGCAAAAGTGAGGAAAAGAGGAGAGAGAGGGGAAGGAGTGGGGGAGAGGGCAACCGCGAGGTGAAGGAGAGAGAGGGAAGGTGAGAGAGGGGAGGGCAAGAGAGGAGGAAGGCCAGAGAGTGGGGAGGGCGAGAGTGAGAGAGATCTTTGCAAGAGTGGATGGCGTGAGAGGGGAGGGTTATAGAGAGGGGAGGGCGAGAGAGTAGGGAGGGCGAGAGAGGGGAGGGGTGAGAGGGGAGTGAGAGAGAGTGGAGGAAGAGGGAAAGGGGAGAGAGAAATGGGAGATGGAGGGGGAGGGCGAGAGAGGGAAGGGCAAGAGATAGGGGCGGGCAAAGGAGGGGAGGTAAAGTGAGAGGAGAGAGAGAGATGGGGAGGGCGAGAGAACGGGTGGGAGAGAGGGGATTGTGAGAGAGAGGGGAGGGTGAGAGAGAGGCGAGAGCGAGAAAGAAGGGAGGGGAAGAGAGGAGATTCGAGTGACGGGAGGGCGAGAGAGAGGGGAGGGTGACAGAGGAGAGGGCGAGAGAGAGGGGTGGACGAGAGGGGGAAGAGATAGGAGGCGGTGAGAGGGGAGGGCGAGAGCGAGGAGGGAGAGAGAGGAGAACGTTGGAGAGAGGAGGGTGAGAGAGAGGGAGGGGGAGGGGTGAGGTCAAGACAGGAGAGCGCGAGAGAGGGAAGAGTGAGTGAGGGGAGGGCGAGAGAGGGGAGGGGAAGAGATGGGAGTGGGAGAGAGGGGAGGGTACGAGAGAGGCGCGAGAGAGAGGGGAGGACAAGGGAGAGGGGACGGCGAGAGAGAGTGGGAGAGATGAGAGAGAGCAGGGTGAGAGAGTGGAGGGCGAGTGAAGGGGAGGGCGAGAGAGTGGAAACGGAGAGAGGGGAGGGCGAGCAAGTGGTGGGAGTGCGAGGGGTGGGCCAGAGAGGGGAGGGAGAGAGAGAGGGGTGGGACAGAGAGGGGAGGGCAAGAGAGGGGAGGGCGAGAGAGGGGAGTGTAAGAGAGGGGAGGGCGAGAGAGAGGGAAGGGTGAGAAAGGAGAGGGTGAGAGAGGGGAGAGTGAGAGAGAGGGGAGTGGGAGAGCGAGGGGAGGGCGAGAGATAGGAGTGCGAGAGTGGGGAGTGCGAGAGAGAGGATAGCGAGAGGGGCTAGAGCGAGAGATGGGAGTGCGAGGGAGGGGAGGGCGAGAGAGAGGAGAGCGAGATGGGAAAGCGAAAGTGGGGAGGATGAAAGACTGTAGGGTGAGGGGGGCGAGAGAGGGGAGGGTGAGAGATAGGGGTGGGCGAGAGAGGGGAGTGTAAGAGAGGGGAGGGCGAGACATAGCAGAAGGCGAGTATTAGTGGAGGGCAAGAGATGGGGAAGGCGATAGATGGGGAGGGCCAGAGATCAGGGAGTGGGAGAGAGTGAGGAGGACGAGAGAGGGAAGAGCGAGAGAGAGAGGAATGCAAGAGAGAGGGAAAGTGGAGAGAGAGGAAATGGAGTGGAAGGGTAGTGCGAGCGAGAGGGGAGCGAAAGAGATGGCAGGGTGAGTGAGAGGGGAGGGCAAGAGAGGAGGAGGGTCAGAGAGTTGGGAGGGTGAGAGGGAGAGATGTGTGCAAGAGAGAGGAGAGCGAGAAAGGGGAGGGCAAAAGAGGGGAGGGGTGAGAGGGGAGTGAGAGAGAGTGTAGGAAGAGGGAAAGGGGAGCGAGAAAGGGGAGCAAGAGAGGGGGTAGGGCGACAGAGAGGGGAGGGCGTGAGAGAGAGGGGAGGGGGAAGGAGTGGTGGGAGAGTGAGGAGAGGGAGAGAGAGGGGAGCGCAAGAGAGTGGAAGGGAGAGAGAGGGAAGGGCAAGACATGGAGAGGGCGAGAGAAGGGGAGGGAGAGAGGGGATTGCGAGAGAGAGGGGAGGGCGAGAGAGGGGAGGGCGAGACAGGAGGAGGGTGAGAGATAGGGGAAAGTGAGAGAGGGCAGGGGAGAGAGTGGAGGGAGAGAGAGGGGAGTCCCAGAGAGGGGAGGGCGAGAGTGAGGGTTGGGATAGAAACGGGAGGGCACGACAGTGGAGGGGAAGAGAGAGAAGTGTGAGAGAGGGGAGGGCAAGAGAGGGGTGGGCGAGAGAAATGGGAGGACGGGAAAGACGGGAGGGGAAGAGATATGAGGGTTAGAGAGGGGAGGTCGAGAGAGAACGGAGGGCGAGAGAGAGGGGAGTACAAGAGAGAGGTGAGGGAGAGAGTGGAGGGCGGGGGAGAGAGGAGAGCGAGAGACAGGGGAGGCCAGTAAAAGGGAGTGCGAGAGAGGGTAGTGCGAGAGAGGGGAGGGAGAGAGAGGGGAGGGTGAGAGAGGGAAGGGAGCAAGGGAGGGAAGGGCGAGAGAGAGGGGAGAGGGAGAGAGGTGAGGGCGAGAGAGGGGAGAGGGAGAGAGTTAATTGGGAGAGAGGAGAGCGTGACAGAGAGGGGACGGTGAGAGAGAGTGGAGCGAGAGAGAGGGGAGGGGGAGAGA
Organism: Chiloscyllium punctatum; assembly: GCF_047496795.1. Lineage (NCBI taxonomy): Eukaryota > Metazoa > Chordata > Chondrichthyes > Orectolobiformes > Hemiscylliidae > Chiloscyllium > Chiloscyllium punctatum. The sequence goes on along the minus strand of NC_092751.1, from coordinate 36,157,846 downwards.
GGTGAGGGCGAGAGAGGGTATGGCAAGAGAGGAAAGGGGAGAGAGGGGAGTGCGAGAGAGAGTGGAGGGTAAGGCAGGGGAGTTAGAGTGAGGGGGACGAGAGAGATCTTGATCTGACTGTCAAATTCCAAAGCGTAACTTGAGATGAGTTCAATAAAAATGGCAGAAGTACAGAAACAACCACATCCAACCATCAGAAACAAATTTCTATGAATGGGATCGGGTGGTCTGCCATTTGGAATGGAGGATTGCATTTGAAAAGTTATTAAGGAGCAGCAAATATTTTGTGATGGATTTGTGTGCAGTTTGAAGCTGTTTGCTGATTTAGTTTTGCTTATGGTTTGGCAGATACATTCTAATTATAATCAATTAAATCTGCCAACTTGGACATTAAATACTCACATTTATGAAATACTTTAACATAGAACATAGAAAAGTACAGCACATCGCAGGTCCTTTGGCCCACGACAGTGTGCCGAGGTTTAATCCTAATGTAAAATATATTAACAACCTACACACCCCTTAACTTGTTGCTATCCATGCGCATGTCCAGCAGTCAATTAAATGTCCCCAAAGACTCTGCTTCCATCACCACAGCTAGCAATGCATTCCAATCATTCACAACTCTCTGTGTAAAGTACCTTCGTCTGTCGTCTCCTCTACACCATTCTCCTAATATCTTAAAACTATGACATCTCATTCCAGTCAATCATGCCCTGGGGAAAAGTGTCTAGCTATTGACTGTATCTATTCCTCTCATTAGTGGAGACCTCAATTAGGCCTCCTCTCGTCGACCTTCTTTCCAGAGAGAAAGTTCTGAGCTTATTCAACCTTTCTACATAAGACAAGCCCTCCAGTCCAGGCATCATCCTGGTAAACCTTCTTTGTACCCTCCCCAAAGCCTCTATATCACTTTTATAGTAGGGTGACCAGAACTGAACAACACAATATTCCAAGTGTGGTCTCACCAGGGACTTGCAGTGCTGTAGCAAAACATCACGGCTTTCAAACTCGATCCCCAGTTAATGAAAGCAAAAATATCATATGCTTTCTTAACAATCCTATCCACTTCGGTAAAATCAATTAGGAGAAAGTGAGTACAGCAGATGCAGGATATCAGAGCTGAAAAATGTGTTGCTGGAAAAGCGCAGCAGGTCAGGCAGCATACACGGAGCAGGTGAATCAACGTTTCAGGCATAAGGCCTTCTTCAGGAATGAGGGGGGGTGTGCCAAGCAGGCGAAGATAAATGGTAGGGACGAGGGACTTGGGGGACAGGCGTTGGGAATGCGATAGTTGGACGGAGGTTTAGGTGATGGTGATGGGCCGGAGAGGGGGTGGGGGCGGAGAGGTTGTGAAGAAGATTGCAGGTCAAGAAGGCGGTGCTGAGTTCGAGGGTTGGGACTGAGATAAGGTGGGGGGAGGGCAAATGAGAAAGCCGGAGAAATCTGCATTCATCCCTTGTGCTCGGAGGGTTCCCAGGCGGAAGATGAGGCACTCTTCCTTCAGGCGTCATGTTGCCATGGTCTGGCGATGGAGGAGGCCAAGGACGTGCATGTACTTGGTGGAGTGGGAGGGGGAGTTAAAGTGTTCAGCCACCGGGCGGCTGGTTTGTGCTGTGTCCCAGAGGTGTATTCTGAATCATTCCACAAGATGGCGGCCTGTCTCCCCAATATAGAGGAGGCTACATCAGGTGCAGCGAATGCAGTAAATGATGTGTGTGGAGGTGCAGGTGAATTTGTGATGGATATGGAAGGATCCCTTGGGGCCTTGGAGGGCAGTGAGGGGGGAGGTGTGGGCACAAGTTTTGCATTTCTTGCGGTTGCAGGGGAAGGTGTGAGGAGTGGAGGTTGTGTTGATGGGGGGTGTGGAAATGATGAGTGAGTAGCGGTAGGAGTGGTCTTTCCAGAACGCTGATAGGGCAGGGGAGGGAATTATATCCGTGGTGTTCATGTGTGTTTGGAGTTGCCGGAAATGACAAAAGATGATACGAGGTATCTGGGGGTTGCTGGGACGGAAGGTGAGGACCAGTGGAGTTCTGTCCTGGTGGCGGTTGGAGGGGCAGGGTTCAAGGGCGGAGGAGCGGGAAGTGGAGGAGATGCGGTAGAGAGCATCTTCAACCACGTTTGAGGGGAAATTGCGGTCTTTTAAGAACGAGACCATCTGGGTTGTTCAGTATTGTTATTGGTCCTCCTGGGAGCAGATGCAGCGGAGGCGAAGGAATTGCGAATATGGGATGGCGTTTTTACAGCGGGCAGGGTGGGAAGAGGTGTAATCTAGGGAGGACCAGTTCAGTCAGTCGAAGGAGGGTGTCAGTGGATGGGTACTTCTTACGTCGGTGGGAAAGGAAGACGCGGAGGGATTTGAGGCATTCGTGTTGGGGGATGGAGGTGTATAGAGACTGGATGATCTCATCCACCGTCTCAAACCAAATCGTCCCACAACCTCGCACCGCCCGTTTCTACCTCCTGCCCAAAAGCCACAAATCTGACTGCCCCGGCCGACCCATTGTCTCAGCCTGTTTCTGCCCCACCGAACTCATCTCTGCATACCTCGACCCGCTCCTGTCCCCCTTCGTCCAAGAACTCCCCACCTACGTTCGCGACACCACCCACGCCCTCCACCTCCTCCACGATTTTCGCTTCCCCGTCCACAACGCCTTATCTTCACCATGGACATCCAGTCCCTATATACCTCCATCGCCCATCACGAAGGCCTCAAAGTCCTCTGCTTCTTCCTTTCCCTCCGACCCAACCAGTACCCTTCCACTGACACCTTCCTTTGACTGACTGAACTGGTCCTCACTCTGTACAACTACCTTTCCGATCCTCCCACTTCCTCAAAACTAAAGGAGTAGCCATGGGCACCCGCATGGGCCCCAGCTATGCCTGTCTCTTCGTCGAATATGTGGAACAGTCCATTTTCTTCAGCTACAATGGCACCACCCCACACCTTTTCCTCCGCTATATCAATGACTGTAACGGCACTACCTCATGCTCCCACGAGGAGGTTGAACATTTCATCCACTTTACTCACAACTTCCAACCCGACCTCAAATTTACCTGGACCATCTCAGACTACTCTCTCCCCTTCCTAGACCTCTCCATTTCTATCTCGGGCGACCGATTCAACACGGATATTCACAATAAAATGACCGACTCCCACAGCTATCTAAATTTCACCTCCTCCCAGCCTGCCCACTGTAAAAACGCGATCCCATATTCCGTAGTCCTTCGCCTCCGCCGCATCTCCACCCAGGAGGACCAATTCCAATACCAAACAACACAGATGGCCAACTTCCTCAAAGACCGCAATTTCCCCTCAGACGTGGTTGACGAAGCTCTCCACCATATCTCCTCCACTTTCCGCTCCTCCGCCCTTCACCCCGCCCCTCCAATCGCCACCAAGACAGAACCCACTGGTCCTCACCTACCACCCCACCAACCTCCAGATACATTGTATCATCTTTCATCATTTCTGCCACCTCCAAATAGACCCCACCACCAAGAATATCTTTCCCTCCCCACCCCTGTCAGCGTTCCAGAAAGACCACTCCTTCCGCGACTCGGTTGTCAGATCCACAGCCCCCACCAACCCCACCTCCTCTCCCGGCACCTTCCCCTGGTACTGCAAGAAATGCAAAACTTGTGCCCACACCTCCCCCCTCACTGCCCTCCAAGGCCCCAAGGGATCCTTCCATGTCCGTCACAAATTCACCTGCACCTCCACACACATCATTTACTGCATCCACTGCACCCGATGTGGCTTCCTCTACTTTGGGGAGACAGGCTGCCTACTTGTGGAACTTTTTAGAGAACACGTCTGGGACACCTGCACTAACCAACCCAAACGCCCCGTGGCTGAACACTTTAAACTCCCCCTCCCACTCTGCAAAGGACGTGCATTTCCTTGGCCTCCTCCATCGCCAGACCATGTCAAACTGACGCCTGGAGGAAGAGCGCCTCATCTTCAGCCGAGGACCCCTCCGACCACAAGGAATGAATGCAGATTTCTCCGACTTCTCAGTTCCCCTCCCCCCCACATTATCTCAGTCCCAACCCTCAGACTCAGCACCGCCTTCTTGACCTGAAATCTCCTTCCCGACCTCTCCGCCCACACCCCCTCTCTGGCCTATCACCCACACCTTTACCTCCTTCCAACTGTTGCTTGCCCAACGCCACTCTCCCAAGTCCCTCCTTTCTACCTTTTATCATAGCCTGCTTGGCACACCCCCCTCATTCCTGAAGAAGGGCTTATGCCTGAAACGTCGATTCTCCTGCTCCGTGTATGCTGCCTGACCTGCTGCGCTTTTCCAGCAACACATTTTTCAGCTCTATCCACTTGGGTGGCAACTTTTAATCATCTGTGTACTTGCACACCCAGATCCCTCTGTTCTGCCACACTGCCAAGAATCCTGTCTTTAACCCTATATTCAGCATTTGCGTTCAACCTTCCAAACTGGAAAATGATGCACCGAATGCCAAACAGGAGAAGGTTGTTGGCATGTGTCAGAAGAGTTAGGATCAATGACCAGAAACATGAAACCGCCTTTTAAGCAAGCTTTCAAATAGAGAACGTGTAACACAGTGCATCTAAGGAAGTTTATCAGTTGAGTACAGCTAACTAAGAGGGCTTGAACATTCTCACGGACAAAAACATATAAAGCTATCATAGAACCAAAGAACAGAGTGCGTATATAAAGGGTACAAAAGACAGCATGGATCAAGGCCTTGAAGAATTCAGAGATAGACATAAGTTTAAATTCAATATATTAGATGATAATGATCCAGTTAAGACCGCAGTCCTTTCTCTATAAGCACAAGATTAAGGTTACCTGTCATGTCCAGGCCAGCACTAAATGGGGTTTTTATTTGCACTGTGCACATCTCCTGATTTCACAAGATATCTTAGTTTTGTAAATGCAATAGAATGTATTTTCCACAGTTTCAACAAATCATTAATTAGAAGTTCACAGAAATAAACAACTGTCCAAAGCTGTCTTTCAAGAGGTAGACTGATACAATATTCAAAGAGAATTTGCATGAACAAAGTGGGATTGTCAAGGTGTTAAATCATTTCAAATTCTAAAACTAGATTCCATTTTAATCATATCAGCTGTATGTTGGATACTCCATGAACAAATGGTTTCCATATTCAAGCAGTTGTTTTCAAATACAGAAATTGGGTATTGCTGTAAAATAGGACATGCTCTTTTTTCTGCTTTTTTGTCTTGAATACATCAGGATAGCTGCAAGATCTTTGACATAAAGGGAAACAGCATTTTGGACTGAACAAGAAAGGAGTTCTGATGCTTTGAAAAGTGCACAATGATTGATCGAGATGTTCCCAATGGAAAATGGACTGGTCAGATGGTGACAGACAGTTGACAGCTAAACTTCGTTAAATTTTCAATTGGCACGTTGCCTGACTGGTCAAGGTATTGTCCTGCCAAATGAGTCAGAGAATGGCCATCGCCAATTTAGTTAAATCACAAAAAGCATTGGCAGTTAGCTGCCAATCATCACCTGGTCCATTCTCCATGCCTTTACCAATCAGCACTCATTACCCAGACAGATTGAATGATTTCTTCCTTTCGATTGGTATCTTGAGAATGTCCTGATACGTACAATACTAAAGTCTTAAATTAAAAACAACTTTATTTTCATCAATGCTCAAATTTACAAGTTGTACCAGCTAGCAGAGATGAAACGTAATCATAATGTTTCAGGCCGACAATGAACTGATAGAGTTCGGCACTGGTTTCAGAGGAAAACCAGTAACAATATCCTTATGGAGAGAGAGGGATTGTATTATTTTGCCTTTGATCCTATACAGCAAGAATGTCAAAGCCATTGACGAACAGAAATACATAGAACAAACCACATGCACATAACACAGCACAATATTATTTAAATTAACAGAGAGAAATTCTGCATGAGCAGAAAAAAATAATTGTTGTTCTGAATAGTGAATGTGGCACCAAAAGCACCCTTGTGATAATGACAGTTTGAAATTCTAGCCCACATTGGTTTGCAGCAGTTGAATAGTTGGTAATTCTATTATGAGCCCCGTTCAGTTCCTACACTATTATGTGACCATAGATTCAGACTGTTTTCAAATTTAGATATCAATGTGAATTGCACAGTGGAAGGAGCACGGCTATCCTATGAACAGCACTAAAGTGATCTCACAGCCATTGACTCTTTTTTAAAGAAATGGGGCAACCCTCAGAGATAGGGAAATGTAAATAAAGGAACCACTGTCAAGATTTTATCCAATTCGATAGTAACTGGTAACTGATCACCAAATTCAGCTTCCTCTTGAAAGAAGCCCCAAAAAGAGATAATCCAAAGTTCACTTGATTCTGTGTCATATTATCGCAAGAGAGCTTTGTAGTTTCCTTCTAGTAGACATTATTTTTTCCACAAACCACCAAGGATTGACAGACAGCATTGGTTCTGATCAGAGATCAGAACCGAATAGTGCAGAACCACATCATAACTCATCTCGAGAAGCTGTTTCAATGGGTGTTTAGGTTTGCAGTGCCTCTGTGTTCTGCGCTTCGGTCCCAATCTCTCGCTGATCCCTAGTTTTTCTAATAAGTTGCATTTCCAGTCAGTCTGCATTTCATCATTGTCCCAGATTATAGAGATTTCAGTATCAGTGAGTTCACCAGTATAGCGTCTTGAGCAAATCAGCATTGGCTCCACTGAAAAGGCTTTAAAATACCGAGACTCATAGAACAGCACATAGTTATCCATTTTTAATGACCTAATAACAATTAACAACATTATATTTGATCTGAATTATTTTCCATTACTGACTGCAATGAATCTACCTCATGGGATACAGAAACTCACCAATGTGAGTAAAAACCTCGTAAACTTTGGACAAAACCCAAAACTATTGACTTAAGAGAATAAACTCAATACAACAATGCAACAAAGAAAAGCAGATTGAAGTCAAATGATGCACAGATTTGATGAAGAGCAAAACCCCCTCTACCCTAGCAGGAAGGCAAGTAGAAAAGTTTCGCATTTATATAACATCTTAATGCAATCTCAGAGCGTCATAAACATCTCTTTCGAGATCTCTGAAACCAGCACAGAACCCCTGGGGCCACTGTCAACTACATGCTATCAAACCCAGGGAATCATAAACGGAAATATCAGCATGTGTCCATGTAACAGTTTAAAATGTGTGTTTAATACCTCTGCTCGAGTAACTAGCAATATTGTTTCGAGGTATGAACAATAAATGAGAATATGTCACTTGGCCCTTCGAGCCTACTCCACCATTCAATAATTTCCTGACTGACCCGATTTTAACAAGCTTGTAAACCATTCATCTGACAATATCCCACTTTGGCTTCTCTTATTCTATCATTTTAGTATATTGCACTACACATCTATTCTAATCTGGCGAATAATTCTCCTGCTGTTAATCACTGATCCACAATGTACTCCTCTCCTCATTCTCGAATTGAAGGAGCCCATGATGCACTGTTCTTTTCCTCAACCTATTCTTCAGACAAGATAAAATAGATTGGAACAGACTCCACTGTTTGCTGTTACTTGACACAATAAGAACTATTGAAATATTTCAATACACTCCTTTGGTAAAACATATAATTTGATTTAATCCATTAAAACTGGTTCAATTCGTTTTATATTTGCATTGAATGGTAGTTTCGTTTGATCCAGATATTAGTATAAAGTGAAATATTACAGCACTGAGCTTCGTCTCATTCTCATTCGATGGAAGTTGGAAAGGAGTGTTTTCTTACAGCAGAGCGTGGAAAATGAACAACCACGTTGAGTAATAATACATGCAGGTTCTGACAAAGTCAATTTTCAATCAGAGATGTTCAATGCAACAACTGAAGTACTTTTGATCATGAAGTCACATGTCAGAAATGTGATTTGTACTTTGTGTACCATCAGAAAAGAAGGAAGGAGATGATGTCCAGATTATCAACTCATCGGGATTGAGCGATAAATATTGGCCGGGCCACCAGGTATAATCTCCTCACTTTAATTCAAAATAATAAGTGTCCCTTTAGAGGGCAGAGTGACTTTGGTTTAATGCCGCATATACCCCTGATGTGCAGGATTATCTCAGGACTGCACTGTTCTGGCAGTATCAAGTAGTCTATTCTAAACCCGATGGTAGATCTTGAACCCTCCGACTCAAAGACCAGTACACTCCTCAGTGACACCTGAGCAACACACAATACTCTGCCAGGTGGCTTATTATTTGCATCCCAAGGGATTAATGAAGCAATTTAGGGCAATTGCATCGATTCCAAATGAGATACAAAACAGGCCTCGTATGGTAGAATGATTGTCTCGCTACCTCTAGATCAGTGGTTTAAATTCCTAGATTATAAAACGTAGGATAAAATTCCTGCTGTACCAACTCCAGAGGCGTGTCATACATCGCTGAAAATTTTAATTTTAAGAAAAATGGAAAACCTCTTCAACCAATGGGCTGTTATCATTTGGAAAGTGCAACATGCGTAATTAGGAATCAGCACTTTGGGTCACCTTTGCTGATTCCCTGTGTATTATACGGGAGTCAGTAATTTCTATCAGTGTCCACCGTTACAGCTACAAAAAGACCTCTAATACCTCTCCTCAATGGGTCTTCTTCCCTTTTGAATATGGGCAGTGAGCACTCAGTCCTATCTCTCTTTTAGCAACAAATGGTTAACTTGCTTCCAGCCTGCTGTCAGCAAGAATTAACTTGTCCTGTCAAAGTGTGGCAATACTGAGAACAACCCTTCCATATTGTCCCAGGCTAAGATCACAAGATGCAGCACAAGTCAGTGTTAATGTCCAGAATTAGATAACCAGGAAGGATGTTCTTCACGGCTGGAGAGTCCAGAAACAGGGCTCACGATCTAAGGATACTAGCTCGGGCATGTTGACTGAGATGAGGAAACCTTTCTTCATCCTGACAGTCGTGACTCTTTGGAATTCACTGTCGTAGAAATTGATTGAGCCCAAAACGTAATTTTTTTTTCGGGCTAAAAGGATGAAAGGTTACAGAAAGAATGATGGAGCAGGGTACTGAGTTGGATAATCACCCATCATCATTTTGAACAGCAGCGCATGCTTAAGGGGCTGAATGGCTTTCTGCTCCACCTATTTCTGTGACCATTCTGTGGTTTGAAGAGATGTGTTTTATTCAAAAGCTATTTTGATAGGAAAACAAAAGAGAATGTTTTACTGGTTACAACACAGAGTGACGAAACAATTTCAGATGATTGTGAGTTGGTCTCCTCAAATTAAATTGAACAATGAGGAGGTTCTGGAAAACTGGGATAGCCTGCTGAGTTACCTTCCAGTTGAAAATCGAAATGACCTGGAAGAGTTAATATAATCACATGGGGAGATATGTTGGAATAACCTGGGAATTACTAATCTCGCTACACATAATATTGATTGAGGAAATGCTGTTCCAATCAAACAACATCCTGCAGACTTAGACTTCGAAGGTTGGCACAGGTTCAGAAAGAGACTGAACACATGCTGAAAGACAATATCATCAAAATCAGTCGTAGTGAATACAGTTCACCTCCATCAGTTTTACCAAAACCAGATAACATCCAATGATTATGTGTGGACCTAAGCAAAACACATGCAGTTACTAAATCTAATAAATGTCCGAAATCAAGTTTGGAAGACTATATTGAGAAGACCGGACAAGAAACTTATATTTCTCAGGACAACGTACTCAAAGGATACTGGTAGCTACTTACTTTTATTCAAAAAGGTGAAGATAATTTCGGCTTTCGTGATATCAAAATGCACTGTACCAATTTACAGTCATGTCATGTGGTATGAAGAATATGCCAGCTACATTTCAAAGACTAAACAATGAACTAATTACTTCTTTACCCAATTCCGTGGTACACATTGAATACCTGTCTTTTAGTCACACATGGAAGAAACATTTGCAGAATTTCTCAAAATTATTCATTCGACTTTTGGAGGCAGGCTTGGTGAAAAACCTGGCCAGCACTGAATTGAAGAAAACACCAATCGCTCTCCTGTACCATGTTATTGACAGGTGGCCCCGTCGACAAAAAGAGCTGTACGACGACATTACAATCTTGGTTATCCAAATGAGATGGGTCGGGACAATTAATTGTTTGGATTACTGATTGTTCAGCGAGCTCATTGCTCGGATAACTCATCTGATTGACCTGGTGATCTTGTTCAGATATCCTGAAATTAGAATAATAGACGTTCGGATAACAGAGGTTGTTCTGCATTTGGTCGTACTACGATTGGGTTTTATCAGAAAGTTGTACGGAATCTTAGCAGTATGGCTGCTTCACTCACTGAATTGCTGAAGAAATGCAGGAAGTTTCAATGGATGGAAAACTGTCAGATGGCATTTGTCAGCCTGAAAGTTGTGTTAATTACTGCCTCAATATTAACGACAAGTAATAACCCAAAGCTATTCCAGGTAGTTATCGATGCAAGTGATTAAAGTGTCGGTGCTGTACACGTACAAGAAAACAGCAAGAAGATAAAAAGACTTATCAATTGTTTCACATTCATTAACAGGAACATTTGACAGTTGAGAAAGTGACCGTAAGTTTGGTATATGCGTTACAACATTTGCCAGTAATGTATCTGAGACAAATATACATATTGGTTATAATCCATTCATGCTTTTATTTGGAGAAATTTAAGGACAAACGTTGTAGACTGGTTTTCGGGGCATGTCTTCAGGAGAAAGTCTCTACATTATTTTACAGGACATTCTGACTCCCCAGCAATCTCTTTCATGTTGTTAGATTCCACATTAAAAATGCAATTTAGTCACATGAAAAATCAAATTTACTTTTTCTTCACTGCTTTCTTTTCTGTAGAATTAAGATTATCATTTTGGTTTGAATGCTCGGTCTATTAACGTGCAATTGATCAATAACCACAAAATGAAAAACAAACTGAAATGGTGTCTGGGTATATAATTTATTGCCAGACTTAAAATAAAACAGAAGTCTCACAATGTTGCATTTCAAGCCTTGATCAGCTAATTTAATGAAACAAGGTCATTCCTGAAGAAGGGCTTATGCCCGAAACGTCGATTCTCCTGTTCATTGGATGCTGCCTGAACTGCTGCGCTTTTCCAGCAACACATTTTCAGCTCATAATCCAATCAGTTATGATTGAGATGAATAGCAGAGCAGGCTCGAAAAATTGCATGGCCACCTCCTGCTCCTATTTTCTATGTTTCTAAATCGGTTTAAATACTCAAGAAACCTGAAGATTCAGAATTATAAACCTTCATCGGATGATTTCGGCAAACAGGTTAAACATTAGATTTTTTAGTCAGCATATAAAGTTAGTCCATATGATCTCCCGGTATTATTGCTTGAGGCTGAGATTACAGTTCATTAGAAGCTTTCTCACCACTGAGATGAATCTGGCTGTTGGATTTATCCAGACAATTTTGACCAAAAGTATATTAAATGTTGTGATTCTCCTGTCTCTGATTCCATGTCTGCATTTGAACAGAATTAGGTTGTTGTGGATATTACCACAGCAGCTTCAATATTACTTTTCTCGAGATCCTCAGACGTCTCCAATTTAGTTGTTGTCAGTTACCAACACTCAATGACAATCATCCTTTCTAATTGAAGAATAAATAGCTGTAGATGCTCAATAGGTCACAGGACTCAAAAATATTACCTCTGCTTTCCCGCCACATATGCTGCCAAATCTGCTGAGATTCACGAGCAGTTTCATTTTTGTTTCAGATTTTCAGCATCTGCAATTTTCTTTCATTTTAGCCTTTCTAAAACTCTGTCAAGCTTCCTCTCATCCAGGACTCAACTACAGTTTTTTTTACCATGAACTGGACATCAACTTCCTCTTCATTTTACCTTAAGCAGGCCCCTGCCGCTATGAAGTTTAAACAGGGGATTTATGATAATTGGCCCCACTCATTGTTTTGCTACCCTTTCACTGTTTGTGACTAATGATGACTTTTGTATTACCTTTTAAAGTTAGCTGCCTTTACACCAGAACTGCAAAAAGCGGAAGAAGAACATCTGTACAATATATTCAACAAAAATGCATACCCCCCGCAATTTCATGAACAGATGCCTAAGGGAAAGACAACGGAACGAGGTCATGCCGCAACCCAAAGGAAATGCCATATTACCATGCACCAAGAGCATTTCCGAACTGACAACCAGACGACTGCGACCACTAGGACTCATAACAGCATACAATCCAATAGCCACACTCAGACAACAACTCACCAGGACAAGGGACCCGATACCCAGCATGAGCAAAACCATTGTAGTGTACAAAATCCCATGCAAGGACTGCACAAAACACAACATAGGACAAACAGGAAGACAACTAACGATCCGCATCCATGATCACCAACTTGCCACGAAACGAAACGACCAGCAATCGTTAGTTTCCACACATGCAGAGGACAAGCAACATGAGTTCGAATTGGACAACACTACTATTATAGGCCAAGCCAAACAGAGAACAGCCAGGGAATTCCTAGAGGTTTGGCACTCATCCACAGATTCAATCAATAAGCACATTTACCTGGATCCAATATGCCGACCACTGCAGCACACAGCTGGAACTGACAACCGGAAGTGGCAGATTCAAACCACGACAAATGACGGAGGAAAGATCTTAGAAGCGCTTCACAGGAGGTTCCCAAGCGCTAAGGAAGTCACCTCGACAGGGAACGAAACGTCTGCACCAGAAATTTCCAGCTCGGCGAACAGAACCACAACAGAGAAATGAGATATCAAGTTTTTGAATGTACTCATATTCAGAGTTTTGAAACTTCAATACAAAATGCAAGAAAATTACAATGACGTGTCTTTGATCTCCGCTCCTCATACAATATTTCTTAACCAAAATTCTGAAGCCCTAATTCTAATGCAGATAACAGAGAGACAGTAATGCAAATGCTCTTGCCTGGAGTGGTGATCCCTGCGCTGCTGTGTGATGTTTCCTGAAAGTACCTAGAAAGTAATTTCCTTTCTATTTTTGTCTACTCTGAATGAAGCAAAACATTAATCACATATTGTTTTCAAACTTACTTTTTTCATGATAGGTTTTGGAGTGTACAGTTTTCCATCGACCTGGTACCTTGGACTGTCAGTTGATTAGCAAATAGTCAGAAAAGTGCTATTCAATCATTTTAAGCGTACATCCACATCCACAGTAAAATCATCATTATAAACCTGAAAAATTGAGTAAGTATTTCAAGACATTGACAGCTAGTTTTGTAAAACTAGTTCAAGACGCAATTCAAGTAGATGATGATGTATTACCCAAAACCCTCATTGGCTGTTTGCAAGACAAGATAATGAGGCTGGAGTGTGGTAGCAAAGAAAGAGAGACACGATGCAACAAATTTATTTCTTCAACACCTTATACTTGTTGCAATGTGTCAAAATATCTCAGCTAATGAGCTCCAGGCACAAATGGAGACGACACAACCAATTTTCCAATGTCTCCAATGAGGATCCTTGGTACTGTCTCGACGTACAAGGCTGAATTTTCCACGTTAACTGGCTCTTGTCAAGATTCTCATGGGTCAGGCCAAGTGGATTGGAGTTTAGAAGCAAAGCCCAATTCCTTTCTGCACCATGATGTTATCTTGTCAGTGGTGGGCAAATGAAGGCACCAATTGAGAGACACTCATGTTTGTCTGTGTTGTGAGCAATACAACAACTCAATTCCCACAGTGGGCATTGGCCTGCCAATCTCTTTAGTGCAGGCTCAGAAATACCCACCACTAATGGCAGCAAAATAAATGTTACTGCTCTGCGTTCTCTCTGTTATTGCTGTTAGTTCCTTGGATCATCCCATTTCAATAATGGATTGTGACCAGGCAGCAACTTTTGTATTAACTACTGTTATTACCATGCCACCCTTGGCACTGCCAAACATCGCGTGAAAATCCAGCTCTCAGTTCACCAGCAGGGCTTCACCAGAATTCATAAAATTAAGACTGCAGAAGTCTTGTGTAAGAAATAACACCATCTTCCAACTTCTGGTTGCAATACATATTTTGTGGGTTAAGATTACTGTGGTACTGTGGCCTGCTACATGATTCCTGGATGCAGAAGGAAATATCTACATAACTTCACAGGAACTGCTTGTTCTCCAGTAATTGCCTTGAGAATATGATATCAAATGAAGCATGATTACACAAAACATCAAACATATTTTCTAGATATTGCAAACAATCCTGGAGAACTATATTTTCCATTTCCCTTGCAGTTTGGATTGTCAACCTTGCCATGACGGTAACTGGTCAAGCTAGATAAATTAAGTCATTACGTAAGCATTTGCCGACAGCTAGTATTGACTGCCAGCTGCTTGAATGGCTGAAGACTCTGGATTAATTTTCAGTTCAGCTACTTTTGTTAAACTTCTTACAATCCAGACGGATACTGCAACCAATAAAGATTTTATTCTTCAACCCCTTTCACAGGTTTGATGGACACTATAGTTGGAAATAAGAGTAAGAATGCGATGGGATAAGTTTGTTGAATATATTCATATTAAGAGAGAAAATGATCAGGGATAAGTAACCCAAATTTGCAAGCAATTTTGAATTCAAGCTTCTTTGTTGTCCTCTCCTAAAACTGTCTGTTTTGAAAAAAACTCGCCGACCCAAAGAACAATGTGGATAATAATGAGGCAGTATGTGATTGCTATGGTCGGGAATGGGAATCTCTGCAATGCTGTATGGTGATTTCATGAGGGGTCTGAACGTTATCTTACCGCAACTGTCTGCCCACCAGCAACTTACTTTCACTTTCTTGTATTCTACATGAAGCAAAATCATGGTCACATATCATATCAAACATATTTTTTCGAGACCGCCTTAGATTTGAAAGGCACGGTTTTCCATCTCCATCGCCATTTAGGCTGTCAGGTTTACCAGGCTTGCAAATGAACACGCACGTTTAGTCACTGAAATCCGCATTCGACTGCATATACAATTGTGTGCCAAATGCTGGAATGGCTGAAGTATCTGGCTTCAGTATTGTCGCACGTATTCAGCTACTTTTTAAAAATCTGCTCACGCTACAGAAGGATGACTGCATGAGTTGGCGGTTTTCTTTGTCAAACTTGCATAAACTGGTTTGCAAGAAGTCAGAGCACAGGTCGGGAGAGAGGCAGAAAATGTCGGGGAGATGGAATTTTTCCTTGCAGTATAGGCCAGTGAGTTCACTGGGAGATAAAACGTTCAGGACTGGGCTGATGAAGGGGAAACATTTCACTGAAGAGATGTAGATGTTTTAAAGGAATGGTTTTTCCAGCAACCTTGTTTTTCTTTCAGATTTACAGCATTCGCAGTTCTTTCGGGTTTTATTTTGATGCTTTCTGTTGTTATAGTTAAATAAGAGCTTCAATCTGTCGGAACAAAGCAAGCATTAGAGATGCCAATTCAGTGCGATTGCTGTGGTCTGGTCTGCAAAGATGTTTGTTGCACTGCTGTCACATGCTTTCAAGAGGAAGCCCCTGAACAATCTAAACAACAGCTCTCTAGCAATATCCTTTCACGTCTTTGAGTTCTGTTTCATGGATCATTTATAAATTTGGGAGGGTTTAAACTAACTCTGCAGGGGCATGGGAACCTGGACTGTAGCTTTAGGATACAGGACCTTGAGTGGTGGGAGGGTAGGAACAAGGCATCGATCTCGAAGGACGGTGCCGGTAAACAGGAAGGTGGCTTGAAGTGTGTGTACTTCAATGCCAGAAGTATAAGAAAAAAGGTAGGTGAACTTGCAGCGTGGGTTGGTACCTGGGACTTCGATGTTGTGGCCATTACAGAGACGTGGGTAGAACAGGGACAGGAACGGCTATTGCAGGTTCCAGGGTTTAAATGTTTTATTAGGGTCAGAGGTGGGGGTATAAGAGGAGGAGGTGTGGCATTGCTTGTCAAGGATAATATTACAGCGGTGGAAAAGACGATGGAGGAAGACTTGCCATCTGAGGTAGTTCGGGTTGAGTTTAGAAATAGGAAAGTGAGGTCACCCTGTTAGCAGTTTTGCACAGGCCGAGAGACGTCGAGGAAAGTATTGCAAGGATGATTCAGGAGAAGAGTGAAAGTAGTAGGGTGGTTGTTATGGTGGACTTTAACTTCCGAGATATTGAAAGGTAAAGCTATAGCTCGAGTTCGTTAGATGGGTCGGTGTTTGTCCAGTGTGTGCAGGAAGGTTTCCTGACACAATATGTAGACAGGCCAACAAGAGGTGAAGCCATACTGGATTTAGTTCTAGGTAAAGAACCAGGCCAGGTGTTAGACTTGGAGGTAGGTGAGCACTGCGGGGACAGTGACCAAACTCTGTGACTTTGACTCTAGTGATGGAGAGGGATCAGTGTGCACTGCAGGGCAGGAGTAATAGCTGGGGGCAGGGAAATTATGATGCGGTGAGGCATGACTTAGGATGTGTGCATTGGAAAAATAGGCTTCAAGGGAATGACAAAAATTATATGTGGAGCTTGTTCAAGGAGCAGCTATTGGGTGTCCTTGATACTTATGTACCAGTCAGGCAGGGAGGAAAGGGTCTTGTGAGGGAGCCGTGGTTTAATAAGGAATTGGAATCCCTTGCAAAAGGGAAAAAGGTGGCCTGTGTAAAGATGAGGCGTGAAGGTTCAGTTGGGGCGATTGAGAGTTATAAGGTAGCCAGGACGGATCTAAAGAGAGAGCTAAGAGCAGCGAGAAGGGGACATGAAAAGTCCTCGGTTGGTAGGATTAGGGAAAACCCTAAGGCTTTCTATAGGTATCTCAGGAATAAAAGGATGACTAGGGTAGGCATCGGTCCAGTCAAGGATAGTCGTGGGAAGTTGTGCGTGGAGGCAGAGGAGATTGGAGAGACACTAAATCAATACTTTTCGTCAGTATTCACTCAGGAACAGGACATTGTTGCTGATGTGAATATTGAGTCACAAGTGATGAGAATGGATGGCTTTGAGGTATGTAGGGAAGAGGTCCGGGGAATACTGGAAAGTGTGAAAATTGATAAGTCCCCTGGGCCTGATGGCATTTATCCTCGGATCCTCTGGGAAGCTTGGGAGGATATAGCGGAGCTATTGGCCTTGATTTTTGTGTCAACGTTTTCTACAGGAATAGTGCCAGAAGACTGGAGGATAGCGAATGTGGTCCCCTTGTTCAAGAAGGGGAGTAGGGACAGCCCTAGTAACTATAGGCCAGTGAGTCTCACTTCTGTTGTGGGCAAATTCTTAGAGACAATTGTAAGGGATAGGATTTATGAACATCTGGATAGGAATAATGTGATCAAGGATAGTCAGCATGGTTTTGTGAAATGCAGGTCGTGCCTCACAAACCTTATTGAGTTCTTTGAGAAGGTGACCAAGGAAGTGGACGAGGGTAAAGCAGTAGATGTGGTGTATATGGATTTTAGTAAGGCATTCGAAAAGGTACCCCATGGTAGGCTACTGCAAAAATTACGGAGGTATGGCATTGAGGGTGCATTAGAGGTTTGGATTAAGAATTGGCTGTCTGGAAGGAGACAGAGGGTAGTAGTTGATGGTAAAGGTTCATCTTGGAGTGCAGGTACTAGCGGTGTTCCACAAGGATCTGTTTTGGAACCATTGCTGTTTGTCATTTTTATTAATGACGTGCAGGAGGGGCTTGAATGTTTGGTGAGCAAGTTTACGGATGATACGAAAGTTAGTGGAGTGGTGGACAGCGAAGAAGGATGTGGCAGGTTACAGCGGGATACAGATAAGTTGCAGAGCTGGGCAGAAAGGTGGCAAATGGAGTTCAATGTAGCGAAGTGTGAAGTCATTCACTTTGGTAGGAGCAACAAGAAGATGGATTACTGGGCTAATGGTAGGCGACTTGGTCGTGTGGATGAGCAGAGGGATCTTGGTGTCCATGTACACAGATCTCTAAAGGTTGCCACCCAGGTAAATAGTGCAGTGAAGAAGGCATATGGCGTACTGGCTTTTATTGGTAGAGGAATTGAGTTCCGGAGTCCTGAGGTCATGTTGTAGTTGTGTAAGACTCTGGTGCGGCCTAATCTGGAGTATTGTGTGCAGTTTTGGTCGCCATACTATAGGAATGATGTGGAGGCACTGGAACGGGTGCAGAGGAGGTTTACCAGGATGTTGCCTGGTATGGTAGGAAGATCGTATGAGGAAAGGCTGAGGCACTTGGGGCTGTTCTCATTGGAACAAAGAAGGTTTAGGGGAGATTTGATAGAGGTGTACAAGATGATTAGGTGTTTAGATAGGGTTGACAGTGAGAACCTTTTTCAACGTATGGAGTCAGCTGTTACTAGGGAAGACAGCTTTAAGTTAAGGGGAGCTTGGTATAGGATAGATTTTAGGAGTAGATTCTTTACTCAGCGGGTTGTGAGTTCATGGAATGCCCTGCCATTATCAGTGGTGTACTCTCCCTCTTTATGGTCATTCAAGTGTGCATTGGATAAGCATATTGAGGTTATTGGGCTAGTGTAGGTTACGTAGGCTTCGGTCGGCGCAACATCGAGGGGCGAAGCGCCTGGACTGCGCTGTATTTTTCTATGTTCTATGTTCTCTACTCAAACTGGAGCAAACTTATTTTCCGCAACTGTTCCTGGAGAAATTAGATTTCCTGGTTCTTCACAGGATATGCAGCTGACATTGATCATGAAAGAAGACACTTTAAGTTAGGTCTTGTATGCACAATTGCCTTATGGCTGGTACAAAATTGCTGATGCTCAGGGATTCAGTTTTATATTCTTTGATCAACTGTATATATTAAGTAGATCAACTTCCAAAGGTAGTGGGACAATGGAAATCAGTAGTTTTTTTCTTTAAAACTTTCATAGGGGATTTGATAGACACTACAGGCAGAATGAGGGGAGCAAAGGAGGTAGGAACCCAGTCGTTCAATACATTTATTCTTTCTTCAGAGTTCAGCTATGGAAATGCTCGACTACAAATTGAGATCAGATTATTGAATGGGCAAGCAATTTTCAACTGACCACTTTTGAAGGTTTTGTATTGATGCAACTATTTTTAAGCAAACAAAATCTCGAATCTCTCAGAAAAAAGCAAACATTATAGACATATTAAAGCAACTTTGTTAATGTGACTGCTGTAGGCTGATGTTTGTTGCATTGCAGTGGCATGTACTCATACAGAAGCCCCTCCATAGAACTGTCGGGAAGAGGTTTTAATTTTCTTTCACATTGTTGTGTTCTAGATAAAATTTAATTAAGTCACACATTGGGAGAAAAGTTTCCTTGTGATCACTGCATTCATTACTGGAATCTCTTCTGCCTTGGGAGTGTCGCAATTTCCATATCTGCAATTGGTGTTACAGCACAAATTAAGTGATTTCAAATAAACGCTTGAAAATTTCAACCATTGAAAAAGCTCTGAAGATGGAGGATTGTTTGTTGAATCTTTACATTGAAATTCCAATTTGGCAGTTTAATCAACCTGCCACATCCCATTATCACAGGGATGAATTAGATATTCAACATGAGTATGTCTCATTAATTCTAATTTTAATCCGCATTCCTGCATAGCATGAAAGCCTTTCACCACCCCTCTCTCAACAATAAACTACTTATTTATGCCTTTAAAATATTCCATAGCTCTGCTTTAATAACGTGTCAGAGCTTCCACATTTTGAGATAAAACAAATCAGCTCGATCTGTTTTAAATGTATAACCAGTGACCTTTAGACAGTAATCCTTCATTCTCATCTCTTCTGTAAGATGAAACATCTTGTTTCAATGAATTTTCCTCTTTCTCTACGAAACACAAACTGATAAATGTTAGAATATCCGAATTCCCTTTGTATGACATGTCATTCAGTAGGTATTATTCTCGTAAGCATTCTCCGAACTGCATCCAATGGATTTACTTCCTTCCATAAACAGGGTGACCAATAAGAATTAGAGCATTCAAGATACAATATCAACAGTGCTCTCTACTTTTGTGTTTAAATTCGCCCATGATAAAAGAAAAAACATTTATTCGCTTTCCTAAATACGTGCTGCACCTGTATACTAGCACTTTGTGATTTAGGTATTGTTGCACTCTGATCCCACTGCATCTCAGAGTTCTGGAATCTCCCTCTATTTAAAAAAAGTATTTTCTTCCAGTCAAAATGGACAACTTCACATTTATCTACGTAAAGCTCTATTTGATTGGTCTTTGACTACTCCTTTAACCTATATTTCTCTGTGTCACCCAAGTGTACTCTGTGGTTATTTTGTTTTAACCTTTATTTGTCATGTCAGCTTCATATTCATTCCTTCGTAAGTCATGGACTGTGAGTCAATACTTGGAAAATTTGAGCAGATACAGATTTTATTAAAATAGCGGCTCAAGTTATATGATCCTAACCATTCTGAACTCCGGGTAATTCTCAGTTCCAAACGAACACCAAAGTAAACGCGAACAATCATTTAAAAAACGCTGAGCCCCTGAATCTAATTAGAGATAACAAAATAACAATAGCATTCTCGTTAGCCTCTCTCTCTCTCTCTCACTCTCTCTCTCTCTCACACACACACACACACGCCATGGATAAGGGAAAATCTTGAAATGTAAGATGTCTGGAAGGCAAATGGATACTATAAACTTCCACTCTTCTATGACAACCTTTTAGCAAACTACAATGGTTGACTCAGACCCGTGAACTGTGCGTCTTGTTTGATGAGAGTGCTTAGGAACGTGGGTGACGTTCCTGACTCTTACACGAGCAAGAGGTGTGTGCAGCCGCAGTTCTTGTTTTAAAACGTGACGACTCTGGAGCAGCGGATGGACTCACTGTGGAGCATCCGCGATGCTGAGGAGGTCGTGGGTAGCACATTTCGTGAACTGGTCACACAGCAGTTAGAGTTGCTGAGGAAAACGGTGAATGGGTGACCAAAAGGCAGAAAAAAGTATAGAAAGGCACTGCAGGTGTCCCCTGCGGTCATCTCCCTCCAACACAGGCATACTGTTTTGGATACTGTTGGGGAAGATGGCTCACCAGGGGAGGGCAGCAAGTTGTCAAGATCATGGTACCGTGGCAGGCACTGCTTTTCAGAAGGGCGGGGGAAAGTCTCGTAGATCCTATTGTGAGTGGAGTCGATAGGCGGTTCAGTGGCCGTAAACGGGGCTCCTGGATGGTATGTTGCCTCCCAGGTGCTCAGGACAGGGAAGTCAATGATCGGCTTCAGAGCGTTCTAAAAGGGGAGGATGAACAGCCAGTTGATGTATTCACCCACGATGTAAGTAGAAAACGAGATGAGCTCCTCAAAGAAGAATTCAGGGAGCGAGGAGAGAAGTTAAAGAGGAGTACCTCAAAGGTGGTTACTTCGGGATTACTACCAGTACCACGTGCTAGGCAGGGTAGAAAAGAAATAATAGACAGGATGAACACATGGCTTGATAGATGGTGTAGGATGGAGGTACTGAAGTTGTTGGACATTTGGACCACTTCTGGGGATTGTGGAACTGTTACAAAATGGACGGTTCACATCTGAACCAGACCGGAACCAATGTTCTTGGGGAAGTCTTTGCTACTGCTGTTGGGAATATTTAAACTAATGTCGCAGGAGACTGGGAACCAGAAGAGAAAATAAGTAGACAGTGATGTGGAGTCTGGAGACTGTAAGAATTATGAAGATGTCATTCATAAAAGGAAGTGTAGGCAGAGAGTAAATGGGCGCAAAAACAAAACTGACAGCCTGAAATGCATCTACTTTAATGCAAGGAGTACAGTGTGTAAGGCAAATGAACTTAGGGCTTGGATTGCTGCCTGGCAGTACGACATTATTGCCATCACAGAGACTTGGTTGAAGGAAGGGCATGTTGATTGACAATTAAAAGTTCCAGAATATACACTCTTCAGACAGGACATGGAGGGAATTAAAAGGGAGGGGTGGAATTGCATTGCTGGTCAAGGACGATATTACGGCTGTGCTGAAGGAGCACACTATGGTGGTCATGCGTAGTGAGGCATTATGGGTGGAGCTGAGAAATTAGAAGGGTTTATTTACACTGTTGGAGCTGCATTACAGGCCTCCCAACAGTGAGCATGTTGTAGAAGAACAAATAGACAAACAGATTAGTGAAAGCTGTAGAGGCAATATGGTAGTGGTGATGGGAGATTTTAGATTTCCCAAAATTGACTGGGATATACTTAGCGGCAAAGGTCTGGATGGGGTCGAATTTGTAAGACGTGTCCAGGAGAGTTTTCTACTGCAGTAGAATTTTTTTTGACCACAGTTCTGTAAGTTTTAGAATACTCGTGGTTAAAGAAGAGAGTGGTCCTAAGGGAAGAGTACAAAACTGAGCCAAGATCAATTATATCAAAATTAAGCAGAAGCTCAGAAATGTGAAATGGACACAGTTATTTAAAGGGAAGTCCACATTTGAGATGTGTGAGGCTTTCAAAGATAGGTTAAAGATAGTCCAGGATCGTCATGCCCCGTTAAACGCAAAGGATAGGAAGTGCAACATTCGTGAACCGTGGTTGACAGGAGAAATTGTACGACTATCCAAAAAGAAAAGGAAAGCATACATAAGGTCTAGGCAGCTAATAACAGAACGGGCCCTGGAATAATATCGGAAGAGTAGGACGAGTCTTAAACGAGGAATCAAGTGGGCTTAAACGAGTTATTAAATAGCTTTAGCGAGCAGAATTTAGTAGAATCCCAAAGCATTTTATTCTGATATAAGAAGCAAGAGGGTAACTAGAGAAAGGATTGGTCCACAGAAGGATAACGAAAGAAGGTTGTGTGTCAAACCTGAACGAATGGGTGAGGTTCTGAATGATTACTTCGCATCAGTGTTCACTGAGGAGAGAAACATGATGAATGTTAAGATTAGAGATAGAAGTTTGATTAGTCTGGATCATGTTGACATAAGTAGCAAAGATATGTTAGGTAGGCTAGAGGTTATTAAGTTGGACAAAACCCCAGGACCGGATGGGATCTATACCAGGGTGCTTAATGAGGCGAGAGAGGAAATAGCTGGGGCCCTGACAGAATTTCTTTCGGTAATGCTTAAATACAGGTGAAGTGCCGGATGACTGGAGGGGAGCTTATGTTGTTCCCCCTGTACAAGAAGGGTAGTAGGGATATTCTGGGCAACCAAAGATCAGTAAGCCTGACGCCAGTGGAAGGAATGTTGCTGGAGAAGGTACTGAGGGATATGATCTATTTATATTTAAAAAGGAATGGGATACCAGTGATAGGCAAAATGGTTTTGTACAGGGGAGATTGTGCCTTCCCAACTTAAGTGGATTCTTGGAGGATGTGTTCTCGTTGATAGATGAAGGATGGGCTGTTTATGTCACATACATGGACTTTAGTAAGGCGTTGATAAGGTGCCCCATGGTCGATGAATGGAGAAATTGCAGTCATATGGTGTACAGGGTGTTCTTGAGAGGTGAACGAAGAACTGATTGAGAAACAGGAGACAGAGAGTAAGAGCTGAAAGGAGTTTCTCGAAATGGAGAAATGTGACCAGTGGTGTTCCACAGGGGTCAGTGTTTGGGCCACTGTTGTTTGTAATATATATATAAATGATCTGGAAGAGGGCAGTGTTGGTATGATCAGCAAGTTTGCAGATGACACGAAGATTGGTGGAGTAGCAGAATGTATAAGGGACTGTCAGAGAATATAGGAGGATACAGATGGACTGGAGATTTGGGCAGAAAAGTGGCAGATGGTTTTCAATCCAGACAAATGTGTGGTGATGCATGTCATCAAAACTTATTCTAGAGCGAATTATACAATGAATGGAAGAGCCTTGGGAAAAGTTGATGGCAGAGAGATCTGACATTGCAGGTCCATTGTACCTTGAAGGTTGCTGCCCAGGTGGATAGAGTAGACAAGAAGACATATGTTTCGTTTGCTTTCATTGGACGGCGTATTGAGTATAAGAGCTGACAAGTCATGCTAACATTGTACAAGATATTGATTCAGCCACACTTAGAATACTGTGTACAGTTATGGTCGCCACATTACCAAAAAGGTAGGGACGCTTTTTAGAGGGTGCAGAGATGGTTTACGAGGATGTTGCCTGGTATGGAATGTGCTCGATTTGAAGAAAGTTTGAGTAGGTTAGGTTTATTTCCATTAGAAAAAAGGAGATTGGGGGGCGGGGGGTGATCTGATTGAGGTTTACAAGATCATGAAGGGTACAGACAGGATGGATAGAGACAAGCTTTTTCCCAGGGTGAAGGATTCAATAACGAGTGGTCACGCTTTCGAGGTGAGATGTGGAACGTTTAAGGGGGAACGTGTGGCAAGTACTTCACACAGAGGGTGCTGGCCATTTGGAACGCTTTGCCAACTGAGGTGGTAGAGGCAGGCACGATTTATTCTTTAAAATTTATCTGGACAGATGCATGAGAAGGTGGGGAGCAGAGGGATACAAATGCTTAGGAATTGACCGACAGATTTAGGCAGTTTGTCGATACATTTGTCGATACATTTGTATCGACTCAGGCTTGGAGGGTCGAAGGGTCTGTTCCTGGGCTGTAAATTTTCTTTGTTCTTTTTGTAAACATATACTTTCATTTTCATGTTGTATTTATTAGAAGGTGCGAGGTTAGGAAGTGCTTTTGGCAAAAAGGAACGGAATGTCCTTGGTCACACGTCATGAACAGAATTCATGCAGGGCATCCATTAATCAGAACAAGAAATGAAATGTGAGCCTTCATTAGAAACTGAACCATATGTAGGAGTTGTGGAGTGTTGTTGAGGCAGTATTTGGGCTATTGTGGACAGACTTTCTCTCCTTTATAAATCATGATCTCCTTGTCACAGAGGCAGTACAAAGTTGTTTTGACAAAACAATCACTGGGATGATGGTAACATGAAGTGAGTGTGAAGGAAATTGATGTTAAATTTGTAGGAAGATGAGAGAATAAGTGTTGACTGCATTGAAAGTTGAAGATTATGGACGAACACACATTATGTCCAGACAAAGATATTGATGGCATGAGAAATTACATTTTGCCCATGATACATGCTTCTGTTTAGTGTATGTACCTCTGTGAAGTTCCTATGTTGGTTGGGAGAGAGCTTCAGGCGCTGAATGAACTCTCATTGCCTCACTGGCCAGTTGGTGTGTGACCCTGCACTGAAAGTCACATTGTTCACAAATTTGTCAGCAGCTGCAATGCCAAACTCCTAAAAAGTTTAGCAGTTCCCAACAGCTTCTGGTCTGCTTAGCGAATACCAGGTTGCCTTCTCCGAAATGTCCTCGCTCCTCACCGTCAAAAAACCATAATAATGTGTCCATTGAGTACCATTAGCAATGGAGTCAGGAGGAATGACATGGAACAGTCTATCTGTGCAGTATCTGCTTCATTGGTTTGTCAGAGATAACATCGCCTTTTTTCTGTCCAAAGGGATTGAGCTGCTGAATGGCCACCTCCTGAAGTCATGGGAGACGCTTAAGGACCTGACTGGGCAACCCGTGGTAACTGTTTAGCAGCTCATGTGTTTGAAGGGGCTCCTGAACTTCCTGTGTAATCGTCAAGAGAGAATGAATGAGGTATCTCTAATCTTATCCAACAGCATTGAAAGGCAGAATGACCTCCTTATATTCCTGTGAAGTGAGCTTGAGGTGCTGAATGAGCACCTCTCTTCACTCTGGTAATGCACAGTGTCCAGCAAGACTGTTACATGAATGTGACCGACACTCTAACAGCATAAGCCTGAATGCTGTCGGAGTCTTCCTGCACATGGACGCACACTGCTTCAGGAGATGAGGGGGGCACATTGTTCTGAACATTACATGATTTTCAGTCACAATCTCCACATCTGAGATTCTGATGGGTGGAAAGACACCGAGGCGCAAATGAGGATCCTCGTGCTGTGGATCTCCCGCAGAGATGTCCCAAGACTGAGGTGGTACATGTCGAAGGACCACAAATATCTTCTTTGTATTGAATCACTCCAACCGGTGGGAAGGTTACCTTTGATTTACATTAAGTTCCATTTTCTTCAGGTTCCTTGATACTATCCTCAGTTAAACACCCTTGTTGTCAGGTCCAGTCAACACTACCTGTTTTTTATATATTTTGTTGATGTCAACAGGTCATGGTGTATGCGCGTGATGCATTTCCTTCACACATAGGTGAGTGACTGTTGGGATATCTCTATTCCACAGAGAAAGGGAAGATAGATCATTGAGAAAGTTGGAAGAAAGGTATAGATGGATGTTTGACACAGCAGGCACACCATGAGTTGGGGCCGAGAGCAGATCAGCCATGATCCTATTGAAGGGAAAGGCAGGCTGTCGGAGTTGAATGACCGACTCCTGCTTCTCATGTTCTCGAATACTGTTATTGGAAGGTTCATCATTGTTATTTTCTCGGCTGTCCTATGAAGGAATGTTATCGTCAAAGAGACTAGAGGATTTTGTAAGCAATTTCTGGGTACAGTATGTAATCATTATTCACTATGGTTCTGAGTCAACAACATAACAAATAAATGGAGATAGGGGAACGTCTGTAAAGAGACAGGAGGGGACTGTTTCACAGTAACGCCAAATCTTTTTCCCAAGAACGTGTTCCAATCCACACCAAATCATGTTTGACTGTATACAGGGGTTGAATAGTCACCTCGGCTTCTGTGCATCAGGTCGTAGGAGTAAGTGCTCGTGAGTTGCAGATTGAGGGGCTGAATGGAATGGGGCGAAGTCGGACTGAGGAACAGGTGTGGGTCCCTGCCCCAGCAGGCACTACAGTTGTCACTCATCAGAGTCTGGTCTCAGCCCTACGTTCCTATCTGCAGCTCATTATCCTTGAGTCACTTTACCGTCAAATATTTAACTAATACACCTTTGAATAAATGCAAACACACAGGTACCACAAACCTGTGGGGCAGAGAATTCACATTCAAATGGCCTTTTGAGAATTTCTCCTTACCCCCGTCCTACCGAGGTTAGAGAGTCATTGCTTCTTTTTCTAGTCCCAGACGTAACGATAAGTTATCAGTGGAAACAAGTGTGTGATATAGTAAATGATATCAGACAGGTTTCTTAAATTTGTTAAAATAACTAATCTAAAACCAAAGCAAGGTTAATCGAATTACGATCGATACATAAATGACATCCAGTTTGAACATTGACAATATTTGCATCAACATTTATTTTTCTATAAATCTGAGACATCGAAAAATGCACGCAAACACATGCACACGCACGCGAGCGCACACACACACACACGCCTGAAGGCGAACAGAAAAAATGAAACTTTGCAGAATATTAATTCGAAAGATCTTTGTCCAAATAACAATTAATTTCATCACAAAAGCAAAATTGAGATTGGTTCAATTGTTATTCTGCCTCTGAAGTGATTCTGCCTCACAGAAGCTGCTAGCACTGGGGTTTCTCCTGGAACAGTTGGATTTGGCTGAATTCCCTTTGCTGCAGGCATTGGAGAGCTTCCAATTAATCCTCACCCGGAACCCTCAAAGAGTGCTCAAGATGGCTGATTGGTTTTCAGCTCTCATATGTTGCTGTAGAGAAGTAGAAGCAGAGACGGAGCAATGGCCGTTGCTTCTAGGACAGGTTGCATTTGCTCTCTCTCTGATCTGAACCATGCAATAATGTGACCCAAACACCAGCCTCGACTGTATACTCTCTGACTGAACATTCTCCTGATTGAATTACTTCATCCCCGTTACCTGCTCCATTTATGAATAATTTGTAATTTATAATTTGAAGGTATATTTATATCTGTCTGCATAATGTTTGTACAATAAATTCGTGTCTTCATAGCACCTGTGTTAAAATGAGCATGTTGTTTTCTAAAATTAAATACTTAATTTTATTCTCTCATCCCTCAGCTCCGCCCAAATACATTCTCCTCAGGATATTGTATGGTTCAATATGAACAGCTCTCATTTTCAGGTCAGAAGTATTCTGTGCTTGTAGAGGCCATAAGGGGCATAGATGCGGTATCAGCCAAGGTTGTTTTCCAAGGCGGGAGGAAGCCAACCCAGAGGGCTAAGATTTAAAGTGAGAGGGGAAAATTGAAAAGATACCTGAGTGGTTACCTTTTCACACAGAGGGTAGAGCGTGTCCGGGACAAGCTGGCAGCGAAAGTGGTGGAGGCTGGTGCAATTACAACATTTAAGAGACAATGGATGGGTACGAAGGGTTTATAGAGTTATGGGTCTCATGTTGGCAAATGGTTTTACATCAGATTGGAATACCTGGTCGGTGCAAATGAGCTGGACTGAAGGGTCTGTTTCCGTTCTGTATGACACTATGATTCCATCAGGCCTTCATTCTAGCAAGGAGTAAAGCCAAGAATCTGTGAAAAGTTTCTAAAACAATTGCATGTTTTTTCTTTCAATTTCAGGGTTATTTATTACATACAATACATTCGATGTAGTCTCTGCATTGTCACGTACAGATGCAGTAAAACATCCCGATTGTTAGAGCCGATTACCTTTGCATGAAACAGCATCATTCAATACACTTCCCTAACCACTTGCTGAATCTGCTGCGAAGTTGATATTGCTCTTGTACCGAGACACACACATTCCTCCGTACCAATGCGTTCTGCGATGTTCTTGCCAAAAAAAGTATGTTACTGTTATTTTATCTGTTCAACAGAGCACTGACTTCCCTGAGCCCTGGGAAGAGATTAAACCTCTTCTGTACGAGCTGATACACCAGGACCTCTGTGCCCCTGTCGACAAACCGTGGTGTAATTGCACCTTATCTGCCATGCCCGGAGTAAACTGTGCAGGGCAGCTTCAAGCTGATACAGCTCAACAGTGTGCCCATTGCCCTGTTAAAGATGGCACCATTTTCAGGGATCACAGAAAATCCAGGGGCATCCGGGCAATGGTGAGTACCTCCAGCCATGATGGTTGGGAGAATCGGGCTGGTAATGAATGACAGGGACACCATGGGGTTGGGTGGGAAGTTAATGATTTGAGTTCGATAAGACAGCACCAGGAAACTAGCTCATCCTCGTGAGGAAGATCCCTCTGTCACACTCAATGAAAATGTCACTGAGACAAATTATTGTTAGGTTAAACCCAATAAGTTGAATGCTCTGCTGATCCCAATCCCAGTGACAGCGCTGCAGCTGCTTGACCAATGCTCTCCATCTCAGGGAAGGAGCTAAATGGCACCTTACACTTGGGGAAAAAACAGGCAGTGGGGAGGAGGTGGTCAATGTATCAGTGGGTGAGCACATTTGGCAAGTCAACATTCTTCTATTAGTTTCAAAATAGAGATGGAAAAGGATGAATCTGGTCTAAAACTGAAAGTTCTAAAATGTTGAAAAGCCAATTTTGACGATATGAATCTAGAATTTTCCAAAGTCAATTGTGGCAGATATTCGCAGAGAAGGGGGTCAGTCTAGAAGTGGGAAGCCTTCGAAAATGAGATGTCAGGAGTACAGAGACAGTATGTCACTGTTAGAGTGAAGAGTACGGCTAGTACGTGGATAAAAAGTGTGAAGGATTCGAGAAATTGAGGTTCTGGTCACGGTTAAGAGGGAAGGATAAACAACAGAAATTGAGATTTTTATTTCTTAATTCATTCACGGGATGAGGGCGTCGCTGGCTCGGCAAGCATATCTTACCCATTCCTTATTGCCCAGAGGATAGTTAACAGGCAACCACATTGCTGTAGGTCTGGAGTCACTTGTAGGCCAGACCAGATAAGGATGGGGAAGTTTGTTTCCTTCAAGGGTGTCAGTGAACCAGACGGATTTTTCGGACAATCGGAATGGTCATCATTAGCCTCTTAATTCCTGATTTAAAGTGAATCATTGGAAGAGTCTGAAGGCAACAAGGAAATACTTAAGAGGGAAATTGGGAGCATAAAAAGAGGACATGTGATAGTTTTGGCAAATAGAGTTAAGGAAAATCCAAAGGAATTCTACAAATACTTTAAGGATGAAGAGTAACTGTAGAGAGAATAGGACGTCTTAAAGATCAGCAAGGCTGCCCATGTGCAGAACGACAGGAAATGGGTGAGGTACTGAACGGATATTTTGTATCAATATCAATGCAGGAGGATATGGAAGCTAGAGAACTTGGGAAATAGGTAGGGACATCTTGGAAAGTGTCTGTATTACAGAGGAGCTGCTGGAGATCTTAAAACATACAAAGGAGGGAAAATGTCTTGACTTTTATTAGATGTACGCTATACTCTGTGGGAAGCTAGGGGAAGTGATCGCTGGGCCCCTTGCTATCACCAACAGCCACAGGTAAAGTGCCGGAAGACTGGAGGTTGGCTACCGTGGTGCCATTACTTAAAAGACTGAAGAAGGATAATAAGGAAAAGCCAGTGAGCCTGCCGTCAGTACTGGGTAAGTTGTTGGAGAGGATTATAAGGCATTTGATTTTCACACATTTTGAAAGGTAACGACTGATAAGGGATAGTCAACACGGCTTTGTGCAAGCAATGTTGTGTCTCACTGACTTGACTGACATTTTTTGAAGAAGCGACTAAAAAGATGAATTGAGGTAGAGAGGTGTACATTGTCGATATGGACATCAGTAAGGCGTTGAACAACATTGTATATGGTCATCTGTTTAACACGCTTGGTTCATATGAAATACACGGAGAACTAGCCATTTGGATACAAAATTGGCTCAAAGTTCGGAGACCAAGGGTGGTGGTAGAGGGTTGGTATACCCTGGCAAAGGATTGTAATGTTCCTCATGCTATGCAGATAGTCCACTTTATGGAGTCGTCCACCAGCAACGTCTGCACAGCTGTCCATCTTAGCTGTTACCTTACCCCGGTTTATGGTGTCTGGGCTGGTTCTGTGAAGCAGATTCAGAATTTGAGGCAATGGACCATTCCAGCTGATCTGGCAATATTTTTATTCAATGTGTGCATTCTTGTGATTGGGCCCACTATTTTCTCACTTATCCAGTTATTCCAATCACCACATCTCCTTCTCCACATTTTCACCAAATTATCAGTTAATTAATTATTTGTCTTTTTTTTCTGTATCTTTCTCTGGCCTTGGCTTTTGACTCCCTCGTGTATCGAGTGCTGGCATGGTAGAGCTCAGAAACAGTGAAATTGTTTGTGTCAGTCTGTTGTTCACTTCTCAATGTGTCCCAGGTGGTGCTCCATGGACAGGGGTGTTCCAGGAGATTTGGCTCGCGTGATTGAAACTTGGCATGCGCCTGCCTGCGGAACGCCTCTGTTTGTCTCTCTGAGTTGATTGTGCGGTCAGTAACAAGAGGAAGACCCTTGAGTACAATTGTAAAAGACCAGGCATCTACCTTGTAACTGAGGGACTTGTGACTGACTCCTGTTATTGAAAGGTTAGTGGAGGGGCTGGGGATGGTTTGCAGGAGGTGGTGCTGTGAGGTGCCTCAGACATTCAGGGAGACCTGAGGATTTGGTGACCCGACTCTGGATGGAGCATGGGGACTGTGGTTACAGTATCTGGGTCTGTAATATGCACAACAAATGGAGCAGAGGCTGCAGAGAGGGGAAGCTCTGAAACCACAGAGTGAATGTGTGTGGGGAATGTGATCAGCCGTATCTGTCTGTATCTCAGCCTGGGCAAGTACACAATCTCACTCTCCCCGTTACATACACTGATGCACACTCTTCCTATACTCCCCTCACACACTCACACTCACCCCTCACGTTCCACGCACGCACTCCATTCTGTCACACACGCATGCACACACAGCCTCTCCGTCCCACACTCACACGCACACTCCACCTCACTCTCTCTCACGTAAAAGCAGTGTCTCTCTCTCTCTCCACTTCACACGGACACGCCCCTCTCTCACGCATACGCACACGTGCTACTCCTACTTTGTAAATATAACCAGTCTGACTCCAGGTCAAGACACAGACAGTGTCCAAACAAGGCCTCACGCTTAGAATACATTGGCTGACCGCAAGTGATACTTCATTTACATCGATAGTACATGGAGGTATCTCCAGGCAGTGGCTTAAAATATATTCTGCGATTTGCATATTAATTAATCAAACTCGCACCTCAATTCTAACTGATTAATTACTTAAGAGCCATCTTATGTGATTGGACTATTCACGTGCATGAGTTGTACAACCCTGCGATATATCTCTTACACCTTCTGTGTTTAAGGTCTTCCTCTCTCTTACACCTGATGAAGGAGCAGCACAATGAAACCTTGTATTTACAAATAAGCCCATTGGACTCTAACCTGTTGTCATTTGATTTTTGACCTTGTCCAACCCAGTACAAAACCAACGGATCCATATCATGTCTTTTACTGGTGAGCTATCCTCTCCCCTTGCAAGTAAATTGTTCCTAATTCCATGTGTTCTTGTCTTGCATATTAATCTTTTGCAATGCACGTTATGCACTGATGTCTGGAAGCCCAGATATAATGCATCTATAGGATCCCCATTGCTCAACCTTGCTTGTTACGTTTTTTTAAAGAGAGTTAGTCAAATCATTCAAACATGATTTATCCTTCATAAAACAATATTGACTGTACTGGATTGTGGATTGACTTTGGAAATCTCCCATTATTAATTCCTTCATAACGTTTTCTAACATTTTGCCTTCAATCCCAAAAGTTTATTTCACTACTTCTCACACTTTCGAGATTTTATGATTTATGCCTTCATTGCAGAAACCAGTTGAGGGAATAATCTCTGAGTTAATTCCAATATCCTTTCCTCAGGGAAGAGATTAAACCTGTGTACAGTATTCCAGATGTGATCTCACCAAGATCCGGTACAACAGCAGCAAAACTCAACCAGCCAGCTGTAAGGTTCCCACACAGGTTAGAGCAGTCTCAGCTGTCTGGGAGAATACACAGCCCTTCACTATTTTACCAGCATGAAACTTGAGAGGAACAGGTAAGATGTGGTGAGATAATTTAAATGATGAGATATGCCTTGCCAAACATCTCGCCTGAATCTATCATTAACCTCCCCAGAGACCACGTCACTTCGATTCGACAGAATCTGGTAAGGTCGATCTTAGAAACAGCAAGGAGAAGCAAACATTCATGAGAGTTAGTATCATCGTGAAAGCTGCAATACAAATGTAAATATGTCATGAAACAGGAAATTAGACATACAGTGGGTACTGCAGTTATAACGGACAGCTTGAAGGCATATATAACCAGTGTTTACCCAAGTGAATGTTAATGTTGAGTGTGTCTGAGATGGGTTGCTTTAGTAGTATGTTGAGCACCGAGCTGTTGATCAGATAATTTTGGAGTTGGTGCTGTGTGATCAGAAGAGCAAATCGAAGACTTTATTGTAAAGTAGCTTTTGGGAATAGTGATCTTAATATCTTGAATTTTATATGACATCTGAATATAAAAAAAATGTTTTTTTTCTCTTATATTTCGGGCCATTAAGATATGAGAATAAAGTTGGCTTGAGTGATTTTGAAAATTACATTAAATGAATTAATGAAAGACAGGCAATGTCTGCTTTTTACAGAAACACTCTCAGGTCTAATTTATACATATGTTCCTCCAAGGCACAAATCGCAAAAGCGGAAGGTGACACAATGATGGTGAGCAAAAGAAGTTAAGAATTGCATCTGATTTATGAAAGTGCCTTAGAAAAGAGTCATATATTGTGGATTCATTGAAATTTTGGACGCAACGAAGGAAGACTGATAAACCAATAAACAAATTAGAAAGGGAACAAGAATGCAAACCAACCAGAAACGAAAAGACGGATGAAAAACTGCCATGAATATTTGAGAGGACAATAAAAGCAAGGCCAAATGTGGCACAGTGAATGTGTGGACAGGATAGTTTATTGTGGAGAACAGAAAACAATGTCAGGGAAACTAAACAGTTACTTTTTGTCTGTCTTCATGGAGGAATGTCCAGAAAATCAGCCAGAAATACCAAATTACCATGGGACATGTGTAACTCAAGACTAAAATCATTCATATCAGTAACGAGGTAGCATTTGAAAACATAACTGTATTGATAAGTCGGACAGACCAAACATACTTCATGCCAGAATTTCAGAGAAAGCAGAATGGGACATAATAGTTGCATTGCAAATCACTGTATTTTTTTCCATATTCAGTTTGGAAGATTATAAATGCATTCCAAGGATTTACAAAGTGAAGAAGTGGGGGAATGGTGAACTACAGACCAGTTAACGTATTGTTCAGAGTGGGGAATCTATCGGAATTTATTGAAAAGAATGTGAGATTGGACACTTGGAATGTTATCGAAGACGTCGAGAGATGACGCTAGATTTCTTAAAGGGAAGGCAACATTTACAAACATTTGGCTTGAAGATGTCGCTTGTCGATATAAACTATGGAGAACAAGTGGATTTGGTATAGTTGGATATTAGGAGGTTTTTTTTAAACATCATACAGTAAGTTAGCCCTAAAACAAGAAAGCAAATTGTATTGGTAAGAACATATGCAAATGGGGAAATTAACAGTTAAGTTTCATTTTGTTTGAAGGGAATCAGAATATAGATGATGAAGAGCTCAGTGCTTTCTCTCCACGGATGCTGTCTAACTCGCTGTGACCTCTAGCATTGGTTTCTGTCCAGATACCAGCTTCTGTTGCAAGTCGCTCCAAGTAAAAGTGAAGTTCTGCACCAGTGACGCATTGTGTTGGTCAGACGTTACCTGGACTATTGTGTACAGTTCTGATTTTCTGATCTAAATAAAACATACTGATCACATATACTGAATGTACATTGTCTAGATTAATCCCTCGGATGGCAAGATTGTCCGATGAGGGAACTCCGCCTGTATTCTGTCGATTTTTAGAGACTGAGAGGTGATGGAAATGAAGCTTTACAAAATTCACACAGAGGGGAGTGAGGAACATTGAAAAGTGTGAACACGATTAGTGAGCACCCTAAGATAGTCCACAAGGACATCAAGTAGAAAGGAATAACCAGGGAATAATTAAGACCCATTAGAAACCAAAAGGATAATCAATGTCTGAAGCTGGAGAACATTGATAGATTGTGACATGAGAGATTCACATCTGTTTTACTCAGGAAAAGGAGGAGGCATGGTTCAAGAAGATGGACTGGGAAACTCGTGAGCAGATTGATATGACATGCGAGCAACGGTTGCTAGTTTTGGCTGGTGTAAAATTGGGCAAGTCCACAGGTTGTGATACAGCTGTGTTGTATTACAAGCTGTTGTCGGAGCAAGGCCATGACCCAAATGTTTATTTAAGTGCTGGTCACAGGGGAGGGGCCAGACGAATGCAGAGCACCTTTTACAGTCAGGGTTGGTTCAGGTAGACAAGGGAACTATTGATCAGTGAGTATCAGATCAGTGTCAGTAAAACTATTGGGTAAAATAGGGTGGGAGAAAATGGATCTTCATTTCGAAAGGGAGTGATGCCGAAAGAATTTAATTGATATTTTTTCAAGGAGGTTGTTCATACATTTACATTTTCAGCAAGGCCTTTAACAAAGCCCCAGATGGGAGGCTGATAAAGAAAGTAAAATCTCATGGGATCAAGGGTAACTTGGTAAGTGATATTCACATTTTCTTTATGGCAGGAGAAAGAGGGTGGTTCTGGAAACTGAATCGATATCAGTGTCCAGTGTTGTAGTGTCCGTGTCAATGGTGTGACCCTGATTATTTGTGATACACATAAATAATGTAGATATGAAAGGAGAGGGTGTGGGGGAGTGTTGAATATGAGTTTGAGTTTATCACAAAGATTAGCCAGGTGGTTGGCAGTGATAGGGTAGGTCTTATGTTACTTGAAGATAAAGGTGGAATGGTCAGATAAGCAAATCAATGGCAGATGGACTGTAACCCTGATAAATATGAGATGCTGCACTGTGGAAGAATGAACTAGACAGGGGATTACTCAAAGAATGTCAGCACACTAGGAAGCTCAGAGCGTGCTTCTCCACACATCACTGAATGGGACTGGACAGGGTAATAGTGGAGTTAACGAGGCGTTTGGAACAGTAAATACAACCTTTACCCATCGAGACATAGATTACAAGAGTTATACAAGATTTCGGTTAGGCCAAGATGGAAGGCTGTGTGTAGTTCTAGTAGCCACATAACAGGAAGGATGTGATTGCACTGGAGGGGGTGCAGAGGTTATTCACCAGGATGTTCCTTGGGATGGAGCTTATCTCCTGTGGAGAGAGTCTGGATGAACTCGGGTTGTTTACTTTGGAGCTGAGAATTCTGAGCGGAATGTGATTCAGAAGGATAAGATTATGAGGAGCATGGACCAGGTGGATAGACAGCAGCTCTTCCTTTTCGTCAGAGGACCAAGATCAAGGGAACACACATTTAAAGCAAAGCGTTGAGATGTAGAGAGAATTTGGGGATTGTTTTTCACCCAGAAGGTGTTGGGGTCTGAAAGTACTTCCTGAGAGGGGAGTTATCATGGTAACCTCATAATTGTTACAAACATACTTAGGGCCCGGCTATGGACCTGGTGTAGGAGAGTGGGACTAATGCAGATTGTGCTGTATTTTCTGACGGGGTCTCTGCTCCTGTGATTATATGGTGTGGACATGAATTGTTGGGTTTCTGAAGACAACATTAATAAGTGTTAAGTGATGAACTGTCACTTGAAAAGATAAGAGAAAACAAGTGCAGCTTCGTTGCACTCTCAATCCTGAGAATAGACAATGAGAGCAGGGAAATGGCAGAACTATTAAGTAACTACTTCATAGAACATAGAACAGTACAGCAAAGAACAGGCTCTTCAGCCCATGATGTTGTGCCAACCATTGATCCTCATGTAAGGTAAACCCACTCTACGAACCCTCAAATTTCTGTCACCATATGCATATTCAGCAGTCTCTAAATATCCCCAATTACTTCACTTCCACACTGTTGCTGGCAACGCATTCCATGCTCCCACAACTCTTTGCGTAAAAAACCTGCTTCTAACATCCCCTCTATACTTTCTGCCAAACAGCTTAAACCTATGACCCCTCACGTTAACAATTTCTGCACTGGGAAAAAGTCTCTGGCTATCAAATCTCTCATTATGCCTCTCATTATCTCGTACACCTCAATTAGGGCCCCTCTCTTCCTTCTTTATTCCAATGAAAGAAGTCCGAGCTCAGTCAATCTCTCTTCATAGGAGAAGTCCTCCATTCCAGGCGGCATCCTGGTAAACCTAGTCTGAACCCTCTTGAAAGCATATC
This sequence comes from Chiloscyllium punctatum, assembly GCF_047496795.1. Lineage (NCBI taxonomy): Eukaryota > Metazoa > Chordata > Chondrichthyes > Orectolobiformes > Hemiscylliidae > Chiloscyllium > Chiloscyllium punctatum. The sequence goes on along the minus strand of NC_092751.1, from coordinate 36,120,718 downwards.
TTTCCTATAATAGGGCGACCAGAACTGGACACAGTATTCCAAGTGCGGTCTAACCAAAGTTTTATAGAGCTGTAACAAGATCTCACAGCTCTTAAACTCAATCCCCCTGTTAATGAAAGCCAAAACACCAGATGCATTCTTAACAAACCTGTCCAATTGGGTGGCAATTTTAAGGGATCTATGCACCTGCACACCAAGATTCAGCTGTTCCTCCACACTGCTGGTTCTGTCTTCACAGAAGGAAACAAACCAAACAAATCAAATCTTCCCACCAAGGCTGGGAAGCCTAACTCTCGTGAGCAAAAAGAATGAAATTAGTAAAAAAGTGTTTTGGGAGAAATAATTGGGACTGAAAGTATGGCTGAATTTAGAATGCAGATGGAAGGTGAGAAGGTAAAATCCTATATCAGGACCCTGTGCTTAAACAAAGCATATGACACTGGAATGAGAGAGGAGGAGGCTAAAGAAGGCTGGCAGCAACGACTTTATGGTGGAACCATTGGTGAATTTTTCAACATGCTCAGCAACAGCATATAACATTGAAATGGAAAGACTGTAGGAAAAGGGTATTCTGCCGTGAATGTCTCAGGAAATAAGGGAGGCTATCAAATTAAAATAAATGGCATAAATAATGGCAAAGACCAGTGGGAAAGTCGAAGATTGGGAAAACGTTAAAAGGCAAATAAAGCAACAAATAAAGGTATTAAGACACATAAGATAGTTTATGCGAGTAAACTACCTCAGAATATAAACACAGATACCAAAATATGATATAAGTATACAAAACGAAAAAAATGTCTAAGGTAAGCAATGGTCCTTTAGAGGGTGCGAATGGGGATCCAGTAATGGGATATGAGAAAATGGACGAGGAATTGAAGAGATATTTATTCGGTCTACACAGTGAAGGACACTAATAACATGCCAGTTAAAGCGAGGGAGGGAGGTGAGGACCTGGAAACAACCGTTTCCTAGAGAGAGAGGTAGTATTGGGCAAGTTAACGGAGCCAAAGGTAGATAAGTCTCCCGGCCCTGATGGAATGTATCCCAAGGTGCGAACAGAGGTGATGAGAGAAATAGCAAATTCACTGGACTCTGATGCAATTCCAGCAAATTGGAAAACAGGAGTTTAGACACCACCGTTTAAAAAGGGAGATAGACAAAGGTTGCGGAATTATAGAGCGGTTAGTCTCACATCTGTAGTGGGGAATATATTTCAAACTGTAATCGAGGAACAAATGGCAATGCATCGTGATAGAAATTGTACGGTTGGGCAGACACAGTGTTGTTTCTTGAAAGGCACGCCACGTGTAATTAATCTCCTGGAATTCTAAGAAGACATTACAACTGCGGGGACCCAGTAGATGTGGTATACTGAGAATTCGATAAGGCATTTTGTGGGCGGCACGGTTGTACAGTGGTTAGTACTGTGGCCTCACAGCGCCAGAGTCCCGGGTTCAATTGCCGCCTCACGTGACTGACTATTCTCCCCGTGTCTGCGTGGATTTCCTCCAGGTGCTCCGGTTTCCTTCCACAGTCCAAAAACGTGCAGGATAGGTGATTGGCCATGTTAATTTTCCTTAGTGTTAGGTGAAGGGTTGAAATATAGGGGAATAGGTCTGGGTGGGTTGCGCTTCTGCGGGACGGAGTGGACTTGTTGGGCCGAAGGGCCTGTTTCCACACTGTAAGTGATCTAAAAAAATAGATACAGTGACGCCAAGAAGACTGCTGCGTAATGTGTGGCATTACTTGTAACGTATTAGTGTGGACAGAGGATTGGTTAACTAACATGAAGCAACGAGTGGGAATACATGATTGTTTTTCTGGTTGCTGATCAGTGACCAATGGAGTGCCTCACGGATTGGTGCTGGGACCGCAGTTATTCACAGCTTACATAGATGATTTGGAGTAGGGGACCGCGTGTAGTGTCTCAAAGATTGCAGATGATACTAAAATAAGTGGCAGAGATAAGTATGCAGAGGACTGTTATACTTTACAAAGGGACATAAAGAGTTGAAATGAATGGGCCAAGGTCTGGCAGATGGAGTACAGTTATAATAAATGTGAAATCATCCATTGTGTTCGGATAAATAGAAAAGATGACTCTTATTTGCATTGTCAAAACAATGCAGCATGCTCTTGTGCAGAGGGACCTGGCTGTCCTTGTGCATAAATCACTGAAGTTAGTCTGCAGGGGAAACAGGTAATTAACTGGGCAAATGTAATTTTGTCTTTCATTGCGAAAGGGATTGCATGTAAAAGCAGGGAGGTTATGTTGCAGCTCGACAGCATGTTGGGGAGACCATGTACGTACGTACAACTTTGGTTTTCCTACTTTAGAAACAAAATTCTGGCTCGCTAGGTTGGTTCCGGAGGTGAGGGGGGTGATTATGAGGAGAGACTGAGTAGACTGGAATTATATATTGATTGGAAATTGACAAAATGAGGGAGGACCTGATAGAAACAAATATCATTGTGAATGGAGTAGATACGATAGAAATATAAAGGACGTTTCCAGTCGTACATGAAACGAGGACAAGAGGACAAAGCCTCAAAATTAGATGGAGCAGATTTAGGACTGAATTGAGAAGGAACTTCTTGACCAAGAAGGTTACAAATTTGTGGAATTCTTCTCCCAGTGAAATAGTCGAGGCTTTGTCATTGAACGTGTTTGAACTCAGATAGATAATGTTTGACCAGTAAAGGAATTAAGAGTTATGGTGATTGGGGAGGGGGTAAGTAGAGCTGAGGCTATGAAATGATTAGGCATTATCTTGTTGAATGGTGGTGCAACCTTGAAGGGCCAGATGGCCTACTCCTGCTCCTAGTTTGTACGTTCATATGTAATGTGTCCACATGAAATGGGAATCATATTTGAGAAACTGACGGGTCAATACATACAGAGAAAAAATGGATGCAATGCATTTAGATTTTCAGAAAGATCTTGATAAAGACTATGGCCTAGTGTGCAAAGTCAAATATTACGGGATTGGGACTAAAATATGAACATGATTTTAGAATAGGAGAACCGACAGGAAACAGTGAGCAGGCATAAAGCAATATGTTTTGAAGTGGAAGTATCAAGGCATGTCGCAGGAATCAGTGATTGGGCCCCAGGTATTCTCAATGCATGTCAAACATTTACTTGTGGGAACCAAATGCAATATGTCTCAGTCTGCTGACAGCACAAAATGATGTCGGATTATTAATGGGCGAGGATGATTTAAAAACGCTCCAAAGTGATTGAGACAAGTGGAGTAAATGGGCAAATACGTCGCAGATGAAGATCAATGGGCGTGGATGTGACGGCGTGCACTTTGATGGGGACAATAGTACAGCAACCTATCATTTGAAAAGGGATTGGAAGAAACATGGTAATCTTAAAAGGGATTTATGTTCTTTCCTTTTTTTTCCTGCTGCGCAGCCCTCCGAGTGCATGTAGGGCAGTTATTTTTGAAACCAGAAGCAATTACTGGAAATGGCATTGGCACACTGGCCAGTGTACATAGATCCAGCTAGTGGGGAGCAGCAACATTGAAAAGGATCTGTATCTCCTTGTACACAAGTCACTGAAAGCAAGATTGCAAGAGCAGAAAGAAGGGAGGAAAATAAATGGCGTGTTGACCTTATTTCTAGGGGATTGACTGACAGTAGTAAGGGTGTCTAAATTGCAGCTGTACAGGGTCTTGGTGAGAGCCCGTCTGGAAAATTGTGCTGTGTTGTGTGTAATTTTGGTCTCCTTACCTTATAAGGGAAAAAAACCTGACATTGGGGGAGTGCAGTGAAGGATGACCAGGTTGATCTCTGGGATGAGAAGATTGTTATGAGAGCAGAGTTTGGGGAGACTGGGCCTGTATTCCATGGTGTTTAGGAAAATGAGTGGAGATCTCAGTGAAATATACAAAAATCTGACAGGGTGAGACAGATTGGAAGTAGGGATGATAATTCCCCTGGCTCAGACATTTAAAACAATGGGCCACAGTATTAGGTACAGACAGTCTACTCTGCATTGAGATGAGAATAAATGTCTGCACGGAGTGACTGGTAATTCTGGGGATTTCTCTCCCACACAAGCTGTGGAACACAAGGCACTAAATATAAATATGGATTTCTCTACACGAAAGGGATAGAGAGGCATCTGGAGTATGGCTGTCACAAGCTCTCAGATGTTAGGAAGGAAGCATCTGCAGGGTCAACAAGACTGTGTTTCCCGTTCCCTTTTCCGATACAGAGGCTGTTGCTGGAAGTTCTGACAGTTTTATTCTTCCAAACCTCAGAGCAAATTGATATAATTTCGTGTCTTGCTTTACCGTTTTAGAGACCATTGAAACGTTTATCACATGCGTGTGTGTCTAGAGTATCTTTTAGGCCCGACCAGGAATGCATGGAATTCACCAGGCCAGAATTCACTTCCTGAAAGTACATTGATGAAGCAAATTGGAGTTTGCAATCGACATTGATTTCAGCATCACCGTTACTGATAGTAGATTTTAGATTTCGATATTTTATTAATTGTTATTAATTTCCATCAGCTGCCAGAGTATTAGCCGGGTCTGGATGAGTAATCCAGTGACATTTCCTCAACAGCACCAACTTCACGTAGGCAATTATTGGAAACCACACTGAGATGGTTATTTCTGTGCAGTTTGACAGATCTGTCATAAAGAACTTCTATCAGTTTTACAATCGTGATGGGATTGAGGGAGTGGTAAATGGTCAGATTGTAATTATTCTCCTCTGAGGGGACTGGATATAGCTGAGTAATTTTGCAGATTGCCAAGAAGATGTCAGAGTTGGAGCTGGAATGAAAGAGCATTCAAACGGACACGACTTGTTGTGCAGTACAACTCTTCAGCCCTCCTGCAGGAATGGTGTCAGGGCCCATTGCCTTTGTCGTATCTACTGTGTACACCTGTTTCGAAATGTCACTTGCAGCAATTCAAATTGATTGAATATGGGCATCTGTGATTCTATGAGCATCGTGGCGAGGGTGAGTTAGATCATCCACTCAACATGTCTGGCGTAGTATCTTGCCAAAACTACATCCTTATCTTTTACACTGATGTTCCTGACTGTTCCATTATTTATTATTGGGATAATAGTGGAGCCCTTTCCTTCATGTAATTGTTTAACTGTCTATCACCATTTATGGCTGGAAGTGACAGTACTGTTGGTTTGTTGGGATCATTACACCCTCTCTATCAGATGTTAGTTCTGCTTTTGGAAATGCAGGCAATCAATTATGGTAGCTTTAACAGGTTTAGATACGCACGATTGGGACACTGGCACGTTCACCTATACATCACTGATCCATAGATCAACTTCTTTGGAATGGTAGACTGAGTGATTATCCAAGATAAAAAATGCTACAGATTGTACTTGAATTTAATTTTGCTTCTGCTGCTGCTGTGGTCGACAGAACCACATCAATGTTAGGAAATCTCTATTTCAGAAAGTTTGGAGAGTTAGATCATTGAACGTATTGGCAGATGAGTTTTGACTTGGAAATGAATTGAGTGCAATGAAGGATTGGGATGAAGCAGTGAAAGAGTCATAAACTTCTGGAATCATACAATATGCAAACAGACCTTTTGGCCCAACTCTTCCATACTCACCTGGTTTCCTAACCTGAATGATTACAGTATTTCTTCTTTTGGCACTGACCCCTCCAAACCTTTCCTGTTCATTTACTCATCCAATTGTCTTTCAAATGTTGTAATTGTACTCACCTATGCCACTTCCTCTGACAGCTCGCTACATATACACACCACCCTCTGTGAGAAACAACTGTCCCTTAGATCTCTTTGAAATGTCTTCCTTCTCACCTTAAACCAATCGTCTCTGGTTCTGGACACACCCAGCCGGAGGTTATGATCTTGTCTATTCATCCTATCCATGCCTCTCACGATGTAATAAAGGTCACCTGCCAGTCTCCAACTCAAAAGGAAGATAATCCCAGCCTATCTTTATATCTCAAAATTTCCCATCTCCGTCACATCATTTTAAATACTTTTGTCCCCTTCCCAGTTTATAACTTCTTTCCAATAGCAGGGCGACAAGAACTGCACTTAGCGCTTCAAATACGGCCTTACCATTCTCTTACAGAGTCAGAACGTGATGTGCTAATTCCTATAATCAATGCTCTGACTGATGGAAGACAGATTGGTTATGCCTTATTCACTGCCCTGTCAATCTGCGACTCCACTTTCACGGAACTATGTACCTGGCCCCTGGATCTCTCTGTTTGACAACACTCCCCAGCGCGATACCATTTTCTGAATAATTCCTACACTTGTTTGTCGAACAAAATGCAACATCTCACATTTATCTGCATGAAGCTCCATCAGCCAATCCTCAGCCCACTTGTCAAGTAGATCAAGATATCCTTGTTCTCTAAGATAGCTTTCTTCACTGTCCACCAAAACTCCAATTTTGGGGGTTTCATCTCCAAATTACTATCCATGGTTCCAATCCTCACATGCAAACCATTTACAAAAACAATGAACAACAGCAGCCTGGTACTGGTGGCACGACGCTGGACACAGGACTCCAATAGGAACAGCAAATCTCTCCCAGCATACTCTGTCTCCTCCGGTCAAGTCAGTTTTGCATCTAATTGGATAGGTCTCCCAGATCTCCTGTGATCTATCTTTATTAAGCAGACTACCATGTGGATCCTTGTTGGGCCTCACTAAGATCCACGTAGACAACGTATGCTGCTTTAACTTCATCTATCTTCCCGATCACCTCTTCAAAAACTGCAATCTAGTTTGTGAGACGTGGATTCCCAGATATAAAGCCGTGCTGAATATCCCTAATCAGTCCTTACCTTTCCAAATGCACGTAAATCCTGCCTCTCAGAATCTCCTACAAAAACACTTATCCATCCTTGACATCAAACTGACTGGTCTGTAGTTCCCTGGGTTTTCCTTGCAGCCAAATTACAAATAATGTAACAACATTAGCTGTCTTCCTGTCCTCCAGGATTTCAACCGTGGCTGTCAATTGATACACATGAGAAAGTCAAGAGACTGCAGATTTCGTAAACCAGAAACGAAGAGAGTAATTTGCTGTAAAGCCTCTGCAAGTCTGGCAGCATCTGTGCAGAGAAATCCCAGTTACTGTGTTACAACCCGGAGGAATACCCACCCCCATACCACGCTAATGTAAACATGCAACATAGAAATGATTTAACCCGTGCTGTAACCTGTAAAAAGTCGGAAGGCCAATAACCATCCTAAAGGTCACTGTTTAAAGTAAACTTAACAACTTTTTAAAGAAAGTCTAACAGAGAATAATTAACTAACAAATATTTGCAACTCCTTTTTGTCTGACCTATCTTTTACTTTCCCTCCTACAATACCGGTCCGATAAATTTCATCCCCACCCTCCACCCCAATAAAATATACCAAAACATTCAAATTTCAGAACCAGTCAGCTGTCAGATCTTCTCTTTGTATCTTCCTCTCTCTTTTTTTTTCTCCTTAGAGTTTCTGTTTCACAGGTCATTGATAAATAAAGGTACATTTAGGAGAACTATTCTCCAGGCAGTCTGCAGATGTTGGTGGCTTGGCAGTTCTCCCAAAACTGATTTGTTTTTCAGCTTCATACCCCAAATCATCGGGTCATTTCATTTTTTAATAATATTGCCAAATGCCAAATGTAAACTCGATTGTAGTTTAGTTTCTTGCGACATAATTTAAACGGATTGATCACATTTGATTTTATTTTTTGTCTCATAGCAGCCCAGGTACTTCCAGCTGCTGGATCACATGTTACAATTTAAATTTTCCAGAACTCACTGTGGTTGTAAATCCTTCAACTCTCTTAAAGGTACTGTACTCTTTAAACGTTCATAACACCTTCTCTCTCAAAAAAGACAAAACATAAGTAAAACACGGTCTCATTGTTTTTCTTTTATTTAAACACATTACCATAATATACTGATAACTTACATCTAAGTTCACCTTAACTTCTTCCTATACACCTAAATTTATCATTGGATAAATACAAATCTCGTCTAAACTTTATCAGTTCAATCTGTGGGAAATTATCTGAGATTACATTCTTATGGCATGCTACAGGTCCAATTTTTAAATTAAAAGTCTGTAACATAAGATTCCAATGAAATAGTGTTTAAAGCGTTCAAAAGAATATAAGGAGAATGGGATCCGTGTACACAACCGTCTCCAACACGCTGTTTCTGAGTACACATTAAAATGATATAAGGCTAGTATCAAACTCAATAGTTCTTTCTCATTCGTGGAATATTTTCTTTGGCGTTTCTTTGAAAAGTACAACCCAATCTCATCGTTCTGTAGCAATACAGCTCCAACACCTATGTCACTAGTGTCGATGGCAACTTTGAAGGGTTTTGAAACGTTTGGTATATCTAAAACTGGTTTGGTGGTCAATATTTCTTTTAAAAGCTGAATGTCTCCTGGCGTTGTTTTGTCAACCAAAACTTTGTGTTCTTCTTCAGCAAGACGGTTAATGGTGCCACGGCAGTGCTGACGTTCGGAATAAACTTCCGATAGAATCCGCTGACTACTAGGAAGCGAAACCCCTTTTTCTTCAAGGTTGGTCGTGGAAATTCCTGGGTAACTTTTGTCTTTGTTTTCCATGGGGTCATCATTCCATGATAGATATTTTGTCCCAAGAACATCACATCTGCTTTCGCGAATTCGGTTTTGTTTAATTTTATCACCAGTTTTGCTTCTTGTAAACATTCAAAGAGCTCAGCCAATTGTACCAAGTGATCTTTCTAGGATTTAGTAAAGATCACTACATCATCCAAACGGACTCCACAGGTTATGAATCAGGCCACAACTCTGTTCATGGGTCTTTGGAATGTGTTGGGTGTGTTCTTCATTCCAAAGGGCGTCACTTTCAATTGATACAGTCCATTTGACGTTGCAATTCACAAATTTATTTTACCGTCTCTGATAAAGGTATCTGCCAGAAACACGCATTAAGTCCAACTTTGTGACGTAACTGACTTCTCTTTCTCGATACTGTCCTTCAATGTCGGTATTGGATATAAGTCTGATTTTGTAACAGTGTTGACATTCCAATAATCCAACCAACATCATTGAGTCCCATCCGGTTTGGGAACGAAGGTGATCGGCGAGCTCCACTCACTCTGGCTTGATTCAATAATGTCCTCATTGACTATGACCTCCTCCTCCTCGGGACCTGTCTGGCTTTGAGAGGATTAAGCCGATAGGAGTGTTGATTTATCGGAATAGTATTCCACACATCTACTTCAGGTATAGTGGCATGCGTTCTCCCCATTTGATCCTTACATATGCCCTCATATTGCAATAACAAACTTTTCAAATGCGTTCTATGCTCCTGAGGCAGATTGATTACGATCCTATCCCACGGCTCATGGTCTTCTACATTTTTAACTTATTTTAAGACACATCAAAATCCACAACATTTGGAATTATGTCCTCATTCTGTGGGGCAGAAACTCGCACCTGTTTCTCCAATTCTTTCTCTCCTCTCCTTTTCCGGAGGGAACACCCATTCAGAAGCCACATGAAGGGGATTCTGAATGTGAGAATTGGCGGCACACACGCTAGTTTCAATACTGCCTGTGACCTACCTACTATTTGGCATGTACGACACGTATGCCAGAAGTTAGATATATCTTCGTGCATTCCAGGTCAATATAAATGTTTTTGTTCCTTAGTCTGAGTCTTTCATACCCTGCGGTGTCCTCCCACATGTAGTTCACGTGCTCCCCATAAAACTTCCTGTCTCTATGTTTCCGGCAACATAACTTGGTGCACTTCAGCACACGACGACACTGCACTCACCTGCCGTAGTCTCCATTTCCATCTCAGGACTAAACACCTTTGTCTGACCCTCGTTTGTTCATGTTTTCCCTGCACCATTACGTCAAACAGGATGTTAGCTAACTGAAGCTTAACTGCTTCATCTTGTCTTTAGTTTGTGCTTCGTGCTGTGACTTATGATAGTGGGATCTGGTTACTGTACAGTCTGGGAAAATACCAGTATATTTATGCTTGAACTCCTCAGTTTCTTGGTCTTCTTCGGCTTCTCCACAACAAGGGGTATCGCTCGCAACTTGGACACTGCTAAATCATTCTCGAGAAGAAATTGGATTCCTGGAACTCACACTCTGTCAGTCACTCCCACGGTTACTTTCGCCGACTTGAGTGGGCACTCCAACCTGACCTTATAGAGAGGAAAGCTACATTTCTGTCCATCTATCCCACAAAGTACTACACTCCCTGGTAACAGATAAGAACTATTGCAAATTTGCTCATCTCTTACTTGTCGAAACTGTGTAGATCCTGTATCTCTCAAAAGTATAACGTCTCCTTCTCCCCCTGTTGTTTCTGAGTAAACTGTACTCACAGAGGCAAATTCTTTATAGACATCAGGTACTAACTCGATACCCAACCCCGGCCTCGGTTGTGCACTTTCCTGCAACTCTTCGGTTCTTGCTGGGGTTTCCTTTGAGACTTTCACTCATGCCTTACCTTCTTCTACCACATCTTTTCATAACGATCAGCACTGTGATCATGCATATCCCTTCTTATGGCAGTGAAAACATCTTTCCCCAACGCCTTTCTGAAACCATGGACACTGTAGTTTTCTGTGTCCCACTCTATTACAGTGAAGGCACCTGAGGCCTCTCACCTCCTTTGTATCCTCTTTTGCATCTTCTTTAACCTGTGGTAAACTATTATTCTCTACTGTTTATTTTGCAGTTTAGCATCTCCATTTCTCCCAAATCCGATTCTTCACAGGACGAAATTCTGGTTGAAGCTTGGCTTATGCAGCAACATGTATTCATCTGCTAATTCTGCCCTTCACAATTTCTGAACTTTGAGTTCCTCCATGTGAATTCTTATTATCTCTGGAAATGAGTTTTTCAATTCCTTCAGCCGAATAATATCCATAGAGCCACATAGGTCATATCTATTTTAAAGCAAAAATCCATCCATTGAAATGCCTATGTTTAATTATTTCAAACTCAACATAAGTCTGATCCGATGACTTCTTTATGTTTATGTCCTGCTGTCTATATGATTCTGATACCAATTCGTGAACACTTAAAATAGCTTGTTTAACGTATTGAGAATCTCTTTAACCCTCATCTGACAGCGGAGAAAATACCGCACGAGCCATGCCGACCTGTTCATGCCGAACTAGTATTACCCATAAATCCTTAGACGACTCCAAATGCCTAGTCAATTTTTCAAATGAGATAAAGAAGGCTTCAACATCTTTCTCATTAAAATGTTGCACAGTATTGACATAGTTGCATATAACAGTACCTTCTCTTTTAATCTCCACCTTTTTCATGTGACTTCTACTGACGAAATCGCTACTTCTCAAGTTCAAATTCTCTCTCTTTTTGGCCAGCTAAGAATTTTCTCCTTCTCTCTTTATTCTCTTTCTCCCTTCTATCTTGCTTTCTGTTTCTTCGATCTCTCTCTTTTTCTCTCCATTTGTTTATATTTAAATTGCATTTTCCTCAATTGGAACTTAAATTGTTTTCTCACTCTACTGCATTTGTCTGTGTTTCTGACACACCTTAGATTTTGAGAAATTCCCGGACAATTTCAGCATTACCTTTGTCCTTGGTTCAATCCATATCAAACTTCTTTGCTAATTTTAAACGTTTGACCTTGATCTTTCCTTCCAAGGTTTCGTGGCAAATTTGAGATTCATCTTCAAACTCCTTTTTACATTTTAGCAGCCATTTCTCTCACTTTTAATTTAAGCATACACAAGTCATCGAAATTAAACAAGTTGTCTCACTGATGTTTTATTTGAAGATCTCAGACACGAAATTACAAATGTTTGAACATATTTTGTTTTCTTTTCATCCCTCAAATCTATTCAAATCTGCCCAAATCTGCGACTGGATCAGTGTAAAAGCTATTCATTTCTTGGATGAAAGCCCCCAAGCTGTTACGACACAGGGTTAACCCCTCTCTTGATTTAATCCAGCCACACAGAAAAAGTTTACCGCATGCCATAATCTGTTAAACTTCGAGAGGCAAAGAGTCATTTACAGAGGTCACAATTTAAGTAAAATTAACAATTTTGTTATTTAAGTCCAGCAGAGAATAATAAAACAAAAAACTATTTATAACTCCATTCGGTTAAACGTATCTTTGACCTCCCAGTCTACAAAACTGACCCGATAAATAAAAAAAAAACGATTAAGTCATACACAAAATGAACACGTTTCAAAACCAGTCAGATTTGTTGATTCTCCTTTGTAAACATTCCTCTGCAGAGTTTTCTCTCGGGTGGCTTCGATGTTCTGCTGTGCAAACCTCTTATAGACAGGCACCTTTCAGAATGTCATTCAGCTCACAGTCAAACTTTCTGGATGTCCTTGGTAGTTTTCCCCCAAATGTTCAAAACGTCCAGTTTTTTACATCTAAATATCGGACACATATCTCTACACCTTCATAACAATAACATTTATCTGTCCTGCTCACCATAAATTTTAGAAACTTCGAAAGTTCACATAATAGTCTATACTGTTCAAAACGACCCATGTTCTCGCATCCTTCATTTACTTAAATCCTTCTTTCCAGTTACCATTACAAGTACTTACTTTACTGGTATTCTTCGACAAAGAATACCATTGTGTGTATGTGCGTGTGGAGGTGTGCGTGTGTGTGTTTGTGTGTGCTTGCTTGTGTGTGTTACTGTGTGTCTTTGTGTGTATGCATGTCCGTGTGTGTGTGTATATATATGAGTGTATATATGTGTATGTATGTATGCGTTTTGTGAATAAATCTCTGTAATAAGACAGAGATGAAAGAATGAGATGTTATCACATTCCCACATGAAAGGGTAAATGTGCAAAGTTTCCAAGCTTTCTGATATCAAACAAGATGTAAAAACCTCCTTTATTCATGGATTGGGAAAGTGAACAAATGATGTTCATGCACCGAAAAGCAGTAATGTAATGAACCTTTCCTGCGATCATTGAAAGACCAAATATTTAATTTTCTCTTGAGAGTTTAAATGCAGCTTTTTTTTTCAATTGTGTGTTGCATACGTTTTTATCAATATGCAATCAACATCGGTGTCAAAACAGGAAACTGCTGCAAATGCTCAGTAGTTCTGTCAGTATCTTTTGTGAGAATGCAAATTCAACATAATGTCGAGGAATGGGTCTGGGTTGTTTGTGTTTTGAAAATAGCGTTCAGCGCTGTGCCGCTAAGGTGCATGAGTCAGGAGTAAGTGTAGAGTAAAAGAGTAGAGGAACAGGTCGGAATGGGTTACTCCTCAAAGGGTCAGCGTGGCCGTGCAGTTTGAAATGGCCTGTTTCCTCACCGTAGGGATTCGATGCTTCTATGATTTTCTTCACAAAAAGGCAGGTCGGTGCCAGGATCAAGAATGTCTCCGAGCATGCTCAGGGCATATTGAAGTGAGTGGGGAAACAGCCAGCGGTTGTGGTTAACATTGATACCAATGACATTAGGAAGAAGAGTGAATGGTTGAAAGACCCTACTAAGAAAGGTCAAGGAGTAACGAGTGACTTTAAAACCAGCATATCCAGAATTGTATTCTTGGGATTATTCCCCAGGCGTCTGGAAGTGAGAACAAGGAAGAGGAAGTTGGTCGAGTTGAATATGTGGCAAAGAGATAGTTTGGTAGGAGGATTTCTGATTTTTCAATGATTCGGAACGTGTTCAGGGCAGGTGGGACCTGCACAAAAAGGAAAGTGTGCACTTTAACTGGAGCCTACCTAACATCCTGGAAAGGAAGTGTGATCGTGCAGATTTAAGCTCATGATACAGGAGGATGGGAACCAAAGCAGCAGTTCAGGAAAAGAGCAGAAAGTAATGGTTTCTCAAATAAACAAGCAGAGCTGTTTTAATAACCATGCTGAGGGAACTAATTACAACAATTTTAAATTGTTATTTGAAAGTTGGAGTATATGATAGGCTCACTATTATCGGGGATCAATAAATAATGATGGAGAGCCTGTGCACACAAGTATTAAAAGAGAAAGATAACTCAATAGAACTTATGTAAAAGCTTTTTTAACTAAATGTGTGCAATAGTTGGAATAAAATGAATGAGCTGATAGCGCAACCAGGGTTAATTAAGTATGGCATGGTGGGCATGACTGAAACGTAATTACAGGCAAGTGAGGACTGAAGTGTTAAATGTCCAAGGGTACTCAGTATTCAGACAAGAAGGAACAGCATGTGGATTGCCTGTATTGGATAAGGATTATGTCAAGGCAGTATTAAGAAATGGTATTAGCACGTGGGAAAAAACTGTTGAATCAGTCTGGTTTGAAATAAAACCCATCGAAGGAAACCTATTGGTAGAAGTATTTCCAGCCCACAAACTACCCCTGCCCCCGCCCACCCCGACAAATTACTTTCAAAGTAGTGAATAGCATGATCCAGGAAATAACGATGGCTTGAGACAAGGGCACAAGAGTGATTATGACAATTTGAGCATGTAAATTGACTGAGGCTCAAAGAACGATTCGTCGAATATATGACGGATTATTTCTTTGATTAGCATGTCATGGAACCAACCAGAGAACTGGCTTTGGTATTATGTAATGAGGAAGGAGTGATAAATCATATTGTAATACAGTATCATCTTAGAAAGAGTGACCACAATTGCTGGAATTCCCCATTCAGACTGTAACAGTGAAGGCAGAGCCAAAAAGGAGAGGTTTGTTTTGGACAATGACAATTTTATTGGCCTGAGGAAGGGCTTGGCTTGATTGAACATGTCAAAAAGAGTAAAGTGCAGGACATTTGAAGAACAGTGACAACTACTTAGAGAGGTAGTCAAAACCCCTCAAATAAAATGTAATCTTGAGTATAAAGAGGGAATTGTAAATGCAATCCATGTCTTAACAAGGAAGTCAACAATAAATGAAGTTTCTTGTCTGGTGGTATTATTGCTGACTGCTAATCCAGATCATCTTCTGGGGTCTTGGGTTCAAATGCCGCCATGACAGATGATGGAATTTAAATCCAGTTTGAATCTGCAATTAAGAGTCTGTTGATGATAATGAATCCATTGCTCTTTGTTGGAAACACTCGTACATTTCAAGAATGTTCCTGAGGGACGGAAACCACCATCCTTACCTGGTCTGACCTATATGTGACGTCCAACCCATACAAATTTGGTTGTGGCTTAATTGCCCTCTTGGCAATTCGAGACAGACAATGAGTGCTGTCTAACCAGGGACATCCTCCTCCTTGAATGAGTTAAAGGAAAATAATGGTCAGCAAACGGTTAATAAAAGGAAAATCAAAATGGCTTCGAAGTAAAATGAGTAGAGACGTTAAGAAATAATAAGGAACACTTCCCAGAGTAGACAAAAAGTAAAAGAATGCTGAAAGTAAATGTTGGCCTTTGAGAGGATGAAAATGGCGAGGTAATAATGGGACACTCAGAATTGGCAGAGATGAAAGCAACAACTTCCTATTTTCACAGTGCAAGATAATTTCTTCTCAAAATTTAAAACAACTGCAAAGGATCACGATGGAAGTACGATGACAATGAAAAAGTAATTAAATGCATTGATGGGATTATAGGCAGGTCAGAACCTCGGCCTGCAGTCTATCATATTATAAGAGGTAACAGCAGAGATAGTGGATGTGTTAGTTGGATATTCAAAAAATCCTTGGATTCTGGAACGGTATGAAGTATTGGAAAAGTAATAATATGGTACACGTACTCAAAACAGGAGGTAGGCAAAAATTCATAAACTATTGACCGGTGAGTTTAACCTCTGTAGTGGGGAAATTTCTTCAATCAACCATAAAGTAGGAAATAACTGAACACTTGGAAAAACAAAGATGAATTCACCATGTCAGCACGGTTTCAAGATGGGCAGATTGTGCTTGACATACCTGCTGGGGTTCTTTGAGAATGTAACCAACAAGTTGGTTAATGGGAATGCAGCAAATGCGGTACATCTGAACTTCAGAAGGCATTTGACAAACTGCTGCGGAAAGGAATGATCTAGCAGGTTAAATCCGAGGGGTGAATTTGTAGCATGATGCGGTTGGGTTTTATTTTACGAGGAAGCCACAAATTTTATTTTGTACATGGAGCTGAATTCTCCTTTTATCCTATGTGCCTCTGTAAGTTTTATTACTTAAGCTTGTCTGTAATTAGTATTGAATTAGGTTTTTGGTGGCTTTCACTGCATCATTTGTGTTCTACGTATTCCTGAATAATTTTCATTCCCTGCAATAGGCAGAGCTGAAGAAACTTTCCGTCTACGACAGACAAAAATTCATAATTATGTTTGAGAGAGCTGGAGTGATGAGATTCAAACAAATTCTACATTTAGACTCACAGCATGAGTTCAAATCATATCGGCAAGTACACCTTGAATTGGAAACACTTTTTTAAAACATACACCCAGTTTTCTTCATATTGTAAAAACAGTTTGAAAAATGTTCTTACAGGACCTT
Organism: Chiloscyllium punctatum; assembly: GCF_047496795.1. Taxonomy (NCBI): domain Eukaryota; kingdom Metazoa; phylum Chordata; class Chondrichthyes; order Orectolobiformes; family Hemiscylliidae; genus Chiloscyllium; species Chiloscyllium punctatum. Next base: position 36,104,252 of record NC_092751.1, on the reverse strand, counting down.
ACACTGTGAATATTTTTTTGCATTCTAAAATAAATGTGTTTCTTTTTTTTAAAAAAAATAAGGAGTTATACCTTCTTTCCAGAAATTCCTACACATTTTCAGCTCCGGAGAAGAGTATTTTCTACTCGGAAATTATTGAAGAGGAAAATTTTTATTCATTTAATTAGCTAAATTGTTGATTTTGTTGAATTTTTTTATGTTTGATACGTATATGCATATATTTATCAATTTTAACATTATTGTCTGTAGGTATTGAAGGTTAACAGAAGGAGTTATAAAAAGTCCGGCTTTTCGGCATAACATTATTAAGGTGACATATAAGGAACAGAGAGAATGGCTGGACGATTTAGAAAAAAAATTATACAGTGCATCAGTCATTTAGGTGTGTCGCTGTCAGGAAAGATAAGAAAGGACTTCAAAGTTCTCCGGTGGCAATTCCTCTATGAAAATGATTTTCAGCATTTCGAACAGAAGAACGGGATTGTCTTTCTGAGGAAAATGGAATTGTTGGACACTTGGAATAATTCTTATGGTTAGCAGCGTTTGAGAAGACTTAGTAGAATTGTTGCTTCAGTGCACTTTTCTATTGGGGCATCAACAGGAGATTCTGTGGCAGTGACCGTTAATTGAGGAGTGTTTGTTGCTTTCCCTGTGCTCGGACTAAGAACGTCTCGAATCATTTCAAGCACGTTGTTAAAGGTGAGATTGCGTTGCCAAACATTATTTAATATATTGGCAGGAATGACATTTTTAGGCAAAGATTAAAGCAGTAAAGGGTGTACTTAAGAGGTGAATGTGAGTATTAAAATAAAACCTTTAAAGCAATACATACTGCTTTTGTCTCAATGCCAAACTCAGCTGGGAAGGAACAAATGGTTAAAGGAGTAAAATTAACGGCTGAAAAGCTACTGTGTTGTTGAGGGATTTAGATCTTTGTGAAATTTGAATCTATTTTAGAAAGAAATGACCTGTTTAGAATGGATAGGTCTAATCTAAACTGGAAAGCAATGAATATCTTCGCAGGGAGATTTGCTCATTCTATGTCGGGAGACGTTATATTGATAGACACGGCGAGGGGGATATTCCAAGTAGCAGTACAAATGGTAGGATATTTGGAGAAGTTTATGAATATCTGGACAGCATGTCACTTAGAAAAGAAATGAGAGAGTCAAGAGTATACTGTAATTCTGAAGCACGGAATTGCATTTATTTCTATGTAAGGAAGGGTTGGATGGTGACGAATTTGTCAAATATGTTCAAGAAGACATACTTCATCAATATGCGGATGATTCTAACAGAGAAGGAGCAAAACCATGCCTTCTTTTGTGCAAGAGGCAGGGCAAGTGACTGCAGTAAACGAGGGAATATTTCGGGTATTGTAATCATAACTGTATTCGTTTCATAATGGTTTTGGAAAAGAATAAGACTTTCATTTTTTTTTTATTTGGAGTACCGAAAATGTTCATGGCATGAGACAGAACTTAGCAAGTTTGGTTGAAGTAGACTGTTAGCAGGTAAAACGCTGTATGACAAGTAAGAAGCGTTCAATAGTCTGACGACAGCAGGTGAGAGGCATTATGTTACAGTTAGAGTGAAGGGTAAGGCTGGTAATTATAAGCAGCAATGGTCAAGTACAGTTATTGAGCTTTTATTCAAGAATCAAAGAAAACCGTGCATTAGATATGGACAACTTTATTCAATTTAATCTCTTCGTCAATATAAAAAGTGTGGGACATTATTTCGAGAGAAATCAGGAAAGCGAGAAGGAGATATGAGATAGCTTGGCAGATAAGGTTAAGGATAATCCAAAGATATTGTGCAACGACATTAACAGCAAGACGGTAAGGCCTCTCAAAGATCGTGAAGGATATCGATATTTTGAACCCAGGAAATGGGGATTAAACTCATCCCATTCTTGGTGCATCAGACAGCAGCAAGCACACGCTATTGACTGCATTTCAGATTCATCCAGCTGGAACTCTATCTGCTATTTGTCAGTCTATTGACCCATTTCATTAAGATCTTCTTCTATTCGTAGAAACCCTTCTTCACTGTCCACTATGTCACCAGTTTGGTGTCATCCGCAAACGTATGAACCATGCCTTCGATATTCTCGCGCAAATTATTTACATAAGTGACAAACAATGAAAACCAAGAATCAACCGCTGTGGAACATTGCTGGGCATAAGCATCCAGTCCAAAAAGCAAGTGACCACCATTACTCTCTATCTCCTGCCATTGCAACAATTGAAAGTGCTGGAGAGAAACCCAGCAGTTCAGGCAGTATTTGAGCAGAGGAAAATGGAATTAACTCTTCTTAAGTCCAACATAACTTGTTCAGAACAGGTTCATCTAAGACTTGATACGTTAACTCTGTTTCTCTGCCCAGATCCTGCGTCATCCGTTGCATTTCTCCAATTTTTGCATTTGTATTTCAGATTTCCACTACTTCTGATATTTTGCTTTATCTTGGTTGGTATGGCTGTTGACCGCGTTTAGATTTGGACAATATACTCCATTCCTGTTCCCATCACTTGTGCGAGAGACACATGTATTACACTATAGTCTGTTTCTTTTTTAAGTTCTGAAAATAAATGCGCAGATCTCATCAAAGTAATTTTGATGTAAAGGGCCTTTTAGAGACCGCTACACTTGATGAAAAAATAGGAATATTTTATTAATTATGACATTGTCTGTGCGTTTTATGTATAAACTTGTCTCCTCAGTCTCTGAACGTTTTGAATACATTTCTCTGAATAATTTCAGCAAAGATGGTTGCCATGCAGGCCATCAAATCTGTACCAGCTCGATATGAGCTGCATCCGAATTGGTACTCTGTTGTAACTCACAGTAAGCCAACACATTTTGTTGTCAGTGTCTGTTTTTATTTCTGAATATCCCGTACAGATATAAACAATCTTAACAACCTGTATAACCTTTGATTAAACAGTTTGACAAATTCTTCACCATCCAACCCTTCCTTACATTGAAGTAAATGCAATTCCGTGCTTCAGAATTACAGTATACTCTTGACTCTCGTTTTTTTTCTAATTGACATGCTGTCCGCATATTAATAAACTTCTCCAAACATCCTACCATTTGTACTGCTACTTGGAATATCCCCCTTGCCGTGTCTATCAATATAACGTCTCCCGACATAGAATGAGCAAATCTCCCTGTGAAGATTAGATTAGATTACTTACAGTGTGGAAACAGGCCCTTCGGCCCAACAAGTCGACACCGGCCCGCCGAAGAACAACCCACCCAGACCCATTCCCCGACATTTAACCACTTCACCTAACACTATGGACAATTTAGCATGGCCAATTCACCTAACCTTCACATTTTTGGTCTGTGGGGGGAAACCGGAGCACCCAGAGGAAACCCACTCAGGCATGGGGAGAATGTGCAAACACCACATAGACAGTTGCCCGAGGCAGGAATAGAACCTGGGTCTCTAGCGCTGTGAGGCAGCAGTGCTAACCACTGTGCCACTGTGCCACCGTGCCGCCCGATATTCATTGCTTTCCAGTTTAGATTAGACCAATCCATTCTAAACAGGTCATTTCTTTCTAAAATATATTCCAATTTCACAAAAATCTAAATCCCTCAACAACACAGTTGCTTTTCAGCCGTTAATTTAACTCCTTAAACCTTTTGTTCCTTCCCAGCTGAGTTTGGCATTGAGACGAAAGCAGGAAGTATTGCTTTAAAGGTTTTATTTTAATACTCACATTCACCTCTTAAGTACACCCTGTACTGCTTTAATCTTTGCCTAAAAATGTCATTCCTGCCAATATATTAAGTAATGTTTGGCAACTCAAACTCACCTTTAACAACGTGCTTGAAATGATTCGAGACGTTCTTAATCCGAGCACAGGGAAAGCAACAAACCCTCCTCAATTAACGGTCACTGCCACAGAATCTCCTGTTGATGCCCCAATATAAAAGTGCACTGTAGCAACAATTCTACTAAATCTTCTCAAACGCTGCTAACCATAAGAATTATTCCAAGTGTCCAACAATTCCATTTTCCTCAGAAAGACAATCCCGTTCTTCTGTTCGAAATGCTGAAAATCATTTTGATAGAGGAATTGCCACTGGAGAATTTTGAAGTCCTTTCTTATCTTTCCTGACAGCCACACATCTAAATGACTGATGCGCTGTATAATATTTTTTTCTAAATCTTCCAGCCATCCTATCTGTTCCACATATGTCACCTTAATAATGTTATGCCAAAAAGCTGGACTTTTTAATACCACCTTCTGTTAACTTTCAATACCTACAGACAATAATGTTAAAATTGATAAATATATGCATATCCGTATCAAACATAAAAAAAATAAACAAAATCAATCATTTAGCTAATTAAGTGAATAAAAATTTTCCTCTTCAATAAATTCCGAGTAGAAAATACTCATCTCCGGAGCTGAAAATGTGTAGGAATTTCTGCAAGGAAGGTAAAACTCCTTATTTTTTTAAAAAAGAGATAGAATCATTTTAGAATACAAAAAAAATGTTCACAGTGTAATGTCCTCTACGTATATTTTTCAAACTGTTTTTACAATATGAAGAAATCTGGGTGTATGTTTTAATGAAGTGTTTCCAATTCAAGGTGGTCAAGGCCGATATGATTTGAACTTATGCTGTGAGTTTATATGTAGAATTTGTTTGAATCTCATCACTCCAGCTCTCTCAAACATAATTGTGAATTTGTGTCTGTCGTAGACGGAAAGTTTCTTCAGCTCTGCCTATTGCAGGAAATGAAAATTATCCAGGACAACTTCGAACATAAATGATGCAGTGAAAGCCACCAAAAACCTAATTCCATACTAATTACATCCAAGCTTAAGTAATAAAACATACAGAGGCACGTAGTATAAAAGGAGAATTCAGCTGCATGTCGAAAATAAAATTTGTGGCTTCCTCGTAAAATAAAACCCAAATGCATCATGCTACAAATTCACTAATATAGGAAAAGCAAGACAATGGAATTCTCACTGTTTTCCCTGTTAACAACATGTGCAGAACAGGATAAAATCAAGGCTTTGTTGTGAAGTTCATAAACGATGAAGATGAGAATGGGAGGGATGGATTTTCCTGGGGAATGATAAATAACCTTGTGGATGAAACAAAGATGAGCTGAGGGTTTACAATGAGGAGGAACGTAGGGTCTAACCCGGTTGTTCAGGAGGACAGATCAATCGCTGATGAAATTTAACACTGATAAATGTGTTACCTTTCTGAAGTAACAAACAAGAGTGTACTCAAATTGAAAAAAGGCCAGATGTTTTTGATTTCACTTTGAAGCAAAGAGGGTTCAGAGGTTCTTCTGATGGAGGTGTTTAACAGCATGGGGGTGGGTGGGGGGTATGCACAGGGTGAACAGGGAGCAGCTCTTCCCCTTCCTCCAAGGCTCAATAATAAGGAGATACACTTATAAAGTGAAAGTGGTGTTACAATTAACCTGTAAACTGTAGATAAACTTTCCTATTTCTAAATGTATTTGGTTTTAAAATTTTTCACCATTTATATTGGCTCCTGAAAAATGTGATGTTGAAGCAAAGGTTTTGTTTTGTGATCCAGGTGCCCTGTTCATCATGCCTCAGTTTCGCAATCTGTTCATTGAAGTTATACACTGTTTTATCATTCAACTCACCAATGTCGTCAAACTCAGACACATTTTCCCAACTATGATCCATAAATCAACATGCCTAGACCTTTTCAAAGACATATCTCCGCTTCACATTTTCCTTTTCTAATCTTTTCAATATTTGCATTCTCCCAAGAAACATTCAAAACATTTTCTATAAAATATAGATTGTGGACACTTTCGATCCGAATTGATAATGTAATATTTTTACTCAATATTTAAACTATAAAGTTGCAACTATGCTGACGTGTTTTGTTGTCCCATCACCCAGTTCCAGCCTGCAGTTGCAGCAAATATTCATTACCTCTCAAAAGAATTGCCAAGTCTTTACTTCTGATCTAAATGGTCATTTGTTCCTTTATTATGAAATGGGCATATTAATTACGGACTGTTTGTCTGCTTGCAACATTTTAATGTGGTTTACTCCAGGCAATTAAACACCAGGTGGTAAGAACAGAGATAGGCCATCTGGTTGCCAGGCCTGCTGTCATAATCAACAAGGCCTGACTGCGGTATTTTCTCCACATTGATGTCATGTTCCCTACATAGAGAGCAAACTGCATCTCCCTCAACCAAATCCCTCGACCCCTGTTACCCCAGCCACCAACGGTGAATGAAATCCAAAGAACTGTAGGTAGACCAATAGAAATAGGAATGGCAGTCGGAAATTCAACGATGCATTTATCCATATTAAACACCATCGGTCAGCTATCGCAATCTGCCCAATATTCTAAGCCTATCAATATTCAGCTGTAAACTCTTTAGCTCCTCATTCCAGCCTGATTGAAAACCTAGTCGAAGAAAATCTGTGAATTTAGTTTCTAAACTCTGTTTTTCCTTCCAGGTCATTCGGGGAGATTGTAAACAATTGAAGTTTCAAAACTGAACCCTCACTAATTTCTGTTCGCCAGAGAAAGACAATTTATCCCGATGCTCTGCTTTCTGTTAGTCAGCCAATCCTCCATCCAATTCAATACCCTACCCTTCACCGATCGGATCGAACCTGCTAGATCATTCCTTTACGCAGCAGTTTGTCAAATGCCTTCTGAAGTTTAGATGTACCGTATTTGCTGCATTCCCATTAACCAGCTTGTTGGTTGCATTCACAAATAACCCCAGCAGGTATATCAAGCACACCCTGCCCACCATGAAACTGTGCTGATCTGGTGAATTCATCTTTGTTTTTCCAAGTGTTCAGTTATTTCCTACTTTATGGTTGATTGAAGAAATTTCCCCACTACAGAAGTTAAACTCAGTGGTCTATAGTTTATGAATTTTTGCCTAACTCCTATTTAGTGCACGTGTACCACATTAGTACTTTTCCAATACTTCATACCGTTCCAGAATCCAAGGATTTTTTGAAAATCCAACTAATACATCCACTGTCTCTGCTGTTACCTCCTATAATATGATAGACTGCAGGCCGAGGTTTTGACCTGCCTATAATCCCATCAATGCATTTAATAAATTTTTCATCGTCATCGTACTTCCATTGTGATCCTTTGCAGTTGTTTAAAATGTTGGGAAGAAATTATCTTGCACTGTGAGAATAGGAAGTTGTTGCTTTTACCTCTGCCAATTCTGAGTGTCCCATTATTACCTCGCCATTTTCATCCTCTCAAAGGCCAACATTTACTTTCAGTATTGTTTTACTTTTTGTCTACTCAGGGAAGTGCTCTTAATCATTTCTTAACTTTTCGACTCATTTTCCTTCGTAGACATTTTGATTTTTCTTTTATTAACCGTTTGCCGACAAGTAAATTATTTTTCTTTAATTCATTAAAGGAGGATAATGTCCCTGGTTAGACAGCACTCATTGTCTGTCCCTAATTGCCAAGAGGGCAATTAAGCGACAACCTAATTTGTATGGGTTGGACGTCACATATAGGTCAGACCAGGTAAGGATGGTGTTTTTCGTCCCTAAAGAACATTCTTGAAATGTACGAGTGTTTCCAACAATGAGCAATGGATTCATTATCATCAACAGACTCTTAATTGCAGATTCATACTGGATTTAAATTCCATCATCTGTCATGGCGGCATTTGAACCCAAGACCCCAGAAGATGATCTGGATTAGCAGTCAGCAATAATAGCACCAGACAAGAACCTTCATTTATTGTTGACTTTCTTGTTAAGACATGGATCGCATTTACAATTCCCTCTTTATACTCAAGATTACATTTTATTTGAGGGGTTTTGCCTACCTCTCGAAGTAGTTGTCACTGTTCTTCAAATGTCCTGCACTTTAATCTTTTTGACATGTTCAATCAGGCCAAGCCCTTCCTCAGGCCAATATAATTGTCATTGTCCAACACAAACCTCTCCTTTGTGGCTCTGACTTCACTGTTACAGTCTGAATGGGGAACTCCAGCAATTGTGGTCACTCTTTCTAAGATGATACTGTAGTACAATATGATTTATCACTCCTTCCTCATTACATAATACCAAAGCCAGTTCTCTGGTCGGTTCCATGACATGCTAATCAAAGAAATAATCCGTCATATATTCGACGAATCGTTCTTTGAGCCTCAGTCAATTTACATGCTCAAATTGTCATAATCACTCTTGTGCCCTTGTCTCAAGCCATCGTTATTTCCTGGATCATGCTATTCACTACTTTGAAAGTAATTTGTCGGGGTGGGCGGGGGCAGGGGTAGTTTGTGGGCTGGAAATGCTTCTACCAATAGATTTCCTTCGATGTGTTTTATTTCAAACCAGACTGATTCAACAGTTTTTTCCCACGTGCTAATACCATTTCTTAATACTGCCTTGACATAATTCTTATCCAATATAGGCAATCCACATGCTGTTCCTTCTTGTCTGAATACTGAGTACCCTTGGACATTTAACACTTCAGTCCTCACTTGCCTGTAATTAAGTTTCAGTCATGCCCACCATGCCATACTTAATTAACCCTGGTTGCGCTATCAGCTCATTCATTTTATTCCAACTATTGCAGACATTTAGTTAAAAAAGCTTTTACATAAGTTCTATTGAGTTATCTTTCTCTTTTAATACTTGTGTGCACAGGCTCTCCATCATTATTTATTGATCCCCGATAATAGTGAGCCTATCGTATACTCCAACTTTCAAATAACATTTTAAAATTTTGTGATTAGTTCCCTCAGCTTGGTTATTAAAATGGCTCTGCTTGTTTATTTGAGAAACCATTACTTTCTGCTCATTTCCTGAACTGCTGCTTTGGTTCCCATCCTCCTGTATCATGAGCTTAAATCTGCACGATCACACTTCCATTCCAGGATGTTAGGTAGGCTCCAGTTAAAGTGCACACTTTCCTTTTTGTGCAGGTCCCACCTGCCCTGAACACGTTCCGAATCATTGAAAAATCAGAAATCCTCCTACCAAACTATCTCTTTGCCACATATTCAACTCGACCAACTTCCTCTTCCTTGTTCTCACTTCCAGACGCCTGGGGAATAATCCCAAGAATACAATTCTGGATATCCTGTTTTTAAAGTCACTCCTTACTCCCTGACCTTTCTTAGTAGGGCCTTTCAACCATTCACTCTTCTTCCTAATGTCATTGGTATCAATGTGAACCACAAACGCTGGCTGTTTCCCCACTCACTTCAATATGCCCTGAGCATGCTCGGAGACATTCTTGATCCTGGCACCGACCTGCCTTTTTATGAAGAAAATCATAGAAGCATCGAATCCCTACGGTGAGGAAACAGGCCATTTCAAACAGCACGGCCACGCTGACCCTTTGAAGAGTAACCCATTCCGACCTGTTCCCCTACTTTGTTACTCTACATTTACTCCTGACAAATGCACCTAAGTGGCACAGCGTCGAACACTATTGGCAAAACACAAACAACCCAGACCCATTCCTCGACATTATGTTGAATTTGCATTCTCACAAAAGATACTGACAGAACTACTGAGCATTTCCAGCAACTTCTGGTTTTGACACCGATGTTGATTGCATATTGATAAAAACGTTTGCAACACAAAATTGGAAAAAAAACTGAATTTAAACTCTCAAGAGAAAACTAAATATTTGGTCCTTCAATGATCGCAGGAAAGGTTCATTACATTACTGCTTTTCGGTCCATGAACATCATTTCCCAATCCATGAATAAAGGAGGTTTTTACATCTTGTTTGATATCAAAAAGCTTGGAAATTTGCACATTTACTCTTTCATATGGGAATGTGATAACATCTCATTCTTTCATCTGAGTCTAATGACAGAGATTTATTCACAAAATGCACACACATACACATATCTTTGTCGAAGAATCCCAGAAACGTAAGTACTTGGAATGTTAACAGGAAAGAAGGATTTAGGTAAATGAAAGATGCGAGAAAATGGGTCTTTTTGAACAGTATAGAGTATTATGTGAACTTTCTAAGTTTCTAAACTTTATGGTAAGCTATGCAGGACAGATAAAAGTTATTGTTATGAAGGTGTAGAGATGTGTGTTACAATTAAGAGAGACGAGAAGCTGGCACAAAGTGTTTTGAAAGAAGTTAAATGTAACATTTTACTGTGAAATCAATAGCTGAGATGCCACGAAAGGAAAACTAATTCCAATTCGGCCAGTTTAAAATTTGCCCCAACACACTGAAATCAAATTGTGTTTGAAATACTTGATAGCATCAAAATCAATGAAATGGTCCGATATTGAGAAGTAAAAAAACTGGACATTTTGAACATTAGGGGGAGAACTACCAAGGACATCCAGAAAGTGAGACTGCGAGCTGAAGGACTTTCTGAAAGGTGCCTGTCTATAAGAGGTTTGCACAGCAGAACATCGAAGCCACCCGAGAGAAATTCTACAGAGGAATGTTTACAAATTAGAATCGACAAATCTGACTGGTTTTGAAACGTGTTAATTTTGTGTATAACGTAATCGTTTTTATTTGTTTTATCGGGCCAGTATTGTAGACTGGAAGGTCAAAATACGTTTAACTGAAGGGAGTTATAAATAGTTGTTTGTTTTATTATTCTCTGTTCGACTTAAATAACAAAATTGTTAATTTTACTTAAATTGTGACCTCTGTACATGGCTCTTTGACTCCCGAAATTTAACAGATTACGGCATGCGGTGAACTTTTTCTGTGTGGCTGGATTAAATTAGGAGAGGGGTAAACCCTGTGTCGTAACAGCTTGGGGGTTTTCATCCAAGAAATGAACAGGTTTAGACAGATCCAGTTGGAGATTTGTACAGATTTGAAAAGATTTGAGGGATGAAAAGAAAAAAAATATGTTCAAACATTTGTACGTTCGTGTCCGAGATCTTCAAATAAAACATCAGTGAGACAACTTGTTTAATTTCGATAACTTGTATTTGTTTAAATTAAAAGTGAGAGAAATGGCTGCTAAAATGTAAAGAGGGGTTTGAAGATGAATCTCAAATTTGCCACGAAATCTTGGAAGGAAAGATCAAGATCAAACGTTTAGAATTAGCAAAGAAGTTTGATTTGAATTTAACCAAGGACAAAAGTAATGCTGAAATTGTCCGGGATTTCTCAAACACTAAGGTGTGTCAGAAACACAGACAAATGCAGTAGAGTGAGAAAACAATTTAAATTCCAATTGAGGAAAATGCAATATAAATATAAAAAAAGGGAGAGAAAAAGAGAGAGATCGAAGAAACAGAAAGCAAGACAGAAGTGAGAGAGAGAGAATATAAAGAGGAGAAAATTCTTAGCTGACCAAAAAGAGAGAGAATTGAACTTGAGAAGTAGCGATTTAGTCAGCATAAGTCACATTAAAAAGGTGGAGATTAAAAGAGAAGGTACTGTTATATGCAACTGTGTCAATACTGTGCAACTTTTTAAAGAGAAAGATGTTGAAGCCTTCTTTATCTCATTTGAAACATTGGCTAGGCATTTGCAGTCGTCTAAGGATTTATGGGTAATACTAGTTTGGCATAAACAGGGAGGCAGGGCGAGTGAGGTATTTTCTCCACTTCAGATGAGGGTTCAAGATATTCTCAAGACGTTAAACAAGCTATTTTAAGTGTTCACGAATTGGTATCAGAATCATATAGACAGCAGGACATAAACATAAAGAAGTCATCGGATCAGACTTATGTTGAGTTTGAAATAATTAAACATAGGCATTTCAATGGATGGATTTTTGCTTTAAAATAGATATGAACTATGTGGCTCTAATGGATATTATTCGGCTGAAGGAATTGAAACATTCATTTCCAGAGATGATAAGAATTCACATGTAGGAACAGAAAGTTCAGAAATTGAGAAGGGCAGAATTAGCAGATGAACACATGTTGCTGCATAAGCCAAGCTTCAACCAGAATTTCGTCCTGTGAAGAATCGAAGTTGGGAGATATGGAGATGCTACACTGTAAAAGAAACAGTAGAGAATATTAGTTTACCACAGGGTAAAGAAGATGCAAAAGAGGATACAAAGGAGGTGAGAGACCTCAGGTGCCTTCACTTTAATAGAGTGGGACACAGAAAACTACAGTGCCCGTGGTTTCAGAAGGGCATTGGGAAAATATGTTTTCACTGCCATAAGAAGGGATATGTATGGTCACAGTGCTGATCGTTAAGAAAGGGACTGTGTGAAAATATGTGGTAGAAGAAGGTAAGAAACTGGCATTAGTGAAAGTCTCAAAGGAAACCCCAGCAAGAACCGAAGAGTTGCAGGAAAGTGCACAACCGAGGCCGGGGTTGGGTATGGAGTTAGTACCAGATCTCTATAAAGAATTCGCCTCTGTGAGTACAGTTTACTCAGAAACAACAGGGGGAGAAGGAGAAGAAGTTATAATTTTGAGAGATACAGGATCTACACAGTTTCTAAAAGGAAGAGATGAGCAAATTTACAGTAGTTCTGATCTGTTTCCCGGGAGTGTCGTACTTTGTGGGATAGATGGACAGAAGTTTAGCTTTCCTCTCTGTAAGGTCAGGTTGGAGTGCCTACTCAAGTAGGGGAAAGTCACCGTGGGAGTGACTGACAGAGTGTGAGTTCCAGGAATCCAATTTGTTCTCGAGAATGATTTAGCAGGATCCAAGTTGGGAGCGATACCTCTAATTGTGTAGAAGCCGAAGAAGACCAAGAAACTGAGGAGTTAAAGCATAAATATACTGGTATTTTCTAAGACTGTACAGTAACCAGATCCCACTATCATAAGTCACAGCACGAAACACAAACTAAAGACAAGATGAAGGAGTTAAGCTTCAGTTAGCTAACATCCTGTTTGACGTAATGGTGCAGAGAAAACATGAACAAAAGAGGGTCAGACAAAGGAGTTTAGTTCTGAGAGGCCAAGGGATTTGCAATAGGCAGGCAAGATAATAAAAGATATATATATATATATATTGATGCGTACTCTGAAAGTGAGGAAGAGATATTCCTGAGGATTATTATCACTAGAATAGAATCCTGAGATGGAAATGGAGATTACGGCAGGTTAGTGCAGAGGAGTAGTTTGCTGAATGCACCAAATTATGTTGCCGGAAATATAGAGACAGGACGTTTTATGGGTAGCACGTGAACTACATGTGGGAGGTCACCGCAGGGTATGAAAGACCCAGGCTAAGGAACAAAAAAATTTGTATTGACCTGGAATGCACGAAGATATATTTAACTTCTGGCATATGTGTCATACATGCAAAATAGTAGGTAGGCCACAGGTAGTAATGGATCTAGCGCCACTGCCGCCAATTCCCACATTCAGAATCCCCTTCATGTGGCTTATAAATGGGTTTTCCCTCCGGAAAAGTAGAGGAGAGAAGAATTGGAGAAATAGGTGCGAGATTCTGCCCCACAGAGTGAGGAAACAATTCCAAATGTTGTGGATTTTGATTTGTCTTAAAATAAGTTAAAAATGTAGAAGACCTTGAGCAGTGGGATAGGATCGTAATCAATCTGCCTCAGGAGCATAAAACGCAGTTGAAAAGTTTGTTATTGCAATATGAGGGCATATGTAAGGATCAAATGGGGAGAACGCATGCCACTATACCTGAAGTAGATGTGTGGAATACTATTCCGATAAATCAACACTCCTATCGGCTTAATCCACTCAAAGCCAGACAGGTCCAGAAGGAGGAGGAGGTCATAGTCAATGAGGACATTATTGAACCAAGCCAGAGTGAGTGGAGCTCGCCGATCACCTTCGTTCCCAAACCGGATGGGACTCAATGATGTTGGTTGGATTATTGGAATGTCAACACTGTTACAAAATCAGACTTATATCCAATACCAACATTGAAGGACAGTATCGAGAAAGTTGGAGAAGTCAGTTACATCACAAAGTTGGACTTAATGCGTGTTTCTGGCAGATACATTTATTAGAGACGGTAAAATAAATTTGTGAATTGTAACGTCAAATGGAGTGTATCAATTCAAAGTGACGCCCTTTGGAATGAAGAACACACCAAACACATTCCAACGACCCATGAACAGAGTTGTGGCCTGATTCATAAACTGCAGTCCTTTTCGATGATGTAGTGATCTTTATTAAATCCGAGAAAGATCACTTGGTACAATTAACTGAGCTCTTTGAATGTTTACAAGAAGCAAAACTGGTGATAAAATTAAACAAAACCGAATTCGCGAAAGCAGACGTGATTTTCTTGGGACAAAACATCTATCATGGAAAGTTGACCCCATGGAACACAAAGACAAAAGTTACCCAGGAATTTCCACGACCAACCTTGAAGAAAAAGGGGTTTCGCTTCCTAGTAGTCAGCGGATTCTATCGGAAGTTTATTCCGAACATCAGCACTGTCCTGGCACCTTTAACCGTCTTGCTGAAGAAGAACACAAAGTTTTAGTTGACAAAACAACGCCAGGAGACATTCAGCTATTTCAAGAAATATTGACCGCCAAACCAGTTTTCGATATACCAAACGTTTCAAAACCCTTCAAAGTTGCCATCGACACTAGTTACATAGGTGTTGGAGCTGTATTGCTCCAGGACGATGAGATGGGGTTGTACTTTTCAAAGAAACACCAGAGAAAATATTCCACGATTGAGAAAGAACTATTGAGTTTGGTACTAGCCTTATAACATTTTAATGTGTACTCACAAACAGCGTGTTGGAGACGGTTGTGTACACGGATCCCATTCTCCTTATATTCTTTTGAACGCTTTAAACACTATTTCATTGGAGTCTTATGTTACAGACTTTCTATTTAAAAATTGGACATGTAGCATGCCATAAGAATGTAATCTCAGATTGGTACCCACAGATCGAACTGATAAAGTTTAGACGAGATTTGTATTTATCCAATGATAAATTTAGGTATATGGGAAGAAATTCAGGTGAACTTAGATGTAAGTTATCTGTATATTATGGTAATGTGTTTAAATAATAGAAAAACAAATGAGACCTTGTTTTAATTATGATGGGTCTTTTTTGAGAGAGAAGGTGTTATGAACGTGTAAAGAGTACTGTACTTTTACGAGAGTTGAAGGATTTACAACCACAGTGAGTTCTGGAAAATTTACAAAGTAACATGGAGTGTAGCAGCTGGAAGTACCTGGGTTGCTATGAGACAAAAAATAAAATCAAATGTGATCAATCCGTTTAAATTATGTCGCACGAAACTATACTACAATCGAGTTTACATTTGGCATTTGGCAATATTATTAAAAAATGAAATGACCCGATGCTTTGGGGTATGAAGCTGAAAAACAAATCAGTTTTGGGAGAACTGCCAAGCCACCAACATCTGCAGACTGCCCGGAGAATAGTTCTCCTAAATGTACCTTTATTTATCAATGACCTGTGAAACCGAAACTCTAAGGAGATAAAAAAGAGAGGAAGATACAAAGAGAAGATTTGACAGCTGACTGGTTCTGAAATTTGAATGTTTTGGTATATCTTATTGGGGTGGGGGGTGGGGGGAAGTTTATCGGACCAGTATTGTCGAAGGGAAAGTAAAAGATAGGTCAGAACAAAAGGAGTTGCAAATAGTTGATAGTTAATTATTCTCTGTTCGACTTTCTTTGAAAAGTTGTTAATTTTTACTTTAAATAGTGACCTTTAGGATGGTTATTGGCCTTCCGAATTTTTACAGGTTACAGCACGGGTTAAATCATTTCTGTGTTGCATGTTTACATTAGCGTGGTATGGGGGTGGGTTTTCCTAAGTGTTGTAACACAGTAACTGGGATTTCTCTGCACAGATGCTGACAGACCTGCAGAAGTTT
The DNA here is from genome assembly GCF_047496795.1 of Chiloscyllium punctatum. Lineage (NCBI taxonomy): Eukaryota > Metazoa > Chordata > Chondrichthyes > Orectolobiformes > Hemiscylliidae > Chiloscyllium > Chiloscyllium punctatum. Next base: position 36,088,447 of record NC_092751.1, on the reverse strand, counting down.
TCCAGCAAATTACTGTCTTAGTTGCTGGTTTACGAAATCTGCAGTCTCTTGACTTTCTTATGTGTATCATTTGACAGCCACGGTTGAAATCCTGGAGGACAGGAAGACAGCTAATGTTGTTACATTATTTGTAATTTGGCTGCAAGGAAAAACAAGGGAACTACAGACCAGTCAGTTTGATGTCAAGGATGGATAAGTGTTTGTAGGAGATTCTGAGAGGCAGGATTTACGTGCATTTGGAAAGGTAAGGACTGATTAGGGATATTCAGCACGGCTTTATGTCTGGGAATCCACGTCTCACAAACTAGATTGCAGTTTTTGAAGAGGTGATCGGAAAGATAGATGAAGGTAAAGCAGCATACGTTGTCTACGTGGACCTTAGTGAGGCCTAACAAGGTTCCACATGGTAGTATGCTTAATAAAGTTAGATCACAGGAGATCTGGGAGACCTATCCAATTAGATGCAAAACTGACTTGACCGGACGAGACAGAGTGTGCTGGGAGAGATTTGCTGCTCCTATTGGAGGCCTGTGTCCAGCGTCGTGCCACCAGTACCAGGCTGCTGTTGTTCATTGTTTTTGTAAATGGTTTTCATGTGAGGATTGGAACCATGGATAGTAATTTGGAAATGAAACCCCCAAAATTGGAGTTTTGGTGGACAGTGAAGAAAGCTATCTTAGAGAACAAGGATATCTTGATCGACTTGACAAGTGTGCTGATGATTGGCTGATGGAGCTTCATGCAGATAAATGTGAGATGTTGCGTTGTGTTAGACAAACGAGTGTAGGATTTATTCAGAAAATGGTATCGCGCTGGGGAGTGTTGTCAAACAGAGAGATCCAGTGGCCAGGTACATAGTTCCGTGTCAGTGGAATCGCAGATTGACAGTGCAGTGAATAAGGCATAAGACAATCTGTCTTCCATCAGTCAGAGCATTGATTATAGGCATTGGCACATCATTTTGTGACTCTATAAGAGAATGGTAAAGCCATATTTGAAGCACTGAGTGCAGTTCTTGTCGCCCTACTATTGGAAGGATGTTATAAACTGGGAAGGGGACAAATGTATTTAAAATGATGTGACGGAGATGGGAAATTTTGAGATATAAATATAGGCTGGGATTTTCTTCCTTTTGCGTTGGAGACTGGCAGGTGACCAGGTTACATGGAGAGGCATGGATAGGATGAATGGACAAGATCATAACCTCCGGCTTGGTGTGTCCAGAACCAGAGAGGATTGGTTTGAGGTGAGAAGGAAGACATTTAAAAGTGATCTAAGGGACAGTTGTTTCTCACAGGGGATGGTGTGTATATGTAGCGAGCTGTCAGAGGAAGTGGCATTGGTGAGTACAATTACAACATTTGAAAGACAATTGGATGAGTGAATGAACAGGAAAGGATTGGAGGGGTCTGTGCAAAAAGAAGAAATACTGTAATCATTCAGGTTAGGAAACCAGGTGAGCATGGAAGAGTTGGGCCAAAAGGTCTGTTTGCATATTGTATGATTCCAGAAGTTTATGACTCTTTCACTGCTTCATCCCAATCCTTCATTGCACTCAATTCATTTTCAAGTCAAAACCCATCTGCAAATACGTTAAATGAACTAACTCTCCAAACTTTCTTAAATAGAAAATTCCTGATATATTGATTTTGGTTCTGTAGAACACAGCAAGAGCAGAAGCAGAATTAAATTCAAGTACAATATGTAACATTTTTTTCTGGGATAATCACTCAGTCTACTATTCCACCTAAGTTGATCTATGGTTCAGTGATGTATAGGTGAACGTGTCAGTTTCCCAATCGTGCGTATCTAAACCTGTTAAAGCTACCATAATTCACTGCTTGCATTTCCGAAAGCAGAACTAACATCTGATAGAGAGGGCGTAATGATCCCAATACCAACAAACCAACAGTACTGTCACTTCCAGCCATAAATGGTGATAGACGGTTAAACAATTTCATGAAGGAAAGGGCTCCACTATTATCCCAATAATAAATAATGGAACAGTCAGGAACATCAGTGTCAAAGATAAGGAGGTAGTTTTGGCAAGATACTACGCCAGACATGTTGAGTGGATGATCTAACTCACCCTCGCCACGATGCCCATAGAATCACAGATGCCCATCTTCAATCAATTTGAGTTGCTGCAAGTGACATGAAGAAACAGGTGCACACAGTAGATACGACAAAGGCAATGGGCCCTGACCCCATTCCTGCAGTCGGGCTGAAGACTTGTGCTGCACAACAAGTCGTGCCCGTGTGAAAACTGCTTCATTCCAGCTCCAACTCTGACATCTTCTTGGCAATGTGGAAAATTACTCAGCTATGTCCAGTCCCCTAAGAGGAGAATAATTACAATCTGACCATTTACCACCCCCTCAATCCCATCAAGATTGTTAAACTGATAGAAGTTCTTTTTGACAGATCTGACAATCTGCACAGAAATAACCAGCTCAGTGTGGTTTCCAATAGTTACCTTCGTGGAGCTCGTGGTGTTTTGGAAATGTCACTGGATAACTAATCCAGACCAGGCTAATACTCTGGCAGCTGATGGAAATTAATAACAATTAATAAAATATCGAGATCTAAAATCTAGTATCGGTAACGGTGATGCTGAAATCAATGTCGATTGCAATATCCAATTTGCTTCATCAATGTACTTTCAGGAAGTGAATTCTGGCCTGGTGAATTCTATGCATTCCTGGTCGGACCTAAAAGATACTCTAGACACACACGCATGTGATAAATGTTTCAATGGTCTATAAAACGGTAAAGCAAGACTCAAAATTATATCAATTTGCTCTGAGGTTTGGAAGGATAAAACTGTCAGAGCTTCCATCACCAGCCTCCGTATTGGAAAAGGGAACGGGAAACAGAGTCTTGTTGACCCTGCAGATGCTTCCTTCCTAACATCTGAGAGCTTGTGCCAGCCATACTCCAGATGCCTCTCTATCCCTTTCGTGTCGAGAAATTCTTATTTATATTTAGCGCCTTGTGTTCCTCAGCTTGTGTGGGAGAGAATCCCCAGAATTACCAGTCACTCTGTGCAGACATTTATTCTCATTTCAATGCAGAGTGGACGATCTTTACCTAATCCTGTGGCCCATTGTTTTAAATGTCTGAGCCAGGAGAATTATCATTCCTACTTCCAATCTGTCTCACCCTGTCAGATTTTTATATATTTCACTGAGATCTCCACTCATTTTCCTAAACACCATGGAATACAGGCCCAGTCGCCCCAAACTCTGCTCTCACAACAATCTTCTCATCCCAGAGATCAACCTGGTCATCCTTCACTGCACTCCCCCTATGTCAGGTTTTGTCCCTTATAAGGTTAGGAGACGAAAATTACACACAATACAGCACAATTTTCAAGACGGGCTCTCACCAAGACCCTGACAGCTGCAGATTAGACACCCTTACTCCTGTGACTGAATCCCCTAGAAATAAGGTCAACACTCTATTTATCTTCCTGCCTTCTTTCTGCTCTTGCAATCTTGCTTTCAGTGACTGGTAAACAAGGAGATACAGATCCTTTTCAATGTTCCTGCTCCCCACTTGCTGGATCTATGTACACTGGTCAGTGTGCCAATGCCATTCCCAGTACTTGCTTCTGGTTTCAAAAATCACTGCCCTGCATGGACTGGGAGGGCTGCGCAGCAGGAAAAAAAGAAAGAACATGAATCCCATTAAAGATTAACATGTTTCATCCAATCACTTTTCAAATGATAGGTGATTGTACTATTGTCCCCATGAACGTGCACACCGTCACATCCACCCCCATTGATCTTCATCTGCAACGTATTTGCCCATTCACTCCACTTGTCTCAATCACTTTGGAGCGTTTTTTAATCCTCCTCGCCCATTAACAATCCGACATCATTTAGTGCTGTCATCAAACTGAGAAATATTGCATTTGGTTCCCACAAGTAAATGTTTGACATGCATTGAGAATACCTGGGGCCCAATCACTAATTCCTGCGACATGCCATGATACTTCCACTTCAAAACATATTGCTTTATGCCTGCTCACTGTTTCCTGTCAGTTCTTCTATTCTAAAATCATGTTCATATTTTTATCCCAATCCCGTAATATTTGACTTTGCACACTAGGCCATAATCTTTATCAAGATCTTTCTGAAAATCTAAATGCATTGCATCCATTTCTTCTCTGTATGCATCGACCAGTCAGTTTCTCAAATATGATTCCCATTTCATGTTCACCCATTACATAAGAACGTACAAACTAGGAGCAGGAGTAGGCCATCGGGCCCTTCAGTCCTCGGCCACCATTCAATAAGATCATGGCTAATCATTTCATGGCCTCAGCTCCACTTACCCCCTCCGCACTCACCATAACTCTTCATTCCTTTACTGGTCAAACATTATCTATCTGAGTTCAAACACGTTCAATGACAAAGCCTCAACTATTTCACTGGGATAAGAATTCCACAGATTTGTAACCTTCTTGGTCAAGAAGTTATTTCTCAATTCAGTCCTAAATCTGCTCCATTTAATTTTGAGGCTTTGCCCTCTTGTCCTAGTTTCATGTACTACTTGAAACGTCCTTTATATTTCTATCTTATCTACTCCATACCTAACGATATTTGTTTCGATCAGGTCCTCCCTCATTTTTTTCAATTTCCAATCGATATATAATTCCAGTCTACTCAGTCCCTCCTCATAATCACCCCTCTCACCTCCGGAACCAACCTAGTGAGCCAGAATTTTGTTTCTAAAGTAGGAAAACCAAAGTTGTACGCACTATAGGTATGGTCTCCCCAACATGCTGCAGAGCTGCATCATAACCTCTCTGCTTTTACACGCACTGCCTTTCGCAATGAAAGACAAAATTACATTTGCCTTTATAATTAACCGGTTGCCCCTGCAGACCAACTTCAGTGATTTATGCACAAGGACAGCCAGGTCCCTCTGCACAAGAGCATGCTGCATTTTTTTACAATGCAAATAAGAGTCATCTTTTCTATTTATCCGAGCACAATGGATGATTTCACATTTATTATAATTGTACTCCATCTGCCAGATTTTGGTCCATTCACTTCAATTCTTTATGTCCCTTTGTAAATTATAAGAGTCCTCTGCACACTTATCTCTGCCACTCATTGTAGTATCATCTGCAATCTTTCAGACACTACACGTGGTCCCCTCCTCCAAATCATCTATGTAAGCTGTGAATAACTGCGGTCCCAGCACCGATCCGTGAGGCACTCCATTGGTCACTTATCAGCAACCAGAAAAACAATCATGTCTTCCCACTCGTTGCTTCATGTTCGTTAACTAATCCTCTGTCCACACTAATACGTTACCCGCAATGTCACACATAACGCAGCTGTCTTCTTGGCGTCACTGTACCTATTTTTTTAGATTACTTACAGTGTGGAACCAGGCCCTACGCCCCAACAAGTCCACACCGTCCCGCGGAAGCGCAACCCACCCAGAACCATTCCCCCACATTTTACCCCTTCACCTCACACTAAGGGAAAGTTAACATGGCCAATTCACCTAACCTGCACGTTTTTGGACTTTGGGATGAAACCGGAGCACCTGGAGGAAATCAACACAGACACGGGGAGAATGTGCATAGTCAGTCACGTGAGGCGGCAACTGAACCCGGGACTCTGACGCTGTGAGGCAACAGTGCTAACCACTGTGCCACCGTGACGCCCACAAAATGTCTTTTGGAAATCTCAGTATACCACATCTACTGGGTCCCCGCAGTTGTAATGTCTTCTTAGAATTCCAGGAGATTAGTTACACGTGGCCTGCCTTTCAAGAAACAACACTGTGTATGCCCAACGGGACAATTTCTATCAAGATGCATTGCCATTTATTCCTCGATTACAGTTTGAAATATATTCCCCACTACAGATGTTAGACTAACCACTCAATAATTCCGCAACTTTTGTTGATCTCCCTTTTTAAACAGTGGTGTCTAAACTCCTGTTTTCCAATTTGCTAGAATTGCATCAGAGTCCAGTGAATTTGCTATTTCTCTCATCACCTCTGTTCGTACCTTGGGATACATTCCATCAGGGCCGGGAGACTTATCTACATTTGGCTCAGTTAACCTGCCTAATACTACCTCTCTCTCTTGGAAACGGTTGTTTCCAGGTCCTCACCTCCCTTCCTCGCTTTAACTGGCATGTTATTAGTGTCCTTCACTGTGTAGACCGAATAAATATCTCTTCAATTCCTCGTCCATTTCCTCATATCCCATTACTGGATCACCATTCGCACCCTCTAAATGACCTTTGCTTACCTTAGCCATTTTTTTCTTTTGTATATTTATGTCATATTTTGCTATCTGTCTTTATATTCAGAGGTAGTTTACTCATATAAACTACATTATGTATCTTAATACCTGTATTTGTTGCTTTATTTTGCCATTTAATGTTTGCCCAATCTTCGACTTTCCCACTGGTCTTTGCCATTATTTATACCATTTATTTTAATTTGATAGCCTCCCTTATTTCCTGAGACATTCACGGCAGAATACCCTTTTACTACAGTCGTTCCATTTCACTGTTATATGTTGTTGCTGAGCATGTTGAAAAATTCACCAATGGTTCCACCATAAAGTCGTTGCTGCCAGCTTTCTTTCGCCTACTCCTCTCTCATTCCAGTGTCATATGCTTTGTTTAAGCACAGGGTCCTGATATAGGATTTTACCTTCTCACCTTCCATCTGCAATCTAAAATCAGCCATACCTTCAGTCCCAATTATTTCTCCCAAAACACTTTTTTACTAATTTCATTCTTTTTTCTCACGAGAGGGAGGCTTCCCAGCCTTGGTGGGAAGATTTGATTTGTTTGATTTGTTTCCTTCTGTGAAGACAGAACCAGCAGTGTGGAGGAACAGCGGAATCTTGGTGTGCAGGTACATAGATCCCTTAAAATTGCCACCAAATTGGACAGGTTTGTTAAGAGTGCACATGGTATTTTGGCTTTCATTAACAGGGGGATTGAGTTTAAGAGCCGTGAGATCTTGTTGCAGCTCTCCAAAATTTTGGTAAGACCGCACTTGGAATACTGTGTCCAGTTCTGGTCGCCCTATTATAGGAAAGATATGCTTTGAAGAGGGCCCAGACTTGGTTTACCAGGATGCCGCCTGGACTGGAGGACTTATCCTATGAAGAGAGATTGACTGAGCTCGGACTTTTTTCATTGGAAAAATGAAGGAAGAGAGGGGCCCTAATTGAGGTGTACAAGATAATGAGAGGCATCGTGAGAGAGTTGACCGCCAGAGACAGAAATTGTTAACATGAGGGGTCATAGGTTTAAGCTGATTGGCAGAAAGTATAGAGGGGATGTTAGAAGCAGGTTTTTTACGTAAAGAGTTGTGGGAGCATGGAATGCGTTGCCAGCAACAGTGTGGAAGTGAAGTAATTGGGGATATTTAGTGACTGCTGAACATACATATGGTGACAGAAATTTGAGGGTTCGTAGAGTGGGTTTAACTTATATGAGGATCAATGGTTGGCAAAACATCATGGGCTGAAGAGCCTGTTCTTTGCTGTACTGTTCTATGTTCTATGAAGTAGTCGCTTAATAGTTCTGCCATTTCCCTGCTCTCATCCTCTATTATCAGGATTGAGAGTGTAACGAAGCTGCACTTGTTTTCTCTTATCTTTTGCATTGACAGTTCACCATTTAACTCTTATTAATGTTGTCTTCAGAAACCCAACAATTCATGTCCACACCATATAATCACAGGAGCAGAGACCCCGTCAGAAAATACAGTACAATCTGCATTAGTCCCACTCTCCTGCAGCAGGCCCGTAGCCGGGAATGTTATGGCACTTTTAGAGCTCGCCTAAGTAGGTTTTTAACAGTTATGAGGTTACCATGATAACTCCCCTCTCAGGAAGTACATTCAGACCCCAACAACTTCTGGGTGAAAAACAATCCGCAAATTCTCTCTCCATCTCAAACCCTTCGCTTTAAAAGTGTGTTCCCTTGAGCTTGGCCCTCTGACGAAAAGAAACAGCTGCTGTCTATCCACCTGGTCCATTCTCCTCATAATCCTATCCTTCTGAATCACATTCTGCTTAGAATTCTCAGCTCCAAAGTAAACACCCCGAGTTTATCCAGACTCTCTCCATAGGAGAGAGCTCCATCTCAAGGAACATCCTGGTGAATAACCTCTGCACTCCCTCCAGTGCAATCACATCCTTCCTGTCTTGTGGCTCCTAGAACTACACACAGCCTTCCATCTTGGCCTCACCAAAATCTTGTAAAGGTTGTATTTACTGTTCCAAACGCCTCGTTAACTCCACTATTACCCTGTCCAGTCCAATTCAGTGATGTGTGGAGAAGCAGGCTCTGAGCTTCCTAGTGTGCTGACATTCATTGAGTAATCCCCTGTCTAGTTCATTCTTCCACAGTGCAGCACCTCATATTTATCAGGGTTACAGTCCATCTGCCATTGATCTGCGAATCTGACCATTGCATCTTTATCTTCCAGTTACATATGACCTACCCTCTCACTGCCAACCACCCGGCTAATCTTTGTGATAAACACAAACTCACATACCACACTTCCCCACACCCTGTACTTTCATATCTACATTATTTATGTGTATCACAAATAATAAGGGTCACACCATTGACCCGTATACTCCAACACTGGACACTGATATCGATTCACACAGTTTCCAGAACCACCCTCTTTCTCCTGCCATAAAGAAAATGTGAATATCACTTACCAAGTTACCCTTGATCCCATGAGATTTTACTTTCTTTATCAGCCTCCCATCTGGGGCTTTGTTAAAGGCCTTGCTGAAATTAAAAACGTATGAACAACCTTCTTGAAAAAATATCAATTAAATTCAGTCGGCATGACGCCCCTTCTAAATGAAGATCCATTTTCTCCCACCCTATTTTACCCAATAGTTTTACTGACACTGATCTGATACTCACTGATCAATAGTTCCCTTGTCTACCTGAACCAACCCTTCCGGTAAAAGGTGTTCTGCATTCCTCTGGCCCCTCCCCTGTAACCTGCACTTACTTAAACATTTGGGTCAGGACCTTGCTCTGACAGCAGCTTGTAATACAACACAGCTGTATCACAACCTGTGGACTTGCCCAATTTTGCACCAGCCAAAACTAGCAATCATTGCTCGCATTTCATATCAATCTGCTCACGAGTTTCCCAGTCCATCTTCTTGAACCATGCCTCCTCCTTTTCCTGAGTAAAACAGATGTGAATCTCTCATGTCACAATCTATCAATGTTCTCCAGCTTCACACATTGATTATCCTTTTGGTTTCTAATGGGTCTTAATTATTCCCTGGTTATTCTGTTCTACTTGATGTCCTTGTGGACTATCTTAGGGTGCTCACTAATCATATTCACACTTTTCAATGTTCTTCATTCCCCTCTGTGTAAATGTTGTAAAGCTTCTTTTCCATCACCTCTCAGTCTCTAACAGTCTACAGAATACAGGCGGAGTTCCCTCATGGGAAAATCTTGCCATCCGAGGATTAATCTAGACAATGTACATTCAGTATATGTGATCAGTATGTTTCATTTAGATCAGAAAATCAAAACTGTACACAATAATCCAGGTACCGTCTCACCAACACGACGAGTCACTGGTGCAGAACTTCACTTCTACTTGGAGCGAATTACGACAGAAGATGGGATCTCTACTGAAACCAAGCTAGAGTTCACAGCGAGTTAGACAGCATCCGTGGAGAGAAAGCATAGAGCTCTTCATCATCTATATTCTGATTCCCTTCAAACAAAATAAAACTTAACTTTTAATTTCCCCATTTGCGTATGTTCTTACCAATACAATTTGCTTTATTGTTTTAGGGCTAGCTTACCGTATGATGTTTAAAAAACAATCCTCCTGATATCCAACTATACCAAGTCCACTTGTTCTCTATAGATTATATCGACAAGCGACATCTTCAAGCAAACTTTTTGTAAATGTTGCCTTCCCTTTAAGAAATCAAGTGTCATTCTCTTGCCGTCTTCTATAACATTCCAAGTGTCCAATCTCACATTCTTTACAATAAATTCCGATAGATTCCCCACTCTGAACAATACGTTAACTGGTCTGTAGTTCACCATTCCCCCACTTCTTCACTTTGTAAATCCTTGGAATGCATTTCTAATCTTCCAAACTGAATACGGAAAAAAATACAGTGATTTGCAATGCAACTATTATGTCCCTTTCTGCTTTCTCTGAAATTCTGGTGTGAAGAACGTTTGGTCTGTCAGACTTATCAATACAGTTATGTTTTCAAATGCTACCTCGTTACTGATATGAATGATTTTAGTCGTGAGTTACGCAAGTTCCATGGTCACTTGGTATTTCTGGGAGATTTTCTGGACATTCCTCCATGAAGACAGACAAAAAGTAACTGTTTAGTATCCCTGACATTGTTTTCTGTTCTCCACAATAAATTATCCTGTCCACACATTCACTGTGCCAGATTTGGCCTTGCTTCTGTTGTCCTCTCAAATATTCATGGCAGTTTTTCATCGGTCTTTTTGTTTCTAACTGGTTTGCATTCGTGTTCTCTTTCTAATTTACTTATCGGTTTATCAGTCTTCCTTCGTTGCGTCCAAAATTTCAATGAATCCACAATATATGACTCTTTTCTAAGGCACTTTCATCAATCAGATGCAATTATTAACTTCTTTTGTTCACCATCATTGAGTCACCTTCTGCTTTTGCGATTTGTGCCTTGGAGGAATATATGTATAAAGTCGACCTTTCAGTGTTTCTGTAAAAAGCAGACATTGGTGTATTTCATTAATTCATTTAATGTACTTTCCAAATTAACTAAAGCCAACTTTATTCTCATATCTTAATGACTTACATGACTAAGGTATATACCCGAAATATAAGAGAAAAAAAAAACATTTTTTTTGTATTCAGATGTCATAACATTCAATATATTAAAATCACTATTCCCAAAAGCTACTTTACAGCAAAGTCTTCGATTTGCTCTTTTGATCAAACAGCACCAACTCCAAAATTATCTGATCAACAGCTCGGTGCTCAACATATTACTAAAGCAACCCATCTCAGACACATTCAAAATTAACATTCACTTGGGTAAACACTGGTTAGATATGCCTTCAAGCTGTCCATTATTACTGCAGTACCCACTGTATGTCTAATTTCCTATTTCATGACATATTTACATTTGTACAGCTTTCACTATGATACATAACTCTCATGAATATTTGCTTCTCCTTGCTGTTTCTAAGATCGACCTTACCAGATTCTGTCGAATCTAAGTGACGTAGGCTCTGGGGAGGTTAATGATAGATTCAGGCGAGATGTTTGGCGAGGCATATCTCATCATTTAAATTATCTCACCACACCTTACCTGTTCCTCTCAAATGTCATGCTGGTGAAATAATGAAGGGCTGTGTATTCTCCCAGACAGCTGAGCCTGCTCTAACCTGTGTGGGAACCTTACAGCAGGCTGGTAGAGTGTTGCTGCTGCTGTACCGGATCTTGGTGAGATCACATCTGGAATAATGTACACAGGTTTAATCTCTTCCCTGAGGAAAGGATATTGGAATTAACTCAGAAATTATTCCCTCAACTGGTTTCTGCAATGAAGGCGTAAATCATAAAATCTCTAGAGTGTGAGAAGTAGTGAAACAAACTGTTGGGATTCAAGACAAAATGTTAGAAAACGTGATGAAGGGATTAATAATGGGAGATTTCCAAAGCCAATCCACAATCCAGTACAGTCAACATTGTTTCATGAAGGATAAATCATGTTTGAATGATTTGACTAATTCTCTTTAAAAAAAACGTAACAAGCAAGGTGGATAATGGGGATCCTATAGATGCATTATATCTGGGCTTCCAGATATCAGTGCATAACGTGCATCGCAAAAGATTAATATGCAAGACAAGAACACATGGGATTAGGAACAATTTACTTGCAAGGGGAGAGGATTAGCTCACCAGTAAAAGACATGATATGGATCCGTTGGTTTTGGACTGGGTTGGACAAGGTCAAAAATCAAATGACAACAGGTTAGAGTCCAATGAGTTTATTTGTAAACACAAGGTTTCATTGCGCTGCTCCTTCATCAGGTGTAAGAGAGAGGAAGACCTTAAACACAAAAGTTGTAAGAGATATATCAAAGGGTTTTACAACTCATTCACTTGAATGGTCCAAACACCGAAGATGGCTCTTAAGTAATTAATCAGTTCGAATGGAGGTGCGAGTTTGATTGATTAATTTTAAGTCACTGCCTGGAGATACCTCCACGTACTATCGATGTAAATGAAGTAACACTTGCGGTCAGGCAATGTACTGTAAGCGTGAGGCCTTGTTTGGACACTGTGTGTATCTTGACCTGGAGTCAGACTGGTTTTATTTACAAAGTAGTAGTGGCACGTGTGCCTATGCGTGAGAGAGTGGCGTGTCCGTGTGAAGCGGAGAGAGAGAGACACTGCTTGTACGTGAGAGAGAGTGAGGTGGAGTGTGCGTGTGAGTGTGGGAGGGAGAGGCTGTGTAGGCATGCGTTTGTCACAGAATGGAGTGCTTGTGTGGAACGTGAGGGGGGAGTGTGAATGTGTGAGGGACGAATAGCGAGAGTGTGCATCAGTGTATGTAAAGGGGAGAGTGAGATTGTTTACTTGTCCAGGCTGAGATCCAGACAGATATGGCTGATCACATTCCCCGCACACATTCACTCCGTGGTTTCAGAGCTTCCCTCTTTGCAGCCTCTGCTCCATTTGTTGTTCATGTTACTGACCCAGATGCTGTAACTACAGTCCCCATGCTCCATCCAGAGTCGGGTCACCAAATCCTCACGTCTCCCTTAATGTCTGAGGCATCTCACAGCACAACCTCCAGCAAACCATTCCCAGCCCCTCAACTAACCTTTCAATAACAGGAGTCAGTCACAAGCCCCTCTGTTACAAGGTAGATGCCTGGTCTTTTACAATTGTACTCAAGGGTCTTCCTCTTGTTACTGACCGCACAATCAACTCAGAGAGACAAACAGAGGCGTTCCGTGGGCAGGCGCATACCAAGTTTCAAACACGCGAGCCAAATCTCCTGGAACATCCCTGTCCATGGAGCACCACATGGGACACTTTGAGAAGTGAACAACAGCCTGACACAAACAATTTCACTGTTTCTGAGCTCCACCATGCCAGCACTCGACACAGGAGGGAGTCAAAAGCCAAGGCCAGAGAAAGATACAGAAAAAAAAGACAAATAATTAATTAACTGATAATTTGGTGAAAAGGTGGATAAGGAGATGTGTGGATTGGAATAACTGGATAAGTGAGACAAAAGTGGGCCCAATCACAAGAATTCACACATTGAATAAAGACATTGCCAGATCAGCTGGAATGGTCCATTGCCTCAAATTCTGAATCTGCTTCGCAGAACCAGCCCAGACACCATAAACTGGGGTAAGGTAACGGCTAAGATGGAGAGCTGTGCTGACATTGCTGGTGGACTACTCCATAAACTGGACTATCTGCATAGCATGAGGAACATTAGAAAATCTTAGCCAGGGTATTCCAACCCTCTACCACCACCCTTGGTCTCCGACCATTGAGTCAATTTTGTATCCAAATGGCTAGTTCTCCATGTATTTCATATGAACCAACCGTGTTAAACAGATGACCATATACAATGTTGTTCAACGCCTTACTGATGTCCATATCGACAATGTACACCTCTCTACCTCAATTCATCTTCTTAGTCGCTTCTTCAAAAATGTCAGTCAAGTCAGTGAGACACAACATTGCTTGCACAAAGCCGTGTTGACTATCCCTTATCAGTCGTTACCTTTCAAAATGTGTGAAAATCCAATGCCTTGTAATCCTCTCCAACAACTTACCCACCACTGACGGCAGGCTCACTGGCTTTTCCTTATTATCCTTCTTAAGTCTTTTAAGTAATGGCACCACGGTAGCCAACCTCCAGTCTTCCGGCACTTTACCTGTCGCTATTGGTGATAGCAAGGGGCCCAGCGATCACTTCCCCTAGCTTCCGACAGAGTATAGCGTACATCTAATAAAAGTCAAGACATTTTCCCTCCTTTGTATGTTTTAAGATCTTCAGCAGCTCCTCTGTAATACAGACACTTTCCAAGATGTCACTACCTATTTCCCAAGTTCTCTAGCTTCCATATCCTCCTGCATTGATATTGATACAAAATATCCGTTCAGTACCTCACCCATTTCCTGTCGTTCTGCACATGGGCAGCCTTGCTGATATTTAAGATGTCCTATTCTCTCTACAGTTACTCTTCATCCTTAAAGTATTGGTAGAATTCCTTTGGATTTTCCTTAACTCTATTTGCCAAAACTATCACATGTCCTCTTTTTATGCTCCCAATTTCCCTCTTAAGTATTTCCTTGTTGCCTTCAGACTCTTCCAATAATTCACTTTAAATCAGGAATTAAGAGGCTAATGATGACCATTCCGATTGTCCAAAAAATCCATCTGATTCACTGACACCCTTTCAGGAAACAAACTGCCCCATCCTTACCTGGTCTGGCCTACAAGTGACTCCAGACCTAATGCAATGCGGTTGACTGTTGACTGCCCACTGGGCAACAAGGGATGGGTAAGATATGCTTGCCTAGCCAGCGACGCCCTCATCCCATGAATGAATTAAGAAAAAAAATCTCAATTTCTGTTGTTTATCATTCCCTCTTAACCGTGACCAGAACCTCAATTTCTCGAACCCTTCACACTTCTTTCCACGTACTAGCCGTACTCTTCACCCTAACAGGGACGTAAAGTCTCTGTACTCCTGATATCTCATTTTCGAAGGCTTCCCACTTCTCTGCGAATATCTGCCACAATCGACTTTGGAAAATTCTTGATTCATATCGTCAAAACTTGCTTTTCAACAATTTAGAATTTTCAGTTCATCCTTTTCCATCTCTATTTTGAAACTAATAGAATAATGTTGACTTGCCAAAATGTGCTCACCCACTGATACCTCGACCACCTCCTCCTCACTGCCTTTTTTCCCCAAGTGTAAGGTGCCGTTTAGCTCCTTCCCTGTGATGAAGCGCATTGGTCAAGCAGCTGCAGCGTTGTCACTGGGATTGGAATCAGCAGAGTCTTCAACTTATTGGGTTGAACCTAACAATAATTTGTCTCAGTGACATTTTCATTGAGTGTGACAAAGGGATCTTGCTCACGAGGATGACCTAGTTTCCTGGTGCTGTCGTATCGGACTCACCTCATTAACTACCCAGCCCACCACATGGTGTCCCTGTCATTCAATACCAGCCCGATTCTCCCACCCATCATGGCTGGAGGTACTCACCATTGCCCGGATGTCCTTGGATATTCCTTGATCCCTGAAAATGGTGCCATCTTTAAAAGGGCAATGGGCACACTGTTGAGCTGTATCAGCTTGGAGCTGCCTGTACAGTTTACTCCGGGCATGACAGATAAGGTGCAATTACACCACGGTTTGTCGACAGGGGCTCAGAAGTCCTGGTGTATCAGCTCGTACAGAAGAGGTTTAATCTCTTCCCAGGGCTCAGGGAAGTCAGTGCTCTGTTGAACAGATAAAATAACAGTAACATGATTTTTTTGGCGAGAACATCGCAGAACGCATTGGTACGGAGGAATGTGTGTGTCTCGGTACATGAGCCATATCAACTTCGCAGCAGATTCAGCAAGTGGTTAGGGAAGTGTATTGAATGATGCTGTTTCATGCAAAGGCAATCGGCTCTAACCATCGGGATGTTTTACTGCATCTGTACGTGACAATGTTGAGACTACATCGAATGTATTGTATATAATAAATAACCCTGAAATTGAAAGATAAAAATATGCAATTGTTTTTGAAACTTTTCACAGATGCTTTACTTTACTCCTTGCTTGAATGAAGGCCTGATGGAATCAAAGTGTCATACAGGACGGAAACAGACCCTTCAGTCCAGCTCATTTGCACCGACCAGATATTCCAATCTGATCTAAAACCATTTGCCAACATGAGACCCATAACTCTATAAACCCTTCGTACCCATCAATTGCCTCTTAAATGATGTAATTGTACCAGCCTCCACCACTTTTGCTGCCAGCTTGTCCCGGACACGCTCTATCTTCTGTGAGAAAAGGTTACCACTCAGGTATCTTTTCAATTTTTCACTCTCACTTTAAATCTTTGCCCTCTGGTTTGGACTCCTCCAAGCTTGGAAATTAACCTTGGCTGATCCCGCATTTATGCCCCTCATGGCCTCTACACGGTCAGAGTACTTCCGACCTGAGAATGAGAGCTGTTAATACTGAACCATACAATATCCTGAGGAGAGTGTATTGGGGCGGAGCTGAGGGATGAGAGAATAAAAAAAGTATTTAATTTTAGAAAACAACATACTCATTTTAATACAGGTACTATGAAGACACGAATTTATTTCACAAACATTATGCAGACACATATAAACATACCTTCAAATTATAAATTACAAAAGATTCCTGAATGGAGCTGGTAACGGGGTTGGAGTAATTCAATCAGGAGAATGTTCAGTCAGACACTATACAGTCGAGGCTGGTGTTTGGGTCACATTACTCCATGGTTCAGATCAGAGAGGGAGCAAAGCAACCTGTCCTAGAAGCAACGGCCATTGCTCCGTCTCTGCTTCTACTTCTCTACAGCAACATATGCGAGCTGAAAACCAATCAGCCATCTTTAGAACTCTTTGAGGGTTCCGGGTGAGGATTCATTGGAAGCTCTCCAATGCCTGCAGCAAAGGGAATTCAGCCAAATCCAACTGTTCCAGGAGAAACCGCAGTGCCAGCAGCTTCTGTGAGGCAGAATCACTTCAGAGGCAGAATAACAACTGAAACAATCTCAATTTTGCTTTTGTGATGAAATTAATTGTTATTTGGACAAAGATCTTTCGAATTAATATTCTGCAAAGTTTCATTTTTTTCTGTTTGCCTTCAGACGCGCGTGTGTGTGTGTGTGCGCTCGCGTACGTGTGCATGTCTTTGCGTGCATGCTTCTATGTTCAGATTTATAGAAAAATAAATGTTGATGTAGATATTGTCAATGTTCAAACTGTATGTCATTTATGTATTCATCGTAATTCGAGTAACCTTGCTTTGGTTTTAGATTAGTTATTTTAACAAATTTAAGAAACCTGTCTGATATCATTTACTATATCACACACTTGGTTACACTGATAATTTATCGTGACGTCTGGGACTAGAATAAGAAGCAATGACTCTCTAACCTCGGTAGGAACGGGGATAAGGAGAAATTCTCAAATGGCCATTTGAGTGGGAATTCTCTGCCCCACAGGTTTGTGGTACCTGTGTGTTTGCATTTATTCAAAGGTGTATTTGTTAAATATTTGACGGTAAAGTGACTCAAGGATAATGAGCTGCAGATCGGAACGTAGGGCTGAGACCAGACTCTGATCAGCGACAACTGTAGTGCCTGCTGGGGCAGGGACCCACACCTGTTCCTCAGTCCGACCTCGCCCCATTCCATTCAGCCCCTCAATCTGCAACTCACGAGCAGTTGGAGACCACTTACTCCTACTACCTGATGAACAGAAACCGAGGTGATCATTCAACCCCTGTTTACAGTCAAACATGATTTGGTGTGGATTGGAAAACGTTCTTGGGAAAAAGAGTTGGTGTTACTGTGGAACTGTCCCCTCATGTCTCTTTACAGAAGTTCCCCTATCTCCATTTATTTATCATGTTGTTGACTCAGACCCAAAGTGAATAATGATTACATACTGCTTACAGAATCCTCTAGTCTCTTTGACTACAACATTGCTTCACAGGACAGCTGGGAAAATAACAATGATGAACCTTCCAATAACAGTATTAGAGAACATGAGAAGCAGGAGTAGGTCATTCAGCTCCTACAGCCTGCCTTTCCCTACAATAGGATCATGGCTGATCTGCTCTCGGCCCCAACTCATGGTGTGCCTACTGTGTCAAACATCCATCTCTACCTTTCTCACAACTTTCTCAATGATCTATCTTCCCTTTCTCTGTGGAATAGAGATGTCCCGACAGTCACTCACCTATGTGTGAAGGAAATGCATCACACGCATACACTGTGACCTGTTGACATCAACAAAATATATAAAAAACAGGTAATGTTGACTGGACCTGACAACAAGGCAGTGTTTAACTGAGGATAGTATCAAGGAACCTGAAGAAAATGGAGCTTAATGGAAATCAAGGGTAACCTCCCTACCGGTTGGAGTGATTCAATACAAAGAAGATGTTTGTGGTCCTTCGACATGTCCCACCTCCCTCTCGGGACATCACTGCGGGAGATCCACAGCACGAGGATCCTCATTTGTGCCTCGGTGTCTTTCATTCATCAGAATGTGGAGATTGTGACTGAAAATCATGTCATGTTCAGAACAATGTGCCCCCCTCAGCTCCTGAAGTAGTGTGTGTCCATGTGCTGGAAGACTCCGACAGCATTCAGGCGTATGCTGTTAGAGTGTCGGTCACATTCATGCAACAGTCCTGCTGGACACTGTGCATTACCAGAATAAAGAGAGGTGCTCATTCAGCACCTCAAGCTCACTTCACAGGAATATGAGGAGGTCAATCTGCCTATCAATGCTATTGGATAAGAATAGAGTTACCTCATTCATTCTCTCCTGACGATTACACAGGAAGTTAACGAGCCGCTTCAAACACATGAGCTGCGAAACAGGAACCACGGGTTGCCCAGTCAGGTCATTAAGCGTCTCCCATGACATCAGGAGGTGGCCATTCAACAGCTCAATCCCTTTGGACAGAAAAAAGGCGATGTTATCTCTGACAAACCAATGAAGCAGATACTGCACAGATAGACTGTTCCATGTCATTACTCCTGGCTCCATTGCTAATGGTACACAATGGATACATTATTATGGTTTTTTTGACGGTGAGGAGCGAGGACATTTCCGAGAAGGCAAACTGGTATTCGCTATGCAGGCCAGAAGCTGTTGGAAACGGCTAAACTTTTCAGGAGTTAGGCATTGCAACAGCTGACAGATTTGTGAACAATGTGACTTTCAGTGCAGGGTCACACACCAAGTGCACATTGAGGCAATGAGAGTTCATTCAGAGCCTGAAGCTCTCTCCCAACCAACATAGGAACTTCACAGAAGTACACAAACTAAAAAGAAGCATATATCATGGGCAAAATGTAATTTCTCATGCCATCAATATCTTTGTCTGGACATAATGTGTGTTCGTCCATAATCTTCAACTTTCAATGCATTCAACACTTATTCTCTCACCTTCCTAAAAATTTAACATCAATTTCCTTCACACTCACGTCATGTTCCCATCATCCCAGTGATTATTCTGACAAAACATCTTTGCACTGCCTCTGTGACAAGGAGATCACTGATTTATAAAGGAGAGAAAGTCTGTCCACAATAGCCCAAATACTGCCTCAACAACACTCCACAACTCCTACATATGGTTCAGTTTCTAATGAAGGCTGACATTTCATTTCTTGTTCTGATTAATGGATGCCCTGCATGAATTCTGTTCATGACGTGTGACCAAGGACATTCCGTTCCTTTTTGCCAAAAGCACTTCCCAACCTCGCACATTCTAATAAATACAACATGAAAATGAAAGTATATGTTAACAAAAAGAACAAAGAAAATTTACAGCCCAGGAACAGACCCTTCGGCCCTCCAAGCCTGAGTCGATACAAATGCATCGACAAACTGTCTGAACCTGCCTGTCAATTCCTAAGCATTTGTATCCCTCTGCTCCCCACCTTCTCATGCATCTGTCCAGATGCATTTTCAAGAATCAATCGTGCCTACCTCTACCACCTCTGTTGGCAAAGCGTTCCAAGTGGCCACCACCCTCTGTGTGAAGTACGCGCCGCGTGTTCCCCCTTAAACTTTCCACCTCTCACCTCGAAAGCGTGACCACTCGTTATTGAATCCTTCACCCTGGGAAAAAGCTTTTCTCTATCCATCCTGTCTATACCCTTCATGATCTTGTAAACCTCAATCAGATCCCCCGTCAATCCCCTTTTTTCTAATGAAAATAAACCTAACCTACTCAAACTTTCTTCATATCTAGCACATTCCATACCAGGCAACATCCTTGTAAACCTTCTCTGCACCCTCTAAAAAGCGTCCCTACCCTTTTCGTAATGTGGCGACCAGAACTGGACACAGTATTCTAAGTGCGGCTGAACCAATATCTTGTACAATATTCGCATGACTTGTCAGCTCTTATACTCAATACGCCGTCCAATGAAAGCAAGCGAAACATATGCCTTCTTGACTACTCTATCCACCTGGGCAGCAACCTTCAGGGTACAATGGACCTGCAATGTCAGATCGCTCTGCCATCAACTTTTCCCAAGGCTCTTCCATTCATTGTATAATTCGCTCTAGAATTAGTTTTGCCGACATGAATCACAAAACCTTTGTCTGGATTGAAAACCATCTGCCACTTTTCTGCCCAAATCTCCAGTCCATCTATATCCTCCTATTTGCTCTCACAGTCCCTTATACATTCTGCTACTCCACCAATCTTCGTGTCATCTGCAAAGTTGCTGTTCACACCAACACTGCCCTCTTCCAGATCATTTATATATTTATTACAAACGACAGTGGCCCAAACACCGACCCCTTTGGAACACCACTGGTCACATTTCTCCATTTCGAGAAACTCCTTTCAGCTATTACTCTCTGTCTCCTGTTTCTCAATCAGTTCTTCGTACACCTCGCTCGAACACCCTGTCCACCATATGACTGCAATTTCTCCATTCATCGACCATGGGGCACCTTATCAACGCCTTACTAAAGTTCGTGTATGTGACATAAACAGCCCATCCTTCATCTATCAACTTGAACACATCCTCCAAGAACCCATGTAAGTTGGTAAGGCACAATCTCCCTGTACAAAACCATTTTGCTATCACTGATATCCCATTCTTTTTTAAATATAAATAGATCATATCACTCAGTACCTTCTCCAGCAACATTCCTTCCACTGGCGTCAGGCTTACTGATCTTTGGTTGCCCAGAATATCCCTACTACCCTTCTTGTACAGAGGGAACAACATAAGCTCCCCTCCAGTCATCCGGCACTTCACCTGTATTTAAGGATTCCCCAAAGAAATTCTGTCAGGTCCTCTCTCGCCTCATTAAGTACCCTGGTATAGATCCCATCCGGTCCTGGGGTTTTGTCCAACTTAATAACCTCCAGCCTACCTAACATATCTTTGCTACTTATGTCAACATGATCCAGACTAATCAAACTTCTATCTCTAATCTTAACATTCATCATGTTCCTCTCCTCAGTGAACACTGATGCGAAGTAATCATTCAGAATCTCACCCATTCGCTCAGGTTCGACACACAGCCTTCCTTCGTTATCATTCAGTGGACCAATCCTTTCTCTCGTCACCCTGTTGCTTTTTATATCAGAATAAAATGCTTTGGGATTCTACTAAATTCTGCTCGCTAAAGCTATTTCATAACTCGTTTAAGCCCACTTGATTCCTCGTTTAAGACTCGTCCTACTCTTCCGATATTATTCCAGGGCCCGTTCTGTTCTTTGCTGCCTCGACCTTATGTATGATTCCCTTTTCTTTTTGTCTAGTCGTACAATTTCTCCTGTCATCCACGGTTCACGAATGTTGCACTTCCTATCCTTTGCGTTTAACAGGGCATGACGATCCTTGACTATCTTTAACCTACCTTTGAAAGCCTCCCACATCTCAAATGTGGACTTCCCTTTAAATAACTGTGTCCATTTCACATTTCTGAGCTTCTGCTTAATTTTGATTTAATTGATCTTGGCTCAGTTTTGTACTCTTCCCTTAGGACCACTCTCTTCTTTAACCACGAGTATTCTAAAACTTACAGAACTGTGGTCAAAAAACTTTCTACTGCAGTACAAAACTCTCCTGGACACGTCTTACAAATTCTACCCCATCCAGATTTTTGCCGCTAAGTGTATCCCAGTCAATTTTGGGAAATCTAAAATCTCCCATCACCACTACCCTATTGCCTCTACACCTTTCCATAATCTGTTTGTCTACTTGTTCTTTCACGAACATGCTCACTGTTGGGAGGCCTGTAATACAGCCCAACAGTGCAAATGCACCCTTCTAATTTCTCAGCTCAACCCATAATGCCTCACTACCCAAGACCACCATAGTGCGCTCCTTCAGCACAGCCGTGATATTGTCCTTGACCAGAAATGCAACTCCACCCATCCCTTTTACTTCCCTCCATGTCCTGTCTGAAGAGTGTATATTCTGGAACGTTTAATTGCCAATCAACATGCCCTTCCTTCAACCAAGTCTCTGTGATGGCAATAATGTCATACTCCCAGTCAGCAATCCAAGGCCTGAGTTCATTTGCCTTACACACTATTCTCCTTGCATTAAAGTAGATGCATTTCAGGCTGTCAGTTTTGATTTTGCGCTCATCTACTCTCTGCCTACACTTCCTTTTATGAATGCCATCTTCATAATTCTTCCAGTCTCCAGACTCCACATCACTGCCACTTATTTTTTTTCTTCCTGTTCCCATTCTCCTGCGACATTAGTTTAAATATTCCCAACAGCAGTAGCAAAGACTTCCCCAAGGACATTGGTTCCGGTCTGGTTCAGATTTGAACCGTCCATTTTGTAACAGTTCCACAATTCCCAGAACCGGTCCCAATGTCCAACAACTTCAGTACCTCCATCCAACACCATCTCTCAACCCATGTGTTCATCCTGTCTATTCTTTCTTTTCTACCCTGCCCAGCACGTGGTACTGGTGGTAATCCCGAAGTAACTACCTTTGAGGTACTCCTCTTTAACTTCTCTCCTAGCTCCCTGAATTCTTCTTTGAGGAGCTCATCTCGTTTTCTACTTATATCGTTGGTGAATGTATGAACTGGCTGTTCATCCTCCCCTTTTAGAATGCTCTGAAGCCGATCAGTGAATTCCCTGTCCTGAGCACCTGGGAGACAACGTACCATCCAGGAGCCTCGTTTACGGCCACAGAACCGCCTATCGACTCCACTCACGAGAGGATGTACGAGACTTTTCCCCGCCCTTCTGAACAGCAGTGCCTGCCACGGTACCATGATCTTGACAACTTGCTGCCCTCCCCTGGTGAGCAATCTTCCCCAACAGTATCCAAAACAGTATGCCTGGTTTGGAGGGAGATGACCGAAGGGGACACCTGCAGTGCCGTCCTACTCTTTTTCTGCCTTTTGGTCACCCATTCGCCGTTTCCCTCAGCAACTCTAACTGCTGTGTGACCAGTTCACGAAATGTGCTATCCACGACCTCTTCAGCATCGCGGATGCTCCACAGTGAGTCCATCTGCAGCTCCAGAGTCGTCATGTGTTCAAACAAGAGCTGCGGCTGGACACACTTCTAAATAGTGTCAGAGTCAGGAACGTCAGCCACGTTCCTAAGCACTCATATCAAACAAGATGCACAGGTCACGGATCTGAATCAACCATTGTAGTATGCTAAATGGTTGTCATAATAGAGTGGAAGTTTATAGTATCCATTTGCTTACAGACATCTTACATTTCAAGATTTTCCCTTATCCATGGCGTGTGTGTTTGTGTGTATGTGTGTGTGTGTGTGTGTGTGTGTGAGAGAGAGAGAGAGAGACAGAGAGAGACAGAGAGAGGCTGACGAGAATGCTATTGTTATTTTGGTATTCTCTAATTAGATTCAGGGGCTCAGCCTTTTTTACATGAGTGTTCGCGCTTACTTTGCTGTTTGTTTGGAACTGAGAATTAACCGGAGTTCAGAATGGTAAGGATCAGAGAGCTTGAGCCGCCATTTTAATCAAATTTGTATCTGCTCAAATTTTCCAAGTATTGACTCACAGTCCATGACTTACGAAGGAATGAATATAAAGCTGACATGACAAATAAAGGATAAAACAAAATAACCAAAGAGGGCATTGGGGTGACACAGAGAAATATGGGTTAAGGGAGTAGTCAAAGACCTATCAAATCGAGCTTTACGTAGATAAATGTGGAGTTGTCCATTTTGACTGGAAGAAAATATTTTTTTAAATAGAGGGAGATCCCAGAACTCTGAGATGCAGTGGGATCAGAGTGCAATATTACCTAAATCACAAAGTGCTAGCATACCGGTACAGTACGTATTTAGGAAAGCGAATAAATGTTTTCCTGTTATCATGGGGGAATTTAAACACAAACGTAGAGAGCACTGTTGAGCTTGTATCTTGAATGCTCTAATTCTTATTAGTCACCCTGTTTATGGAAGGAAGTAAATACATTGGATGCAGTTCGGAGAATGCTTATGAGAATAATACCTACTGAATGACTTGTCATACAAAGGGAATTCGGATATTCTAACATTTGTCAGTTTGTGTTTCGGAGAGAAAGAGGAAAATTCATTGAAACAAGATGTTTCATCTTACAGAAGAGATGAGAATGAAGGATTACTGTCTAAATGTCAGTGGTTGTCCATTTAAAACAGATCGAGATGATTTGTTTATTCTCAAAATGTGGAAGCTCTGACACGTTATTAAAGCAGAGCTGTGGAATATTTTAAAGGCATAGATAAAGAGTTTATTGTTGAGAGAGGGGTGATGAAAGGTTTTCAGGCGAGGCAAGATTGCGAATTAAAGTTACAATTAGTGAGACATACTCATGTTGAATATCTACCTCAGCCCTATTTGTATGGGATGGTGCAGGTTGATTAAACTGCCAAATGGGAATTTCAATGTAAAGATTAAACAAACAAGTTTATAATGCTGAAATCCTCCATCTTCAGAGCTTTTTCAATGGTTGAATTTTTCAAGCGTTTATTTGAAATCACTTAATTTGTGCTGTAACACCAATTGCAGATATGGAAACTGTGACACTCCCAAGGCAGAAGAGATTCCAGTAATGAATGCAGTGATCACAAGGAAAATTTTCGCCCAATGTGTGACTTAATTAAATTTTATCTAGAACACAACAATGTGAAAGAAAATTACTACTTCTTCCCGGAAGTTCTATGGAGGGGCTTCTGTATGAGTCCATGCCACAGTAATGCAACAAATATCAGCCTACAGTAGTCACATCAAAAAAGTTGCTTTAATATGTCTATAATGTTTGCATTTTTTCTGAGAGATTAGAGATTTTGTTTGCTTAAAAATAGTTGCATCAACACAAAACCTTCAAAAGTGGCAAGTCGAAAATTGCTTGCCCATTCAATATTCTGATCTCAATTTGTAGTCGAACATTTACATAGCTGAACTCTGAAGAAAGAATAAATGTATTGAACGACTGGGTTCCTACCTCCTCTGCTCCCCTCATTCTGCCTGTAGTGTCTATCAAATTCCCTGTGAAAGTTTTAAAGAAAAAAAACTACTGTGTTCCATTGTCCCACTACCTCTGGAAGTTGATCTACTTAATAAATACAGTTGATCAAAGAATATAATACTGAATCCCTGAGCATCAGCAATTTTGTACCAGCCATAAGCCAATTGTGCACAAAAGACCTAACTTAAAGTGTCTTCTTTCATGACTAATTTCAGCTGCATATACTGTGAAGAACCAGGAAATCTAAATTTCTCCAGGAACAGTTACAGAAAATAAGTTTGCTCCAGTTTGAATATGAATGGTCGTTGCTTAAGAATGCAAAGACGTGAAAGGATATTGCTAGAGAGCTGTTGTTTAGGTTGTTCAGGGGCTTCTTCTTGAAAGCATGTGACAGCAGTGCAACAAACACCTTTGCAGACCAGACCACAGCACTCGCACTAAATTTGCAACTCTAATGCTTGCTTTGTTGCTAAAGATTGAAGCTCTTATTTAACTATAACAACAGAAAGCATCAAAATAAAATCCGGAAGAACTGCGAATGCTGTAAATCTGAAAGAAAAACAGAGTTGCTGGAAAAACCATTTCTTTAAAACATCCAAATCTCGTCAGCGAAATGTTTCCCGTTCATCAGTACAGTCTTCAACGTTTTACCTCCCAGTGACCTCTCTGGCCTATACTGCAAGGATAAATTCCATCTCCCCGATTTTCTCTGCCTCTCCCCCTACCTGTGCTCTGACTTCTTGCTAACCAGTTTATGCAAGTTTGACAAATTAAATCACCAAGTCATGCAGTCATCCTTCTGTCGTGTGAGCAGTTTTTTTTTAAAAAGCAGCTGAATAAGCGCTGCAATACTGAATCCAGATCCTTCCGCCATTCCAGCAGCTGGCCCACAATTGTATATGCAGGCGCATGCGGATTTCAGTGACTAAACTTGCCTGTTCAATTGCAAGCCTGGTAAACCTGACAGCCTAAATGGCGATTGAGATGGAAAACCGTGCCTTCCAAATCTAAGGCGGTCTCGAGAAAGTATGTTTGATACGATATGTTCCCATGATTTTGCTTCATTCAGAATTCTAGAAAGTGAAAGTAAGTTGCTGGTGGGCAGGCAGTTGCGGTAAGATAACGTACAGACCCCTAATGAAAACACCATACATCATTGCAGAGATTACCATTCCCGACCATAGCAATCACATACTGCCTCTCCATAATCTACATTGTACTTTGGGTCAGAGAGTTTTTTTCTAAACAGACAGTTTTAGGAGAGGACATCAAGGAAGCTTGAATTCAAAATTGCTTGGATTTTGTGTCCCATCACATTCTCACACTTATTACCAGCTCTAGTGTCCATCAAACCTGTGAAAGATGTTGAAGAACAAAATCAGTATTGATTGCAGTATGCATCTGGATTGGAAGAAGTTTAACAAAAGCAGCTGAACTCAAGCTGAATCCAGAATCTTCAGCCATTCAAGCATCTGGCAGTCAATTCTAGCTTGAGGCAAATGCTGACGTAAGGACTTAAATTGTCTTGCCTGACCAGTTACCGCTTTGGTTGCCAGTGCCAAGGGTGGCATGGTACTGACAGTAGTTAGTACAGAAGTTGTTGCCTGGTCACACACCATTATTGAAATGGCATGATCCCAGGAGCTAACAGCAATAACAGAGTGAAGGCAGACCAGTAACCTTTACTTTGCTGCCATTAGTGGTGGGTATTGCTGAGCCTGCACTAAAGGGATTTTCAGGCCAAAGCCCACTGTGGGAGTTCAGGGGTTCTATTGCTCACAACACGGACAAACATGAGAGTCTCTCAATTGGTGCCTTCATTTGCCCACCACTGACAAGATAACATCATGGTGCAGAAAGGAATTGGGCTTTGCTCCTGAACTCCCCTCCACTTGGCCTGACTAATAAGAATCTTGACAAGAGCCAGTTGATATGGAAAATTCAGCCCTGTATGTCGAGACAGTACCAAAGGTCCTCATTGGAGACATTGGAAAATTGGTTGCCTTGTCTCAATTTGGGCCTGCAGCTCTTTAGTTGAGATATTTTGAGACGTTGCAACAAGTATAAAGTAAAAAAGCATCGTGTGTCCCTTTCTTTGCTACCACACCCCAGCCTCATTATTTTGTCTTGCAAACAACCAATGAGGGTTTTGGGTAATCATCACTTACTGTAATTGTGTCTTGAACTCGTTTTACAAAACTTGCTTTCAATGTCTTGAAATACTTACTCAATTTTTCAGGTTTATAATGATGATTTTATTGTGGATGTGGATGTACGCTTAAAATGACTGAATAGCACTTTTCTGACTATTTGCAGATCGCCTGACAGTCCAAAGTACCAGGTCGATGGAACACTGTACACTCCAAAATCTATCATGAAAAAAGTAAGTTTGAAAACAATATGTGATTAATGTTTTGCTTCATTAAGAGTAGACAAAAATAGATTGGAAAATACTTTTTGGTACTTTCAGGAAACATCACACAGCAGTGCAGGGAGCACCACTCCAGGCAAGAGCATTTGCATTACTGTCTCTCTGTTATCTGCATTAGAATTAGGGTTTCAGAATTTTGGTAAAAAATATTGTATGAGGAGAGGACATCAAAGACACTTCATTGTAAGGTTGCTTGCATTTTGTTATTGAAGTTTCAAAACTCTGATTATGAATACATTCAAGAACTTGATATCCCATTTCTATGTTGTGGTTCTGTTCGACGAGCTTGGAATTTCTGGTGCAGACGTTTCGTTCCCTGTCTAGGTGACATCCGCAGCGCGAGGGAGCCTCCTGTGAAGCGTTTCTGTGATCTTTCCTCCGGCATTTGTCGTGGTTTGAATCTGCAGCTTCCGGTTGTCAGTTCCAGCTGTCCGCTGCAGTGGTCGGTATATAGGGTCCAGGTCAATGTGCTTATTGATTGAATCTGTGGATGAGTGCCAAGCCTCTAGGAATTCCCTGGCTGTTCTCTGTTTGGCTTGGCCTATAATAGTAGTGTTGTCCCAGTCGAACGCATGTTGCTTGTCCACTGCATGTGTGGACACTAACGATAACTGGTCGTGTTGTTTCGTGGCTAGTTGGTGTTCATGGATGCAGATCGTTAGCTGTCTTCCTGTTTGTCCTATGTCGTGTTTTGTGCAGTCCTTGCATGGGATTTTGTACATTACATTGGTTTTGCTCATGCTGGGTATCGGGTCCTTTGTCCTGGTGAGTTGTTGACTGAGTGTGGCTGTTGGTTTGTGTGCTGTTATGAGTCCTAGTGGTCGCAGTATTCTGGCTGTCAGTTCGGAAATGCTCTTGAAATATGGTAGTGTGGCTAGTCCTTTGGGTTCTGACATGTCCTCGTTCCGTTGCCATTCCCTTAGGCATCTGTTGATGAAATTGCGGGGTATCCATTTATGGCGAAGACATTGTATAGGTGTTCCTCTTCCTCTTTTTGCAGTTCTGGTGTACTGGCAGCTAACTTTAAAAGGTAATACAAAAGTCATCATTAGTCACAAACAGTGAAAGGGTAGCAAAACAATGAGTGGGGCCAATTATCATAAATCCCCTGTTTAAATTTCATAGCGGCAGGGGCCTGGCTGAGGTAAAATGAAGAGGAAGTTGATGTCCAGTTCATGGTTAAAAAAAATGTAGTTGAGACTTGGATGAGATGAAGCTTGACAGAATTTCAGAAAGGCTAAAATAAAACAAAATTGCAGATGCTGGAACTCTGAAACAAAAATGAAACTGCTCGTGAATCTCAGCAGGTTTGGCAGCATATGTGGCGGCAAAGCAGAGTTAATGTTTTTGAGTCCTGTGATCTATTGAGCTTCTCCAGCAATTTCTGCTTCAATTAGAAAGGCTGATTGTCATTGAGTGTTGGTAGCTGATAACAACTGAATTGGAGACGCCTGAGGATACAGAGAAAAGTAACCTTGAAGCTGCTGTGTAAATATCCACAACAACCTAATTCTATTCAAAGGCAGACGTGCAATCAGAGACAGAATAATCACAACATTTAAAATACTTTTGTTCAAAATTGTCTGGATAAATCGGACAACCAGATTCATCTCAGTGGTGGGAAAGCTTCTAATGAACTGCAATTTCAGCCTCAAGCAATAATACCGGAGATCATATGGACTAACTTGATATGCTGACTAAAAAATCTAATGTTTGCCTAAATCATCTGATGAAGGCTTATAATTATGAATCTTCAGCTCTCTTGCGTATTTAAGCCGGTTTAGAAACGTTGAAAAGAGGAGCAGGAGGTGGTCATGCAATCTTTCGAACCTGCTCTGCCATTCATCACAATCATGACTGAGTGGAGTATAATCTTGTTTCATTAAATTAGCTGATCAAGGCTTGAAATGCAGCATTGTGAGACTTCTGGTTTTTTTTAAGTCGAGCAATAAATTATAGACACAGACACCATTTTAGTTTGTTTTTCATTCGTGGTTATTGATCAATTGCACGCTAACGTTAAAGAAAATGATAATTCTTAATTCTACACAAAAGAAAGCAGTGAAGAAAGAGTAAGTTTGATTTGTCATGTGGCTAAATTGTATTTTTAATGTGGAATCTAACAACATGAGAGAGATTGGTGGAGAGTCAGATTGTCCTCGAAAATAATGTCGAGACTTTCTCATGAAGACATGCCCCGAAAACCAGTCTACAATGTTTGTCCTTAAATTTCTCAAAAAACATGAATGGATTATGATCAATATGTATGTTTGTCTCAGATACATTACTGGGAAATGTGGTAACGCCAATACCAAACTCACGGTCTCTTTCTCATCTGTCAAATATTCCTGTTGATGAATGTTAAGCTTCCTGAGAAACAATTGATAAGGCTTTTTATCTTCTTTTTGTTTTCTTGTAAGAGTACAGCACCGACACTTTTATCACTTGCATCGATAACAACCTGGAATAGCTTTCGGTTATTAGTTGTCGCTAATATTGGGGCAGTAGTTAACACAACTTTCAGGCTGACAAATGCTTCTGACAGTTTTCCATCCATTGAAACTTACTGCATTTCAACAGCAATTCAGTGACTGAAGCAGCCACACTGCTAAGATTCCGTACAACTTTCTGATAAAACCCAATCATAGTACTACCACGTGCAGAACAACCTCTGTTATCCGAACGTCAATCATCCTAATTTCAGATTATCCGAACAAGATCACAATGTCAATCAGATCAATTATCTGAGCAATGAGTTATCTGTAAATCACTTATCCAAACAATTAGTTATCCCCACCCGCCTCTTTTGGCTAATCAAGGTTGTTTTGTCGTCGTACTGCTCTTTTTGTCGATGGGGCCACCTGTCCATGTTCAATAACATGGTCCAGGAGAGTGATTGGTGTTTTCTTGAATTCACTGTTGACCAGGTTTATCACCAATCCTGCCTCCAAAAGTCGAATGAATAATTTTGAGAAATTCTGCAAATTTTTCTTCCATGTGTGACTAAAAGACAGATATTCAATGTGTACCACTCAGTTGGGTTGCGAAGAAATTAGTTCATTGTTTAGTCTTTGAAATGTAGCTGGCATATTCTTCATACCACATGACATGACTGTAAACTGGTACAGTGCATTTTGATGTCACGAAAGCCGAAATTATCTTCATCTTTTTGAATAAAAGTAAGTAGCTACCAGTATCCTTTTAGTACGTTGTACTGAGAAATATAAGTTTCTTGTCCCGTCTTCTCAATATGTTCTTCCAAATTTGATTGAGGACATTTATCAGATTTAGTAACTGCATGGGTTTTGCGTAGGTCCACACATAATCATTGGTTGTTATCTGGTTTTGATACCACTGTTGGTGAGCTCTATTCACTACGACTGATTTTGATTATATTGTCTTTCAGCATGTGTTCAGTCTCTTTCTGAACCTGTGCCAACCTTCGAAGTCTAAGTCTGCAGGATGTTGTTTGATTGGAACAGCATTTCCTCAATCAATATTATGTGTAGCGAGATTAGTAATTCCCAGGTTATTCCCACATATCTCCCCATGTGATTATATTAACTCTTCCAGGTCATTTCGATTTTCAACTGGAAGGTAACTCAGCAGTTTATCCCAGTTTTCCAGAACTTCCTCGTTGTTCAATTTAATTTGAGGAGACCAATTCACAATCATCTGAAATTGTTTCGTCACTCTGTGTTGTAACCACTAACACATTCTCTTCCGTTTTCCGATCAATATAGCTTTTGAGTGAAACACATCCCTTCAAACCACAGAATGGTCACAGAAATAGGTGGAGCAGTAAGCCATTCAGCCCGTTAAGCATGCGCTGCTGTTCAAAATGATGATGGCTGCTTATCCAACTCAGTACCCTGCTCCATCATTCTTTCTGTAAGCTTTCATCCCTTTAACCCGAAAAAAAACAATTCCATTTTGGGCTCAATCAATTTCTATGTCAGTGAATTCCAAAGAGTCACGACTGTCAGGATGAAGAAAGCTTTTTACATCTCAGTCTAAAATGCCCGATTGAGTATCCTTAGATCGTGAGCCCTGTTTCTGGACTCTCCAGCCGTGGAGAATATACTTCATGGTTATCTATTTCTGGACCTAAACACTGACTGGTGCTGCATCTTGTGATCTTAGCTGGTCAATACGGGGATGGTTGTTCTCAGTATTGCCACACTTTGATAGCACAAGTTAATTCTTGCTGATAGCATGCTGGAAGCAAGGTAGCCACTGGTTGCTAAAATAGACATTGGACTGAGTGCTCACTGCCCGTGTTCAAAAGGGAAGAATGACCTATTGAGGAGAGGTATTCGAGGTCTTTGTGCAGCTGTAACGGTAGAAATTACTGACAGCCGTATAATACACAGGGAATCAGCAAAGGTGATCCAAAGTGCTGATTCCTAATTACGCATGTTGCACTTTCCAAATGATAACAGCCCATTGGTTGAAGAGGTTTTCCTTTTTTCTTAAAATTAAAATGTTCAGCGATGTATGACACGCCTCTGGAGTTGGTGGGGCAGGAATTTAAGCCTACAAGGTATAATCTAGGAATTTAAACCACTGATCTAGGTTTTGCAAGACGATCATTCTACCATAAGAGGCCTGTTTTGTATCTCATATGGAATCGATGCAATTGCCCTAAATTGCTTCATTTATCCATTGGGATGTAAAGAATAAGCCACCTGTCATAATTTTGTGTGTTGCTCAGGTGTCACTGAGTAGTGTACTGATCTTTGAGTTGGAGGGTTCAAGATCTACCATCGAGTTTAGAATAGACTACCTGATACTGCCACAGCAGTGCAGTCCTAAAACATAGAACATAGAACATAGAAAAATACAGCACAGAACAGGCCCTTCGGCCCACGATGTTGTGCCGAACTTCTAACCTCGATTAAGCACCCATCCATGTCCCTATCCAAATGTCACTTAAAGGTCGCCAATGATTCTGACTCTACCACTCCCACGGGCAGCGCATTCCATGCCCCCACCACTCTCTGGGTAAAGAACCCACCCCTGACATCTCCCCCATACCTTCCACCCTTCACCTTAAATTTATGTCCCCTTGTAACACTCTGTTGTACCCGGGGAAAAAGTTTCTGACTGTCTACTCTATCTATTCCTCTGATCATCTTATACACCTCGATCAAGTCACCCCTCATCCTTCGCCGTTCCAACGAGAAAAGGCCGAGAACTCTCAACCTATCCTCGTACGACCTACTCTCCATTCCAGGCAACATCCTGGTAAATCTTCTCTGCACCCTCTCCAAACCTTCCACATCTTTCCTAAAGTGAGGCGACCAGAACTGCACACAGTACTCCAACAGTGGCCTAACCAAAGCCCTGTACAGCTGCAACATCACTTCACGACTCTTGAACTCAATCCCTCTGCTAATGAACGATAATACTCCATAGGCCTTCTTACAAACTCTATCCACCTGAGTGGCAACCTTCAAAGATCTATGTACATAGACCCCAAGATCCTTCTGTTCCTCCACCTGACTAAGAACCCTGCCATTAACCCTGTATTCCGCATTCTTATTTGTTCTTCCAAAATGGACAACCTCACACTTGGCAGGGTTGAACTCCATCTGCCACTCCTCAGCCCAGCTCTGCATTATATCCAAGTCCCTCTGCAGCCGACAACAGCCCTCCTCACTGTCCACAACTCCACCTATGTCCTGAGATAATCCTGCACATCAGATGTATATGCGGCATTAAACCAAAGTCACTCTGCCCTCTAAATGGACACTTTTAATTTTTAATTAAAGTAAGGAGATTATACCTGGTGGCCCGGCCAATATTTATCGCACAATCGCGATGAGCTGATGATCTGGACATCATCTCCTTCCAGCTTTTCTCATGGTACACAAAGTACATAACACATTTCTGACATGTGACTTCATGATCAAAAGTACTTCAGTTGTTGCATTGATTATCTCTGATTGAAAATTGACTTTGTCAGAACCTGCATGTATTATTACTCAACGTGGTTGTTCATTTTTCACTCTCTGCTGTAAGAAAACACTCCTTTCCAACTTCCATCGAATGAGAATGAGACAAAGCTCAGTGCTGTAATATTTCACTTTGCACTAACATCTGGATCAAACGAAAATACCATTCAATGCAAATATAAAACGAATTGAACCAGTTTTAAAGGATTAAAACAAATTAAATGTTTCACCAAAGGAGTGTATTGAAATATTTCAATAGTTCTTATTGTGTCAAGTAACAGCAAACAGTGGAGTCTGTTCCAATCTATTTTATCTTGTCTTAAGAATAGGCTGAGGAAAAGAACAGTGCATCATGGGCTCCTTCAAGTCGAGAATGAGGAGAGGAGTACATTGTGGATCAGTGATGAACAGCAGGAGAATTATTCGCCACATTAGAATAGATGTGTAGTGAAATATTAAAAATGATAGAATAAGAGAAGCTAAAGTGGGATATTGTCTGCTGAATGTTTTATAAACTTGTTAAAATCGGGTCAGTCAGGACATTATTGAATGGTGGAGCAGGCTCGAAGGGCCAAGAGACCTATTCTCATTTATTGTTCATACCTCGAAACAATTTTGCTAGTTACTCGAGCAGAGGTATTAAACAGACATTTTAAACTGTTACATGGGCACATTCTGATATTTCCGTTTATGATTCCCTGGGTTTGATAGCATGTAGTTGACAGTGGCCCCAGGCGTTCTGTACTGGTTTCAGATATCTGGAAATAGATGTTTATGACGCTCTGAGATCGCATTAAGATGTCATATAAATGCGCAACTTTTCTACTTGCCTTCTTGCTAGGGTAGAGGGGGTTTTGCTCTTCATCAAATCTGTGCACGATTTGACTTCAATCTGCTCTTCTTTGTTGCATTGTTGTATTGAGTTTATTCTCTTTAGTCAATAGCCTGGGTTTTGCCCAATGTTTATGAGATTTTTACTCACATTGTTGAGTTTCTGTATCCCATGAGGTCGATTCATTGCAGTCAGTAATGGAAAATTTAGCAGATCAAATATAATGTTGTTAATTGTTATTAGGTCATTAAAAAGGTATAACGATGTGCTGTTCTATGAGTCTCGGTATTTTAAAGCCTTTCCAGTGGAGCCAATGCTGATTTACTCAAGACGCTATACTGGTGAACTCACTGATACTAAAACCTCAATATCCTGGGACAATGATGAAATGGAAACTGACTGGAAATGCAACTTATCAGAAAAAGTAGGGAAAGGAGAGAGATTGGGTCCGAAACGCAGAACACAGAGGCACTACAAACCTAAACACCCATTGATACAGCTTCTCGAGATGAGTTATGATGTGGTTCTGCACTATTCGGTTCTGATCTCTGATCAGAAACAATGCTTCTCTGTCAAACCTTTGTGGTTTGTGAAAAAATAATGTCTACTAGAAGGCAACTACAAAGCTCTCTTGCGATTATATGACACAGAATCAAGTGAAATTTGGACTATCTCTTTTTGGGGCTTCTTTCAAGAGGAAGCTGAATTTGGTGATCAGTTACCAGTTACTATCGAATTGGATAAAATCTTGACAGTGGTTCCTTTATTTACATTTCCCTATCTCTGAGGGTTGCACCATTTCTTTAAAAAAGAGTCAATGGCTGTGAGATCACTTTAGTGCTGTTCATAGGATAGCCGTGATACTTCCACTGTGCAACTCAAATTGATATCTAAATTTAAAAACAGTCGGAATCTATGGTCACATAATAGTGTAGGAACTGAGCGGGGCTCATGATAGAATGACCAACTCTTCAACTGCTGCAAACCAATGTGGCCTAGATTTTCAAACTGTCATTATCACAAGGGTGCTTTTGGTGCCGCATTCACTATTCAGAACAACAATTATTTTTTTCTGCTCGTGCAGAATTTCTCTCTGTTACTTTAAGTAATATTGTGCTGTGTGTATGTGCATGTGGTTTGTTTCTATGTATTTCTGTTCGTCAATGGCTTTGAAATTCTTGCTGTATAGGATCAAAGGCAAAACAATACCATCCCTCTCTCTCCACAAGGATATTGTTGCTGGTTTTCCTCTGAGAACAGTGCCGAAATCTACCAGTTCATTGGCCTGAAACATTAAGGTTACGTTTAATCTCTGCCAGCTGGTACAACGTGGAAATTTGAGTAGTGATGAAAATAAAGTTGTTTTTAATTTAAGACTTTAGTATTGTACTTATCAGAACACTCTCAAGAATACCAATGGAAACGGAGAAATCATTCAATCTGTCTGGGTAATGAGTGCTGATTAGTAAAGGTATGGAGAATGGACCAGGTGATGATTGGCAGTTAACTGCCAATGCGTGTTGTGATTTGACTAAATTGGCGATGGCCATTATCTAACTCATTTGACAGGACAATACCTTGACCACACAGGCAACCTGCCAATTGAAAATTTAACGAAGTTTAGCTGTGAACTGTCTGTCACCATCTGACCAATCCATTTTCCATTGGGAACATCTCGATCAATCATTGTGCACTTTTCAAAGCATCAGAACTCCTTCCTTGTTCAGTCCAAAATGCTGTTTGACTTTATATCAAAATTCTTGCAGCTATCCGGATGTATGCAAGACAAAAAAGCAGAAAAAAGAGCATGTCCTATTTTACAGCAATACCCAATTTCTGTATTTGAAAACAACTGCTTGAATATGGGAACCATTTGTTCATGGAGTATCCAACATACAGCTGATATGATTAAAATGGAATCTAGTTTTAGAATCGAAATGATTCAACACCTTGACAAGCCCACTTTGTTCATGCAAATCCTCTTTGAATATTGTTTGAGTCTGGCTGTTGAAAGACAGCTTTGGAAAGTTGTTTATTTCTGTGAACTTCTATTTAATAATTTGTTGAATCTGTGGAAAATACATTCTATTGCATTTACAAAACTAAGATATCTTGTGAAATCAGGAAATGTGCTCAGTGCTAATAAAATGCCCGTTCAATGCTGGCCTGGACAAGACTGGTAAACTTAAACTTGTGCATATAGAGTAAGGACTGAGATCTTAACTGCCTCATTATCATCTATTATATATGGAATTTAAACTTATGTCTTCCTCTAAATTCTTCAAGGCCTTGATCCATGCTGTCTTTTGTACCTTTTATATACACACTCCGTTCTTTGGTTCTGTGTTAGCTTTATATGTTTTTGTCCGTGAGTATGTTCAAACCCTCTTAATTAGCTGTACTCAACTGATAAACCTCCTTAGATGCACTGTGGTACACGTTCTCTATTTGAAAGCTTGCTTAAAAGACGGTTTCATGTTTCTGGTCATTGATCCTAACTCTTCTGACACATGCCAACAACCTTCTCCTGTTTGTCATTCGGTGCATCATTTTCCAGTTTGGAAGGTTGAACGCGATTGCTGAATATACGGTTAAAGACAGGATTCTTGGCAGTGTGGCAGAACAGAGGGATCTGGGTGTGCAAGTACACAGATGCTTAAAAGTTGCCACCCAAGTAGATAGAGCTGAAAAATGTGTTGCTGGAAAAGCGCAGCAGGTCAAGCAGCATACACGGAGCAGGAGAATCGACGTTTCAGGCATAAGCCCTCCTTCAGGAATGAGAAGGTGTGCCAAGCAGGCTATGATAAAAGGTAGAAAGGAGGGACTTGGGAGAGGGGCGTTGGGAATTCAACAGGTGGAAGGAGGTTAAGGTGAGGGTGATAGGCCAGAGAGGGGGAGTGAACGAAGAGGTCAGGAAGAAGATTGCAGGTCAAGAAGGCAGTGCTGAGTCTGAGGGTTCGGACTGAGATATGGTGGGGGGAGGGGAAATGGGAAAGCCGGAGAAATCTGCATTCATCCCTTGTGCTCGGAGGGTTCCTTGGCTGAAGATGAAGCGCTCTTCGTCCAGCCGTCGTTTTGCCATGGTCTGGCAATGGAGGAGGCCAAGGACCTGCATGTCCTTGGCAGAGTCGGAGAGGGAGTTAAATTGTTCAGCCACGGGGCGGTTGGGTTGGTTAGTGCGGGTGTCCCAGCGGTGTTCTCTGAAATGTTCCACAAGTAGGCGACCTGTCTCCCCATTGTCGAGGAGGCCACATCGGGTGCAGTGGATGCAGGAAATGATGTGTGTGGAGCTGCAGGTGAATTTGTGACGGACATGGAAGGATCCCTTGCGGCCTTGGAGGGCAGTGAGGGGGGAAGGTGTGGGCACAAGTTTTGCATTTCTTGCGGTTGCAGGGGAAGGTGCCGGGAGAGGAGGTTGGGTTGGTGGGGCGTGTGGATCTGACGACGGAGTCGCAGAGGGCGTGGTCTTTTCAGAACGCTGACAGGGGTGGGGAGGAAAAGATATTCTTGGTGGTGGGGTCTATTTGGAGGTGGCAGAAATGATGAAAGATGATACAATGGATCTGGAGTTTGGTGGGGTGGGAGGTGAGGACCAGTGGGGTTCTGTCCTGGCGGCGATTCGTGGGGCGGGGTGAAGGGCGGGGGAGCGGGAATTGTAGGAGATATGGTGGAGAGCATCGTCAAACACGTCTGAGGGGAAATTGCGGTCTTTGGCGAAGTTGGCCATCTGCGTTGCTCGGTATTGGAATTGGTCCTCCTGGGTGCAGATGCGGCGGAGGTGAAGGAATTTGGAATATGGGATGGAGTTTTTACAGGGTGCAGGGTGGGAGGAGGTGTAATTTAGATAGTTGTGGGTGTCGGTCAGTTTATAGTGAATGTCCGTGTTGAGTCGGTCGCTCGAGATAGAAATGGAGAGGTCTAGGAAGGGGAGGGTGGAGTCTGAGATGGTCCAGGTAAATTTGATGTCAGGGTGGAAGTTGTTAGTAAAGTGGATGAATGTTCAACCTCCTCGTGGGAGCATGAGGTAGTGCCGTTACAGTCATCGATGTAGCGGAGGAAAAGGTGTGGGGTGGTGCCAGTGTAGCTGAAGAAAATGGACTGTTCCACATATCCGACGAAGAGACAGGCATAGCTGGGGCCCATGCGGGTGCCCATGGCTACTCCTTTGGTTTGGAGGAAGTGGGAGGATTGGAAAGAGAAGTTGTTCAGCGTGAGGACCAGTTCAGTCAGTCAAAGGAGGTTGTCAGTGGAAGGGCACTGGTTGGGCCGGAGGGAAAGGAAGAAGCAGAGGTCTTTGAG
The DNA here is from genome assembly GCF_047496795.1 of Chiloscyllium punctatum. Taxonomy (NCBI): domain Eukaryota; kingdom Metazoa; phylum Chordata; class Chondrichthyes; order Orectolobiformes; family Hemiscylliidae; genus Chiloscyllium; species Chiloscyllium punctatum. The sequence goes on along the minus strand of NC_092751.1, from coordinate 36,049,631 downwards.
GCCTTCGTGATGGGGGATGGAGGTATACAGGGACTGGATGTCCATGGGGAAGATAAGGCGTTGGGGACGGGGAAGCGAAAATCGTGGAGGAGGTGGAGGGCGTGGGTGGTCTCCCGAACGGAAGTAGGGAGTTCTTGGACTAAGGGGGACAGGACCGTGTCGAGGTATGCAGAGATGAGTTCGGTGTGTCTGGAGCAGGCTGAGACAATGGGTCGGACGGAGCAGTCAGGTTTGTGCCTTTTGGCAGGAGGTAGAAACGGGCCGTGAGGGGTTTTGCGACGATGATTTTAGAGGCGGTGGATGAGATCATCCAGCCTTGAGACACCTCCATCCCCCAACACAAATGCCTCAAAGCCCTCCGCTTCTTCCTTTCCCACCGACGCAACAAGTACCCAGCCGCTGACACCCTCCTTCGACTGACTGAACTGGTCCTCACTCTGAACAACTTTTCTTTCCAATCCTCCCACTTCCTCCAAACCAAAGGTGTAACCATGGGCACCTGCATGGGCCCCAGCTATGCCTGCCTCTTCATCGGGTATGTGGAACAATCAAACTTCCACAGCTACACTGGCACCACACCACACCTTTTCCTCCGCTACATCAATGACTGTATCGGCACTGCCTCATGCTCCCACGAGGAGGTTGAACAGTTCATCCACTTTACGAACACTTTCCACCCCGATCTCAAATTTACCTGGACCATCTCAGACATCTCACTCCCATTTCTACACCTTTCCATTTCTATCTCGGGCGACCGACTCAACATGGACATTCACTAAAAACCGACCGACGCCCACAGCTACCTAGATTACTCCTCCTCCCACCCTGCCCCCTGTAAAAAAAGCCATCCCATATTCACAATTCCTTTCCCTCCGCTGCATCTGCTCCTAGGAGGACCAATTCCAATACTGAACAACCCAGATGGTCTCTTTCTTCAAAGACCGCAATTTCCCTTCAGACGTGGTTGACGATGCTCTCTAATGCATCTCCTCCACTTCCCGCTCCTCCGCCCTTGAACCCTGCCCCTCCAATCGCCACTAGGACAGAACTCCACTGGTCCTCACCTTCCATCCCAGCAACTCCCAGACACCTCGTATCATCTTTTGTCATTTTCGCCAACTCCAAACACACATGAACACCACGGATATAATTCCCTCCCCTGCCCGATCAGCGTTCTGGAAAGACCAATCCATCCGCGACTCCGTCGTCAGATCCACACACCCCACCAACCCAACCTCCTCTCCCGGCACCTTCCCCTGCAACCGCAAGAAATGCAAAATTTGTGCCCACACCTCCACCCTCACTGCCCTCCAAGGCCCCAAGGGATCCTTCCATATCCATCACAAATTCACCTGCACCACCACACACATCATTTATTGCATTCGCTGCACCTGATGTGGCCTCCTCTTTATTGGGGAGACAGGTCGCCTACTTGTGGAACGTTTCAGAGTACACCTCTGGGACACACGCACCAACGAACCGCCCCGTGGCTGAACACTTCAACTCCCCCTCCCACTCCACCAAGGACATGCAGGTCCTTGGCCTCCCCCATCGCCAGACCATGGCAACATGACGCCTGAATGAAGAGTGCCTCATCTACCGCCTAGGAACCCTCCGAGCACAAGGGATGAATGCAGATTTCTCCGACTTTTTCATTTCCCCTCACCCCACCTTACCTCAGTCCCAACCCTCGAACTCAGCAATGCCTTCTTGACCTGCAATCTTCTTCCTGACCTCTCCGCTCCCACACCCTCTCCGACCTATCACCCTCACCTTAACCTCGTTCCACCTATTGCATTACCAACACCCCTCCCCCAAGTCCCTCCTCCCTACCGTCTATCTTAGCCTGCTTGGCCCACTCCCCTCATTCCTGAAGTAGGGCTTATGCCCGAAACCTCGATTCCCCTGCTCCTTGTATACTGCCTGCCCTACTGCGCTTTCCCAGCAACACATTTTTCAGCTCTGATCTCCAGCATCTGCTCTCCTCACTTTCTCCTAGTTGATTTTTACCCGTGGATAGGATTGTTAAGAAAGCATATGATATTTTTGCTTTCATTAACTGGGGATCGAGTTTGAAAGCAGTGATGTTTTGCTACAGCTCTGCAAGTCCATGGTGAGACCACACTTGGAATATTGTGTTGTTCAGTTCTGGTCACCCTACTATAAGAATGATATAGAGGCTTTGGAGAGGGTACAAAGAAGGTTTACCAGGATGATGCCTGGACTGGAGGCCTTGCCTTGTGGAAAGGTTGAATAAACTCAGTCTTTTCTCGATGGAGAGAAGGTCGAAGAAAGGAGGCCTGATTGAGGAATACAAGATCATGAGAGGAATAGATACAGTCAATAGCTAGACACTTTTCTCCAGGGCAGGATTGACTGGAACGAGAGGTTATAGTTTTAAAATATTAGGAGAATGGTATGGAGGAGACGACAGAGTTCAGTACTTTACACAGAGAGTTGTGCATGATTGGAATGCATTGCCAGCTGTGGTGGTGGAAGCAGAGTCATTGGGGACATTTAATTGACGGCTGGACATGCGCATGGATAGCAACAAGTTAAGGGGTGTGTAGGTTGTTATTATATTTGATATTAGGATTAAACCTCGGCACACTGTCGTGGGCCAAAGGACCTGTTCTGTGCTGTACTTTTCTATGTTCTATGTTAAAGTATTTCATAAATGTGAGTATTTAATGTCCAAGTTGGCAGATTTAATTGATTATAATTAGAATGTATCTGCCAAATCATAAGCAAAACTAAATCAGCAAACAGCTTCAAACTGCGCACACATCCATCACAAAACATTTGCTGCTCCTCGATAACATTTCAAATGCAATCCTCCATTCCAAATGGCAGACCACCCGTTCCCATTCATAGAAATTTGTTTCTGATGGTTGGAAGTGGTTGTTTCTGTACTACTGCCATTTTTATTGGACTCATCTCAAGTTACGCTTTGGAATTTGACAGTCAGATCTAGATCTCTCTCGTCCCCCTCTCTCTAACTCCCCTGCCTTACCCTGCACTCTCTCTCCCACTCCCCTCTCTCCCCTTTTCTCTCTTGCCATACCCTCTCTCGCTCTCACCTCTCTCCCCCTCCCCTCTCTCTCCCTCCACTCTCTCTCACCCTCCCCTCTCTCTCACGCTCTCCTCTCTCTCACTTAACTCTCTCCCTCTTACACACTCTCGCACTTCCCTCTCTTGCTCCCTTCCCTCTCTCACCCTCGCCTCTCTCTCCCTCCCCACTCTCACTCTCCCTTCTCTCTCCCTCCCCTCTCTCGCCCTCCCCTTTATTGGCCTCCCCTGTCTCTCGCTCTCCCCTCTCCCCTGCCCTCCACTCTCTCCGTCACCTCTCTGTTGTAGTCCCCTCTCTCTCGCACTCCCTTCTCTCTCGCCCTTCCCTCTCTAACCCTCATATCACTTCACCTCCCGTCTTGCTCGTCCTCCCATTTCTCTCACCCTCCCCTCTCTTGCCCTCCCTCTCTCACACTTCTTTCTCTTCTCCTCCACTCTCGTGCCCTCCCCTCTCTGTCACAACCCATCACTCTAGCCCTCCCCTCTCTGGGCTTCCCCTCTCTCTCCCTCCACTCTCTCTCCTGCCCTCTCTCACTTTCCCCAATCTCTCACCCTCCTCCTGTCTCACCATCCCCTCTCTCGCCCTCCCCTCTCTCTCTCAATCCCCTCTCTTAACTTATCTCGACCTCTCCATGTCTTGCCCTTCCCTCTGTCTCCCTTCAACTCTCTTGCACTCCCCTCTCTCTCCCTCTCCTCACACTTCAACCACTCCTTCGCCCTCCCCTCTCTCTCACCCTCCCCTCTCTGTCGCCCAACCATTCTCTTGCTCCCCTTTCTCGCCCCACTTTCCCTCTTCCTACAATCTCTCTCCCTCCCCTTTCACCCCCTCCCCTCTCTTGCCTTCCCCTCTCTCGCCCTCCACTCTCTTGCACACATCTCTCCCTCTTACCATCCCAACTCTCTGACCCTCCTCCTCTCTGGCCCCCCTCTCCCTCACCCTCCCATCTCTCTCACTCCCCTCTCGCTTGCCCTACACTTCCACTCCCTCCCCTCTCTCTCCACTATCCCTCTCTCTTGCACTCCCCTCTCTCGCTCTCCCCCTCTCGTCCTCCTCACTCTCTCCCCCTCCCTGATCTCTGGCCCTCCCCATCTCTAGCCTTCCCCATCTCTTGCCCTCCACTAACACTCGCATTCCACTATGTCTTGCCCACACCTGTCTCTCAACCAACCCCTATCCCTCACCCTCCCCTCTCTCGCCCCCCTCACCCTCCAGTCATTCATGCTCCCCTCTTTCGCTTTCGCCTCTCTCGCCCTCGCCTCTCTCGCCCTCCCCTCTCTCGCACTCCAATCTCTCACTCTAGCCCCTCTCGCTATCCTCTCTCTCGCACTCCCCACTCTCGCTCTGCTATCTCTCGCCCTCCCCTCTCTCTCCCACTCCCCTCTCTCTCACTCTCCCCTCTCTCACCCTCTCCTTTCTCACCCTTCCCTCTCTCTCGCCCTCCCCTCTCTCGCCCTCCCCTCCCTGTCTCACCATTCTCTCTCGCCCTCCCCTCTCAATCCCTACCCTCACTATTCCAACATTCTCTCGCCTTCCCATCTCTCCCGTTCCCCTCTCTCTCGCCATCCCCTCTCTCGACCTCCCCATTCACCGTCCACTCTCTCTCACCCTCCCCTCCCTATCGCCCTTCCCTCTCTCTGGCTCTGCCCTCTCTCTCTCTCTTCTTTCTTTGGCTCTCCCCTTTCTCGCCCTCCAAACTCTCGCCCTGCCCTACCTCGCCCTCCTCTCTCTCTCCCTCCCCTCTCCCTCCCCTACTCTCGACCTCCACTCTCTCGCCATCACCTCTCTCGCCCATCCCTCTCTCGCGCTCCCCTCTCTTTCTCACTCCCCTCTCTCTCTCCATCACTCTCTCTCCCACCCCTCGTTCTTCATCCCCTCCTTCGACCTCCACTCTTTCTCGCCCACCCCAATCTGTCACCCTCCCCTCTCTCACCTTCCCCTCTCACCCCCTCCACTCTCTCGCACTCCCCACTCTCTCACCCTCCATTCTCTCTCGCCCTCCCCCTCTCTCTTGCCCTGCACTCTCTCGCACTCCTCTCTCTCTCACACACTCCCCACTCTCTTGCCACCCCCGCCATCGCCATCCCCTCTCTCTCGCTCTCCCTTCTCTCTCCCTTCCCCCCTTGCCCTCTCCTACTGCTCTCTCTCGGCTATCCCTCTCTCTTGTCCTCCCCTCTCTCGCTCTCCTCTCTCGCCCTCCCCTCACTCGCCCTCCCCTATCTCTGGCCCTCCTCTATCACTCGCCTTCCGCCTCTCTCTCCCTCCGCTCACTCTCTCCCCCCTCCCATACCTACCCTCTCTCTCCGCTTTCGCTCTCGCTTGCTCTCCCCTCTCTCGCCCTCCCTTCCCTCACCCTCCCGTCGCTCACCCTCCCCTCTCTCCCCTTTCCCTCTCTTCCGCCCTCCCCAGTCTCGCTCTCATCCTCTCAAACTCCATTCTCTCTCGCCCTCCGCTTTCTCGCCCTCCCCGCTCTCTCCCCTCCCTGACCTCTGGCCCTCCCCTATCACTCGCACTCCCCTATCTCTCGCCCACCCCTACCTCTTGCTCTCCCCTCTCGTTCCCCCCTCCCTCCCCTCTCTCACGCTCCCCTCTTTCTTACAGTCCTCTCTGTCCCGCCCTCCCCGCTCACGCCCTCCCCTCTCTCACCATCCCCTCTCTCGCACTCCCATCTCTCGCCCTCCCCTCCCTGTACCACCCCTCTATCTCGCCCTCCGCTCTCTGTCCCACCCCTCGCTCTTCCACCACTCTCTCCCCCTCCCCTGTCTCGCCCTCCACGTTCACTTCCAACTCTCGCTCGCCCTCCCCTCTCTCTGGAACTTCCTTCTCTATCCCACACCTCATCTCGCTCTCCCCTCTCTCGACCTCCACTCTCTCGCCCTGCCGTCCCTCGCCCTCCCGTCTCCCTCGCCCTCCCCCTCCATCCCCTTCTCTCGCCCTCCTCATTTCTCGCCCTTCCGTCTCTCGCCCTCCCCTCTCTCGCGCTCCCCTCATTTTCTCCCTCCGCTCTCTCTCCCTCAATCTCTCCCTACCTCCCCTCTCTCTCCCTCCCGTCTCACTCCCCCTCTCTCGCCCTCCCCATCTCTCTTGCCCTCCAATCTCTCGCACTCCTCTCTCTCTACCGCACTTTCCACTCTCTCGCCATCCCATGACCTCGCCATCCCCTCTCTCCTCTCCCTCCCCTCTCTCTCCCTCCCCCTCTCTTGCCCTCCCCTCCATCTCCAAATTCACTCTCTCTGCTTTCCCTCTCCCTTGCTCTCCCCTCTCTCGCTCTCCCCTCTGTCGTCCTCCCCTCTCTCAACCTCCCCGATCTCTGGCCATCCCCTATCTCTCACCCTCCCCATCTCTTGCACTCCCCTATTTCTCGCCTTGCAATATCTCTCGTCCATCCCATCTCTTGCCCACCCCATCTCTCCAACTCCACTCTCTCGCCCTCCCTCACCCTTCCCTTTCTTAGCCTCCCCCTCTCCCGCTCTCCTGTCTTACCTTCACCCTCTGAAACTCCAATCTCATTCGCCTCCCCTCCCTCTCGCCCTCCTCTTTCTCTCGCACTCCTCCTCTTTCTCCCTCACTTCTCTCTCGATCTCCACTCTCTCGACCTCCACTCTCTCGTTCTACCCTGTCTCGCCCTCCCCTCTCTCGACCTCCCCAATCTCTGGATCTCTCCTCTCTCTCACCCTGCCCATCTCTTGCACCTTCCTATCTCACGCCCGCCCACCTCTACCTCTCGCCTTCCCCTCTCTCGCCCCTCTCTCCCTCCCCTTTCTCACGCTCCCCTGTTTCTGTCTCGACTCTCTCGCTCTCCTCTCTCACACACACCCTTCTCTCGCACGCCCCTCTCTTGCGGCCCCTCTCTCGCCCTCCCCACTCTCTCCCCTCACTGACCACTGGCCCTCCCCTTTCACTCGACCTCCCCTATCTCTCGCTCAGCCCTATCTCTCTCCGCCCCCTCTCTCGCACTCCTCTCTCCCACCCACACCTCTCTAGTCCTCGCACTCACTCGCCCTCCACTCTCCTGCACTCCTCTTTCGTCCTTTCCTCTCTCGCATGCCTCTATCGCCGTCCCCACTATCTCGCCCTCCCCTATACCTCGTCCTCCCCTCTCTCTCCCTCCCCACTCTCTCCCACTCCCCTATCTCTCACCCTCCCCTCTCTCTCGCCCTCCTCTCTCAAGCCCTCCCCATCTCCCCCTCCCCTCTCTCGCCCTCTCCTCTATTTCCCACCCCTCTCTCGCCCTCCCCTTCCTGTACCACCCCTCTCTCTTGCCCTCTCCTCTCTCACCCTTCCCAATCTCGCCCTCCCCTCTCTCGCCCTCTCCTCTCTCACCCACCCCTCTCTCACCCACCGTTCTCTCACCCTCCCCTCCCTGTACCACCCCTCTCTCTCGCCCTCCCCTCTCTGGCCCACCCCTCGGTCTTCCACCACTCTCTCGCCCGAACTCTCACCCACCCCTCTCTCGCACTCCCTCTCTCTTGCCCTCCACTCTCTTGCACACCTCTCTCTCTCTCGCCCTCCACTGTCTCTCGCCTCCCCTCTCTCGACTTCCCCCTCTCTCCCCTTTCTCTCTCCCCTTACTCTCGTCCTCCCCCTCTGTCCCTCCCCTCCCAACCCGTCCCCACTCTCTCGCCATCCCCTCTCTCGCACTCTCCACTCTCTCGCATTCCTCTCTCTCGCTCTCAACCTCTCTTACCCTCCCCTCTCTTGCCCTCCCCTCTCTGTCCCAACCCCTCTCTGTCCCAACTGCACTCTCTCACCCTCCGCTCTCTCTCACCCTCCCCTCTCTCTCGCCCTCCCCTATCTCGCTCACCCCTCTCTCCCCCTCCCCTCTCTCGCCTTCCCCTCTCTCTCACCCTCTCCTGTCTCTCGCCATCCCCTCTCTTGACTTCCCACTCTCTCCCCTTTCTCTCTCCCCTTTCTCTCTTCCTCTCCCTCTGTCCCTCCCCGCTCAACCCCTCCCCACTCTCTCGCCCTCCCCTCTCTCGCACTCTCCACTCTCTCGCATTCCTCTGCCTCGCTCTCCACCCCTCCCCTCTCTTCCCCTCCCACTCTATCACCTTCCCCTCTCTCACCCTCCCGTCTCTCAGCCTCCGGGTTCTCTCACCCACCCCTCTCTCTCACCCTCCCCTCTCTCACCTTATCCTCTCCCATCCTCACCTCTCTCGTTCTCCCCTCTCTCACCCTCCGCTCTCTCTCCCTCCACTCTCTCGCCCTCCCCTCTCTCCCCTTCCCCTCTCTTTCACCCTGCCCCTCTCGGCCTCCCAATCTCGCCCTGCAATCTCTCTTGCCCTCACCTCTTTCTTGTCCTCACCTCTCTCTCGCCCTCACCTCTCTCTCACACTCCCCCTCACTCGCCCGCCCATCTCTTTCGTGCTCCACAATCTCCTGCTCCCCTCTCTTGTCCTCCACTCCCTCTCCCTCCCCTACCTCTCCCCTACAATCTCATTCGCCATCCCTTCTCTGTGCTCGCCTCTCAACCTCCCTTCTCTCCGCTGTCTCTACCCCCCTCTCTCTCCCCTCCACTCTCTTCCCTTCCTTCTCTCGCCCCCCACTTTCTCTCGCCCACACCTCTCTCTTGCCCTCCCCTCTCTCTCTCCCTCCCCTCTCTCGCACTCCCCTCTCCATCCCTCCACACTCTCGCCCTGCTTATGTCTCGCCCTTCCCCTCTCGCCCTCCACTCTCTCTTGCCCTCCCATCTCTCTCGCCCTCCCCTCTCTCTCGCCCTCCCCCTCTCTCTTCCTCCCCCCCTCCGCTTTCCCTCTCTCTCCCGCTCCCATCTCTCGATCTTCCTTCTCTCGCCCTTCCCCTTATCTCACCCTCCCCTCTCTCACGCTCCCCCCTCTCGCCCTCCCCTCTCTGTCCCACACCTCTCTCTCGCCGTTCCCTCTCTTGCCCACCCCCTCTCTCTCTCCACTCTCTCGCCCTTCCCTCTCTCCCTTTCCCTCATTCTCTCACCCTCTCCCTGTCTCGCCCTCCCCTCTCACCCTCCATTCTCTCTCGCCCTCACCTCTCTCTCGCCCTCCCCTCTCTCTTGCCCTCCACTACCTCTCCCTCTCTTCTCTCCCATACGCTCTCGCTCACCCTCACCTCTCTATCGCCCTCCCTTCTCATTCGCAGTCCCTTCTTTGTCGTCCCCCCTCAACCTCCCTTCTCTCCGCCATCTCTCCCCACCCCTCTCTCTCCCCGTCTACTCTCTCCCCTTCCTTTTCTGTCGCCCTACCCTCTCGCTCGTCCAATCCTCTCTATTGCCTCCCCCTCAATCGTCCTCGACTCTCACTTCTCATCCCCTCTCACACCCTCCACTCTGTCTCCCGTCACTAACCCCTCCCCTCTCTCTCGCTCTCCCTCTCACCCACTGCCCTCTCTCCCACTCCCCTCTCTGTTCCTCCCCTCTCTCCCCCACTCAACCCCTCACCTCTCTCCCTCTCCCCTCCCTCTCGCCCTTCACTCGCTCTCGTTTACCCTTCGCTCTCCCTCCCCTCTCTCGCCCGCTCCTCTCTCGCCCTCTGTTCCCCCCCGCCTCTCTCTCACCCTCCCCTCTCCCTCGTCCTCCCCACTCTCTCCCTCCGCTCTCTGTCGCCCCCTCTCCCTCTCTCCCTTCTCTTCCCCTCCCCTTTCTCTCACCCTCCCCTCTCTCTCACCCTGTCCTCTCTCGCCCTCCCCTCTCTCCTACTCCCCTCTCACTCGCCCTCCCCTTTATGTCCATCCCCATTCTCTCCCTCCACTCTCTCACCCTCCCCTCTTTCCCCGATAACTCTCTGTTGCTCTCTCCTCTGTCTCGCCCTCCCCTCTCTCTCGCACATCCCTCTCTTTCGCACTCCCCCACTCTCCATCCCCTTCACTCGCCCTACCTCATCTCTCCCCTCCCCTCTCTCGCCCTGCGCTCTCTTGCTCTCCCGTCTCTCGCCCCCCCTCCCTACCCCTCTCTCCCTCCCCTTCTCTCGCCTTACCCCCTCTCTCGCCCTTCCCTCTCTTGCCCTTCACACTCTCACCCTCCACTCTCTCTTTCCCTTCCCTCTCTCTCGCACACCCCCTTTCCCCCTCCCCTCTCTCTCCCTCTCCTTAATCTCATTCTCCTCGCTCTCCCTCTCCTCTCTATTCCTCCCTTCTCTCTCCCCTCTCAAATCTCCCCACTCTCCCGTCCCCTCACTCCTGCGTTTCCCTCACTCTCGTTCACTCTTCTCTACCTCTCCGCTCTGTCTCGCCCTCCCCTCTCCCTCGTCCTCCCCTCTCACTTGGCCTCACTTCTCTCCCCTTAATATCATTCCCCCACTATCTCTTTGCCTCCCCTTTCTCTCGTCCTCCCCTCTCTCTCGCCGGTCCTCTCTCGCCCTCCCCTCTCTCGCCCTCCCCTCTCTCTCACACTGCTCTCTCTGTCGCCCTCCCCTCGCTCGTTCTCCCGTCTCTAACCATTCCCTCTCTCGCACTCCAATCCATCGCCCTCCTCTCTCTCACTCTCCCCTCTTTCGCCCTCCCCATCGCGCCCTGCCCTCTCTGAACCACCCCACTCTCTCGCTGTCCCTTCTCTGGCTCTCCGCTCTCAATCCCTCCACTCTCTCGCCCTCCCCTCTCCCTTTCTCCTCTCCCTCGTCCCCTCCATCTAGCCCTCCTATCTCTCGCCCTTTCCTCTCTCTCTCGCCCTCCCCTCACTCTCACCCACCTCTCTATATCGCCCTCCACTCTCTCTCCCTCCCCCTCTCGCCCTTCCCTCTCTCGCCCTCCTCTCTTTGTCCCACTCGTCCCTCTCTCCCGCCCCCCTCTGGATCTCCCCTTTCTCTCCCTCCACTCTCTCACCCACCCATCTCTCCCCTTCCCCTCTCTCTCACGCTCCCCTTGTCTCGCCCTCCCCTCTCTCGGCCTCTGCTCTCTCTCGCCCTCCCCTCTCTCATGCCCTCCCCTCTCTCACGCCCTCCCCTCTCTCTCACACAGCCCTCTCACTCGCCTTTCCCTCTCTTTCGTTCTCCCCTCTCTCGCCCTCCACTCTCTCATCCTGCCCTCTCTCGCGCTCCTCTCTATCTCACCCTTCTCTCTCTCTCTCTCCATCGCCCTTGCTCCCTCCCTTTCTCCCACCCTCCCCATCTCTCGTCCTTTCCTCTCTCCCCTTTCTCTCTTCTCTCACCTCTCTCTCCCTCCCCTTTCACCTCACCTCCCCACTATCTCGCCCTCCCCTGTCTCTCGCCCACCCCATCCCTCGCCTACCCCTATCATCACCCACTCCATTCTCGCGCCTTGACCCTCCCCTCTCTCACCCTCCCCTCTTTCGCTCTCGCCTCTCTCGCTCTCCACTCTCTCGCACTCCCCTCTCACGCACTCCCTATCTCTCCCTCGCCTCTCTCGCGCAACACCATCCCTCCCCTCTCTCAACCCTACTCCCTCACTCGCCCTCCCCTCTCAGGCCCTCCTCTCTGTCGCCACTCTCTCATACTACCCCTCTCGCCCTCCGCCTCTCACGCTCGCCTCTCTCCCTCCCTCCCTCTATCTCTCCCCTCTCTCCCCCTCCTCCTCACTCCCTCCACTCTCCACCTCCCCCTCTCTCCTTCCCCTCTGACCACCTCGCCTCTCTCGCCTTCCCTACTCTCTTGCTCTCCCCTGTCTCTCGCCCAACCCCTATCTTGCCCTCCCACTCTCTCTCCCTCCCCTCTCTCGCGCCCTACCCTCTCCCTCCCTCATCTCCATCTTGTCCTCCCCTCCCTCTCCCTCCCCTCTCTCTCCACTCTTCCTCTCTCTTGTGATCCCATTTCTCGGTCTCCCCTCTCCCGTGGTCCCCTCTCTCTGGCCCTCTCCTCTCTCTCGCCCTCCCCAACTCTTGCACACCCCTGTCTCTCGCCTACCCCACCTCTCGCCCACCCCACTCTCGCACCCTCGCCCTCCCCTCACTCACCCTTCCCTTCCTTGACCTCTGCTCTGTCCCCCTCCACTTTCTTGCCCTCCCCTCTCACTCCATCCCCTTCTCTCGCCCTCCACTCGCTCTCCCCCTCCCCCTTTATCTTCCTCCCCTCTCTCTCTCACCCCTCCTCTCTCCCTCCCCTCTCTCTCCCTCCCCTCTCACCCCATCCCTTCTCTCGCCATCCTCACTCTCTCGCAATCCTCTCTCTTTCGCCCTCCTCTCTCTCTACCTCCCCTCTCTCGCCCTCCCCTCTCCCTCCCTCCCATTCTCTCGCCCTTCACCTCTCTTGCCCTCCCCTCTCTCTCGCACTCTCCCTCTCTCTCCCTCCCCTCTCTCATTGCTTTCCTTCTCTCTTCCGCTCCCATTTCTCCATCTCCCTTCTCTCGCACTCCCCTATCTCTGTCCCTCAACGTTCTCTCGCCCTCCTTTCAACCTCCCTCCCAACTCTCGCCGCCCCCTCTCCCTCCTTCCCCTTTTCTCGCCCTCCACTCTCTTGCGCTCCCCTCTCCTTCACCCTCTCCCTCTCTCGCCCTCCCCCTCACTCTCGCTCCCCTCTCTCCACTTTCCCTCACTCTTCCGCTCCATCTCACGGTTTCCCGACTCCTCTCTCTCTGCTTTCCCTTTCCCTTGCTCTCCCCTCTCTCGCTCTCCCCTCTGTCGCCCTCCCTTCTCTCGACCTGCCCGATCTCTGGCCCTCCCCTATCTCGCACCCTCCCCATCTCTTGTACTCCCCTATCTCTTCTTTTCCCCTCTCTTCCGCCGTCTCCTGTCTTGTCCTCACCCTCTCAACCTCCACTGTCTCTTGCCTCACGTCCCTTTTGCCCTCCCCTCTCTCTCGCACACCCCGTCTCTCGCCCTCCCCTCTGTCTCACCCTCCCCCTCTCACCTTCCATTCTCTCTCCCTCTCCCCCTCTCTTGTCCTTCCCTGTCTCTCGTCCTCCTCAATCCTCTCCCTCCCCTCTCTCTCATATTTTGATTTTTCTCGCTCCCCTCTCTCTCACCCTACCCCCTTCACCCTCCCCTCACTCGACTTCCCCGATCTATGGCCGTCACCATCTCTCGCCCTTCCCAAATCTTTCACTCCCCTTTCTATCATCATCCTATATCTCTCGCTCACATCTACCTCTCGCCCACACCTCTCTCGCGACCCTCACCCGACCCCTCTCTCTATCACCCTCGCCTCTCTTGCCCTTCCCTCTCTGTCCATCCCCTCTCTCCCCATCCCCCGTCTCGCCCTCACCCTATCTCTCTCTCCCCGTCCCCTCTCTCTCGCCCATCCCGTCTCACACTCACCTTCTCGCTCTCCCCTCTCTCTCGCTTTCTTCTCTCTCTCTCTCCCTCACCTCTCTCTCGATCTCCAATCTCTCGCCCTCCACTCTTTCGCCCTGGCCTCTCTCGCACTCCCTTCTCTTTGTCTTCCCCCCTCTTGTCCCCTTCTCTTGACATCCCCATCTCTTGCCCTTCCGTCTCTCTCCATTCCCTCTCTCGCCCTCAACTCTCTCGCTCTCCCCTCTCTCCCTTTCCATTCTCACTCGCCCTCCCCTGTCTCGCCCTCTCCCTCTCACCCTTCACTCTCTCGCACATCCCCCCACTCTCCTCTCTCTACCTCACCATTCTCTCGCTCTGCCCTCTCTCGCCCTCCCCTCTCATTCGCTTTCCCCCTCTCTCGCCCTCCATTCTCTCACCCTCCCCCTCTCTTGCCCTCCACTCTCTCACACACCTCTCTCTCTCTCGCCCTCTCATCTCGCACGCCCTCGCCCTCTCTTGCCCTCCCCCTCTCTCATCCTCCCCCTCTCTCCCCCCTCTCCCTCTCCCTCCCCTTACTCTCCGCGTTACCTGTCACTCCCTTCCCTCACTCTCGGTCTCCTCCCACTCCCTCCCTACTCTCTCCGCTTTCACTCTCTCTTGCTCTCCCCTCTCTCACCGTACACTCTCTCTCCCTCCACTCTCACGACCTCCCCGATCTCTGGCCCTCCCTTTTCTCTCATCCTCCCCATCTCTTGCACTCCCCTATCTCTCACCATCCTCAATCTCTCGCCCTGCGCGATCTCTCGCCTACCCCATCTCTTGCCCTCCCCTCTCTCGCCCCCTCACCCTCCGCTCACTCACCCTCCCCTGTTTCACTCTCACCTCTCTCGCTCTCCTCTCTCTCTCTCTCTCTCTCTCCGCTCTCTCACCCTCCCCAATTTCGCTGTCTCCTCTCTCGCCCTCCCCTCTTTCGCATCCTCCCCTCTGCCTCATCCTCCACTGTCTCTCCATCCCTTCTCTTTCGCCCTCCACACTCTCCCCCGCCCCTCTCTTTTCCTCCCCCTCTCTCGCCGTCCCCTCTCTTGCCCTCCCCTCTCTATCACCCTCCACCTCTCTCTCGGTAACCCCTCTCTCGCCCTCCCTTCTCTCACTCTCCCCTCTATCGCCCTCCACTCTCTTGCCCTCCCCTCTCTGCCACAACCCCTGTCTCTCGCCCTCCCCTCTCTCTCACCCTCCCCTCTCTCTCGCCCTCCCCTATCTCGCCCACCCCTCTTTCACCATCCCCTCTCTCGCTCTCCCCTCTCTCGCCCTCCCCTCTCTCTCAACCTCCCATCTCTCTCGCTCTACCGTCACTGCCCCACCTCTCTCTCTCTCCCACAGCCCTCTCTCCCCTCACCTCTCTTCACCACCCTTCTCTCACCCTTCCCTCTCTCGCCCTCCCCTCTCTCGCCCTCCCCTCTTGCACCCTACCCTCTGTCAAACTCCCATCTCTCGCCCTCCTCTCTCTGGCCCACCCCATCTCTCCCTCCACTCTTTCGCGCTCCCCTCTCCCCCTTCCCGTCTCTCTCAACCTCCCCTCTCTATCGCCCTCCGCTCTCTGCCCCACCCCTCTCTCGCCCTTCCCATCTCTCGCCCTTGCTTCTCTCTCACCCTTCCCTCTCTCGCCCTCCCTTCTCTCACCCTCCCCTCTCTGTCCCACTGCCCTCTCTCACCCTCCCCTGTCTGGCCCACCCCGTATCACACTCCAATCTCTCGCCCTCCCCTCTTTCATCTCCCCTCCCTCTCTCCCTCCCATCTCTCTCGCCCTCCCCTCTCTCTCGCACTCCCCTCTCTCTCCCTCCACTCTCTCTCACTCCCCTCTCTCTCCCTCCCCTCTTTCGCCCTCTTCACTTTCTCACTCCCCTCTCTCTTGCCCTCACCTCACTCTCCCTCCCCTCTCTCCCCTACACTCTCGCTCGCCCTCCCATCTCTATCGCTCTTCCCTCTCATTCGCCGTCTCTTCTCTGTCCTCGCCCCTCTACCTCCCTTTTCTCTGCCATCTCTACCGCTCCCCGTCTCTCCCCTGCACTGTCTCTCCCTCACCTTTCTCGCCCTTTCCTCTCCCTCCCTCCCCTCTCTCGCCCTCCCCGTCTCACACTCTCCCTCGCGCCCTCCACTATCTCTTGCCCACCCCTCTGTCTCACCCTCCTCCTCTCTCGTATTCCCTCTCTAATTCCTTCCCTCTATCTCGCTCTCCCCTCACTTGCCCTACCCTCTCTTGCCCTGCCCTCTCTCGCCCTCGACACTCTCTCGCCCTCCTCTCTCTCATGCTTCCCCCTCTCTCTCCCTCTCCTCTCTCTCCCTCCCCATCTCTCCCTCCCATCTATCTATCTCCCCTCACGCTCGCTACCCTCCTTCATCCTCCCCCTCTCTCACCCTCCACTCTCTCGCACTCATCTCTCTCTCGCCCTGCCTTCTCTCGCACCCTCCCCTCTCTCTCACCCACCACTCTCTCTCCATCCCCTCTCTCACCCTACCCTCTCTCGCCCTCCGGTCTCTCGTCCTCCCCCTCTCTCGACTTCCCCCTCTCCCCCTTTGTCTCTCCGCTTCCGCTCATCCTCCCCTCTCTCTCCCTCCCCTCTCAACCCCTCTCTCCCTCCCCTTTCTCTCCCTCCCCATGTCTCCCTCCCGTCTGTCTAGCTCCCCTCACTCTCTCTCCCCTCCTTCATCCTCCCCCTCTCTTACCCTCCACTCTCTCGCACTCATCTCTCTCTTGCCCTCCCCTTCTCTCCCCCTCCCCTCTCTTCCCCTACCCCTCCATCACCCTCCCCTCTCTCGCCCTCTCCTCTCTAGCACCCTCGCCTCTTTATCACCCACCCCTCTCTCTCCATCCCCTCTCTCTCCCTATCCTCTCTCGCCCTCCTCCCTCACGCTTTCCCCTCTCTCAACCTCGCCTCTCTCTCCCTCCACTCTCTCGCCCTCCCCTCTCTCCCCTTCCCCTCTCTCTTGCCCTCCCCTCGGTCGCTCTCCCCTCTCTCACCCTCTCCTCTCTCTCCCTCGACTCTCTCGCCCTCCCCTCACTCCACTTCCCCTCTCTCTCGCCCTCACCTCTCTCTCGCCCTCCCCTCTCTCTCGCACTCCCCTCTCTCTCCATCCTCTCACTCACCCTCCCCTCCTTCGCCCTCCTCTCTCTCTCAAACTCCCCCTCTCTCGCCCGTTCCCCTCTTTCGCCCTCCACACTCTCCTGCTCCACTCTCTCTTGCCCTCACCTCACTCTCCCTCCCCTCTCTCCCCTACACTCTCGCTCGCCCTCCCCCTCTATCGCCCTCCCCTCTCATTCGCCGTCCGATCTCTGTCCTCACCCCTCAACGTCTTGTCCATCCGCCATCTCTACCCCTCCCCTCTCTCCCCACCTCCACTCTCTCCCCTTCCTTCTCTCTCGGCCTCCACTCGCACTCGCCCACCACCTCTCTCGCCCTCTCCTCTCTCTCCCTCCCCATCTCTCACACTCCCCTCTCCATCCCACCCCCCTCTCGCCCTCCCCTGTCTCACCCTTGCCCTCTCGCCCTCCACTCTCTCTTGCCCTCCCATCTGTCAAACACTCCCCATTCTCTCGCATTCCCCCCTCTCTCTCCATCCCTTCTCTCTTGCTCTCCCCTCACTCACCCTCCACTCCCGCATCTTGCCTTCTCTCGCCATCCACTCTTTCCCTCCCATCTCTTATTCCCTCCCCTCTCTCTCGCACTTCCCTCTCTCTCCATCCCTTCTCTCTCGCTCTCCCCTCACTCACTCTCCCCACTCTCTCTCCCTCCTGTCTATCTACCTCCCCTCACACTCCCTCCATTCCTTCGCCCTCCCTTCTCTCTCGCCCTCCCTTCTTTCTTGACCTCCCCTCTCTCTCTCTCCCTTCTCTCTCTCCCTCCACTCTCTCTCCCTCCCCCCTCTCCCTCACGTCTATCTACCTCCCCTCACACTCCCTCCATTCCTTCGCACTGCCCTCTCTCTCGCCCTCCCCTCAGTCTCGCCCTCCTCTCTCTTCCCCACCCCTATCTCAAGCCCTCCCTCTCTCTCACCCTCCCCCTCTCTCGCCCTGCCCCTCGCCCTCCCTTCTCTCTTGCCCTCCCCTCTCTCGTTCTCCCTTCTCTCTCCCTCCCTCTCTCGCTCCCTTCTCTCTCCCTCCCGTCTATCTACCTCCCCTCAATCTCCATCCCCTCCTTCGACCTCCCATCTCTCTCACTCCCCTCTCTCTAGCCCTCCCCTCCCTCTCACTCTCCTCTCTCCCCTACCCTCTCGCTCACCTTCACCTCTCTATCGCCCTTCCCTCTAATTCGCCTTCCCTTCACTGTTCTCCCCGTCAACCTCCCTTCTCTCCGCCATCTCTCCCCCTCCCCTCTCTCTCCCCTTCCACTCTCTCCCCTTCCTTTCTTCTCGCCCTAACCTCTCGCGCGTCCAATCCTCTCTATTGCCTACCCTCTCAATCGCCATCCGCTCTCACTCCTCATCCCCTAGCAAACCCTCCACTCTCTCTCCCCTCACTCTCTCCTCCCCTCTCTCTCGCCCTCCCCCTCACCCCATGCCCTCTCTCCCATTCCCCTCTCTGTTGCTCAATTCTCTCTCCCTTCTCAACCCCTCACCTCTCTCCCTCTCCCTTCCCTCTCGCCCTCCACTCGCTCTCGTCCACCCTCTCTCTCCCTCCCCTCTCTCGCCCGCTAATCTCTGCCCTCCCTTCTCTCCACCTCGCCTCTCTCTTGCCCTCCCCTCACCCTCGTAGAGCACTCTCTCTCCCTCCCCCCTCTCTCGCCCTCCCCTCTCTCTCCTTCCCCTCTCTCGCACTCTCTTCTCCATCCCTCTCCCTCTCACCCTCCGCCTGCCTCACTCTTCCCCTCTTACCCTTCACACTCTCGCCCTGCCCTCTCTCGCCATCCTCTCTCTCTTGCCCTCCCATCTCTCACGCCGTCCCCTCATTCTCGCCCTTCACTCGCTCTCGTCCACACTTGTATCTCCCTCCACTCTCTCCCCCTACCCTCTCTAACCTTCCCTTTCTCTCGCTCTCCACTCTCTCTCGCCCCCTCCTCTCTCGACCACCCCTCTCGCGCACTCCCCCTCTCTCGCCAGCCCCTCTTTCACCCTCCCCTCTGTCCCACTTCCCTCTCTCTCGCCCTCACCTCTCTCGCCCTCCCCTCTCCATAACACCCCTCTCACTCGACCTCCCCTCTCTGGTTCTCCACTTTCTCTCCCTCTACTCTCTCACGCGCCCCTCTCTCCCCTTCCCCTCTCTGTCGCTCTCTCCTCTCTCTCGCCCTCCCCTCTCTCTTGCACATCCTTCTCTCTCGCACTCCCCTCTCTCCCTCCCCTTCTCTCGCCCTACCCCCTCTCTCGCCCTCCACTCTCTCGCCCTGCCTACACTCGTCCTCCCCTGTCCCTCGCCCTCCCCTCTCTCTCTCACTCCCCCTCTCTCCCTCCCCTTCTCTCGCCCTACCCCCTCTTTCGCCCGTCCCTCTCTTGCCCTTCCCACTCTCGCCCTCCGCGCTCTCTTCCCTCCCCTATCTCTCGCCCATCCCTCACCCTCCCCTCTCTCACCCTCTCCTCTCTCACATTCTGCTCTCTCTCCCTCTCCTCTCTATTCCTCCCTTCTCTCTGCCCTCTCAACCCTCACCACTCTCCCTGTCTCCTCCCTCCCGCCTTTCCCTCGCTCTCATTCACCCTTCTCTCCCTCTCCCCTCTCTCACTCTCACATCTCTTGTCCTTCCCTCTCTCCCTCTCCCCTCTGTCTCGCCCTCCCCTCTCCCTCGACCTCCCCTGTCTCTCGCCCTCCCCTCTCTCCCCTAATATCTCTCCCCCACGATCTCTTCGCCTCCCCTCTCTCTCGTACTCCCCGCTCTCTCGTCCTCTCCTCTTTTGCCCTCCCCTCTCTCGCCCTCCCATCTCTCGCACCTCCCCTCTCCCTCCACTCTCTCTCCCACCACTCTCTCGCCCTCCCCTCTCTGCCTCCCCTCTCTCCCACTCCCCTGTCTCTCCGTCCGCTCTCTCACTGTCCACTCTCTCTCCCACCCCTTCTCGACCTCCCGTGTCTCGCACTCCCCTCTCTCGTCCACCCCTTCTCGCCCTCTTGTCTCTCACACACCCCTCCCTTCTTTCCCGCTCTCCTGGCTCTCCCGCCTCCCCTCTCACTCCTTCCCATCCCTCCCTCTCCACTCTCTCTCCCTCCTCTCCCTCTCCGACCCCTTCTCGCCCGCCTGACTCTCGCCCTCTCCTTGCTCGCTCTCCACTTCTCGCCCCTTCTCTACCGTCTATCCCTCTCTGTCGCCCTCCCCTCTCTCGCCCTCCCCTCCCTGCCTTCCCACTTTCCTGTCCTGCGCTCTCTCTCATTCTACCCTCTATCTCGCCCTGCACTCTCTCCCTTCCCTTTCTCGTCCTGCCCTCCATCTCGCCCTCGCCTCCCTCTCAGCCTCCCCTCTCTCTCCCTCACCTCTCTCTCGCCCTTCCTCTCTCTCACCCTTCCCTCTCTCGCCCTCCCCTCTTTCTCGCCTTCCGTTCTCTCCTACCCTCTGCTCCGTCTCTCCTCTCTGTCATGCCCTCCCCTGTCTCTTGGCCTCCAGTCTCTTTCCCTCCGCCTCTTTCACCCTCCCCTCTCTCTCCCACCCCTCTCTCTCTCGCCCTGCCTCTCTCTGATAATCCCCTCTCTCTCCCTCCCCTCTCTCTCCGACTCCTCTCTTTCATGGTCCCTCTCTCTCACCCTCCCCTCCCTCCCCCTCCCCTCTCTCCCTCCCCTCTCTCTCCATCACCGTTCTCTCGCCCTCCCTCTCTCTCACCTTCCCCACTCTCATCCTCCCCTCTCTCTCCCTCCCCTCTCTCTTGCTCTCCACTCTCTCGCCCTCCCCTCTCTCGCCTACCCCTCGCTCTCTCCCTCCCCTCGCTCTCTCCCTCCCTTCTCTCTCACCCTCCCTCTTTCTCACCCTCCCCTCTCTCGGTCTCCACTCCTTCTCGCCCTCCGCATTCTCTCTCTCCACTCTGTCTTTCCCTCCCCTGTCTCTTGCCCTCCACTCTCTCTCTCCCTTCCCTCTCTCTCACCCTCCCCTCTCTCACTGTCCCCTATCACTCACCCTCCTCTCTCTTCCCTCACCTCTCTGTCGACCTCTCCTCTCTCCACCTCCCATCTCTCCCCTTTCCTCTCTGCCCCTCCACTATTTCTCGCCCTCCCCTATCTTGCCCTCCCCCTCTCGACCTCCCTGTCTCTCACCACTTCTGTCTCTCTCCTTCGCGTCTCACTCACCCTCCAATCTATCTCCGCCTCCACGCTCTCACCCTCCCCTCTCTGTCCGCTCATTCACCACCTCCGCTCACTCGCCATCCCCTTTCTCTCCCATCCTCTGTCTCCCCCTCACTGCTCCCTCTCCCTCCTCGCTTTCTTCCTCCTCTCTTTCTCGCCCTCCCCTCTCTCGCCCTCCCCCCTCACGGCCTCTACTCTATCGAGCTGCATTCTGTCTGTCCCTACTCTTTCTCTCGCCCTCCCCTCTATCCCTCCCTCTCTCTCGCCCGCCCCTCTCTCGCCTTCCCCTCTATCTCGACCTCACCACTCTCTCTTGTCCTCCACTCTCTCTTGCTCCCCTCTCTCTTGCTCCCCTCTCTCCCCCTCCCCTCTCTCCCCTCCCCTCTTTCTCCCCCTCCTCTCTCTCGCCCTCCCATCTCTCGCCTCTATCTCTCCTGCTATTCCCTCTCTGTCGCAATCCTTCTCTCTCGCTCTCCAGTCTGTTGCCCTTCCCTCTTTCTCCCGAACCTCTTTTTACCTCGCCACTCTCGCCCACAATGTCTCGCCCTCCTCTCTCCCACCCTCGCCTCTCTCTCCCTCCCCTCCCTCCCACTCCCCTCTCTCTCCCTCCCCTCTCTCTCCCTTCACTCTCTCTCCCTCCACTCTCACCCTCCCGTTTCTCGCCCTCCCCTCTCTCCCTCAACCTCTCCTGTCCTCTGCTCTCCCTCGCTCTAGCCTCTCTCTCGCCCTTCCCTCTCTCCCTTCCCTCTCTCGTCCTGCCCTCTCTCTCACCCTCGCCTCCCTATCGGCAACCCCTCTCTCATGCTCCCCTGACTCGCCATCCACTCACTCGCCCTCCCCTCTCTCTCCCCTCCCGTCTCTTTCACCCTCCCTCTCTCTCACTCTCCCCTCTCTCGCCCTCCCTCTTTCTCAACCTCCGTGCTCTCTCTCTGCTCGGTCATGCCCTCCCGTGTCCCTTGCCCTCCACTCTCTCTCCGTCCACTCTCTCTCACCCTCTCCTCTCTCACCTTCCCCTCTCACTCGCCCTCCTCTATCTTTTGCCCTTTCCTATCTCTCACACTCCCCTATCTTTCGCCCTCCCCTATCTCTCGCCCTCCCCATCTCTCGCCCTTCCCACTCTCCCACCCTCCCCTCTCTCCCCTCCCCTCTATCACCCTCCACTCTCTACCCTCCACAGTTTGCCCCTCCCCTCTCTCCCCGTCCACTATTTCTCGTTCTCATCTCACTCGCCCTCCAATCCATCTCCTCCTCCAGGCTCCCATCCTCCCCTCTTTCTGCCCTTATTCACTCCCTCCCCTCCCTCCCACTCCAATCCCTCCCCTCCCCCTCTCTCCCCTCCTCTCTCTCTCCATTCCCTCTCTCACCGCCCCTCTCTCTCTTGCTCTTCCTTTTCTCTCGCCCTCCCCTCACTCGCCCTCCCCCTCTCACGCTCCCCTCTCACGCCCCCTCACCCTCCCCTATATCTCACCCTCCCTATCGCTCGCCATTCCCACTCTCCCGCCCTCCTCTCTCTCACCCACATCTCTCTGTCGCCCTCTCCTCTCTCACCCCGCCTCTCTCCCCCTCCCCTCTCTCCCCCACCCCTTCTCGCCCTCCCATCTCTCGCCATCCCCTTTCTCGCCGTCCCCACTCTCCCTCCTTCCTTCTATGTCGCCCTCCCTTCTCTCTCTCTGTCGCCGTCTCTCTTTCCCCCTGTCTCCCCCTCTCTCTTCCCCCTCTCTCTTGCCCTCTCTCTCCCGCTCCCCTCTCTCTCGCCCTCCACTCTCTCGTCCTCCCCTCTCTCGCCCGCCCCTCTCTCCCTCCCCTTTCTATCCCTTCCCTCTGTCTCACTCTCCCCTCTCTCTCGCTCTCCCCTCCCTCTCGCTCTCCCATCTCTCTCGCTCTCCCTTATCTCTCGGTCTATCCTCTCTCAGCCCTCCCCTTTCTCTCCCACCCCTCTCTCCCACTCCTCTCTCTCTCCCTTCCCTCTTTCTCTCCATTCTCTCTCTCTCCCAAACCTTCTCGCCTTCTCGTCTCTCGCCGTGTGCTTTCTCGCCCTAAACTTCTCCCCCCCTCTCTCCCGCCATTCCCTCTCTCTCTCTCCTTCTCTCTTTCTCCCTGTCTCTCCCCCTCTGTCTTCCCCCTCTCTCTCACCTTCCCCTCTCTCCCTCGCCTCTCTTAGATCCTCTGCACTCTCTCGCTCTCTCCTCTCTCTCCCTCCCCTCTCTCTCCTGCGCCTCTTTCAACCTCTCCTCTCTCTCTCCCTCCCCTCTCTCACTGTCCACTCTCTCGCTCTCCCCTCTCTCTCCTTCCCCTGTTACACCCTCGCATCTTTCGCCCTCCCCTCACTCGTCCTCCCCTCTCTGTCGCCCTCTTCTCTCTCGTCATCTCCTCTCTCTCGCCCTCGCCACTCTCTCGCCCTCCCCCTCTCACCATCCCCTCTTTCTCGCTCTCTCCTCTCTCTCGCTCTCCCGTCTCTCTCCTTCCCCTCTATCTCCCTCCCTTCTCACACCCACACCTTCTCGCCTTCTCCTGTCTCAACTGCCCTCTCTCGCTCGCCCCTCTCTCTCCTTCCCCTCTCTCTCCCACCCCTTCTTACCATCCCATCTCTCACCATCCCCTTCTCGCCCTCCGCTCTCTCTTGCGCCATCCGCTCTCTATTTCCCCTCTCTTTCCCTCACACACTCTCCCCATCTCTCTCTTCACCATCTCTCTCTGCCCCATCCCACTCTCTGACTCCCCCCCTCTCTCTCCCTCTCTCTCTCCTCCTCTCTCTCCCACTCTCTCTCTTCCCCACTCTGTCTCTCCACTCTCCCTCCCACGGTTTCTCTCTCACCCTCTTTAGCCCCTCTCTCTCAACTCCCTCTCTCTCCATCCTCTCTCTCCTCCTCCTCTCTCTCCTCTCTTTCTCTCCCCGCTCTCTCACACCTCTCTCACCCACCCCTCTCTCTCACACCCCTCTGTCTCACTCCCTTCACTCTCTCTACCCTCCGTCTACACTCTCTCTCTCTCGCCCATCTCTCCCATCACCTCTCTCTCATCACCTCTCTCCACCCCTCTCTCTCTCTCCCTGTCTCCATCTCTTCACTCTCTCTCCCCCTCTCTCCCACCCACTCTCTCCCCCTCTCTTGTCCCCTGCCTCAGTCCCCTCTCTCGCTTGTGCTCCATCTCTCTCTCTCTTCCGTGTACTTCTCTCACTCTCATCCCTCTGTCTCTCACTCGCCTTCTCTCTCACTTGCTCTTCCAATCTCTCTCTATCCCCCTCTCTGTCCCCCTCTCTTCATCTCACTCACTACCTCTCTCTCTCTCACTCTTCTCTCACTCTCTCCCTCCCCTCATTCGCCGTCCCCCTCTCTCTCGCCGTCCCCTTTCTCTCGCCTTCCCCTCTCTTCCCCTCTCTCTTTACCACACTCTCTCTCCTCTCTCTCTCTTACCCCTCTCTCTCTTCCCCTCTCTCTTCCCCCTCTCTCTTCACTCCTCTCTCTACCCACTCTCTCCCCCTCTCTCGCTCTCTCCCTCTCTCTTCCTCTCTATCTCCCTCTCTCTTCCCCTCTCTCTCCCTCCCCTTTCTCTCACACCCCTCTCTCTCCCACCACTTTCTCTCTCTCTCCCTCCCTCCCTCTCTCTCCCTCCCTCCCTCTCTCTCCCCCTCCCACTCGCTCTTCCCCGCTCTCTTCCCGCGGTCTCTCTCCCCTCTCTCTCTCACCCTCTCTATTCTGTCTATCTCAACTCCCTCACTCAACTTCCGCCCTACCCCGTCTCCCTATCCCCTCTCTCTCCCACACTCTCTCCCCTCTCTTGCTGTCCCCTTCTCGCCCTCCCCTCCCGCTCACTCCCCTCTCTCCCACCCCTATCACTCCCTTGCATCTCTCTACCTCTCCTCTCTCACCCTTCCTTCTCTCTCGCTCTCCCCTCTCTTTCCCCTTCCCGTCTCTCTCGCTCTCCCCTCTTTCTCCCTTCCCTCTCTCCCACCACTTCTCACCCTTCCCTCTCTCTCGTCCTCCCCTCTCTGTCGCCCTCCTCTCTCTCTCTCTCGCCATCCCCACGCTCTCTAGCCCGCTCTTCTCTCTCCCTCCTCTCTCTCTCTCGCCCTCCCCTCTCTCTCCCTCCCCTCTTCGCCATCCACTCTCTCACACTCCCCTCACTCTCACTCTTCCCTCTCTATATATTCCCTCTCTGTCCCTCGCCTCTCTCTCCCACCCCTTCTCGCCCTCCCGTCCCTCGCCATCCCCTCTTTCTCCCTCCCCTCTCTCCCACCACTTCTCACCCTTCCCTCTCTCTCGTGCTCCCCTCTCTGTCGCCCTCCTCTCTCTCTCTCTCCATCCCCACTCTGTCTCGCCCGCTCTTCTCTCTCCCTCCCCTCTCTCTCGCCATCCGCTCTCTCTCGCGCCCTCCCCTCTCTCTCGCCCTACCCTCTCTCTCTCCCCCTCTCTTTTTCCCCACTCTCTGTTCACACCTCTCTCTTTCCCCTCTCTCTCCACACCCTCTCTCACTCTCTCTCCCTCTCTCTCGCTCTCTCCCTCCCTCTCTCTCCTCCTCTCTCTCTTCCCGCTCTCTCTCTCTCCGCTCTCTCTCCACCCTCTCTCTCCCCTCTCTCTCTCTCGCATTCTCTCTACCCCTCTCTCCCCATCCCTCGTCCCCTCTCTCTTTTCCCCTCTGTCGGTCGTGCTACATCTCTCTCTCTCTCTCACTCACTGTCTGGCTCTCACAGCTCTCCCTCCCACTCTCGCCTCCTCTGTCTCTCTCTCTCTCTCTCTTCCGTGTCCGTCTCTCTCTCATCCCTCTGTCTCTCACTCGCCTCCTCTCTCGATTGCTCTCCCTCTCTCCCACTCTCTCGCTATCCCTTTCTCTCGCTATCCCCTCTCTCTCGCTCTCCCCTCTCTCGCCCTCCCCTCCCTCTCCCTCCCATCTCTCTCTCCCTCCCCTCTCTATCGTCCACCCTCCCTTCTCTCTCCAGCCCCTCTCTATCCCTCCCCTGTGTCGCCCTCCCCCTCTCTCGCTCTCCCCTCTCTAGTTCTCCTGTCTCTCTCGCTCTCTTCTGTGTCCTTCTCTCTCAAATCCCTCTATCTCTCACTCGCCTCCTCTCTTTTGCTCTCCCTCTCTCCAACTCTCTCTCTATCCCTCTCTCTGTCCCCCTCTCCTCTTGATCTCACTCGCATCCTCCCTCTCTCACTCTTCTCTCACTCGCTCCCTCCCCTCATTCGCCGTCCCCCTCTCTCTCTCGCCGCCCCCCTCTCTCGCCATCCCTCTCTCTCTCCCTCTCTCTTTACCACACTCTCTCTCCTCTCTCTCTTAACCTCTCTCTCTCTCTTCCCCTCTCTCTTCCCCCTCTCTCTTCACGCCTCTCTCTTCCACCTCTCACTTCCCCTCTCACTCTCTCTACCCCCTTTCTCTCCCCCTCTCTCGCTCTCTTCCTCTCTCTTCCTTTCTATCTCCCTCTCTCTTCCCCTCTCTCTCCCTCCCCTTCCTCTCACACCCCTCTCTCTCCCAGCACTTCCTCTCTCCCTCCCTCTCTCTCTCCCTTCCTCCACCCCTCTCTCCCCCCTCCCCCTCTCTTCCCTGCTCTCTTCCCCGCGTTCTCTCTCCTCTCTCTCTCTCACCTTCTCTATTCTGTCTCTCTCAACTCCCTCACTCAACTCCCTCTCTACCCCCTCTCTCTATCCCCTCTCTCCCACTCTCACTCCTTTCTTTCTCACCCGCTCTCTCTCACCCCTGTCTCAGCCACCCATCTCTCTCCCACCCCTCCATCTCTCCCCCCTCACTGTTTCACCTCAATCTCTCCCCATTCGCTCCCCTCTCACCCACCCCTCTCTCTCTTCCCCTTTCTCTTCCCTCTCTCTACGCTCACTCTCTCTCGCCCCCTCTCTCGTCCACTCCGTCATCCCCTCTCCCTCATCCTCTCTCTCCACCCTGTCGCTCATCCTCTCTCTCCACCTCTCTCCCTCTCCCTCGTCCCCTCTCTCTCGTCCCCTCTCTTGCTCGTGCTCCATTTTTCTCTCTCTCACTGTCTCCCTGTATCTCACAGTTCACCCTCCCTCTCTCGCCTCCTCTGTCTCTCTCTCTTCCGTTTCCTTCTCTCTCTCATTTCTCTGCCTCTTACTCGCCTCCTCTCTCGCTTGCTCTCCCTTGCTCCCACTCTCTCTCTGTCCCTTTCTCTGTCTCTCCCCACTCTCTCCCTTCGCTCTCTCTCGCCCTACCTTCCCTTCTTTATCCCCCCTCCCCCTCTCTTCCACTCTCTCTATCCCTTTCTCTCGCTATCCCCTCTCTCTCATTCTCCCCTCTCTCGCTCTCCCCTCCCTCCCTTCCCTCTCTCTCCCTTCCCTCTCTATTGCCCTACCCTTCCTTGTCTCTTCCTCCCCTCTCTCTGCCTCCCCTCTCTCTTCCTCCCTCTCTCTCTCCCTCCACTTCTCGCCCTCCCCACTCTCACCATCCCCTCTCTCTCGCTCTCCCTTCTCTCTCGCCCTCCCCTCTCTCTCGCCCTCTCATCTCTCAACCTCCCCTCATTCTCCCTCCCCTCTCTCTCCCACCCCTTCTCGCCCTCCCATCTCTCGCCCTCACCTTCTCACCCTTGCCTTTCTCTCATTCGCCCTTCTCTGTCTCCCTCCCCTCGTGCTCTCGCCAATCCCTCTCTCTCGCCCACCTCTCTCTCTCGCCCTCCCCTCTTCCTCTCCCCCCTCTCTTCCCCCACTTTCTCTCCACTCTCTCTCCACTCACTCCCGTCCCTCTCTCTACCTCCTCTCTCACTCTCTCTCCCCATTCTCTCTCCCTCTCTCTCCTACCCTCTCTCTCTTCCATCTCTCCATCTCTCTCTCGCTTCTCTGCTCTCTCTCCCCTCTCTCTCCCACGCCTATTTCTACCACCCCTCTCTCTCTCTCTCCTCCGCCCTCCCTCTCTCACCCTCTCTCTCCCCCTCTCTCTCTCTCCCTCTCTCTCCTACCCTCTCTCTCTTCCAAATCTCCATCTCTCTCTCGCTTCTCTGCTCTCTCTCCCCTCTCTCTCCCACGCCTATTTCTACCACCCCTCTCTCTCTCTCTCCTCCGCCCTCCCTCTCTCACCCTCTCTCTCCCCCTCTCTCTCTCTCCCGCTCTCTCTCTACGCTCTCTCTCCCACACTCTCTCTCTCACCCTCTCTACCCCCTCTCTCAACACCACCTCTTTCCTTCTCTCTCTATCCCCTCTCTATCCCCTTCACTCCTCACTTTATCTCCCCGTTCTCTCTCACCTATCCCTCACCCACCCCCCTCTCCAACCACTCTATCTCTCACCCCTCACTCTCGCCCCTCTCTCTCTCCCCTCTCTCCCCGCTCTCTCACACCCCTCTCTCTAACTCTTTGTCTTCCCTCTCTCTCCCCTCTTACTCTTCCCCGTCTGTCTCTCTGTCCTCTCTCTACCCTCTCTCTCTCGCCCCCTCTCTCGCCCCTCTCTTTCATCCACTTTCCCGTCCCCTCTGTCTCATCCCCCTCTCCACCCTCTCTCTCTCCCCCTCTCTCCTCGCTCTCTCTCACCCTCTCTCCCTTATTCTCTCTCGACCCCCCTCTATTCCCCCTCTCTCCCTCATCTCTCGTCCTCTCTCTCTCGGCCCCTCTCTCGCTCGTGCTCCACCTCACTCTCTCTCTCTCTCTCACACTGTCTGTCTGTCTCTCACAGCTCTCCCTCACTCTCTCGCCTCCTCTGTCTCGCTCTCTCTTTATCCCGCTGTCTCTCACTCGCCTCCTCTCTCTCTTGCTCTCCCTCTCTCACACTCTCTCTCTCTACCGTCTCTCTGTTCCCCCTCTCTTGATCTCACTCGCATCCTCTCTCCCTCACTCTTACCCTCGCTCTCTCGCGCTGTCTCATCCTGTTTTGCACTCTCACGCTCTATCTCTCTCTCTCTCGCTCTCGCTCTCTCCCTTTGTCCATCTTGATCTCTCTCTTGCTCCCCTCTCTCGCTCATCTCAGTGTCTCTCTCACTCTCTCTCGCTCGTGCTCTCTCCTTCTCTCTCTCACTCTCTCTGTCTCTGTCTCTGTCTCTTTATCCCTCTGTCTTAGTGCTCCCACCCTGTCTCCCCTCTTCTCTCTTGTCTCACTCTAACTCTCTCTCTGTTTCTCGCTCCCTCGCACTGCCGTCTTTCGCCCTCCCCTCTCTATCTCCCTCCCTACTCTTGCCCTCCCCACTCTCGCACTCCCCCTCTGGCCCTCCCCTCTCTCTCGTCCACCCTCTCTCTCTATCCCCTGTCTCTCCCACTTCACTCTCCCAACCCTCACTCTCCCAACGCTCTCTCTCCCACGCCTCTCTCTCCCACCACTATCTCTCCCACTCCTCTCTTTCTTCCCCGTCTCTCCCCCATTCTCTCTCCCTTCACTCTCCCAACCCTCACTCCCCAACCCTCTCTCTCCCACTCCTCTCTCTCGCCCTCTCCCATCCCTTTCTTTCTCCCCCCCCATCGTCTCTGTCTCTCTCTACCCGCTCTCTCCCCTCTCTGTCACCCCCGCTCACTCTCTACCGCTTCTCTCTGTTCTCTCTCGCCCCTCTATCTGTCTCTCTATCCTCTCTCTGTCAGTCTCTCTCCCGATCTCTCTGTCTCTCCCCTCTCACTCTCTCCCGCCGTCACTGTACTCTCTCGCCCCTCTCTCTCCCCCTCACTCTCCACCCTCTCTCCCTCTCCTCTCTCTCTCCCCCTCTTTCTCCCCTCTCTATCTCCCCCCACTCTCTCCCCTTCCCTCCGTCAATTCTCGCCACTCAATCTCTTTCTATCTTGAGCCCCTCTCTCTCCCCCTCACTCTCCACCCTCTCTCCCTCTCCTCACTCTCTCCCCCACTCTCTCCCCATCTTACTATCTCACCCTCTCTCACCCCTCTCTCCACCCTCTCTCCTCTCTCTCCCCCCTCTCCTCACTTTCTCCCACCCTCGCTCTCCCCCTCTCTCCACCTTCATTCTACCAACCCTCACTCACCCTCCCCTGACTCGCCCTCCACCTCTCTCGGCCTCACCATCTGGCTCTCCCCTTTCTCTCTCCCTGTCTTTCTCCCCCTTCACTGACCCAACCATCACTCTCCCAACCCTCTCTCTCCCATCCCACTCGCTCCCTCCCCTCTGTCTGTCCCCCTCTCACTGTCCCCTTCTCTCTGACCCTTCTCTCTCCTCTCTCGTCAATCTTCTCTAGTTCCCCATCTCTCCCCTCTCTCTCCATCCAATATCTCTCTCCTCCCTCTCTCCCACTCCCTCCCTCCCATTCTCTCTCTCCCTTCTCTCTCTCCCCTCTCTCTCACTCACCCTCTCTCTATCTCCCCCTCTTTCTCTCTCACCCTCTCTCTCCTCTCTCTCCCCTCTCTCTCTCCACTCTCTCTCCTCCTCTCTATCTCCCCCCCTCCCCATCCCTCTCTCCCCTATCCCTCCCACTCTCACTCCACTCTCTTTCCACCCTCTCTCTCTCTCTACCCTCTCCCTCTTTCACTCTCTCTCTCTGTCTCCCCTCTCTCTTCCCCCGCTCTCTCACCCATCTCTCTCTCTCTCCTCTCAATCCCCATTTCTCTCTCATCCTCTCTCTGTCCTCTCTCTCTCACCGCTCTCTCTCCACTCTCTCTCGCCCCTCCCTCTCTCTCCCCCTCTCTCTGTCGTCTCTTTCCCCCGCCCCCTCACTCTCTTCCCTCTCTCTCCCCACTCTCTCTTCGCCTCTCTCTCCCCCTCTCTCTCTCCCCCTCTCCCTTGTCGCCTCTCTCATCTCCTCTCTCAAGTCCCCTCTCTCTCGTCACCTCTCTCTCCACTCTCTGTCTCCCTCTCGCTCTCCACTCCCCTCTCTTCATTCTCTCTCTCTACTCTCTCTCCCCCTCTCATCCCCCTGTCTCTCCGCGCTCTCTTTCTCCACCCTCTGTCACTGCACCCTCTCTCGCATCCCTCTCTCTCTTCCCCTCAGTCTCGTCCCCTCTCTCTACCCACTCACTCTACCCCCTCTCTCCACTTCTCTCTACCCCTCTCTCATCCCTCTCTTTACCCCCACTCTCTCCCCCTCTCTCCTCCTCTCCCTCCCCCTCTCTCCCCCTCTCACTCTCCCCTTCTATCTCTCACCCCTCTCTTCAGCTCTCTCTCCCCTCTCCCTCTGCCGCTCTCTTTCCTCACTATTCCCCTCTCTCTACCCTCTCTCTCACCACCCTCTCTCTCTCCATCACCTCTCTCCACCCTCTCTGTCTCGTTCCCCCACTCCCCCTCCACTCTCTCTCTCACCTCTCTCACCCCCTCTTTCCCTCTTCACTTTTCTCTCCCCTTTCTCTCACACCCCCACTCTCTCCACCCTCTCTCTCTCCACCTCTCTCCACTCCCTCTCTCCCCACCCTCTCTCTCCGCCCTCTCTCACTCCACCCTATCTCTCTCGTCCCCGGTCTCTCGTCCCCTCTTTCTTTATCCCTCGCTCTAGTCCGTGCTCTCTTGTCCCCTATCTCTCCCCCTCTCACTCCACCCTCTTTCTACCCACAATCTCTCCCCCCCTCTCTCTCGCCCCTCTCTCTCCCCCTCTATCCCCTCTCCCAACTCTCCCAACCCTCACTCCCCAACCCTCTCTCTCCCACCCCTCTGTCTCGCCCTCTCCCATCCCTTTCTTTCTCCCCCCCATCGTCTCTGTCTCTCTCCACCACCCTCTCTCCCTCTCTATCTGCCTCTCTCTGTCTCTCCCCATCTCACTCTCTCCCACCATCTCTGTCCTTTCTCACCTCTCTCTCTCCCCATCACTCTCTCTCCCTCTCTATGTCCCCTCTCTCTCCACCTCTCTCTCACTCCGATCTCTCTATCTCCCCCATCTCTGCCTCCCCCTCTCTCTCCCCTCTCGCACTCTCGTCTTCTCTCTCTCCCCATCACTCGCTCTCCCCTATCTCTCTCCCCCCTCTCTCCCCTTCTCTCCCTCCCCCTGACTCAATCTCTCCTCCCTCTCTCCCCATCTGACAAGCTACCCTCTCTCTGTATCCCCCTCTCTCTCCCCTCTCTCACTCTGGCCCCTCTCTCCCTGCCTCTCTCTCTCCTACCTCTCTCCCCCGTCTCTCTTTCCCCCTCTCCTCTCTCTCTCCTCTTCGCTCTGTCCCCATCTCACTCTCTCCCCTTTCTCTCTCCACCTCTATCTCCCCTCTCACTCTCGCCCCCTCCCTCGCCCTCTCACTCTTCCACCTCTCTCTCCACTCTCTCTCTACCCTCTCTCTCTTTCCCCTCTCTCTACCAGAATCGCTCTTCCACAGAACGTGGAAATTTGAGTAGTGATGAAAATAAAGTTGTTTTTAATTTAAGACTTTAGTATTGTACTTATCAGAACACTCTCAAGAATACCAATGGAAAGGGAGAAATCATTCAATCTGTCTGGGTAATGAGTGCTGATTAGTAAAGGTATGGAGAATGGACCAGGTGATGATTGGCAGTTAACTGCCAATGCGTGTTGTGATTTGACTAAATTGGCGATGGCCATTATCTAACTCATTTGACAGGACAATACCTTGACCACACAGGCAACCTGCCAATTGAAAATTTAACGAAGTTTAGCTGTCAACTGTCTGTCACCATCTGACCAGTCCATATTCCATTGGGAATATCTCGATCAATCATTGTGCACTTTCCAAAGCATTAGAACTCCTTTCTTGTTCAGTCCAAAATGCTGTTTGACTTTATATCAAAATTCTTGCAGCTATCCGGATGTATGCAAGACAAAAAAGCAGAAAAAAGAGCATGTCCTATTTTACAGCAATACCCAATTTCTGTATTTGAAAACAACTGCTTGAATATGGGAACCATTTGTTCATGGAGTATCCAACATACAGCTGATATGATTAAAATGGAATCTAGTTTTAGAATCGAAATGATTCAACACCTTGACAAGCCCACTTTGTTCATGCAAATCCTCTTTGAATATTGTTTGAGTCTGGCTGTTGAAAGACAGCTTTGGAAAGTTGTTTATTTCTGTGAACTTCTATTTAATAATTTGTTGAATCTGTGGAAAATACATTCTATTGCATTTACAAAACTAAGATATCTTGTGAAATCAGGAAATGTGCTCAGTGCAAATAAAATTCCCGTTCAATGCTGGCCTGGACAAGACTGGTAAACTTAAACTTGTGCATATAGAGAAAGGACTGAGATCTTAACTGGCTCATTATCATCTATTATATATGGAATTTAAACTTATGTCTTCCTCTAAATTCTTCAAGGCCTTGATCCATGCTGTCTTTTGTACCTTTTATATACACACTCCGTTCTTTGGTTCTGTGTTAGCTTTATATGTTTTTGTCCGTGAGTATGTTCAAACCCTCTTAATTAGCTGTACTCAACTGATAAACCTCCTTAGATGCACTGTGGTACACGTTCTCTATTTGAAAGCTTGCTTAAAAGACGGTTTCATGTTTCTGGTCATTGATCCTAACTCTTCTGACACATGCCAACAACCTTCTCCTGTTTGTCATTCGGTGCATCATTTTCCAGTTTGGAAGGTTGAACGCGATTGCTGAATATCGGGTTAAAGACAGGATTCTTGGCAGTGTGGCAGAACAGAGGGATCTGTCTCCCCCTCTCCTCTCTCTCCCACGCTCTCTCCCCTCTCACTCCCCCATCTCTCTCACCTCCTCTCTCCACCTTCACACTCACAACCCTCACTCACACTCGCCTCACTCGCCCTCTCCTGACTGGCCCTCCCCTCTCTCGCCCTCCCCTCTATCGGGTTCCCCTCTCTTGCCCTTCCATCTCTCTCTGCCCACCTCTCTCTCCTTCACTCGCCCAACCCTGACTGTCCCAATCCTGTCTCTCCCACACCTCTCTCTCCCACCCCTCTCCCTGACTACTCTTTCTGACCCCTCTCTCTGTTCCCCTCTCTCTCCCCTGTCTCTCTATCTCCACTCTCTTGTCCTCTATCGTACCCGCTCTCATCCCCCTCGCTCCACTCTCACTCTCCATCTCTCTCTCCCCATCTCTCCGCCTCTCTCTCTCGCCCCCCTCTTCCCCGCTCTCACTCCACTCTCTTTCAACCCTCTCTCTCCACGGACTCTCTCCCCTCCCCTCCCTCGTTCCCTCTCCCTGCCCCTTTTTTCTCCCGCCCGTTCTCTCCCTCTCTCTCTCCCTTCTCTCTCTCCCCCTCACCCCTCCCGCTGTCCCCTATCTTTCACCTCTCTCTGACCTCTCTCTCACCCCCACTCTCTCTCCTCCTCTCTCTCCCTCTTGCTCTTCCCTATCTCTCTACCCCGTCTCTCCCCTCTTTCTCTCCTTCTCTCTCCCCTCTGTCTCTCCCTCGCTCTCTGCCCCCCTCTCTGTCCCCCTCTCTGTCCCCCTCTCTCTGTTCTCCGCTCACTATTCCCATCTCTCTCCCTTCTGTCTCTCATCCCCCCTTTCTATCCCCAATCTCTCTGTCTGTCTCGCCCTCTCTCTCCCCTCTCTCTCCCCGCTCTCCCCTCACTCTCTCCTCATCTCTCTCCACCGTCTCTCTCTCCACTCTCTCTCCCTCCACCATCTCTCTCGTCTCCTGTCTCTCGTCCCTTCTCTCTCCCCCACTCTTTCCCCTCTGTCTCCCCCTCTCACACTCTCTCTCCAATCTCTCTGTCCCCCGCTCTCTGGTCCCCACTCTGTCCCTCTCTCTCTCTGACCCCCTCTCTCTGTACACCTCTCTCTGTACCCCCTCACTGTTCCCCTCTCTCTCCCCTCTCTCTCTCGTCCCCCTCTCTCCCCAATCTCTTCTCCCTCTTCCACTCTCTCTACCTCCTCTCTCCTCCCCCTCTCTCCTCCCTTCTCTCTGGCCCCCTCTTTCTCGTCCACTCTCTCTTGTCCTCTCTCTCTCACCCCTCTCTCGTCCACCCCCTCTCTCTTCGCCTCTCTCAACACCCGTCTCTTCCACTCTCTCTCCCCCCTCTATGCCCCCTCTCTCCCACTCTCTCTCCATCCTCTCTATCTCCCCACTCTCTCTCCCCCTCTGTCTAAGTCCCCTTCTCCCTCTCCCCTTCTCTCTCATTCCTCACTGTCGTCCCCTCTCTCTAGTCCCCTCACTCTCCCCCTCACCCTGTCCCCCTCCCTCTTCCCCTCTCTTTTCCACTGTCTTCTCTCACTCTCTCACCCCCTTCTTCTAGTCTCCTCTCACACTTCCCCTCTGTCTCCCCCTCTCTCTCCCTCTCTCTCCATCTCTTTCTCTCGCCCTCGCTCTCTTTCTCTCCCCCTCTCCCCTCTCTCCCCCTCTCTCTCCCACTGTCTCTCCACTTCTCTCTCTCTCTACCTCTCTCCCCCTTTCTCTGCCCTCTCTCTCTCCACCCTCTTTCCCTCCCCCCTCTCTCGTCCCCTCTCTCTCGTCCCCTCTCCCTCCTTTCTCTCCACCATTGCTGTGCTCCACTTCATCACGCCCCTCCCTCTCTATCCTCTCTCTCTAACCTCTCTCTCTCCACTTTCTCTCTCGTCCCCTCACACTCATCCCTGTCACTTCCCCCCCCTCTCTCCCTCTCTCTCTCTCCTCTCTCTCTCTCTCTTGCCTCATCTCTCTCTCCCCTCTCTCACCCCCTTGCTCTGCTCCCCTCTCTCCCCGCCATCTCCACCCTATTTCTCTTCAACCTCTCCCTCTCCTCCTCTCTTGTCGCCTCTCTCTCATACCCTCTCTCTCGTCCCCTCTCTCTTGTCCCCTCTCTCTTGTCCCGTCTCTCTCTCCCTCGCTCTGCCCACCTCTCTCTGCCTCCATCGTCTCCCCCTATCTGACCACCTCTCTCTCGCTCCCCTCTCTTTTGGCTCCTCTCTATAATCCCCTCTCACTCAACCCCACTCTCTCCCCCTTCCTCCTCTCTCTACCCATCTCTTACCCCCTCTCTCCCCATTCTCCACTCTCACGGCCGCTCTCTCTCTCCTCTCTCTCGTCCGCACTCTCTCATCCCCTCTCTCTCGTCGACTTTCTCTCCACCCTCTCTTCCCCACTCTCTCATCCCTCTCACTCCCCCTCTCTCTTCCCCCTCTCTCTCCCCTCTCTCTCTCCCCTCTCTCTTCATCAATCTCTCTTTCCCCCTCTCTCCACCCTCTCTATATCCACCCTATCACTCTCCACACTCTCTGTCTCCACCCTTTCTCTCTCCAACCTCTCTCTCGTCCCCTCTCTCTCGTTCCCTCTCTCTCACACTCTCTCTGTCCCCTCTCTCTTTCCCCCTCTCTCTTCCACCCCCTCTCTCCCCCTCTCTCGC
This sequence comes from Chiloscyllium punctatum, assembly GCF_047496795.1. NCBI lineage: Eukaryota > Metazoa > Chordata > Chondrichthyes > Orectolobiformes > Hemiscylliidae > Chiloscyllium > Chiloscyllium punctatum. The sequence continues at coordinate 36,014,064 of NC_092751.1, read as the reverse complement.
CTCCTCTCTCTCCCGCTCTCTCGCCCCCTCTCTCTCACTTTCTCTCTCCCCCACACTCTCCCCCTCTCTCTCCCCTTCTCTCTGTTCCGCTCATTGTCCCCCTCTTTCTGACCAACTCGCTCTGTCCCCCTTTGTCTCGGCTCTCTACCTCGTCCCCTCAGTTCCCCCCCTCCCCCTCTCTAACTCTCCCTCGCTCTGACTCCCCTCTCTCTGCACCCCCCCCTCCCAATCTCTCCCCTCTCTCACTCCACCCTCTCTCTCCGCCCTATCCCTCTCGTCCCATCTTTCTCGTCCCCTCACCCTGCTCGCCTCTCTCGTCTTTCTCTATCTCTCTGTCCCCGTCTCTCTTTCCACCCTCTCTCTCTCCTCTCTGGCTCTCCTCTCTCTTTCCACACCTCTCTCGTCCAGTCACTCCCATCCCCTCTCCCTCCCACTTTCACTGTTCCCTCCATTCTCTCCCCTCTCTCTCTCCCCTCTCTCTCTCCCCCTCTCTCTCCCCCTCTCTTCTCCCCCTCCCGCTCTCTCTCCCTCTCTTTCTCCCCTCTCTCCCCCTCTCTCTGTCCCCCTCTCTTTGTCCCCCTCTCTCTGTGCCCCCTTTCTCCCACTCTCTCTCCCCTCTCCCTTTCCCCCCTCTCTCGTCCCCTCTCTCTTGTCCCCTCTATCTCGAACCCCTCTCTCTCGTCCCATCTTTCTCGACCCCCCTCCCTCTCCCACCCTCTCTCGTCCGGTCTCTAATCCCCTCTCTCTCCCACACTCTCTCCACCCTCTCTCTCTCCACCCTCTCTCTCGTCCCCTCTCTGTCGTCCGCTCTAACTTGTCCCCTCTCTCTATCTCCCTCTCTCTGTCCCGGCTCTCTCTGGCCCTCTCGCTCTCTCATACTCTCTGTCTACCTCTCTCTCTCCCTTCTCACTCATTCCCTCTCTCGCCCGCTTCTCTCCCCCTCTCTCTCTCGTCTACTCTCACTCGTCCCCTCTCTCTTCCCCTTTCTCTTCCCCCTCTCTCTCCCTTGCTCTGCTCCCCTCTCTCACGCCCCTCCCTCTTCACCCTCTCTCTCTCCCCCTCTCTCGTCCCCTCTCTCTCCCCCTCTCTCGTCCCCTCTCTGTCCACCCTCTCTCTCGGCCCACTCTCTCTCCCCCTCTCTCGTCCCACTCTCTCTCCCCGTCTATCGTCCTATAACTCCCCTCTCTATTGTCCGCTCTCTCTCTCCCTCTATCTGTCCCTCTCTCTCTCTGGCCCCGTGGCTCTCTGCCCCCTCTCTGTCCACCTCTCTCTCTGCCCTCTCTCTTGTCCTCTCTCTCTCGTCCCCTCTCACTTATCCCCTCTCTCTCTCCTCTCTCTCCCCATCTTTCTCCCCCTCTCACTGACCCCCTCTCTCTCTCCCCTCGCTCTCGTCCCCTCTCTCCTCCCCCTCTCTCCACCCTCTCTCTCCACCTCTCTCGCGTCCCCTCTCTATATATTCCTCTCTGTCTCTCCCCCCTCTATGCTCCTCTCTCTCCCGATTCCCCCTCTCTCCCCATCTCTCTCCATGCATTCTCTCCCTGCTCTCTCTCCCCCACTCCCTCCCACCTCTCTCTCCCCTCTCTCTGTGCCCCCTCTCCCCCTCTCTCTCGCCCTCTCTCTCCTCTTTCTCTGTTCCTCTCTCTCCCTCCCCTCTCTCTCGCCTCTCACTCTCTCTCCTCTCTCTCTACACATCTGTCATCCAATTTCTCTCGTCGCCTCTCCCCCTCCTCACTGTCTCCCTCTCTCTCCCCCCCTCTCTCTTTCTTCCCCTCTCTCTTTCCCTCTCTCTGCACCCTTTCTCTATCCCCCTCTCGCTCCAGTCACCTCTCTCTCATCCCCGCTCTCTTTCGTCTCCTCTCTCTCTCTTCCCCCTCTCATCCCCCCTTTTGCACCCCTCTTGGTCTGCTCCCGTCTCTCTCCACTCTCTCTCACCCCCTCCCTCTCTCCCATCTCTCTCCTCCTCTCCCCCCCTCTCTCTCCCCATCTCTCCCCCCTCTCTCCCCCTCACTCTCCCGCCTCTCTGTCCCCCTCTCTCTATTCCTCACTCTGCCCTCTCTATGTAGCCCTTCCCCCTCGCTGTCTGTCAGTACACATCTCTCCCTCCTCTCTCTCTCCTCTCTCTCTCTCCTCTCTCTCCCCCTCTCTCCCCATCTCTCCCGCTCTCTTTCTCCCCCTCTTTACCTTCCCCTCTCTCTCTACCCCTTTTCTCTGTCCCCCTCTCTCTCCACCCACTCTTTCCCGTCACCTCTCTCGTGTCACTTCTCTCTCGTCTCCTCTCTCTCCCCTCTCTCGCCCAACTTGCTCTGCTCCCCTCGCTCTCCACCCTCCCTCTCCCCCCTCTCTCTCCGCCTCTGTCTCCCCTCCTCACTCTCTCCCTCTCTCCCCTCTCTTTCTCCCCAGCTCTCTCTCGCCCCTCTCTCTTCACCTCCCTCCCACCTCTCTCACCCCCTCTCTGTCCACCGCGCTCTCCCCCGCTCTCTCCCAGCTCTCTCTTCCCCTTCCCCATCTCTCTACCCCCTCTCTTCCCCCTCTCTCCCCCCGCTCTGTCCTCCTGTCTCTACGCCTCTCTCTCCCCCCTGTCTCGTCCCCCTCTCTGATCACCTCACTCTCTCCCTCTCTCTGTACTGCTTCTCCCTCCCCCTCTCTCTGCTCCCTTTCTCTCCCCTCTTTCTCTCCCCTCTCTCTCTGCCCCTCTCTCTACCCTCTCTCTTCCCTGTCTTTCTCCTCCTCCTCTCTCTCCCCCTCTCTTTCTCCTCCTCTCTCTCCCCCTCTCTCTCCCCATCTCTATCTTGCAAATCACTTTGCCTCCTTACTCTGTCCTCCTCTCTCTCCCCCTCTCTCTCCCCTCCTGTCTATCCTGTCTCTATGCCTATCTCTCCACCCTCTCGCTCTCCACCCTCTCTCTCTCCACACACTTTCTCTGCACCCATTCTCTCTCGTCCACTCTGTCTCGTCCCCTCTCTCTCGTCCCCATTCTCCCCTCTCTCTCCATCTCCTCTCGCTACCTCCCCTCTCTCTCGCTCCCCTCTTTTACCCTCACTTCTCTCGCCCTCCCCTCTCTCCAGCAAACCCCTTTCCATCCCTCCCGTCTCTCTCCCTCGCCTCTCTCTCCCTCCCCCTCTCATTCTCCCCTCTCACCCAACTCCGTTCTCTCCACTCTACTCTCTCTCGCCCTCCACACTCTCGCCCTCCCCCCTCTCGCCCTCCCCTATCTTGCCCACCCCTCTTGCTCCCTCCCCTATCTCGCCATTCCCTCTCTCACGCTCCCCTCTCTCGCCCTCCCCTCTCTCCCTCTCCCATCACTCTCGCCCTCCCCTCTCACGCCCTCCCCTCTCTCGCTCTCCACTCACTCGCCCTCCCATCTCTCAACCTCCCCCTCTCTCTCCCTCCCTCTCTCTCGCTCTCCCCTCTTTCTCCTTTATGCTATCTCTCCTCCCACTCTCTCCTCCCCTCTCTCGCCTCCCCTCTCTCTCCCCTACACATCCACTCTTGCCCTCCACTCTTTCTCTCACCCTCCCCTCTCTCTCGCCCTCCCTCACTCTCACCCAACCCCTCTCTCTCGCCCTCCCACTCGCTTGCCCTCCCCTCTGTATCCACCTCCCCTGTCTCGCCCTTCCCTCCCTCTCGCACTCCCCTCTCATTCGCCTCCATCTCTCTCGCCCTCCCCCTCTCTCGACCTCTCCTCTCTTGCCCTACCCTCGCCTTCATTCCCATCTCTCTCTCTCCCACTCGCTCCCCCTCCCCGTCTAGTCCTCCCCTCTCTCTAGCCCTCCACTCTCTCGCCCTCCCTTCTCTCCCCCTCATCTCTGTTTCACCCTCCCCTTTCTCTCCCTCCGCGCTCTCTCGCCCTCCCCTCTCTCTCGCCCCTTCTCTCTCTCCCTCTCTCGACCTCCCCCTTCGCCTTCCCCTCTCTCCCCATCACTCTCTCCCGCGTGCGCGCTCCCCACTTCTCTGTTTCTCGCCCCTTTTCTCCCACCCTCCCTCTCGTTCTGTCTCTCTCCCTTTTTTTCTGTCTCGCCCTCTCTTGCTCCCTCTCACTCGTTCTCGCTCTCACCCTCTCTGTCCCACCTCCCTTTCGACTCCCCTCTCATACTCTACTCTCTCCTTTGTGCCCTTCCTCTCTCTCATCATCTCTCTCTCTCAATCTCGCTCTCTCTGCTCTCTCACTGACCAACCTCTCTCTCTTAACGCTCTGTCCCTTCCCACCTCTATCTCTCTCTCTCTTCCCACACCTCTCTCTCTCTAACCATCTCGCTTTCTCTTGACCCCATCTCTCATCCGCTGTCTCTCTCTCTCGCCGCCTCGCTCACTCGACCCCTCATTCTCTCTCTCTGCCCTCTCTCCTTTTCTCTCTGTCTCTCCTCCTGATCTGTGGTTGCCCCTTTCTTCCTCTCCTCGACCCTCCCTATCTGTCTCTTTCCTTCTCTTGCCCCCTCCCTCGTCCTTCTCTAAGTCTCACTCGTTCTCTCGCCCACTCCCTCTCTAACACCTCCCTCTCATTATCTCCACCCGGATCTCTCTCTCGCTCCCCTTCTCCCTTTCCCTGCTCCTTCACTCTCTCTCCACTTTCTCTCACTCTCGACTACCCTCCCTCAGTTTCTCTCTCTGCCCACCTCCCTCTGTTTCTCTTTGACTGAATCTCTCTCCCTCCTGTCCCTCCCTGCCTCCCTCTCTGACACACTCTGTCTCCCTGGTCCTTCCCTCTCCCTCTGACCCAGAGTTTGGGGGGATTTGGCGGTGAGGCTCTATGTGGGGGGTGGGGGTGAGATGTGGGAGGAAGAGAAACTGGGGTCGAGTTGTAATTGCGGGAGGGAGACAGAGACGACGATGAGAGAGAAAGGGGGATGGGAAGACGAAATAGTGGACGCAGGTGGGGAGACCTGGTTTGGCGGTGTGTGGGAGAGAGAGGGGGATAGATTTGAGGAGAAAGAGTGACGGAGAGGAAATGGGTTGGCCAGGTTGGAGTGGGGGGACAGAGGGAGTTAAACCCAGCTCCTGAGCTCAGGGCCCGATCCCCTTCCCTTCCCTGAGGCCCAGGACCTGGGCCTGGGCCTGTCTCTCTCCAGTTCAGCATCTCCAACACAAAGACACACAACAACATCGGTCACTCTGCTGCTCAGCACGCTTTAATCAAAATTTTTATTGTTTACAAATGGAAGTGATGGATACAGTCAGTGGGATGGTGCCTTTTCTCACTGGCCCCTGAGTTGTGAGAAACATTGAAATGTGTCCCTGTAACACAACTGTTGGATAAGGAGGGACAAACCAACGCTACCCTCAGTCTGTTACCATAGCGACAGGTTGCTCCATCGCTGAAACACTGAACTGAAGTGAGAAAATCCCGAATGCATTGGTTAATGAGGGAATTTGTTTGATGGATGTATTTGGGTAAAGGGATATTTCAGCACATTCTTCAGCTGCTGCCTGAACTTAGTCTGGGTCACGGCATAAATCGCGGTGTTTGTGCAGCAACTGAGGAGCTGCAGCATGAAGCCCAATTCCTGCACAAAGTCATGGAGAAACACAGACTCATACCCAATATACAACATCCGGTACCATATAGAATACAGCATTAACATTGACCATAACAGGATGAAATTGGCCGAGATCACAAACAGTAAAATGATGGATTTTTTTCGGTTTCTCATTTCTGTGTCAGACTGAGCGTCCCCATTGGTGTGAGTGCGGAGTCTCCTGCGGGCTCTGCTGGTCACTAAAATGTGTCTGACGGTGAGAACATTGAGCAGCAGAATCAGGAGAAATGGGACACACGGGGTTAGAATGTGGTGGAGGAACTCGATTGTGACCCAGACACTGGAGGATAGAACAGCGTATGTTACATCACAAAACCAAGGCTCGTTCATCAGCCGATACCGAGCCGTGAGCATAAAATACCAGAAAATGTTCTTTAAACAGCTCAGCACAGTCACTGCTCCCAGAGCCACAGCTGCCGTTTTCTCACTGCAATATTTACTTTTCAGCGTCGAGCAACAAATGGCCACAAACCGATCAAAGGTGAAAATGGCGGTGAACCAGACAGAGCAGTCAGTGGCTGCATAAAGCAGGAGGGCGTGAATATTACACAAGGGGAACGAGTCCTTCAGGAAATAAAACTGTTCATTATAAACAATGGGAATGTGTCTCAGGATCAGGTCGAGGATAATGACCAGGAGATCCGCCGCTGCCATGGCCCCCAGGTAACGTCTGACACATGGAGACAATCCACAATCTTTATAAAGTAGGACGTAGATGGTCACTACGTTAACTGTGAGGAAGGTGAACAAACACATTATCCATCAGCCTGGAGGCAAAGGTACCAGTTTGTTCGGGGACCCAGTGAGATTTTCAATTGTGTACTTGTATTCTGGGATTTATTAAAATGATTGGAGCTGGAATAACAAATGTGAAGGTCTGACTTAGTGAAAAAATGTGACATAAACAACAAGACAGCCTCCCTCTTCAAACACACAGAGATACTACCATAAGGACGGATGGTTTTGGAACATTCCCATACACTTGATCATTCGAGAGCAGACACAGGTCACTGCTTTCCAGTTCCTAATACGGAGGGTGGAAACTTTGCTGTCCTGAAGGATTGTCTCCCAGTTTCCTGAAGACAAACGGAGTTTGGAAATTCGGGTATTTCGGTGTAAATTGTGGTCGATCCTGTGTCATGAAGAAATGCAAATGCAGGGAAAACGTATTTTCCCCTTTACTTGCCCGAGCGGTCTTCGGAACAGTGTTTCATTCTCCCTGGAACAGGATCTCTTCCTTCGGGATCTTATCATTTGTTCAATTCACTGACGTCCGGCCGTTCACAAACAATGTCGGGGACAGAACGTTCCGGGGAATGTCAGTTATTGAATGTTGGGGGCAGAACATTCCGCGAAACCCCTTGACCTGTCCATCACCTTTCCCACATATCAACTTCACCAACATGATGTGCTGTGCATGGGCACACTGGACATTAATGGGGTGAGAGACGGAGTTTCCAATCATTAGAATAGGCATTTCCAGATCAGATGAAATTGATAGATGTACCACATTCTCAATCCACCTCACAGAACCAGCCCAGGCACCATCAACCCAGAGGAGATATCTGTTCACGGTGGAACACTGTGCAGAGCAGGCCATTGTACTGCTCAGTACAACCCAGCAATCGGTCCAGAGTGGAACACTGTGCAGATTCATCCATTGAACTGGTCAATACAATGGGCTCTCTGTCCAGAGTGAAACATTGCACAGACCCTGTCAGAGCACATATTTTCAAACGCAGAATAGACATCTGTCCAGTATGGAAAGCCGGGATAGAGAAAGTAAAACTGCAGATGCTGGACTCTAAAGTAGACAAGCAGGAAGCTGGAAGAACACAGCAAGCCAGGCAGCATCAGGAGATGGAAAAGTCGTCGGTTCAGGTGTAACACTTCTGCAAAAGTCCTGAAGGAGGGCTAAACCCGCAACGTACACTTCTACACATCCAGATGCTGCCTGGTTTGCTGTGTTCCTCCAGCAAGTATTCAGCAGGGGAAGCAGAGCAGACAACACCCGTGCACTGATTTTCAAGTCGGACTAGACACCTGTCCAGAACCGGGATCTGTGCACATCACAGCAGTGTATTGATCTATAAAACAGAGCGAGATATCTATCCAGCACCAGGAGCTGTGCAGATCACAGCAGGGCATTAATCTACAAATCCAGACTCGATGTCTGTCCAGCACGTGCAAATGCGCAGACCGCAGCAGCTCATTGATCTATAAACCCGGACTAGATATACATCCAGCACAGGGATCTATGCAGAACACAGCAGTGCACTGATCTATAATCCCAGACTGGATATCTTTCCAGCACCGCAAGCTATACAGAACACAGCAGTGTATTGATATATAAACCTCTACTAGATATCTGTCCAGCACGGGGAGCTATGCAGACCACAGCAGTGTATTCATCTAAATCCAAGTCTAGATATTCGATTCGATTCGATTCCTTACAAGATTCGATTCGATTCCTTACAGTGTGGAAACAGGCCCTTCAGCCCAGCAAGTCCACACCGACCCGCCGAAGCGCAACCCACCCATTCCCCTACATTTACCCCTTCCCCTAACACTATGGGCAATTTAGCATGGCCAATTCACCTGACCTGCACATCTTTGGAGTGTGGGAGGAAACCGGAGCACCCGGAGGAAACCCACGCAGACACTGGGAGAATGTGCAAACTCCACACAGTCAGTCGCCTGAGGCGGGAATTGAACCCAGGTCTCTGGCGCTGTGAGGCAGCAGTGCTAACCACTGTGCCACCGTGCTGTCCAACACGGGGAACTACGCAGAACACAACAGTGCATTGATCTATAAACCCAGACTAGATATCTGTCCAGCGCAGGAAAATGCGCAGACCGCAGCTGTGCATTGATCTATAAACACGGATGAGATATTTTTCCAGCACGGGAGCTATTCAGAACACAGCAGAGCATTGATCTGTAAACCCGGATTAGATATCTGTTCAGCAACGGGAACTGTGCAGATCACAGCACTTCCTTGATCTATAAACACGGAATAGATATCTTTTCATCACCGAGAGCTGTGCAGATCACAGCAGTGAATTGATCGAAAACCCCGATTAGATATCTGTCCAGCACCCGGAGCTATACAGAACACAGCTTTGCATTGATCTATAATCCCGGACTAGATATCTGTCCAGCACCGAGAGATATGCAGACCACAGCATTGCATTGATCTACAAAAGAGGACTAGTTATTTGTCAAGCACCGGGAGCTATACAGGCAACAGCAGTGAACTGATACGTAAACCCGGACGAGATATCCGCCCAGCCGGGGAGCTATGCAGAAGACAGGATTGCATTGATCTATAAACCTGAATACCAGATCTGTCCACCAACAGGAGCTATGCAGACCACAGCATGGCACTGATTTATAAACCCGGACTAGATATCTGTTCAGCACAGGGAGATGTGCTGACCACAGCAGTGCATTGATGTATTAACCCGGACTAGATATCTGTCCAGCACAGGGAGAGGTGCAGACCACAGCAGAGCATTGATCTATAAGCACGTATGAGATATTTGTCCAGCACGGGGATCTGTTCAGAACACAGCAGAGCATTGATCTATAAACCCGGACTAGATATCTGTCCAGCACCGGGAACTGTGCAGATCACAGCAGTTCATTGATCTATAAAGCTGGAGTAGATATCTTTCCAGCATGGGAACCTATGCAGAATTCAGGAGTGCATTGATATGTAAACCAGGACTAGATATTTGTCGAGCACCGTGAGCTATGCAGAATACCGCAGTACATTGATCCATAAATCCGGGTTAGATATCTGTCCAGCAGCGGGAGCTATGAAGATGGCAGCAGGGCATTGATCTATCATCCTGGACGAGATATCTGTCCAAAACCGGGAGCGATGCAGAACACAGCAGTGCATGATCTATAATCCCGGACGAGATATCTGTCCAACACAGGGAACTACGCAGGAGACAGCAGTGCTTTGATCTATTAACCCGAAATGAGATATTTGTCCAGCAGAGGGAGCTATGGAGAATGCAGCAGTACATTGATGTATCAAGCCGGATTAGGTCTTGGTCCAGAACGGGGAGCTGTGCAGAGCACAGCAGGGCACTGATCAATATACACAGACTTGACATCTGTCTGGCAACGTGAACTGTGCTGACCACAGCAGGGCATTGATGTATAAACCTGGATTCGATATCTGTCCAGCACGGGGAGCTATGCAGACAAAAGCAGTGCATTGATCTATAAACCCGGATTAGATATCTGTCCAGCACCCGGAGCTATTCCAACCACAGAAGTGCATTGATCTATAAACCCAGACTAGATATCCGTCCAGCACGGAGCGGTGTGCAGACCTCAGCAGTGCACTGATCTATAAACTCTGATTCGGTATCTGTCCAGCACGGGGAGCTATGCAGAACACAGGAGTTCATTGATCTATAAACCCGGAATAGAAATCTATCCTGCATCAGGAGCTGTGCAGATTGCAGCAGTACATTGATCTATAGACCTACATTCAATATCTGTCCAGCACCGGAAGCAGTGCAAACGGCAGCAGTGCATTTATTTATCATGCCTAACTTGATATCTGGCCAGCACGTGGAGCTATGCATGCCACAGCAGTGCACTGATCTATAAATCCGGACTAGATATCGGTTTAGCACAGAGAGCTGTGCAGACCACAGCAGTGCATTGATCCACAAACCCGGACTAGATACTTGTCCAGCACCGGGAACAATGCAAACCACAGCAGTGCTTTAATATATAACCCCAGATGTGTCATCTGTCCAGCACTGGAAACTGTTCAGATCACAGCAGTGCATTGATCTATGTACCCAGATTTGATATCTGTCCAACACGGGGAGCTATGCAGACCACAGCAGAGCATTGATCTCTAAACCCGAACTAGATATCTGTCCTGTACGGGGAGCTGTGCAGACCACGGCATTGCATTGATCTATAATGCCGGACTACCTGTCTGTCCAGCACGGGTGGCTGTACAGAGCTCAAGAGTTCATTGATCGAAAACCCTGACTAGATGTCTGTACAGCACCGGGAATGATGTAGAACACAGTAGTGCCTTGAACTGTGAGCCAGAGTAGCTCTCTTTCCAGCACAGAAAGCTATGCAGAACACGGCAGTGCATTGATCGTTAAAACCGGACAAGATATCAATACTGCACCTGGGACTGAGCAGATCACAGCAGTGTATAGATCTGTAAAACCGGATTAGAGATCTGTCCCGCACGGGGAGCTATGCAGAGCACAGCAGTTCATTGATCCATAAACCCGAACGAGAAATCTATCCAGCACCGGGAGCTGTGAAGATTTCAGCAGAGCATTGATCTATTAACCCTGACTAGATATCTGACCAGCACCGGGAGCTGCGCAGATCGCACCAGTGCATTGATCAAAAACACGGATTAGATATCTGTACAGCACTGGAAAGAATGCAGAACACAGCAATGCATCGATCTATAACCCAGACTAGATATCTGACCAGCACCGGGAGCTGTGCAGACCACGGCAGTGCATTGATCTATAATCCCGGACTATCTATCTGTCCAGTACGGGTGGCTATGCAGAACAAAAGAGTTCATTGATCTATAAATCCGGACTAGATTTCTGTACAGCACGGGAAACTGTGCAGAACATAGCAGTGCATTGATCTGTTAAGCCAGAGTAGCTATCTTTCCAGCACTGAGAGCTATGCAGACCACAGCAGTGCATGGACCTATAAAACCGGACAAGACATCTGTCCAGCACGGGGAGCTGTGCAGACCACAGCACTGCATTGATCTATAAACCCGAACTAGATATCTGTCCAGCACGGTAAGCGCTGCAGATGATAGCAGTGCATCGATGTATAACACCAGCTAGATATCAATTCAGAACTGTTAGCTATGCAGACCACAGCAGATCATTGATCCATAATCCCGGGCTAGATATCTGTCCAGCACCGGGAGCTATGCAAACCACAGCAGTGCATTGATCTATAAACCCGGATTAGATATCTGTCCAGCACCGGGAGCTGTGCAAACCACAGCAGTGCATTGATCAATAAACCCAGACTAGATATCTGTCCAGCACGTGGAGCTGTGCATACCGCAGCAGATGATTGGTCTGAAAATCCGGACGAGATATCTGTCCAGCACTGGGAGCTGTGCAGACCTCAACAGTGCATTGACTAGATATCTTTTCAATAATGAGGAACTATGCAGAACACAGCAGCGCATTGATCTATAAACCCGCACTAGATATCTGTCTAGCACCGGAATCTGTGCAGATCACAGCAGTGCAAAGATGTATTAAACCAGACTAGATATCTATCCAGCGTCGGGAGCTATGCACATTACAGCAATGCATTGATCTATAAACCCGGACTTTACATCTGACCACCACCGGGAGCTGTGCAGATCACAGCAGTGCATTGATCTTTTAACCCAGACTCTTTATCTGTACTGCAGTGGGAGCTATGCAGGTCACAATAGTGCACAGATCTATAAATCGGACTAGATATCTGTCCAGCACGGGGAGCTGTGCAGACTGCAGCAGTGCATTGATCTATAAACCTGGAATAGATATCTGTCCAGCACCGCGAACTGTGTAGATCACAGTGGAGCATTGATTGAAAACGCAGACGCGATATCTGTCCAGGACGGGGAGCTATGCAGAACATAGCAGTGCATTCATCTATAAACCAAGACTAGATATCTGTCCAGCACGGGGAGCTATGCAGACCACTGCAGTGCATTGATCTATAAACCCGGATTAGATATCTGTCCAGTAGCGGGAGGTATGAAGACCACAACAGTGCTTTGTTCTATAAACACGGATTAGATATCTTTCCAGCTTGAGGAACTGTGCAGAACACAGCAGCACTATGATCTATAACCCCCCACTACATATCTGTCCAGCACCGGGATATGTGCACATCACAGTAGTACAAAGATCTATTCATCCAGTCGAGATATCTGTCCAGCGGCGGGAGCTATGCACATCGTAGCAGTGCATATATCAATAAACCGGACTAGATATCTGTCCAGCACGGGCAGCTTTGCAGACCGCAGCAGTGCATTGACCTAAAAACCCGGTTTAGATGTGTGTCCAGGACGGGGAATTGTGCAGGACATCGCAGTTCATTGATCTCCAAACCCGGACTAGATGTCTGCCCAGCACGGGGAACTATGCTTAACATAGCAGGGCATTGATCTGTTATTCCAAGCTAGATATCTGTCCAGCACGGGGGGCTATTCAGACCACAGCAGTGCTATGATCAATAAACCCGGACTAGAAATTTATCCAGCACCGGGAGTAGTGCAGATTGCAGCAGAGCATTAATCTATTAATCCAGACTAGATATCTGTCCAGCAAAGGGAACTATGAGGACGGCAGCAGTGCATTGACCAAAAACCCGGATGAGATATCTGATCAGCACGGGTAAGAATGCAGAACACAGCAGTGCATCGATCTATAAACCCGGACGAGTTACCTATCCAGCACCGGGAGCTATGCAGACCACAGCAGTGCAATGAACTGTAAACCCGGGTTAGACAGCTGGTCAGCAGCGGGAACTATGCAGACCACAGCAGGGCATTGATTTATAAAATCGGACTAGATATCTGATCTGTATGGGCAGCTGTGCAGACAACAGCAGTGCGTTGATCTCTGAACACAGGCTACATATCTGTCCAGCACCGGGAGCTAAGCAGAACACAGCAGTCCATTGGTCTATAAACCCGGACTAGATATCTGTCCAGCACCGGGAGTGATGCAGACCACAACTGTACATTGATCTGTAAACATGGATTAAATATCTGTCCAGCACCGGGAGCTATGCAGCAAACAACAGTGCATTGATATATAAATCTGGACTATATATCTGTCCAGTACCAGAAGCAATGCAGACCACAGGAGTATATTGATCTATAAACCCTGACAAGATATCTGTCCAGCACGTAGAGCTATTCAGTACACAGCAGTGCATTGATCAATAAAACCGGACGAGATATTTATCCAGCACATGGAGCTGTGCAGACTACAGCAGATCATTGATCTATAAACCCGGACTGAATATCCTTCCAGCATGAGGACCTATGCAGAACACAGCGGTGCAAAGATCTATCAACTCGGACTGCAGCGGGAGCTATGCAGATCAAAATAGTGCATAGATCTATAAACTGGACTAGATATCTGTTCAGCACGGGCAGCTGTACAGAATGGGGCAGTGCATTGAACTATAAACCCGGACGAGATATCTGTCCAGTACCAGAAACTGTGTAGATCACAGCAGGTCATTGATTTATTAACGCAGACTCGATATCTGTTCAGCACGGGGAGCGATGCAGACCACAGCAGTGCTTTGCTCCATCAACCCGGATTAGATATCCGTCCAGCAACCGGGAGTTTGCAGATCACAGAAAGGCATTGATCTATAAACCCGGACGAGTTATCTGTCCTGCACGGGGAGCTATGCAGAACACAGCAGTGCATTGATCTATAAACGCGGATAAAACATGTGTCCTGCAGTGCAGTGATCTCTCAACCCTGACTACATTTCTATTCAGCACCAGGAGCAATGCAGATCATAACGGTGCATTGATATATAAACCCTGACTAGATATCTGTCCAGCACGGGGAGCTGTGCAGACCACAGCAGTGCATTGATCCATAAACCCGGATTAGATACCTGCCCAGCACGGGGAGCTGTGCAGAACACAGTCGTTCATTGATCCATAAACCCGGAACAGACATCTGTCCAGGAGAAAGTGAGGACTGCAGATGTTGGAGATCAGATCTGAAAATGTGTTGCTGAAAAAGCGCAGCAGGTCAGGCAGCATTCAAGGAGAAGGAGAATCGACGTTTCGGGCTTGAACCCTTCTTCAGGAATGAGTAAAGTGTGTCCAAAAACACCCCACCAACCAAACCACCACTCCCGGCACCTTCCCCTGCAACCGCAAGAAATGTAAAACTTGCGCCCACACCTCCCCCCCTTACTTCCCTCCAAGGTCCCAAGGGATCCTTCCATATCCGCCACAAATTCACCTGCATCTCCACACACATCATTTACTGCATCCGCTGCACCCGATGTGGCCTTTTCTATATTGGGGAGACAGGCCGCCTACTTGTGGAACGTTTCAGGGAACACCTCGGGGACCCCCGGACCAACCAAACCAACCACCATGAGGCTCGACACTTCACCTCCCCCTCCTACTCCACCAAGGACTTGCAGGTCCTTGGTCTCGTCCATCGCCAGACCAGAGCAACACGACAGCTGGAGGAAGAGCACCTCATCTTCCGCCTAGGAATCCTCCAACCTCAAGGAATGAACTCAGATTTCTCCACTTTCCTCATTTCCCCACCCCCCCACCTTCTCTCAGTCCCAACCCTCAAACTCATTACAACGTTCCTAACCTGCAATGTTCTTCCTGACTTCTCTGCCCTCACCCCTACTCCGGCCAATCACCCTCACCTTAACCTCCTTCCACCTATCACATTTCCCACGCCCCTCCCCCATGTGCCTCCTCCCGAACTTTTATCTTAGCCTGCTGGACACCCCTACCCTATCAGCATTCCGACAAGACCACTCCCTCCGTGACTTCCTCGTCAGGTCCACATCCCCCACCAACCCAACCTCCACTCCCGGCACCTTCCCCTGCAACCGCAAGAAATGCAAAACTTGAAAGCAAACCTCCCCCCTTACTTCCCTCCAAGGCCCCAAGGGATCCTTACATATCCGCCACAAATTCACCTGCACCTCCAGACACATCATTTACTGCATCCGCTGCACCCGATGTGGCCTCCTCGATATTGGGGAGACAGGCCGCCTAAATGCGGAACGTTTCAGAGAACACCTCTGGGACACCCGGACCAACCAACCCAACCACCCCGTGGCTCAACACTTCAACTCCCCCTCCCACTCCACCAAGGACATGCAGGTCCTTTGACTACTCCATCGCCAGACCATAGCAACACGACAGTTGATGTAAGAGCACCTCATCTTCCGCCTAGGAACCCTCCAACCACAAGGGATGAACTCAGATTTCTCCAGTTTCCTCATTTCCCCTCCCACCACCTTGTCTCAGTCCCAATCCTCGAACTCAGCACCGCCTTCCTAATCGGCAGTCTTCTTCCTTACCTCTCCGCCCCCACCGCCACTCCGGCCTATCACCCTCACCTTAACCTCATTCCACCTATCACATTTCCAACGCCTCTCCCCCAAGTCCATCCTCCCTACCTTTTATCTTAGCCTGTTGGACACACTTTTCTCTTTCTGAAGAGGGACTCATGCCCGAAACGTCGATTCGCCTGCTCCTTGGATGCTGCATGACCTGCTGCGCTAGATATCTGTCCAGCACCGGGAACTATGCAGAACACAGCAGTGCATTGATCTATGAACCCGGACTAGATATCTGTCCAGCACTGGGAGCTGTGCAGAAAACAGCAGAGCAGTGATTTATAAACCCAGACTAGATATCTGTCCAGCACGGGGTGCTGTGCAGACCACAGCAGTGCAGTGGTTTATAAACCCGTATTGCATATCTGTCCAGCACGGGGAGCTGTGCAGACCACAGCAGTGCAGTGATTTATAAAACTGGAAAAGATATCTGGCCAGCACGGGAGCTATGCAGACCACAGCAGTTCAGTGATCAATAAACCGATATTGCATATCTGTCCAGCACCGGGAGCGATGCTGAACACAGCAGTTTATTGATCTATAAACCTAGAAGAGATATTTGTCCAGCAGGGGGAGCTGTGCAGACCAGAGCTTTGCATTGATCGATAAACTCGGACCAGATATCTGTCCAGCACGGCGGACTATGCCAATCACAGCAGTGCATTGATCAATGAACCCGGACTAGATATATGTCCAGCACTGGGAGCTGTGCAGACCACAGAAGTGGAGTGATCTTTCAACTCGTATTAGATATCTGTCCAGCACGGGGCGCTATGCAGAAAACAGCAATTCATTGATCTATAAACTGGAACTAGATATCTGTCCAGCACGCAGAATTATGCAGACCACAGCAGTGCATTGATCTATAAACCTGGATTAGATATCTATGCAGCTCCGGGAGCTATGCGGAACACAGCAGTGCATTGATCCAGAAACCTGGACTTGATATCTGTTCAGCTTCTGAAACAATGCAGAATACAGCAGTGCTTTGATATATAATCGTAGGCGAGATATCTGTCCAGCACAGTGAGTTATGCAGAAACCAGCAGTGCATTGATCTATAAACACAGACTAGATATCTGTGCAGCGCCGGGATTTATGCATGACCACAGCAGAGCATTGATCTATAAACCCGAATTAGATGTCTATCCATCACGGGGAGCTGTGCGGACCACAGCAATGCATTGATCGATAAACCCAGACTCGATATCTGACCAGCACGGGGAGGTGTGCAGGCCACAGCAGTGCATTGGTCTATAAACCCAGACGAGATATCTGTCCAGCACGGGGAGCTGTGCAGACCACAGCAGTGCATTGGTCTATAAACCCAGACGAGATATCTGTCCAGCACGGGGAGCTGTGCAGATCGCAGCAGTACTTTGGTATATAAACTCGGAAATGATATCTGTCCAGCACGGGGAGCTTCACAGTCCACAGCAGTGCATTGATCTATAAACCCGATCTCGAAACCAGCAGCAATTAAACTCCCAGCGTGTACAGCTGTGTCTCCCACCCCAGTGAATTGATCTGTAAACCAGGAGCAGTTACCCTCCCAGCATGTAGAGCTGTGTACACCTCCCCAGTGCATTGATCTGTAAACCAGGAGCAGTTACCCTCCCAGCATGTCGGGCTGTGTACACCACCCCAGTGAATTGCTCAGTAACATTGTGTTCGATCACGGCCCAGCGCGGGGAAACTTGCAGCCCATGCTGGAAGTGACAGGATGTTCAGCTCCCATCCGTTTACAGCTCTATATCTCCACTGTGCCATGACAAGGGGGTGCTGTGGGTGTGAAACACAATGCCAGAGAATGATGGCGGTGGAATCAGTTCAAGTATCACCACATGGGAGGGGTATGGGGTATAGACAGAAAGGTGGAGATTGAGAGACAGTGTCATGGAAGGATGTATTTCCAGGTTTCAGAATGCTGAAATTAAGATAGTTCAATAGCATCCTGTAACATGAGCCAGTATTCATTAAGTATTGCCAAGCGATTGTCTGCACGAGGCTGAGCTAGTTTCCTGGTGCTGTCTTATCGAACTCACCTCATTAACTGTCGACCCCACCCCATGGTGTCCCTCTCATTCAATACAATCCAGGTTCTCCCACCCATCATGGCTGGAGGTGCTCACTATCGCCCGGTTACCCCTGCATATTCCGTGATCCCTGGCACTGGGTCCATCTTTAAATTGCCAATGGGCATGCGGTTGAGCTTTCTCAGTGTGGAGCTGCCCTGCACAATTTACCGCGAGCATAGCTGAGAAGGGGCAATTCTACTACGGTTTGTCGACATGGGCACGGAGGTCCTGGTGGATAGGCTCGTAGAGAGGAGGGCAATTCTCTTCCCTGGGGAGGGGTCACACCACCAGACCCACCGTGCATGATCGGAGCTCACCACACAGCTCAGTGCAGTGTCTTCGGTCTGAAGAAATGTCCAGCAACACAGGACAGCATCAATAACCTTCCCCGCTCTGTCAGGATAAGGGTCACCGTGTTCTCTCTGCTCCCTCACACTCACTCTATATCTAGTATTGCACCTACACCCGAACAAGGGTCATGCTCCACCACTCGCACTGCAGCGCCTTCCCTCTCTCTCTCTCTCTCCACTATTCTGCCCGCCTTGCCCCCCCTCCGAACAAACTAATAATAGTGCATGAATACAACACTGTAGACTGACTCCCTCTGGACCCCTTACCATATCTCCCGCTCCCCCCACCTACACCAGCACCAGCAGCCGGTCCATCCACTCCCACCCACACTCTCTCCGTCTCTCCCCTTCGCCCATTCCAGGTGAAAAAGCCTGGAGTAGGACAGAAAGGGATAAAACGAGTGCCGGAGTGCCCGACATCCGTACCCTCACTCTCCCCTCCCCCTGCCATTTGTCAGGACACTGGTATGTGTCAGAGAGGACCAGGGCACTTCGTGTGGAGATTCTGAACCATCCACGTCCCACCGACCGAGTAAGGAGCAATGTTCACTGAAGGGCAATTCTCACTTTAAACCCACTGGCAGCTCCGTTTTCCCCCGGCACAACTTAGACGCCATGGTCCTGATGCCATCTCCCTTTTATGTCGAGCTGGGCAGGAGGGTGGGCTCACAGCACATCACCTCCCAGGAGGGGAGCACGGAGGCTCCCTTCTACACCCCCTCCTGTAAACAGCCGAGATCCTGAAACTAATCTGAAATATTTATTGCTGTCCCCAATTGTACTGACGTCTTCAATAATCTGTGCTCATTCACAGCCACGGGCCTTCTGCTGCTGCACCCGCTTTATCACGGTGTGACCTGTTTTATAATGTCTTCCAATGTCCTTCCTTCCAAAGTACATCATCTCACACTGTTCTACATTGTTTCCCATTTCCCATAAACCGGAACACTACACCAACAGGTCACTGACCTGTTAGAGTTCCACACTGTTCTCCAGAAACTTTGTAATGCTTCCAGTTTTGGTGCCATCTATAAACATTGAGTTGAAGCTGGCGGTGTTGGAATGGGGTGTACTTAGTTACAAACATTGTATTGTACTATTGTTAACTTTGTACACACTTTGAGATTGTCGCAGGGACACAGGCACAAGGAACAACTGAAATCCTGCCACACTCACTCGGGTTAGCAAGTTAATACTTACACCATCGCACAGAGTGAGTCAAATAATGGCATACTGTGAACGGAGTAACAGAACGTCTAGCACACACCAGACAGAGTGAATGAGGCTTTGACGAAGCACAGACCAAGAGGAATCCTGGTAGGCTCCCTTCATCTGCATATCATCAGGGTATTTGTGTGAAATTGTGAGTCTGTGTTGGGTCGTTCCGACAGTCTATGTTGTTTGAACTCATGCAATATCACCCTCTGCTGGCCTCCCCACGCCACTGCATAATCATTGGCAGAGGGTGAAAACCAAAAGGGACTCATTCAGGGGTGGGAAGAGACAGCAGCTCACAGAACCATCCAAATTGATGTACTGATCAAAATGTCTTTTAATCTTTGTCACTATGCCCGCTCCCATCACTTCCACAGGACGTTCATTCCACACACAAACCACCCTCAGTGTAAAAAAAGGTGTTTTTCATATCTTTTTAAAACACTTCCTCTTTCATTATAAAAATTCACCTTCGTCTTGAATACACCTTCCTATTTAAAAAAGAACAGCCAATCAACTTATCTACACCTCTCATGATTTTATAAACTTCTATGACCCCTCAAGCTTCTTCTGTCCAGTGAAACACGTACCAGCCTAACAAGTCTACTTTTATAAATCAACCCCTCTGTTCCTCGCAATATCCTGGTAACTCTCTTCTGAACCCTTTACACCTCAACAATATACTCCCTATAACAGGGTAAGCAGAACTGGATAAAGTATTCCAGAAGAGTACAATTATTTAAGAAAGATGATAAGGACAAGCCTGCGGACTAGAAACTGGTGACCCTGAAGTCAGTGGTGGACAAGTTGTTGGAGGGAGTCCTGAGCGACAGGATATGCATGTATTTGGAAAGGCAAAGACTAATTCGGGATAGTCAACATGGCTTTGTGCCAGGGAAATCATGTTTCTAGAACTTATTTGAGTTATTTTAAAGAAGTAAAAAAAGAGGATTGATAAGGGCAGAGCAATGAACATAATCTGTATGGACTTCACTAAGGCGTTCGTCAAGGTTCCCCATGGGAGAGTGATTAGCAAGATTAGATCGCATGGAATAGAGGGAGAACTAGCCATTTGGATACAGAACTGGCACAAAGGTAAAAGGTGGTGGTGGAGGGTTGTTTTTTAGACTGGAGGCCTGTGTCCAGTGGAGTGTCACAAGGATCAGTGCTGGTTCTGCTACATTTAGTCATTTATATAAATGATTTGGATATGAACATAGTAGGTATTGTTAGTACTTTTGCAGACGACACCAAAATTGGATGTGGAATGAACAGCGAAGAAGGTTACCTTATATTACGACGAGATATTGTTCAGCTGATCCAATGGGCTGAGGAGTGGTAGATGGAGTTTAATTTAGATAAATGTGAGGTGCTACATTTTGAGAAAACAATTTGCGGCAGGACTTATGCACTTAATGCTTTAAATGTGTTGCTGGAAAAGCGCAGCAGATCAGGCAGCATCCAAGGAACGGGAGAATTGACGGTTCAGTCTTCAGGAATGAACAAGGGCTTATGCCCGAAACGTCGATTCTCCTATTCCTTGGATGCTGCCTGACCTGCTGCACCTTTCCAGCAATACATTTTCAGCTCTGAACTCCAGCATCTGCAGTCCTCACTTTCTACGTATGCACTTAATGATTAGATCCTAGGAATTGTTGCTGAACAAAGAGACCTTGGAGTGCAGGTTCATAGCTCCTTGAAAGTGTAGTCGCAGGTAGATAGGATAGTGAAGAAGGCGATTGGTGTGCTTTCTTTCATTTTTCGGAGTATTGAGAACAGGGGTTGGATCGTCATGTTGCAGCTGTACAGAACGTTGGTTAGACGACTGTTGGAATATTGCGTACAATTCTGTTCTCCTTCCTATCGGAAGGATGTTGTGAAACTTGAAAGGGTGCAGAAAAGATTGACAAGGATGTTGTCAGGGGTACAGAATTTGAGCTGTGGGGAGAGACAGCTGTGGAGAGACAGTGTGGAGCAGTTTTCCTTGAGCGTCAAATGCTGAAGGGGTGAACTCATAGAGGTTTACAAAATTATGGGGATGTGGATAGGGTAAAAAGACAAAGTCTGTTCCTTGGAGTGGGAGAGCCCAGAACTTGTGGGCATTGGTTTAGGGCGAGAAGAAAAAGATATAAAGGCGACCTAAGGGGCAACGTTTTCACGCAAAGATGGGTACGTGTATGGAAAGAGCTGCCAGAGGAAATGGTGGAGGCTGGTACAATTTCAATATTTAAAAGGCATCTAGAAGGGTAAATGAATACGAAATGTGTAGAGGGATATGGGCCAAGTGCTAGTAAATGGGATAAGATTAAGTTGGGGTATCTCGTCGGCATGAACGAGTTAGATGAAAGGGTCTGTTTCCCGACTGTACATCTCTGTGACTCGATGACTCGAAGAGACCTCGCCAACGTTCTCTACAACCTCAACATAACGTCCCAACTCCTATTTCCAAAGCTCTCATCAATGAAGATAAGTGTGGTAAATGCCTTCATGATCACCTTCTCTATATTTGATGCAAACGTGAGAAAAATATACTTGAAAGCCCGAGTCTCTGTTCCACAATATTATCAAATACGATACTTTTAATTCCATATATCTTCCGCTTGTTCGTTGAAACAATATGCAATAACTTGCATTTATCAAATTTATACTTCTTATGTCACTCCTGAGCCCAGTGAGTGATATTACCACCCCCTCCACCTTCGCCGTTCTGTTTTGGAGACCCTCCCCCTCTTCAGGAGGCCTACCAACTCTGGTCTTGATTTTCACAAAGATCCTGAGTTTTGTTCACCTTGTGTAGGCAGGAGGGGAGGGTAGAGTGTAGACGCAGTCAGTGCGGAGGAGAGACTGGAAAGTAACCAGCTGCCTCGTTTCATTTAATGATTTTACGATGAGGGCAGCCACATGTTAAAAATGGGATATAGTGATTGGGGTTTTAGGACCAAAACCTATGCCCTTGCATCACTCTGGTGTTCAGTAAAGATATCTATTCGTGATCCTGCATTGTGCAGACTGTGTCTGCAGGATTTCCTTACCTAATATTGCAGATTGCAGATAATAGTCATTGAAGATGGATATCATAGTCAAACAATTAAATATATTCACAATTTATCTCGACGGGAGAGCACATGCCCACATCATCCTATGATTGAGGTAAATACCTTGCATCTGTTTAACAAGGTAATTCCTTTAACTGCGTATTTGATTAAACTGAAACAGATTTAATGAATCCATTCCAAGCTGAAAGCTGGCCCTTAAAGTGTGACCTAAAATCTGGATATGGTTTCGGTTTAATGTAGTGAGTAGACCGTTGCCTCTGAGCCCGAGCTGTGGATTCGATTCCAATTCCTGAAGTTGTGTGCAAGTGTCCCTAGCTCTGGACCAGAAGGTCTGGATTCATGTCCTGCCTGTCACAGACGTGTGTCACAGTATATCAGAACAGTATGATGAACAAAAATACAGGAGAATCATGTTGCAGATTTAGGGGCTATTGCTGATTGTCGGGAGTCTTCCTATTTCTGAGCTCAAAGGTCTAGATTCAAACTCCACATAGATGTTTCATTATATGTCTGAATGCATTTAGTAAATTGATTTCGTAATTGTAACTTGATGGAGAAGGGAGAGTTTTTGAGTATTGAATGTCAGAACTTTGTCCCAGGATGACTGATAGCTAGTCGTGACGACTGGAGTCACATTTGAAATTTCGAGACGTTTGTAAAAGCATGAGGGGCACGGACATGTTGAATAGTCAAAGTATTTTCCTCAGAGTAAGGGAGTCCAAAACTAAAGGGTTCAGGTTTAGCATGAGACATGACAAGTTTGAAATGGAATCTAAGGAGCAATTTTTCACACAGAGGGTGGTGTCTGTATGGGATGAGCTGCCAAAGGAAGTGGTGCACGTTTGTGCAATTACAATTTTTAAAAGTAATCTGGATGGGGATAGCAAAATGAAGGGTTTAGAAGGTTATGGGCCGATTGCGGCAAATGAACCTCAATGAATTGAGGACATCTGATTGGTACGAAGAGTTGGACCAGATTATCTCTTTCCGTGCTGTACATCTCTATGATTCTATGATCCAATTCATCGAGAGGTATTTGTAACCTTCGATAGCCTTCTTCACTGTCCATTGTATAACTCATCTTGGTGTCATCCATAAACTTGCTAACAATGCCTTCTATAATTCTCATCTATAATATTAATATAAACGACAACAAAAAGTGGATCCAGCACCAGCCCCCTTTTAACATCCCTGGTCACCGGGCTCCAGTCCAAAAGATAGCCCTCCTCGAATCCCCTCTGTCTCCAGCCATTATCCAGAAACAGACATACATTCGGACGCAGTGTTCTGTCTTTAACACATTTTGATAAATAAGAAGATTATGGTTAAAGTGTGAAGGCAGGAGAATTGTGTTGAGAAAGCTGTCAGCCATGATCGAACAGTAGATCAGACTTGATGGGCCAAATGCCCTAGTTCTGCTCCAATTTTGCATGCTCTATGATTTAAAGTATCGGAAATGTCTACCCAGGAGTGCAGTGAAGGCTGAGTCTGATAAATACTTTACTGAACAGAATCAATGAAAATGTGGGATCGGTTTGGGGGCAAAGTAGCCCATGTCTGTTCCTATTTGATGTGCCCTTAATTCTCAAAAGAGGACTTAACTTGATGTGAGGTTAACATAATTTAAGTTTCAGGGCCCCCCATTTAAAACTCAGATAAGTATCTTCCTTTCTCCTTAGTGTTGTGTTGACTGTGTTGTTCTCATCCCCAGGGAAAATGAAAGACTGAGTCATTAAAGATATTCAAGGCTGAACTTGACTGACCATTGATAAACAGGAGAATCAATGTTACTGAAAAGGAATGTTCATCCACAAACAGACCAGCCACCATGTTTCTAAATTTAGCAGCACGCTAGAGGGGCCGAATGGCCAACGGATGCTTCCAACCCATTTGGTGTTATCTCAATTCACCCCTCGAGGCTGTTGCAGAAGAAAAGTAAGTTCCCACTCTGCCACTCAGAATTGTTGCAATGTGTCAGGTGAAGATGATTCTGCCTCTCTAAGCAGTTACACAGGAATAGAGTGATGCATTCAGTCACAGAGTCATACAGATATACAGCACAGGAGCAGACCCTTCGATCTAACTCATTCATGCCATCCAAAATCCTGAAAACATTCTAGTCTCTTTTGCCAGTATCTGCACCATGCCCCTCAAAATCTTTCGTTTCCAAAAACTTACCTAGTTGCCTTATAACTGTTGTAATTGTGTCAACTTCCACCACTTCCTTGGGAGGCTCATCCCATACACGCATCACCCTCTGAGTGAAAAGGTTTCCCCTAGGTCCCTTTTAAATCTTTACCCTCTCACCATAAACCTACGCATTATAGATTTGGTCTCCCCCACCCTGGGGGAAATGACTTGCCTATTTAACCTATCCATGCCACTCAGAACTTTATAAACCTCTCTAAGGTCACCCCTCCACGTCTATTTTAAAGTGTAGTAACTGTGGCATTTTTTCCACATAGCACAAACAGCCAAAAATAAAATTAATGGTGAAGAATATCAGTATTGGAGACGTTGTTAAAATGAGACACGTAAGTCATGCCAGTAAGAAATCTCCCCTCCCTCTCAATACATGTCTGGTGGAATTTGAGCATCTGATTGAGATAGCAGACTAGAATAATTGCTCCATCAGAAAGGTAGCATATTTGACTGTGTAGCATTTGACTCGAATGTTCGTCTATATTTTGTGCTAATTTTTAAAATTCTCAGGGGTCATGATCATTGACAGTGCGACCTCAACCTGCTGATCTGACAAACGAATAGTCCTAATGGAGTATTGCTGAACTCACAAACACCGTGACAACCGGCAATACTGCGCAGGAGGAGGCCATACAAACTTTCTAGGCTGTTTTACATGAACAGGGGAGCTCTGGTTAGCTAAGTGGAAATATAGAATCGAGGTAATTACCTATTTTCAGGCTTGAAAGCTGTAAGTATTGGAATTCCTCAGGAATCAATGTGAGGACATCAACAGTTTACTATCTAGATGAATGATTTGAATGAAGGAGTTGAATGTATCTGAGCTCAGTTTGTTCATACACGAGGATAGTCATTCAATAAGATGACGAGAGGAGATAGAGCGTCTGCAAAGTGATACAGAAAAGGGAGTGAAGTGAGTAATACTTCAGCAAATAAGCAGTACAATGTGCACGATGCGAAGTTTTTGTTTTGGTGAAAGATAAAACAAGATTAAAAACTCGTTAAATGAAGAGAGAATACATAACTCGGTCGTACAGATGAATTTGCGTGTTCTGGTACATGACTCACATCAAGTCAGTCTGAAAGTGCAGCAAGTGATTTGGAAGGTGAACGAAATTTTATTTTTTGCCAAGGGAAAAACGTATGATTTTAAGGATGTTTTACTGCATCTTCACGTGCCATTGCAGAGACCACATCTGAAGGCATGATGTTATGAATGAGTGACAAATTAGATCTGAGAATGAGAGATGTTCTTATTTATCTTTTTAGATCTTGAGGAGAGTGTAACTGGTGAATACTTAATGGATATTTCATCTTATATGGGAGAATAGACGTGGGGAAGTAATGTAAGAATGAGATGCATTTATTTTAGCACAGATATTGGGGAGATATTAAACATTTTATTATAAAATTACATGGACAAATATAAACTTATCTTCAAATTAAGTGGGAACACGTGTTATGAAGGAAATGGATCTGTGTCTTCCAGCAGGAACGATGCACCAAAATGGAGCAGGGAGTATGACATCATACAGTTCGGACAATGTACAAGGAGACCTCACGGGCTCCAGTTTGGGGTCTGATAAAATTCTTGTGTGATTCAATTCAAAGAGGAAGAAACTGCAACATTCCTGAGAAAGAACGTTCTCTATTTCCTTGTTTCCCATCACAATAATATGTGAGAGCTAAGAACAAACATATTCTTCTGTACCACTCATGGAGGATTCATGATGAGGATACATTGGAATCTCCCACTCTCTGCATCAAAGCGAATTCAACGAAATCCTATCGGAAAGATATTGTAAAACTTGAAAGTGCTCAGAAAAGATTTACAAGGATGTTACCAGGGTTGTAGAATTTGAGCTATAGGGAGAGGCTAAAACGGCTGGGTTTGTTTTTCCTGGTGCGTCGGAGGCTTATATAGATGTACAAAATTATGTGGGGCATTGATGGGGAAATAGGCAAAGTCGTTTCGCTGGGGTCCGGGAGCCTATAACTAGAGGGCATAGTTTTAGGATGAGAGGTGAAAGATATAAAAGAGACCTAAGGGCCAACGTTTTCACACAGAGGGTGGTACGTGTATGGAATAAGCTGCCAGAGGAAGTGGTGGAGGCTGGTACAATTGCAACATTTAAGAGGAATTTGGATGGGTATATATATAGGAAGGGTTTGGAGGGATACAGGCCGGGTGCTAACAGGTGGGATTAGATTGGGTTGGGATATGTGGTCAGCATGTACGGCTTGAACCGAAGGTTCTGTTCCCATGCTGTACATTTCTATGACTCGATGACTCAAAATCCCATTGGATTCCATTGCCAACAGCTTGTTTGAGCAGGATGACATCAACAACTGAATATTATTTAAAACAATTTCATTTTCTTTTCCCTTTTGTCGTGAGCTCAACTATTATTTGGAAAGCATTCTTTCAAGTTTGCATTCTGCAGACAGTGTGTTTTTCAGTTTGTCATCAAACTTGTGCAGACGTGTTATTGTGTGTGTGCGTGTACGCACCAATATTTTGAGAAAGGGAAATATTGACATCCATATTTTCTATATCGAAGAATCCACCACAGTTTGAGTAACTTTGTTTCGGTCACAAACTTGTTATTTTAGGAACCTGCCCAGTCTGTGACGTCTATGACCTCCAAGCTCACCAACCAGATTACGTTTGAAATTTGCTGTGATCAGTGAAGGAGTGGAACTTGAACAAGATACCGTGGCCCGAAAAGCCAGAGAAATATAAACCAGTGAGCCAATGCCAGTGATGGGTTTGTTATTGGAGGGATTTCTGAGGGATACGATTTATATATATTTGGGAAAGCAAGAACTGATTAGCGAGTGTCAGCATTGCTTAAAGTCTGGGAAACAGTGTCTCATTCACTTAAGTTTTTTGAAGAATTGACAACAAAGATTGATGACAACATTGTGGTTGATATTGTCTATATAGACTTCAGCTAAGCCCTAAACAAGGTTCTCCATTGCCGACAAATTATTATGGTTAGGTCATATGGGTTCCAGTGAAGCTAACCAATTGAACACAAAATAACTTGAAGTTAGAGGACAGAGGTGGTGGTGAGAGGTTGCTTTTCAGAATAGGGGCTTGTGACCAGTGGTGTGCCACAGGATTGGTGCTGGGTCCACTCTTTTTCATCATTCACATCAATGATTTGTATGTGAACGTAGGAGCTTTAAGTTAATTATCTTGCAGATGACATCACAATAAGAAGTGTGGTGGACAGTGATGTAGGTTCCCTCAGATTACACCGAAATGTTGATCAGATGGACAATGGGCCAAGGAGTGATAGATGGAGTTCAATTTAGATAAATGTGAGAATCTGCAGGTTGGTGAGCTAAATTAGGGTCGGACTTATCCAATTAATCATCGTTCCCTTGAGGTTGTTGCCGAAAAAAGAGATCCCGAGGTGCAGTTGCATGTATCCTTGAAAGTGGATTCATAGCTGGACAAGATAATAAAGAACACGTCTGGCATACTTGTCTTCATCGGTAACAACATTCAGTGTAAGAGATGGGATGTCAAGTTGCACCTTTACAGGATATTGGTGAGGGCACTTTAGAATATCACATATAATTTGGTTCTCTGCGCTAAAGGAAGGATATTGCGGCTCCGTGGCGCAGTGGTTAGTACTGCTGCCTCACAGCGCCAGGGACCCAGCTTTGATTCCTGCCTTTGGTAACTGACTGTGTTGAGCTTGGATGTTCTCCCATACCTGCATGGGTTTCCTCCGGGTGCTCCGGTTTCTTCCCACAATCCAAAGACGTGAAGCTCAGGTGAATTAGTCATGCTAAATTGCCCAAAGTCAGGGAAGAATATGGGGAATGGGTCTGATTGTGTTATTCTTCGGAAGGTCGGTATGCACGTGTTTTATGCCAAAGGGCCTCTTTCCATACTGTAGATAATCCAATCTAATTTAAACTTGCGAGGTTGCAGAAAAGATTTAAAAGGATGTTGCAGGTTTGAGCTATCGGGAGAGGCTGAATAGACATGACCTTCTTTCCTCAGAGTGTCCAAGGCTGATTGGTAATAGGTTTGCTAAACCATGAGGGCATGAATAGGGTGAATAACCAAGGTGTTTTTCCCAGGATAGGGAAGCCTTAAACTAGAGGATACTGGTAAGGATTGAGGTGAGAGGGGAGACGTTTTCGAGAGACTGAGGAGAAAAATGTTCACACAGAGGTTGGTACCTGTTCAGAACGACCTGCCAGAGGAAGTGATGGAAGCTGATACAATTCTACAGTTAAAAGACATCCGAATGTTCATATTAGTCGGAAGGATTTAAAGAGATAAGGGCTCAATGTTGGTAAATGGGACGAGATCAGATTGGGATGTCTCGTCAGCGTAGAGAGGTTGGATTAAAGAATCTGTTTCCGTGCTGTATGATTATTTGACTTGATAACAGGGATAAGGAAAAAATCATAAAAGGACATTTGGAGTGGGATTTCTCTTCTGCACAAGTTTATTATGCTTCTCTGTTTTCAGTGATTAAAACCTGAGTTAGGTTACTATTTGAAAGAGAAGTGAGTCACGGATAATGGGATACAGACAGGAAAGTGGGCCTGAGACCACAGCCTGATCAACCACAATCTTAGTGCATGGTGGGGAAGGCTTAAAGTCTCCAATGACCTACTCCTGCTCCACAGTCCCATTTTCCTGTGTTCAATTCAGCCCCTCAAACCTGCGAGGCAGGAGCAGTTGGAGGCTACTTTCTGCTATAACTGGTGCACAGGAACAAAGGAGACCATTCAGTCCCTCAAGTCTGTCCCACACGGTTTGAGGTGATTTGGAAAATGTAATTGAAAAGCCCAGGCTGGCTATGAAAGAGACCCCTCATCTCTATTTACAGAGTCCCCTCTCTGCATCTTGTGCTTCCATTGTTAGTCATGTTGTCAACCCAGATTCACTAAGAATACAGACCCCAAACTTCACCCGGAGATGGATCAGAAAGTACTCTGGTCTCCCTGACTGCAACATTCAATAACAGACCTTCCACGAAAATAACACCCACTAACTTTCAAGTAACAGAATGTGAGAACATCAGAAACAGGAGCAGGCCGTTCCCTTCCCCAACCCCCTGCTCCAAGCCCGCCATTCCCTTCATGAATATCATGTCTGATCTGGTTTGGTCCCAAATCCTCTTGAATGCTCGATTCCTCATAGCCCTCAACTCTCTGACAGTTCAAAATTTCTCTATGTCCTTTTTAAATATTTTCAGTGATCTAGTTCCCAAACTCTGTGTAATACAGAATCCCTGACATTCACTACCCTCTGTTTGAGGCAAACACTCCTTTCTTCGAAACCATGACCTCCTCATATAAAGAAAAGAGGTGAATATAAGGGGTCAGAAGACAGGCACTGGCCCTGGTATCAAGGCAATATTTAACCAAGATAGCATCAAGGAACCTGAACAAAATTGGACTGAATGGGAATCAATATAAATTGACATTTGGTTCGAGTAATTTGAAACACCTAACAAGATGTTTGTGGTCTGTGGTCGATAATCCTCACAGTCCCATGATATCTCTTCAGGCGATCCTGAGCGTAGCTTTCCTCACCACAATCATCTTCAGCTGCTTCAGCAAAGCCTTTCCCTATCATAAGGTCAGAAGTGGGGAATGGTCCCTGAAGATCACACAAGGTCCAGTACAATGTGTCAGCCCTCAGTTTCTGAACCAGTGTGTCTGTCCATATGCTGCAAAACCTGGACAGCAATCAGGCCTGTGCTGTTAGAATCTCGGTAACATTCATGTAACAGTACTGCAAGACACTGCAAATTCGTGAAAGGAGGAGATCAGTCAGCATCTCAAGCTCACTTTATAAGAATATGAAAAAGCCATTCAGCCCATCAATACTACTGCACAGGAAGAGGGATAGCCCATTCAGTCCCTGCAGCTTATCACACAGGAAGAGAAGGAATGCAGTGTTATAGACCAGAGCAGAGCACTTCAAAACATTTTAGGGCAGTGTCCTACATCCAAACATTTTCTTATTCTAAAGGCAAATGTGACGTAACTGGTCTAGGTGCAATGTGACCAGTCAAACTTCTCAATGTTATCCAAAACATTTTATTTAAACACCGTCATTAAAATATAATCAAAGAAAGAGGAATTTAAAATAACTTAACACGATTTGAATAATTAACCGATTAATAAATACAGAACCTATTATTAACTAACTGCACCAATCGAGTAAAATCCTAGAAACAGAACCGCTTGGCAAAAAGGCACATTCAGACGCAGATTCTCACATACAGTGGTCCAGTTCAGGAGGTAAAAAAAAAATCCAGAGGAAATTCAGAGAGAGTAGCATTCAGGAGACATTTACTGAAGCTTCCAACTCTTTTTGACTCCCCAAGAGCTTCTGTCACTACTGCGAAACTAAACCACAGATATCCTATTCTGAGAGCTGGCCACTCCCATTCAGGCTGCATTAATATGTACCCAAGGCCTCTCCAGCTGTTTATCCAAGTGGTCTTAACTAGCCAGCTCACCAACTCTTAACAGAAACTCGGACAAAGTGACCTCTTAAAGCTTCAGGTTCATCACATGAGGCAGCACTTCGAGCTGTTATACAGGAACCACTTTCACCCAATCAGGCCCTTGGCACTTACCAATCATACGAGGAAGAAACCATTCATCTGCTCACGTCATTTACAAAAGAGACAGGAGGAGGCCATTCAACCCCTTGAGTCACTAATGCAGAAACAGGAAGAGGATTTTCAGCCCATTGAGTCACTTATACTGGAACAGGAGGAGGCCATTCTCTCCCCCCCCCCCAATTCACTTGTACAGGAACAGAATGATGTAATTCATGTTCAAATGACAAACAAATGGACAAACGTTGTTGATCCTTGCTCCATTGCACATGGTACAAAGATGGGTCTTTAACGTGGTTTTCTCGCAGTGAAGTTAAGCATTTTCTTTGAAGAGTCATGGATGCACCTTCTAACTCCGAGAAGACAGACTCATTTTCTCTATGCAGGTCAGAACCTGCTTGGAAATGCTCACTGTTTTAGAAGAAAGGAGTTGTGGCTGCTCTTGGGCTTTGTTAACAACGTGACATTCACACACCGACTACACATTAACGCGGAGAGGGCTCATTCAGAACCCGTGCCTCTCTCTCTCTGTCACTGCAGGGTGATACAGCGGCACATAAGCGAGTAGGAAAACCCCATTAGTTTGATGAATGGACTCTCGACTTCAAATATTGTTAATCTTGTCCACGTTGTTCTTGTTTGGGACACATAATCTGTATGCCTTACTCTATCCACGTTTTATTTCATCCTATGATCTGCATATCATTGCTTACTGGGATCTGCCTGTACGGGTGCAAACAAAGCTTATCACTGTACTTTGGTGCACATTGCAATCAATCAATCAACTCTGAGTAAAGTATAGCATTTCTCAGGCTATCAATGTTTCTTTTGGTAATAAGTGATCGTCGCCAACACTCAAGTTTCAGTGCAACTCTCTCACAGCTCTACAGACTAAACACTCTGTTTCTTCAGTCTCTCCCCATGGTACCACCATCAGTGTCTGTGGTAATGAGATAATTCCTTACAAATGAGTTCAAATCTGTAAACAGTTCTGAAATATTATTTCAGTAAGTCTCTACAATTGCAGGAAGTTGGTTTTACTTACGTATTTGAATCATCGTGCAATGAAGGGCAACATAACATTTAATACACCCATTTCTTCAACCTAAGTGTGTATTATTCTGATGAATCCTGATCAAGGAAATACAGGTCCTTTGAACAACGCTGCCCAGTATCACATCACTTAGTCAATGCAAAATGAGATGTATTCCATTTGTTTCCCATATCCGATCATTTGTCTGCCTTGCAATTTGCTGTAATTAAAACACTGTTACATGTGTTACCACATGAGTAACAGCCTTCACTGCAGCAAAGAGTGCTGCTCTCCATATTGTCTTCAATAACAAATGATCAATCAACTAAATAATTGACTTTCACTCATCTGTCAATAACCATGTCTAAAGTATTCTGCAAAATTTAACACACCACTCCCACTGCTTCTCATTTGTTAATGCTTCAACTAACATAAACTTGACACATTGCTCAAAGATGAATTCCCTTTCGTCAGTTAAATCTGATTCTGCCAAGAAGAGTCATGCCTCCCCAAGTGTCTAGTTATAACATTCCTTACAAAAGATTCAATGGTATTCCTAAGCATTGACAAGTTGTCCAAACGTCCGTGATTTAATTTTGTAATTCTTACGTCTCCCATTTTAAATATTTTGGATCACAGAAGCTACTTTCTCGTGAGCAGGAATTAGAATTTACAGAGCATAATGAATTTTGAAGAATATTCAATCATCCTTTGTAGTTACAAAAAGATGTTGATAGGAAAGATTCAGAGGGATATTGTTCAGGCGCAGGCAGATGGGACTCGGTTAATTTGGGATTATGGTTAGAATGGACTCGTTGGACCAAAGAGTCTGTTTCCTTGCTGTCTGACTCTATAATTCTTTCACGAGCTGTGTTGCCATCTTCCTGAACACTGTGATGCAGCTCATCTGATGTAGCAACTTACCAGCCTTCAATTCAATTAATTTTATACGTAACTTCTCTTTATTAATTCTAATCTCACACTTTTTCATTTTCACCAGTTCCCCTGTCCCCTAACATTTCCGGAGCACTTTATGTATATTTTTTTTCTGCGGAGACAGGCTGATTGTATTGCCCTCCACGGGAGGACAGAGGTGGCCTCTGACAATAAGTGAACACATCGGAGCACTGCACTTGGGAGGTGATGGTCATGGCACCTACTCCTGCTCAGAAAGTTCCAGAATCAAAAAAGTTCAACGAAACTGTCGTTTCATGGTCACTGAAAGCACAGTCCTCTTCCTGTGGGAGGTTACGAGTTATGTTGAAAGAGTTGAAATTAAGCTGTGACCGCATCATTTTAGAATCAAACTGGCTTCACTCTTTCTATCTGACATAGGTCCAGGGAGAGACAAGAATATGTTTTCAATCAAACTATTTCTAACTGGAAGAGAAGCCAGAAGAGAATTGCAAGCAGAAAGATGTGGATGATGGCTTATTCAGAAACAGAATCGAGGCAGGATTGAAGACATGGGATATTATGGAGATGGTAGCTGACAAGTTTGTTGATAGAGGGAATATTACGATACGAATCAGCGCAAGACAAAATTGGCCACTGGGATTATGAACAGATTATGAACAATGAAGGGTAGTAAATTCATGGAATAGGAGTGGAATTTGTGATTGGAAGTGAATACAATGCTTCTTTGCCAAATATAGGTGACCGAAGCAATGACGGCATTCATAGTGGATCTCAGAGAATACAGCAGAATATATACAGATTTGAAAGTTGGATTGAGAAATGGCAGATGGGGTTTAATCTCAGCAAATGCTAGGTGATGCATTTTGCAAGATACATTGGAAGAACCATACATTAAATGCTAAAGTCCTAGGAAAAAATGATGTAGTGAGAGATCAGGGTGTTCAGGTTCATTGTTCCCTGAGGGTAGCAACGCAGGTCAGTAGCGTGGTCAAGAAGGCATACGTCATGCTTTCCTTCGTCAGAAGGGATATTGAGTACAAGAGTTGGCAGGTCATGTTACAGTTGTATAAGACATTGGTTTGGCCACATTTAGAACACTGTGTACATTTCTGGTTGCCACTTTCCCAAAAGGATGTAAATGTTTTGGAGAGGTTGCTGAGGAGATTCAGGAGAGTGTTGCCAGGTAGGAAGGGCGCTATCTATCGAAAGGGTTGAGTAGGATTACTTTGAATAGAAAGACGCAGGTTGAGGGTGGACCTGATGGATGTCTACAGAATCATGTGGGGTATACTAAGGGTGAATAGCAATAGGCTTTTTTTTCCCACAGTGGAGCATTAAGTTGGTAAGAGTCACGAGTTCAAAGTGAGAGTGAAAAATCTTAAGGGAGATATGCGAGGAACATTCTTCACGCAGAGTGTGATGTGTGCCTGGATCGCGTTGCCAGCAGAGGAGGTAGAGGAGCACGCAACAGCATCACTTAAGATGTATCTGGACAGATACGTGAATGGACAGGGAGCAAAGGGATACAAACCCTTAGAAAATACACGACAGGTTCAGATAGAGGATTTGGCTCAAGGCAGGATTGGAGAGCCGAAAGGCCTGTTTATGTGCTGTAATTTTCTTTGTTCTTTGTTATTTGTTCACATAAGTAATAAGTCGAGAGACGTAGACGTACCAGGAACACCAACAATTGCGAGTAAGGTGTAGGAACCTGCCTGAAAAATCATCAAAACACATTGTATTCTCAATGTGAACAATATCCACTCCTTAGTAACCCTGTAAAGACCATCGGATAAACTCCTATCCATTGTTGCAAGATTCCAGACTAATGTTCTCAGATTCTGATACATTGTTGTAAATTCCAGTTTAAAGTTCTCAGATTCTGAGCTCTCTTTCCCCCCTCTCTGGAGCTGCTGATCCCAGTCCTGTTGAAGGTGATACTGTTGCTAATACTATGGAATAAACATTGAAAGAAGCACCCTATTAATAAAAGAGAGAAACTCTCCAGTGACACAGTAAGGATCCATGGAGACTGACATCAATGACAATCACTGAACAAACAACTCCAGTTGCCCACATTCACTGCAATACTTTTAATGACACAATAATAGCTGCTCTGGGTGGGATGTTGACATTGCCTGCCATTAGTCTTATTGTCCATATTCAATGTATTGAATGTTCAGAGATAGAATGTAAGTGTCACTGCTTAAAAACAAAAGAATATGAGACAGCGACTGTGGAGACTTCCAGCCACCAACATTCTTTTCTTTTTAAATAATCAGAGTAAAGTAAAACACAGGGAAAGAAACTGAATTCATCTGGAAGACTTAATGATGAGTTACAATGTCACAATGTAACTACATAGTAGTTACAAGACTAAGTTCAACAGGCAGGAGCAGGCAGGGATGATGGGTCAGTTTTTGAATTGTAGTTCGGAGGTAGAACCAGCCAGTGTGTGTTTCAAAGACTATGAGGTTGGAGGTTGTGAATGGGCGATCCTTGAGGTAATAAGGTAGTAAATGGTCTGGGAGACGATAGTCTGGTGTTGGGAAGTGAGGTCGTTGAGTCGACTGTAGGAGGAGGTGTCCACAAGTTGGTGCTTGTGTTCAGCGACGTAAAGTTTGGTGTTCCAGAAACCACTGCAACCCTCCCGCTTTTCCACTGGTTTTATGTTGTGGTTGGGTTTCCAGCAGGGGGTATATCGAGCTACGCATTGCAAAGGTGAGTATTTGCAGTGTGTGAGAGTCAATGGGCAGAAGTGAGTGTAGTGACCACCACGAACGAGAAGGTGCTGGGGAAGCTGAAAGGTCTGAAGGTGAATAAATCTACCAGATCTGATGGACTGCGCCCTATTGTTCTCACGTGATAGTACAGGAGATTATGCAGGCATTGCTTGTGATCTTTCAGCAATCATTGGAGTCATGGAGAGTCCCAGAGGACTGGCAAATATAGTTGTCCTTTTTCAGGAGAGAGGGATGCAGAATACAGGAAATTATATGTGACCAGGCAAGCTGAAACCATTGGTAACTCAGTTTAGTGGATCCTTGTGTTTATGAGTCGAAATCTTGAGTATAAAAGTATGAAAGTTGTGGAATATATTGAAAGTTGTGTGATTAAGTTGCAGCATAGGAAGGGGTAAATTTACAAGTGCTATTGAAAAAGCACACTTACAAGTGTGGTTCAAACAAAGAAAATCAGTTTGAAGCAGATTTTGTCCGAAACCCTGTCGTTAGGGCATGGAGAACAGCTGGTGGCTAAATAAACTAAAAATATGTCAGGAAAGAACAAATTGAAGCTGTTGCTCCGGAGGTCTCCACGATTAACATGTAGTTTACATCGAATAAAAAACGAAGCTGGATATTTGAAAAGATTGTGGATTCATTCCGTTTTTCTCAGCAACACAATACATATCTTATATACGAAGAAGGATGATGAGTGCAGAGCAGGAGATGCCGTCTTTATAGATTTCAGTAAAGTCTTTGATACGGTTCCACACAATAGGCTGCTCTCAAAGGAGAGATCACACAGAATCCATGGCGCGCTGGCAATTTGCATACGCAATTGGATTGATGGTAGTGAGTGGAGGGTAATATTGGAAGAATTCTCTCGGACTGGAGGTCTATGAGCAGTGAAATGCCGTTGGTGGGTCGTTGGTTGGCCCATTACTATTTGTTATCTATATCAATAATTTGCATGAGAATATACAAGGCATGTAAAAGAAGTTTACAGATGACAATAAATTAGGTGGTATTGTGGATACTGAGAAAGGTTATCAGAAGTTGCAGCAGGACCATGACCAGCTGGGGAAGTGGGTCGAGAAATGGCAAATGGAGTTTAATACAGGTAAATGTGAGGTCTTGCATTTTGGAAAGTCAAGTCAAGGTAGGACCGTAAAGGAGTAGTTGAACAGAAGAACCTTGGAGTTTAGATGCATGGTTCTCTGAAAGTGGAGTTACAGGTAAATACAGCGGTGTGGAAGGCTTTTGGCACACTGGCCATCATCATCAATCAGAGCCTTGAGTATCAAAGATGGGAAGTTTTCGTTGCAGTTGTAGAGGATCTTGGCGAGGATGCACTTGGAGTTTTGTGTTCAGGTTTGTTTGCCTTGCTATAGGAAGGATGTTATTGAACAGGAAATAGTGCAGAAGGAATTAACAAGAATGTTTCCAGGACTTAATGATTTGAGATCTAGGGGCAAGTTGGACAAGCTCGGACTTATTTAGAGCATAGGAGGCTGAGGGTGAGCGGGGGACGTTATTTTGGTGAATGTGACCATGAGAGACACGGATAGTATGAATTTACTCAGTGTTTGCCCAAGGATTGGGGAATTGAGGACTAGAGGGCACCAGTTCAAGATTAAACAGCAATGAATAAAAGGGAACCTGAGGGGCAACTTTTTTATAAAGAGGATGGTACAGATATGGTTTGAGCTGCCAGCAGAAGAGATTGAGACGTGTACAATAACAATACTTAAATTGCATTTGGATAAATACATGGCTCGGAAAGTAGTAGAAGGATATGGGCAACGTACAGGAAAATTGAATTAGCAAGGACTTAAGTTTTGGCTGGCATGGATCAGTTCGGGCCAAACGTCTGTCTCAGTTCTGAAGGAATTTGCGATTCTATCTTCCACCTGAAGCAGCATTTCACTTGCATTCGTTCAGTCCAGTCTCCTGTCACTGCTGCTCACAATGCAGTCCCCTTCACTTTTGTGGAGATAAAAATGAGCGTGGGAGTGTGGTGCAGGAAAAGCCCACAGCAAATGAGCCAGCATCAAGGAGCAAGAGTACATTTGTCGTTGATTAAGGTTGTGGATGTTGGCAGGTAGGGGGCAGAGAGATAAATGAGAGAGGCGGGGACAGAGGCGAAGACAGTTGGAAGGCCAAAGGTGGATGCAGCTGGCATGTCCTGCTGATTGGTCGGAGCAGAGTGTGGAGTGCATAGGTGGGAAGGAAGATGGACAGGTCCGACAGTTCAAGAAGGATGTGCCGAGTTGGAAGACTGGTTCATAGATAAAGTTGAGGAGAGGAAAATGATGCAACTGGCGAAATCCACATTGATGCCGTGCACTTGTCGAGTCCCAAGGCAGAATATGAGACGTTCTTACCCCTTGTGTTGAGTGACAAGAGTTTTGCGAAAGAGGAGGCCCAGGAGGTGGATGTCTCTGCTGCAGGAGGAGGAGGATTTGAAGTAGACGGACATGGGGTGGTGTTGTTGTTCAGAGCGTGTGTCCCAGAGATGTTCCCTGAAACATTCTGGAAGTGAGCATCCTTTCTCCCCAATGTAAAGGACACCACATTGGGAGCAACAGGCACAAAATCTGAGATGCTTGGACGTGCAGGAATAGCTCTGCTGCACGTGGAAATATCGTTTGGGGCCTTGGCTGGATGTGGGTGCGCAGGTTTTACGTCACTTGCAGTGGCAGGGGAAGGTGTTGGGAGAGCAGGGTGCGTTTGTTGAGGGCATAGAACTAAATATGAAGTCGTGAAGGGAATGGTCTCTCAGAAATGCAGATTGGGTGGGAGGGGAATTTATTCCTGGAGGCGGGATCAGTTTGTAGGTGGTTGATATGTTGGACAAAGCATTGGTAGGATGGAAGGTGAGGACCAGGAGGTTCGGTCCTTGTTGCGATTGGAGGGGTGGGGTTCAAGGGCAGAGGTGCAGGAAATGGACGAGATGGGCTGGAGGGGATTGTTGACTTCCTGGGAGGGGAAATTGCAGCCTTTGAATTAGAAGACTATCTGGGTTGTTCTGGAGTCGAATTGCTCCTCTTGGGAGTAGATACGTTGGAGACAGAGCAATTGGGAATAAGGGATAGCGTATTTACACTGGGGGTGGGTGGGTGGGGCTACAGTCCAGGTTGCTGCATAGAACATTCGACATTGAACATCGAACATTACAACGCAGTACAGGCCCTTCGGCCCTCCATGCTGCGCCGCCCTGTCATAGTAATCTGAAGCCCATCCCCCTACACAATTCCATATACGTCCATATGCCTGTCCAATGACGACATAAATGCACTTAAACTTGGCGAATCGACTACCGTTGCAGGCATATCATTCCATACCCTTACTACTCTCTGAGAAAAGAAACTACTTCTGACATCTGTCTTATCCCTATCTCCCCTCACTTTAAAGTTGTGTCCCCTCGTGTTTGGCGTTCCCATACTTGGAAAAAGGCTCTCCTTGTCCACCCTATCTCACCCTCTGATTATCTTGTATGTCTCTGTTAAGTTACCTCTCAACCTTCCTCTCTCTACCGAGAACAGTCTCAAGGCCCTCAGCCTTCCATCATAAGCCATTCTGTCCGTACCAGGCAACCAGTAAATATCCTCTGCACCCTTTGCAAAGCTTCCACATCCTTCTTAGAATGCGGTGACCAGAACCGATCACAATACTCCAAGTGTGGCTGGACCAGAGCTTTGTGCAGCTGCAGCATAACCTACTGGTTCCGGAACTCAATCCCTTTATTAATAAAAGCCAAAACACTGTATGCCTTCTTAACAACCATGTCATTCTGGTTGGCAACTTTCAGGGATCTGTGTACATGGACACCGAAATCTCTCTACTCATCTGCACTGAAAAGAATCTTACCATTAGACCATTACTTTGCATTCCGATTACTCCATCCAAAGTGCATCACCTCACACTTGTCCACATTAAACTCCATTTTTTCCTTTTTAATTGTTTTTTTCATGTGCAGTAGTCTGTGGGTTTGTAGTAAATGTCCATATTGATCCGTCACCGGAAATGGAATTGGAGTCATCCAGGAAGGGAAGGGAGGTACCAAGATGGTCTAGGTGAACTTGAGGTTGGGGTGGAAGGTGTTCATGAAGTTGCTGACCTGTTCAACTCCTTGTGGGAGCAGAAGGCGGCGCCGATATATTAATGAATATACCGGAGGAACAAGTGAGGATTGGTGCCAGTGTAGCTGGAGAAGATAAACTGTTCCAAGCCCCAAACGAAGAGGTATGTAAAGCTGGGGCTCATGCGGGTGCCGATGGATAGCCCTTAGTTTGTTGGAAGTGGGAAAATTTTGAAGAAGATGTCTTTGAGGGTGAAAACCAGTTCAGCAAGTCGAATATATTTGCTGCTGGAGGCATACCGGTTGGATCAGCCCGAGAGGACGAAATGGAGGGCTTGGAGGTCTTCATCATGGCGGTTGACCATGTACAGGGATTGGATGTCCATGGTGAAGGTGAGGCGTTGGGGGCAGTGAAACGAAAGTCATGGAGGACGTGGAGGGCGAGGTTCGCATCCCGAATGCCTGTGGGGAGCTCCTAGACAAATGGGGACAGGACGGTGTCACGGTTGGAGGAGATATGATCGGAGGGGCAGGAGCAGGCGGAGACTATGGGTCAAACGGAATAGTCAGGTTTCTGAATTTTAGGTCGAAGGTAGAAACAGGTGGTGCAGTGATCTGGGACGATAAGAGTGCAGGGTATGGATTGGAGATCCACTGAAGTGTTGAGGTAGTAATACTCTGGGAGATGATAGTTTAGTTATGGGGGTGAGACTCCTCTGCTTTGGGGAGAATGGATAGCCACTTGTGGAATCATTCAGGGAATATCCCTTGGGCACACGGACCCAACAACCCCACTGCCCCGTGGCTGAAAACTACAACTTGCCCCCGCATTCGGCCAAGGACATGCAAGTCCTGGGTCTCCTCCACCTGAAAATTCAAGCCACCTGACGTCTGAAGGAGGAACATTCATCTTTCCACTTTGGACCGTCCAACCACATGGCATCTATGTCATTTTCAACAGTTTCCTCATCTCACTTCTTCCAAACTTATCCCAGAACCAATCCTCCAACTCAGCACTGGCCTCTTGGGCCGTCCTACCTATCCATTTTCCTTCCGATCTATGGACTCCACCCTCTGCTCTGAAATATCACAGTCACCCCTCCTTCTGCATTTACCTATCACCTTCCTAGATCCTTTCCCCCTAGACGCACCCTGCTCTCCTTTATCTCTCAGCCCCCTTGGGTCCACATTCATGACAAAGGGACTATGCTCGAAAGTTCGATTCTCCTACTCCTCAGATGCTGCCTGACCTGCTGTGCATTTCCAGCACAAAACACTTTTACTCTGATCTCCAGCATCCACAGCCCTCACTTTCTCCAAAACCAAACAGAGACTGCGTTGAGGAATACTCCCACTCTCTCTGTAGGAATAAACCTGACCTTCTCAATGCTACCTATTACAATAACCTACCTTGTTCTCATGCTAAAATTTCAGTGCTGGGCTGCTGCAATGCACCAATCAAGCACAACCCTAGCTCTCGTAATAGCTCGCTTTACGCTTTAGTACGTTACAGCCTGTAGGGGTTAATATTAAATTCCATAACTTCATAGCTATACCCCATTATGGATGTTCTCCGTTTTTCGCACAATCTCCCTCCCAGTTCCTCTATAACCTTGTTTTGTCTGTGTCTTGTTTACCTTGTACTCAACTAAGCGAACCCATTACCCCCATTCACGAATTAATTTACACCCATTTTACATCGGTTTCTCTTTCATCACAGCTAAAAGCCCGTTTGTCTTTTGCACTCAGCCTCCACATTCTCCATTTCCGAATATCCCCCCTTCACCTCTAAAAATGTATTAAAAGTTCATTTTCTAATCCGTTTCATTTCTGAAGATGAATCACGCTGGAGTTGAAACTTGAACTCTGTTTCTCTGTCTCTGCAGATACTGCTTGAACTGCTGAGTTTCTCCAGAAATGAACAGGAACAAGAAACTATTTTCAATATAAAAAGAAATATGGATACTCGAAATCTGAAACACAAATACAAATTCTTGGAGAAGTTGAGAGTTTTGAAGAAGGCTCACAGGACCTGAAAGATTCACTCTGCTTTCCCTCCACAGATGTTGCCAGACCTGCTTTGTTTCTCCAGCAATTTATGTTAAAGGTCCTCAAACACCCTGTCAACATAGAGCGCCATAGACTGGGAAATGAACAATAACGCAAGGTGCACAAATTCATTGGTTCTGAAACTACATAAGGCTGGAATCACCGACACTACACAACTGTCAGTCATGGTCAGGGAGAGACATAGAGTGAAACACATTCACATTAAACATAGAAGATGGCTCTACTGGAGAGGAAACGATTCAGATTAACATGTGGAAGGGTTTTGAGGGATGTGAAAATTAGGGGTTTGACACCATGGATAGCCCTTCAGAAGAATGCAAATATCAAAATTGAAGTGTTACCACATCAGAGACTAGAGCAGTGGTCATAGGTGAATTTGGGGGACAGGCAGTAGAACTATATTGCAGATAATGCCGCTTAAAACAGTATATTCATGTGGTTCTCTAGACCACAGCAGCAGCAGGAGCAGGATTGTTTTCAAACACAACATGTAATCTTTTGCTCGGGATCATCCCTCAGTCCACCATTATCATCGAACTGATCTATAATTCAGTGCTAAGTTTGGGTGAGCATTCCAGGATCGGAACAAGGTGTACTTAAACCTGATGAAAACCCATTTAAGCTACTTCACTTAACTGCTTATTTTCCAAAAAGCAGAAATGACATCTGGTAGAGAGGTTTAAGTGATTCAACAACCAACAGTCCTGCCACATCCAGTCATAAGTGGTGATAGAAGGTTAAACAGCTCACTTGGGGGTGGGGGTGGGGGTGTTACAGAAAGACCCCCAACTTAAATATTGGAACAACTCTGCACATCAGTGTAAAAGAGAAGAATGTAAGGTCCGCACCATCCTCAGCCGGAAACCTTGTCTGGATGATTCAACTCACATTTGTG
This sequence comes from Chiloscyllium punctatum, assembly GCF_047496795.1. Taxonomy (NCBI): domain Eukaryota; kingdom Metazoa; phylum Chordata; class Chondrichthyes; order Orectolobiformes; family Hemiscylliidae; genus Chiloscyllium; species Chiloscyllium punctatum. The sequence goes on along the minus strand of NC_092751.1, from coordinate 35,971,128 downwards.
ATGATTCTAAAAAAATCATCACAAATGATTCACTGCAAGTGCCATGAAGAAACAGCTGAACACAGCAGATACGACAAATGCAATGGGCCCTGAAACTATTCCTACAATAGGACTGAAGAGTTGTGCTGCACTGAAGAGTTGTGTCCCTGGGGAAGCTGTTGCATTCCAGCTCCAACGTTGACATTTCCCTGGCAATGTGGATAATTGCTCAGTCATGTCCCATCCCCTAAGAGGAGAATTATTACAATCAGATCAATTACAACTCCCTCAATCCCACCAAGACAGTCAAATTAATGGGAATTCTTTTTGACAGAGCTGTCCACCAGCACGGAAATAACCTGCTCAGTGTGGTTTCTCATATGTCCTCATGTGGAGTTGGTGCTGTTGTGGACATGTCACTAGATTATTGATCAAACCAGAATAATGCTCTGGCAGCTGTTGGAAGTGAAAAACAATTCAAAAAATATCGAGATGTAAACTCTGGTGGAAGTAGTTGTCCTTCCACAATGTACTTTCCGGAATTCAATCCCCTGTACTGTCCTAGTCTGGCCGAAAAGTAACTCCAGAAACGCAGACATGTGATGCACTCTTCAATGGTCGCTGAATCGGCCAAGCAAGACACTTAATTGTCTCAAACTGTTCTGCGGTCCCAAAGGATAAAACCAGGCAGAATACCCAGCACCAGCCTCGGTATTGGAAAAGGGAATGGGAAACACAGTCCGTTCACCTTGCAGAGACCTCCTCCCTCACATTTGAGAGCTTGAGACAACTTTCACAGAGCTTTCCCACAGACTGCTCGGAAACATAGGGAAAGGTGTAGGCCATTCAACACATTGAGCCTTCCCCATTCTTGTTCATAGCTGAACATATCCCGAATGTCCTTCTCCCACAAAATATCCGCATCCTTAACGTGATTAACCATTGGAAAAGGTATTAAGTATTAAATTCAAAAGTCCCTTCGATGCATCATTTTGTTCCCCCGTTCAATATAATTATGTCATATTCCTGCGCTATCTGTATCCCTTTCGTGCCGAGATATCCATATTTATATTCAGTCCCTTCCCTTCATCAGCCTTATGTGTGAGAGAATTCCCCAGGTTCACCAGTCTCTGAGTGCAGGCATTTATTCTCATCTCAATGCAGAGAGGCCTGTCTGTACCTAATACTGTGGCCCATTGTTTTAGACGTCCCAGCCAATGGAATTATCATCCCTGCTTCCAATCTGTCTCACCCTGTCAGAGTTTTATACATTTCACTGACATCTCCACTCATTTTCCTTCACGCTATGGAATACAGGCCCAGTCGCCTCAAACTCTGCTCCCGCAACAAGCCTGTCATCCCAGAGATCAGTCTGGTCATCCTCCGTTGTCACCCTCAATGTCAGGTTTGTCCTTTATTAGGTACGGAGACCAGAACTGGACACAATATTGCACAATGTACGAGGTTGGAGCTTACCAAGGGCCTGTACAGCTGCAGTAAGACACCCTCACTCCTGGGCTCAAATCCCCTTGAAATGAAGGTCAACACACCATTTATGTTCTTAACCGCTTTCTGTGCCTGAAATATTGTCTCAGTGACTCGTGTCCAGGGAGATGCAAATCATTTTACAATGTTGCAGCTCCCCAGTTGGTGTTGGGTCTATGTACACTGGTCAGCATGTCCATGCTATTTCCAGTATTGACTTCTGGTTTCAGTAATCAATGCCTTGCATGGACCTCGGATGTCTACGCATAAGGAAACAAATAATGAATTAGAAGTACCTTTATATATCAGCATTTTTGAACCAAACCCTCTTCAAATGGCAGGCTGCTGTTCTCTTTTTCTAAAAAAAGACACACATTTGTCTTCATCTGCTATATTTTTGTCCCTTCATTCCACTTGTCTCAATCACCTTAGTTTTATTTTGCGTCGTCCTCATGGAACAATTCCGAACAGCCTGAAGTCTAACTCAGTGTTCACTACATAGTTAAAGCAGACCAGCTCATACACGCTCATGCAATCCATCTTCCCAGCATTTTCATTTGCTTGATTTAACACCGTTTAGATGCAACTTTAATCTGCAGTACCCACAAACTAGTCTTTCGATTTTCCTGTTTATAACATAACCAACATCTCTATTGCAGTTTGCACTTTGATATATAACTCCCATCAATGGGTGCTTCTTCTTTCGGTTTTTGAGCTCCACCTCAGCAGATTCTGTGGAATCTGATCATCGTGGGCTCCGGGGAGATTAATGGCAGATTCAGGTGAGACATTTGATGAGGTCTATGTTCACAGTGAGACCATCTTGTCACACTTTATCTGTTCTTCTCAAGTGCCATTGTAGCATTTTCACTAGATCTCCGGTTATGCTTGTGCAGTAGAGAAGGACGATGAATTTTAACAACACAGTACATTTCTTCAGTTAGCTGACACTCCTCTAACCTGGATGGGACCCTTACAGCAGTCTGGCAAAGTGCTGCTACTACTGTACAGTATCTGAGTGAGAACACAACTGGAGGAGCGAGTACACGTTTCGTCTCCTTAATGAAGAAAGAATATTGTTGTATTGGAAGCGGCTCAGAGATGGTTCAATCAACAGATGCCTGCAGTGAACGTGTTAGGATGATCACATTGGCCCAATACCCAGTGGAGATTCCACGTATGACAGAGTACCTTATTTTTACATCGAAGATTGGAAGGAGTCAGCAACAGACGCCAATTTCACAGCAAATGGAGGAATCAATTGCATTTCTCGAGAATTTTACAAAGGAAGAGCAGGATATTCAGGCCTTGCACCCTGTTACACCAGAATTGGACGAGACTACTCAGCCTCTGGAGCCTGATGTACAGTTGGAAGCGGAGGTCAACCAGCCCCTCAAGTCAATCACACTGGGTCAACAGGAGGCCATGCAGCACCAGTAGCCTGTTCCACAGCAACAGAACCTGTCCATTCAGCCTCCTCAAGTCAGTAACACAGGAACTGGAAGAGGTCCTACAGTGACTGGAGCTTGTTACAATGGGATAACAGGAGGCCATTCAAACCCGTAGAGCCTGTTGCACGGGAATTGGAGAAGGATGGAAACTTTATGAGACTTCTTATTGGAAAGCAAGAAGAAGTTCACCTCACGTGTTGGGTTTATGGGAACAGGAGACAAAATATTCCCTTTGTCCCATTTCAGGAATGTGGGACAAGACCATTCACCAACTCCAGCCTGTTATGGAGGAATATGAGAAGACAACGTCAGCTCTGCAAACTATTACATAGCAACAGGAATATTACATAGTCCCTCCAGCCTTTTACGCATCAAGTGTAGGAAAACCTTCAGGCCATCAAGACAACAGTGTAGGGACACGATAAAGACACCAGTCCAGTGATTTTGTACACAAGGAAGAGAGTTAGTCAAATCAGCCGCCCATACCTCTTAAAGAGCAATCAGACCAGGTCATTTCAAGCCACGTGCGAATCATACAGAATTGGAGGGAACGTAGATATAATAGAGAGGTCAGAATTCAAAATTATCACCTCCACAATGGAATAAAAAGTACTGAGAAAACTGTTCGAATTTGAGGAAGATTCTTAGAATCGATTATTCAGGAATTAATGTCAGGACATTTGTAAATTCAAACCAAAATCCATCAGAGTCAACATGATTTTACGAAGGATAATTCGTGTTTCAATTATTTGTTCGAGTTTGTTAAAGATGTGACAAGCCAGCTGGATAAAGATGATGCTGGAGATATAGTATTTGGCCTTCCAGAAGGCATTGAAAAAAGTGTGCACAAAAGATTAATCTGCAGAATAAGATCACATGTGATTAGAAGTGAATGATTAGTTGGAGACCGGATTGTTAAAACAAAAAATGCAGTGAGATTGAATAAATGGGTCATATTCAGTAAGGCAAAATGCAACTTTTAGAATACCATAGGGCTCAGTCTCCAGGCCCCAAATATTGGCAATCTGTACTATTACATATTTGCGGCGATAGACATGCTAGAACCAAATATTTAGATGGCACTAACATAGGTGTGAAATTGCAACCAAAATTTAAGAAATGTTGAGAGGGATATGGATAGTTTGGTCCAGCAATTGGCAGATGAAACTAAACAACAAGAAATATGAGTGTATCCATTTTTGTAAGTGCAACAGAAAGGTAACTTCTTCACCAAATAGGGGGAAACGTCAGAGTGCCTCAGTGGAGAGGGATCAGCGTGGCCTCATACATGTCACTGAAAGCTCCAATGTAGGTACATTAGGGCATGAGAATGGCAAGTGCAATTTTAGCATTTATTTCAAAAAGAATAGATTATAAAGGAAGGGAGGTGTTGCTGCAAACATACAAGGCTTTTGTGAAATCACAATGGAGTGCTCCGCAAGTTTTGGTGCCCTGACTGCAGGACGGATGTATTTGCATTCGAGGCAGTTCAGAAAAGTTTCATTGGACTGATCACAGAGATGCGAGAGATTGTCCTTAGAAGAGAGATTGAGCAGTTCAGGCCGACACTTGGTCGAGTTCAGAAAAATGACAGGATATGGTACTGAGGTTATGAAGAAATTTAAAGGTGATTGACAATGTAGATTTGGGGTGGATATTTCCTCCGGTGGGCAATCCACAACGAGACTAAAAACTGGGGTGTGGAAAATTTAATTCTCTCAAAGGGTTGCTCACTGTTCATGAAAGGGCTCTTAATTCACTGCCCTAGAGTGCAGCGGTGCTGGGACATTGAGCAAATAAAAGGATATGGAGAGTGGGCTGGAAAGTAGAACTGAGATGGCGAAGATATCAGACATGATTGTATTCAATGGCAGAGCAGGCTCGAGGGCTGGATTGCCGACTGTTACTCCTCGTTCTTATTCAGCCCATCGACTGTGCTTCACATAAATGGGGGATGTCTGGTTATCAAGCAGGGAGCAGGCACTCTGGATAATTCAGTCTTAATCAGTTTGACACAACATAACTAGTGGCGTCACATAGTTACCAGTGCTTGATCCTCAGCTATTTGCAATTTATATCAATGATATCTATTATTGGAACAAATGTTCTGTAACTTAGTCTGGCGATGACATTAAGATAAGCAAAACAGTAATTTATGAAGAGACTGTGGAGAGTCTGCAAATGTTTATTAGCAGGTAAATTCAGTGGATAATGGTTTGGCAGGACGAATTTAATGTAACATATAACCTGCAATTTGTTTTCAAGAAGAATGTTAGGCAGTATGGTACCAAAGCAGAGAGAGATTCCAGGAATTAGTGATACCTTGTGTACTGGAGGGTTCACTATGACCCGTTCAGACAGGGGTACGTGCTGCTACACCTCCCTGATGGTCTGCTCCCTGATGTTCCTAGGGGCCCCATTGTTCTCATCCACCATATATATCCTCCGTTACCGAATGATGACACTGATATCGACAAGCTGGGATATGATAGAGCTGTCACCCACTCCTGCCTGGAAAGTTCCGGATCATAGAAGCGAAATGAAACTGTGAACCGAACAGACACTGGCAGCACCATCCGCCCCCTGATGTGAAGCTGCAGGTTGTGTTGAAGGAGGTGACGCCGCTCTGTGACCAGTTTCTTGTTCAGTCAGGGTCCCCTCACACTATGCTCCTGGGTTAAGTATAACTTAGGAAGCTGTTAATGGAAAACCCAGGCTAAATACAGCAGGCACCCTTCCCCAGACACACTCATTCCTTTATGTCAGAGCGTCCCCTCTCTGCAGCCTTTGCTCCGTTTGTTGTTCATGTTACAGACCCAGATGTTGTAACTACAGTCGCCAGGCACCATTCTGAGTTGGTCACCAAATCCTCAGGTCTCTCTGGATGTCTGAGGCAGCTCACTGCCCAACCTCCAGCAAACCAACCCCAGCCTTTCCACTCACAATGACAGGCGTCGGTCAGAAGCCCCTCAAATGCCATGGACCAGACGAGACCCCTCAAAATATTTTAAGACTTCAGCTAAACCCCAAATTTTGCATATTTTAAACTAGATGTGAAGTATGTGTTCCAGGTGTTGCGACTATTCAAACCACAGAAAGTTAAGCAAAATTGAATCCATTCAAATGCTGTAGTTAAAACACAATGAAAGCGAAGAACAATATGGGATAGCTTCTCTATTGGAAGCCTTATGTAAACAGTCGACACAGTGCCTTTCACTAATTAACTGTGCTCATGCAGGAACATCCCATAAATGCAACCCTTTGCAAAAAGGTAAATTCAAACACAGCATCTTGCATACAGTTCTCCAATCCAGGAGGAAGCAACTTCGAGAGACAATAGCAGCTGGGGATCATACATTGAAGCTTCCAATCCACCTGAGACACCGAGCAGCTTCTGAATGCTGCAGCTAAAACCAAAATGAAAAAAACCTGGTCGGTCTGCGAGAGCTGGTTCACTGCCCTTCCATTGTTACCATCGTTTTAATAAAACGTAAATGCCTCCTTAGTTATTTACTTAAACCGTTTTCAGGAGAGAGATCGCATCTCAGCTTTGAAGACTTCCCTTTACAAAAGAACAAGAGAAAATAACTATTTGACGTGACAGTATCGTCAAATTTCCCCCTTTGAAAAAATAAACCATCAATACACAACAGTAGCTTCATTATAAATTCCTTATTCTTACTCTATTCTTAGACTACAATGCATATATATTACATTGACATGAAGCATGGAAGCATTCACAACTCCATTATATTTCAGTAAGTTTACTCCTGCCACAGAATATGTCTGTCTTTCTTCATCCAAGTACGATTAGCAGCAAGTACGGTTTCTCGTCCTGTCACCTGTATAACTTCCAAATTGAATGGCAACAATAATAAATGCTATCTGAACCGACCAGACGTATTATCTCTAAATTTCTCCAAAAATGTTAAGGCGTTATGATCAATATATAGATTTGTCTTAGGCACGTTTTCGGCAACTGAAATGCTGAAATGTTGTAACATCAACACCAAGCTCAAGGCCTCCTTCCAAATTGTGAAACATTTCAGTTGATGGTTTCAGTGCGCTCTTCAATCACAGGCTACAGAATGGAGCACTTCGCATCTTTCTAATAGTCTTTCTGAATGACATATCTCCTCATGGTTCAGCAGAAAATATTTATTCGATTCTGTACCACTTAATACTGTAACCTCTTTTAAGAAGATCTCGCCCAATCTTCTCAATCCCTCACAGAAGCCCAACGTTGAGTTTTGGGCCAACTGATAATCATCAGCCATTTCAGCTTCTAAGCTTGCCATTTTCACTCTCTGCTCTTCCACTCGGGTTATCAAGACTGCAGGAATTTTTGAACTCGTCCTAAGTAAGAATCTCTCGAAGAGTGCCATTCTTTTGCTTTGCTTTTAATACCCTTATCCACCTTTCAAAATGATTTTTTTTGATTCATTCAAACTCAATGTACGTTTGACCAGGGACGGTTTTTTGTAATTCCTAAAACGCTGTCTGTGGGCATCTGGCACAAGCACGTATGGTCTTCAGATGGCATTCTTCACCTCCCCATACTCCCCAGATACCTCCTCCGATAGGGATGCAAATACATCACTCCATATATCTACCAGCTTTGTATGGATCAACTAAATCCACGCAGTCACTGGTCAGTGCATTCGTTTAGCCACTTTCTCAAATAAAATTAAATAGGTTTCTACATTCTTCTCATAAAATGTCGATAATGCTTGGATGTATTTAAACAGATCCCCATCAGACCTTAGGCTCTCATAGTGTTGCTCATCCTCACTATCCTCCTCATTCAGCTTACCATCTATATTCATCTCCAACTTCTAAGTCGATGATCCTCTTTAACAGCTAAGTTTTGAAGTTGAAACTCTCTTCCTGTTTTTCTTCTTCCTTTTTCTCTCTCTTCTTCCTCTCCTTTTCTTTTAATTCCACTTTTCATCTAATTTCAAACTGTTTAGATTCATTTTCATGTTTAAGCTGCCTCTTCTGCAATTGAATTCTAGCCGTTCCCAAAGATTCCACCAAAATTACATGTCAACTATAGCTGTAATTATGTCTCATTTTCTCAAAAAACCAACCCCAGCTTGTCTGACAATTCTAACAGCTTTGCCTTGTTCACCTTTTGTCAAGTCTCCAACTTCACTTCTTCCACACCCAGAGAACTCCCAGAGACAGAAATAGACATTACTGCACAAAGACACTATCAACTACCAGACGCCACCTTTGAGTCCAATAATCTCTTTGTGCACATTCTCCCCATGCCCTTGTGGGTTTCCTCCGAGTGCTCCGTTTTCCTCCCACAGCCCAAAGATGTACAGAATAACTGAACTGACTCTGATAAATTGCCTGCAACTATTCAGGAATGTGTAGATTAGTTATTCTAGTCAGCGTTGAATACGGAGTAATAGGGTAGGGGAATGGGTCTGGGTGGTTTCCACTTCTGAGGTTTGGCGTGGACTTGTAGGGCCAAATGGCCTGTTTCCACACCGAAGAGATTCTAATCCTGAAACCTGTTTGAAATAGTCGAATTCGAACAGGACAAGAGTCCCCAGTTTGTTATGGACCAGACCAGACTGCCATAAAATATATTAAGGTGGAAGCCTGGCCGCCAAATTTGTCCTTTAGGAAAGGGAGATGTGACGTGGGTGTTCCAGATGTGATGCGACTGGTCAAACCAACCAACTTCAAGCAAAACACAACTTATTTCAACACTCTAGTAAAACCACACACAAAAGAAGAGGAATTCAGAATAACAACAACTGGAAACCTGAACACAATAATAAATGCAGTAACTTCCACTAAAAACTGTTCCAGTGTATGAACATTCCACAAACTCATCCCTTGGCAAAAAGACAGAGCCAAGGCCAATCAGTCTTGCATGTAGTTTTCCAATCCAGGATCAAGAGAGATTTCAGGGAGAATAGCAGGAAGAGGTCATTTACTGAATGGTCCGACCCATCGCCGACGCCAAGCACTTGGTGACTGCTACAGCTCAGAAAAACTGAAAGCGTGATTTGAGAGAACTGGCCATTGTTATAACTGTTTAGGAAAAACTTAAAAGCCTCCTGAATTATTTACTTCAGCCGTTTGCAGTCGGCAGTTCGGCCTTCAAGAACTCTTCTTAAAGAAAAGGAGACAATAACTTTTTTTAAAAAGTGACAACATTGACAGAGATGTTAGATACCTGCTCTTTTACAATAAGACTCAAGGGGCGTCCTCGTGTGACTGACTACATGATCAGCTCAGAGGGACAAACACAGACGTCAGAGGTTAAGAGGACAGGCACAGATGAAGTGTCAAAAACGTAAGTTAAATCTGCTGACACCCCTATCCAACATTGACCCCCACATTGAACACACTGGGTAGTGCACAACCTTCAAAGACATACCATTTTGCTGCTTCTGAGCTTCACAATGCCAGCACTCGATACACGAGGGAGCCAAAAACCAAGACGAGGGAAAGATACAGTGGGACAGAGAGATTCACATTAAAGACAGAAACAGACAATTAATTAACTGAGAGAAATATGGAGAAAAAGACTGGGTAGTGGGACTAACTGGAGAATTGACCCTTAGAGAGCAACATTATAGGAATGAGAACATTGAATAAAGGTATTTTCAGATCAGACCAACATGGAAAGCTGTGCAGACTGTGCTACTGCATTGCTCAGTAATCTGGATTATCTGCCCAGCAAGAGGAGTATTGCAAACCTTTACTATTACATGGGAACGATGCACGCTTCAAATACACACAGCAGGGGAAGGTTTCTATCTCCATTGGAACAGTGTTAGGTGTGTGTGTGTGTGTGTGTGTGTGTGTGTGTGTGTGTGTTTTGGGAGCGTGCATTTGGGTGGTTGAATGTGAAAATCAATGCTTGAGAGAAAATGCACTTGAAGGAAACCAGGGTAAATATGACCAACTGGCAGGGACTTGGATAATGAGGTAAGTTTCATGGACAGGTGAGTTAAAGCGCTTGAGAATATAAAAATAAAGGCATTACTATACACAATAGCGACATAGATCAGCGTGCACAGAAATGTCAGATGAACGGGAGTTTGTCATGAGTTCGAATCAGATTTGTTCCTGCAGTTTTTAACCCGAGTGTCTGCAGCTGATTGTTGTCATCGTTATGCCTGTATTTCACAGCTCAAGGTTCAAACAGCAGATGAGTTAAGCCGATGAAGTAAATTCTGGAGGGGGGAGTAGTTAAAGGTAGTAATGGTCAGGGCATGGTGTCAGGAATCAGCTCAAGGCCAAAGGGACCATCAATGTTGTGATTCCTCTGTTTTAACCACCAGCTGCAAGTTCGCCTCCAAGCCACTCACCACCCTGACTTGGAAATATAGCGATATTCCTCTAGAATCGTTGGGTCAAAATCCTGGAATTCCCTCCCAATCGGCATTATGTGTCAGCCGACAGCAAGTGTACTGCGGTGATTCAAGAAGGCAGCCCACCAGCACCTTTGCAAGGGCACGTAGGGATGGGTTTACAAAGCTGGCCACCCAGCTGCATCCAAGTACCACAAATGAATGAAAAATAAAATGGCCAGGGATGAGATGGAGTCCCAGGAAGGAAAAGAAGTTTATAAACATAATATCGGTCAATTACCTCCACGCTCCCAATATTTAAGTAACAAGGACAGGGAGACGAAGTTTCACATCTGAAACTGAGTGGGTCAACATACAGACGCATGAGCAACACTGCCAGAAGCAAGGAGGGAGACAATAATTGAACAAGTTCACTGACACAGTTAGTCGTTATCTGCAGAGTGAATACCTGGATTCCGAATCTCAACATGAACAGTAATAGTGGCATGGAGCGAAGACTATATGAAAGAACTGTAATGTAGTCACAGCTAGTTTATAGAAAGAAAATCTGGACGGTGTCACTTACCAGGAACACCAACGATAGACAGGAGAGGATAATAAAAACATTGAATAATGCGAAGAGCAATATCGATCCGTGAATATAATGGCAGCCAACCATAATGTGCAAAAAGAAGCCAAACATAATAGGATAAGCCCCTGCTCATTGTTGTAACATTCCAGTCTAATGCTCTCAGATTCTGATCCATTGTTGGAATATTCCAGTATAACGTTCTCAGATTCTTAGCCATTGTTGTAACATTCAAGTCTAATGTTCTCAGATAATGATCTCTCATCCTCCTCTCTCTGGAGCGGCTGATCCCTGTTGGTGCTGTCGACGATGCTCCCACTCATACTATGACATAACACATTGAATGGAGCCCATTTATCATTAGAAGATGGAAAACTTCCACCGGGCTCTTTAGAATCCATGGAGACTGAGATTAATCACAGTCACTGAATAAACAGGTTCAGTTAACCCTTTCCTTACATCACATTTCAAATCATAATACAAAATCATGAGTCTGGAAGGAATGGATGTGGTTTACTGCCGGATGTAGCACAAATATGTCAATTTTGAAACTTGTTTTTATTGTATGTGGGATTATTGCCAGAGCACTGCAGGGCTGTATATGTCCAACTCTGTTTATGAAGAAGACAGATAAAATAACAAACCAGCCACATAAGATGTCTGGTGAGAAAATTTCAGGATACATTAACTCAAGAGAGAAAGTGAGAATTGCAGATGCTGAAGATCAGAGTGGAATATGTGGTGCTGGCAAATCACAGCACATCAGGCAGCATCTGAGGAGCATCCACAAATCTTGTGCAAGCCCTTCATCCGAAATGAGTCTTGTGGCCCAAGTGTACTGAGAGATAAATGGGAAGGTGATGCGGTTGGGGGAAGGTAGTGAAAATCTGATAGGTAGGTGAAGCTGAGGTTGGAGTTGCTTTGTCAGAGAGGTCAGGCAGCATCCAAGGAACATGAGAATTGATGTTTCGAGCATGAGCGCTAATTCAGGAATCCTGCTAAACACCACCCTTCAATCAGTGGAACACTGTGCAAACCTCAGCAGTGCATTGATCGAAAAACCCAGATGAGACATGTGTTCAGCATGGAGCACTATGCAGACCAGGCTGATGTACTGTGCAATACCACCCACAATCTACACAGACTGAAGAGGTATGCAGACCACAGCAGTGCATTGATCTTTTAACCTTAGATGAGTTATGTGACCACGGTATGGAAATGTGTCCATCACCCCAGTACATTGATCAGTAACACTGTGTTAGATCACTGACCAGCGTGGGCAAACTTGCAGCCCATGCTGGAAGTGACAGGACGTGCATCACCCTTCCATTTCGAGCTCCATATTTACACTGTGCAATGACACAGGGGTGCTGTGAGGGTGAAAATCATTGCCAGAAAGAGATCGCCAGGGAATCAGTTTAAATATCCCTAAATGGGAGCAGTCTAGTGTATCGTCAGAAAGAGCGAGATTGAAAGACAACGTCATGGAGGGATGTGTTCACAGGTTCCAGAATGCTGAAATGTAGACATTCCACCAGTATCCTGCAACATAAGCCAGTGTTTCCAGGAATGATGGGAGAATGGGATATTGGAGTGAGGTCAGATAATGGAAAGTTTTGGATGAGCATTTGTTCTGCAGCTTCGTAACTGGGAATAGGATCAGCAGAGTGTTCGACTCATTGAGCTGAATCTAACAATAATTTGTCACAGTGGCATTTTCATTGACTGTGACAGGAATCGTCGGCACGAGGCCGAACTAGTTTACAGGTGTTATCTTTTCGAACTCACCTCATCTCATTTGTCTCTATCAGTTAATGCCAGCCGGATTCTCCCATCCATCATGTCTGGCAGTAATCACCATCGACCGAATGCCCCTGGATATACCATGATCCCCACCACTGGCGCCATGTTGAAAAGGGCAATGGCCGCAGAGTTGAGCTTTCTCAATTTGGAGCTGCCCCACACTTTCTACCCCGAGCATGGCAGTTAAGGAGCTATTACAACACGGTTTCTCTACAGCGGCATGGAGGTCCTTGTAGATGACCTAGTACTGGGTGATCATTATTTTCCTAGAAGGGCCACACGACCAGACCCACCAAGTATGGTCTGAGCTCACCACCCAGCTCAGTACAGTATCTGCGGTCTGAAGATATGTCCAGCAATACAGAACAAGCATCAATAACCATCCGCACTCTGTCAGGATAAGGGTCACCGTATTCTCTCTGCTCCATCATGCTCACTGTATATCTGTTCCAGCACCGAACCCCGAACAAGGCTCATGTTCCACCACTCTCACTCCTGCATGCAGCACCTTCTCTCTCTCTCTTTGTCTCTCTCTCCCTCCCTCCATTACACCCCCTGCATGAATAAAATTGCATGGATACAACACTGTGGGCTGACTCCCTCAATACACCTCACCATTCCCCCTCCACCTACACCAGCATTCACAGCAGGGCTAGCCACTCCCACCCTCACTCCTGCCCTCCCTTTCTCTTTTTCCCGGAGAAACAGCACAGAATACGACTGAAAGGACCAAGCCGTGTGGTGGAGTGCCCGATATCCATTTCGTCACCCCCTACCCCGTCATATGGAGAGGACCCTGGTACGAGTTGGAGAGGACGAGGCCGCCTCGCGTGGAGATTCTGAAACATCCATATCCCACCGTCCGAGTAAGGACTAATGTTCAATGAAGGGCAATTCTCACTTTAAAGCCACTGGCAGTTCCATTTCCCTCGGCACAACTTAGAAGCAGTGGCCCTCATGCCCATCTACCTTTTGTGCCGGGATGGTACAAATAGAATCCCCAAGGTCTCGGTGGGCAGGAGGGTGTGTTCAAAACATATCATCACCACCACCACCCAGGAAGGTAGCATGGAGGCTCCCTCCTACACCTCCCACTGTAAACTGCTCAGATACTGAAACTAATCTGTGAGAATTACTGCTCTCTTCACCTGTCCTGACATCTGCAATCATCTGTGTTCATATACACACAGAATCCTCTGCTCCTGCCCCCTTTCTATAATGGTACAGTCGGTTTTATATTGTCTTCCATTGTCTTTCCTACCAAAGTACATCACCTCACTCTGCTCTGCACTAATCCCCTTCTGCCACAAATCTCAACACTACAACAATGTGTGATTGTCCTGTTAGAGTTCCACACTGTTCTCCATAGACTTTACAATTCGTCCAGGTTTTGTGTCATCTACAAACATTAAGATTGTCATAGCATCACCGTCCCCATGAAACAACTGAAATCCTGCCACACGCACCAGTGTGAGCAAGTGAAATTCTCCTATATTCCCATGGACGGACTCGAATAATGAGATGCCATCAACAGAGCAACAAAAGTCCTGATACACTCAAGACAGAGCGAATGAAATTTGACAAACCACAGAGCAAGAGAAATACGGAAAGGCTCCACCTATCTTCATTAATATCAGCGTATTCATGTTATGTAGTTGAAAGTGCGTACTGTACTTTTAACAGAAAATGAATGCTGTTCACCTTTGTATATGAGAGGATGGCAGACCCAGAGTGTCAAGGACAACTGAAAATATTGGCTGTGAAATAGATCCCTGAGTTGGTTGCTGTTTTGACAATAATTCGAATTTTACCAATCAGTTTAAATTATACCCCAGGGTAATAAAACCAAATCAAGTTTGAATTTATTGTTTTTCGAAAATCAAACTTATGACATGTTCCGAGGTTTTGGATATTAAGAATGCAGGCATTTTGAAAATTGCAGACAGAACAAATGCCATCAACACAGATGCAAGAGATTAGGATATACTCTCTATCAGTCCCTATCACTATCTCTATATGTTTTTCATATGAAACATATCCGCAGTAAACAGAAAGAAGGTGGCTCAGGGCCATCTCCAGTCAGAAGAAGATTCCGAAAACAACAGAGGCTGTGTGGCTTTCAAATTAGGTTTATGTAATTTTCATAAGCGCCTTATTTGAAGAGTAAATTGTTATAGAGTTGGAATGGGGTAATAAGTTGTTTAGAGTAAGGGGCTTTAGAGTTTCGAATAGTTGCTGTAAAATGTTCACTTTCAGGGTGAAAAAATAAATTGATATTTTTATTTAAACAGTTGAATTTGGGAGTTCTCTGTCACTCATATATTAACAGTTTATGAGGTGAATTGAGCATTTTTTTACGTTTAGTTTAAATAACCAGAGGAGCATCACGCCGTGTCCGAACAATTGCTGTGTGTGTGTGCATCGTGTGTCTCTGTGCGTCTCTGTGTGGGGAGGTCTGGCTGTCTCTGTGGTGTTTGAAGTGATGCAATCTCACCTTCTGCTGGTCTCACTACGCCACTGAACAGGCATTGGCAGATGGTGCAAACCAACAGGGATCCATTCAGAAAGGGGGAAGGAGAGGGCAACTGCTCATATCACCATCCAAACTGATGTCTGATCCATGTACAGATCTAAATGACCTTTAAACGTTGCAACTGTCCTTGCTTTCACCACTTCCTCTTGAAGTTCATTCCACACACAAGCCAGCTTCTTGCTAAAATAATTACCTCTCATGTCATTAGTCAAACTGTTTTCCTCGCATCTTCAAATATCCCTCAGTTTTGGGGCCAGGAATTATGGTCTTTCGCCATCTCTGGTGTTCAGTAATAAATGTCTATTCGAGCCCTTTCATTGGTCAGAGTGTGCCTGCAGGATTTCTTTACCTAATATTGCAGACTGCAGACTACAGATAATAGTGATTCAAGATGGTCATAGTTAATTTCGATGGAACAGCACGTGCACTCAAAATCCTAGAGTTGAGACAAATATCTTGCCTTTGTTTAACAATACAATGTGTTTTATGTAGTTCAATAATGATAATCTGATTATAACAAATCCATACAGGGCTGAACACTGGCCCTTAAAATATGACCCAAAATTTGGGTATAGTAGTGTAATGGATCAGGAAGAAGGGCTTATGCCCGAAACGTTGATTCTCCTGCTCCTTGGATGCTGCCTGACCGGTGCGCTTTTCCAGCAACACATTTTTCTGCTCTGATCTCCAGCATCTGCAGTCCTCACTTTCTCCTAGTAGGTAGTGTCCCTGCCTCAGAGCCAGAGCTCTGGATTTGATTACAGTTCCTGAACTTGTTTGGTAGCATTCCTCGGTCTGGACTAGAAGGTCCGGATTCAAGTCCTGCCTGTTGCAGAAGTACATCACAGCATATCATAACAGGCTGATGAGCAAAAATACCGGAGAATAATGTTACAGCTTTATGGGTATTGCCGAGTATTGCGAGTGTCCCTACCTCCGGCACAAAGGTCTAGGTGTAACTCGCACAGAAGTGTCTCATAATACATCTGAACAAATTGATTAAAATGGGTTTAGAATTGTGACGTGGTGGAGAAGGAAGAGGTGTCAGTATGGAATTTCAGAATTTAGGCCCAGGATGACTGAATGCACAGCTATTCGTGTTGATTTGAGGCACATCTCGTAGCAGCAAAGGTTTATAAATTCAGACTGGTCACGGATAGGGTGAGTAGTCAGGGTTTTTCTACAGATTGGCGCGTCCAAAACCAGAGGGCATTGGTTGAAAGTGCGAGTGGAAAGGTTTTCAAGAGGCCCAAGGGGCACCTTTTCAAGCAGAGGGTGGAGTGCATATGGAATCAGCTCCCAGAGGAAGTGGTGGAGAGTGGTAAAACTACAACATGTAAAAGGCATCTGGATGCTGACTGACCTGCCGAGTTTTTCCAGCAATTTCTGTATTTGTTAAAAAATGCATTTATTTTAACACAGGTATTCTGAATACATTAAACATTTTATTTTTTTTAATGATGCAGGGATATGTAAACATATCTTCAAATCTGCTAAATATATGGCTCTGTGTATGACAGCAGCAATGATGCATCTACATGGAACAGGGAATGTGACGGAGACATAGTTCAGGCAATGTACAACGAGACCTCACATTTCCAGTTTGAGAGAGGATGATGTTATTGTGTGATTCAACTCAGAGAGGGAGAAAATGTAATCTGCACGAGAAGGAACGGCCTATTACACTCTCTCGACCTCATTGTTACTGATCACATCAATGTGTGCGAGCTACAACAAAAAAATCTCTGTAGTCATCATTACTGTTCTTATTTTTATAGAATTCCTATAGTGTGGAAACAGGCCCTTCCCTAAGAAGTCAACACCAACATTCCAAAGAGTAACCTTTCTAGGCCCATTCCCCTACATTTATACCAGACTAATGTACCTAATCTAGAAATCCCTGAACACTCCGGACAATTTAGCGTCACTAATCCACCTAACCTACACAGATTGAGCTGTGGTAGGAAACTGAAGAACCCATTAGAATCTCACGTAGACAAGGGGAGAATGTGCAAACTCCACACAGACAGTCTCCCAAGGCTGTAATCGAACCCAAATCTCTGCTGCTGTGAGGCAGCGGTGCCAACCACTGAGCCACCGTGCTACCCGTTGGGTGATCCCTGTCCAGAATTCATTGGAATCTCTTCACTGCCTAAAACAAAGGGAATTCAGCCAAATCCAACTCTTGTAGTACGCAATTTCATTGCTAGCAGCTTGTCTCAGTAGTATATCTTCAGAAACAGAATAACATTTTGGACATCCTCCCAATTTTTACTTCCGTCGTGAGTTGCACTAATATTTGGACAAAGTTGTTTCAAGTTAAAACAGCACAGATTTTATTAATAGGTTTGTGTGTGTTTGTGTGTGCGTGTGTCTCTCTGTGCACTGTGCGTGTGTGTGTGTGTGTGTGTGTGTGTGTGTGTGTGTGTGTGTGTGTGTGTGTGTGTCAGTATTTAAAAAAGGGAAATATCTATTACATATTTGCAATATCCAAACACTTTAACATTCATATTCCACCATAGCTTGAGTAACATTGGTCTGGATCATAAACGTGTTATTTTAGCAAATTAAAGAAACGAGCCTGACTTGTTCCTAAAACTGACCGTGACCCAGTCTGAGACTGATATCATTGGCCCTATCACCAGCCTGGTTACATTTGAGACTTATTGTGAGGCGTGGAGGAGTGGGACTATGAAAGGAAGCAGTGACCCAAAAATTCGGGGAACTATAGACCAGTGAGCCTGATGTCAGTGGTGTGTAAGTTCTTGGAAGAGATTCTGAGGGACCGGATTTACATACATTTGGGAAGGCAAGGGCTGATCGGAATGGTCAACGTAGCTTTCTGCATGGGAAGTCATGTATCATTAATTTGAATGAGTTTTATGAAGAGGTGACAAAGAAGATTGATGAAGGCAGTTTGGTAGACATTGTACATATGGACCTCAGCAAGGTGTTCATAATATTCCGATTGATAGACAGTTTAGTAAAATTAGGTTACAGGGAATGCAGAGGAAGCTAATCAATTGGATTCACAACTGGCTTGAAGGTAGACGGTTATTTTTCAGACTGGAGGCTTGCGACCAGCAGTGTGCTGCAAGAATCAGTGCTGAGTTCACTGCATTTCCGCATTGATATCAAGGATTTCGGTGTGAACTTCGGAGGCATACTTAGTAAGTTTACAGATTACATCAGAAAGGTGGTATTGTGGATTATCGCAGAGTGCAACGAGACCACAATTAGATGGGACAAAGGGACAAGGAGTGAGAGAGGAAGCTTAATTTTTATAAATACGAGGTTTTGCATTTTGGAACGGCAAATCAGGGCAAGAATTATATACTTAATGGTAAGGTTTGGGGAGTGTTGTGCAACAAAGGGACCTGGGACTGCAGATGAATAGTTCCTAGAAGGTGGAATCGCAGGTCGACAGAGTGTTGCAGAACACATTTGGTAAATTTACATTAAACAGTCAGAACATTGAGTATAGGAGTTTGGGTGGAATGTTGTATTTGTACAGGATGTTGGCGAGGCCACGTTAAGAATACTGCGTACAATTCGGTTTGCTCCAGAAAACATTCAGAAAGATGTATCAGGAATGCACAGTTTCAGCTCGAGGGAGAAGCTGATTAGGTTGAGGTGTTTCCCCCTGGAGTCAGACGCTGTGGGGTGACATTATAGAGGTTTATAAAATCATCAGCGGGAAGGATATTCTGAATAGCCACGGTCTCTTACCAGGATGGAGGTGGGTGTCCAGAACAAGGGGGCAGAGGCTGAAAGCAGATGGGAATGACTTAGAAGGGACATTAGGGATAAATGTTTCAGACAGACAGTGATGTGTGTACGGAAGTGCTGTCAGATTTAGTGGTGAAGTCGGTTACAATCGCACATTTTCAAATGTCTGATACAGGAGGGATACTGACCGAATTTTAGCAAATGGGTTTGGATCAGATTTGGTTATCTGGTCCGGGTGGACAGACTGGACTAACGGGTCCGTTTCCATGCTGCATGACTCTCCAATTCTATAAGAGTGATGAGGAGAAATTCTGAAAGGACCTTCGAATTGGGAATTCTTTTTAATGGAATTTTATCGTGCCTATATGTTCACACTGATTCAGCCGTGAGTTAGTTCAATAATGCACAGACAAGTGAGTCACGGATAATGGGATAGAGACAGGAAAGTGGGGCTAAGACCAGAACAATCTTAGTGCCTGGTGGAGAAGGTTCAAGTATCTAATGACCCACTAATGCTCCTCAGTCCCATGTTTCTGTGTTGCATTCAGTCCCTCAAACCTGCTAGACAGGAGCAGTTAAAGGCCACTTCTCCCGACGAACTGGTACACAGAAAGAGAGGAAACCATTCAATCCTTCAAGATTGTCCCACATGGTTTGGGTCGCTTTGGAAAATGTGATTTGAATACCCAGGCTGGGTATGAAACAGATCCCTAATCTCTCTTTGCAGAGCTTCCCCTCTCTGCAACTTGTGATTCATTAGTTTGTCATGTTATAGAGCCAGGTTCACTATGAATGCAGCCCACATACATTTCCCGAGGATTGCTCATGGAATTCTCTGGTCTTCCTGATTGTAATATTCAATAACAGAACATCCAGCAAAATAACATGCTCCGACTTTCCAATAACAGAATGACGGAACATCAGAAACAGGGCTAGTTCGTTCACCACTCCCCCAAGGCTGCCTTGCCCTTCACTATGATCATGGCTGACCTGCTGATGGTCTCAGATCCTCTTTAATACCGAATTCTTCATATGCTTCTCCTGTCCAACAGGTCAATATCCATCTCCCTCCTCTTCAAGTAATTAGTCTTCTAGCTCCCCAAACATCCTGTAAAAGAGAATTCCTATCATTCAATACCATCTGTTTGAAGAGAATGCATGCTGCTCCAATATCATGGCCTATTGATATGAACTAATGATGTGAAAATAATGGTTTATGTAAGAGTAACTGGCGCTCATATTAAGGCAGTTGTTGACTAAGGTTGACATCAAAGTACTTAACAAAACTGGACTTAGTGGGAATCAAATTAAACTCCCCACTGGTTGGAGTCAATCATCGCACAAAGGAAGATGTTTGTGGTTCGTGGATGTCAGTCATCACAGTCCTGGGTCATCGCTATGGGAGATCCTCAGGGTAGCTTCGTCTTCACAAGCATCTTCAGCTGCTTCATCAATGTCTCCGCGCCCCCACCTCCATCCGCCCCACGATTAGATCAGAATAGGCATGGTCATTGAAGATTCCACAATGTTCAGAATAATTTGTTCCCCATCCCTCATTTCCTGAAACAGCCTGTGTCCAAGTGCAGCAAGACCCAGACACCACTCAGGATTGGGCTGCTGAAGTGTCAGTAACATTCATGTCGCAGATCTGCTAGACTGTCCACATTATCACAGTGAAGTTCATGAATCAAAACTTATCTGCACCTTTTACATTTAATCTGCGATAAAACACCTGCTATCACATTTTTATGTCCCACACCATGTATATTTTCTCATTTAAAAGTCAGTAACATAAGACTCCAATGGAATGCTCTCATATTTTAGTCTTTAAATCTTTCAAATAATGCCAGAGGATTGTAGTTGTATACATTCATCTCTGACAACCCATTTGTCACATAAACAATAAAATGTTGTCAGGCCAGAAGCAAACTCAATAATCCTTTTTCTGTAGTGGAGCATTTTCTTTCCGGTGTGTGTTGGGTTTTGTTTTACAGGTAGTTAATTGACCATTCAATTTCAATATTATGTTCCTGCATTAATACATATCCAACCCCTATATACCTAGCAATAATCGCAAGTTTGTCGGCTTTCAAAATATCTGGTGTCGATAAAACTGGTGCGGTGGTTAATGCTAGTTTTGAATTCTCAAATGCCTGCTGGAATTGTTCTGTCCACCAACATTTTGTGTTCTTCTTCAGTAAATCCATCAGTGGTTCCACGACGCTGCTGAAGTTGGAACGAACTTCCAATGGATTCCAAGCAGTCCCAAATGTCGAAGCTCCTCTTTCTTCGAGGATGGTTGTGGACATTCCTCAAAGCCCTTCGTCTTTCTGTGCCATTTGGTCAATCTTCTATGTCCAATGTAATGTCCCCAAAACGTCACCTCTGCCTTCACAAATTCTGTTTTCTTTTCGGTTATTATCAGTTTTCCTTCTTGTAATCGTTACACGAGCTCTGCCAACTGCAACATGTGATCTTTCCATGACTTGCTAAAGATCACTGCATCTAACAGATAAACTACACAATTTCTTAACCTGGACACAACTCTGTTCATGAGTCTTTAGAATGTGGCTGGTGTATTATTCATTCCAAAGAGCATCGCGTTGAATTGATGCAGCCCATTTAAGATTACAAACGCAGAAACTTCTTTCACTTTCTCTGATAAAGTTGCCTGCCAGTCACCATGCAGTAAGTTCAACTTTCTGATGTGTGTGGCTTGTCAAACGTTACGTATGTAGTCTTCGAAGCTTGGTATTGGATAGGTGTCTGATTTTGTGTCTGCGTTGACCTTTTGATAGTCCACACAAAATCGCTGAGTTACATCAGGTTTGAGTAGTAACAGAATCAGCGTACACCACTCGCTAAGACTCGGTTCAATAATATCTTAATTGAGAATCACATTCACTTCGATCTGGACCTCGGTGGCTTTTTGAGGATTAAGCCTGCAGGGGAGTTGTTTATCAGAACAGCATTCACTACTTCCAAACCATACACAAAAGCATAACTCCTCCAATCATGTTTCTAAAAATGTCCGCATACTGCTGCAAAGAACAGTCAACTGGGTTCATTGCTCATGCAACAGACAGGTCGCTATCCTATCCCATTCCTCAAGGACTTCCATGTTATTTAAAACATTTTACTTCACATCAAACCTCATGACATCTGGATTTGATTCCTCACGCTGCGGGGCAATAACCAGCAACTGTTTCCCCAGTTCCTTATCTCTATATTAGTAAGAGCACAACGTATTCACATGATACACCTGTACCTTTTTTATATCCAGCATCTTTACTAGATAGTTTACCTGAGTCTACTTTTTCTCCATTTGGAAGGAGCCACTAAACCGAGCTTTGAAGGGATTTCCTATCCCTGGTGGCATCTCCAATGAAAACAATACATCAGATTTCACAGTTTTTACCTGTCACATATGTCATTCCATGTTCTTCCCTCTTTAGGCACTGTTTAGCTAGCTCACATACATACACGGTTTAATCTCTCCCTCACCTCAGATACATCATCGAAGTGAGAGATATCCGACTTCGGTCTTGTTAATTTCACTTCAATTAATTCCAAAATACCTCTCACTCCATGTCCGAATTTTAACTCAAAGGGACGAAACTGATTAGATTCGTTCAATGCATCTCGAAAGACAAACAATTGAATGGGACACCTTTATCCCAATCATTCGGGTAATCCTGAGAGTACGCTGTTAACATGGTCTTCAGCGTCTGATGCCAACTTTCCAAGGCTCCTTGCGATCCAGAATGGGACGCACTTGATTTGAAGTGCTGTGAGCCTAAGCTATCCATGATTTACTTAAAAAGCCGAGCAGTAAAATGACTTCCTTGGACTGACAGAAATTCACTGGGTAGCCCGTACTAAGTAAAGAAAGCTACCAATCTCGCAACCTCCCTTTTTGCCTTAACACTCCAAAATGGAATTGCCTCTATTAATCTGACAGACGCATTCATTAAGGCCAGCAAATATTGGTTTCCACTTTTATTTTAGAAAGGGGGCCTATGCAACTAACCATAACCCGCGTGAAAGGTCCGTCGAATGCAGGAATTGGCAACAAATGTTCTGGTTTTAATCCTGCCTGGGGCTTACCTGCATTTGGCAAGTATGACACATGCACCAAAAAAAACCCACGTACTTGTGCATTCGAGGTCGTAGAAATGCTGTTGTACCTTAGCCTGAGTCTTCCAGGTGACCTCCTGCAGGTAGTTCATGTGATACCCGTAACAGTTCCTGTCTGTATGCGACCTCAAAAACAATCTGGTAAACTTTGGCCCATTTCTCCTGTGCACGAACCTGCCGTGGTCTCCATTTTCATTTAGGATTCTATGCTTAAATTGTGAATGTTCTACAATACATTCTGATTTCTTTTCTGAGTATGCATCAATTTATGTAAATGTCTGTTGTAAGGCCATTAGCCTGTCAGGACTAAACACCTCTCCCTGACCTCTGCCTGTTCTGTTTTTTCCTGCACTGTCACATGAAACAACGGGCCAGCTTAGAAAACTTCCGCTCCTTTGCCTTTCTCTTTACTTTTTGCCTCTTGCTGTAACTTATGACAGTGAGATCTTGATATTACACAGTCTGGACATTTTTTCTGGGTATTTATCTTTTAACTCCTCAATTTCCTCGTCTTCCTTTGACTACAAAAGGTGTCACTCCCACCTGGGATCCTGCTAAATTGTTCTCAAGAATAAACCTGTATTTCTGAAACTGATGGTCTGTCACTCACTCCGACTGTCACGTCCCCAATCTTGATTTGGATCTCCAACCTGATCTTACACAGGGGAGCACTACATTTCTGTTCCCATTCCACAAATGATCACTCTCTCAGGTGCCATGTCCGAAAGAGTGCAAATACTTTCATCACTTACTTTTAGAGGCTGAGAGAATGTAAGGATTACATATGCTGAAGATCACAGGTGAAAGGTGTGACATTGGAAACGCAGAGCAGATCAGGCAGCAACCGAGGAGCAGGAGAATGCACATTTCAGGAATAACCCTTTAATAAGGAAACTGGGGGATGGGGGAAACGTTCCTGAGAGATACATAGGTGGGTACGGGTGGGGTTGGGCGGAAGATAACTTAGAATGCGATAGGTAGATGCAGATCGGGGGTGATGGTGAAAGGTCAGAGGGCAGGGTGAAGCTGATCGGTGGGAGGAAAGCTGGGAGACTCCAACCACATGGCATCAACGTCTACGTCACCAGTTTTCAATTCACCCCTCTCCCAAACTCATCCCAAGTCCAACCCTTCAACTCAGCATCACCTTCTTCAACTCTCCTGACTATGCACCGTCCTTCCCACATGTCCACTCCACCATCCTCTCTGACCTATCACGATCACTCACATCTTCATTTTTCTATCGCCTTCCCACTGACCTGCCCCCAGCCCCACCTCTACCCTCCTATTTACTTTTTACCCATTCCCTACGCCTCCACGCCACTTTCCAGATGAAAGGCTTGTGCCTGATTTGTCGATGTTCAGACCTGTTGTGACCTGCCTGACCTGTTGTGCTTTTCAAACGCCGCACTTTTCGAATGTTAGATGCTGAGCAGATCCCGTAGCACGAAAAATTATACCTTGTTGTCCTTCTCCCCTGTTCTTCCTGAGTAAACTTTACCCACATTGATGAATTCTTTATGGAGATCAGTTCGTATCTCCATACCCAGCCCCTGCATAAGCTGTGTACTCTCCTGCAGCTCCTCAACTTTTCTTGGAGTTTGCTTTGCTACTTCCACTAACGCCACGCGCTTCACCTCTTTTACCACATCTTTTCCCACAGTGCCTTTCTTCAACGACTAGCAAAATTGCTTTGTGAGCCCCACTTATGTCAGTGAAGACATCTTTTCTCAGTGCAATTCTTAAATCACTGGCAGTGTAATTCTGTGTGTTCCCTCCGGTATTGTGAAAACATCTGAGGCCTTACACCTCCATTAAAACCGCTTGCGCTTCTTTATTAACCTCAACCAAACTATTCGCAGTGTGCTTAAATGTTCGTAGAGTAGGGTTTCCCCTTCTCCCAATTTCTATCCCTCACAGGAGGGAGATCCTACCAAAAGCAAAATTGCAGCTCATGCACCAATGCGTATGCACCTGTCATCTCTGTCACTCTTCTCACTTCTTGAACTTCCTGTTCATTCGCAGCACCTCGATCATCTCTGGAAGTGACTGTTTAAATTCCTCCAGTAGATTTCTCTGTCTCAGAGATTTGCATGTCTTGTCTATTTTTCAGGCCCATGCCCATTTGTCAAAAGTACTATGCTTGACTCATACAAACTCAATATAATTCTGACCTGGTTCCATCATTACGTTTCCGAACCACTCTCTATATACTTCTGGTAACAATTCATTGACACTTAAAATAGCCAGTTTGACATCTACATAATCTCTTCACCCCTCATCCGACAGCGCTATATACACCTCATGACCTCTGCCTACCAGCTTTGTCTGAACTAACATTACCCACATGTTCTCTGACCACTCCATTTGTCTATCCAATTTTTCAAATGAAAAACTAAAGGCAGCCACATTTTTCTTATCTTAATATGGCAATGTTTTAGCATATTTATGTATATACATATACATATATATCCCTACATTCTATTTTAATCACTATCCAGTTAACTTGACTTGACTGCACAACTTTTCAAGTTCAAATTTTCTCTCTCTCTCATCTCTCTTTCTCTTTCTCGTCTACCACTCTTTCTCTTCTCTCTTTATTTAGTCTCACATTTTAATTTTCGAACTTCATTACTGCGTTTGCAATATTTCTTTTCTAACTCTACTGCACTCACTGTCACTTTCTCAAATATACTGAAGTGCTTGACCAACTTCATTCCAATTTCAGCTTTCTTTTTGTCCCTGTTTTAAACCCAATTCTAACCTATTTGCTAATTCTAACTGTACGCCCTTCCTCTGTCTTTCTCAACTTTCTTGGAAAATTGGGAATCATTTTGAAACCCCAGAACCTCTTTAGCAATGTAAAGACACATTTCTCTCACTTCTCATTTAATCATTCTTAAGTAACAAAAACGAAACAAATTTTCCGATCTAAGCTTTATGTAAAGATCTCAGAAAAAGTTGCCAAGTGTTGGAATCTGCTGGGACCTTTTACACCCCTAATCTGTTCACATCTGTCCAAATCCTGAATGACAAGCCCCAAACTGTTACGACATCGATGTCGAACGCGTCTATGAATAAAAACCAAACACCAAAAAAGCTCACCTCGCCTCGTGATCTGTTAAAATATAAGTGACAGAGAACACCCAAATTCCACCATTCAAAGAAACATTACAATACATTTTATGAACCCGAACAGTAAACATTATACAGCAACTATTCACAAATACAATACTACCTTTTCTTAACTGGTGACTACAACTTTGCAAATATGCCAGTCCATTAACCCACTTATTGAACTTATTAATCTCAGCAATCACAAAATCTCTGTCTTCTCCGCTGTCCTCAGTCTTCCAGCTGCTGGTCTCCCTGGGTCACCTTCGTTCTGTTTTTTTTACTGTAAGTAGGTTTACATGAAAAACGTATTTTGGATGGAACATTTTTTTTGTGAGACCAAGACGTTAGATGACAAGTTAGCTTTCTCACTAATTTTCAAAATAACAGCTTTATATACTCCCCATGACACATTAAATTCTCATCGTTTGATTGGTTTCCAGGTGTTAAAACAATAAAGTTCAGCTTCCAGTAGCTTCTGGTATCCTGGGTAAGATTAAAATTAATTAGTTGCATTCGAAAGGAATTATTTGCATTGCAAGTAAGAGTCCCAGCTATCTCGAATGGATGTGGTATATTCGGGGCATTCTTCTTTCTGGCCAGGTATGTTAGATATCGACCTCGTTTATCACCATCCTTAAATAATCTCTGTTTCGGAAAGGAGATTTCCCTCTTTGCTGTCTGGGTAATCGTAGCATTCAAAGTAGTTCTGACAGCTGTAATCTGCTGCAACTTGGTTACAGATGGTCTGTAAAAGTATGCTGTCTGAGCTGCCTTCAGGCAAGCCTCGGTCACACTGCTCTGCTCTGCTTTCTCCCGCCTCTGGGTCGCTGAGTAAGAAATAATCGAACCCCTTGCATAGGCCTTGGCAGTCTCCCAGAGCACCGATGGATTACTGGCAATACCCAAATTAATTTCCCCAAATTTTTAAATTCCCTTGAAAAATACTCAATAAAATAGCTCTCCTTCAGGAAGAAAGGAGCCATGCGGCAGTGCTGCGAGCCTGTCCCATCTCCACTGACTTTCACCTCCATGTACACTGCTGCATGATCAGAAATGGCTATCTTCGCAATTCTGCAGGACAGTGCAGAATTAGAAATAACGTCAACAGGGCAAAAAAATGTCAACACCCTTACAGCACTGACGTGGTTGTGAGAAAAGTGAAGTCCCTCCCCTCAGGATGGAGACAACTCCACATACCCACAAGCCCCACCTCCCTGTTCAGGTACACCAACTGGTTGGATTGCAGGGACATACCCACAAGACCCCAAGGCATCCTGTCCACTTTGCGGTTAATAAGTCGGTGAAAGTCTCCCGTTATTACTGTATGACGGGCCCCAAGTTCCATCAACCTGGAAAGCACATCTGTAAACAAATTGAGGCAATGTGCCAGGCGCAGCATACATTCAAATTCCTGTACATATCTCCATGTATTAATGCTTTAGGAATCAAAAACCGCCCACATTCATTCTTAATTTGGTCTCACAGTTGAAAGGGAAGATTCTTCTTGATGAGTTAGTAACCCCTCTGCATTGTGAATTAAAAGATGTGAAAAAAACAAATGTCTGAACACTGAGACAGAGAGGCGAGGAGAGAAGGTGGAGGTAAGCGAGGGCTGCCGGGAAGGTAAGGGCTTAATTTATATTTTGGCAGTGGCTAAACCCGAGATACTGCTAATGTAGTATTACCCTCCCGACGCGTCCACTACACGGAAGCAGAAGACAGAGTAAGCTAAGAGTTCTATTTTTTTCGTTATGGATCTTTCTCATTTATTTAAATGCGTTGTTTGGGTTCAGTCAATTCATATAAAGCAAAGCTTGCAATGGCAGCGGACCTCAGACACGTGGCATGTGTCTCTTTCTTGATGCATGAGCTTAGGAACATGTCTAACATTCCGGACGCTTTCACTTGCAAGACGTGTGTCCAGCTGAAGCTCTTGATGACGGCATGATGGCTCTGGGAATGTGCATGAACTCAATGTGGAGCATTCGGGATAATGAGGAGGTTGTGCATAGCACGTTTAGTGAACTGGTTACACCGCAGTTAGTGCTGCTGAGGGAGACAGCGAATGGGTGACCAAAAGATGGAAAAAGAGTAGGAAGGCAGTGCAGATGTTCCCTGCGGTCATCTCCCACCAAAACAGGTATACCGTTTTGGATACTGTTGGGGGAGATGGCTTGCCAGCGGAGGGCAGCAGTTGCCAGGATCATGACACCGTGGCAGGTACTGCTGTTCAGAAGGGCGGGAACAAGTCTCGTAGAGCCATAGTCAGAGGGGATTCTATTGTGAGGAAAGTAGATAGGCGTTTCTGTGGCCGAAAACGGGACTCCCGGATAGCATGTTGCCTCCCAGGTGCTCCAGTCAGGAATGTCGCCGATTGGCTGCAGAGCATTCTGAAAGAGGAGGATGAACAGCCAGTTGTCTTGGTGCATACAGACACCAATGATATAAGTAGGAAAAGAGATGCGGTCCTGAAAGAAGAATTCAGGGAGCTTGGGGAGAAGTTATAGAGGAGGACCTCAAAGGTAGTGATCTCGGGATTACTACCAGTGCAATGTGCTGAGCAGTATAGAAATGAAAAAAATAGGCAGGATGAGCACGTGGCTTGAGAGATGGTGTCGGAGGCAGGGGTTCAGATTTGTTGGATAATGGGACCGGTTCTGGGGAAGGTTGGACTATTATAAAATGGACATTCTACATCTGAACCAGAACAGAACCAATGTCCTTGAGGGAGCTTTTGCTACTGCTGTTGGGGTGGTTTTAAACTAATGTGGCAGTGGACTCGGAACCAGAAGAGAAAACAAGTAGGCAGCGAGGTCGAGACTGGGGACTGTAGGAATTATGAAGATAGCATTAATAATGGAAAGAGTAGGCAGACAGCAGATGAACGCGAAAATAAAACTGGTGGCATGAATTGCATCTACTTTCATGAAAGGTTTATAGTGTGTATGGAAGATGAAGTTAAGTCTTCGATTGGTACGTGGGAGTATGATAATATTGCAATCATAGAGACTTGATTGCGGTGGGAGATTTCTTTGGGAACAGTGACCAAAATTCTGTAAGTTTTAGAATGCTCGTAGATAAAGTAGAGAGTGGTCCTAAGGGAAGAGTACTAAACTGGATCAAGGCCAATTATATCAAAATTAGGCAGGAGCTTGGAAATGTGAATTGGACACAGCTATTTGAAGAAAAGTCCACATTTGGAATGTGTGAAGCTTTCAAAGATAGGTTAAAGGTAGTGCAGAATAGGCATGTCCCGTTGAAGGCAAAGGATAGGAAGGGCAAGTTTCGTGAACCGTGGGTGACAGGAGAAATTGTACGACTAGCCAAAACAAAAAGGGAAACATACATAAGGTCTAGGGAGCTGAGAACAGAGTGGGCCCTGGAGGAATATCAGAAGAGTAGAATAAATCTGAAAAGTGGAATCAAGCGGGCTAAAAGTGTTCATGAATTAGCTTTAGCAAGCAGAATTAAGGTGAATCCAAAAGCATTTTATTCTTATATAAGAAGCAAGCGGGTAACTCGAGAAAGGATTGGTCCACTAAAGGATAACCATCTGAGTGAATGGGTGAGATTATGAACGATTACTTTGCATCCGTATTCACTGACGAGAGGAGCATGATGAATGTTGAGATTAGAGATAGAAGTTTGATTAGTCTGGATCATGTTGACATAAGAAGCGAAGATGTGTTGGGTAGGTTAGATGTTATGAAGGTGGACAAAACCCTATGACAACATGGGATCTATCCTATGTTCCAGAGGGAGGTGAGAGAGGAAATAGCTGGGGCCATGATAGATATCTTTGTGGCATCCTTAAATACAGGTTAGTTGCCAGAGGACTGGAGTGTTGCTCATCTTGTCTCCCTATACAAGAAGAGTAGTAGGGATATTCCAGGTAATTACAGATCAGTGAGCCTGACATCGGTGGTGGGGAAGATGCTGGAAAAGGTACTAAGGGATAAGATCTATTTATATTGAGAAGAAAATGGGCTTATCAGTGATAGGCAACATGGTATTGTGCGGGGAAATCGTGGCTTACCAACTTGATAGACTTATTCGAGGAAGTGATCAATTTGATAGAAGAAGGAAGGGCTGTTGATGTCATATGCATGGACTTTAGTAAGACATTTGATAAAGTTACCCATGGTAATTAATGGAGAATGTGAAGTTACATGGTGTGCAGGGTATTGAACCAGGTGGATAAAGAATGTTTGAGCAGCAGAAGACAGAGAGTAGTAGTTGAAGGGAGTTCCTCCAAATGGTGAAAGGTGACTAGCGGTGTTCCACAGGGGTCAGTGTTGGTGCCACTGTTGTTTGTAATATACATAAATGATCTGGAAGAGGGCACTGTTTGTATGATCAGCAGGTGTACAGATGACACGAAGATTGGCGGAGTAGCAGACAGCATAAGGGAGTACCAAAGAATACATTAGGAGGTAGATAGACTGGGGAGTTGGGAGGAAAAAGTGGCAGATGGATTTATATCCAGATAAATGTGAGGTGATGCATTTAGGCACTCGCATCCCCGCACTTCTCTCTCGCCCTCCCCACTGTATCACCCTCCCCTCGACCTCGTCCACCCCTTTTCTTACTCCCCCTCTCTCCCACTCCCTCTCACTCTCCCCTCTCTCTCGCCCTCCCCTCTCTCACCCATACCAATCTCGCCCTCCTCTCTCTGGCCCTCCCCACCCTTTCCCACCCCTCTCTCTCGCCCTCCCCTCTCTGGCCCACCCATCCCACTTCCACCACTCTCTCGTCCTCCCCTCTCTTCCCCTCCCCTCTCTCTCGCACTCCCCTGTCTCACCCTCCACATTCGCCCTCCACTCTCTCTCGCCCTCCACTCTCACTCGCCCTTTCCTCTCTCTGGCACTTCCCTCTAGCCCTTCCGTCTCTCGCCCTTCTCTCTCTCGCCATCACTTCTCTCCCTCCCCTCTCTCTCCCTCCCCTCTCACCCCTCCTCTCTCTCGCACTCCCCACACTCTCGCCCTCGATTCTCTCTCGCCCTCCCCTCTCTCTTGCCCTCAACTCTCTCGCATTCCTCTCTCTCGCTCTTCTCACTGTCTCGCCATCCCCGAAACTCACCATCCCCTCTCTCCTCGCCCTCCCCTCTCTTTCGCTCTCCCCTCTCATTCGCCATCCCTTCTCTGTCCTCGCCCCTCAACCTCCCATTTCTCTGCCATCACTACCCCTCCCCTGTCTCTCCCCTCCCCTCTCACTCCCTTCCCTCTCTCGCCCTTGCCTCTCACTCCCTCCCCTCTCTCGCCCTCCCCCTGTCTCACCCTCTCCCTCGCGCCCTCCACTATCTCTTCCCCTCCCCTCTCTCTCGCCCTCCTCCTCTCTCGTATTCCCTCTCCCTCCCTCCTCACTATCTCGCTCTCCCCTCACTTGCCCTCCCCCCTCTCGCACTCCTCTCTCTCGCGCTCCCCTCTCTGTCTCTCACTCTCCTCTCTCTCCCTCCCTATCTCTCCCTCCATCTATCTATCTCCCCTCACGCTCGCTTCAACCCCTTCGTCCTCCCCTCTCTCACCCTCCACTCTCTCGCACTCATCTCTCACTCGCCCTCCCCCTCTCTCTCCCTCCCCTCTCACACTCTCCCCTCTCTCTCACCCACCCCTCTCTCTCCATCCCCTCTCTTAGCCTACCCTCTCTCACCCTCCCCTCTCTCATCCACCCCTCTCTCGACTACCCCCTCTCTCCCCTTTCCCTCTTCCTCCCCTCTCTGTCCCTCCCCTCTCAACCCCTGTCTCCCTCCCCTCTCTCTCCCTCCCCATCTTTCCCTCCCATCTGTCTAGCTCCACTCATTCACCCTCTCCTCCTTCGTCTTCCCCCTCTCTCACCCTCCAATCTCTCGCACTCATCTTTCTCTTAAACTTCCCCTCTCTTCCCCTCCCCCTCCATCACCCTCCCCTCTCTCGCCCTCCCGACTCTCGCACGCTCCCCTCTCTCTCACCCACCCCTCTCGCCATCCACTCTCTCACCCTACCCTCTCCCGCCATCCTCTCTCTCGCTTTCCTCTCTGTCAACCTCCCCTCTCTCTCCCTCCCCTCTCTCGCCATCCCCTCTCCCCTTCCCCTCTTTCTCGCCCACACCCTGTCTCGCCCTCGCCATCTCACCCTGCACTGTCTCTCGCCCTCACCTCTCTTTACCCCTCCCCACTCTTCCGCTCCCATCTCTCTCTTTCCACTCTCTCGCCCTCCCCTCTCTCCCCTTCCCCTCTCTCTTGCCCTACCATCTGTCGCTCTCTCCTCTCTCACGCTCCCCTCTCTCTCCCTCGACTCTCTCGCCCTCCTCTCAGTCCACTTCCCCTGTCTCTCGCCCTCCCACTCACGCCCTCCCCATCTCGCCCTGCACTCTCTCTCGCCCTCACCTCTCTCTCGCCCTCCCCTCTCGTTCGCACTCCACTCTCTCTCCGTCCACTCACTCACCCTCCCCTCTTTCGACCTCCCCTCTCTCTCAACCTCCCCCTCTCTCGCCCGCCCCTCTCTTTCACCCTCCACACTCTCCTGTTCCCCTCTCTCTTGCCCTCACCTCACTCTCCCTCCCCTCTCTCCCCTACACTCTCGCTTGCCCTCCCCTCTCTATCGCCCTCCCCTCTCATTCGCCGTCCCTTCTCTGTACTCACCCCTCAACCTCTCTTCTCTCTGCCATCTCTACCCCTCCCCTCTCTCTCCAACTCCACTCTCTCCCCTTCCTTCTCTCTCGGCCTCCACTCACACTCGCCCACCCCCCTCTCTCGCCCTCCCCTCTCTCTCCCTCCCCTCTCTCACCCTCCCCTCTCCATCACACCCCCTCTTGCCCTCCCCCTGTCTCACCCTTCCCCTCTCGTCCTCCACGCTCTCTTTCCCTCCCATCTCTCAAACCCTCCCTGCTCTCTCGCATTCCCCCTCTCTCTCCATCCCTTCTCTCTCGCTCTCCCCTCACTCACCCTCCACACCCGCACCCTGCGTTCTCTCGCCATCCACTCTATTTCCATCCCGTCTCTTACGCCCTCCCCTCTCTCTCGCACTTACCTCTCTCTCCATCCCTTCTCTCTCGCTCTCCCCTCACTCGCGCTCCCCACTCTCTCGCCCTCCTCTCTCTCCCTCCCGTCTATCTACCTCCCCTCACACTCCCTTCATTCCTTCGCCCTCCTCTCTCTCTCACCCTAAACTCTCTCTCGCACTCCGTTCTCTCTCCCCCCCTCTCTCTTGCTCCCCCTCTCTCCCTCCCCCTCTCTCTCTCACGTCTATCTACCTC
Organism: Chiloscyllium punctatum; assembly: GCF_047496795.1. NCBI lineage: Eukaryota > Metazoa > Chordata > Chondrichthyes > Orectolobiformes > Hemiscylliidae > Chiloscyllium > Chiloscyllium punctatum. Next base: position 35,937,753 of record NC_092751.1, on the reverse strand, counting down.
CCCTCAAACTCCCTCCCTTCCTTCGCTCTGCTCTCTCTCTCGCCCTCCCGTTTCTCGCCCTCCCCCTCTCTCTCCTTCCCCCTCCTCTCACTTCCACTCCCCATCTCACCCTCCCGTCTCTCCTACCCTCCCCTTTATGTCCCACCCCTCTCTCACGCCGTCCCCTCTCTAGCCCAGCCCCCTCTCTCCCTCCACTCTCTCACTCCGCATCCCCTCTCACACCCTCCACTCTCTCTCTCCTCACTCTCTCCTCCCCTCTCTCTCACCCTCCCCTCTCACCCCATGCCCTCTCTCCCTCTCCCCTCTTTTTTCCTCAATTGTCTCTCCCCTCTCAACCCCTCACCTCTCTCCGTCTCCCCTCCCTCTCGCCCTCCTACGCTCTCAACCACCCTTCTCTCTCCCTCCCCTCTCTCGCCCGCTCATCTATGCCCTCCCTTATCTCCGCCTCGCCTCTCTCTTGCCCTCCCCTTACCTTCGTCCACAACTCTCTCTCCCTCCCCTTTCTCTCGCCCTCCCCTCTCTCTCCTTCCCCTCTCGCGCACTCTCTTCTCCATCCCTCCCCCTCTCACCCTCCGCCTGTCTCACCCTTCCCCTCTCGCCCTCCACTCTCTCTTGCCCTCCCGTCTCTCACACCCTCCCCTATCTCTCGCACTCCCCTCTCTCTCCATCCCTTCTCTTTCCCTCTCCCCTCACTCACCCTCCACTCTCTCGCCCTGCCCTCCCTCGCCATCCACTCTCTCTTGCCCTCCCATCACTCATGCCCTCCCGTCATTGTCGCCCTTCACTCTCTCTCGTCCACCCTTCTCTCTCCCTTCCCTCTCTATCGCCCGCCCCTCTCTCCCCCTCCCCTCTCTCATCTTCCCTTTCTCTCACTCTCCACTCTCTCTCGCCCCATCCTCACTCGACCACCCCTCTCTCGCCCTCCGCTCTCTCGCCCGCCCCCTTTCACCCTCCCCTCTGTCCCACGCCCCTCTCTCTCGCCCTCACGTCTCTCACCCTCCCCTCTCCATACCAACCCTCTCACTCGCCCTCCCCTGTCTGGTCCTCCGCTTTCTCTCCCTCCACTCCCTCACCCTCCCCTCTCTCCTCTTCCCCACTCTGTTGCTCTCTTCTCTCTCTCGCCCTCCCCTCTCTCTTGCAAAACCCTCTCTCTCGCACTCCCCTTCTCTCCCTCCCCTTCTCTCGCCCTACCCCCTCTCTCACCCGTCCCTTTCTTGCCCTTCCCACTCTCGCACTCCGCGCTCTCTTTCCCTCCCCTATCTCTCGCCCATCCCCTCACCCTCCCCTCTCTCACCCTTTCTTCTCTCACATTCTCCCCTCTCTCCCTCGCCTCTCTATTCCTCCCTTCTCTCTCCCCTCTCACCCCTCCCCACTCTCCCTGTCTCCTCCCTTCCGCCTTTCCCTCGCTCTCATTCACCCTTCTCTCCCTCTCCCATCTCTCGCCCTCACATCTGTTGCCCTCCACTCTCTCCCTCTCCACTCTGTCTCGCCCTCCCCTCTCCCTCGTCCTCCCTTCTCTCTCGCCCTCCCCTTCTCCCCAATATCTCTCCCCCACGATCTCTTCACCTCCCCTCTCTCTCGCCCTCTCCTCTCTCTCCCTCCACTCTCTTGCCCTCCCCTCTCTGCCTCCCCTGTGTCCCACTCCCCTGTCTCTCCCTCCTCTCTCTCGCTGTCCACTCTCTCTGTCCCACCCCTTCAGGCCCTCCCCTCTAGCGCCCACCCCTTCTCGCCCTTTTTTCTCTCACCCCCTCCCCTTTTTCTCATTCTCCTGGCTCTCTCGCCTCCCCTCTCACTCCTTCCCATCCCTCCCTCTCCACATTCTCTCCCTCCCCTACCTCTCCCACCCCTTATCGCCCGCCTGACTCTTGCCCTCTCCTTTCTCGCTCTCCACTTCTCGCACATTCCTCTACCGTCTTTCCCTCTCTGTCGTTCTCACCTTCTCTCTCTCGCCCTCCCCTCTCTCGCCCTCCCCTCTCTGCCTTCCCACTCTCCTGTCCTCCGCTCTCTCACATTCTACCCTCTATCTCGCACTCCTCTCTCTCCCTTCCCTCTCTCGTCCTGCCCTGCATCACGCTCTCGCCGCCCTCTCAGACTCCCCTCTTTAGCGCTCTAATGTTTCATCATCCACTCTCTCGCCCTCCTCTCTCTCTCCCTCCCCTCTCTCTCCCTCACCTTTCTCTCACCCTCCCTCTCTCTCACATTCCCCCTCTCTCCCTCCCCTCTCTCTCGCCCTCCATTCTCTCTCACCCTCCGCTCTCTCTCTCTGCTCTGTCATGCCCTCCCCTCTCTCTTGCTCTCCACTCTCACACTCCCCCTCCCTCACCCTCCCTTCTCTCTCTCCCTACCCTCTCTCTCCCTCACCTCTCTTCCACCCTCCATCTCTATCACCTTCCCCTCTCTCGCCCTCCCCTCTTTCACGCCCTCCGTTCTCTCCTACCCTCCGCGCTCTCTCTCTCTGCTCTTTCATGCACTCCCCTGTCTCTTGCCCTTCACTCTCTCTCCCTCCCACTCTCTCACCCTCCCCGCTCACTCCCTCCCCTCTCTCTCCCACCACTCTCTATCTCGCCCTCCCTCACTCTCACACTCCCCTCTCACTCACTCCCCTCTCTCTCCCACCCCTCTCTTTCACCCTCCCTCTCTCTCACCCTCCCCTCTCTCCACCTCCCCTCTCTCTCCATCCCCTCTCTCTCCCTCACTGCTCTCTCGCCCTCCCTCTCTCTCACCCTCCCCTCTCTCTCCCTCCCCGCTGTCTCCCTCACCTCTCTCTCGCCCTCCCTCTCTCACCCTCCCCTCTCTCTCCCGCTCCTTGCTCTCACCTTACCCTCTCTCGCACCCTCCCCTCTCTCTCGCTTTGCCCTCTCTCAACCTCCCCTCTCTCTCCCTCCACTCTCTCGCCATCCCCTCTCCCCTTCCCCTCTTTCTCGCCCACACCCTGTCTCGCCCTCCTCATCTCGCCCTGCACTGTCCCTCGCCCGCACCTCTCTTTTCCCCTCCCCACTCTTCCACTCCCATCTCTCTCAGTTCCACTCTCTCGCCCTCCCCTCTCTCCCCTTCCCCTCTCTCTTGCCCTACCCTCTGAAGCTCTCCCCTCTCTCACCCTCCCCTCTTTCTCCCTCGACTCTCTCGCCCTCCCCTCACTCCACTTCCCCTGTCTCTCGCCCTCCCCTCACGCCCTCCTCATCTCGCCCTGCACTCTCTCTCGCCCTCACCTCTCTCTCGCCCTCCCCTCTCTCTCGCACTCAACTCTCTCTCCCTCATCTCCCTCCCCCTCCCCTCCTTCGGCCTCCCCTCTCTCTCAACCTCCCCCTCTCTCGCCCGCCCCTCTCTTTTACCCTCCACACTCTCCTGCTCCACTCTCTCTTGCCCTCACCTCACTCTCCCTCCCCCTCTCCCCTACACTCTCGCTCGCCCTCCCCCTCTATCGCCCTCCCCTCTCATTCGCCGTTCCTTCTCTGTACTCACCCCTAAACCTCTCTTCTCTCCATCATCTCTACCCCTCCCCTCTCTCTCCAACTCCACTCTCTCCCCTTCCTTCTCTCTCGGCCTCCACTCACACTCGCCCACCCCCCCTCTCTCGCCCTCCCCTCTCTCTCCCTCCCCTCTCTCACACTCCCCTCTCCATCCCACCTCCTCTCGCCCTCCCCTGTCTCACCCTTCCCCTCACGTCCTCCACTCTCTCTTGCCCTCCCATCTCTCAAACCCTCCCTGTCTCTCGCCCTTCCCATCCTCTCCATCCCTTCTCTCTCGCTCTCCCCTCACTCGCGCTCCCCACTCTCTCGCCCTCCTCTCTCTCCCTCCCGTCTATCGACCTCCCCTCATGCTCCCTTCATTCCTTCGCCCTCCTCTCTCTCTCGCCCTCCCCTCTCTCTCGCTCCCCCTCTCTCCCTCCCCCTCTCTCCCTCACGTCCATCCACCTCCCCTCACACTCCCTCCCTTCCTTCGCTCTGCTCTCTCTCTCGCCCTCCCCTCACTCTCGCCCTCCCCCTCTCTCGCCAAACACCTCCTCTCACTTCCCCTTCCCATCTCACCCTCCCGTCTCTCACCCTCCCTCCTCTTGCCCTTCCCTTTATGTTCCTCCCCTGTCTCACGCCCTCCCCTCTCTAGCCCAGCCCCCTCTCTTTCACTCCCCTTCTCTCGTCCTACCCCCTCTCTCGCCCGTCCATTTCTTGCGCTTCCCACTCTCGCATTCCACGCTCTCTTTCCCTCCCCTATCCCTCGCCCATCCCCTCCCCCTCCCCTCTCTCACCCTCTCCTCTCTCACATTCTCCCCCTCTCCCTCTCCTCTCTATTCCTCCCTTCTCTCTCCCCTCTCACCACTCCCCACTCTCCCTGTCTCCTCCCTCCCGCCTTTCCCTCGCTCTCATGCACCCCTCTCTCCCTCTCCCCTCTTTCGCCCTCACATCTTTTGCCCTCGACTCTCTCCCTCTCCCCTCTGTCTCGCCCTCCCCTCTCCCTCGTGGTCCCCTCTCTCTCGCCCTCCCCTCTCTCCCCAATATCTCTCCCCCACTATCTCCTCACCTCCCCTCTCTCTCGCCCTCCCCTCTCTCCCCAATATCTCTCCCCCACTATCTCCTCACCTCCCCTCTCTCTCGCCCTCCCCTCTCTCCCCAATATCTCTCCCCCACTATCTCCTCACCTCCCCTCTCTCTCGCCCTCCCCTCTCTCCCCAATATCTCTCCCCCACTATCTCTTCACCTCCCCTCTCTCTCGTACTCCCCTCTCTCTCGCCCTCTCCTCTCTTGCCCTCCCATCTCCCGCCCTCCCATCTCTCGCACTCCCCTCTCCCTCCCCTCTCTCTCCCTCCAGTCGCTCGCCCTCCCCTCTCTGCATCCCCTCTCTCCCACTCCACTGTCTCTCCCTCCTCTCTCTCTCCCACCCCTTCAGTCCCTCCCCTCTCTCGCCCACCCCTTCTCACCCTTTCCTCTCTCACCCCCCTCCCCTCTTTCTCGCTCTCCTGGCTCTCTCGCCTCCCCTCTCACTCCTTCCCATCCCTCCCTCTCCACTCTCTCTCCCTCCCCTACCTCTCCCATCCCTTCTCGTCCGCCAGACTCTTGCCCTCCCCTTTCTCGCTCTCCACTTCTCACTCCTTCCTCTACCGTCTTTCCCTCTCTGTCGCCCTCACCTTCTCTCTCTCGCCCTCCCCTCTCTCACCCTCCCCTCTCTGCCTTCCCACTTTCCTGTCCTCCGCTCTCTCACATTCTTCCCTCTATCTCGCCCTCCACTCTCTCCCTTCCCTCTCTCGTCCTGCCCTCCATCAAGCTCTCGCCTCCCTCTCAGACTCCCCTCTTGAGCGCTCCAATGTCTCATCATCCACTCTCTCGCCCTCCCCTCTCTCTCGCTCCCCTCTCAGTCCCTCACCTCTCTTTCGCCCTCCCTCTCTCTCACCCACCCCTCTCTCGCCCTCCGTTCTCTGTCACCTTCCGCGCTCTCTCTGCTCTGTCAAACCCTCCCCTCTCTCTTGCTCTCCACGCTCTCACCCTCCCCCTCTCTCACCCTCCCCTCTCTCTCTCCCACCCCTCTCTATCTTGCCCTCCCTCTCTCACCCTCCCCTCTCTCACCCTCACCTCTCTCTCGCCCTCCGTTCTCTCTCACCCTCCGTTCCCTCTCACCCTCCGTGCTCTCTCTCCGCTCTGTCATGCCCTCCCCTCTCTCTTGCTCTCCATTCTCTCTCCCTCCCCACCTCACCCTCCCCTCTCTCTTCCTCCCGTCTCTCTCCCTCACCTCTCTCTCGAACTTCCTCTCTCTCTCTCTCACGCTCCCCTCTCTCGCCCTCCCTTCTTTCTCACACTCCGCTCTCTCCGCTCTGTCTTGGCTTCCCTGTCTCTTGCCCTCTTCTCTCTCTCGCTCGCTCTCTCTCACCATCCCCTCTCTCTCCCCCAGCCTTCTCTCTCCCTCCCCTCCCTCTCGCCCTCCCTCTCTCTCATACACCCCTCAATCTCCCTCCCCCCTTTCTCCCACCCTTCTCTTTCACCCTCCCTCTCTCTCACGCTTCCCTCTCTCCCCCTCCCCTCTCTACCCCTCCACTATTTCTCACCCTCCCCTCTCTCGACCTCCCCCTCACTCCCCCACTCCTCTTCCTCTCCTTAGTGTCTCAATGGGCCTCCAATCCATCTCCTCCTCCACGCTCTTACCCTCCCCTCTCTCTCCCCTCATTCACGCCCTCCCCTCTCCCCCCCCCCCTCTCCTCCCCCCTTCTCTCGCTCCGTCTCCTCTCTCGCCCGCCCACTCTCTCACTCACCCCGCTCTCTCGCTCTCCCCGCTCCCTCGGCCTCCCCTCTCTCTCCCTGCCCTCTCTCGCTCTCCCCTGCCTCGCCCCACTCTCTCGGCCCCCTCGCTCTCCCCTCTCTCTCGCTCACCTTTCTCGCCCTCCCCACTGTCTCCCTCCCCTCAATCGCCCTCCCTCTCTCTCTCCGTCCCCCTCTCCCACTGCCCTGTCTCTCCCTTTCCTCTCTCTCTGTCCCTCCTCTCTCTCACCCACCCCTTCTCGCCAACCCCTCTCACACCCTTCCCTCTCTCTCTCCCCTCTCTCTCGGTCTCCTGTCTCTCTCGCTCTCCCTCTCTCTCATGCTCTCCCCTCTCAACCTCCCCTCTGTCTCCCTACCCTGTCTCCCACTCCCTTCTCTCACTCCCTCCCCTCTCACCCCCCCTCTCTCTCCCACCCCTTCTCGCCCTCCTGTCTCTCGCCCTCCCCTCTCTCCCATCCTTCCCTCTCTTTCGCCCTCTGCTCTCTCTCTCGCCATCCCTCTCTCATCTCTTTCCCCCACTCTCTCCCGCTCTCTCCTCCCCGTCTCTCTTCCCCCGCTCTCTCGCAATCCCCTCTCTCGCCATCCCCTCTCTCCTGTCCTCTGCTCTATGTCTCTGCCCTCTCTCTCGCCCTCGCCTCTCTCCCTTTCCTCCCTCGTCCTGCCCTCTCTCTCGCACTCGCCTCCATCTCGCTGACCCATCTGTCGCCCTTCCTTTCTCTTTCCCTTCCCTATCTCTCCCTCCCCTCTCTCTATCCCATCTCTCTCCCTCCCTTCTCTTTCACCCGCCCTCTTTCTCACCCTTCCCTCTCTCGCTCTCCTCTCCTTCTCGCCCTCCGCACTCTCTCTCCGCTCTGTCTTCCCCTCCCCTGTCTCTTGCCCTCCACTCTCTCTCCCTTCCCTCTCTCTCACCCTCCCCTGTCTCACCGTCCCCTATCACTCACACTCCTCTATCTTTCGCCTTCCCCATCTCTCGCACTCCCCATCTCTCGCCCTTCCCCCTCTCTCACCATCATCTCTCTTCCCTCACCTCTCTGTCGGCCTCTCCTCTCTCCACCTCTGTCTCCACCTCTCCTCTCGCCCACCGCTCTCTGGCCTTCCCCTCTATCTCTCCCTCCACTCTCTCTCACCCTCCCATCTCTCACCCTTCCCTATCACTCGCGCTCCTCTATCGTTTGACCTCCCCTATCTCTCGTCCTCCCGTCTCTCGCCCTCCCTTCTCTCACCCACCCCCCTCTCACTATCCCCTCTCTCATCCTCCCCTCTCGCTCTCCCCTCTCTCTCCCTCCCCTCTCTCTCCTGCGCCTCTCTCTACCTCTCCTCTCTCTCTCCCTCCCCTCTCTCACCCTCCACCCTCTCGCTCTCCCCTCTTTCCCCTTTCCCTGTCTCACCCTCGCATCTTTCGCCCTCCCCTCTCTCGTACTCCCCTCTCTGTCACCCTGTTCTCTCTCGCCATCTCCTCTCTCTCTCGCCCTCGACACTCTCTCGCCCTCCCCCTCTCATCATCCCCTCTTTCTCGGTCTCTCCTCTCTCTCGCTGTTCCGTCTCTCTCCTTCCCCTCTCTATCCCTCCCTTCTCACACCCACACCTTCTCGCCCTCTCCTCATCAACTGCACTCTCTCGCTCTCTACTCTCTCCTTCCCCTCTCTCTCCCTCCCCTCTCTCCCTCCCCTCTCTCTCTCCCACCCCTTCTTACCCTCCCATCTCTCGTCATCCCCTACTCGCCATCCCCTCTCTCTTGCTCCATCCCCTCTCTATATCCCCCTCTCTTTCCCCCACACTCTCTCCCCCTCTCTCTGTTCACCCACTCTCTCTCTTGCCCCCTCCCCCTTCTCTCTCCCCCTCTCTCTCCCACTCTCTCTTCCCGCTCTAACTCTCCACTCTCTCTCCCACGGTTTCTCTCTAACCCTCTCGAGCCCCACTCTGTCAACTCCCTCACTCTCAAATCCCTCTCTCTCTCTCCATCCTCTCTCTCCTCCTCCTCTCTCTCTCCTCTCATTTTCTCCCCGGTCTCTCACACCTCTCTCACCCACCCCTCTCACTCACACCCTTCTGTCTCACTCCCCTCAGTCTCTCTACCCTGTGTCTCCACTCTCTCTCTCTCCCTCGCCCTTCTGTCTCACCCCTCTCTCTCGCCCATCTTTCTCGTCCACTCTCTCGTCACATCTCTCTCATCACCTCTCTCCACCAGTCCCTGTCTCTCCCCTCTCTCTCTCCCTGTCTCCATCTCCTCGCTCTCTCTTCCCCTCTCTCTCTCACCCACTCTCTCCCCCTCTCTTGTCCCCTGTCTCGTCCCCTCTCTCGCTTGTGCTTCATCTCTCTCTCTCTTCCGTGTCCTTCTCTCACTCTCATCCCTCTGTCTTTCACTCACCTCATCTCTCTCTTGCTCTCCCAATCTATCTCTATCCCTCTCTCTTTTCCGCCTCTCTTGATCTCACTCGCATCCTCTCTCTCTCACTCTTCCTCTCGCTCTCTTGCACTCTCTCACCCTATTTTACGCTCTCACGCTCTTCTCGCCCTCCCGTCCCTCGCCATCCCCTCTTTCTCCCTCCCCTCTCTCCCACCACTTCTCAACCCTCCCTCTCTCTCGTCCTCCCCTCTCTGTCGCCCTCCTCTCTCTCTCTCGCCATCCCCACTCTACCTCGCCCGCTCTACTCTCTCCCTCCCCTGTGTCTCTCGCCATCCCCTCTCTCTCGCGCCCTCCCCTCTCTCTCGCCCTACCCTCTATCTCTCCCCCTCTCTTTTTCCCCCACTCTCTCTCTCCCCCTCTCTCTCCCTCTCTCTCGCTCTCTCCCTCCCTCTCTCTCCTCCTCTATATCTTCCCGTGCTCTCTCTCCCCTCTCTCTCCCATGCTGTCTCTCTCATCCTCTCTATTTCCTTTGTCTCAACTACCTCTCTCTCAACTCCCTCTCTCTCCCCCTCTCTCTCTATCCCCCCTCCCCCTCTCACGCATCTCTTTCTCTCCCAGCTCTCTCTCACCCTTCCCTCACTCACCCCTCTCTCCCGGCAGTCTATCTCTCCTCCTCACTCTGTCACCCCTCTCTCTCCCTCCCCCTCTCTCCCACCACTCTCTCTCTCTTCACCCTTTCTCTTCCCCCATATCTCCCCTCTCACTCTTCCCCCTCTGTTTCTCTGTCCTCTCTCTACCTTCTCTCTTTCTCTCGCCCCTTTCTCTCGCCCCTCTCTCGACCGTCTCTCTCGTCCACTGTCTCTTCCCCTCTCTTTCATCCACCCTCTCCGTCGTCTCTCTCCCCTCTCTCTCCCCCCTCTCTCCCCATCCCTCGTCCCCTCTCTCTCTTCCCCTCTCTCCACCCTCTCTCCCCTCTCTCTCTCCCACTCTCTCTACCCTCTCTCCCCATCCCTCGTCCCCTCTATCTTTTCCCCCTCTGTCGGTCGTGCTACATCGCTCTCTCTCTCACTCACTGTCTGTCTCTCACAGCTCTCCCTCCACTCTCGCCTCCTCTGTCTCTCTCTCTCTCTTCTATGTCCTCCTCTCTCTCTCATCCCTCTGTCTCTCACTCGCCTCCTCTCTCGCTTGCTCTCCCTCTCTCCCACTCTTTCGCTATCCCTTCGCTCTCCCCACACACGCTCTCCCCTCTCTCGCCCTCCCCTCCCTCTCCCTCCCCTCTCTCTCTCTCCCCTCTCTCTCGTCCTCCCCACCCTTCTCTCTCCAGCCCCTCTCTCTCCCTCACCTGTCTCGCACTCCCCTCTCTCTCACCCTCCCCTGTCTCACCGTCCGCTATCACTCACCCTCCTCGATCTTTCGCCCTCCCCATCTCTCGCACTCCCCATCTCGCGCCCTTCCCCCTCTCTCGCCGTCATCTCTCTTCCCTCACCTCTCTGTCGACCTCTCCTCTCTCCACCTCCCCCCTCCCCTTCTCTCTCTGCCCTCCACTATTTCTCGCCCTCCCCTATCTTGCACTCCCCCTCTCGACCTCCCTGTTTCTCCCCACTTCTGTCTCTCTCCTTCGCGTCTCACTCACCCTCCAATCCATCTCGGTCTCCACGCTCTCACCGTCCCCTCTCTCTCCGCTCATTCACCACATCCACTCACTAGCAATCCCTTTCTCTCCCATCCTCTGTCTCCCCCTCGCTGCTCTCTCCCTACTTTCTCTCTTCCTCTCCTCCCTTTCGCCCCCCCTTCTCTCGACCTCCCCTCTCTCGCCCTCTACTCTATCGAGCTGCTTCTGTCTGTCCATACTCTCTCTCTCGCCCTCCCCTCTATTACTCCCTCTCTCTCGCCCACCGCTCTCTCGCCTTCCCCTCTATCTCTCCCTCCACTCTCTCTCACCCTCCCCTCTCTAACCCTTCCCTATCACTCGCGCTCCTCTATCGTTTGACCTCCCTATCTCTCGTCCTCCCGTCTCTCGCCCTCCCTTCTCTCAACCACCCCCCTCTCACTATCCCCTCTCTCTCCTGCGCCTCTCTCTACCTCTCCTCTCTCTCTTCCTCCCCTCTCTCAATCCCCACAACTCTCTCGCTCTCCCCTCTCTCCCCTTTCCCTGTCTCACTCTCGCATCTTTCGCCCTCCCCTCTCTCGTACTCCCCGCTCTGTCGCCCTGTTCTCTCTCGCCATCACCTCTCTCTCTCGCCCTCGCCACTCTCTCGCCCTCCCCCTCTCACCATCCCTTCTTTCTCGCTCTCTCCGTTCTCTCGCTGTCCCGTCTCTCTCCCTCCCCTCTCTCTCCCTCTCCTCTCTCTCTCTCCTTCCCCTCTCTCTCCCTCCCTTCTCACACCCACACCTTCTCGCCCTCTCCTCTCTCTCCTTCCCCTCTCTCCCTCCCCTCTCTCTCCCACCCCTTCTTCCCCTTCCATCTCTCGCCATCCCCTTCTCGCCATCCCCTCTCTCTTTCTCCATCCCATCTCTATTTCCCCCTCTCTTTCCCCCTCACTCTCTCCCCCTCTCTCTCTTCACCCTCTCTCTCTCTTGCCCCCTCCCCCTTCGCTCTCCCCCTCTCTCTCCCACTGTCTCTTCCCGCTCTATCTCTCCACTCTCTAACCCACGGTTTCTCTCTAACCCTCTCGAGCGCCACTCTGTCAACTCCCTCACTCCCAAATCCCTCTCTCTCTCTCCATCCTCTCTCTCCTCCTCCTCTCTCTCCTTTCATTCTCTCCCCGGTCTCTCACACCTCTCTCACCCACCCCTCTCACTCACACCCCTCTGTCTCACTCCCCTCACTCTCTCTACCCTCTGTCTCCACTCTCTCTCTCTCCCTCGCCCTTCTGTCTCACCCCTCTCTCTCGCCCATCTCTCTCGTCCACTCTCTCGTCACATCTCTCTTATCACCTCTCTCCACCACTCACTCTCTCTCCCCCTCTCTCCCTGTCTCCATCTCCTCGCTCTCTCTCCCGCTCTCTCTCACCCACTCTCTCCCCCTCTCTTGTCCCCTGTCTCGTCCATCTCTCTCTCTCTTCCGTGTCCTTCTCTCACTCTCATCCCTCTGTCTCTCACTCACCTCATCTTTCTCTTGCTCTCCCAATCTATCTCTATCCCTCTCTCTGTTCCGCCTCTCTTGATCTCACTCGCATCCTCTCTCTGTCACTCTTCCTCTCGCTCTCTCGCGCGCTCTCACCCTATTTTACGCTGTCACGCTCTTCTCAACCCTCCCTCTCTCTCGTCCTCCCCTCTCTGTCGCCCTCCTCTCTCTCTCTCGCCATCCCCACTCTCTCTCGCCCGCTCTTTTCTCCCCTCCTCTCTCTCTCTCTCGCCATCCCCTCTCTCTCGCGACCTCCCCTCTCTCTCGCCCTACTCTCTATCTCTCCCCCTCTCTTTTTCCCCCACTCTCTCTCTCCCCCTCTCTCTCCCTCTCTCTCGCTCCTCCTCTCTATCTTCCCGCTCTCTCTCTCCCCTCTCTCTCCCATGCTGTCTCTCTCATCCTCTCTATTTCCTCTGTCTCAACGACCTCACTCTCAACTCCCTCTCTCTCCCCCTCTCTCTCAATGCCCCCCCCTCACCCTCTCACGCAACTCTTCCTCTACCGGGTCTCTCTCACCCATTCCTCACTCACCCCTCTCCCCCACCACTCTATCTCTCCTTCTCACTCTCTCACCCCTCTCTCTCCCTCCCCCCTCTCCCACCCCTCTCTCTCTTCCCCCTTTCTCTTCCCTCTATATCCCCTCTCATTCTTTCCCCCTCTGTCTCTGGGTCCTCTCTCTACCTTCTCTCTTTCTCTCGCCCCTTTCACTCGCCCCTCTCTTGACCGTTTCTCTCGTCCAGTGTCTCTTCCCCTTTCTTTCATCCCCTCTCTCCATCCTCTCTCCCCCCTCTCTCCCCATCCCTCGTCCCCTCTCTCTCTTCCCCTCTCTCCACCCTCTCTCCCCTCTCTCTCCCATTCTCTCTACCCTCTCTCCCCATCCCTCGTCCCCTCTATATTTTCCCCTCTGTCGGTCATGCTACATCGCTCTCTCTCTCTCACTCACTGTCTGTCTCTCACAGCTCTCTCTCCACTCTCGCCTTCTCTGTCTCTCTCTCTCTTCTGTGTCCTCCTCTCTCTCATCCCTCTGTCTCTGACTCGCCTCCTCTCTCGCTTGCTCTCCCTCTCTCCCACTCTCTCACTATCCCTTTCTCTCGCTATCCCTTCTCTCTCGCTCTCCCCTCTCCAGCTCTCCCCTCTCTCGCCCTCCCCTCCCTCTCTTTCCTTCCTTTCTCTCTCCCCCCCTCTCGTCCTCCCCACCCTTCTCTCTCCAGCCCCTCTCTCTCCCTCCCCTGTCTCGCCCTCCCCTCTCGTTCTCCCGTCTCTCTCGCTCTCTTCCGTGCCCTTCTCTCTTAAATCCCTCGCTCTCACACTCGCCTCCTCGCTCTTGCTCTCACTCTCTCACTCTCTCTCCCTATCCTTCTCTCTGTCCCCCTCTCTCTCGCCATCCCCTCTTTCTCGCCCTCCCCTCTCTCTCCCTCTCTCTTTACCCCACTCTCTCTCTTACGCCTCTCTCTTTTCCCCTCTCTCTTCCCCCTCTCTCTTCACTCCTCTCTCTTCCACCTCTCTCTTCCCCTCTCACTCTCTCTACCCCCTCTCTCTCCCCCTCTCTCGCTCTCTCGCTCTCTCTTCCTCTCTATCTCCCTCTCTCTTCCCCTCTCTCTCCCTCCCCTTCCTCTCCCACCCCTCTCTCTCCCACCACTTTCTCTCTCCCTTCCTCCCTCTCTCTCCCTCCCTCCCTCTCTATCCCCCTCCCACTCTCTCTCTTCCCCGCCCTCTCTCTTCTGTCTCTCTCAACTCCCTCACTCAACTCCCTCTCTACCCCCTCTCTCTCCCACTCTCACTTCTATCTTTCTCACCCGCTCTCACTCACCCCTGTCTCAGCCACCCCTCTATCACCCCCCCCTCACTCTCTCACCCCAATCTCTCCCCATTGTCTCCCCTCTCTCCCACCCCTATCTCTCTTCCCCTTTCTCTGCCCTCGCTCTCCTCTCTCATTGTTCCCCCTCTGTCTCTCTGCCCTCTCTCTACTCTCACTCTCTCTCGTCGTCTCTCTCGTCCACTTCCTCATCCCCTCTCTCTCATCCTCTCTCTCCACCTCTCTCCTCTCCCTCGTCCCCTCTCTCTCATCCCCTCTCTTTCTCGTGCTCCATTTTTCTCTCTCTCACTGTCTTGCCTGTATCTCACAGTTCGCCCTCCCTCTCTCGCCTCCTCTGTCTCTCTGTCTTACGTTTCCTTTTCTCTCTCTCATTCCTCTGTCTCTCACTCGCCTCCTCTCTCGCTTGCTCTCCCTCTCTCCCACTCTCGCTCTGTCCCTTTGTCTCTCTCCCCCCTCTCTCCCTTCGCTCTCTCTCGCCTTACCTTCCCGTCTCTCTCCCTCCCCTCTGTCCCTCTCTACCACTCTCTCTATCACTTTGTCTCCCTATCCCCTCTCTCTTGCTCTCCCCTCTTTCGCTCTCCCGTCTCTCTCGATTCCCTCTCTCCCTTCCCTCTCTATCGTCCTCCCCTTCCTTCTCTCTTCCTCGCGTCTCTCTCCCTCCCCTCTCTCTCCCTCCGTCTCTCTCTCCCTCCCCTTCTGGCCCTCCCCACTCTCACCGTCCCCCCTCTATCGGTCTCCCCTCTCTCTCGCCCTCCCCTCTCTCTCGCCCTCCGCTCTCTCTACCTCCCCTCTTTCTCCCTCCCCTATCTCTCCCACCCCTTCTCGCACTCCCATCTCCCACCCTCCCCTTCTCACCCTTGCCTGTCTCTCATTCTCCCCTCTCTGTCTCCCTCCCCTCGCTCACTCCCCAGCCCCTCCCTCTCGCCCTCCCCTCTCTCTCGCCCTCCCCTCTTCCTCTCGCCCTCTCTCTTCCCCCAGTCTCTCTCCCCTCTTTCTCTCCACTCTCTCCCCTACCTCTCTCTACCACCTCTCTCACTTTCTCTCCCCCTCTCTCCCTCTTTCTCCTTCCCTCTCTCTCTTCCCCCTCTCCATCTCTCGCTCCCACGCCTATCTCAACCACCCCTTTCTTTCTCTCTCCTCCTCCCTCCCTCTCTCCCCTTTCTCTCCCTCTCTCTCTATCCCACCTCTATCCCCTTCACTCCTCTCTTTCTCTCCCATTTCTCTCTCACCTCTCTCTCACCCACCCCTCTCTCTCCCACCACCCTGTCTCTCCCCCCTCGCTCTCGCCCCTCTCTCTCACCCTCCCTTCTCTCTCCCACACATCTCTCTCTAACACTTTAACTTCCCTCTCTCTCCCCTCATACGCTTGCCCCCGTCTCTCTGTCCTCTCTCGCCCCTCTCTCTCGTCCATTCTCTTGTCCCCTCTCTCTCATCCCCCTCTCCACACACTCTCTCTCCTCTCTCTCTCCCCCTCTCTCTCCTCGTCTCTCTCACTCTCTCCCTCATTCTCTCTCTCGCCCTCTCTCTCCCCCCTCTCTCCCTCCTCTCTAGTCCTCTCTCTCGGCCCCTCTCTCGCTCGTGCTTCACCTCTCAATGTCTCTCTCTCTCTCTCACTGTCTGTCTGTCTCTCACAGCTCTCCCTCCTTCTCTCACCTCCTCTGTTTCGCTCTCTCTTCATCCCTCTGTCTCTCACTCGCTTCCTCTCTCTCTTGCTCTCCCTCTCTCACACTCTCTCTCTATCCGTCTCTCTGTTCCACCTCTCTTGATCTCAGTCGCATCCTCTCTCTCACTCTTCCCCTTGCTCTCTCGCGCTGTTTCATCCTCTTTTGCACTCTCACGCTCTTTCTCTATCTCTCTCGCTCTCTCCCTTTGTCCATCTTGATCTCACTCTTGCTCCCCTCTCTCACTCATCTCAATATCTCTCACTGTCTCTCGCTCGTGCTCTCTCCTTCTCTCTCTCACACTCTCTGTCTCTGTCTGTGTCTCTGTCTCTCGCTCCCTCTCTCTCAGTGCTCCCACCGTCTCCCCTCTTCTCTCTTGTCTCACTCTAAATCTCTCTCAGTTCCTCGCTCCCTCGCCCTCCCATCTCTCGCACTGCCCTCTCTCTCTCTCCCTCCCTACTTTTGCTCTCCCCACTCTCGTACTCCCCCTCTCGCCCTCCCCTCTGTCGTCCGCCTTGTCTTCTATCTCCTGTCTCTGCCGATTCACTCTCCCAACCCTCACTCTCCCAACGCACTCTCTCCCACGCCTCTCTCTCCCATCACCAACTCTCCCACTCCTCGCTCTCTTCCCCGTCTCTGCCACACTATCTCCCTTCACTCTCCCAACCCTCACTCCCCAACCCTCTCTCTCCCACCCCTCTCTCTCTCGCCCTCTCCCATCCCTTTCTTTCTCCCCCCTCCCGCTCTCTCTCGTCTCTGTCTCTCTCTACCCCTCTCTCCCTCCCCTCTCTCTCACCCCCCTCACTATCTACCGCTTCTCTCTGTCCTCTCTCGCCCCTCTGTCTATCTCCCTCTCCTCTCTCTCTCAGTCTCTCTCCCTATCTCTCTGTCTCTCCCCTCTCACTCTCTCCCACCATCTCTGTACTCTCTCGCCCCTATCTCTCCCCCTCACTCTCCCCCGCTCTCTCCCTCTCCTCTCTCTCTACCCCTCTTTCTCCCCGTCGCTCTCCCCTTCCCTCTGTCAATTCTCGCCACTCAATCTCTTTCTCTCTTGCGCCCCCCTCTCCCCTTCTCTCTCGCCCCCTCACTCAATCTCTCCCCATCTTACTATCTCCCCCTCTCTCCCCCTCTCTCTCCCTCTCTCTACCCTCTCTCCTCTCTCTCCCCCCTCTCTACTCTCTTTCTCCCACCATCTCACTCCCCCTCTATCCATCTACACTCTCCCAACCCTCACTCGCATTCCCCTCACTCGCCCTCCGCTGACTCCCCCTCCACTCTCTCGCCCTCACCTCTCTCGACCTCCCCAGCTGGCCTTCCCCCTCTCTCTCCCCGTCTTTCTCCTACTTCACTGACTCAACCCTCACTCTCCCAACCATCTCTCTCCCACCTCACTCTCTCCCACCCTTCTCTCTGTACCCCTCTCACTGACCCCTTCTCCCTGACCCCTCTCTCTCCTCTCTCGTCAATTTTCTCTCGTTCCTTCTCTCTCATTCCCTCTCTCTCCCCCCCTCTCTCCAATCTCCCTTCCCACCCTCTCTCCCACTCCCTCCCTCCCATCTCTCTCTCCCCCTCTCTCTCCCCTTTCTCTCACCCTCTCGCGCTCTCTCTATCTCCCCCTCTTTCTCTCTCTCCCCTCTCTCTCTCCACTCTATCTCCCCCTCTCTCTCCCCCCTCTCCCCATCTCTCTCTCCCTTATCTCTCCCACTCTCACTCCACTCTCTTTCCACCCTCTCTCTCTCTACCCTCTCTCTCTACCCCTCTTTCACTCCCCCTCTCCGTCTCCCCTCTCTCTTCCCCTCTCTCTCACCCATCTCTCTCTCCTCTCAACCGCCATTTCTCTCTCATCCTCTCTCTGTCCTCTCTCTCTAACCCCTCTCTCCCCACTCTCTCTTGCCACTTCTCTCTCCCCCTCTCTCTCCCTCCCATCCCTCTCTCTCCACTCTCTCCCATTTCTCTCTCCGCTCTCTCTCTCCTCGCTTCCCCCCGCCCCCTTACTCTCTCCCCTCTCTCTCCCCACTCTCTCTCCGCCTCTCTCTCCCCCTCTCTCCCCCTCTCTTTCCCTCTCTCTCTCTCCACTCCCCTCTCTTCACTCTCTCTCTCTCCCCCTCTCAACCCCCTGTCTCTCTAGGCTCTCTTTCTCCACCATCTGTCACTCCACGCTCTCTCTCTTCCCCTCTCTCTCGTCCCCTCTCCCTCTTCCCCTCAGTTTTGTCCACTCTCTCTACCCACTCCCTCTACCCCCTCTCTCCACTTCTCTCTACCCCTCCCTCATCCCTCTCTTTACCCCCACACTCTCCCCCTCTCTCCTCCTCTGCCTCCCCCCCTCTCCCCCCTCACTCTCCACTTCTATCTCTCACGCCTCTGTTCACCACTCTCTCCCCTCTCCCTCTGCCGCTC
Source organism: Chiloscyllium punctatum (assembly GCF_047496795.1). Lineage (NCBI taxonomy): Eukaryota > Metazoa > Chordata > Chondrichthyes > Orectolobiformes > Hemiscylliidae > Chiloscyllium > Chiloscyllium punctatum. The sequence continues at coordinate 35,920,160 of NC_092751.1, read as the reverse complement.
TATTTCCTCACTAATCCCCTCTCTCCACCCTCTCTCTCACCACCCACACTCTCTCTCCATCATCTCTCTCCACCCTCTCTGTCTCGTCCCCACTCACTCCCCCACTCCCTCTCCACTCTCTCTCTCACCTCTCTCACCCCCTCTTTCCCTCTCCACTTTTCTCTCCCCTTTCTCTAACACCCCCACTCTCTCCGCCCTCTCTCTCTCCTCCTCCCCACTCCCTCTCTCCCCACCCTCTCACTCTCCACCCTCTCTCACTCCACCCGATCTTTCTTCATTCTTCGCTCTAGTCCGCGCTCTTTTCCCCTCTCTCTCCCGCTCTCTCCCCCTCTCAGTCCACCCTCTTTCTACCCCCACTCTCTCCCCCCTCTCTCTCCCCCTCTCTCCCCTCTCTCCCGCCCCCCCTCACTCTCTACCCCTTCTCTCTGTGCTCTCTCGCCCCCCTATCTCACTCTCTCTCTCGGTCCACACTCTCTCTCTCTCCCTCCACCACCCTCTCTCACACTCTCTCTCCCTCTCTCTGTCTCTCCCCATCTCACTCACTCCCACCATCGCTGTCATCTCTCGCCTTTCTCTCTCCCCATCATTCTCTCTCCCTCTCGCTCCCCTGTATCTCCACCTCTCTCTCACTCCTATCTCTCTATCTCCCCCTCTCTCCCTCCCCCTCTCTCTCCTCCTCGCACTCTCGTCTTCTCTCTCCCCTCACCCTCTGTCCTCCTCCTCTCTCTCTGCCTCCCTCCCCTTCTCTCCCTCCCCCTCACACCATCTCTCCCCCTCTCTCCCCATCTGACTAGATACCCCTCTCTCTCGCCCCCTCTCCCCTCTCTCTCTCCTCTCTCCCCTCACTCTCTCCTCATCTCTCTCCACCGTCTCTCTCTCCACCCTCTCTCCCTCAACCCTCTCTCGTGACCCTCTCTCTCCACTCTTTCTCTCTCGTCCCCTCTCTCTCCCCCACTCTTTCCTTTCTCTCTCCCCCTCTCTCCCCCTCTCTCTCCACTCTCTCTGTCCCCCGCTCTCTGGTCCCCACTCTGTCCCCCTCTCTCTGATCCCTTCTCTCTGTACCCTCTCTCTGTACCCCCTCGCTGTTCCGCGCTCTCTCCCCTCTCTCTCTCATCCCCCTCTCTCCCCAATCTATTCTCCCTCTCCCACTCTCTCTACCCTCTCTCTATCCCCCTCTACTCGTCCCTTCTCTCTGGTCCCCTCTATCTCGTCCCCTCTCTCTTGTCCTCTCCCCCTCCCCCTCTATCGTCCACCCCCTCACTCTTCGCCTCTCTCAGCCCCCGTCTCTCCCACTCTCTCGCCCCCCTTTATTCCCCCTCTCTCCCACTCTCTCTCCAACCTCTCTACCTCCCCCCTCTCTCTCCCCCTCTGTCTCATTCCCCTTCTCACTCTCCCGTTCTCTCTCGTTCCTCACTGTCGTCCCCTCTCTCTCGTTCCCTCACTCTCCCCCTCACTTTGTCGACCTCCCTCTGCCACTCTCTTTTCCACTGTCTTCCCCCACTCTCTCCCCCTTCCTCCTCTCTCTACCCATCTCTTACCCCCTCTCTCCCCATTCTCCCCTCTCACTGCCCCTTCTCTCTCTCCTCTCTCTCGTCCCCTCTCTCTCATCCCCTCTCTCTCGTCCACATTCTCTCCAGCCTCTCTCCCCCACTCTCTCACCCTTCTCTCTCCCCCTCTCTTTCCCCCCTCTCTCCCTCTCTCTCTCCCCTCTCTCTCCATCAATCTCTCTTCCCCCTCTCTCTCCACCCTCTCTCTATTCACCTATCACTCTCCACACTCTCTGTCTCCACCCTTTCTCTCTCCACCCTCTCTCTCGTCCCCTCTCTCTGTACCCCTCTCTCTTTCACCCCCTCTCTCCCCGACTCTCTCCTCCTCTCTCTCCCCCCTCTCCCCATCTCTCTCCACCCTCTCTCTCACTCATCTCTCTCCCCCACTCTCTACCCCTCTCTCTCCCCTTCACTCTGTTCCCCCCTCCCCAACTTTTTCTCCCCCACTCTCTGTTCCCCTCTCTGTCCTTCTCTCTCTGGCCAACTCGGTCTGTCCCCCTTTGTCTCGGCTCTCTATCTCGTCCCAGCAGTTGCCCCCCCTCCCCCCTCTATCTCCCCCTCGCTCTGTCTCCCCTCTCTCTGCCCCCTTTCTCGCTCCCAATCTCTCCCCTCTCTCACTCCACCCTCTCTCTCCACCCTCTCTCTCTCTGAACCCTCGTTCTCTGCACTCTCTCTCTCTCCGCCCTCTCCCTCTCGGCCCAACTTTCTCGCCCCCTCACCCTGCTCCCCTCTCTCGTCTTTCTCTCACTCTCTCTGTCCCCATCTCTCTTTCCCCCCTCCCTCTCCTCTCTGGCTCTCCTCTCTCTCTCCACACCTCTCTCGTCCAGTCACTTCCGTCCCCTCTCCCTCCCCCTTACTCTGTTCCCCCCACTCTCTCTCCGCTTACTCTCTCACCTCTCTCTCTCTTCCCCTCTCTCGTCCCCTCTATCTCGAACCCCTCTCTTTCGTCCCATCTTTCTCGTCCCCCCCCCCCTCTCCCAACCTCTCTCGTCCGGTCTCTAATCCCCTCTCTCTCCCACTCTCTCTCCACCCTCTCTCTCTCCACCCTCTCTCTCGTCCCCTCTCTGTCGTCCGCTCTAACTTGTCCCCTCTCTCTCCCTCTCTCGGTCCCCCTCTCTCTGGCCCTCTCTCTCTCTCATACTCTCTGTCCACCTCCCTCTCCCTTCTCACTTATCCCCTCTCTCGCCCCCTTCACTCCCCCTCTCTCCCTCGTCTATTGTCACTCTTCCCCTCTGTCTTCCCCTTTCTCTACCCCCTCTCTCTCCCGTGCTCTGCTCCCCTCTCTCACGCCCCTCCCTCTTCACCCTATCTCTGCCCCTCTCTCGTCCCCTCTCTGTCCAGCCTCTCTCTTGGCCCATTCTCCCTCCCCCTCTCTCGTCCCACTCTCTCGCCCCCTCTATCTTCCTCTCACTCCCCTATCTCTCTTCCACTCTCTATTGTCCCCTCTCTCTCCCTCTATCTGTCCCTCTCTCTCTGGATCCATCGCTCTCTGCCGCCCTCTGCCCACCTCTCTCTCTCCCCTCTCTCTTGTCCCCTCTCTCTCTCGTCCCCTCTCACTTATCCCCTCTCTCTCCCTTCTCTCTCCCCCTCTTTCTCCCCCTCACACTGACCCCCTCTCTCTCTCCCCTCGCTCTCGTCCCCTCTCTCTCATCGCCTCTCTCTTTGGTCCAATCTCTCTCTACCCTCTCTCCCCCCACTCTCTCGCCCCTCTGTCTCCCTCTCCCTCTCTTTCGCCTCTCTCTCCCCACTCTCGACCCCACTTGCTCTGCTCCCCTCTCTCATGCCCCTCCCTCTCTACCCTCTCTATCTCCACCCTCTCTCTCCACACTCTCTCTCGTCCCCTCTCACTCGTCACCTCTCTCTCCCCCATCTCTGTCCCCCTCTCTCTCCCCTTCTCACTCTCTCCCTCTCCCGTCCCCTCTCTCTCGTCTCCTCTCTCTCCACCCTCTCGCTTGCCCCAATCTCTCTCTCTCTTCTCTGTCGCCTCCTATCTCTCTTCTCTCTCTCTCTCTCCACCCTCTGTCTCTCCACCCTATCACTCTCCACCGTCTCTGTCTCCACACTTTCTCTCTTGTCCACTCTCTCTCATCCCCTCTCTCGTCCCCACTCTCTCGTCCCCTCCCTCTCCCCCTCACTCTGTCCCCCTCTCTTCACCTCTCTCTCCTCCTCTCTTTCCCCCCCTCTCTCTCTCCCCGTCGCTCTGTCTCCCCTCTCTGTGTCCCCCCTCCCCTCTCTCTCCTCTCTTATCCCCTCTCTATCGTCCCCTCTCTCTCTACCTTCTCTCTCGCGCCACTCTTTCTCCCCGCACTCGACTCCTCTCTCTATCTCTCCACCCTCTGTCTCTCCACCCTATCACTCTCCACACTCTCTGTCTCCACCCTCTCTATCTACACCCTCTCTCTCGTGTCCGCTCTCTCGTCCCCTCTCTTGTCCCCCACTCTGTCGTTCCCTCTCTCTCCGCATCACTCTGTCCCCCCTCCACCTCTCTCTCCGCGTCTCTCTCTCCCCATCGCTCTCCCTCATTCTCTCTTATCCTCTCTCTCTCACAACTCTCTCTCCCCCCTCCCTGTCTCTCTCCCCATCTCTACCCCTCTCTCCCCTTCTTTCTCTCTCTCTCTCTCCCGTCTCTCTCTCCCCCTCTCTGTCCACTCTCCCCCTCTCTCCACCACCTCTCTCTGTATCCTCTCGCACTCCACCTTCTCTCTCGTCCCCACTCTCTCATCCCTCTCTCATCCATCTCTCTCCAACTCTCGATCCCCTCTCTCCCCCTCTCGCCCCTCTCTCCCCGTCACTTTCCACCCTCTCTCTCCATCTTCTGCCTCCCCAACTCTCTCCTCCTCTGTCTGCCCCACTCTCTGTCCCCGTCTCACCATTCTCTCTCTCCCTCTCTCTGTTCCCCTCTCTCTCCCGCTCTCACTGTCCCCCTGTTTCACCACTCTATCTCGTCTCTTCAGCGTCTCCCTCTCTCTCCACTTCTCTCCTTTTCGATCTGTCTTCCCTCCCTCTGTCCCGCCTCTCTCCCCCTCTCTCTCCTCTCTCTCCCCCTCTCTCTCCCTCCCCCTCTCTCCAACCTCTCTCTCTCTACCCTCTCTCTCGTTCCATCTCTCTCGTCTCCACTCCCCCCTCTCTCGTCTTTCTCTCCCTCTCTCTGGAACCCTCTCTCTCTCCCCTCTCTCCCTTCTCTCTCTCGCCTCTCACTCTCTCCTCTCTCGTCTTTCTCTCCATCTCTCTGTCCCCCTCTCTCTCTCCCCTCTCTCTCCCTCGCCTCGTTCTCTCCACAGCTCTCTCGTTCAATCTCGCTCGTCCCCTCTCCCTCCCCAAATCTCTGCCCCCTCTCTCTCCCTCTCTCTCCCATCTCTCTCTCCCCTACTCTCGCCCCCTTTCTTTCTCCCCTCTCTCTCTCCCTCTCTCCCCTCTCTATCTTCCCCTCTCTCTGCCCCCTTTCTCTGTCCCCCTCTCTCTCCCGTCACCTCTCTCTCGTCCACTCTGTCTCTCCCTCTCTCTCTCCCCCTCTCTCTCATCTCCTCTCTCTCGCCCCTCTCTCTGCTCTCTGGCCTCCTCTCTCTCCCCCCTCTCTCCCTCTCTCTGTCTCTCTCTCTCCCTCTCTCTCTCCTCCATCGCTCTCCATCCTCTCTCTCCACCCTCTCTCTCTTGTCCACACTCTCTTGTCCCCTCTCTCTGTCCCCCTCTCACTGTCACCCTCTCTGTCCCCCTCTCTACCCCTCATGCTCTCACCGTCTCTCTCCCCCCTCTCTCACCCCTCTCTCTTCCCCCTCTCTCTCCCTCAATCTCTCTTCCCCTCTCCCCCCCTCTGTCTCTCCTTCTCTCTCCCAATCTCTCTCTCCCCTCTCTCCCCACTCCCGTCTACCACCCTCTCTGTCCACTCTCTCGCTCCATCTCTACACCCCCTATCTCTCCACCCACTCTCTCCACCTCTCTCGTGTCCCCTCTCTCTCGTACCCTCTCTCATCCCCTCTCTATCTCCCCCTCTCTGTCTCTCTCCCACTCTATATCCTCCACTCTCTGCTGATTCTCCCCTCTCTCCCCATCTCTCTCCATGCATTCTCTCCCTGCTCTCTCTCCCCACTCTCTCCAACCTCTCTCTCCCCCCTCTCTGTGCCCCCTCTCCCCTTCTCTTCCCCTCTCTCACGCCATCTCTCTGTTCCACTCTCTCCCTCCCCTCTCTCGCCTCTCTCTCTCCTGTCTCTCTACACATCTCTCGTCCAATCTCTCTCGTCACCTCTCCCTCCCACTCTCCCTGTCCCCCTCTCTCTCCCCCTCTCTCTCCCTCTCTCTCTCCCTCTCTTTTTACCCCTCTCTCTTCCCCTCTCTCTGCGCCCATTCTCTGTCCCCCTCTCGCTCCAGTCATCTCTCTCTTGTCCACTCTCTCTCTCTCGTCTCCTCTATCTCTTCCCCATTTCACTTACCCCTTTCGCCCCCCACCCCCACTTGGTCTGCTCCCGTCTCTCTCCACTCTCTCTCCGACCCCTCTCTCTCTCCCTCTCTGTCTCTCTCCCCCTCTCTGTCGTCCTTTCTCTCCCGATTACCTCTCTCTCCCCATCTCTCTCCATGCCCTCTCTCCCTGCTCTCTCCCCCACTCTCTCCCACCTCTCTCTCCCCTCTCTCTGTGCCCCCTCCCCCCCTCTCTCGTCCTCTCTCTCCTCTTTCTCTGTTCCTTTCTCTCCCTTCCCTCTCTCTTGCCTCTCACTCTCTCCTCTCTCTGCACGTCTGTCATCCAATCTCTCTCGTCCCCTCTCCCTCCCCCTCACTGACCCCTCTCTCTCCCTCTCTCTCTCGTTATCTCTCTCTCTCCCTCTCTTTCTCCCCCTCTCTCTTCCCCTCTCTCTGCCCCCTTTCTCTATCCCCCTCTCGCTCCAGTCACCTCTCTCTCGTCCCTGCTCTCTCTCGTCTCCTCTCTCTCTCTTCCCCCTGTCACTCCCCTCTTTTGCAGTCCTCTTGGTCTGCTCGCGACTCTCTCCACTCTCTCTCTCCCCCTCTCGCTCCCCTCCTTTCTCTCCCCCTCCCTCCCTCCCAACTCTTTCTCTTCCCTTCTACCCCCACCTCGCTCTCCCCATCTCTCCCCTATCTCTCCCCCTCAGTCTCCCGCCTCTCTGTTCCCCTCTCTCTATTCCTCACTCTGCCCGCTCTGTGTAGCCCCTCCTCTCGCCGTCTGTCAGTACACATCTCTCTCTCCTCTCTCTCTCTGCTCTCTCTCCCCCCGCTCTCTCCCCCTCTCTCTCCCTCTCTCCCCCTCTCTTTCTCCCCCTCTTTATCTTCCCCTCTCTCCCCACATTCTCTGTCCCCTCTCTCTCCAAACCCTTTCTCCTGTCACCTCCCTCTCGTCCCCTTGCCCTCCCCTCTCCCCCCTCGCTCCCCTCTCTTTTTTCCCCTCTCTGTCTCCCCCTCTCTGTCCAATCTCTCGTCCCCTCTGTCCAACCCTCTCACTTCACCCTCTCTCTCTCCAACCTCTGTCGGGTCCTCTCTCTCTCGTACCCTCCCTCATCCCCTCTCTCTCCCCTCTCTCTCCCCCTCTCTATCCCCCTCTCCATACCCCTCTCTCTCCCCTACCTCCTCTCTCCCCATCTCTCTACACGCCCTCTCTCCCACCTGTCTCTCTCCCCCACTCTCCCCCACCTCTCTCTCTGCCCCCCCTCTCTTTCTCGTCTTCTCTCTGTTCCCCTCTCTCTGTCCCCGTCTCTCTTTCCCCCTCTGTCTCGCCCCACTATCTCGTCCCCTCAGTCTCCCCTCTCCCTCCCCCTCTCTCTCTCCACCTCTCTTGCCACTCTCTCTCTCGTCCCATTTCTCCCGTCCCCTCCTCCTCCCCCCTCGTCTTTCTCTCCCTCTCTCTGTCTCCCCCCTCTCTCCCGCCTCTGTCTCTCCTCCCTCTCCACACGTTTCTCGTCCAATCTCTCTCGTCTCCTCTCCTACCCCCTTTCTCTGTCCCCCTCTCTCTCTTCCCTCCATCTCTCTCCCCCTCTCTCTACCCCACTTTTTCTCCCCCCCTCCCCCTCTCCCCCTCTCTCCCTCACTATTTTCCCCTCTCTCTGCCCCCTTTCCCTGTCCCCCTCTCTCTCCAACCACTCTTTTCCGTCACCTCTCTCTCGTCCCCTCTCTCTCGTCTCCTCTCCCTCTCCCCTCTCTCGCCCCCCTTGCTCTGCTCCCCTCGCTCTCCACCCTCCCTCTCCTTTCACTCTCTCCGCCTCTCTCTCCCCTCCTCTCTCTCTCCCTCTCTCCCCTATCTTTCTCCCCCAGGTCTCTCTCGCCACTCTCTCTCCACCTCCCTCCCACCTCTCTCACCCCCTCTCTGTCCACGTCTTTCTCCCCCCCTCTCTCCCAGCTCTCTCTTCCCCCTCCCCATCTCTCTCCCCCTCTCTCTCCGCCCGCTCTGTCCTCCTGTCTCTACCCTTCTCTCTCCCCCTGTCTCGTCCAATCTCTCTCGTCACCTCACTCTCGCCCTCTCTCTGTTCTGCTTCTCCCTCCCCCTCTCTCTGCTCTCTCTCTCTCCCCCTCTTTCTCTCCCCTCTCTCCCCCTCTCTCTACCCTCTCTCGCCCCTGTCTTTCTCCTCCTCTCTCTCCCTCTCTCTCCCCCTCTCTTTCTCCTCCTCTATCTCTCCCCCTCTCTATCTTGCAAATCTCTTTGCCCCCTTCCTCTGTCCTCCTCTCTCTCCACCCTCTCTCTCCCGTCACCTCTCTCACGTACCCCTCAATCGTCCCCTTTCTCTCCCCCTCGCTCATTCTCTCCTCTCCCCCTCTCACTCCCCTCCTCTCTATCCTGTCTCTCCGCCTATCTCTCCACCCATCTCGCTCTCCACACACTTTCTCTGCACCCTCTCACTCTCCACTCTGTCTCGGCCCCTCTCTCTCGTCGCCATTCTCCCTTTCTCTCTCCATCCCCTCTCGCTCCCTCCCCTCTCTCTCTCTCCCTTCTCTTGCCCTCCCCCCACTCTCGCCCTCCCCACTCTCCCGCAAACCCCTTTCTATCCCTCCCGTCTCTCTCCCTCCCCTCTCTCTCCCTCCCCTCTCTCATCCTCCCCTCTCACCCACCTCCGTTCTCTCCACTCTCCTCTCCCTCCCCCTCCCCCTCCCCTATGTCGTCCTCCCCCCTCTCGCACTCCCCTATCTCGTCCAGCCCTCTTGCGCCCTCCCCTACCTCGCCATTCCCACTCTCACCCTCCCCTCTCTCGCCCTCCCCTCTCTCCCTCTCCTATCTCTCTCGCTCTCCACTCACTCGCGCTCCCATCTCTCATCCTCTCCCTCTCTCTCCCTCCCTCTCTCTCGCTCTCCCCTCTCTCTCCCTTACGCTCTCTCTCCTCCTCCAACTCTCTCTCCTCCCCTCTCTCGCCTCCCCTCTCTCTCCCCTACCCCGTCTCGCCCTCCCCCTCTCTCTCGCCGTTCCCCACTCTCATCCAACCCCCTCTCTCGCCCTCCCACTCTCTTGCCCTCCACTCTGTATCCACCTCCCCTGTCTCGCCCTTCCCTCCCTCTCGCACTCCCCTCTCTCTCGCCTCCCTCTCTCTCGCCATACCCTCTCTCGCCCTCCCATCTCTCTCCCTCCCATCTCTCTCGCCCTCCCTCTCTCTCGGCCTCTCCTCTCTTGCCCTACCCTCGCCTGCCTTCCTATCTCTCTCTGTCCCATTCTCTCCCCCTCCCCCTAGTCCTCCCCTCTCTCTCGCGCTCCCCTCTCTCTCAACCTCCCCTCTCTCGCGGCCTCCTCTATCTCCCCCGCTCTCGCCCTCCCCCAATAGTCGTCCCCTCTCTCTCACCCTCCCCTCTCTCTCGCCTTCCTCTCTCTCCCCCTCCTCTAGCCCTCCGCTCTCTCGCCCTCCCATATCTCTCTTCCTCCCCTCGCCCTCACCTCTCACTGGCCTTCCCCTCTCTCTGGCCCTCTGATCTCTCTCGCCTTCCCTTCTCTCTCCCTCATCTCTCTTTCACCCTCCCCTTTCTCGCCCTCCACTGTCTCACCCTCCCCTCTCTCTCGCCCTCCCCTCTCTCTCACCATCTCCCTCTCCCGAGTGCGCGCTCCCCACTTCTCTTTTTCTTGCGCTTTTTCTCCCACCCTCCCTCCCGTTCTGTCACTCTCCCTCTTTTTCTGTCTCTCCCTCTCTTGCTCCCTCTCGCTCGCTCTCGCTCTCACCCTCTCTATCCCACCTTCCTTTCGACTCCACTCTCACACACTACTCTCTCTCTTGTGCCCTTCCTCTCTCTCTCTCTCGATCTCGCTCCCTCTGCTCTCTCGCTCACCAACCTCTCTCTCTCAATGCTCTGTCTCTTCCCACCTCTATCTCTCTCTCTCTAAGTCCCATCCCTCTCTCTCTAACCATCTCGCTTTCTCTTGACCCCATCTCTCATCCGCTGTCTCTCTCTCTCGCCTCCTCGCTCACTTGCCCCCTCATTCTCTCTCTCTGCCCTCTCTCCTTTTCTCTCTGTCTCTCCTCCCGATCTCTCTTGCCCCTTTCTTTCTCTCCTCGCCCCTCCCTATCTGTCTCTTTCTCCCTCTTGCCCCCTCCCTAGTCCCTCTCTCAGTCTCCCTCTTTCTCTCGCCCACTCCACTCTCTCACACCTCTCTCTCATTATCTCCACCCATATCTCTCTCTCGCTCCCCCTTCTCCCTTTCCCTGCTCCTTCACTCTCTCTCCACTTTCTCTCACTCTCGACCACCCTCCCTCAGTTTCTCTCTCTGCCCACCTCCCTCTGTTTCTCTTTGACTGAATCTCTCTCCCTCCTGTCCCTCTATCCTTCCCGCTCTGACACACTCTGTCTCCCTGGTCCTTCCCTCTCCCTCTGACCCAGAGTTTGGGGGGATTTGGGGGTGAGGCTGCATATGGGGGGTCGGGGTGAGATGTGGGAGGAAGAGAAATTGGGGTCGAGTTGTAATTGCGGGAGGGAGACAGAGACGACGATGAGAGAGAAAGTGGGATGGGAAGACGAAATAGTGGAGGCAGGTGGGGAAACCTGGTTTGGCGGTGTGTGGGAGAGCGAGGGGGATAGATTTGAGGAGAAAGAGTGGCGGAGAGGAAATGGGGAGGCCAGGTTGGAGTGGGGGGACAGAGGGAGTTAAACCCAGCACCTGAGCTCAGGGCCCGGTCCCCTTCCATTCCCTGAGGCCCAGGACCTGGGCCTGGGCCTGTCTCTCTCCAGTTCAGCATCTCCAACACAAAGACACACAACAACATCGGTCAAACTGCTGTTCGGCACGCTATAATAAACATTTTTATTGGTTACAAATGGAAGTGATGGATACACTCAGTGGGATGGTGGCTTTTCTCACTGGCCCCTGAGTTCTGAGAAACATTGAAATGTTTCCCTGTAACACACCTGTTGGATAAGGAGGGAAAAACCAGCGCTACCCTCAGTCTGTTACCATAGCTACAGGCTGCTCCATCGCAGAAACACTGAACTGAAGTGAGAAAATCCAGAATGCATTGGTTAATGAGGGAATTTGATTGATGGATGTATTTAGGTAAAGGGATATTTCAGCACATTCATCAACTGCTGCCTGAACTTAGTCTGGGTCACGGCATAAATTGCGGTGTTTGTGCAGCAACTGATGAGCTGCAGCATGAAGCCCAATTCCTGCACAAAGTCATGGAGAAACACAGACTGATACCCAATATACAACATCCGGTACCATATAGAATACAGCATTAACATTGACCATAACAGGATGAAATTGGCCGAGATCACAAACAGTAAAATGATGGATTTTTTTCGGTTTCTCATTTCTGTGTCAGACTGAGCGTCCCCATTATTGTGAGCGCGGAGTCTCCTGCGGGCTCTGCTGGTCACTAAAATGTGTCTGACGGTGAGAACATTGAGCAGCAGAATCAGGAGAAATGGGACACACGGTGTTAGAATGTTGTGGAGGAACTCGATTGTGACCCAGACACTGGAGGATAGAACAGCGTCTGTTACATCACAAAACCAAGGCTCGTTCATCAGCCGATACCGAGCCGTGAGCATAAAATACCAGAACAAGTTCTTTAAACAGCTCAGCACAGTCACTGCTCCCAGAGCCACAGCCGCCGTTTTCTCACTGCAATATTTGTTTTTCAGCTTCTGACAACAAATGGCCACACACCGATCAAAGGTGAAAGTGACGGTGAACCAGACAGAGCAGTCAGTGGCTGAATAAAGCAGGACGGCGTGAATATTACACAAGGGGACGGAGTCCTTCAGGAAGTAAAACTGTTCATCATAAACAATGGGAATGTGTCTCAGTATCAGGTCGAGGATAATGACCAGGAGATCCGCCGCTGCCATGGCGCCCAGGTAACGTCTGACACATGGAGACAATCCACAATCTTTATAAAGCAGGACGTAGATGGTCACTACGTTAACTGTGAAAAAGGTAAACAAATACATTATCCATCAGCCTGGAGGCAAAGGGACACGTTTGTTCGGGGACCCAGTGAGATTTTCAAATATGTTCTTGTGTTCAGGGATTTATTAAAAGAATTGGAGCTGAAATAACAAATGTGAAGATCTGACTTACTGAAAAAGTGTGACATAAACCACAAGAAACCCTCCCTCTTCAAACACACAGATATACATCCATAAGGACGGATGGTTTCAGAACATTCCCATACACTCGAACACTCGAGAACAGACACAGGTCACGGCTTCCCAGTTTACAATACGGAGAGTGGAAACTTTGCTGTCCTGAAGGATTGTCTCCCAGTTTCCTGAAGACAAACGAAGTTTGGAAATTCCTGTATTTCGGTGTAAATTGTGGTCGATCCTGTGTCATGAAGAAATGTAAACGCCGTGAAAACGTATTCACCCCTTTAACTGCCTCAGGGGCATTCGGAACAGAGTCTCCTTCTCCCTGGAACGGTATTTCTTCCCTCGGGATCTTATCGTTTGTTCAACTCACTGACGTCCGACCGTTCACAAACAATGTCAGGGACAGGACGTTCCAGGGAATGTCAGTTATAGAATGTTGGGGACAGAACGTTCCGGGGAATGGCAGTGAAAGAATGTCAGGGACAGGACGTTCCGGGGAATGTCAGTTATAGAATGTTGGGGACAGAACGTTCCGCGAAACACCTTTCCCACAAATCCACTTCACCAACGTGAAGATGGAGATGTGGGAAAGAAGATGGAGAAAACGTCGGTTCAGGTGTAACACTTCTGCAAAAGTCCTGAAGGAGGGCTAAACCAGAAACGTGAACTTCTACACCTCCAGATGCTGCCTGGATTGCTGTGTTCCTCCAGCAAGCATTCAGCAGGGAAAGCAGAGCAGACAACACCCGTGCACTGATTTATGAAGTCGGACTAGACATCTGTCCAGACCGGGATCTGTGCACATCACAGCAGTGCATTGATCTATAAAACAGGACTAGATATCTATCCATCACCGGGAGCTCTGCAGACCACAGCAGTGCATTAATCTACAAATCCAGACTCGATGTCTGTCCAGCACGTGGAGATGCGCAGACCGCAGCAGGTCATTGATCAATAAACCCGGACTAGATATCCACCCAGCACAGGGATCTATGCAGAAAACAGCAGTGTACTGATCTATAAACCCGGACTGGATATCTTTCCAGCACCGCAAGGTGCACAGATCACAGCAGTGTATTGATATACAAACCTGGACGTGATATCTGTCCAGCACGGGGAGCTTTGCAGACCATAGTAGTGCATTGATCTATAAACCCAGACTACATATATCTGTCCAGCGCAGGAAGATGTGCAGACCGCAGCTGTGCATTGATCTATAAACACGGATGAGATATTTTTCCAGCACCGGGAACTGTGCAGATCACAGCAGTTCATTGATCTATAAACCGGAAGAGATATCTTTCCAGCATCGAGAGCTGTGCAGATCACAGCAGTGAATTGATCTATAAAACCAGATTAGATATCTGTCCAGCACGGGGAGCTATACAGAACACAGCAGTGCATTGATCTATATTCCCGGACTAGATACCTGTCCAGCACTGGAGATATGCAGACCACAGCATTGCATTGATGTACAAACCAGGACTAGATATCTGTCAAGCACCGGGAGCTAGTCAGACAACAGCAGTGAATTGATACGTAAACACGGACTAGATATCCGCCCAGCCGGGGAGCTATGCAGAAGACTGGAGTGCATTGATCTATAAACCGGAATTACATATCTGTCCAACAACAGGAGCTATGCAGACCACAGCAGGGCACTGATCAATAAACCCGGACTAGATATCTGTCCAGCACGGGGAGATGTGCTGACCACAGCAGTGCATTGATGTACTAACCCGGACTAGATATCTGTCCAGCACAGGGAGAGGTGCAGACCATAGCAGAGCATTGATCTATAAACACGGATGAGATACTTGTCCAGCACGGGGAGCAATTCAGAACACAGCAGAGCATTGATCTATAAACCCGGACTAGATATCTGTCAAGCACCGGGAACTGTGCAGATCACAGAAGTTCAATGATCTATCAAGCCGGAGTAGATATCTATCCAACATGCGGAGCTATGCAGAACACAGAAGTGCATTGATATATAAACCAGGACGAGATATTTGTCGAGCACCGTGAGCTATGCAGAATACGGCAGTACATTGATCCATAAACCCGGGTTTGATATCTGTCCAGCAGCAGGAGCTATGAAGACAGCAGCAGGGCATTGATCTATAATCCTGGACGAGATATCTGTCCAGAACCGGGAGCGATGCAGAACACAGCAGTGCATGATCTATAATCCCGGACGAGATATCTGTCCAACACGGGGAACGACGCAGGAGACAGCAGTGCATTGATCGATGAACCCGAAATGAGATATTTGTCCAGCAGAGGGAGCTATGCAGAATACAGCAGTTCATTGATCTATAAACGCGGACTAGATATCTGTCCAGCACCAGAAACTGTGCAGATCACAGCAGTTCATTTATTTATAAACCCAGACTTGATATGTGGCCAGCACAGGGAGCTATGCAGACCAGAGCAGTGCATTCATCAATTTCCCAAACTAGATATCTGTCCAGCACGGGGAGCTATGCAGAATAGAGCAGTGCATTGATCTCTAAACCCGGATTAGATATATGTCCAGCACCAGGAGCAGTGAATTGATCGAAAAACACAGACTAGATATCTGTCCAGAACTGGAGGGCTATTCAGACCAAAGCAGTGCACTGATGTATAAACGCAGACTAGATATCTGTCCAGCATGGGCAGCTATGCAGAATACAGCAGTGCATTGATCTACAAACATGGTTTAGACATCTCCCCAGCACCGGGAGCTATGCAGACCACAGCAGTGCATGATCTATAAACCCGGATTAAGTATCTGTCCAGCACCGGGAGCTGTGCAGTGCACAGCAGTGCACTGATCAAGAGACACAGACTAGACATCTGTCCGGCAATGTGAACTGTGCTGACCACAGCAGGGCATTGATGTATAAACCTGGATTCTATATCTGTCCAGCACGTGGAGCTATGCAGACAACAGCAGTGCATTGATCTATAAACCCGGATTATATATCTGTCCAGCACCCCGAGCTATTCCAACCACAGAAGTGCATTGATCTATAAACCCATCTATCAGTCAGGCACCAGGGACAGTGCAGACCACAGCAGTGCATTGATGTGTTAAACAAGATTCGATATCTGTCCAGCACGGGGTGCTACGCAGAACACAGCAGTGAATTGATCTAAAAACCCAAATTAGATATCTGTTCAGCAGGGGGTGCTACGCAGAACCCAGCAGTGAATTGATCTAAAAACCCGAATTAGATATCTTTTCAGCACCGGGAGCTGTGCAGATCACAGCAGTGCACTGATCTATAAATACGGAATAGATATCTGTTCTGTATAGGAGCTGTGCAGACCACAGCAGTTCATTGATCTACAAACCCGGATTAGATAACTGTCCAGCACCGGGAGCTCTGCCGACCACAGCAGTCTATTGATCTATAAACCCGATCGAGATATCTGGCCAGCAGGTAGCACTGTCCAGACCACAGCAGTTCGTTGATCCATAAACCCAGATTAGATATTTGTCCAGCACGGGGAATTGTGCAGACCACAGCAGTACATTGAAGTATAAACACGAATAAGATGTCTGTCCAGCAAGTGTTGCTGTGGAGATCACAGCAGTTCATTGATCTATAAACATGGACTAGATATCTGTCCAGCAACGGGAGCTGTGAGGACCGCAGCAGTGCATTGACCAAAAACCCGGATGAGATATCTGATCAGCACGGGTAAGAATGCAGAACACAGCTGTGCATCGATCTGTAAACCTGGACGGGTTACCTATCCAGCACCGGGAGCTATGCAGACCACAGCAGTGCACTCATCGATAATTCCGGACGAGATATCAGTCCCACACTGGGTACTGTACAGAACGCAGCAGTGCATTCATGCAAACCCAGATTGGATATCTCTCCAGCAGGTAACGCTGTCCAGACCACAGCAGTGCGTTGATCCATAAACCCAGATTAGATATTTGTCCAGCACGGGGATTTGTGCAGACCACAGCAGTACATTGAAGTATAAACACAAATAAGATATCTGTCCAGCAAGTGGTGCTTTGGAGATCACAGCAGTTCATTGATCTGTAAACATGGACGAGATATCTGTCCAGCAACGGGTATAATGCCGACCACAGTAATGCATTGACCTATAAACCCAGACGAGATATCTGTCCAGCACCGGGAGATGTGCAGATTACAGCAGTGCATTGATCTATAAACCCACGCTAGATATCTGTCCAGGACGGGGAGCTGTGCAAACGGCAGCAGTGCATTAATATATGAACTCGGATTAGATATCAGTCCAGCACCGGGAGCTATGCAGAACACAGCAGTGCATTGATCTATAAACCCGGACTAGATATGCATCAAGCACGGGAAGCTGTGCAGACCAAAGCAGTGCATGGCTCAATAAACCCGGGTTAGATATCTGTCCAGCACCGGGAGCTATGCAGAACACAGGGGTGTATTGATCTATAAATCCGGAATAGAAAGCTATCCTGCACCAGGAGCTGTGCAGATCACAGCAGTGCATTGATCTATACACCGACACTCAATATCTGTCCAGCACCGGGAGCTGTGCAAACGGCAGCAGTGCATTGTTCTATAAACTCGGATTAGATATCAGTCCAGCACTGGGAGCTCTGCAGAACACAGCAGGGCATTGATTTATCATGCTTAACTTGATATCTGGCCAACACGCGGAGCTATGCATGCCACAGCAGTGCATTGATCTATAAATCCGGACGAGATATCGGTCTAGCATGGAGAGCTGTGCAGACCGCAGCAGTGCATTGATGTATAAACCATGATTAGATACCTGCCTAGCAGTGCGAGCTATGGAGACCAAAGCAGAGCATTGATCTATTAACCCAGACTAGATATCCGTCCAGCACGGGGAGCTGTGCAGACCACAGCAGAGCATTGATCTATTAACCCAGACTAGATATCCGTCCAGCACGGGGAGCTGTGCAGACCACAGCAGTGCATTGACATAAAAACCCGCTTTAGATATGTGTCGAGCACAGGGAGCTTTGCAGGACATCGCAGTTCATTGATCTCCAAATCCGGACTAGATGTCTGCCCAGCACGGGGAACTATGCTTAACAAACCAAGGGATTGATCTGTTAAACCAGACTAGATATCTGTCCAGCACTGGGGACTATTCAGACCACAGCAGTGCTATGATCAATTAACCAGTAATAGAAATCGATCCAGCACCGGAAGTAGTGCAGATTGTAGCAGAGCATTAATCTATTAATCCACACTAGATATCTGTCCAGCAAAAGTTGCTGTGAGGACCGCAGCAGTGCATTGACTAAAAACCCGGATTAGATATCTTATCAGCACGGGTAAGATTGCAGAACACAGCAGTGCATCGATCTGTAAACCCGGACGAGTTACCTATCCAGCACCGGGAGCTATGCAGACCACAGCAGTGCACTCATCTATAAATCCGGACGAGATAAAAAGTCCCACACCGGGAACTGTACAGAACGCAGCAGTGCATTGATGTATAAACCCAGATTGGATATCTGTCCAGCACCGGGAGCTATGCAGACCACAGCAGCGCATTGAACTATAAACCCGGGTTAGACAGCTGGTCAGCAGCGGGAACTATGCAGACCACAGCAGGGCATTGATTTATAAACTCGGAATAGATATCTGATTTGTATGGGCAGCTATGCAGACCACAGCAATGCATTGATCTCATAACACAGACGAGATATTTGTCCAGCACGTGGAGCTGAGCAGAACACAGCAGTGCTTTAATCTATTAACCCGCATTAGATATCTGTCCAGCAACCGGGAGCTTTGCAGATCACAGAAAGGAATTGATCAATAAACCCGGACTAATTATCTGTCCAGCATGGGGAGCTATGCAGAACACAGCAGTGCATTCATCTATAAACCGGGATTAGATATGTGTCCTGCAGTGCAGTGATCTCTCAACCCGGAGTAGATTTCTATACAGCACCAAGAGCAATGCAGATCACAGCAGTGCATTGATATATAAACCCTGACTAGATATCTGTCCAGCACGGGGAGCCGTGCGGACCACAGCAGGGCATTGATCCATAAACCCGGATTAGATACCTGCCCAGCACGGGGAGCTAAGCAGAACACAGTAGTTAATTGATCCATAAACCCGGAATAGATATCTGTCCAGGGGAAAGTGAGGACTGCAGATGTTGGAGATCAGATTTGAACATGAGTTGCTGGAAAAGCGCAGCAGGTCAGGCAGCATCCAAGGAGAAGGAGAATCGACGTTTCAGGCATGAATCCTTCTTCAGCAATGAGTACAAGGTGTCTAAAAACCCGCACCAACCAAACCGCCACTCCCGGCACCTTCCCCTGCAACTGCAAGAAATGCAAAACTTGCGCCCAAACCTCCCCCCTTACTTCCCTCCAAGGCCCCAAGGGATCCTTCCATATCCACCACAAATTCACCTGCACCTCCACACACATCATTTACTGCATCCGCTGCACCCGATGTGGCCTCCTCTATGTTGGGGAGACAGGCCGCCTACTTGCGGAATGTTTCAGAGAACACCTCTGGTACACCCAGACCAACCAACCCAACCATTCCGTGGCTCAACACTTCAACTCCCCCTCCCACTCCACCAAGGACATGCAGGTCCTTTGATTCCTCCATCGCCAGACCATAGCAACACGACGGTTGGAGTAAGAGCACCTCATCTTCAACCAAGGAACCCTCCAACCACAAGGGATGAACTCAGATTTCTCCAGTTTCCTCATTTCCCCTCCCACCACCTTGTCTCAGTCTCAACCCTCGAACTCAGCACCACCTTCCTCATCTGCAGTCTTCTTCCTGACCTCTCCGCCCCCACCCCCATTCCGGCTTATCACCCTCACCTTACCCTCCTTCCACCTATCACATTTCCAACGCCCCTCCCCCAAGACCCTCCTCCCTACCTTTTACCTTAGCCTGCTGGACACACTTTACTCATTGCTGTGGAAGGACTCATGCCCGAAAAGTCGATTCGCCTGCTCCTTGGATGACCTGCTGCGCTAGATATCTGTCCAGCACAGAGAGCTATGCAGAACACAGCAGTGCATTTATCTATGAACCCGGACTAGATATCTGTCCAGCACCGGGAGCTATGCAGATAACAGCAGTGCATTGATCTATAAACCCAGACTAGATATCTGTCCAGCACGGGGAACTTTGCAGACGACAGCAGTGCATTGATCTATAAAACCGGATTAGATATCTGTCCAGCACGGGGAGCTGTGCAGACCACAGCAGTGCATTGATCTATAAAACCGGATTAGATATCTGTCCAGCACGGGAAGCTATGCAGACCACAGCAGTGAAGTGATCTATAAACCCATATTGCATATCTGTCCAACACCGGGAGTGATGCTGAACACAGCAGTTCATTGATCAATAAACCTAGAATATTTATTTATCCAGCAGGGGGAGCTGTGCAGACCAGAGCTTTGCATTGATCGATAAACCTGGACCAGATATCTGTCCAGCAAGGTGGACTATGCAGATCACAGCAGTGATCAATGAACCAGGAATTGATATATTTCAAGCACTGGGAGCTGTGCAGACCACAGACGTGGAGTGATCTATAAACTCGTATTCGACATCTGTCCAGCATGGGGAATTATGCAGAAAACAGCAATTCATTGATCTATAAACTGGAGCGAGATATCTGTCCAGCACGCAGAATTATGCAGACCACAGTAGTCCATTGATCCAAAAACCTGGACTTGATATCTGTCCAGCTTCTGAAACTATGCAGAATACAGCAGTGCATTGATATATAATCGTAGGCTAGATATTGGTCCAGCACAGAGAGCTATTCAGAAAACAGCAGTACATTGTTCTCTAAACCCGGACTAGATATCTGTCCAGCATGGGGTGCTTTGCAGACCACAGCAGTGCATTGATCTATAAACCCGGACTAGATATCTGTCCAGCACGGGGAGCTGTGCAGACCACAGCAGTGCATTGGTCTATAAACCCAGACGAGATATCTATCCATCACCGGGGGCTGTACAGATCGCAGCAGTACATTGGTCTCTAAACCCGGAATGGATATCTGTCCAGCACGGTGAGCGACACAGTCCACAGCAGTGCATTGATCTTTAAAACCGATCTTTAAACCGGGAGCAATTACACTCCCAGCGTGTACAGCTGTGTATCCCACCCCAGTGCATTGATCTGTAAACCAGGAACAGTAACCATCCCAGCATGTAGGACAGTGTACCCCAAACCAATGCATTGATATGTAAACCAGGAACAGTTACCCTCCCTGCATGTGGGACTGTGTACACCACCCCAGTGAATTGCTCAGTAACATTGTGTTAGATCACTGTCCAGCGCGGGGAAACTTGCAGCCCATGCTGGAAGTGACAGGATGTTCAGCTCCCATCCATTTACAGCTCCATATCTCCACTGTGCCATGACAAGGGGGTGCTGTGGGTGTGAAACACATGCCAGAGAATGATGGCGCGTGAATCAGTTTAAGTGTCACCACATGGGAGGGGTTTGGGGTATAGACAGAAAGGTGGAGTTTGAGAGACAGTGTCATGGAAGGATGTATTTCCAGGTTTCAGAATGCTGAAATTAAGATAGTTCAATGGCATCCAGTAACATGAGCCAGTATTCATTAAATGTTGCCAAGAGATTGTCTGCACGAGGTTGAGTTAGTTTCCTGGTGCTGTCTTATCGAACTCACCTCATTAACTGTCGACCCCACCCCATGGTGTCCCTCTCATTCAATACAATCCAGATTCTCCCACCCATCATGGCTGGAGGTGCTCACTATCGCCCAGGTACCCCTGCATATACCGTGATCCCTGGCACTGGGTCCATCTTTAAAAGGCCAATGAGAATGCGGTTGAGCTTTCTCAGTGTGTAGCTGCACTGCACAATTTACCCCGAGCATAGCTGAGAAGGGGCAATTCTACCACACTTTGTCGACAGGGGCACGGAGGTCCTGGTGGATAGGCTCGTACAGAGGAGGGCAATTCTCTTCCCTGGGGAGGGGTCACACCACCAGACCCACCGAGCATGATCGGAGTTCACCACCCAGCTCAGTGCAGGGTCTGCGGTCTGAAGAAATGTCCAGCAACACAGGACAAGCATCAATAACCTTCCCTGCTCTGTCAGGATAAGGGTCACCGTGTTCTCTATGCTCCCCCACACTCACTGTATATCTAGCATTGCACCTACACCCGAACAAGGCTCATGCTCCACCACTCGCACTGCAGCGCCTTCCCTCTCTCTCTCTCCACTATTCTGCTCGCCACCGCTCCCCAACACACACTAAAAATACTGCATGAATACAACACTGTGGACTGACTCCCTCAGGACCCCTCACCACATCTCCCGACACGCCCACATACACCAGCACCAGCAGCAGGTCCACCCACTCCCATCCACACTCTTTCCCTCCCTCCCCTTCTCACATTCCAGGTGAAACAGCCAGGAGTAGGAGAGAAAGGGAGAAACCGGATGGCGGGGTGCCCGATATCCGTTCCCTCACCCCCCCCCCACTCCCCCTGCCATGTGGTGAGGACACTGGTATGTGCCAGAGAGGACCAGGGCAACTCGTGCAGAGATTCCGAATTATTCACGTCCCACAAACCCAGTAAGGGGCAAAGTTCACTGAATGGCAATTCTCACTATAAACCCACTGGCAGTTCCGTTTCCCCCCGGCACAACTTAGAAGCCGTGGCCCTGATGCCATCTCCCTTTTATGGCGACCTGGGCAGGAGGATTGTCTCACAGCACATCTACTCCCAGGAAGCGAGCACCGAGGCTCCCTCCTGCACCCCCTCCTGTAAACAGCCGAGATCCTGAAACTAATCTGAAATATTTATTGCTCTCCCCACTTGTCCTAACATCTTCAATAATCTGTGCTCATTCACAGCCACGGGCCTTCTGCTCCTGCACCCGCTTTATCACGGTGTGACCTGTTTTATAATGTCTTCCAATGTCCTTCCTTCCAAAGTACATCATCTCACACTGTTCTACATTGATTCCCATCTCCCATAAACCGGAACACTACACCAACAGGTCACTGACCTGTTAGAGTTCCACACTGTTCTCCAGAAACATTGTAATGCTTCCAGTTTTGGTATCATCTATAAACATTGAGTTGAAGCTGGCGGTGTTGGAATGGGGTGTACTTAGTTAAAAACCTTGTATTGTGCGATTGTTAACTTTGTACACTTTGAGATTGTCGCAGGGACACAGGCGCAAGGAACAACTGAAATCCTGCCACACTCACTCGTGTGAGCAAGTTAATACTTACACCATTGCACAGAGTGAGTCAAATAATGACATTCTGTCAGCGGAGTAACAGAATGTCTACCGCACACCAGACAGAGTGAATGAGGTTCTGATGAAGCACAGACCAAGCAGAATCCTGGTAGGCTCTCATCATCTGCATATCATCAGGGTATTTGTGTGAAATTGTGAGTCTGTGTTGGGTCGTTCCGACAGTCTATGCTGTTTAAACTGATGCAATATCACCCTCTGCTGGCATCCCCACGCCACTGCATTATCATTGGCAGGGGGTGAAAACCAAAAGGTATTCATTCAGCGGTGGGAGGAGGCAGCAGCTCACAGCACCATCCAAATTGATGAATTGACCAAAATGTCTTTTAAACTTTGTTACAATGCCCGCTCCCAACACTTCCACAGGAAGTTCATTCCACACCCAAACCACCCTCCGTGTAAAAAAGGTATTTTTCATGCCTTTTGAAAACATTTCTTCTCTCATTATAAAATATCACCGTCGTCTTGAATACCCCATCCTATTTCAAAGAGAATAGCCAATCAACTTATCTACACCTCTCATGATTTTATAAACTCTATGACCCCTCAAACTTCTTCTGTCCAGTGAAGCACGTACCAGCCTAACAAGTCGACTTTTATAACTCAACCCCTCTGTTCCTCGCAATATCCTGGTAAATCTCTTCTGAACCCTCTACACCTCAAAAATATACTCCCTATCACAGGGTAAGCAGAACTGGACACTGTATTGCAGAAGAGTACCATTATTTAAGAAAGATGATAAGGCCTAGCCTGCGGACTAGAAACTGGTGACTCTGAAGTCAGTGGTGGACAATTTGTTGGAGGGAGTCCTGAGCGACAGGATATGCATGCATTTGGAAAGGCAAAGACTGATTCAGGATAGTCAACATGGCTTTGTGCCAGGGAAATCATGTCTCTAGAACTTATTTGAGCTTTTTGAAGAAGTAAAAAAGAGGATTGATAAGGGCAGAGCAATGAACATGATCTGAATGGACTTCACGAAGGCGTTCGACAATGTTCCCCATGGGAGTGTGATTAGCAAGATTAGATCGCATGGATACAGAACTGGCACGAAGGTAAAAGACAGAGGGTGGTGGTGGAGGGTTGTTTTTCAGAATGGAGGCCTGTAACCAGTGGAGTGTCACAAGGATCGGTGCTGGGTCTGCTACGTTTTGTCATTTATATAAATGATTTGGATATGAACATGGTAGGTATTGTTAGTACGTTTGCAGACGACACCAAAATTGGATGTGGAATGAACAGCGAAGAAGGTTACCTCAGATGATGACGAGATATTGTTCAGCTGATCCAATGGGCTGAGGAGTGGCAGATGGAGTTTAATTTAGATAAATGTCAGGTGCTACATTTTGAGAAAGCAATTTGCGGCAGGACTTATGCGCTTAATACTGAAAATGTGTTGCTGGAAAAGCGCAGCAGATCAGGCAGCATCCAAGGAACGGGAGAATCGACGTTTTGGGCGTATTCCTGAAGAATGGCTTAGGACGGAAACGTCGATTCTCCTGTTCCTTGGATGCTGCCTTACCTGCTGTGCTTTTCCTGCAACACATTTTCAGCTCTGATCTCCAGCATCTGCAGTCCTCACTTTCTTCTTATACACTTAATGGTAAGATCCTAGGGCCTGTTGCTGAACAAAGAGACCTTGGAGTGCAGGTTCATAGCTCCTTCAAAGTGTAGTCGCAGGTAGATAGGATAGTGAAGAAGGCGTTTGGTATGCTTTCTTTCATTTTTCGGAGTATTGAGTACAGGAGTTGGATGGTCATGTTGCAGCTGTACAGAACGTTGGTTAGACCACTGTTGGAATATTGAGTACAATTCTGGTCTCCTTCCTATCGGAAGGATGTTGTGAAACTTGAAAGGGTTCAGAAAAGATTTACAAGGATGTTGTCAGGGGTGCAGAATTTGAGCTGTGGGGAGAGGCTGCATAATCTGGAAGTGTTTTCCTTGAGCATCGAAGTCTGAAGGGGTGAACTCATAGAGGTTTAGAAAATTATGGGGGACATGGATAGGGTAAAGAGACAAAGTCTGTTCCTTGGATTGGGAGAGCCCAGAACTAGTGGGCATTGGTTTAGGGTGAGAAGAAAACGATATAAAGGTGACGTAAGGGGCAAGGTTTTCACGCAAAGGTGGGGTACGTGTATGGAATGAGCTGCCAGAGGAAATGGTGGAGGCTGGTACAATTGCAACATTTAAAAGGCACCTAGAAGGGTATATGAATACGAAATGTTCAGAGGGATATGGGCAAAGTGCTCGTAAATGGGACAAGATTAGGTTGTGTTATCTCTTCTGCATGAACGAGTTGGATGAAAGGGTCTGTTTCCCTGCTGTACATCTCTGTGACTCGATGACTCTAAGAGCCCTCGCCAACGTTCTGTACCACCTTAACATAACGTCCCAACTTCTATTCCCAAAGCTCTCATCAATGAAGATAAGTGTGGTAAATGCCTTCATGATCACCTTCTCTTTATTTGATACAAACTTGAGAAAAACATACCTGAAAGCCCGAGTCTCTTTGTTCCACAACACTGTCAAATATATACTTTTAATTCCATATATCTTCCGCTTGTTCGTTGAACCAATATGCAATAACTTGCATTTACTAAATTTATAATTCATCTGTCACTCCTGAGTCCAGTGAGTGATATTACCACCCCTTTTCCCCTCCCCGTTCTGTTGTAGAGACCCTCCCCCTCTTAGGGAGGCCTACGATATCTGTCCTTAATTTTCACAAAGCCCCTGAGTTTTGCTTACCTTGTGTAGGCAGGAGGGAAGGTCTGGATTCATGTCCTGCCTGTCACAGTGGTGTGTCACAGTATGTCAGTCCAGGCTGATGAACAAAACCATAGGAGAATCATGTTGCAGATGTAGGGGCTATTGCTGAGTGTCGGAGGTGTCCCTACTTCTGAGCTCAATAGTTTAGATTCAAACCCTAAATAGATTAGATTACATACAGTGTGGAAACAGGCCCTTCGGCCCAACAAGTCCACACCAACCCACCGAAGCGCAATCCACCCATTCCCCAGCATTTACCCCTTTACCTAACACTATGGGCAATTTAGCATGGCCAATTCACCTAACCTGCATATCTTTGTACTGTGGGAGGAAACCAGAGCACCTGGAGGAAACCCACGCAGACACGTGGAGAACGTGCAAACTCCACACAGTCAGTCGCCTGAGGTGGGAATTGAACCCGGGTCTCTGGCGCTGTGCTAACCACTGTGCCACCGTGCCGCCCGATGCTTCATTATATGTCTGAATGCATTGATTAAATTGATTTCATAATTGTAACTTGATGGAGAAGGGAGAGGTTTTCAGTATTGAATGTCAGAACTTAGTCCCAGGATGACTGAAAGCTCGTCGTGATGACTGGAGTCACATTTGAAGTTTCGAGACGTTTATAAAAGCATGAGGGGCACGGACATGTTGAATAGTCAAAGTATTTTCCTCAGAGTAAGGGAGAGTCCAAAACTAAAGGGTACAGGTTTCGGGTGAGACAGGACAAGTTTGAAATGGAACCTAAGGAGCAATTTTTCACACAGAGGGTGGTGACTGTATGGAATGAGCTGCCAAAGGAAATGGTGGACGTTGGTGCAATTACAATTTTTAAAAGTAATCTGGATGGGGATAGCAAAATGAAGGGTTTAGAAGGTTATGGGCCAATTGTTCCAAATGAGCATAAATGAATTCAGGACATCTGATTGATACGAAGAGTTGGACCAGGTTATCTCTTTCCGTGCTGTACATCTCTATGATTCTATGATCCAATTGATCGAGATGTATTTGTAATCGTATATAGCCTTCTTCACACTCCATTCTACAGCTAATCTTGGTGTCATCCATAAACTTGCGAACAATGCCTTCTAAAATTCTCATCTACAATATTGATATAAACGACAACAAAAAGTGGATCCAGCACCCGCCCCTTTATGACATCCCTGGTCACCGGGCTCCAGTCCAAAAGATAGCATTCCTCGAATCCCCTCTGTCTCCAGCCATTAACCAGAAATACACATACATTCGGACGCAGTGTTCTGTCTTTAAAACATTTTGATAAATAAGAAGATTAAGGTTAAAATGTGAAGGCAGGAGAATTGTGTTGGGAAAGCTGTCAGCCATGATCGAACAGTAGATCAGACTTGATGGGTCAAAGGCCTGAGTTCTGCTCCAATTTTGCATGCTCTTTGATTTACACTATCGGAAATGTCTACCCAGGAGTGCAGTGAAGGCTGAGTCTGACAAATACTTCACTAAACAGAATCAATGGGAATGTGGGATCGGTTTGGGGGCAAAATAGTCCATGTCTGTTCCTACTTGATGTGCCCTTTTTTCTCAAAAGAGGAGGTGACTTGATGTGAGGTTAACATAATTTAAAGTTCAGGGACCCCATTTAAAACTCAGATAAGGATCTTCCTTTCTCCTTAGTGTTGTATTGACTGTGGTGTTCTCATCCCCAGGGAAAAGGGAAGATTGAGTCATTAAAGATATTCAAGGCTGAACTTGACTGACCATTGATAAATAGGAGAATCAATGTTACAGGAAAGGAATGTTCATCCACAAACAGACCAGCCACCATGTTTCTAAATTTAGCAGCAGGCTGGAGGAGCCGATGGCCAACAGATGCTCCAAACCATTTGGTGTTCTCTCAATTCACCCCTCGATGCTGTTGCAGAAGAAAAGTAAGTTCGCACTCTGCCACTCAGAATTGCTGCAATGTGCCAGGTGAAGCTTATTCTGCTTCTCTAAGGAGTTACACAGGAATAGAGTGAGGTATTCAGTCACAGAATCATACAGATATACAGCAGAGGAGCAGACCCTTCGATCTAACTCATCCATGCCATCCAAAATTCTGAAGACATTCTAGTCTCTTTTGCCAGTATCTGCACCATGCCCCTCAAAATCTTTCCTTTCCATACACTGATCTAGTTGCCTTTTAACTGTTGTAATTGTGTCAACCTCCACCACTTCCTTGGGAGGCTCATTCCATACACGCACCACCCTCTGGGCGAAAAGGTTTCCCCTGAGGTCCCTTTTAAGTCGTTACCCTATACGATAACACTACATACTCTAGATTTGGTCTCCCCCACCCTGGGGAAAATGCCTTGCCTATTTAACCTATCCATGCCACTCAGAATTTTTTAAACCTCTCAAGGTCACCCCTCCACGTTTATATTAAAGTGTAGTAAACGTGGCATTTTTTTCCACAGAGCACAAACAGCCAAAAATGAAATTAATGATCAAGAATATCTGTATTGGAGACGTTGTTAAAATGAGACATGTTAATCATGCCAGTAAGAAATCTCCCCTCCCCCTCAATACATGTCTGGGGGAATTTGAGTATCTGATTGAGAGAGCAGACTAGATTAATTGCTCTATCAGAAAGGTAGCATATTTGACTGTGTAGAATTTGACTCGAATGTTTGTCTATATTTTGTACTATTTTTTTAAATTCTCAGGGGTCAGGATCAATGACTGTGCGACCTCAACCTGTTGATCAGACAAATGAATGGCCCTAATGGAGTATTGCTGAGCTCACAAACACCGTGACAAGCGGCAGTACTGCGCAGGAGGAGTCCATACAACCTTTCTAGGCTGTTTTACAAAACAGGGGATCTCTAGTTAGCTAATTGGAAATATAGAGTCGAGGCAATTACTTATTTTCAGGCTGGAAAGCTGTAAGTATTGGAATTCCTCAGGAATCAGTGTGAGGTCATCAACAGTTTACAATCTAGACTAAAAATTTCATTGAAGAGGTTTAATATATCTGAGCTCACTTTCTTCATACACCAGGATAGTCATTCAATAAGATGACGAGAGGAGATAGAGCGTCTGCAATGTGATACAGACAAGGGAGTGGAGTGAGTAATACTTCAGCAAATAAGCAGTACAATGTGCGCGATGCGTTGTTTTTGTTTTGGGGAAAGATAAAACAAGAGTAAACTCGTTGAATGAAGAGAGAATACATAACTCGGTCGTACAGAGGAGTTTGCCTGTCCTGGTACATGACTCACATCAAGTCAGTCTGAAAGTGCACCAAGTGATTTGGAAGGTGAATGGAATTTTATTTTTTGCCAGGAGTATAACGTATGATTTTAAGCATGTTTTACTGCATCTTCACGTGCCATTGCAGAGACCACATCTGAAGTCATAATGTTATGAATGAGTGACAAATTAGATCTGAGAATGAGAGATGTTCTTATTGATCATTAAAGATCTTGAAGAGAGTGTAACTGGTGAAAACGTAATGGATATTTCATCTTATATGGGAGAATAGACGTGGGGAAGTAATGTAAGAATGAGATGCATTTATTTTAACACAGATATTGGGAAGATATTAAACATTGTATTATAAAATTCCATGGACAACTATAAACTTATCTTCAAATTAAGTGGGAACATGTGTTATGAAGGAAATGAACCTGTGTCTGCCAGCAGTAACGATGCACCTATATGGAGCAGGGAGTATGACACAGTACAGTTCAGAGAATGTACAAGGAGACCTCACGTGGTCTAGTTTGGGGTCTGATAAAATTCTTGTATGATTAAACACAAAGAGGAAGAAACTGCAACCTTCCTGAGAAGGAAATTTCTCTCTTTCCTTGTTTCCCATCATAATAATGTGTGAGAGCTAAAAAC
The DNA here is from genome assembly GCF_047496795.1 of Chiloscyllium punctatum. Classification (NCBI taxonomy): domain Eukaryota; kingdom Metazoa; phylum Chordata; class Chondrichthyes; order Orectolobiformes; family Hemiscylliidae; genus Chiloscyllium; species Chiloscyllium punctatum. The sequence goes on along the minus strand of NC_092751.1, from coordinate 35,891,196 downwards.
AAACATAGTGGTCTGTATCACTCATGGAGGATTCATGATGAGGATACATTGGAATCTCCCACTGCCTGCAGCAAAGCGAATTCAATCAAATCCTACCGGATAAATGTTGTGAAACTTGAAAGGGCTCAGAAAAGATTTTCAAGGATTTTGCCAGGGTTGGAGGATTTGAGCTATAGGGAGAGGCTGAAATGGCTGGGTTTGTTTTTCCTGGAGCGTCAGAGGCTGAGGGGTGACCTTATATAGATTTACAAAATTTTGTGGGGCATGGATAGGCAAAGTCGTTTCGCTGGGGTCGGGGAGCCTATAACTACAGGGCATAGGTTTAAGGTGAGAGTTGAAAGATATAAAAGAGATCTAAGGGGCAACGTTTTCACACAGAGGGTGGTACGTGTATGGAATGAGCTGCCACAGGAAGTGGTGCAGGCTGGTACAATTGCAACATTCAAGAGACATTTGAATGGGTATATGTATAGGAAGGGTTTGGAGGGATACGGGCCGGGTGCTAACAGGTTGGACTAGATTGGGTTGGGATATGTGGTCGGCATGGACGGCTTGAACCGAAAGGTCTGTTTCCATGCTGTACATTTCTATTACTCGATGACTCTAAATCCCATTAGATCCATTCCCAACAGCTTGTTTGAGCAGGATAACTTCAACAACTGAATAATATTTAGAACAATTTCATTTTCTTTTCCCTTTTGTCGTGAGCTCAACTAATATTTGGTAAACATTCTTTCAAGGTTGCATTCTGCAGACAGTGTGTTTTTCAGTTTGTCATCAAACATGTGCAGACGTGTTTTTGTGTATGTGTGCGTGTACGCAACAATATTTTGAGAAAGGGAAATATTTATAACCATATTTTCTATATCCAAGAATCCACCAAATCTTGAGTAACTTTGTTTCGGTCACAAACTTGTTATTTTAGGAACCTGCCCAGTCTGTGACGTCTATGACCTCCAAGCTCACCAACCAAATTACGTTTAAAATTTTCTATGACCAGTGGAGGAGTGGAACTTGAACAAGAAACCGTGGTCCGAAAAGCCAGAGAACTATAAACCAATGAGATGATGCCAGTGATGGGTTTGTTATTGGAGGATTTTCTGAGGGATATGATTTACATGTATTTGGTAAAGCAAGAACTAATTAGCGATTGTCATCATTGCTTAGTGCATGGGAAATTGTGGCTCATTAACTTGAGTTTTTTGAAGAGTTGACAATGAAGATTGATGACAACATTGTGGTAGATATTGTCTATATAGACTTCAGCTAAGCCCTCAACAAGGTTCTGCTTTGTAGACAAATTATTATGGTTAGGTCATATGGGTTCCAGTGAAGCTAACCAATTGAATACAAATTAACTTGAAGGTAGAGGACAGAGGGTGGTGGTGAGAGGTTACTTTTCAGACTAAGGGCTTGTGACCAGTGGTGTGCCACAGGATTGGTGCTGGGTCCACTCTTTTTCATCATTTAAATAAATGATTTATATGTGAACGTAGGAGCTTTAGTTAATAAGCTTGCAGATGATATCACAATAAGATGTGTGGTGTACAGTGATGTAGGTTCCCTCAGATTACACCGAAATGTTGATCAGATGGACAATGGGCCAAGGAGTGGTAGATGGAGTTCAATTTAGATAAATGTAAGATTATGCAGGTTGGTGAGACAAATCAGGGTTGGACTTATACAATTAATCATCGTGCCCTTGAGAGTGTTGCCGAACAAAGAGATTCCGAGGTGCAGTTGCATGTATCCTTGAAAGTGGATTCACAGGTAGACAAGATAATGAAGAACACGTCTGGCATACTTGTCTTCATCGGTCACAACATTCAGTTTAAGAGATGGGATGTCATGTTGCAGCTTTACAGGATATTGGTAAGGGCACTTTAGAATATCACGTATAATTTGGTTCTCTGCGCGAAAGGAAGGATATTGCTGCTCCATGGCTCAGTGGTTAATACTGCTGCCTCACAGCGCCAGGGACCCAGCTTTGATTCCAGCCTTTGGCAACTGACTGTGTGGAGCTTGGATGTTCTCCCGTATCTGCGTGGGCTTCCTCCGGGTGCTCCGGTTACTTCCAAAGACGTGTAGGTCAGGTGAATTAGTCATGCCAACTTGCCCAAAGTCAGGGAAGCATGTGGGGAATGGGTCTGATTGCGTTACTCTTCTGAGGGTCGTTATGGACTTGTTTTCTGCCAAAGGGCCTCTTTCTATACTGCAGATAATCCAATCTAATCTAAACTTTCGCGGTTGCAGAAAAGCTTTCCAAGGATGTTGCAGGTTTGGAGGGTTTGAACTATCGGGACAGGCTAAATAGACATGACCTTCTTTCCTCAGAGTGTCCGAGGCTGACTAGGAACAGGTATACTAAATCATGAGGACATGAATAGGGTGAATAATCAAGGTCTTTTTCGCAGGATAGGGGAGCCAAAAACTCGAGGATACATGTGAGGCTTGAGGTGAGAGGGAAGAAGTTTGAAAGAGACTGAGGTGAAAAGTGTTCACACAGAGGATGATACCTGTACAGTCCGACCTGTCAGAGGAAGTGATGGAGGCTGATACAATTCTACAGGCCTAAGACGTCCGAATGTTCATATTAGTAGGAAGGATTTAAAGAGATAGGGGCTAAATGTTGGTAAATGGGACGAGATCAGATTGGGATGTCTCGTCACCGGAGAGAGGTCGGATTAAAGGATCTGTTTCCGTGCTGTATGATTATTTGACTTGATAACAGGGATAAGGAAAAAAAAAAGACTTTTTGAGTGGGATTTCTCTTCTGCGCAAGTTTATTATGCTTCTCTGTTTACAGTGATTCAAATCTGAGCTAGGTAACTATATGAAAGAGAAGCGAGTCGTGGATAATGGGATACAGACAGGAAAGTGGGGCTGAGAACACAGCCTGATCAACCACAATCTTAGGGCATGGTGGGGAAGGCTGAAAATCTCTAATGACCTACTCCTGCTCCACAGTCGCATTTTCCTGGGTTCCATTCAGCCCCTCAAACCTGCTAGGCAGGAGCAGTTGGAGGCTACTTACTGCTATAACTGGTGCACAGGAAAAAAGAAGACCATTCAGTCCCTAAAGTATGTCCCACACGGTTTGAGGTGAATTGGAAAATGTAATTGGAAAGCCCAGGTTGGGTATGAAAGAGGCCCCTCATCTCTATTTACAGAGTTCCCCACTCTGCCACTTGAGCTTCATTTGTTGGTCATGTTGTAGACTCAGATTCACTGAGAATACAGACCCCATATCTCACCAGGAGATTGATCAGAATGTCCTCTGGTCTCCCTGACTGCAACATTCAATAACAGACCTTCCAAGAAAATAACACCCACTATCTTTCCAGTAACAGAATGTGAGAACATCAGAAACAGGAGCAGGTCGTTCCCTTCCCCAACCCCCTGCTCCAAGCCCGCCTTGCCCTTCATGAATATCATGTCTGATCTGTTTTGGTCCCAAATCCTCTTGAATGCTCGATTCTTCACAGCCCTCACCTCTCTGACAGTTCAAAATTTCTCTACGTCCTTTTTAAATATTTTCAGTGATCTAGTTCCCAAACTCTGTGTAATACAGAATCCCTGACATTCACTACCCTCTGTTTGAGGCAAAACCTCCTTTCTCCGAAACCATGACCTCTTCTTATAAGGAAACGAGGTGAACACAAGGGGTCAGATGACAGGCACTGGCCCTGATATCAAGGCAATATTTAACCAAGGATAGCATCAAGGAACCTGCACAAAATTGTACTGAATGAGAATCAATATAAACTGCCCTTTGGTTCGAGTAATTTGAAACACAGAACAAGATGTTTGTGGTCTCTGGTCGATAATCCTCACAGTCCCATGGCATCTCTTCAGGAGATCCTGAGCTTAGCTTTCCTCACCATAACCATCTTTAGCTGCTTCAGCAATGCCTTTCCCTATCATAAGGTCAGAAGTGGGGAATGGTCACTGAAGATCACACAAGGGCCAGAACAATGCGTCAGCCCTCAGCTTCTGAACCATTCTGTCTGCCCATATGCTGCAAAACCTGGACAGCAGTCAGGCCTGTGCTGTTAGAATCTCGGTAACATTCATGTAACAGTACTGCTAGACACTGCAAATTCCTGAAAGGAGTAGCTCAGTCAGCATCTCATACTCACTTTACAAGAATATGAAAAAGCCATTCAGCCCATCAATACTATTGCACAGGAAGAGGGATAGCCCATTCAGTCCCTGCAGCTTATCACACAGGAAGAGAAGGAATGTAGTGTTATAGACCAGAGCAGAGCACTTCAAAACATTTTAGGGCAGTATCCTACATCCAAACATTTTCTTATTCTAAAGGCAAATGTGACGTAACTGGTCTAGGTGCAATGTGACCAGTCAAACTACTCAATGTTATCCAAAACATTTTACTTAAACACCGTAATTAAAATATAATCAAAGAAAGAGGAATTTAAAATAACTTAACATGATTGGAATAATTAACCGATTAATAAATCCAGTACCTATTACTAACTAATTGCACCGATCGAGTAAAATCCTAGAAACAGAACCGCTTGGCAAAAAGGCACATTCAGACGCAGATTCTCACATACAGTGGTCCAGTGCAGGAGGTAAAAAAAACATCCAGAGAAAATTCAGAGAGAGTAGCAGCCAGGAGACATTTACTGAAGCTTCCAACTCTTTTGACATCCCAAGAGCTTCTGACACTACTGCGAAACTAAAACACAGATATCCTAATTTGAGAGTTGGCCACCCCCATTCAGGCTGCATTAATATATACCCAAGGCCTCTCCAGCTGTTTACTCAAGTGGTCTTAACTAACCAGCTCACCAACTCTTAACAGAAACTCCGACAAAGTGACCTCTTAAAGCTACAGGTTCATCACATGAGGCAGCACTTCGAGCTGTTAAACAGGAACCACTTTTACCCAATCAGGCCCTTTGCCCATACCAATCATTTGAGGAAGAAACCATTCATCTGCTCAAGTCATTTACAAAAGAGACAGGAGGAGGCCATTCAACCCCTTGAGTCACTGACACAGGAACAGGAGGAGGCCATTCAGTGCCTTGAGTCAATTACACAGGAACAGAAGGAGGCCATTCAGTCCTTTGAGGCAGTTACACAGGAACGGGATGACGTCATTCAGCCCATTGATTCACTTACACAGGAACAGGAGGAGGCCATCAGTCTGTTGTGTAACTTACACAATGACAGGAGGATGCCATACAGTCCCTTGCATCACTAACACTAGAAAAGGAGGAGGCCATTCAGTCCCTTGCGTCATTTACACAGGAAGAGGAGAAGGTCATTCAGGCCCTTGAGTCACTTAAACAGGATCAGGCGGAGGTCGTTCAGCCACTTGAGGCAATAACGCAGTCACAGGAGGAGGCTATTCAGCCACTTGAGTCACTTACACAGGAACAGGAGATGGCCATTCAGTTCGTTGAGTAACTAATATAGGTACAAGAGGAAGCCATTCAGTCTCTTGACTCATTACACCGGAATAGGAGGAGGTCATTCAGCCTGTTGTGTCACTTTTACAAGAACAGGAGGAGGCCATTATGACCTCAACGCACTTACACAGGAACTGGATGAGGCCATTCAGCCCCTTGCGACTATTACACAGGAGCAAGTGGAGGTCATTCAGCCCCTTGAGACACTTATGCAGGGACAGGATGAGGCCATTCAGCCCTTTGAGTCACATACATTATAAGAGGAGGAGGCAATTCAGCCCCTTTAGTCACTTACACTGGAACAGCAGGAAGCCAGTCAGCCCCTCAACACACTTACAAATGAACAGTAAGAGTCCATTCAGCATCTTGACTTACTTACTTTGGAACAGGAGGAGGCCATTCAGCACCATAGCTCACGAGTACAGGAAGACGAGGAGACCATTCAGCCCCTTGAGACACTTACACAGGAACAGTAGGAGGCCATTTCACCCCTCAACTCACTTACAGACTGGCAGGTGGATGCCATTCAGCGCCATTGTCCCACTTGCACAGGAACAGGAGGATGCCACTTAGTTCCTTTAGTCGCTTAAACAGGAACAAGAGGAGTCCATTCAGCCCCTTGAGTCCCTTACAAAGGAACAGGAGGAGTCCATTCAGCCCCTTAAGTCACTGACACAAGAACAGCAGGAGGTTATGCAGCCCCTCGAGTCACTTAAACAGTTAGAATAGGAAGCCATTCAGCACCTTGAGTCACTTTCACAAGAACAGGAAGAGGCCATTCAGCCTCTTGAATGACTTACAGAGGGGCAAGTGGAGACCATTCAGCCCCTGGTGTCACTTGAACAGGAACAGGAGGAGGCCATTCAGCCCCTTGTGTCACTTACACAGTAACAGGAGGAGGACATTCACCACCAATGTGCCACTTGCACAGGAACAGGAGACCATTTAGCGCCTCAACTCATTTACAGAAGAGCAGGAGACGGCCATTCATCCATTTGACTGACTTACACTGGAACAGGAGGAGTCCATTCTCTCCCGCAATTCACTTGTATAGGAACAGAATGATGTATTTCATGTTCAAATGACAAACAAATGGACAGACGTTGTTGCTCGTTGCTCCATTGCACATGGTACAAAGATGGGTCTTTAACGTGGTTTTCTCGCAGTGAAGATGGAAGATAAACATTTTCTTTGAAGAGTCACGGATGCATCTTCCAACTCCGAGAAGACAGATTCATTTTCTCTATGCAGGTCATAACCTGGTTGGAAATGCTCACTGTTATAGAAAAAAGGTGTTGTGGCTGCTCTTGGGATTTGTGAACAACGTGACATTGACACACCGACTGCACATTAACGCGGAGAGGGCTCGTTAAGAGCCTGTGCCTCTCTCTCAGTCACTGCGGGGTTATACAGCGGCACATAACCGAGGAGGAAAACCCCATTAGTTTGATGAATGCACCCTCGACTTCAAATGTTGTTGATCTTGTTCACGTTGTTCTTGTTTGGGACACACAATCTGAATGCCGAACTCTATCCACGTTTTATTTCATCCTATGACCTGCATATGATTGCTTACTGGGATCTGCCTGTACGGGTTGCAAACAAAGCTTTTCACTGTACTTTGGTGCACATTGCAATAAATCAACCAACTCTGGGTAAAGTATAGTATTTCTCAGGCTATCAATGTTTCTTTTGGTAATAAGTGATCGTCGCCAACACTCAAGTTTCAGTGCAACTCTCTCACAGCTCTACAGACTAAACACTCTGTTTCTTCAGTCTCTCCCCATGGTACCACCATCAGTGTCTGTGGTAATGAGATAATTCCTTATAAATGAGTTCAAGTCTGTAAACAGTGCTGAAATATTCTTTCAGGAAGTCTCCACAATTGCAGGAAGTTGGTTTTACTTACGTATTTGAATTATCTTGCAATGAAGGGCAACATAACATTTAATACGCCCATTTCTTCAACCTAAGTTTATTATACTGATGAATCGTGATAAAGGAAATGCAGGTCCTTTGAACAACACCGCCCAATATCACACCACTTAGTCAATGCAAAATGAGATGTATTCCATTTGTTTCCCATATCCGATCATTTGTCTGCCTTGCAATTTGCTGTAATTCAAACAGTGTTACATGTGTTACCACATGAGTAACAGCCTTCAGTGCAGCAAAGAGTACTGCTCTCCATATTGTCTCCAGTAACAAATGATCAATCCACTTAATAATTGACTTTCACTCATCTGTTAATAACCATGTCAAATGTATTCTGCAAAATTTAACACACCACTCCCACTGGTTCTCATTTGTAAATGCTTCAACTAAATAAACTCGACACATTTCTCAAAGATGAATTCTCTATCCTCAATCAAATCTGATTCTGCCAAGAAGGGAAGTGATTCCCCAAGTGTCTAGTTATAACATTCCTTACAAAAGATTCAAAGGTTTTCCTAAGCATTGACAAGTTGTCCAAACGTCCGTGATTATTTTTGTTATTCTTCCCTCTCATATTTTAAATATTTTGGATCACAGAAGCTACTTTCTAATGAGCAGGAAGTAGAATTTACCGAGCACAAAGAATTTTGAAGAATATTCGATCATCCTTTCTTGTAGTTACAAAGAGACGTGGATAGGAAAGATTCAGAGGGATATTGTTCAGGCGCAGGCAGATGGGACTGGGTTAATTTGGGATTACGGTTAGAATGGACTCGTTGGTCCAAAGAGTCTGTTTCCTTGCTGTCTGACTCTATAATTCTTTCACGAGCTGTATTGCCAGCTTCCTGAACACTCTGTGATGGTGCTCATCTGATGCAGCAACTTACCAGCCTTCAATTCAATTAATTTTACAAGTAACTTCTCTTTATTAATTCTAATCTCACACTTTCTCATTTTCACCAGATACCCTGTCTCCAAACATTTCCAGACCATTTTATGTCTTTTTTTTTCAGTGGAGACAGGCCGAATATATTCCCCTCCACGGGAGGACAGAGGTGGCCTCTGACACTGAGTGAACACATCGGAGCACTACACTTGGGAGATGATGGACATGGCACCTTCTCCTGCTCAGAAAGTTCTAGAATCAAAACAGTTCAATGAAACCGTCGTTTCATGGTCACTGAAAGCACAGTTCTCGTCCTGTGGAAGGTTACGAGTTATGTTGAAAGAGTTGAAAAAAAGCTGTGACCGCATCAATTTAGAATCAAACTGGTTTCACTCTTTCTATCTGTCAGAGGTTCAGGGAGAGACAAGAATATGTTTTCAATCAAACTATTTCTAACTGTAAGAGAAGCCAGAAGAGAATTGCAAGCAGAAAGATGTGGATGACATCATCGAGGCAGGATTGAAGACATGGGATATTATGGAGGTGGTAGTTGACAGATTTGTTGATAGAGGGAATATTACGATACGAATCAACGCAAGACAAAACTGGCCACTGTGGTTATGAACAGATTATGAACAATGAAGGATAGTAAATGCATGGCATAGGAGTGGAATTTGTGCTTGGAAGTGAATACAATACTTCTTTGCCAAATATAGGTGACCGAAGTAATGACGGCATTCATCGTGGTTCTCAGAGAATACAGCAGAATATATACAGATTTGAAAGTTGGGTAGAGAAATGACAGATGGGGTTTAATCTCGGCAAATGCGAGGTGATGCATTTTGGAAGATCCAATTCAAAAGTGAACTATACAGAAAGTGGTAAAGTCCGAGGAAGAAATGATGTAGAGAGAGATCAGGGTGTTCAGTTTCATTGTCCCCTGAGGGTAGCAACGCAGGACAGTAGCGTGGTCAAGAAGGCATACGTCATGCTTTCATTCGTCGGAAGGGATATTGAGTACAAGAGTTGGAAGGTCATATTCCAGTTGTATATCACTTTGGTTTGGCCACATTTAGAATACTGTGTACATTTCTGGTTGCCACATTACCAAAAGGATGCGGATGTTTTGGAGAGGTTGCTGAGGAGATTTAGTAGAGTGTTGCCAGGTAGGGAGTGCGCTAGCTATGGAAAGGGTAGAGTAGGATTACTTTGATTAGAAAACCGCAGGATAAGGGTGGACCTGATGGATGTATAGAGAATCATGAGAGGTACACAAAGGATGGATAGCAAGAGGCTTTTTTTCCCCACATTGGTGCACTAATTTGGTAGGATCCACGAGTTCAAAGTGAGAGGGCAACATTTTAAGGGAGATATGCGAGGAACGTTCTTCACGCAGAGTGTGATGTGTGCCTGGAATGCGTTGCCAGCAGAGGAGGTAGAAGAGCACGCAAGAGCATCACTTAAGATATATCTAGACAGATACTGAATGGACAGGGAGCAAAGGGGTACAAACCCTTAGAAAATACACGACAGGTTCAGATAGAGGATTTGGATCAAGGCAAGATTGGAGATCCGAAAGGCCTGTTTCTGTGCTGTAATTTTCTTTGTTCTTTGTTATTTGTTCACATAAGTCATAAGTAGAGAGACGTAGACGTACCAGGGACACTAGCAATTTCGAGTAAGGGGTGGTAACCTGCCTGAATAATCATCAGTACACGTTGTATTCTCAATGTTAACAATAACCACTCCTTGGTAACCCAGTAAAGACCATAGGATAAATTCCTATCCATTGTTGTTCTCAGATTCTGATCCATTGTTGGAACATTCAAATCTAATGTTATCAGATTCTGATACATTGTTGTCACATTTAAATCTAATGTTCTCAGATTCTGATCTCTCTTTCCCCTCTCTCTGGAGCTGCTGATCCCAGTCCTGTTGAGGGTGATACTGTTGCTGAAACTATGGAATAAATATTGAAAGAAGCCCTTTATTTATAAAAGAGAGAAACTCTCCTGTAACACAGTAAGGATCCATGGAGACTGACATCAATCACAGTCACTGAACAATCAGCTCCAGTTACCCCCCTTCACTACAATACTTTTAATGAAACAACAATAGCTGCTCTGGGTGGGATATTGACATTGCCTGCTGTTAGTCTTTTTGACCATATTCAATGGATTGAATGTTCAGAGACAGAATGTATGTGTCACTGCTTAAAAACAAAAGAATATGAGACAGCGACTGTGGAGACTCCCAGCCACCAACATTGTTTTCTTTTTAAATAGACAGAATAAAGTAAAGCACAGGGAAAGAAACTGGATTCATCTGGAAGACTTAATGATGAGTTACTATGTCAACAAAACAGGATAATTTGAATTAGATTCAGAGAAATGTCTTCATCTACACGGAGTAATCAATGTGTGCAGATGGATAAGAATGTTCGTTTATGGACAAGACCCAAGAATTAACAACGGAGCTACAGTTAGCATCGCAGTGAACGTAATGTACAAGATGTGTGAAGCATTCTTCGATCCTCTCCTGGGGTGTCACGTCCTCCTTCTTTCAACGCTGCCCATCACACCATCCCCACCCAGTTTGTCAGTCTTATCAGTAAGAGTGTCATAAATGCCTGCTTCTGGTATCCCACCTTATTTTATCTTCTTTCTAAAGGGAAATAAATCCATTGTTCTGCTGGGTTCTGACAACAGCTAGTGTCTGTTATACATTGGAGATAAAGGTTCTGTCATCCGACCTCGAATGTGAGCATATTATTATTCCGATTTACATACACTGTACAAGGGACCACAGCACATACGAATTGCCAAAAGAAATAAGAAAGTACGTCTTATTCTTTCCTCATCCACATTCTCACTCTTTGTCTTTATATTTTGTTAATAAACCTTCCAACAGTTCTCTGTGCCCCATCTCTCAAAACTCCACCCTCTCTTTCAGTTAAGATCTGCGGCTTACTTTTGAATGTGACTCGATTATAATGGATTAATGTCACGACAATAATATGAGGGAGGAGCTGGTTGTGAGGGGCACCAAGCACAGAAGACAACAGAAGCAGCAAAGACAGGTGTTTCCAGGATCATTCGGAGGCAAAGCTGAAACCCATCCCAAAGAACAACAGCCATCCTCGGGTAGGACACCGCAACAGTGCCTCCTGAGTGAAGTCAATGGTCTCCTAAAAGCAAAGGAATAAGCATACAGGGCAGTGAAGAGTATTGGGAATCCAACGGATAATGATGCCTTTAAATACCAGTGGAAAATAGCTCGTAAAATCAATAAGGAGGAGAAGACGTAGCATGACAGTTAACTTCTTAATAATATAAAAGACGATTGCAGTAGATTATTAGATACATAATAGTGAAGAGTGCAGGGCTTGGCTGCCTTTGTCGTGGCGGATAGATGTGTTCAGGGGCTGGATGTCCATGGTGACAATAAGGCTTTGGGGAGTGGGGAACAGAAAGTCTTGGAGGCGGTGGGTGTGACTGATGCCCAGAATGTATGTTGGGAGATCCTGGACCAAGGGGGACAAGATGGCGGGAGGGACAAGACGAAGTTCAATAGGCATGATCAGGCAGGGATCATGGGTCAGTTTTTGAATTGTAGTTCGGAGGTAGAACCAGCCAGTGCGAGTTTCAAAGACTTTGAGGTTGGAGGTTGTGAATGGGCGATCCTTGAGGTGATAAGGTAGTAAATGGTCTGGGAGATAATAGTTTGGTGATGGGAAGTGAGGTCGTTGAGTGCCTGTAGGAGGAGGTGTCCGCAAGTTGGTGGTTTTTTTCAGTGATGTAAAGTTTGGTGCGCCAGACTAAAAACTGCAAACCTCCCGGTAGTCCACTGGTTTGATGTTGAGGTTTCGTTTCCTTCGGAGGGAATACAGAGCGACGCATTGCAATGGTGTGAGTTTGGAGTGTGTGAGAGTCAATGGGGAGAAGTGAGTGTAGTGGCTACCACGAACGAGAAGGTGCGGGGGAAGCTGAAAGGTCTGAAGGTGAATAAATCTGCCAGATCTGATGGACTGCGCCCTATTGTTCTCACCTGATAGTACAGGAGATTATGGGGGCATTGCTTTTGATCTTTCAGCAATCATTGGAGTCATGGAGAGTCCCAGAGGACTAGCAAATATAGTTGTCCTTTTTAATGAGAGAGGGATGCAGAAGACAGGAAATTATATGTGACCAGGCAAGCTGAAACCGTTGGTAACTCAGCTTAGTGGACCCTTGTGTTTATGAGTAGAAATCTTGGGCAAATAAGTAAGAAAGTTTTGTGATTAAGTTGCAGTGTAAGAAGGGTTAAATTTACAAATGCTATTGCAAAAAGCACACTTGCAAGTGTGGTTCAAACAAAGAAAATCAGTTTGAACCCGATTTTTTCCTCGACTCTCTCGTTAGGACAAGGAGAACAGCTGGTGGCTAAATAAACTAAACAGATATCGGAAAAGCACAATTGAAGCTGTTCCTCCGGAGGTCTCCACGATTAACATGTAGTTTACAACGAAGAAAAAACAAAGCTCGATATTTGAAAAGATTGTGGATTCATTCTGAAATTCTCAGCAACACAACACATATCTTATATACGAAGAAGGATGATGAGTGCAGGGCAGGAGATGCCGTCTGGTTAGATTTCAGTGAGGTCTTTGATACGGTTCCACACAATAGGCTGCTCTCAAAGGTGAGATCACACAGAATCCATGCCGCGCTGGCAAATTGCATAACCAATTGGATTGATGGTAGTGAGTGGAGGGTAATATTGGAACAATTTTCTCGGACTGGAGGCCTATGAGCAGTGAAATGACGTTGTCGGGTTGTTGGTGGGCCCATTACTATTTGTTATCCATATCAATAATTTGCATGAGCATATACAAGGCATATTAACCACGTTTACAGATGACAATAAATTAGGTGGTATTGTGGACACTGAGAAAGGTTATCAGAAGTTGCAGAAGGACCATGACCAGCTGGGGAAGTGGGTCGAGAAATGGCAAATAGAGTAGAATACAGGTAAATGTGAGGTCTTGCATTTTGGAAATCAAGTTAAGGTAGGACCTTAAAAGAGTAGTTGAACAGAAGGACCTTGGAGTTCAGATGCATGGTTCTCTGAAAGTGGAGTCACAGGTAAATACAGCGGTGTGAAGGCTTTTGGCACACTGGTCTTCATCATCAATCAGTGCCTTGAGAATCAGGGCCTTGAGAGTTGGGACGTTTTTGTTGCAGTCGTAGAGGATCTTGGCGATGCTGCACTTGGAGTTTTGTGTTCAGATTTGTTTCCCTTGCTTTAGGAAGGATGTTATTCAACTGGATATAGTGCAGAAGGAATTAACAAGAATGTTGCCAGGATTCAATGATTTGAGATATAGGGGCAAGTTGGACAAGCTAGGATTTATTTAGAGCGTAGGAGACGGAGGGGCGGGGGGGGTGAGTTATTTTGGTGAATGTGACCATGAGAGACATGGATAGTGTGAATGCACTCAGTGTTTGTCCAAGGCTTGGGGAATTGAGGACTAGAGGGCACCAGTTCAACATTAGACGGCAATGAATAAAAGGGAACCTGAAGGGCAATATTTTTATAAAGAGGTTGGTACAGATATGGTTTGAGCTGCTAGCAGAAGAGATTGAGACGAGTATAATAACAATATTTAAATTGCATTTGGATAAATACATGGCTCGGAAATTATTAGAAGGATATGGGCAACGTGTAGGAAAATGGAATTAGCAAGGACGTATGTTTTGGCTGGCATGGATCAGTTTGGGCCAAAAGTCTGTCTCAGTTCTGAAGGACTTTGCGATTCTATCTTCCACCTGAAGCAGCATTTCACTTGCACTCGTTCAGTCCAGTCTCCTGTCACTGCTGCTCACAATGTAGGCTCCTTCACATTTGTGGAGATAAAAATGAGCGAGGAAGTGTGGTGCAGGAAAAGAACAACAAATGAGGCAGCATCAATGAGCAAGAGGATATTTGTTGTTCATCAAGGTTGTGGATGGGGGCAGCTGGGGGCTGAGAGATCAATGAGAGTGGCGAGGACTGAGGCGAAGAAAGTTGGAAGGCCATAGGTGGATGCAGCTGGTAGGTGCTTGCTGATTGGTCGTCGCAGAATGTGGAGTGCGTCGGTGGGAAGGAAGATGGACAGGTCCGACAGTTCAAGAAGGAGGTGCCGAGTTGTAGAGTCCCAAGGCAGAAGATGAGACGTTCTTACCCCTTGTGTTGAGTGACTAGCGTGTGGCGAAAGAGGAGGCCCAGGGCGTGGATGTCCCTGCTGCAGGAGGAGGAGGATTTGATGTAGATGGACATGGGGCGGTGGGGATGTTCAGAGCGTGCGTCCCAGAGATGTTCCCTGAAACATTCTGTAAGTAATCATCCTTTCTCCCCAATGTTGAGTACACCACTTTGGCAGCAACAGTCACAAAATCTGAGGTGCTTGGACGTGCAGGAAAAGCTCTGCTGCACGTGGAAGTATCCTTTGTGACATTGACTGGAGGTGGGTGTAGAGGTTTTACACCTCTTGCAGTGTCAGGGGAAGGTGCTGGGAGAGCAGGGTGCGTTTGTGGAGGGCATGGACCTAAATATGGAGTCGTGAAGTGAATGGTCTCTCAGAAATGCAGATGGGGTGGGAGCAGAATTTATTCCTAGAGGCGGGATCTGTTTGTATGTGGTAGAAATGTTGGACAAAGTATTGTAGCCGGAGGTTGGTAGGATGGAAGGTGAGGACCAGGAGGTTCGGTCCTTGTTGCGATTGGAGGTGTGGGGTTCAAAGGGCAGAGGTGTAGGAAATGGACGAGATGGGCTGGTGGGCATTGTTGACTTCCTTGGAGGGTAAATTGCAGCCTTAGAATTAGAAGACTATCTGGGTTGTTCGGGAGTCGAATTGCTCCTCCTGGGAATAGATACGGTGAAGACACAGCAATTGGTAATAAGGGATAGCGTATTTACGCAGGGAGTGTGTGGTAGGGTCTGTAGTCCAGGTAGCTGCATAGAAAATTCGACATGGAACATAGAACATTAGAACGCAGTACAGACCCTTCGGCACTCGTTGTTGCACCACCCTGTCATAATAATCTGAAGCCCATCCCACCGACACTACTCCATGTACATCCATATGCTTGTCCAATGACGACATATTTGCACTTAAACTTGGCGAATCTACGTCCGTTGCAGTCATAGCATTCCATACCCTCTCTACACTCTGAGTTAAGAAACTACCTCTGACATCATTCTTATTCCTATTTCCCCTCACTTTAAAGTTGTGTCCCCTCGTGTTTGGCGTTCCCATACTTTGAAAAAGGCTCTCCTTGTCCACCCTATCTAACCCTATGATTATCTTGTATGTCCCTGTTAAGTTTCCTCTCAACCTTCCTCTCTCTACCGAGAACAGCGTCAAGGCCCTCAGCCTTCCCTCGTAAGGCATTCTGTCCGTACCAGGAAACCAGTAAATCTCCTCTGCACCCTTTGCAAAGCTTCCACATCCTTCTTATAAAGCGGTGACCGGAACAGATCACAATACTCCAAGTGTGGCTGTACCAGAGCTTTGTACAGCTGCAGCATAACCTTCTGGTTCCAGAACTCAATCCCTTTATTAATAAAAGCCAAAACACTGTATGCCTTCTTAACAACCCTGTCATTCTGGTTGGCAACTTTCAGGGATCTGTGTACATGGACACCGAGATCTCTCTGCTCAACTGCACTCAAAAGAATCTTACCATTAGCCCAGTACTTTGCATTCCGATTACTCCGTCCAAAGTGCATCACCTCACACTTGTACACATTAAACTCCATTTTTTCTTTTTTATTTTTTTTTTCATGTTCAGTAGTCTGTGCGTTTGCAGTAAATGTCCGTATTGAGTCTGTCACCGGAAATGTAATTGGAGTCATCCAGGAAGGGAAGGGAGGGACCAAGATGGTCCAGGTGAACTTGAGGTTGGGGTAGAAGGTGTTCATGAAGTTGATGAACTGTTCAACTCCTTGTGGGAGCACAAGGCGGCGCCAATATATTAATCAATATACCGGAGGAACAAGTGAGGATTGGTGCCAGTGTAGCTGGAGAAGATAAACTGTTCCAAGTACCCAACGAAGAGGTAGGTAAAGCCGGGGCTCATGCGGATGCCGATGGCTAGCCCTTAGTTTGTTGGAAGTGGGAAAATTTTGAAGAAGATGTCGTTGAGGGTGAAAACCAGTTCCGCCAGTCGAATATGTTTGCTGCTGGAGGCATACCGGTTGGATCAGCCAGAGAGGACGAAACGGAGGGCTTGGAGATCCTCATCATGGCGGTTGACCATGTACAGGGATTGGATGTGCATGGTGAAGGTGAGGCGTTGGGGGCAGTGAAACGAAAGTCATGGAGGAGGTGGAGGGCAAGGTTGGTGTCCCGAATGCCTGTGGGGAGCTCCAAGAGAAATGGGACAGGATGGTGTCAAGGTTGGAGCAGATATGATCGGAGGGGCAGGAGCAAGCAGAGACTATGGTTCGAACGGAATAGTCAGGTTTCTGAATTTTAGTTAGAAGGTAGAAACGTGGTGCAGTGTTCTGGGATGATAAGAGTGCAGGCTATGGATTGGAGATCCACTGAAGTGTTGATGTAGTAATACTCTGGGAGATGATAGTTTAGTTATGGGGGTGAGACTCCTCTACTTTGGGGAGAATGGACAGCCACTTGTGGAATCATTCAGAGAATATCCCTTGGGCACACGGACCCAACAACCCCACTGCCCCATGGCTGAAAACTTCAACTCGCCCCCCCACCCCAATTCGGCCAAGGACATGCAAGTCCTGGGTCTCCTCCCCCTGAAAATTCAAGCCAGCTGACGTCTGAAGGAGGAACATTCATCTTTCTCCTTTGGACCGTCCAACCACATGGCATCTACGTCAGTTTCACCAGTTTCCTCATCTCCCTTCTTCCAAACTTATCCCAGATCCAATCCTCCAACTCAGCACTGGCCTCTTGGGCCGTCCTGCATATCCATTTTCCTTCCCATCTATGGACACCACCCTCTGCTCTGAAATATCACCGTCACCCCTCCTTCTGCATCTACCTATCACCTTCCTAGATCCCTTTCCCCGAGACGCACCCTGCTCTCCTTTATCTCTCAGCCCCCTTGGGTCCACATTCATGACAAAGGCACTATGCCCGAAAGTTCGATTCTCCTACTCCTCAGATGCCTGACCTGCTGTGCATTCCAGCACAAAACATTTTTACTCTAATCTCCAGCATTCACAGCCCTCACCTTCTCCAAAACCAAACAGAGACTGCGTTGAGGAACACTCCCACTCTCTCTGGAGGAATAAACCTGACCTTCTCATTGCTACACATTACAATAACCTACCTTGCTCTCATGCTAAAATTTCGGTGCTGGGCTGCTGCAATGTTCCAATCAAGTACAACCCAAACTCGAGTAACATCTCGCTTTACGCTTTAGTACGTTACAGCCTGTAGGGGTTAATATTAAATTCCATAACTTCACAGCCTTACCCCATTATGGATGTTCTCCATTTTTCGCACAATCTCCCTCCCAGTTCCTCTATGACCTTGTTTTGTCTGTGTCTTGTTTACCTTGTACTCAACTATGTGAACCCATTTCCCCCATTCACAAATTAATTTACACCTATTTTACATCGGCTTCTCATTCATCACAGCTAAATGTCCGTTTGTCTTTTGCCCTCAGCCTTCACATTCTCCATTTCCGATTATCCCCCCTTCAACTCTGAAAAAGTATTAAATGCTCATTTTCTAATCCGTTTCATTTCTGAAGATGAATCACGCTGGACTTGAAACTTGATCTCTGTTTCTCTGTCTCTGCAGATACTGCTAGAACTGCTGAGTTTCTCCAGAAATGAACAGGATCAAGAATCTATTTTCAATATAAAAAGAAATGTAGATACTCGAAATCTGAAACACAAATACAAATTCTTGGAGAAGTTGAGAGTTTTGAAGAAGGGTCACAGGACCTGAAAGTTTCAATCTGCTTTCCCTCCACAGATGTTGCTAGACATGCTTTGTTTCTCCAGCAATTTATGTCAAAGGTCCTCAAACGCCCTGTCAACATAGAGCGCCATAGACTGGGAAATGAACAATAACGCAAGTTGCACAAATTCATTGGTTCTGAAACTACATAAGGCTGGAATCACCGACACTACACAACTGTCAGTCATGGTCAGGGAGAGACATAGAGTGAAACACATTCACTTTAAACATAGAAGATGGCTCTACTGGAGAGGAAACGATTAAGATGAACATGTGGAAGGGTTTTGAGGGATGTGAAAATTAGGGGTTTGACACCATGGATAGACCTTCAGAAGAATGCAAATATCATAATTGAAGTGGTACCACATCAGAAACTAGAGTCGTGGTCATCGGTGAATTTGGGGGACAGGCAGTAGAACTGTATTGCAGATAATGCCACTTAAAACGTGATATTCATGTTGTTCTCTAGACCACAGCAGCAGGAGGAGCAGGATTATTTTCAAACGCAACATTTAATCTTTTGCTCGTAATCATCCTTCAGTCCACCACTATCATCGAACTGATGTATAATTCAGTGTCGAGTGTGGGTGAGCATTCCAGGATCAGAACCATGTGTACTTAAACCTGATGACAACCCATTTAAGCTACTTCACTTAACTGCTTATATTCCAAACAGCAGGAATGACATCTGGTAGAGAGGTCGAAATGAATCAACAACCAATAGTCCTGCCGCATCCAGTCATAAATGGTGATAGAAGATTTCTGTCCACCAGCACAGAAATAACCTGCTCAGTGTAGTTTCTGATAGGTCCTCATGTGGAGTTGGAGCTGTTGTGGAAATGTCACTAGATTACTGATCAAACCAGAATAATGCTCTGGCAGCTGGTGGAAGTTAAAAACAATTAATAAAATATTGAC
Organism: Chiloscyllium punctatum; assembly: GCF_047496795.1. Classification (NCBI taxonomy): domain Eukaryota; kingdom Metazoa; phylum Chordata; class Chondrichthyes; order Orectolobiformes; family Hemiscylliidae; genus Chiloscyllium; species Chiloscyllium punctatum. The sequence goes on along the minus strand of NC_092751.1, from coordinate 35,872,058 downwards.
GTGTAAAATCTGGTGGCAGTCGTTGTCTTTCCACAATGTACTTTCCGGAATTCAATGTTCTGTGCTGTCCTAGTCTGGCCGAAAAGTAACTCCAGACACGCAGACATGTGATACACTCTTCAATGGTCTCTGAATCGGCCAAGCAAGACACTTAATTGTCTCAAAATGTTCTGAGGTCCCAAAGGGTAAAACCAGACAGAACACCCAGCCCCAGCCTCGGTATTGGAAACGGGAATGAGAAACACAGTCCTGTTCATCTTGCAGAGACCTCCTCCCTAACGTTTGAGAGCTTGTGACAACTTTGACAGAGCTTTCCCACAGACTGCTCAGAAACATTGGGAAAGGTGTAGGCCATTCAACACATTGGGCCTTCCCCATTCTTGTTCATAGCTGAACATATCCCTCATGTCCTTCTCCCACAAATTATAAGCATCCTTAACGTGATTAACTATTGGAAAAGATATTAAGTATTACATTCAGCAGTCCCTTCGATGCATCTTTTTGTTCCCCCGTTCAATATAATGATGTCTGATCACCGATCCTCACACCATACTCCTGCACTATCTGTATCCCTTTCATGTCGAGATATCCATATTTATATTCAGTGCCTTCCCGTCGTCAGCCTTATGTGTGAGAGAATTCCCCAGGTTCACCAGTCTCTGTGTGCAGGCATTTATTCTCATCTCAATGCAGAGAGGCCTGTCTGTACCTAATACTTTGGCCCATTGTTTTAGACGTCCCAGCCAGGGGAATTATCATCCCTGCTTCTAATCTGTCTCACCCTGTCAGAGTTTTATACATTTCACTGACATCTCCACTCATTTTCCTTAACGCCATGGAATACTGGCCCAATTGCCTCAAACTCTGCTCCCGCAACAAGCCTGTCATCCCAGAGATCAGTCTGCTCATCCTCCGGTACTCTCCCTCAATGTCAGGTTTGTCCTTTATTAGGTAAGGAGACCAAAAGTGTACACAATATTGCACAATGTTTGAGGTGGGAGCTTACCAAGGGCCTGTACAGCTGCAGTAAGACACCCTCACTCCTGGGCTCAAATCCCCTTGAAATGAAGGTCAACACACCATTTATGTTCCTAACCGCTTTCTGTTCCTGAAATATTGCCTCAGTGACTCGTGTACAGGGTGATGCAGATCATTTTACAATGTTGCAGCTCCCCAGTTGGTGTTGGGTCAATGTACACTGGTCAGCATGTCCATGCTATTTCCAGTATTGACTTCTGGTTTCAGTGATCAATGCCTTGCATGGACCTCAGATGTCTACGCATAAGGAAACAAATAATGAATTAGAAGTCCCTTTATATATCAGCACTTTTGAACCAAACCCTTTCAAATGACAGGCTGTTGTTCTCTTTTTCTAAACAAATGACACACATTTCTCTTCATCTGCTATGTTTTTGTCCATTCATTCCACTTGTCTCAATCACCTTAGTTTTTCTTTTACGTCGTCCTCAAGGAACAAATCCGAACAGCCTGATGTCTAACTCAGTGTTCACTACATAGTTAAAGCAGACCAGCTCATGAACGCTCATGCAATCCATCTTCCCAGCATTTTCATTTGCTTGATTTAACACCGTTTAGATGCAACTTTAATCTGCAGTACCCACAAACTCGTCTATCTAATTTCCTGTTTATAACATACTCAACATCTCTATTGCAGTTTGCACTTTGATATATAACTCCCATCAATGGGTGCTTCTTCTTTCTGTTTTTGAGCTCCACCTCAGCAGATTCTGTGGAATCTGATCCACGTGGGCTCCGGGGAGATTAATGGCAGATTCAGGTGAGACATTTGATGAGGGCGATGTTCACAGTGAGATCATCTCGTCACACCTTACCTGTTCTTCTCAAGTGCCATTGTAGCATTTTCACTAGATCTCCGGTTATGCTTGTGGAGTAGAGAAGGACAATGAAATGTTAACAATACAGTGCATTTCCCCAGATAGCTGACACTCCTCTAAACTGGATGGGACCCTTACAGCAGTCTGGCAAAGTGCTGCTACTACTGTACAGTATCTTAGTGACAAAACAACTGGAGTAGCGTGTACACGTTTAGTCTGCTCGATGAAGAAAGGATATTGTTGTATTGGAAGCAGCTCAGAGATGGTTCAACCAACACATACCTGCAGTGAACGTGTTAGGATGATCAGATTGACCCAATACCCACTGGAGTTTTTTTCGTATGAAAGAGTATTTTATTTTTACATCGAAGACTGGAAGGAGTCAGCAACAGATGCCAATTACACAGCAAATGGAGGAATCGATTGCATTTCTCGAGCCTGTTACAAAGGAAGAGTAGGATATTCAGGCCTTGCACCCTGTTACACCAGAATTTGACGAGACCTTTCAGCCTCTGGAGCCTGATGTACAGTTCGAGGAGGAGGTCAACCAGCCCCTCAAGTCAATAACACTGAGTCAAGAGGAGGCCATGCAGCACCAGTAGCCTGATACACAGCAATAGGATCTGTCCATTCAACCTCGTCAAGTTAGTAACACAGGAACTGGAAGAAGTCCGACAGTGACTGGAGATTGTTACAATGGGATAACAGGAGGCCATTCAGCCCCATAGAGCCTGTTGCACTGGAATTGGAGAAGGATGGAAACTTATGAGACTTCTTATTGGAAAGCAGGAAGAAGTTCACCTCACGTGTCGGGTTTATGGGAACAGGAGACTAAATATTCCCTCTTATTCCCATTTCAGGAATGCAGGAGAAGACCATTCACCAACTCCAGCCTGTTATGGAGGAATATGAGAAGACAACGTCTTCTCTGCAAACTATTACAGAGCCACAGGAATATTACATAAGCCCTCCAGCTTTTACGCATCAAGAGTAGCAAAACATTCAGGCCATCAAGACAATGGTTTTGGGGCTCGATAAAGACACCAGTCCACTGACTTTGTACACAAGGAAGAGAGTTAGTCAAATCAGACACCCATACCTCTTAAAGAGCAATCAGACCAGGTCATTTCAACCACGTGCGAATCATACAGGATTGGAGGGAACGTAGATATAATAGAGATGTCAGAATTCAAAATTATCACCTCCACAATGGAATAAAAATTACTGAGAAAACTGTTGGAATTTGAGAAAGATTCTTAGAATCTATTATTCAGGAATTAATGGCAGGATATTTGTAAATTCAAACCAAAATCCATTGGAGTCAACATGATTTTACGAAGGATACTTCGTGTTTCAATTATTTGTTCGAGTTTGTTAAAGATGTGACAAGCCAGCTGGATAATGAGGATGCTGGAGATGCAGTATTTGAACTTCCAGAAGGCATTGAATAAAGTGTGCACAAAAGATTAATCTGCAGAATAGAACATAGAACATAGAACATAGAACATAGAACAATACAGCACAGAACAGGCCCTTCGGCCCACGATGTTGTGCCGAACTTCTATCCTAGATTAAGCACCCATCCATGTACCTATCCAAATGCCGCTTAAAGGTCGCCAATGAATCTGACTCTACCACTCCCACGGGCAGCGCATTCCATGCCCCCACCACTCTCTGGGTGAAGAACCCACCCCTGACATCTCCCCTATACCTTCCACCCTTCACCTTAAATTTATGTCCCCTTGTAACACTCTGTTGTACCCGGGGAAAAAGTTTCTGACTGTGTACTCTATCTATTCCTCTGATTATCTTATAAACCTCTATCAAGTCACCCCTCATCCTTCGCCGTTCCAACGAGAAAAGGCCGAGAACTCTCAACCCATCCTCGTATGACCTACTCTCCATTCCAGGCAACATCCTGGTAAATCTTCTCTGCACCCTCTCCAAAGCTTCCACATCTTTCCTAAAGTGAGGCGACCAGAACTGCACACAGTACTCCAAATGTGGCCTAACCAAAGTCCTGTACAGCTGCAACATCACCTCACGACTCTTGAATTCAATCCCTCTGCTAATGAACGATAATACTCCATAGGCCTTCTTACAAACTCTATCCACCTGAGTGGCAACCTTTAAAGATCTATGTACATAGACCCCAAGATCCCTCTGTTCCTCCACCTGACCAAGAACCCTACCATTAACCCTGCATTCCGCATTCTTATTTGTTCTTCCAAAATGGACAACTTCACACTTGGCAGGGTTGAACTCCATCTGCCACTCCTCAGCCCAGCTCTGCATCATATCTAAGTCCCTCTGCAGCCGACAACAGCCCTCCTCACTGTCCACAACTCCACCTATCTTTGTATCATCTGCAAATTTACTGACCCACCCTTCGACTCCCTCATCTAAGTCATTAATAAAAATTACAAACAGCAGAGGACCCAGAACTGATCCCTGCGGAACTCCACTTGTAACTGGACTCCATGCTGAATATTTACCATCTACTACCACTCTCTGACTTCGACCGGTTAGCCAGTTTTCTATCCAATTGGCCAAATTTCCCTCTATCCCATGCCTCCTGACTTTCCGCATAAGCCTACCATGGGGAACCTTATCAAATGCCTTACTAAAATCCATGTACACTACATCCACTGCTCTACCCTCATCCACATGCTTGGTCACCTCCTCGAAGAATTCAATAAGACTTGTAAGGCAAGACCTACCCTTCACAAATCCGTGCTGGCTGTCCCTAATCAAGCAGTGCCGTTCCAGATACTCGTAAATCCTATCCCTCAGTACCCTTTCCATTACTTTGCCTACCACAGAAGTAAGACTAACTGGCCTGTAATTCCCGGGGTTATCCCTATTCCCTTTTTTGAACAGGGGCACAACATTCGCTACTCTCCAGTCCCCTGGTACCACCCCCGTTGCCAGTGAAGACGAGAATAAAATCACATGTGATTAGAAGTTACTGATTAGTTGGAGACCGGATTGGTGAAACAAAAAATGCAGTTAGATGGAATAAATGGGGCAAATTCAGGAAGGCAAAATGCAACTTTTAGGGTGCCATAGGGCTCAGTGTCCAGGCCCCAACTATTGGAAATCTGTACTATTACATATTTGCGGCGATAGACATGGTAGAACCAAATGTTTAGATGACACTAACATCGGTGTGAAATTGCAACGAATATGTAAGAAATTTTGAAATGGATATTGATAGTTTAGGCCAGCAATTGGCAGATGAAACTAAACAACACGAAGTATGAGTGTATCCATTTTTGTAAGAGCAACAGAATGGAGCACTTCGCATCTTTCTAATAGTCCTTCTGAATGACATATCTTCTTCACCAAATAGAGAGAAACGTCAGAGTACCTCAGTGCAGTGGAATCAGGGTGTCCTCATACATGTCATAGAAAGCTCCAATGTAGGTACAGCAGGACATGAGAATGGCAAGTGCAGTTTTGGCATTTATTTCTAAAAGAACAGATTGTAAAGGAAGGGAGGTATTGCTGCAAAAATGCAAGGCTTTTGTGAAATCACAATGCAGTACTCCGCAAGTTTTGGTGCCCTGACTACAGGACGGATGGCGTTGCATCGGAGGCAGTTCAGAATAGGTTCATTGCACTGATCACAGAGATGCGGAGATTGTCCTCTGAAGAGAGATTTAGCAGTTCAGGCCGACACTCTCTCAAGTTCAGAAGAATGACAGGATATGGTACTGAGGTTAGCAAGAAACTTAAAGGTGATTGACAATGTAGATATGGTGTGGATATTTCCACTTGTGGGCAATCCACAACGAGACTAAAAACGGGGGTGTGGAAAATTTACTTCTCTCAAAGGGTTGCTCATTGTTAATGAAAGGGCTCTTAATTCATTGCCCCAGAGTGCAGAGGTGCTGGGACATTGAGCAAATGAACGGATATGGAGAGTGGGCTGGCAATTGGAACTGATATGGCGTTTGTTGTTCATGTTAGTGACCCAGATGTTGTAACTACAGTCACCAGGCTCCATCCAGAGTTGGTCACCAAATCCTCAGGTCTCTCTGAATGTCTGAGGCAGCTCACAGCCCAACTTCCAGCAAACCAAACACAGCCTCTCCACTTACAATGACGGGCGTCAGTCAGAAGCCCCTCAAGTGCCATGGACCAGACTAGACCCCTCAAAATATTTTAATACTTCAGCCTAGAACCCAACTTTTGCTTATTTTAAACTAAATGTGAAGTATGTGTTCCAGATGTTGCGACTATTCAAACCACAGAAAGTTAAGCAAAATGTAATCCATTCAAACGCTGTAGTTAAAACACAATCAAAGCGATGAACAATTTGGGATATCTTCTCTATTGGAAGACTTATGTAAATAGTAGACACAGTGCCTTTTACTAATTAACTGTGCTAATATAGGAACATTCCATAAACGCACCCCTTGGCAAAAAGTTAAATTCATACATAGAATCTTGCATGCAGTTCTCCAATCCAGGAGGAAGCAATTTCGAGAGACAATAGCAGTTGGGGATCATATATTGAAGCTTCCAATTCACCTGGGACCCCGAGCTGCTTCTGAATGCTGCAGCTAAAAACAAAATGAAAAAAACCTGGTCGGTCTGCGAGTGCTGGTCACTGCACTTCCATTGTTACCATCGTTTTAATAAAACGTAAATGGCTCCTTTGTTATTTACTTAAACCGTTTTCAGGAGAGAGTTCGCATCTCAGCTTTGAAGACTTCCCTTTACAAAAAGCAAGAGAAAATAACCTTTTTGACGTGACAATATCGACAAAATTCCCCCTTTGAAAAAATAAGCCATCAATATACAACAGTAGCTTCATTTTAAATTCCCTATTCTTACTCTATTCGTACACTACAATGCATATATATTACATTGACATGAAGCATGAAAGCATTCACAACTCCATTATATTTCAGTCAGTTTACTCCTGCCACAGAATATCTCTCTCTTTCTTCATCCAAGTACGGTTTCTCGTCCTGTCACCTGTATAACTTCCAAATTGAATGGCAACAATAATAACTGCGATCTGAACCGACCGGACGTATTATCTCTAAATTTATCCAAAAATGTTAAGGCGTTATGATCAATATATAGATTTGTCTTTGGCACGTTTTTGGCAACTGAAATGCTGAAATGTTGTTGCATCAACACCAAGCTCAAGGCCTCCTTCCAAATTGTGAAACATTTCAGTTAATGGTTTCAGTGCGCTCTTCAATCACACGCTACAGAATGGAGCACTTCGCATCTTTCTAATAGTCCTTCTGAATGACATATCTCGTCATGGTTCAGCATAAAAGATTTATTCGATTCTGTACCACTTAATACTGTAACCTCTTTAACTGCTACTCATGGCGTATGCCAGTAAGCCTTACTTTCACCGGTATATATTTTAAGAAGATCTCGCACAATCTTCTCAATCCCTCACAGAAGCCCAACGTTGATTTTTGGGCCAACTGATAATCATCAGCCATTTCAGCTTCTAAGCTTGCCACTTTAACTCTCTGCTCTGCCGCACGGGTTATCAAGACTGCAGGAAGTGAATTTTTGAACTCGTCCTAAGTAAGAATCTCCCGAAGAGTGCCATACTTTTGCTCTGCTTTTAATACCCTTATCCAACATTCAAAATTAATTTGTTTGATTCTTTCAAACTCAATGTACGTTTAACCAGGGACGGTTTTTTTGATGCCTGAAACGCTGTCTGTGGGCTTCTGGTACAAGCACGTATGGTCTTCAGATGGATTTCTTCACCTCCTCATACTCCCCAGATACCTCCTCCGATAGGGATGCAAATACCTCACTCCATATATCTACCAGCTTTGTATGGATCAACTAAATCCACGCAGTCACTGGTCAGTGCATTCGATTAGCCACTTTCTCAAATAAAATTAAATAGTTTTCTACATTCTTCTCATCAAATGTCGATAATGCTTGGATGTCTTTAAACAGATACCCATCAGACCTTAGGCCCCCATAGGGTTGGTCATCCTCACTATCCTCCTCATTCAGATTACCGTCTACCTTCATCTCCAACTTCTAAGTCGGCTGTCCTCTTCAACTGCTAACTTTTGAAGTTGAAACTCTCATCCTGTTTTTCTTCTTTCTTTTTCTGTCTTTCTTCTTCCTCTCCTTATCTTATAAATCTACATTTAATCTTATTTCAAACTGTTTCGATTCATTTTCATGTTCAAGCTGCCTCATCTGCAATGGAATTCTAGCCATTCCCAAAGATTCGGATGGTGTTTCCACCAAAATTAAATGTCAAATATAGCTGTAATTATGTCACCTTTTCTCAAAAACCCAACTCCAGCTTGTCTGACAATTATAACAGCTTTGCCTTGCTCACCTTTTGTAAAGTCTCCAACTTCACTTCTTCCACACTCAGAGAACTTCTTGAGACAGAAATAGCCGTTACTGCACAAAGACACGATTAACTCCCAGACGCCACCTTTGATTCCAACAATCTCCTTGTGCACATTCTCCCCATGCCCTTGTGGGTTTCCTCCAGGTCTTCCGTTTTCCTCCCACAGCCCAAAGATGTGCAGAATAGCTGAATTGGCTATGATAAATTGCCTGCACTATACAGGAATGTGTAGATTAGTTATTCTAGTCAGGGTTGACCACGGAGTAATAGGGTATGGGAATGGGTCTGGGTGTTTTCCTCTTCGGAGGTTTGGCGTGGACTTGTCGGGCCAAGTGGCCTGTTTCCACACTGAAGGGATTCTAATCCTGAACCCCGTTTGAAATATTCGACTTCGAACAGGACAAGAGTCCCCAGTTTGCTCTGGACCAGACTAGACTGCCTTGCAATATTTTAAGTTGGTAGCCTGGCCGCCAACCTTGTCTTATAGGAAAGGGAGATGTAACGTGGGTGTTCCAGATGTGATTCGACTGGTCACACCACCCAACTTTAAGCAAAACACAATTTATTTCCTCAGTAAAACCACATACAAAAGAAGCAGAAATCAGAATAACAACTACTGGAAACCTGAACAGAATAATAAATGCAGTACCATCCACTAAATACCTGTTCCAGTGTATGAACATTCCACAAACTGATTCCTTGGCAAAAAGACAGAGCAAAGGCCAATCAGTCTTGCATGCAGTTCTCCAATCCAGGATCAAGAGAGATTTCAGGGAGAATAGCAGGAAGAGGTTATTTACTGAATGGTCCGACCCATTGCCGACGTCAAGCACCTGGTGACTGCTATAGCTCAGAAAAACTGAAAGCGTGATTTGAGAGAGCTGGTCATTGTTATTACTATTTAGGAAAAACCTAAAAGCCTCCTAAATTATTTACTTCAGCCGTTTGCAGTCGGCAGTTCGGCCTTCAAGAACTCTTCTTAAAGAAAAGGAGACAATAACTTTTTTAAAAAAGTGACAGCATAGCCAGAGATGTTAGATATTAGATGTTAGATACCTGCTCTTTTACAATAAGACTCAAGGGGCGTCCTCGTGTTACTGACTACATGATCAGCCCAGAGGGACAAACACAGACGTCAGAGGTTAAGAGGACAGGCACAGACCAAGTTTCAAAAACTTGAGTCAAATCTGCAGACACCCATATCCAACATTGACCACCACATTGAACACTCTGGGAATTGAACAACAATCCAAGACGTACCATTTTGCTGCTTCTGAGCTTCACAATGCCAGCACTCGATACACTACGGAGCCAAAAACCAAGACGAGCGAAAGATACAGTGGGACAGAGTTTTACATTAAAGAGAGAAACAGACAATTAATTAACTGAGAGAAATATGGAGAAAAACACTGGGTAGTGGGACTAACTGGAGAATTGACCCCTTAGAGAGCAACATTACAGGAATGCGAACATTCAATAAAGGTATTTTCAGATCAGACCATCATGGAGAGCTGTGCAGACTGTGCTAGTGCATTGCTCAGTAATCTGGATTATCTGCCCAGGAAGAGGAGTATTGATTACCTTTACTATTTCATGGGAACGATGCACGCATCAAATACGCACAGCAGGGGAAGGTTTCTATCTCCATTGGACCAGTGTAAGTGTGTGTGTGTGTATGTCTGTGTGTGTTTGTTTGTGTGTGTCTGTGTGTGTGTTTTGGGAGCGTGCATTTGGGTGGTTGAATGTGAAAATCAATGCGTGAGAGAAAATGGGCTTGAAGGAAACCAGGGCAAATATGATCAAATGGCAGGGATTTGGATAATAGACACAGAGAGACTGAGGTAAGTTTCATGGACAGATGAGTTAAAGTGCTTGAGAATATTAAAATCAAGGCATTGCTGGGCACAATAGCAATACAGATCAGCATCCACAGAAATGTCAGATGAACGGGAGTTTGTCATGAGTTTGAATCAGATTTGTTTCTCCAGGTTATAACCCGAGTGTGTCTGCAGCAGATTGTTGTCATCGTTATGCCTGTATTTCACAGCTCAAGGTTCAAACAGCAGATGAGTTAAGCCGATGAAGTAAATTCTGGAGGGGGGAGCAGTTAAAGGTATTAATGGTCAGGGCATGGTGTCAGGATTCTGCTCATGGCCAAAGAGATTACCAATGTTGTGATTCGTCTGTTTTAACCACCACCTGCAAGTTCGCCTCCAAGCCACTCACCACCCTGACTTGGAATTATAGCGATATTCCTCGAGAGTCGTTGGGTCAAAATACTGGAATTCCCTCCCAATCGGCATTATGTGTCAACCGACAGCAAGTGTACTGCAGTGATTCAAGAAGGCAGCGCACCACCACCTTCTCAAGGCCACGTAGGGGTGAGTTTACAAAGCTGGCCAGCCAGCAATGTCCAAGTCCCACAAATGAATGAAAAATAAAATGTCCAGGGATGAGATGGAGTCCCAGGAAGGAAAAGAAGTTTGTAAACATAATAGAGGACAATGATCTCCACGCTGCTAATATTTAAGTAACTAGGACAGGAAGACAAAGGTTCACATCTGAAACTGAGTGGGTCAACATACAGACGCATGAACAACACTGCCAGAAGCAAGGAGGGAGACAATAATTGAACAAGTTCACTGACGCAGTTAGTCGTGATCTGCAGAGTGAATATCTGGATTCCTAATCTCAACATGAACAGTAATAGTGGCATGGAGTGAAGACTATATAAAAGAACTGTAATGCAGTCACAACTCGTCTATAGAAAGAAAATCTGGACGGTGTCACTTACCAGGAACACCAACGATAGACAGGAGAGGATAATAAAAATATTGAATAATGTGAAGAGCAATATCGAACCGTGAATATAATGGCAACCAACCATAATATTTTGAAAAAAGCCAAACATGATAGGATAAGCCCCTGCCCATTGTTGTAACATTCCAGTCTAATGTTCTCAGATTCTGATCCATTATTGGAATATTCCAGTATAACATTCTCAAGTACTTAGCCTTTGTTGTAACATTCAAGTATAACGTTCTCAGATAATGATCTCTCCTCCCCCTTTCTCTGAAGCTGCTGATCCCTGTTGGTGCTGTCGATGATGCTCCCACTCATACTATGGCATAACACATTGAATGGAGCCCATTTATCATTGGATGATGGAAACTTCCACCGGGAGAATTAGAATTCATGGAGACTGAGATTAATAACAGTCAATGAACAAACAGGTTCAGTTAACACTTTCCTTACATCACATTTCATATCATTATAAAATTTAATTAGTCTGGAAGGAATGGATAAAGTTTACTGCCAGATGTACCATAAATATTTCAATTTTCAAAAATGTTTTTATTGTATGTGGGAGTATTGCAAGAGCACTTCAGGGCTGTATATGTCCAACTCTGTTTAGAAAGGAGACAGAAATAAAATAACAGACCAGCTCGATAAGATGTCTGGTGAGAATATTCAGGATAGATTAACTCAAGAGAGAAAGTGAGAATTGCAGATGCTGAAGATCAGAGTGGAAAATGTGGTGCGGGCAAATCACAGCACATCAGCCAGCATCTGAGCAGCATCGACAAATCTTCTGTAAGCCCTTCATCAGGAATGAGGCTTGTGGCCGAAGGGTACTGAGAAGTAAATGGGAAGGCGATGTGGTTGGGGGAAGGGAGCTGAAAATGTGATAGGTAGATGAATCTGCGGTTGGAGTTGGTATGTCAGAGAGGAGGGTGGAGCAGATAGATGGGAAGGAAGATGGACAGGTAGGACAGGTCATGGGGTGGCGCTGAGTTCGAAGTTTGTACCTGGGATAACGTGTGGGGACGGAAAATGAGGAAACTGGTGAAATCCACACTGATCCCATGTGGCTGCATGGTCCCAAGGCAGAAGATGACACTTTCTTCCTCCAGGTATCGGGTGGTTAAGGTTTGGCGGTGGAGGAGGCCCAGGACCTGAATGTCCATGGCGGAGTGGGAAGGGAATTGAAAGTTTTCAGCCATGGGGTGGTGGGATTGTTTGGTGGGCTGTCTCAGCGATGTTCTATGATGTGTTTCACGCGTTGGCATCCTGTCTTCCCAATGTAGTGGAGAGAACATTGGGAGCAACGGATGCAGGTAAAACTCTGGTGGATGCGGAAGGATCCTTTGGAGTCTCAGATGGAGGTGAGGGGGAGGTGATGGCCCAGGTTTTGCAATTCTTGGCAGGGGAAGGTGCCAGGAGTGAAGGGTAGCTTGGTAGGTGGCATGAACCTGACAAGGGAGTCTTGGCTGGCATATCGTTTACACAATGCAAATAAGGTTGGGGAGGGTCATATATCCCTGGTGGTGGAATCTGTTTTGTAGGTAGCGCAAATGGAAGAGGATAATGCGTTGTATATGGAGGTTTGGTGGGGTGGAAAGTCAGGAAGAGAGGTGTTCTTTCCCTGTTGCATTTGGAGGGGTGGTATTCGAATGTGGAGGTGCGGGAAGTGTATGAGATGCTCTGGATGGCATCGTTCACCACTTGGAAGGGGGAATTGCGGTCTTTAATGAAGTCCATCTGGATATACACCGGGTTCAGGATGTGGTCCTGGAAAATCACAGCAGGATTCCTGAAGGGCTTTTGCCCGAAACATCGATTCTCCTGCTCCTCAGATACTGCCTGACCTGTTGTGCTTTTTCCAGCACAATAGTCTTGAGTCTAATCTCCAACATCTGCAATACTCACTTTCGCCTACACACTAGATTCAACCACTTCTGTAATAGTGCCATTAATTCTGTTCTTCCTGCTATAGAAAAGATGTTATATTTGAAATGGTTCAGAAATGATTTAAAAGTATGTTGACGGTGTTGGGAGACAGGACGGCTGATGTTGACCTTCATCATGAATAGGCTGGGACTACATTCCCTGGAGCGTTGAGTCTGAGGAGTGACCTTACTGACGTTTATAGCAGTGAATCCTGATGTCAAAGGGTGAGCAAGTTGAAAGATCAGGGAAATAGACAGGACAAGTTTTACTCACATTAAAACTGGATAATTACTCATTGTCAACATGTTACTGAGCTAAGCAGGCAGACTGAAGAATGGAACTGGCCGGAAAAGTCAGAATTTGGAGGGTCCAACCACATCATTGAGAACAAAGATAAGGTCATTGCCACATCCAGTGAAATGATTAGTTATATCACATTCTCAATCCACCTAACAGAACCAGACCAAACACCAACTACAAAGAGGAGATATCTGTTCAACGTGGAGCACTGTGCTCACGAGGCTCTTGTACTGCTAAACACCAGGAGAAAGTGAGGACTGCAGATGCTGGAGATCAGAGCCGAAAATGTGTTAATGGAAAAGCGCAGCAGGTCAGGCAGCATCCAAGGATGGTTTTGGGCATGAGTCCTAATTCAAGAATCCTGCTAAACACCACCCTGCAATCAGTGGAACACTGTGCAAACCTCAGCAGTGCATTGATCTATAAAGCCAGATGATACATGTGTTCAGCATTGATCACTGTGCAGACCAGGCTGGTGTACTGTGCAATACAACCCACAATCTACCCAGACTGGAAAGGTATGCAGTCCACAGCAGTGCGTTGATCTTTTAACCTTAGATGAGATATGTGACCACGGTGTGGAAATGCGTCCATCACCCCAGCACATTAATCAGTAACACTGCGTTAGATCACTGACCAGCGTGGGCAAACTTGCAGTCCATGCTGGAAGTGACAGGATGTGCATCTCCCTTCCATTTACAGCTCCATATTTACACTGTGCCATGACACAGGGGTGATGTGAGTGTGAAAATCATTGCCAGAAAGTGATCGCAAGGGAATCAGTTTAAATATCCCTAAATGGGAGCAGTTTGGGGTAGAGAGCGCAATTAAAAGACAATATCATGGAAGGATGTGTTCACAGGTTCCAGAATGCTGAAATGTAGACATTCCATCAGTATCCTGCAACATTAGCCAGTGTTTCCAGGAATGATGAGTGAATGGGATATTGGAGTGAGGTCAGATAATGGAATGTTTTCGATGAGCATTTGTTCTGCAGCTTCCGAACTGTGAGTAGGATCAGCAGAGAGTTCGACTCATTGAGCTGAATCTAACAATAATTTGTCACAGTGACATTTTCATTGAGTGTGACAGGAATCGTGTGCACGGGGCCGAACTAGTTTTCCGGTGTTATCTTATGGACATCACTTTTTCTCATGTGTCTCTATCATTTAATGCCAGCCCGATTCTCCCATCCATCATGACTGGCAGTAATCACCATCGACCGAATGCCCCTGGATATTTCATAATCCCTACCACTGGCGCCATGTTTAAAAGGGCAATGGCCGCAGAGTTGAGCTTTCTCAATTTGGAGCTGCCCCACACTGTCTACCCCGAGCATGGCAGATAAGGGGCAATTACAACACGGTTTCTCGACAGGGGTATGGAGGTCCTGGTAGATGGGCTAGAATGATCATTATTTACCTAGAGGGCCCACACTACCAGACCCACCGACTATGGTCTGATCTTACCACCCAGCTCAGTACAGTATCTGCGTTCTGAAGATAAACAAGCATCAATAGCCATCCCCACTCTGTCAGGATAAGGTCCACCGTATTCTCTCTGCTCCCTCATACTCACTGTATATCTGTTCCAGCACTGAACCCCGAACAAGGCTCATGTTCCACCACTCTCACGCGTGCATGCAGAACCTTCTCTCTCTCTCTCTCTCTCTCTTTGTCTCTCTCTCTCTCTCCCAGCATTACACCCCCTGCATGAATAACACGGCATGGATACAACACTGTGGACTGACTCCCTCCGGACACCTCACTATTCTCCCTCCACCTACACCAGCATTAACAGCAGGGCTAGCCACTCCCACCCTCACTCCTGCCCTCCCTTTCTCCCTTTCCAGGAGAAACAGCATGGAATACGACAGAAAGGACCAAGCCGGGTGGTGGAGTGCCCGATATCCACTCCCTCACCACCCCCCCCCCCCAGCCCCGCCATGTGGGGAGGCCCCTGGTACGAGCCGGAGAGGACCAGGACGCCTCGTGTGGAGATTCTGAAACATCCACATCACAACGTCCAAATAAGGAGCAATCCTCAATGAAGGGCAATTCTCACTTTAAACCGACTGGCAGTTCCATTTCCCCCGACACAACTTCGAAGAAGTGGCCCTCATGCCGATCTTTCTTTTGTGCCGAGCATGTACAAATGGAATCCCCACGCTCTCGGTGGGCAGGAGGGTGGGCTCACAACATATCGTCACCACCACCACCCAGGAAGGTATCATGGAGGCTCTCTCCTACACCTCCCCCTGTAAACAGCTCAGATACTGAAACTAATCTATGATAATTACTGCTGTCCCCACTTGTCCTGACATCTGCAATAATCTGTGCTCATATAAACACAAGACCCTCTGCTCCTGCACCCCCTTTATAATGGTACAGTTGGTTTTATATTGTCTTTCATTGTCTTTCCTACCAAAGTACATCACCTCACACTGCTCTGCATTAATCCCCATCTGCCATAAACCTCAATACTACAACAACGTGTGATTGTCATGTTAGATCTCCACACTGTCCTCCATAGACTTTACAATTCTTCCAGGTTTTGTGTCATCTACAAACATCGAGATTGTCATAGCATCACCGTCCCCATGAAACAACTGAAATCCTGCCACACTCAGTAGTGTGAGCAAGTGAAATTCTCCTATATTCCCATGGATTTAGTCAAATAATGAGATGCCGTCAACAGAGCAACAAAAGTCCTGATACACTCAAGACAGAGCGAATGAAATATTGACAAACCACAGAGCAAGAGAAATCCGGATAGGCTCCACCTGTCTTCATTAACATCAGCATATTCATGTTATGAAGTTGAAAGTGCGTACCGGACGTTTAAGAGAGAATGAATGCTGTTCTGAACTGAGAGCTTACAAGCACCTGTGTACATGAGAGGTGGCAGACCCAGAGTGTCAAGGACAACTGAAAATATTGGCTGTGAAATAGATCCCTGATTGCTGTTTTGACAATAATTCGAATTTTATCAATCAGTTTAAATTATACCCCAGGGTACTAAAACCAAATCAAGTTTTAATTTATTGTTTTTTCGAAAATCAAACCTATGACATATTCTGATGTTGTGGATATTCAGAATGCAGGCATTTTGAAAATTACAGACAGAACAAATGCCATCAAAACAGATGCAAGAGATTAGCACACACTCTCTATCACTCCCTATCACTATGTCTATATTTTTGTCATATGAAACATATCCGCAGTAAACAGAAAGAAGATGACCCAGGGTGATCTACAGACAGAAGAAGATACCGAAAACATCAGCTGCTGCGTGTCTTTCAAATTAAGTTTATGTAATTTTCATAAGCGTCTTATTGAAACAGTGTATTGTTATAGAGTTGGAGTGGGGTAAAAAGCTGTTTAAAGAAAGGTGCTTCAGAGTTTTGAATAGTTGCTGTAAAATATTCACTTTCAGAGTGAAAAAAATAAATTGATATTTTTATTTAAACATTGGAAGTTGGGAGTTCTCTGTCACTCATATTTTAATAGTTTACGAGGTGAATTGAGCATATCTTTATGTTTAGTTTAAATAACCAGAGGAGCTTCACGCCGTGTCCTAACAGTTGCTGTGTGTGTGCATCGCGTGTCTCTGTGTGTCGCTGTGTGGGGAGGTCTGGCTGTCTCTGTGGTGCTTAAATTGATGAAATGCCACCCTCTGTTGTCCTCCCCACGCCACTGCACAGGTGAATACCAACAGGGATCCATTCAGAAAGGGGGAAGGAGAGGACAACTGCTCACATCACCATCCAAACTAATGTCTCATCCAAGATCTAAATGACCTTGAAACGTTGCAACTGTCCTTGCTTTCACCACTTCCTCTTGAAGTTCATTCCACACACTTCTGGCTAAAATAATTACCTCTCCTGTCGTTAGTAAAACTTTTTTTCCTCGCATCTTAAACTATCCCTCAGTTTTGAAGCCCTAACTCTTGGGAAAAAGACATCAGTGCTTCAGCTTATCTGTACCCCCATGATCTTATAAACCTCTGTAAAGTTACCCCTTAATCTCATACTCTCCAGTGAAAAAAAACCCAGCCTATTCAGCCTCTTCTTATAGCTTAATCCCTCCATTCCCAGCAACATCCAGGTTAATCTCTTCTGAACCCTCACCAGCCTAATAATATCAAGGTCAATAATATCAAAGTGAATAGTCAAGGTATTTTCTAATTGTAGGGGAATCCAAAACTAGAGGCCTTAGGTTTAAGGTGAGAGGGGAAATATTTAAAAGCGACCTAAAGGGCAGCGTTTTCGCACAGAAGGAGGTGTGCCTCTGGAATGAGCGGGCAGGATGACTAGACTGACACAGTATTTCAGAAGAGTTCGCACCAATGTCCTGTCCAACTTCAACATGACGTCCCAATTCCGAAACTCAAAGGTCTGACCAATGAAGACAAGTGATTTGAACACCATCTTAACCACACGATCTATAAGAGATGCAAATTTTAAAGAATTTAAAATAGGCTTGACGGCCTATGACTCTTTCTATAACACCGCCTTACTCTTAATTGTATAGGTCCTGCTCTTGTTTAATCCAATCTAAACTCAATCTGCCACTCCTCACCATCACCATTTAATTTTAAATTTCCTTCCCCTTCTCCAGGAGGCCTGCACACTTCGGCCTTGATTTTCACAGACCTGAGCTGGTTTGCCTTGTGTGGATAGGGGGGAGGAACAGATTGCAGACACAGTCAGTGGGGAGGTGAGGTTGAACAGTAATCAGCTGCCTTGTATGATTTCATCATTTGAAGAAGAGCGCAGTCACACATGAGAAGTGGATAATACTGATCCGTGTTTTGGGACCAGGAATTAAGGTCTTTCGCCGTCTCTGGCGTTCAGTAATAAATATCTAAACGGGACCCTTCATTGGGCAGAGTGTGCATGCAGGATTTCTTTCTCTAATATTGCAGACTAAAGATAATAGTGATTAAAGATGGTCACAGTTAATTTCGATGGCACAGCACGTGCACTCAACATCCTAGAGTTAAGACAAATATCTTGCATTTGTTTAACAATACAATGTGTTTTGTGTAGTTCAATAATGGTAATCTGATTATAATAAATCCATACAGAGCTGAACGCTGGCCCTTAAATTATGACCCAAAATTTGCGTATAGTAGTGTTATTGGTAGAGAAGTAGGGCTTATGCCCGAAACGTCGATTCTCCTGCTCCTTGGATGCTACCTGACATGCTGCGCTTTTCCAGCAACACTTTTTTCAGCTCTGATCTCCAGCATCTGCAATCCTCACTTTCTCCTAGTAGGTAGTGTCCCTGCCTCAGAGCCAGAGGGC
This sequence comes from Chiloscyllium punctatum, assembly GCF_047496795.1. Lineage (NCBI taxonomy): Eukaryota > Metazoa > Chordata > Chondrichthyes > Orectolobiformes > Hemiscylliidae > Chiloscyllium > Chiloscyllium punctatum. The sequence goes on along the minus strand of NC_092751.1, from coordinate 35,853,499 downwards.
TGGATTTGATTGCAGTTCCTGAACTTGTGTGATAGTATTCCGAGCTCTGGACTAGAAGGTCTGGATTCAAGTCCTGCCTGTGTCAGAGGTTCGTCACAGCATGTCATAACAGGCCGATGAGCAAAAACACAGGATAATAATGTTACAGCTTTATGGGTATTGCCGATTGGTGCTAGTGTCCCTACCTCCGGCACAAAGGTATAGGTGGAAATCCCACAGAAGTGTCTCATAATACATCTGAACAAATTGATTAAAAAGGGTTTAGAATTGTGACCTGATGGAGAAGGAATATTTGTCAGTGTTGAATTTCAGAATTTAGGCCCAGGATTACTGAAAGCACAGCTATTCATGTTGATTGGAGTCACATTTCGTAGCACTAAAGGTTTATAAAATCAGACCGTTCACGGATAGGGTGAGTAGTCAGGGTTTTCTCCAGGTTGGGACGTCCAAAACCAGAGGGCATTGGTTGAAAGTGAGAGGAGAAAGGTTTTCAAGAGGCCCAAGGGGCATTTTTTCAAGCAGAGGGTGGCGTGCATATGGAAGCAGCTGCCAGAGGAAGTGGTGGAGTGTGGTACAACTACAACATGTAAAAGGCATCTGGATGCTGATTGGCCTGCCGAGCTTTTCCGGCAATTTCTGTATTTGGAAAAAATGCATTCATTTTAACACAGGTATTCTGAATACATTAAACATTTTATTTTTTTAATGATGCAGGTACATGAAAACATATCTTCAAATCTGCTAAGTATATGCCTCTGTGCAGGACAGCAGCAATGATGCACCTACTTGGAACAATGAATGTTATTGTTACATAGTTCAGGCAATGTACAACGAGACCTCACATGATCTAGTTTGGGAGAGGATGATGTTATTATGTGATTCAAGTCAGAGAAGGAGAATATGTAATCTGCACGAGAAGGAACGGCCTATTGCAGTCTCTCACCCTCATTGTTCCTGATCATAGCAATGTGTGCGAGCTGAAACAAAAAATCTCTTGCCAGCTAAAACAAAAAAAAACTCTATAGTCATCATGACCATTCTTATTTTTATAGAATTCCTCTAGTGTGGAACAGGACCTTCGCCGAACACGTCAACACCAACCTTCCAAAGAGTAACTTTTCTATGCCAGGTCCCCAACATTTCCACCTGACTAATGTGCCTAATCTCGAAATTCCTAAACAGTCCGGACAATTTAGCGTGACGAATCCACCTAACCTAGACAGTTTGAACTGTGGCAAGAAACTGGAGCACCCATTATATTCTCACGCACACAAAGGAAGATTGTGCAAACTCCACATATTCAAGGCTGAAATCGAACCCAAATCTCTGCTGCTGTGAGTCAACGGTGCCAACCACTGAGCCACCGTGCTACCCGTTGGGTGATCCCTGTTCAGAAATCATTGGAATCTCTTCACTGCCTAAAGCAAAGGGAATTCAGCCAAATCCTACTGTTGCAGGACGTAATATCATTGCTAGCAGCTTGTCTGAGTAGAATATCTTCAGAAGCAGAATAACATTTTTGACAATCTCTCAATTTTTACTTCTGTCCTGAGTTAGACTAATATTTGGACAAAATTCCTTCAAGTTAAAATAGCACAGATTTTATTAATAGGTTTGTGTGTGTGTGTGTGCGTGTGTGTGTGTGTGTGTGTGTGTGTGTGTGTGTGTGTGTGTGTGTGTGTGTGTGTGCGTGTGTGTGTGTGTGTGTGTGTGTGTGTGTGTGTGTGTGTCAGTGTTTTGAACAGGGAAATATCTATTACATATTTGTCATATCCAAACACATTGACATTCATCTTTCCATCATAGCTTGGGTAACATTGCTCTGGATCATAAACGTGTTCTTTAAGCAGATTAAAGAAAAGAGCCTGACTTGTTCCTACAACTGACCATGACCCAGTCTGAGACTGATATCATCGGCCATATCAACAACCTGGTTACATTTAAGATTTGTTGTGAGGAATGGAGGAGTGGGACTATGAAAGGAAGCAGTGACCCAAAACGTCGGGGAACTATAGACCAGTGAGCCTGATGTCAGTGGTGGGTAAGTTCTTGGAAGGGATTCTGAGGAACAGGATTTTCATGCATTTGGAAAGGCAAGGGCTGAACGGAATGGTCAACGTAGCTTTCTGCATGGGGAATGATGTCTCATTAATTTGATTGAGTTTTATGAAGAGGTGACAAAGGAGATTTATGAAGGCACGTTGATAGACATTGTCTTTATGGACCTCAGCAAGGTGTTCATAATATTCCGATTGATAGACAGATTAGTAAAATTAGGTTACAGGGAATGCAGAGGAAGCTAATCAATTGGATTCACAACTGGCTTAAAGGTAGACGGTTATTTTTCAGACTGGAGGCTTGTGACCAGCAGTGTGCTGCAAGAATCAGTGCTGAGTTCACTGCCTTTCCACATTGATATCAAGGATTTCGGTGTGAACTTCGCAGGCATACTTAGTAAATTTACAGATTACATCAGAAAGGTGGAATAGTGGATTATCGCAGAGTACAACGAGATCACAATTAGATGGGACAAAGGGACAAGGAGTGTGGGAGGAAGCATAATTTAGGTAAATACGAGGTTTTGCATTTTTGGAACGGCAAATCAGCGCAAGAATTATACACTCAATGGTAAGGTCCTGGGGAGTGTCGTGGAACAAAGGGACCGAGGACTGCAGATGCATAGTTCCTTGAAAGTTGAGTCGCAGGTAGACAGAGTGTTGCAGAACACATTTGGCACATTTACCTTAATCAGTCAGAACGTTGAGATTAGGAGTTTGGGTGGAATGTTGCATCTGTACAGGATGTTGACGAGGCCACGTTATGAATACTGCGTACAATTCGATTTTCTCCAGAAAGCATTCACAAAGACGTATCAGGACTGTACAATTTCAGCTCTGGGGAGAGGCTGATTAGGTTGAGGTGTTTACCCCTGGAGTCAGACGCTGTGGGGTGACATTATAGAGGTTTATAAAATCATCAGCGGCATGGATATTCTGAAGAGCCACGGTCTCTTTCCCCGGATAGGGGGGCTCCAGAACAAGGTGGCATAGGCTGAAGGCAGATGGGAATGATTTAGAAGGGACATTAGGGGTAAATGATTCACACAGACATGGGTGTCCGGAAAGTGCTATCAGAGGGCGTGGTGAAGTCAGTTAAAAATGTCTGATACAGGAGGGATATTGACCAAATATTAGCAAATGGGTTTGGATCAGGTTTGGTTATTTGGTCTGAGTGGACAGATTGGACTGACGGGTCCGTTTCCATGCTGCATGACTGTCCAATTCTTTAAGAGGGTTGAGGAGAAATTCTGAAAGGACTTTTGGAGTGGGAATTCTCTTCACTGGAAGTTCATCGTGCCTATATGTTCACAGTGATTCAAACGTGAGTTAGTTGAAAGTGAGTCACGGATAATGGGATACAGACAGGAAAGTGGGGCTAATACCACAACAACCTTAGTGCCTGGTGGAGAAGGTTGAAAGTGTTTAATGACCTACTCCTGCTCCTCAGTCCCATGTTTCGGTGTTCCATTCAGCCCCTCAAACCTGCTAGACAGGAGCAGTTAAAGGCCACTTCCCCCTATAAACTGGTGCACAGAATGAGAGGAAACCATTCAATCGCTCAAGACTATCCCAGGTGGTTTGTGGAGGTTTGGAAAATGTGATTTGAAAACCCAGGCTAGGTATGAAACAAATCCCTAACCTCTCTTTACAGAGATTCCCCTCTCTGCAACTTGTGTTTCATTTGTTTGTCATGTTATAGACCCAGGTTCACTATGAATTCAGACCCCATACATTACCCAAGGATTGCTCATGGAATCCTCTGGTCTTCCTGACTGTAATACTCAATAACAGAACATCCAGCAAAATAACATGCACCGACTTCCCAATAACAGAATGACAGAACATCAGAAACAGGGCTAGTTCGTTAACCACTCCCCCAAGCCTGCCTTGCCCTTCACTACGATCATGGCTGATCTGCTGATGGTCTCAGATCCTCTTTAATGACTGATTCTTCCTATCTCTCACCTCTTCAACAGGTCAATATCCATCTCTCTCGTCTTCAAGTCATTAGCCTTCTAGCTCCCCAAACACCCTGGAAAATAGAATTCCTATCATTCAATACCATCTGTTTGAAGAGAAGGCATGCTGCTCCAATATCATGGCCTATTGATATGAACTAATGATGTGAACATAATGGTTTATGTAAGAGTAACTGGCCCTCATATCAAGACGGTACTTGACTAAGGTTGACATCAAAGTACTTAACAAAACAGGTCTTAGTGGGAGTCAATCATTGCACAAAGGAAGATGTTTGTGGTTCGTGGATGTCAGTCATCTATGGGAGATCCTCAGGGTAGCTTCGTCTTCACAAGCTGCTTCATCAATGAATCCCCGCCCCCACCCCCATCCTCCCCACGATAAGATAAGAATAAGGAATCAGAATCGGGATGGTCATTGAAGATTCCACAATGTTCAGAATAATTTGTTCCCTCAGTTCCTGCAACAGTCTGTGTCCAAGTGCAGCAAGACCCACGATAAGATAAGAATAAGGAATCAGAATAAGGATGGTCATTGAAGATTCCACAATGTTCAGAATAATTTGTTCCCTCAGTTCCTGAAACAGTCTGTGTCCAAGTGCAGCAAGACCCAGACACCATTCAGGATTATGCTGCTGAAGTGTCAGTAACATTCATGTAGCAGATCTGCTAGACTGTGCACATTATCAAAGTAAAATTCATGAATCAAATCTTATCTGCACCTTTTACTTTATATCTGCGATAACACACCTGCTATCACATTTTTACGGCCCACACCATGTATATTTTGTAAGTTAAAAGTCAGTAACATATACTCCAATGAAATGCTCTCATATTTTAGAATTTAAATCTTTCAAAAAATGCAAGAGTATTGTAGTTGTATACATTCATCTCCGACAATCCATTTGTCACATAAACAATAAAATGTTGTCAGGCCAGTAGCAAACTCAAAAATCCTTTTTCTGTAGTGGAGCATTTTCTTTCCGGTGGGTGTTGGGTTTTGTTTTACAGGTAGCTCATTGACCATTCAATTCCATTATTATGTTCCTGCATTAATACATCTCCAACCCCTAAATAACTAGCAACAATCGCAAGTTTGTCGGCTTTCAAAATATTTGGTGTCGATAAAACTGATGCGGTGGTTAATGCTGGTTTTGAATTCTCAAAAGTCTGCTGGAATTGTTCTGTGCACCAACGTTTCGTGTTCTTCTTCTTCAAAATTATTCAGTGGTTCCATGACGCTGCTGAAGCTTGGAACAAACTTCCAATGGAATCCACGCAGTCCCAATAATCGAAGCTCCTCTTTCTTCGAGGATGGTTGTGGAAATTCCTCAAAGCCCTTCATGTTTGTGTGCCATTTGGTCAATCTTCCATGTCCAATGTAATGTCCCAAGAACGTCACCTCTGCCTTTGCAAATTCTGTTTTCTTTTCGTTTATTATCAGTTTTCCTTCTTGTAATCATTACACGAGCTCTGCCAACTGGAACATGAGATCTTTCCATGACTTGCTAAAGATCACTGCATCTAACAGATAAACTGCGCAATTTCGTCATCTGGACACAACTCTGTTCATGAGTCTTTAGAATATGGCTGGTGCATTATTCATTCCAAAGAGCATCACTTTGAATTCATGTACCCCAATTATGATTACAAACGCAGAAACTTCTTTCACTTTCTCTGATAAAGTGACCTGCCAATAACCATGCAGAAAGTCCAACTTTGTGATGACGTGTGGCTTGTCAAACTTTACGTATGTAGTCTTCGAATCTTGGTATTGGATAGGAGTCTGATTTTGTGTCAGCGTTGACCTTTTGATAGTCCACACAAAATCGCTGAGCCCCATCAGGTTTGAGTTGTCACAGAATCAGCTTACTCCACTCGCTCTGACTCGCATCAATGATATCTTCATTGAGCATCGCATTCACTTCGATCTGGACCTCGGTGGCTTTGTGAGGATTAAGCCTGCAGGGGAGTTGTTTATCAGAACAGCATTCACTACTTCCAAACCATACACAAAACCATAAGTCCTCCCATCATGTTTCTGCAAATGTCCACGTACTGCTGCAATGAACAGTCATTTGGGTTCATTGCTCTTGCAACAGACAGGTCGCTATCCTATCCCACTCCTCAAGGACTTCCATGTTATTTAATGCATTTTGCTTCACATCAAACTTCATGACATCTGGATTTGATTCCTCACGCTGCGGGGCAATAACCAGCACCTGTTTCCCCAGTTCCGTATCTCTATATTAGTAAGAGCACAACGTATTCACATCATACACCTGTACCTCTTTTATATCCAGCATCTTTACCAGATATTTACTCAGTTAACCTGAGTCTACTTTTTCTCCATTTGGAAGGGGCCACTAAACCTGGCTTTGAAGGGATTACCTACCCCTGGTGGCATCTCCAATGAAAACAATCCATCACATTTTACAGTTTTTACCTGTCACATATGTCATTCTTTGCTCTTCCCTCTTCAGGTACTGTTTAGCTAACTCACATACATACTCGGTTTAATCTCTCCCACACCTCAGATACATCATCGAAGAGAGACATCTCCGACTTCGATCTTGTGAATTTCACTTTAATTAATTCAAAAATTCCTCTCACTCCATGTCCGAATATTAACTCAAAGGGACTAAACTGATTAGATTCGTTCAGGGCATCTCTCATGACAAAGAATTGAATGGGACACCTTTATCCCAATCATTCAGGTAATCCTGAGAGTACGCTGTTAACATGGTCTTCAGCGTCTGATGCCAACTTTCCAAGGCTCCCTGCGATCCAGAATGGGACGCACTTGATTTGAAGTGCTGTGAGCCGAACCTATCCATGATTTACTTAAAAAGCCGAGAACTAAAATGACTCCCTTGGACTGACAGAAATTCTCTGGGTAGCCCGTACTGAGTAAAGAAAGCTACCAACCTCTCCACCTCCCTTTTTGCCTTAACACTCCATAATGGAATTGCTTCTGGTAATCTGACAGACACATCGATTAAGGTCAGCAAATATTGGTTTCCACTTTTATTTTAGAAAGGCGGCCTATGCAACTAACCATAACCCGCGTAAAAGGTCCGTCGAACGCAGGAATTGGCAAGAAAGATTCTGGTTTTAGTCCTGCCTGGGGCTTACCGACATTTGGCAAGTATGACACATACGCCAAAAAATAACCACGTCCTTGTGCATTCCAGGTCGTAAAAATGCTGTTGTACCTTAGCCTGAGTCTTCCAGGTGACCTCCTGCAGGTTGTTTATGTGATACCCGTAACACTTCCTGTCTGTATGCGACCTCAAAAACAATCTGGGAAACTTTGGCCCATTTTTCCTCATCACGAACCTGCCGTGGTCTCCATTTTCATTTAGGATTCTATCTTTAAATTGCTAACGCTCTACAATACATTCTGATTCCTTTTCTGAGTATGCATCAATTTAGATAAATGTCTGTTGTAAGGCATTAGCCTTTCAGGACTAAACACCTCTGCCTGTTCTGGTTTCTCCCTCAGTGTTACATGAAAAAACGGGCCAGCTTATAAATCTTCCGCTCCTTTGCCTTTCTCTTTACTTTTTGCCTCTTGCTGTACCTTATGACAGTGAGATCTTGATATTACACAGTCTGGACATTTTTTCTGGGTATTTATCTTTTAACTCCTCAATTTCCTAGTCTTCCTTTGACTACAAAAGGTGTCACTCCCACCTGGGATCCTGCTAAATTGTTCTCAAGAATAAACCTGTATTTCTGAAACTGACGGTCTGTCACTCACTCCGACTGTCACGTCCCCAATATTGATTTGGATCTCCAACCTGATCTTACACAGGGGAGCACTACATTTCTGTTCCCATTCCACAAATGATCACTCTCTCAGGTACCATGTCCGAAAGAGTACAAATACTTTTATCACTAACTTTTAGAGGCTGAGAGAATGTGAGGATTACAGATGCTGAAGATCAAGAGGTGAAAGGTGTGACACAGGAAACGCACAGCAGGTCAGGCAGCAACCGAGGAGCAGGAGAATGCACATTTCAGGAATAACACTTTCATAAGGAAACTGGGGAATGGGGGAAAGGGTTATGAGAGATACATAGGTGGGTAGGGGTGGAGCAGGGCGGAAGATAACTTAGAATGCGATAGGTAGATGCAGATCGGGGGTGATGGTGAAAGGTCAGAGGGCAGGGTGAAGCGGATAGGTTTTAGGACAGCTGGGACCCTCCAACCACATGGCATCAACGTCTACATCACCAGTTTTCAATTCACCCCTCTCCCAAACCCATCCCAGATCCAACCCTTCAACTCAGCATCGCCTTATTCAACTCTCCTGACTGTCCACCGTCCTTCCCATATGTCCACTCCACCTTCCTCTCTGACCAATCACGATCAGTCACATCTTCATTTCTCTATCGCCTTACCACTGACCTGCCCCCAGCCCCACCTCTACCTTCCTATTTACTTTTTACCCCATTCCCTACGCCTCCACAGCACTTTCCAGATGAAAGTCTTGTGCCTGATATGTCGATGTTCAGACCTGTTGTGACCTGCCTGACCTGTTGTGCTTTGCAAACGCCGCACTTTTCGAAAATTAGAGGCTGAGCAGATCCCGTATCTCGAAAAATTATACCTTGTTGTCCTTCTCCCCTGTTCTTCCTGAGTAAACTTTACCCATATTGATGAATTCCTTATGGAGATCAGTTACTAACTCCATCCCCAGACCCTGCCAAAGCTGTGCACTCTCCTGCAGCTCCTCAACTTTTCTTGGGGTTTCCTTTACTACTTCCACTAACGCCACGCACTTAACCTCTTTTACCACATCTTTTCCCACAGTGCCTTTCTACAATGACTAGCATTGTTGCTTTGTGAGCCCCACTTATGTCAGTGAAGACATCTTTTCTCGCTGCGATTCTTACATCACTGGCACTGTAATTCTGTGTGTTCCACTCGGTATTGTGAAAACACCTGAGGACTTTCACCTCCCTTCAAACCTCTTGTGCTTTTTTATTAACCTCAAGCAAACTATTCCCAGTGTGCTTAAATCTTTGTTTTGTAGAGTAAGATTTCCCCTTCTTCCAATTTCTATCCCTCACAGGAGGGAGATCCTACCAAAAGCAAAATTGCAGCTGATGCAGCAATGCGTATATACCTGCCATCTCAGTAACTCTTCTCACTTCTTGAACTTCCTGTTCATTCGCAGGAACTCTGATCATCTCTGGAAGTGAGTGTTTAAATTCCTCCAGGAGATTGCTCTGTCTCAGAGCCTTACATGTCTTGTCTATTTTTCAGGCCCATGCCCATCTATCAAAATTACTATGCTTGACTCATTCAAACTCAACATAATTCTGATCTGGTTCCATCATTACGTTTCTGAACCCCTCTCTATATATTTCTGGTACCAATTCATTGGCACTTAAAATATCCAGTTTGACATCGACATAACCCTTCACCCCTCATCTGACAGCGCCATATATACCTCACTAGCTCTGCCTACCAGCTTTGTCTGAACTAGCATTACCCACATGTTCACTGACCACTCCATCTTTATATCCAATTTTTCAAATGAAATGATAAAGGCAGACACATTTTTCTTATCAAAATATGGCAATATTTTAGCATATTTATGTATATACATATACATATATATGCCTACTTTCTATTTTAATCTCTATCCTGTTAACTTGACTTGACTGCACAACTTTTCAAGTTCAAATTCTCTCTCTCTCTTTCCTCATCTCGCTTTCTCTTTCTCTTCTACCTCTCTTTCTCTTCTCTCTTTCTTTTAGTCTAACGTTTTAATCTTCTAACTCCATTACTGCATTTGCAATATTTTTTTTCTAACACGACTGCACTCACTGTCACTTTCTCAAATACACTGAAGTGCTTGACCAACTTCATTCCAATTTCAGCTTTCCTTTTGTCCCTGGTTAAACCCAATTATAACCTATTTGCTAATACTAACTGGACGCCCTTCCTCTGTCTTTCTAAACTTTCTTGGAAAATTGGGAATCATTTTGAAACCCCAGAACCTCTTTAGTAATGTAAAGACACATTTCTCTCACTTCTCATTTGATCGTCCATAAATAACAAAAACGAAACAAATTTTCCGATCTAAGCTTTATTTAAAGATCTCGGAAAATAATTGCCAAGTGTTGGAATCTGCTGGGACCTTTTATACCCCTAATCTGTTCACATCTGTCCAAATCCTGAATGACAAGCCCCAAACTGTTACGACATCGATGTCGAACGCCTCTGTGAATAAAAACCAAACACCAAAAAAAGCTCACCTCGCCTCGTGATCTGTTAAAATATAAGTGACAGAGAACACCCAAATTCCACCATTCAAAGAAACATAACAATACATTTTAGTTACATTCGAAAGGAAATTTTTGCATTGCAAGTAAGAGTCCCAGCTATCTCGAATGGACGTGGTATATTAGGGGCATTCTTCTTTCTGGCCAGGTATGTTAGATATCGACCTCGTTTATCACCATCCTTAAATAATCTCTGTTTCGGAAAGGAGATTTCCCTCTTTGCTGTCTGGGTAATCGTAGCATTCAAAGTTGTTCTTAGCTGTAATCTGCTGCAACTTGGTTACAGATGGTCTGTCAAAGTATGCTGTCTGAGCTGCCTTCAGGCAAGCCTCGATCACACTGCTCTGCTCTGCTTTCTCCCGCCTCTGGATCGCTGAGTAAGAAATAATCGAACCCCTTGCATTGGCCTTGTCAGTCTCCCAGAGCACCGATGGATTACTGGCAATAACCAAATTAATATCCCCACATTTTTAAATTCCCCTGAAAAATACTCAATAAAATAGCTCTCCTTCAGGAAGAAAGGAGGCATGCGGCAGTACTGCGAGCCTGTCCCATCTCCACTGACCTTAACCTCCATGTACACTGCTGCATGATCAGAAATGGCTATCTTCGCAATTCTTCAGCACAGTGCAGAATTAAAAATAACGTCAACAGGGCAAAAAAATGCCAATACCCTTACAGCACTTACGTGGTTGTGAGAAAGGTGAAGTCCCTCCCCTCAGGATGGAGACAACTCCACATACCCACAAACCCCACCTCCCTGTTCAGGTACACCAACTGGTTGGATTGCAGGGACATACCCACAAGACCCCAAGGCATCCTGTCCACTTTGCGGTTAATAAGTCGGTGAAGGTCTCCCGTTATTACTGTATGACGGGCCCCAAGTGCCATCAACCTGGAAAGCACATCTGTAAAAAAATTGAGGGAATGTGCCAGGCGCAGCATACATTCAAATTCCTGTACATATCTCCATGTATTAATGCTTTAGGAATCAAAAACCGCCCATATTCATTCTTGATTTGGTCTCACAGTTGAAAGGGAAGATTCTTCTTGATGAGTTCGTAACCCCTCTGCATTGCGAATTAAAGGATGTGAAAAAACAAATGTCTGAACACTGAGACAGAGAGGCGAGGAGAGAAGGTGGAGGTAAGCGAGGGCTGCCGGGAAGGTAAGGGCTTAATTTATATTTAGGCAGTGGCTAAACCCGAGATAAAGCTAATGTAGTATTACCCTCCCGACGCGTCCGCTACACAGAAGCAGAAGACAGAGTAAGCTAAGAGTTCTATTTTTTTCTTTATGGTTCTTTCTCATTTATTTAAATGCGTTGTTTGGGTTCAGTTAATTCATATCAATCAAAGCTTACAATGGCAGCGGACTTCAGACACGTGGCATGTGCCTCTTGCTTGATGTAGGAGGTTAGGAACGTGTGTAACATTCCGGACGCTTTCACTTGGAAGACGTGTGTCCAGCTGAAGCTCTTGATGACTGCATGATGGCTCTGGAGCTGCGGATGAACTCAATGCAGAGCATCCGGGATAATGAGGAGGTTGTAGATAGTACGTTTAGTGAACTGGTCACACCGCAGTTAGTGCTGCTGAGGGAGACAGCGAATGGGTGACCAAAAGATGGAAAAAGAGGAGGAAGGCAGTGCAGATGTGCCCTGCGGTCATCTCCCACCAAAACAGGTATACCGTTTTGGAGACTGTTGGGGGAGATGGCTCACCAGGGGAGGGCAGCAGTTGCCAGGATTATGGCACCGTGGCAGGCACTGCTGTTCAGAAGGGTGGGAACAAGTTTCGTAGAGGCATAGTCAGAGGGGATTCTATTGTGAGGAAAGGAGATAGGCGTTTCTGTGGCCGAAAACGGGACTCCCGGATAGCATGTTGCCTCCCAGGTGCTCCAGTCAGGAATGTCACCGATTGGCTGCAGAGCATTCTGAAAGAGGAGGATGAACAGCCAGTTGTCTTGGTGTATATAGACACCAATGATATAAGTAGGAAAAGAGATGCGGTCCTGAAAGAAGAATTCAGGGAGCTTGGGGAGAAGTTAAAGAGGAGGACCTCAAAGGTAGTGATCTCGGGATTACTACCAGTGCCATGTGCTGAGCAGTATAGAAATGAAAATTAGGCAGGATGAGCACGTGGCTTGAGAGATGGTGTCAGAGGGAGGGGTTCAGATTTGTTGGACAATGGGACCGGTTCTGGGGAAGTTTGGACTATTATAAAATGGACATTCTACATCTGAACCAGAACAGAACCAATATCCTTGGGGAGCTTTTGCTACTGCTGTTGAGGTGGTTTTAAACTAATGTTGCAGTGGACTCGGAACCAGAAGGGAAAACAAGTAGGCAGCGAGGTCGAGACTGGAGACTGTAGGAATTATGAAGATAGCATTAATAATGGAAAGAGTCGGCAGACAGCAGATGAACGCGAAAAATAAAACTGGTGGCATGAAATGCATCTTCTTTCATGCAAGGTTTATAGTGTGTATGGAAGATGAAGTTAAGTCTTCGATTGGTACCTGGGAGTATGATGTTATTGCAATCATAGAGACTTGATTGCGGTGGGGGATTTCTTTGGGAACAGTGACCACAATTCTGTAAGTTTTAGAATGCCCGTAGATAAAGTAGAGAGTGGTCCTAAGGGAAGAGTATTAAACTGGATCAAGGCCAATTATATCAAAATTAGGCAGGAGCTTGGAAATGTGAATTGGACACAGCTATTTGAAGAAAAGTCCACATTTGGAATGTCGGAACTTTCAAAGATAGGTTAAAGGTAGTGCAGGATTGGCATGTCCCGTTGAAGGCAAAGGATAGGAAGGGCAAGTTTCGTGAACCGTGGGTGACAGGAGAAATTGTACGACTTGCCAAAACAAAAAGGGAAACATACATAAGGTCTAGGGAGCTGAGAACAGAATGGGCCCTGGAGGAATATCAGAAGAATCGAATAAATCTGAAAAGTGGAATCAAGCGGGAGAAAAGGGGTCATGAATTAGCTTTAGCAAGCAGAATTAAGGTGAATCCAAAAGCATTTTATTCTTATATAAGAAGCAAGCGGGTAACTCGAGAAAGGATTGGTCCACTAAAGGATAACCATCTGAGAGAATGGGTGAGATTCTGAATGATTACTTTGCATCCGTATTCACTGACGAGAGGAGCATGATGAATGTTGAAATTAGAGATAGAAGTTTGATTAGTCTGGATCATGTTGACATAAGAAGCGAAGATGTGTTGGGTCGGTTCGATGTTATGAAGGTGGACAAAACCCTATGACCACATGGAATCTATCCCATGTTCCAGAGGGAGGTGAGAGAGGAAATAGCTGGGGCTATGACAGATATCTTTGTGGCATCCTTAAATACAGGTGAGGTGCCAGAGGACCGGGGTGTTGCTCATCTTGTCTCCCTGTACAAGAAGGGTAGTAGGGATATTCCAGGTAATTGCAGATCAGTGAGCCTGACATCGGTGGTGGGGAAGATGCTGGAGAAGGTACTAAGGGATAAGATCTATTTATATTGAGAAAAAAATGGGCTTATCAGTGATAGGCAACATGGTTTTGTGCGGGGAAATCGTGACTTACCAACTTGATAGACTTATTCGAGGAAGTGATCAATTTGATCGAAGGAGGAAGGGCTGTTGATGTCATATGCATGGACTTTAGTAAGGCATTTGATAAAGTTCCCCATGGTAATTAATGGAGAATGTGAAGTTACATGGTGTGCAGGGTGTTCGAACCAGGTGGATAAAGAATGGTTGAGCAGCAGAAGACAGAGAGTCGTATTTGAAGGGAGTTCCTCAAAATGGTGAAAGGTGACTAGCGGTGTTCCACAGGGGTCAGTGTTGGTGCCACTGTTGTTTGTAATATACATAAATGATCTGGAAGAGGGCACTGTTTGTATGATCAGCAGGTGTGCAGATGACAGGAAGATTGGTGGAGTAGCAGAAAGCATAAGGTACAACCAAAGAATAAATTAGGAGGTAGATAGACTGGGGAGTTGGGAGGAAAAAGTGGCAGATTGAGTTATATCCAGATAAATGAGAGGTGATGCATTTAGGCAAGACTAATTCTCGAGCAAATTACAGAATGAACGGAAAAGCCTTGGGAAAAGCTGGTGAGCAGAGACATCTGGGATTGAAGCTCTATTGTTCCCTGAATGTTGTTGCACAGGGAGATAGAGTGGTAAAGAAGGAATATACTATGCTTGCATTCCTTGGACGGGGCATTGAATATAAGAGCTGGCAAGTTATCTTAACATTGTGCAAGACATTGGTTCGGCCACATTTAAAATTCTTTGTGCAGGTCTGGTCGCCACATTACCAAAAGGATGTGGAAGCTTTGGAGAGGGTGCAGAGAAGATATACAAGGATGCTGCCTGGTATGGAAGGTGCTAGCTGGGAAGAAAGGTTGAGCAGGTTAGATTTATTTCACTAGAAATATGGAGATTGAGGGAGCACCTGATTGCAGTTTATAAAATCATGAAGGGTATAGACAGGGTGAATAGAGACAAGCTTTTTCCCACGGTGAAGGATTCAATAAAGAGAGGTCATGCTTTCAAAGTGAGAGGTGGAAAGTTTAAGGGGGAGACACGCAGCAAGTACTTCACACAGAGGGTAGTCGGCATTTGGAATGCGTTGCCAGCAGAGGTGTTCGAGGCAGGCACGGCAGATTCATTAAAGATGCATCTGGACAAATGCATGAGTAAGTTGGGAGTATAGGGATACAGATGCTTTGGAATTCACCGACAGGTTTAGACAGTCCAGTTGCTTTGGTTCAGGCTTGGAGTGCCAAAGAGCCTATTCCTGGGCTGTACATTTCCTTGACTCTTTGTTCTTCTTTGTACTGCCTGCTGCAAACTGAATTGCTCCATACTGGTTAGATGTGTTTCTTGCAGCAAGGCAGCATCGACCATCTTTTTTCTCAGGCTTGACAGCATCTTTTTACTCTTAATTGGTGAATGACTTCCCTTTACATTCCAGGTGCACCATTGAAATGAACTGTTAGCCATAGCCGTCTGAAATAGCCCGTGACCCCCTGGCAGGAAGAACTCCACTCATAGCGTGCCGAGTGAAAACAGCAAACAGTTCGTAGAAATATAAAAATACGACTTTCAAAACTACCAGATCAAAACTTCTACCACATATATCTACAACACACCAACATCTAACACAAATGAAAGGATACTGTGCCCCCTTACCCACAGGGGGCGCTCAGACTACCAACTAACCCCTTCATGGCTCCATCCAGCTGAAGCTGTACCCCAAACGCAGACAGTATCCTATAACAAGTAAATTAAAAGTGGGCGCTCAACCCGTCTTATCCATGCTTTAACCTTCTGTACTCCTTGTCAAAAAAATCAAAAAAAAAACACATCGCACTTCCACGAACCATATCCCCATCCCATATCAAGGGAGAGAAATGAAAAGGAAATGATAAAAATAAAAGCAAAGGACAACGGTAGGAGAGAGAGAGAAGGGAAAATATAGAGGAAAAAGAAAAAAAAAAACGTAGGACACCCAGAAATATATATATATATATATAAAGGATGTACAGGTAAACCACAGAGAAACAATAAAGCAAACATTATTGTCCACATTAATTGAGCCAGCCAGTCTCTTAAAAGGTGTCCAAGAAGTCCTTTGCCTTTTATGTTGAGTCAAAATTAAACATGGACCCTCCATGGCTGAAATGTAATATTGCCAGATATCTTACAGAGTACTGGATATTCAAGTCCCTCAGCCGCCTTTTTAAACTCACCAAACGCCTTTCTTTTGCAATCAAGATTGCAGAAAAGTCTTGGAAAAGTATAATTGGCGATCCAGTGAATGCCAGGGCCTGTGGCTCCTTCCCCATCGCTCGAGAAACTTCCAGCACCGTTTACATCCATCTATATCTGCTGGTGTCACACTGCGACCGGGTGAGGGCGCGGGACCTTTTAGAGCCTGTGCACTGCGACGGTGGGCCCACTCGCCCGAACCCGGCATGACCCAACTCCCAGCTTCAATAACTGCGGAGCCATTGCTCCAAGAAGCTGACCAGCTGGCATCCATCTTCCTGTTCCTGCAGCCAGATCAGATAGATGTTGTTCCGACAGTCTTTCCTCTTCCAAAGCCTGTGCCTGCTATTCTGTTCCAGGGCCTGGACCTGACACGACAAGGATTCCACCGCAGTTTCAGAGGCTGCAGTCCGTGGCTCCTCCTCCATACTGTGCTTGCTGAGATGCTGGACCTCCTGGCCATGCTCCTGCAGCATGACCGAGATCGTTTCAAGCTTGGCCCCAGTCTCCTCCACCGCTGAATCGATCTTCTCTCAGTTTCACACACTCCAAGGCCAGGCTCTGCTCCACAGCTGAGTCCCTGGGAGCGCATGATGAGGTCGATGATGCGTTCCCGGACATGTTCCTTGCTGCCAGGGAGTTCCCTGCTTGTTGCACACCTCGCAGTCCCCTTTAGTGATTTTTCGAACAATTTTAAACTCACACACAGCAATTCTGGGCGTCAAAAACTAATGATTTCGACCGCAATGGGTAATGAAGGGAGAGTAAGTGTCCCATTTTATCTGGGTTCTGGTGCAGAGCTCAGCAGGTGAGTCCAACGAAATCGCCACCATCTTGAAACCCACCGTATGCCTTCTTAAAAACCCTCTCAACCTGGGTGACAGCTTTCAGGGATCTATGCATATAGACACAGGGAGCTCTCTGCTCGTCCTCATGACCATGAATCTTTCCATTAGCCCAGTACTCTTTATTCCTGTTGCTCCTTCTGAAATGCATCACCTCTCACTTTTATGCATTAATCTCCAATTGCAATCTGTCAGCCCAGCTGTGCGTAATATCTATGCATCTGTGTAACCGGCAGTATTTTTCAGTACGATCCACAACTCCAACAACCTTAGTGTCACCTGCAAATTCACTTAGCCATCCTCCTCCTCCATCATCTAGGAAATTTATAAAAATGACAAACCAGTCACCACCAGTAACTGAACATCATTTGAAAATTTCCCATCAACCTCCACCCTCTGTCTTCTTTTAACTAGCCAATTTCTGATCCAAACCCCTAATTCGCCCTCAATCCCATGCCTCTGTATTTTCTGCAATAGCCTCCCGTGGATAAACTTATCAAACGCATTCCTGAAATTCATATACATCACATCAGCCACTTTATCCTCATCCACTTGTTTGCTCATCTTCTCAAAGAATTTATAAAGGCTTGTGAGGCACAACCTACAGTTTACAAAACCGTGTTGACTATCCCTAATCAACTTATTCCTCTCGAGATTTTAATAAGTACTATCTCTTGTAACCTTGCCCAATACTATACCCACAAACTAAGTAAGGGTCACTGGTCTATAATTTCCAGGGATGTATCTACTCCTCTTCTTGAGCAAGGGGACATTTGCTCTCCTCAAGTCTGCTGGCACTACCGCCGTTCCTTTGCAGTCATTGGGTCAAAATCCTAAAATTCCCTCCTTACTGGCATAATGTGTCAACCCACAGCAAGTGGACTGCAGTGATTGAAGAAGGCAGTTCACGACCACCATCCCAAAGGTAAATCGGGATCGGGTATTAATGCTGGACAGCCATCGATTACAAGTCCCACAAATATATTTTAAAACGCTCTTGAATAGATATGATCTGCAGTCAGATGAAGGAAACGGAGTTTGTCACCGTAGCAGAAGGCAGTGACGCCCATGCTCCCAATATATAAGTAGCAAGGGCAGTGGGGTAATGGTTCACTACTGAAACTCAGTTGGTTAGCATGGAGACCCATGAGCAACACTGCCAGAAGCAACGAGGGAAACAGTAATTGAACAAGTTCACTGGTGCAGTTTGTAATAGTCTGCAAAGTAAATATCTGAATTCAGAGTCTCAACAGGAACAATAATGGTGGGAAGAAGTGAAGACTGTATGAAAGAACAGTAATGCAGTCATAACTGGTTTATAGAAAAAAAATCTGGAGAGTGAGACTTACCAGGGTGACCAACTATAGAAAGACGAGGATAATAAATGTATTGAATAATGCAAAGAGCATAATCGATGCGCAATGGTAATGACAACCAATCATAATATGTAGAAAGAATAGAAAATAATAGGATATACTACGATCCATTGTTGGAACTTTCCAGTCTAATGTTCGCAGATCCTGATCCATTGTTGGAACACTCCATTCTAATGTTATCAGATACTGACCTCTCCTCCCCTTCTCTCTGGGGATGCTGATCTCTGTTGGTTCTGTCGGTGATACTGCAACGCATACAATGGAATAGCACATTGAACGGAGCCCATTTATCATTAAAAGACGGAAACTCTCCACTAGGATAATTAGAATCCATGAAGATTGGCATCCATCACAGTCACTGAACAAACAGGCTCAGTTACATCTTCGTTACATGTCTTTTCATTCCAAAACAAAAGTGAGCATTTATTAGTTTGGATGGAATGGACGAGCGTTACGGACGGATGAACCATTAATCTTTCAATTTATTGAAGAGTTTTCCTTGCATGTGGGTGTATTGCTGGAACACTGCAGGGTTGTATATGTCCCTCCCTGTTTATAAAAGGAGACAGGGATAACATAACAAAACAGCTACAAAAAATGACTGGTGGGGGTATTTCTGGAGATTTTAACCAAAGGTACGATATTTATTGCCAATTGACGTTGTGTGAGGTTACTCTGGGGAATAGGTGCCCAGTTCTAAAAGCCGTTGATATATTTGAGACAAATCATTGGGACAGTTACTCAGGAACGGGGAAAGCAATTCTCTCCCAATGTTCCTGTAACAGAGGGATAGCCTGAGGCCATTCAGCCCACTCTAGCCTCGTCCCAATTGAAGCGGTGGAAAGATGGAATTTTGATAAGTTTTACAAAGGGAACTATTCAAAACAGAGAGAGTGTTACTGGAGCTGTATGAGGTGTTGCTGAGAGGGCACCTGGTACACTTAGTTGTTTGATTTTCTGTAACTGGGAGGGGAGGGGCCTTCATTCTATACAGTTTACCAGCCATTCATAATCTACAGGCTTCTGTGTCATTTCATGTCTCTGATCTATTACAGAGGGATAGGAGCAGGCCATGTAACATCTTGACCCTGTTTCAGAGGGACAGGTGATGATTTGACACCTGAATGCAGGCTGAGGTGACCAATTGTAGTCAGGGGCCACAATTTAACAGATGCTCTTCATAACCTAGGTGGCAACAAGTTAGCATCTTGGTGCAAATAACATGACAAAATGGCTTCTAGGCTGCAAACTGACAATTCTTCTAAAGCTGCAGAAAATGGATTTCATGTTACTGACTGCTAATTCTGTATAAATGACAAACCACAGTCTGCTTCAGTAGTGATTAGCAGACAATGAGCTATTTAAAGCATCTAAATATTTCAGCTAGATGAGATAGATTTATCCGGCTTTTAGGTGCAGGTGCAATGGTTCAGTTAGTGATACAAGAATGTCCTGAGTTTTGGAAAATAAAGTTGGTTACCAGAAGATATCTTTGGACAACGGAACTGTCACATAAAGCAATATCGAGCATTGATTGGTAATTGTCTGAATGTTCTATTCGATCATGGCCTGAACCTTCTTCAAGAAAAGTATTAAAAAAGTCTTTGTTTTCAGCTTTGTGCATTATTACACCAAGGAACACGGAAGAAACCTTTGTGTTTCTGCACGCTCTGTACTCGGCCGTATGAAAAATAAAGAGTGCAGTCCTAACAGTCAGACTAGTCCTGCATTTTCATTCTCAGCTTCCTGCTTCCTCTTCCCCTCAACCATGCTGACTTCATTATCTGGTTCCTTAGGCTTGAGTTAATAGCCCCTTTCTGTTCACCAACCTCCTCATTTGTTTCCCGATCCCCTGCCGCATTCGTTTAAACCTGCATCAACAGCGTTAGCAAAAGCACCCCCAGCACATTGGGTCCAGTCCAATCCAGAGGTAGACCATCCAATGTGTAATAGTCCCACCTCCCCCAGAACTGGTCCCAACGTCCCAAACATCTGAACCCTTCTCTCCTGCACCATCTCTCAAGCCACATATTCTTAGTGATTGTTCGAACATTCATACTCAACCGAGCAGTTGACACTGTTAGCAAACCTGAGATTACTACCTCTGAGTTCCTACTTTTGAAATTAGTTCCTAACTCCCAAGATCCGTCTTGTAGGACCTCAACCGGACGGTACATTAATGTGGGGAGATTTCATTTAGGCATATAATGTATTAGGAATACTATATTAGACGAATGAATGAGCTATGTAACTCCAAATACTGTTGATCTTGTTCATGCTGATCGTGTTTTTGAGTGTCCTGCACATTGGAACTTCTACACCTTACTCTGTCCAAGTTTATTTTTCACCCTATGATCTGTGTGTCCTTGCTTACTGTCATCTGCTTGCAATGCTCGCAAATGAAGCTTTCGCTGGACTTAGGCACATATGGCAATATATCTACTAAGGTAATTATATCTCACCCTAACTGTGTCGATTTTACAAATATGTGTTCGTCGCTAACCCTCACGTTCCAACGTAACCATTCCTCCTTAGAACATAGAACATAGAACAATACAGCACAGAACAGGCCCTTCTGCCCACGATGTTGTGCCGAACATTTGTCCGAGCTTAAGCACCTATCCATGTACCTATCCAATTGCCGCTTAAAGGGCACCAATGATTCTGACTCTGCCACTCGCACAGGCAGCGCATTCCATGCCCCCACCACTCTCTGGGTAAAGAACCCACCCATGACATCCCCCTACTTTTCCACCCTTCACCTTAAATTATGTCCCCTTGTAACACTCTGTTGTACCCAGGGAAAAATTCTCTGACTGTCTACTGTATATATTCCCCTGATCATCTTATAAACCTCTATCAAGTCACACCTCATCCTTCGTCGTTCCAATGAGAAAAGGCCTAGCACTCTCAACCTATTCTCTAACGACATATTCTCCATTCCAGGCAACATCCTGGTAAATCTCCTCTGCACCCTCTCCAAAGCTTCCACATCTTTTCTAAAATGAGGCGAGCAGAACTGCACACAGTACTCCAAATGTGGCCTTACCAAGGTCCTGTCCAGCTGCAACATCACCTCACGACTCTTGAATTCCATCCCTCTGCTAATGAACGCTGATACACCATAGGCCTTCTTACAAGCTCTATCCACCAGAGTGGCAACCTTCAAAGATCTATGAACATTGACCCCAAGATCCCTCTGCTCCTCCACATGACTAAGAACCCTATTGTTCACCCTGTATTCCACATTCTTATTTGTCCTTCCAAAATGGACAACCTCACACTTGACAGGGTTGAACTCCATCTCCCACTCCTCAGCCCAGCTCTGCATCATATGTAAGTCCCTTTGCAGCTGACAACAGCCCTCCTCACTATCCACAACTTCACCAATCTTCGTATCATCTGCAAATTTACTGACCCACCCTTCGTCTCCCTCTTCCGAGTCACTAATAAAACATACAAACAGCAGAGGACCCATAACTGATCCCTGCGGAACTCCAATTGTAACTGGGCTCCAGGCCGAATATTTACCATCTACCACCACTCTCTGACTTCGACCGTTTAGCCAGTTTTCTATCCAACTGGCCAAACTTCCCAGTATCCCTTGCCTCCTGACTTCCGCACAAGCCTACCATGGGGAAACTTATCAAATGCCTTACTAAAATCCATGTACACTACATCCACTGCTCTACCTTCATCCTCATGATTGGTCACCTCCTCAAAGAATTCAATAAGTCTTGTAAGGCAAGAACTACCCCTCACAAATCCGTGCTGGCTGTCTCAAATCAATCAGTGCCATTCCAGATACTCATAAATCCTATCCCTCAGAACCCTTTCCATTACTTTTCCTACCACCGAAGTAAGACTAACTGGCCTGGAATTCCCGGGGTTATCCCTCTTCCCTTTTTTGATTAGGGGCACAACATTCGCCACATCCAGTCCCTTGGCACTACCCCCATTGACCGTGAAGACGAAAATATCATTGCCAACGGTTCTGCAATTTCCTCTCTTGCTTCCCACATAATCTTAGGATATATCCCGTCAGGCCCGGGGGACTTGTCAATCCTCAAGTTGTTGAAAATGCCCAACACATCTTCCTTCCTAGCAAGTATCACTTCTAGCTTACCAGTCTGTTTCATACTCTCCTCTGCAACAATACGGTCGCTCTCATTTGTAGATACTGAAGAAAAGTACTTTATTCACTTGTTAGCAACAATGTACAAAAAGTATTTAGCAAATTCAAAAACACCACTCCCACTGGTTGTCTTTTGTGGATGCATCAACTAACAGAAACTCCAAAGGTTTATCAACGATGATTTCCAGTTTCTAAATGTAAGCTGACTCTGTCAAGTCACATTGTGATTTCCCAAGTGTCGAGTTATAAAATTTCTCTCAGAAGGTTCTAATATTTTCCTCAGACGTGACATCAAAGTCCCTGGTTATTTTTTTTTTCTTTCCCCTCTCACTCCGGTTTTAAATATTTAGGATTACAATAGCTACTTTCCAGTCTGCAGGAACCAGAATTTCCAGAGGCTAAGAATTTTGAAGGGTAATCAACACTCCGTTCTTGTCATTACAACATTTAAAAGACATTTGGAAAGGTACATGAAGGGGAAAAGTTTGCAGGGATATGGGCCAAGTGCCGACGGGTGGGACTAAGTTAGTTTAGAATTGGAATAGTCAGCATGGACTGGTTGGACTGTTTCGGTCCTGTATGACACCGTAGCTCTTTCACTCGCTGTAATGCCACTTCCCTGAAAACTCTGGATTGGAGCTCATTTGGTGCTGTAACTTGCCAACCTTCAATTTAATTAGTTTTTTGAGGATGTTCTCTTCATTAATTCTAATCAAGCACAGTTTCTTAATTTCACCAGTCAGTCTGTCCCACAGTATTTCTGGAAGATTTTCTGTACCTTCTGGTTGTGGAGACAGCACGAAGGTATTACCCTCAGCAGGAGGCAGAGATGGCTTCCGTCACTGTGTGAATACATTGGAGCAATGCAATTGTGAGATGATGGACGTGGCAACCACTACAGCTCAGAAAGTTCCAGAATCAAAACAGTTCAATGAAACTGTCACTTCCTGGTCACTGACAGAATAGTCCTCTCCCTCACGCGAGGTGACAGGTTGTGCTGAAACAGGTGATACAAAACTGTGACCACCTCATTTTAGAATCAAACTATCTTCACACTTTTCACCTGTCCTAGGTCGAGGTCGAGGAAAGAAAAGGTTTGCGATCAAAATATGTGTAACGAGAAGAGTTGCCAGATGAGAATTCCATCTGGAAACGTGTGGATGATAGTTTATTGAGAAACTGCATTGTCACAGAAGTGAAGACTGGGGATATTGGGAAGGTGGTCGTGGACAGGTTTTGTGGTAGACAGAATATTGAGATATAAATCAGTTCAGGACATAATGTGGTAATCGTGGTTATGGACACTTTTGGATATTTGTAAGTGAAGGATATGAAATTCATGGAATAGAAATTGAGCTGGTAATTGAAAGTGAAGACAATAATTTGGATCTTTGCCAAATATACATTACAGAGAAAATGATGATATTCACAACGGGTTAGATAATTAGTAAATGTGCAGAGATGTGTTCACCAGGAACACCAACAATAGCGAGGATGGGATAGTAACCTGCCTGAATAATCATCAGTACACAGAGACATTTGAGATGTTGTTACTTCACTTATGTTTCCCCCACCACAACAACTTTCAACATAAAAATTGTCTCTGTGCACTACTGCCCTGAACATACACAAGAAATGCCGATTTATCTGGATTTTACTCTCACAGCTCTTACCAATTAATTGTTTATTATTAATACAACGCAATTCGATAATCTGCTTGTAAAGATGCAAACATCTTATTGCACAGTTTGCATGCCTTTTCATTTTTAGATTTTTTTTTGAAGCCTTAGCGCAAAAGTAAATGTTCTGTTAAAAATTGACCTGTTTAGCTGAGATATTCTGTTCCCCTTCTCTCAACAGACCCTCTGCCTCCTGGTCCTTTCTGGCATTCCCTGATCTAATCTATCATTCTCAACGTGATGTATGTTTTAAATTCCAACTTGTTTCAGTTAATCCATTTTTCCACCAGGAAACATATACATTGGCCTGCTGTGTTCTGTCAACAGTTGGTGCCTGTCATATTTATGGAGATAAATGTTCTGACATCAATCTCAGAATTTCAACATATTAATCTGTTGCACATACACTGTAAAAAGGACAAAGCACACAGGAATTATCAAACCAAATACAGAAGTACATCTACTTCCATCACTCATGTAGACTTCTCTATTTTTTTGCATTTCCAGGTCTATATTCTCTCTCTCTCTCGCTCTCTGTCTTTCCATCTAGTTAGTAAATCCTCCAATCGTTCTTCGTTTCTAATGTCTCAAACATACCTCTTTCAGTTTACATTTATTGCTTACTTTTCGATGAGATGGCTTATAATTGAGTAACGTAACTAACAAGACATGAAGGATTACTTGTCCAGAGATAATTGGAAGGGGAGCTGAGCATGGGAAGATGGTAAAGCAGCAATGGCAGTAGTTTCTGAAGCTAATTCAGCAGCACATCAGAAATTCATACCAAGTAAGAAGAAAGATATTCAGCGGAAGACAAGGCAGCCATGAGTGATAACGAACTCAGGGATAGCATAAAAACAAAAGAAAACGTGCGCAATGTGGTGAACATTATTGAGAATCTTCTTTGAGCAACTCATCTCGTTTTCTTCTTATATCGTTGGTGCCGAAATGAACTGACTGTTCATCCTCACCTTTTAGGACGCTCTGAGGCCTTTCAATGACTTCCCTGAACAGAGCACCTGGGACGCAACATACCATCTAGGAGCCCCGTTTACGGCCACAGAACCGCCTATCTTCTCCACTCACAACAGAATCGCCGATGAAAATGGTCATGCAAGACTTTTTCCCGCCCTTCTGAACAGCAGTGCCTGCCACGGTGCCATGATCTTGACACACTGCTGCCATCCCCTGGTGAGCCATCACCCCCAACAGTATCCAAAACAGTATGCCTGGTTTGGACGGAGATGATCGCAGGGGACATGTGCACTGCCTTCCGACTCTTTTTCTGCCTTTTGGTCACCCATTCGATTCCTCCCTGACCAACTCTAACTGCTGTGTGACCAGTTCACGAAACGTACTATCCACGACCTCCTCAGCATCGCAGATGCTCCACAGTGAGTCCATCCACAGCTCCAGAGTCGTCATGTGTTCAAACAAGAGCTGCGGCTGGACACACTTCTTGCTAGTGTAAGAGTCAGGAACGTCAGCCACGTTCCTGAGCACTCATATCAAACAAGATGCGCAGGTGACGGATCTGAGTCAACCATTATAGTTTGCTGAAAGGTTTTCAAAGTACAATGGAAGTTTATAGTATCCATTTGCCGAACAGACATCTTACATTTCAAGATTTTCCCTTATCCATGGTGCGCGTGTGTGTGAGAGAGAGAGAGAGAGAGATCGAGGCTGACGAGAAAACTGTTGTTATTTTGGTATTCTCTAATTAGATTCAGGGGCTCAGACTTTTTTACATGATTGTTCGCGTTTACTTTGTGTTTGTTTGGAACTCAGAATTAACCGGAGTTCAGAATTTTTAGATCATATAACTTGAGGCGCCATTTTAATCAAATCTGTATCTGCTCAAATTTTCCAAATATTGACTCACAGTCCATGACATACGAAGGAATGAATATAAATCTGACATGACAAGTAAAGGTTAAAAAATAACCACAGAGGACATTGGGGTGCGATAGATAAATATAGGTTATTTGAGTCGTCAAAGAGCTGTCAAATAGAGGTTTACGTTGTTAAATGTGAAGTTGTCCATTTTGTCTGGAAGAAAAGATTTTGTATTAAATAGAGGGAGACTCCATAACTCTGAGATGCAGTTGGATCAGAGTGCAACATGACCTAAATCACAAAGTGCTGGCATACAGGTACACTACGTATTTAGGAAAGTGAATAAACGTTTTCCTTTTATCATGGGGGAATTTAAACACAAAGTAGAGAACACTGTTGAGCTTTTATCTTGAATGCTCTAATTCTTATTGGTCACCCTGATTATGGAAGGAAGTAAATACATTGCATGCAGTTCGGAGAATGCTTACGAGAATAATACCGACTGAATGACTTGTCATACAAAGGGAACTCGGATATTCTAGGCTTTTGTCAGTTTGTGTTTCGGAGAGAAAAAGGCAAATTCAAAAAGAAGATGTTTCATCTTACAGAAGAGATGAGAATGAAGAATTACTGTCTAAATGTCAGTGGTTGTCCATTTAAAACAGATCGAGATGATTTGTTTTATTTCAAAATGTAGAAGCTCTGACACGTTATCAAAGCAGAGCTATGGAATATTTTAAAGGCAGAGATAAATAGTTTATTGTTGAGAGAGGGGTGGTGAAAGGTTTTCAGGCTAGGCAAGATTGCGGATTAAAGTTACAATTAATGAGACATACTCATGTTGAATATCTAACTCATCCCTGTTTGTATGGGATGTGGCAGGTTGATTAAACTGCCAAATTGGAATTTCAATGTAAAGATTCAACAAACAAGTTTATAATGCTGAAATCCTCCATCTTCAGAGCTTTTTCAATGGTTGAATTTTCAAGCGTTTATTTGAAATCACTTAATTTGTGCTGTAACACCAATTGCAGATATGGAAACTGTGACACTCCCAAGGTAGAAGAGATTCCAGTAATGAATGCAGTGATCACAAGGAAAGTTTTAGCCCAATGTGTGAGTTAATTAAATTTTATCTAGAACACAACAATGTGAAAGAAAATTAGTACCACTTCCCGATAGTTCTATGGAGGGGCTTCTGTATGAGTACATGCCACAGCAATGCAACACACATCAGCCGACAGCAGTCACATTAACAAAGTTGCTTTAATATGTCTATAATGCTTGCATATTTCTGAGAGATTAGTTGCATCAATACAAAACCTTCAAAAGTGGTCAGTCGAAAATTGCTTGCCCATTCAATATTCTGATCTCATTTTGTGGTCGGACATTTAGATAGTTGAGCTCTGAAGAAAGAATAGATGTATTGAACGACTGAGTTCCTATCTCCTCTGCTCCCCTTATTCTGCCTGTAGTCTCTTTCAAATCCCCTATGCATGTTTTAAAGAAAAGAAAACTACTGATTTTCATTGTCCCACTACCTCTGGAAGTTGATCTACTTAATAAATACAGTTGATCAAAGATTATAATACTGAATCCCTGAGCATCAGCAATTTTATAACAGCCATAAGCCAATTGTGCATACAAGACCTAACTTAAAGTGTCTTCTTGCATGACTAATTTCAGCTGCATATCCTGTGAAGAACCAGGAAATCTAATTTCTCCAGGAACAGTTACAGAAAATAAGTTTGCTCCAGTTTGAGTATAAATGTTCTCTGATTCAGAATTCAAAGACGTGAAAGGATATTGCTAGAGAGCTGCTGTTTAGATTGTTCAGGGGCTTCCTCTTGAAAGTATGTGACAGCAGTGCAACAAACACCTTTGCAGACCAGACCACAGCAATCGCACCAAATTTGCATCTCTAATGCTTGCTTTGTTCCTACAGATTGAAGCTCTTATTTCACTATAACAACAGAAAGAATCAAAATAAAATCCGGAACAACTGCGAATGCTGTAAATCAGAAAGAAAAACAGAGTTGCTGGAAAAACCATTGCTTTAAAACATCCAAATCTCTTCAGTGAAATTTTTCCCCATCATCAGCCCAGTCCTCCCAGTGACCTCTCTGGCCTATACTGCAAGGAAAAATTCCATCTCCCCGATATTCTCTGCCTCTCCCCCTTCCTGTGCTCTGATTTCTTGAAAACCAGTTTATGCAAGTTTGACAAAAAAATCACCAACTCATGCAGTCATCCTTCTGTCGTGTGAGCAGTTTTTTTTTAAAAAAGCAGCTGAATAAGTGCTACAATACTGAATCCAGATCCTTCAGCCATTCCAGCAGCTGGCACACAATTGTCTATGCAGGCGCATGCGGATTTCAGTGACTAAACTTGCCTGTTCAATTGCACGTCTGGTAAACCTGACAGCCTAAATGGTGATGGACATGAAATGCCGTGCCTTCCAAATCTAAGGCGGTCTCGAAAAATTATGTTTGATATGATATGTGACGATGAGTTTGCTTCATTCACAGTACATGAAAGTGAAAGTAAATTGCCGGTGGGCAGACAAGTTGCGGTAAGATAACGTACAGACCCCTCATGAAAACACCACACAGCAGTGCAGAGATTACCATTCCTGACCATAGCAATCACATACTGCCTCTCCATTATCTACGTTGTTCTTTGGGTTGGAGAGTTTTGTCTAAACAGACAATTTTAAGAGAGGACTACAAGGAAGCTTGAATTCAAATTGCTTGCAAATTTGGGTTACTTATCCCTGATCATTTTCTCACTTAAAATGAATATATTCAAGAAATACGTACCCCATCGCATTCTCACCCTTATTACCAATTATAGTGTCCATCAAACCTGTGAAAGTGGTTGAAGAATAAAATCAGTATTGATCGCAGTATTCGTCTGGATTGTAAGAAGTTGAACAAAAGAAGCTGAACTCAAGCTGAATCCAAAGTCTGCAGCCATTCAAGCAGCTGGCAGTCAATACTAGCTGGAGGCAAATGCTAACGTAAACTCTTAATTTATCTTGCCTGACCAGTTACCGTCATGGCAAGGTTGACAATCCAAACTGCATGGGATATGGAAAATATAGTTCTCCAGGATTGTTTGCAATAACTGGAAAATATGTTTGATGTTTTGTGTAATTCATACTTCATTGGATATTATATTCTCCAAGGCAATTACTGGAGAACAAGCGGTTCCTGTGAAGTTATGTAGATCCTTCCTTCTGCATCCAGGAATCATGTAGCAGGCCCTAGTTACCTCAGTAAGCTTAACCCACAAAATATGCATTGCAACTAGAAGTTGATAGATAGTGTTATTTCTTACACAAGACTTCTACAGTCATAATTTTATGAATTCTGGTGAAGCCCTGCTGGTGAACTGAGAGCTGGATTTTAACGCGATGGTTGGCAGTGCCAAGGGTGGCATGGTACTGACAGTAGTTAATACAGAAGTTGTTGCCTGGTCACAAACCATTATTAAAATGCCATGATCCCAGGAGACAACAGCAATAACAGAGTGAAGGCAGAGCAGTAACCTTTACTTTGCTGCCATTAGTGGTGGGTGTTGCTGAGCCTGCACAAAAGAGATTGGCAGGCCAAAGCCCACTGTGGTAGTTGAGGGGTTCTATTGCTCACAACACAGACAAACATGAGCGTCTCTCAATTGGTGCCTTCATTTGCCCACCACTGACAAGATAATATAATGGTGCAGAAAGGAATTGGGCTTTGCCCCTGAACTCCCCTCTACTTGGACTGACTCATGAGAATCTTGACAAGGGCCAGTTGACATGGAAAATTCAGCCCTGTACGTCGAGACAGTACCAAAGGTCCTCATTGGAGATATTGGAAAATTGGTTGCCTAGTCTCCATTTGGGACTGGAGCTCTTTAGTTGAGATATTTTGAGAGGTTGCAACAAGTATCAAGTATTAAAGCATGGTGTCTCCCTTTCTTTGCTACCACACTCCAGCCTCATTATCTTGTCTTGCAAATAACCAATGAGGGTTTTGGGTAATAAATCATCACCTACTGCAATTGTTTCTTGAACTAATTTACAAAACTAGCTGTCAATTTCTTGAAATACTTACTCACATTTTCAGGTTTATAATGATGATTTTATTATGGATGTAGATGTTCGCTTAAAATGACTGAATAGCACTTTTCTGACTATTTGCAGATCACCTGACAGTCCAAAGTACCAGGTCGATGGAAAACTGTACACTCCAAAATCTATCATGTAAACGTAAGTTTTAAAACAATATGTGATTAATGTTTTGCTTCATTCAGAGTACACAAAATAGAAAGGAAATTATTTTCTAGGTACTTTCAGGAAACATCACACAAAAGCGCAGGGAGCATTACTCTAGGGAAGAGCATTTGCATTACTGTCTCTCTGTTATCTGCATTAGAATTAGGGCTTCAGAATTTTGGTTAAAAAATATTGTATTAGGAGAGGACATCAAAGACACTTCATTGTAAGTTTGCTTGCATTTTGTTATTAAAGTTTCTGAACGCTGAATATGAAAATATTCAAGAACTTGATATCCAATTTCTATGTTGTGTTCGCCGAGCTGGGAATTTCTGGTGCAGACGTTTCGTCCCCTGTCGAGGTGCCATCCTCAGTGCTTGGGAGCCTCATGTGAAGCGATTCTGTGATCGTTCCTCCGGCATTTGTAGCCGTTTGAATTTGCCGCTTCCGGTTGTCAGTTCCAGCTGTCCGTTGCAGTGGTCGGTATATTGGGTCCAGATCGATGTGCTTATTGATTGAATCTGTGGATGAGTGCCAAGCCTCTCGTAATTCTCTGGCTGCTCTCTGTTTGGCTTGGCCTATAATAGTAGTGTTGTCCCAGTCGAACGCATGTTGCTTGTCGTCTGCGTGTGTGGATACTAACGTTAGCTGGTTGTGTCGTTTCATGGCTAGTTGGTGTTCATGGATGCGGATCGTTAGCTGTCTTCCTGTTTGTCCTATGTAGTGTTTTGTACAGTCCTTGCATGGGATTTTGTACACTACATTGGTTTTGCTCATGCTGGGTATCTGGTCCTTTGTCCTGGTGAGTTGTTGTCTGAGTGTGGCTGTTGGTTTGTGTGCTGTTATGAGTCCTAGTGGTCGCAGTAGTCTGGCTGTCAGTTCGGAAATGCTCTTGATGTATGGTAGTGTGTCTAGTCCTTTGGGTTCTGGCATGAACTCGTTCAGTTGTCTTTCCCTTAGGCATCTGTTGATGAAATTGCGGGTGTATCCGTTTATGGTGAATACATTGTGTAGGTTTTCTTCTTCCTCTTTTTGCAGTTCTGGTGTACTGGCAGCTAACTTTAAAAGGTAATACAAATGTCATCATTAGTCACAAACAGTGAAAGGGTAGCAAAACAATGAGTGGGGCCAATTATCATAAATCTCCTGTTTAAACATCATAGCGGCAGGGGCCTGGCTGAGGTAAAATGAAGAGGAAGTTGATGTCCAGTTCAGGGATAAAAAAATATAGTTGAGACTTGGGTGAGATGAAGATTGACAGAATTTTAGAAAGGCTAAAATAAAGCAAAATTGCACATGCTAGAAATCTGAAACAAAATGAAACTGCTCGTGAATCTCAGCTGGTTTGACAGCATATGTGTCGGGAAAGCAGAGTTAATGTTTTTGAGTCCTGTGACCTATTGAGCATCTACAGCTATTTCTGCTTCAAGTAGAAAGGCTGATTGTCATTGAGTGTTGGTAGCTGATAACAACTGAATTGGAGACGCCTGACGATACAGAGAAAAGTAACATTGAAGCTCCTGTGGTAATATCCACAACAACCTAATTCTGTTCAAATGCAGACATGGAATCAGAGACAGGAGATTCACAACATTTAAAATACAATTGCTCAAAATTGTCTGGATAAATCCAACAACCAGATTCATCTCAGTGGTGGGAAAGCTTCTAATTAACTATGATCTCAGCCTCAAGCAATGATACCGGGAGATCATATGGACTAACTTGATATGCTGACTAAAACATCTAATGTGTAACCTGTTTGCCTAAATCATCCGATTAAGGTTTATAATTCTGATTCTTCAGTTTTCTTGCGCATTTAAGCCGGTTTAGAAACGTTGAAAATAGGAGCAGGAGGTGGCCATGCAATTTTTCGAGCCTGCTGTGCCATTCGTCACAATCCTGACTGATTGGATTATCACCTTGTTTCATTAAATCAGCTGATCAAGGCTTGAAATGCAGCATTGTGAGACTCCTGTTTTTTTTTAAGTCTGGCAATAAATTATAGACCCAGACACCATTTTTGTTTGTTTTTCATTTTGTGGTTATTGATCAATTGCACGTTAACATTTTAAAAAAAATGATAATCTCAATTCTACAGAAACGAAAGCAGTGAAGAAGAAGTAAGTTTGATTTTTCATGTGGCTAAATTATATTTTTAATGTGGAATCTAACAACATGAGATAGATTGCTGGAGAGTCAGAATGTCCTGTAAAATAATGTAGAGTCTTTCTCATGAAGACATGCCCCGAAAACCAGTCTATAATGTTTGTCCTTAAATTTCTCCAAAAAAAATGAATGGATTATGTTCAATATGTATGGTTGCCTCAGATACATTACTGGCAAATGTTGTAACGCCAATACCAAACTCACGGTCTCTTTCTCAACAGTCAAATGTTCCTGTTGATGAATGTTTAGCGTCCTGAGAAACAACTGATAAGTCTTTTTATTTTCTTGTTGTTTTCTTGTAAGAGTACAGCACCAACACTTTTATCACTTGCATCAATAACTACCTGGAATAGCTTTGCGTTATTAGTTCTCGCTAATATTGGGGCAGTAGTTAACACAACTTTCAGGCTGACAAATGCCTTCTGACAGTTTTCCATCCATTGAAACTTCCTGCATTTCTACAGCAATTCAGTGAGTGAAGCAGCCACACTGCTAGGATTCCGTACAACTTTCTGATAAAACCCAATGGTAGTACTACCAAATGCAGAACAACCTCAGTTATCTGAAGGTCAATTATCCTAATTTCAGGTTATCCGAACCAGATCACAAGATCAATCAGATCAGTAATCTGAGCAATGAGTTATCTGAACAATCAGTTATCCAAACATTTAGTTATCACCACCCGTCTCATTTGGATAATCAAGATAGTTTTGCCGTCGTACTGCTCTTTTTGTCGATGGGGCCACCTGTCCATGTTCAATAACATGGTCCAGGAGAGTGATTGGTGTTTTCTTGAATTCGCTGTTTGCCAGGTTTATCACCAAGCCTGCCTCCAAAAGTCGAATGAATAATTTTGAGAAATTCTGCAAATTTTCCTTCCATGTGTGACTAAAAATCAGGTATTCAATGTGTACCATGCAATTGGGTAACGAAGAAATTAGTTCATTGTTTAGTCTTTGAAATGTAGCTGCCACATTCTTCATACCACATGACATGACTGTAAACTGGTACAGTGCATTTTGGTTTCACGGAAGCCGGAATTATCTTCACCTTTTTGAATAAAAGGAAGTAGCTACCAGTATCCTTTGAGTAAGTTGTAGTGAGAAATATAAGTTTCTTGTCCCATTTTCTCAATATGGTCTTCCAAACTTGATTTAGGTCATGGATCAGATTTAGTAACTGCAAGGGATTTGCGTAGGTCAACACATAATCATTGGATATTTTCTGGCTTTGGTACCACTGATGTCGGTGATCTCAATTCACTCCGACTGATTTTGATTATATTGTCTTTCAGCATGTGTTCAGTCTGTTTCTGAACCTGTGCCAACCTTCAAAGGAAAAAATCTATAGGATGTTGTTTGATTGGAAAAGCATTTCCTCATTCCTGAAGAAGGGCTTATGCCTGAAACGTCGATTCTCCTGTTCGTTGGATGCTGCCTGACCTGCTGCGCTTTTCCAGCAACACATTTTCAGCACAGCATTTTCTCAATCAATATTATTAGATTAGATTACTTACAGTGTGGAAACAGGCCCTTCGGCCCAACAAGTCCACACCACCCCGCCGAAGCGTAACCCACCCATACCCCTACATCTACATTTACCCCTTACCTAACACTATGGGCAATTTAGCATGGCCAATTCACCTGGCCTGCACATCTTTGGACTGTGGGAGGAAACCGGAGCACCCTGAGGAAACCCACGCAGACACGGGGAGAACGTGCAAACTCCACACAGTCAGTCGCCTGAGGCTGACTGAATTGAACCCAGGTCTCAGGCGCTGTGAGGCAGCAGTGCTAAGCACTGTGCCACCGTGCCGCCGTGTAGCAAGATTAGTAATTCCCAGGTTATTCCCACATATCTCCCCATGTGATTATATTAATTCTTCCAGGTCATTTCGATTTTCAACTGGAAGGTAATTCAGCAGTTTATCCCAGTTTTCCAGAACTTCCTCATTGTTTAATTTCATTTGAGGAGACCAATTCACAATCATCTGAAATTGTTTCGTCACTCTGTGTTGTAACCAGTAACGCATTCTCTTCTGTTATCCTCTCAAAATAGCTTTTGAATAAAACACATCTCTTCAAGCCACAGACTGTTCACAGAAATAGGTGGAGCAGTTAGCTATTAAGCCCTTTAAGCATGCGCTGCTGTTCAAAATGATGACGGCTGATTACCCAACTCAGTATCCTGTTCCATCATTCTTTCTGTAAGCTTTGATCCCTTTAGCCCGAAAAAAAACTATTACGTTTTGGGCTCAATCAATTTCTATGACAGTGAATTCCAAAGACTCACTACTGTCAGGGTGAAGAAAGGTTTCCTCATCTCAGTCCAAAATGCCCGAGCCTGAGATCGTGAGCCCTGTTTCTGGACTCTCCAGCCGTGGAGAACATCCTTGCTGGTTATCCAATTCTGGACATAAACACTGACTTTTGCTGCATCTTGTGATCTTAGCCTGGGTCAATATGGAATGGTTGTTCTCAGTATTGCCACACTTTGACAGTGCAAGTTAATCTCTTGCTGACTGCAGGCTGGAAGCAAGGTAGCCATTTGTTGCTAAAAGAGAGATAGGACTGAGTGCTCACTGCCCATATTCAAAAGGGAAGAAGACCCATTGAGGAGAGGTATTAGAGGTCTTTGTGTAGCTGTAACGGTGGACACTGATAGAAATTACTGACTCCCGTATAAGACAAAGGGAATCAGCAAAGGTGACCCATTGTGCTGATTCCTAATTACACATGTTGCACTTTCCAAAAGATAACACACACACATTTTTTCATGCACCCATGCACACTCTCGGACACGTGCACTCTCTTTCTCTTACACACAGATCACTCTTTCTTGCACTCACGCACAGTCACACACATGCACTCTCTTTGACTTACACACACACTCCCGCTTTCTTGCACCCACGCACACTCTCATACACATGCACTCTTTTTCTCTTACATTCACTCTCACTCTTTCTTGCACCCATGCACACTCTCACACACATGCACTCTTTCTAATACATGCACACACTCACACACTCTTTCTTGCACCCACGTGCACACTTACACACATGCACTCTCTTTCTCTTACATTCACTCTCACTCTTTCTTGCACCCATGCACACTCTCACACACATGCACTCTCTTTCTCTTACACGCACACATGCACACACTCTTTCTTGCACCCATGCACACACTCACACACATGCACTCTCTTTCTCTTACACGCACACGCACACACTATTTTTTACACCCATGCACACTCTCATACACTCATACACATGCACTCTCTTTCTCTTATGCACACACACACACACACGATTTCTTGCACCCACGCACACTCTCACGCACATCGAATCTCTTTCGCTTACACACTCACAAACAAACACACACACACACTATTTCTTCCACCCATACACACTCTCGGACATGTGCATTATCTTTCTCTTACACAGACACATCCCTCTTTCTCGTACCCATGAACCCTCTCACACACATGGACTCTCTTCACTTACACACACATCACTCTTTCTTGCAACCACGCACACTACTTCACACATGCACTCTCTTTAACTTACATACACACTCCCTCTTTCTTGCACCCACGCACACACTCTGAGAGAAATGCATTCTATTTCTCTTACACACACACACTCACACACATACACACACACAGTCTATTCTTGCACTCACGCACACTCTCACGCACACAGACTCTCTTTCTCTCACACACACAAACTCTTTCTTGCACCCATGCGCACTCTCGAACACATGCACTCTCTTCCGTTACCCACGCACTCACTCCTCCTTCCACCCATGCACACCCTCACCCATGCACTCTCTCTCTTACACACACAGTCTTTATTGCACCCACACACACTCTTACACAGATGCACTCTCTTTCTATTACACACACACACACTTTCTTGCACCCACACACACTCATGGATACGTGCACTCTCTTTTCTCTTACACACACTTTCTTTCTTGCACCCACGCACATTCGCGCGCACATGCACTCTCTTTCTCTTACACTCACTCTTCCTTGCATCCATGCACACCCTCACACATGCACTCTCTTTCTCTCACACTCACGCTTACTCTTATCTGCACGCACATCCACTCTCACACACATGCACTCTCTTTGTCTTACACACACACTCTTTCTTGCACCCATGCACACCCTCACACACATGCAGTCTCTTTGTCTTACACACACACTCCCGCTTTCTTGCACCCACGCACACTCTCATGCACATGCACTCTTTTTCTCTTGCATTCACTCTCACTCTTTCTTGCACCCACGCACACAGTCTCACACACATGCACTCTCTTTCTCTTCCACACACACTCACTCTTCCTTGCACCCACGCACACCCTCAAACACAGGCACTCTCTTTCTCTTACACACACACTCTATCTTGCACCAACGCACACTCTCAGACACATGGACTCGCTTTGTCTTACACGCACACATGCACACACTCTTTCTTGCACCCACGCGGACACACACATGCACTCTCTTTCTCTTACATACCCTCTCACTCTTTCATGCACCAACGCACACACTCTCACACATATGCACTCTTTTTCTCTTACACACACACACTTTCTTGCACCCACGCACACTCATGGATACGTGCACTCTCTTTCTCTTACACACACACATTCTTTCTTGCACCCACGCACACTCGCGCACACATGCACTCTCTTTCTCTTATACACACTCACTCTTCCTTGCACCCACGCACACTCGCGCACACATGCACTCTCTTTCTCTTACACACACTCTCAGTCTTCCTTGCACCTGCGCACACTCTCACACACATGCACGCTCTTTCTCTTACACACAAACCAACACACACACTCTTTCTTGCAAACACACACACTCTCGGATACATGCACTATCTTTCTCTTACACACACGCACATTTTTTCTTGCACCCACGCACTCTGTTGCACACATGCAATCTCTTTCTCTTACACAAACACTCACTCTTTCTTGCACCGATGCACACTCATACACATGCTCTCTCTTTCCCTTACATACACATTCACTCCTTCTGACACACACACACACAGAGTCTCACACACATGCACTCTCTTTCTCTTACACGCACACACTATTTCTTACACCCATGCACACTCTCACACGCTCATACACATGCACTCTCTTTCTCTGACGCGCACACACACACACAATTTCTTGCACCCACGCACACTCTCACGCACATCGAATCTCTTTCGCTTACACACACGCAAGCAAACACACACACACACTATTTCTTGCACCCATACACACTTTCAGACATGTGCATTATCTTTCTCTTACACAGACATATCCCTCTTTCTCGTACCCATGCACCCTCTCACACACATGTACTCTCTTCGCTTACACACACATCACTCTTTCTTGCAACCACGCACACTACCTCACACATGCACTCTCTTTAACTTACATACACACTCCCTCTTTCTTGCACCCACGCACACACTCTGAGAGAAATGCACTCTATTTCTCTTACACACACACACTCACACACATACACACACACAGTCTATTCTTGCACTCACGCACACTCTCACGCACACAGACTCTCTTTCTCTCACACACACAAACTCTTTCTTGCACCCATGCGCACTCTCGAACACATGCACTCTCTTCCGTTACCCACGCACTCACTCCTCCTTCCACCCATGCACACCCTCACCCATGCACTCTCTCTCTTACACACACAGTCTTTATTGCACCCACACACACTCTTACACAGATGCACTCTCTTTCTATTACACACACACACACTTTCTTGCACCCACACACACTCATGGATACGTGCACTCTCTTTTCTCTTACACACACTTTCTTTCTTGCACCCACGCACACTCGCGCGCACATGCACTCTCTTTCTCTTACACTCACTCTTCCTTGCATCCATGCACACCCTCACGCATGCACTCTCTTTCTCTCACACTCACGCTTACTCTTATCTGCACACACATCCACTCTCACACACATGCACTCTCTTTGTCTTACACACACACTCTTTCTTGCACCCATGCACACCCTCACACACATGCAGTCTCTTTGTCTCACACACACACTCCCGCTTTCTTGCACCCATGCACACTCTCATGCACATGCACTCTTTTTCTCTTACATTCACTCTCACTCTTTCTTGCACCCACGCACACAGTCTCACACACATGCACTCTCTTTCTCTTCCACAAACACTCACTCTTCCTTGCACCCACGCACACCCTCAAACACATGGACTCGCTTTGTCTTACACGCACACACGCACACACTCTTTCTTGCACCCACGCGGAGACACACATGCACTCTGTTTCTCTTACATACCCTCTCACTCTTTCATGCACCAACGCACACACTCTCACACACATGCACTCTTTTTCTCTTACACACACACACTTTCTTGCACCCACGCACACTCGCGCACACATGCACTCTCTTTCTCTTATACACACTCACTCTTCCTTGCACCCACGCACACTCTCACACACATGCACTCTCGTTCTCTTACACACACATTCTTTCTTGCACCCACGCACACTCTCACACACATGCACTCTCTTTCTCTTACACACAAACAAACACACACACTCTTTCTTGCAAACACACACACTCTCGGATACATGCACTATCTTTCTCTTACACACACGCACATTTTTTCTTGCACCCACGCACTCTGTTGCACACATGCAATCTCTTTCTCTCACAAACACTCACTCTTTCTTGCACCGATGCACACTCATACACATGCTCTCTCTTTCCCTTACATACACATTCACTCCTTCTGGCACACACACACAGAGTCTCACACACATGCACTCTCTTTCTCTTACACGCACACACTATTTCTTACACCCATGCACACTCTTACACGCTCATACACATGCACTCTCTTTCTCTGACGCGCACACACACACACAATTTCTTGCACCCACGCACACTCTCACGCACATCGAATCTCTTTCGCTTACACACACGCAAGCAAACACACACACACACTATTTCGTGCACCCATACACACTTTCAGACATGTGCATTATCTTTCTCTTACAGACATATCCCTCTTTCTCGTACCCATGCACCCTCTCACACACATGTACTCTCTTCGCTTACACACACATCACTCTTTCTTGCAACCACGCACACTACTTCACACATGCACTCTCTTTAACTTACATACACACTCCCTCGTTCTTGCACCCACGCACACACTCTGAGAGAAATGCACTCTATTTCTCTTACACACACACACACTCACACACACAGACTATTTCTTGCACCCACGCACACTCTCACGTACACGGACTCTCTTTCTCTTACACACACACACTCTTTCTTGCACCCATGCACACTCTCGCACACATGTGCTCTCTTCCTGTTCCCCATGCTCTCACTCCTCCTTGCACCCATGCACACCCTCACACATGCACTCTCTTTCTCTTTCGCACACACACATAGACGATTTCTTGCACCCACGCACACTCTCACACACATCGACTCTCTTTCGCGTACACACACACACACACACACACACACACACACACACAAACACACACACATACACACACACACTATTTATTGCACCCAAACACACTCTCGGACATGTGCATTATCTTTGTCTTTCACAGATACATCCCTCTTTCTGGTACCCATGCACCCTCTCACACACGTGCACTCTCTTTACTTACACACACATCACTCTTTTTTGCACCCAGGCACACTACCTCACACATGCAATTTCTTTCTCTTACATACACACTCACTCTTCCTTGCACCCACGCACACCCTCAAACACAGGCACTCTCTTTCTCTTACACGCACACTCTTTCTTGCACCCACGCACACTCACGGACACGTGCACTCTCTTTCTCTTATACACACTCACTCTTACTTGCACCCATGCACACCCTCACACATGCACTCTCTTTCTCTTACACACACATTCTTTCTTGCACCCACGCACACTGTCACACACATGGACTCTCTTTCTCTTACACACAAACAAACACACACACACACTCTTTCTTGCAATCACACACACTCTCGGATACGTGCACTATCTTTCTCATATGCACACACACACACACGATTTCTTGCACCCACACACACTCTCACACACATCGACTCTCTTTCGCTTACACACACACACACAAACACACACACACACACTATTTCTTGCACTCATACACACTCTAGGACATGTGCATTATCTTTCTCTTACACAGACACATCCCTCTTTCTCGTACCCATGCACCCTCTCACACACATGTACTCTCTTCACTTACACACAATTCACTCTTTCTTGCACCCACGCACACTACCTCATACATGCACTCTCTTTAACTTACATACACACTCCCTCTTTCTTGCACCCACGCACACACTCTCAGACAAATGCACTCTATTTCTCTTTCTCTTATGCACACACACACCTGATTTATTGCACCCACGCTCATTCTCACGCACATTGACACTCTTTTGCTTACACACACACAATATTTCTTGCACCCATGCACACTCTCACACACATGGACTCTTTTTCTCTTACACACAAACCCACACACACTCTTTCTTTCAGCCATGCGCACTCTCGCACACATGCGCTCTCTTCCTGTTATCCACGCACTCACTCCTCCTTGCACCCATGCACACCCTCACACATGCACTCTCTTTCTCGAATACACACATGCTTTATTGCACCCACGCACAATCTCACACACATCGAATCTCTTTCGCTTACACACACACAAGCAAACACACACACACACACTATTTCTTGCACCCATACACACTCTCGGACATGTGCATTATCTTTCTCTTACGCAGACACATCTCTCTTTCTCGTACCCATCCACCCTCTCACACACATGCAATCTCTTCGCTAACACACACATCACTCTTTCTTGCAACCACGCACACTACCATACACATGCACTCTCTTTAACTTACATACACACTCCCTCGTTCTTGCACCCACGCACACACTCTGAGAGAAATGTACTCTATTTCTCTTACACACACACACACTCACACACATACACACACATAGACTATTTCTTGCACCCACGCACACTCTCACGTACACGGACTCTCTTTCTCTTACACACACACACTCTTTCTTGCACCCATGCACACCCTCACACATGCACTCTCTTTCTCTTTCGCACACACACACTCTCACACACATCGACTCTCTTTAACTTACACACACTTACACACACACAAGCACACACACGTACACACACACACTATTTCTTGCACCCATACACACTCTCGGACATGTGCATTATCTTTGTCTTTCACAGACACATCCCTCTTTCTCGTACCCATGCACCCTCTCACACACGTGCACTCTCTTTACTTACACACACATCACTCTTTCTTGCAACCAGGCACACTACCTCACACATGCAATTTCTTTCTCTTACATACACACTCCCTCTTCCTTGCACCCACGCACAACCTCAAACACAGGCACTCTCTTTCTCTTACACACACACTTTCTTGCGCCCACGCACACTCGCACATACATGCACTCTCTTTCTCTTATACACACTCACTCTTACTTGCACCCATGCACACCCTCACACATGCACTCTCTTTCTCTTACACACACTCTCACTCTTCATTGCACCCACGCCCACTCTCACACACATGCACTCTCTTTCTCTTACACACACATTCTTTCTTGCACCCACGCACACTGTCACACACATGCACTCTCTTTTTCTTACACACAAACAAACACACACACACTCTTTCTTGTTAACACACACACTCTCGGATACGTTCACTATCTTTTTCATATGCACACACACACGATTTCTTGCACCCACGCACACTCATACACATGCTCTCTCTTTCTCTTACATGCACATTCACTCTTTCCAGCACCCACACACAGTCTCATACACATGCACTCTCTTCCTCTTACACACACATGCACACACCATTTCTTGCACCCACGCACACTCTCACGCACATGCACTCTCTTTCTCTTACATGCGCATGCACACACTATTTCTAGCACCCACGCACACTCTCACACACATCGACTCTGTTTCGCTTACACACACACAAGCACACACACACACACACACTATTTCTTGCACCGATACATGTGCATTGCCTTTCTCTTACACAGACACATCCCTCTTTCTCGTACACATGCACCCTCTCACATACATGCACTCTCTTCATTTACACACAAATCACTCTTTCTTGCACACATGCACTCTCATTCTCTTACATACACACTCCCTCTTTCTTGTACCCACGCACATACTCTGAGAGAAATGCACTCTATTTCTCTTACACACACACTATTTTTAGCACCCACGCACACTCTCACACACATGGACTCTCTTTCTCTTACACACACACACACAGTCTTTCTTGCACCCATGAGCACTCTCGCACACATGCACTCTCTTCCTGCTACCCACGCACTCACTCCTCCTTGCACCCCTGGACACCCTCACGCATGCACTCTCTTTCTCTTACAGACACACTTTTTATTGCACCCACGCACACACTCACACAGATGGACTCACTTTCTATTACACACACACACACTTACACACACACACACTTTCTTGCAAACACACACACGCTCGGATACATGCACGATCTTTCTCTTACACACACACATTTTTTCATGCACCCACACACACTCTTGCAAACATGCACTCTCTTTCTCTTACACACACACGCACTCTTTCTTGCACCCACGCACACTCTCGGGCACGTGCACTCTCTTTCTCTTACACACACATCACTCTTTCTTGCACCCACGCACACTCACACACATGCACTCACTTTCTCTTACACACACTCCGGCTTTCTTGCACCCACACACATTATCATACATATACACTCTCTTTCTCTTACATACACTCTCACTCTTTCTTGCACCCATGCACATAGTGTCACACACATGCACTCTTTTTCTCTTACACACACACTCTTTCTTGCACCCACGAACACTCTCACACTCATGCACTCGCTTTCTCTTCTACGCACACAGGCACACTTTCTTGCACCCACACATGCACTCTCTTTCTCTTGCATATGCACTCACTCTTTCATGCACCAACGCACACACTCTCACACACAGGCGCTCCCTTTCTCTTACACATGCACTCACTCCTCCTTGCACCCTCGCATACCCTCACACACATGCACTCTCTTTCTCTTACCCACACACACACACTCTTCCTTGCACCCGCGCACACTCTCAGATACGTGCACTATCTTTCTCTTACCCCAAACATTCTTTCTTGTACCCACGCACACATGCACTCTCTTCCTGTTACCCACGCACTCACTCCTCCTTGCACCCCATGAACACCCTCACACATGCACTCTCTTTCTCTTACACACACACTCTTTATTGCACCCATGCACACTCTTGGGCACGTGCACTCTCTTTCTCTTACGCGCACATCACTCTTTCTTGCAACCACGCATACTCCCAGACATGCACTCTCTTTGTCTTACACACACACTCCCGCTTTCTTGCACCCACGCACACTCTCATATACATGCCCTCTTTTTCTCTTACATACACTCTCACTCTTTCTTGCACCCACGCACATAGTGTCACACACATGCAGTCTCTTTCTCTTACACACACACTCTTTCTTGCATCCACGAACTTCTCACATTCATGCACTCGCTTTCTCTTCCACGCACACAAACACACTTTCTTGCACCCACACATGCAATCTCTTTCTGTTGCATATGCATTCACTCTTTCATGCACCAACGCACACACTCTCACACACATGCACTCTCTTTCTCTTACCCACACACACACACTCTTCATTGCACCCATGCTCACTCTCGGATCCGTGCACTATCTTTCTCTTACACACACACATTCTTTCTTGCACCCACGCACACTCTCGCACACATGCACTCTCTTTCTCTTACACACAGTCACTCTTCCTTGCAACCACGTAAACCCTCGCACACATGTACTCTTTGTCTCTTTCACACACACACTTTCTTGCACTCACACACAAGCACTCTCTTTCTCTTACACACACACTCACTCTTCCTTGGACACACACACACCCTGACACACATGCACTCTCTTTCTCTTACACACACATTCTTTCTTGCACCATGCACACTCTCACACACATGGACTCACTTTCTTTTGCAAATACACACTCTCTTTTTTGCACCTATGCACACTCTCGCACACATGCACTCTCTTCCTGTTACCCAGGCACTCACTCCTCCTTGCACCCATGCACACCTCACACACATGA
Source organism: Chiloscyllium punctatum (assembly GCF_047496795.1). Taxonomy (NCBI): domain Eukaryota; kingdom Metazoa; phylum Chordata; class Chondrichthyes; order Orectolobiformes; family Hemiscylliidae; genus Chiloscyllium; species Chiloscyllium punctatum. Next base: position 35,808,799 of record NC_092751.1, on the reverse strand, counting down.
ACTCTCTTTCTCTTACATACACACTCACTCTTACTTGCACCCATGCACACACTCGCACACACATGCACTCTCTTCCTCTTACACACACTCACTCTTCCTTGCACCTACGCACACCCTAACACTCATGCACTCTATTTCTCTTAAACACACACACTTTCTTGCACCCACGCACACACTCACACACGTGCACTCTCTGTTACACACACACACTGTTTCGTGCACCTACGCACACTTCACATACATGGACACTCTTTCTTTTACAGTCACACACATACACTTTCTTGCACCCATACACACTCTCACACACATGCACTCTCTTCCTGTTACCCACACACTCACTCCTCCTTGCACCCCATGGACACGCTCACACATGCCCTCTCTTTCTCTTACATACACACATTTTTTCATGCACCCACGCACACTCTCGCACACATGCACTCTCTTTCTCTTACACACACATTCTCTCTTTCTTGCACCCATGCACACTCTTGGGCACGTGCACTCTCTTTCTCTTACACACACATCACTCTTTCTTGCAACCACGCATACTCACACACACATGCACTCTTCTTCTCTTACATGCACTCTCGCTCTTTCTTGCACCCACGCACATAGTGTCACACACATGCACTCTCTTTCTCTTACACACACACTTTCTTGCACCCACGAACACACTCACACACGTGCACTCTCTGTTACACACACACACTGTATCGTGCACCCACGCACACTCTCACATACATGGACTCTCTTTCTTTTACAGCCACACACACACACTTTCTTGCACCCATACACACTCTCACACACATGCACTGCCTTCCTATTAGCCACGCACTCACTATTCCTTGCACCCATGCACATCCTCACACATGCACTCTCTTTCTCTTACACACATCACTCTTTCTTTCACCCTCGCAGATACCCTTGCACACATGCTCTCTCTTTATCTTACACAAACACTCTCTCTGCCTTGCACCCCCGCACACCCTCAAACACATGTACTGTCTTTCTCTTACACACACACACATTCTTTCTTGTACCCACGCACACTCTCAAACGCATGCACTCTCTTCCTGTTACCCATGCACTCACTCCTTCTTGCACCCCATGAACACCCTCACACATGCACTCTCGTTCTCTTACACACACACTCTTTATTGCACCCATGCACAATCTCGCAAAGATGCACTCTCTTTCTATTTCACACACACACACACACACACACACACACACACACACACACACTTTCTTGCAAACACCCACACTCTCGGATACATGCACGATCTTTCTCTTACACACACACATTTTTTCATGCACCCACACACACTCTCGCACACATGCACTCTCTTTGTCTTACACACACTCCCGCTTTCTTGCACCCACGCACTCTCTCATACATATGCACTCTTCTTCTCTTACATACACTCTCGCTCTTTCTTGCACCCACGCACATAGTGTCACACACATGCATTCTCTTTCTCTTACACACACAGACTTTCTTGCACTCACGCACACTCTCAAATACATGGAATCTCTTTCTCTTACACACACACATTCACCCTTTCTTGCACCCACGCACATTCTCGGGCACGTGCACTATCTTTCTCTTACACACACATCTCTCTTTCTTGCACCCACGCACACTCATCACATGCACTCTCTTTCTCTTACATACACTCTCACTCTTTCTTGCACCCACGCCCACAGTGTAACACACATGCACTCTCTTTCTCTTCCACACACACTCTTTCTTGCACCCACGAACACTCTCACACTCATGCACTCGCTTTCTCTTCCACGCACACACGCACACTTTCTTGCACCAACACACACTCACACACATGCACTCTCTTTCTCTTGCATAAGCACTCACTCTTTCATGCATCAATACACACACTCATACACAGGCACTCTCTTTGTCTTACACACACACACTTTCTTGCACCCACTCACACTCTCACACACGTGTACTCTCTTTCTCTTACCCGCACACACTCACACACATGCACTCTCTTTCTTTTACAGTCACACACACACACACTTTCTTGCATCCATGCACACTCTCGCACACATCCACTTCCTTCCTGTTACACACGCACTCACTCCTCCTTGCACCCATGCACATCCTCACACATGCACTCTCTTTCTCTTACACACACATCACTCTTTCTTGCACGCACGCACACTCTCTCACAGAAGCACTCTCTTCTCTTACACTCTCACTCTTTCTTTCACCCTCGCAGATACCCTTGCACACATGCACTCTCTTTATCCTACACAAACACTCTCTCTTCCTTGCACCCACGCACACTCTCACACACATGCACTCTCTTTCTCTTACACAGACACACTCACTCTTTCTTGAACCCACACACTCTCATACACATACACTCTCTTTCTCTTACATACACTCTCACTCTTTCTTGCGCCCACGCCCAGTGTCTCACACATGCACTCTCTTTCTCTTCCACACACACTCTTTCTTGCACCCACGAACACTCTCACACTCATGCACGCGCTTTCTCTTCCACGCACACACGCACAATTTCTTGCACCCACACACACACTCACACACATATGCACTCTCTTCCTCTTGCATACGCACTCACTCTTTCATGTACCAACGCACACACGCTCACACACAGGCACTCTCTTTCTCTTACACACACACTCACTCCTCCTTGCACTCTCGCATACCCGCACACACATGCACTCTCTTTCTCTTACACACACACACTTTCTTGCAACCACGCACACTCTCACACACGTGTACTCTCTTTCTCTTACCCGCACACACACTCTTTCGTGCACCCTTGCACACTCTCGGATACGTGCACTATCTTTCTCTTACACACACACATTCTTTCTTGCACCCACGCACATTCTCGCACACATGCACTCTCTTTCTCTTACACACACACATTCTTTCTTGCATCCACGCACACAATCACACACATGCACTCTCTTTCTCTTACACACTCACTCACTCTGCCTTGCACCCACGCACACTCTCACGCAGATGCACTCTTTTTCTGTTTTACACACACACAATATTTCTTGCACCCATGCACACTCTCACACACATGAACTCTCTTTCTCTTACATACACACTCACTCTTCCTTGCACCTACGCACACCCTCACACACATGCACTCTCTTTCTCTTAAACACACACACTGTTTCTTGCACCCACGCACACTCTCACATACATGGACTCTCTTTCTTTTACACACACACATACACATTCTTGCACCTATGCACACTCTCGCTCACATGTACTGCCTTCCTGTTACACACGCACTCACTACTCCTTGCACCCATGCACATCCACACACATGCACTCTCTTTCTCTTACACAGCCATCACTCTTTCTTGCACCCACGCGCACTCTCTCACACAAGCACTTTCTTCTCTTACACATACATCACTCTTTCTTACACCCTTGCAGATACCCTTGCACTCATGCTCGCTCTTTATCTTACACTCACAATCTCTCATACACATGCACTCTCATTTCTTACATACACTCTCACACTTTCTTGCCCCCATGCACACAGTCTCACACACATGCACTCTCTTTCTCTTACACACAAACACTCTTTCTTGCACCCACGCAACGCTCACACACATACACTCGCTTTCTCTTACACGCACACACACACACTCTTTCTTGCACCCACGCACAGTCTCATACACACGCGCTCTCTTTCTTTTTCACACTATCTCACCCTTCCTTGCACCCACGCACACCCTCCCACACATGCACTCTCTTTCTCTTATACACACATTCTTTCTTGCACCCACACACACTCTCATACACATGCACTCTCATTCTCGTACACACAAACACATACACACACCCACACACTCTTTCTTGCAAACACACACACTCTCGGATACATGTACTATCTTTCTGTTACACACACGCGCATTTTTTTCTAGCACCCACGCACTCTGCCGCACACATGCAATCTCTTTCTCTTACACAAACACTCACTCTTTCTTGCACCCACGCATACTCACACACATGCACTCTCTTTCTCTTACAAACACACTCCCGCTTTCTTGCCCCCACGCCCACTCTCGCACACATGCACTCTCTTTCTCTTACACACAGTCACTCTTTCTTGCACCCACGTAAACCCTCACACACAGTTACTCTCTTTCTCTTACACACACACTCACTCTTTCTTGCACCCACGCACACAATCACACACATGCACTCTCTTTCTCTTACACGCAAACGCACACATTATTTCTTACACCCACGCACACTCTCACACGATTATACACATGAACACTCTTTCTCTTACACACACACATACGATTTCTTGCACCCACGCACACACTCACACAAATTGACTCTCTTTCAATTACACGCACATTCCTTCTTGCACCCACGCACACTCTCACACACATGCAATCTCTTTCTCTTACACAAACACTCACTCTTCCTTGCACCCACGCACACTCTCATACACATGCACTCTCTTTCTCTTACACAGACGCACATTTTTCTTGCACCCACGCACTCTGTCGCACACATACAATCTGTTACTCTTACACAAACACTCACTCTTCCTTGCACTCATGCACTCTGTCATTCACATTCTCTTTCTCTTACATACACTCTCACTCTTTCTTGCACCCACGCACATAGTGTCACACACATGCACTCTCTTTCTCTCACCCGCACACACACACACTCTTCCTTGCACCCACGCACATTCTCGGATACGTGCACTCTCTTACACACAGTCACTCTTTCTTGCACCCACGTAAACCCTCACACACATTTACTCTCTTTCTCTTACACACACACTCACTCTTTCTTACACCCACGCACACTCTCACACACATGCACTCTCTGTCTCTTACACGCACACGCACACTCTATTTCTTACACCCATGCACACTCTCACATGCTTCTACACATGCACTCTCTTTCTCTTACGCGCACACACACACGATTTCTTGCACCCACGCACACACTCACACACATTGACTCTCTTTCGCTTACACACACATTCTTTCTTGCACCCACGCACACTCTCACACACGTGCACTCTCTTTCTCTTACACGCACACACACTCACTCTTTCTTACACCCACGCACACTCTCACACACGTGCACTCTCTTTCTCTTACACGCACATGCACACACTATTTCTTACACCCACGCACACTCTCACACGCTTATACACATGCACTCTCTTTCTCTTACGCACAAACACAAACGGTTTCTTGCACCCACGCACACACTCACACACATTGACTCTCTCTCGCTTACATAAACATTCTTTCTTGCACACACGCACACTCTCACACACATGCACTCTTTTTCTCTTACACAGACGCACATTTTTTCTTGCACCCATGCACTCTGTCGCACACATGCAATCTCTTTCTCTTACACAAATACTCACTCTTTCTTACACCCACGCACACTCTCATTCACATGCGCTCTCTTTCTCTTACATACACTCTCACTCTTTCTTGCAGCCACGCACATAGTGTCACAGACATGCACACTCTTTCTCTTACACACACTCTTTCTTGCACCCACGAACACTCTCACACTCATGCACTCGCTTTCTCTTCCACGCACACACGCACACACTCTTTCTTGCACCCCCCACGCAAATGCACTCTCTTTCTCTTGCATACGCACTCACTCTTTCATGCACCAACGCACACGCTCTCACACACATGCACTCTTTTTCTCTTACCCGCACACACACACTCTTCCTCTCACCCACGCACAATGTCGGATACGTGCACTGTCTTTCTCTTACACTCACACATTCTTTCTTGCCCCCACGCCCACTTTCGCACACATGCACTCTCTTTCTCTTACACACAGTCACTCTTTCTTGCACCCACGTAAACCCTCACACACATTTACTCTCTTTCTCCTACACACACACTCACTCTTTCTTGCACCCACGCACACTCTCACACACATGCACTCTCTTTCTCTTACACGCACACACGCACACTATTTCTTACACCCACGCACACTCTCACACGCTTATACACATGCACTCTCTTTCTCTTACGCACACACACGATTTCTTGCACCCACGCACACACTCACATACATTGACTCTCTTTCGCTTACACACACATTCTTTCTTGCACCCACGCACACTCTCACACACATGCACTCTCTTTCTCTAACACAGACGCACATTTTTTCTTGCACCCATGCACTCTGTCACACACATGCAACCTCTTTCTCTTACACAAACACTCACTCTTCCTTGCACCCACGCACACTCTCATACACATGCACTCTCTTTCTCTTACATACACTCTCACTCTTTCTTGCACCCACGCACATAGTGTCACACACATGCACTCTCTTTCTCTTACACACACTCTTTCTTGCACCCACGAACACTCTCACACACATGCACTCACTTTCTCTTGCATACGCACTCACTCTTTCATGCATCAACGCACACACTCTCACACACATCCACTCTCTTTCTCTTACCCGCACACACACTGTTCCTTGCACCCACGCACACTCTCGGATACGTGCACTATCTTTCTCTTACACTCACACATTCTTTCTTGCCTCCACGCCCACTCTCGCACACATGCACACTCTTTCTCTTACACACAGTCACTCTTCCTTGCATCCACGTTAACCCTCACACACATGTACTCTCTTTCTCTTAAACACACACACTTTCTTGCATCCACGCACCCTCTCAAACACATGCAATCTCTTTCTCTTACACACATATTCTTTCTTGCACCACGCACACTCTCACACACATGCACTCTCTTTCTGTTACACACACACACACACACACACACACACACACACATACACACTATTTCTTGCAACTGCGCACACTCGCACACACATGGACTCTCTTTCTTTTGCACACACACTCTCTTTCTTGCACCCACGCACACTCTCACGCACATGCACTCTCTTCCTGTTACCCACACACTCACTCTTTCTTGCAACCACGCACACACTTGCACACACATGCACTCTCTTTCTCTTACACACACTCACTCTTCCTTGCACCTATGCACACCCTCACACACATGCACTCTCTTTTTCTTAAACACCGACACTTTCTTGCATCCACGCACACTCTCACACACGTGCACTCTCTTTCTGTTACACACACACACTGTTTCTTGCACCCACGCACACTCTCATATACATGGACTCTCTTTCTTTTACAGTCACAGACACACACACTTTCTTGCACCCATGCACACTCTCGCACACATGCACTGCCTTCCTGTTACCCACACACACACTCCTCCTTGCACCCATGCACATCCTCACACATGCACTCTCTTTCTCTTACACACACATCACTCTTTCTTTCACCATCCCAGGTACCCTTGCACACATGCTCTCTTTTTATCTTACACAAACACACTCTCTTCCTTGCACCCACGCACACCCTCAAACACATGCACTCTCTTTCTCTTACACACACACTCACTCTTTCTTGCACCCACGCACACTCTCGGGCACGTGCATTCTCTTTCTCTTACACACAGATCACTCTTTCTTGCACCCATGTACACTCACACACATGCACTCTCTTTCTCTTACACACACACTCACTCTTTCTTGCACCCACGCACACTCTCGGGCACGTGCATTCTCTTTCTCTTACACACAGATCACTCTTTCTTGCACCCATGTACACTCACACACATGCACTCTCTTTCTCTTACACACACACACCAGCTTTCTTGCACCCACGCACTCACATACACATGCACTCTCTTTCTCTTACATACACTCTCACTCTTTCTTGCACCCACGCCCACAGTGTCACACACATGCACTCTCTTTCTCTTATACACAGACTCACTCCTCCTTGCACTCTCGCATACCCTGAAACCCATGCACTCTCTTTCTCTTACACACACACACTTTCTTGCACCCATGCACACTCTCACACACATGTACTCTGTTTCTCTTACCCGCACACACACACTTTCTTGCACCCACGCACACTCTCGGATACGTGCACTACCTTTCTCTTACACACACACATTCTTTTTTGCACCCATGCACACTCTCGCACACATGCAATCTATTTCTCTTACACACACACACTTTCTTGCATCCACACACACTCTCACACAAATGCACTCTCTTTCTCTTACACACACACTCACTCTTTCTTGCACCCACGCACACTCTCGGGCACGTGCATTCTCTTTCTCTTACACACACATCACTCTTTCTTGCACCCTTGTACACTCACACACATGCACTCTCTTTCTCTTACACACACACACCAGCTTTCTTGCACCCACGCACACTCTCATACACATGCACTCTGTTTCTCTTGCATACACTCACACTCTTTCTTGCACCCATGCCCACAGTGTCACACACATGCACTCTCATTCTCTCCCACACACACTCTTTCTTGCACCCACGAACACTCTCACACTCATGCACTCGCTTTCTCTTCTACGCACACACGCACCCTTTCTTGCACCCACACACACACTCACACACATGCACTCTCTTTCTCTTGCATACGCATTCACTCTTTCATGCAACAACGCACACACTCTCACACACAGGCATTCTCTTTCTCTTACACACACACTCACTCCTCCTTGCACTGTCGCATACCCTGAAACCCATGCACTCTCTTTCTCTTACACACACACACTTTCTTGCACCCACGCACACTCTCGGATACGTGCACTACCTTTCTCTTACACACACACATTCTTTCTTGCACCCACGCACACTCTCGCACACATGCACTCTCTTTCGCTTACACACACACACTTTCTTGCATCCACACACACTCTCACACAAATGCACTCTCTTTCTCTTCCACGCACACATGCACACACTCTTTCTTGCACCCACACACACTCACTCACTCTGCCTTGCACCCACGCACACCCTGACACACATGCACTCTCTTACTCTTACACACACATTCCTTCTTGCACCCATGCTCACTCTCACACACATGCACTCTCTTTCTGTTTTACACACACACACAATATTTCTTGCACCCATGCACACTCTCACACACATGAACTCCCTTTCTCTTACATACACACTCACTCTTTCTTGCACCCACGCACACACTCGCACACACATGCACTCTCTTTCTGTTACACACACACACTGTTTCTTGCACCCATGCACACTCTCACATGCATGGACTCTCTTTCTTTTACACACGCACACGCACACACACACACACATTCTTGCACCTATGCACACTCTCGCACACATGCACTGCCTTCCTGTTACACACGCACTCACTACTCCTTGCACCCATGCACATCCTCACACATGCACTCTCTTTCTCTTACACACACATCACTCTTTCTTGCACCCAGGCACACTCTCTCACACAAGCACTCTCTTCTCTTACACACACATCACTCTTTCTTGCACCCTCGCAGATACCCTTGCACACATGCTCTCTCTTTATCTTACACACACTCTCTTCCCTGCATCCACGCAAACCCTCAAACACATGCACTCTCTTTCTCTTCCACACAATCTCACTCTTTCTTGCACCCACGCACAGTCTCATACACATGCACTCTTTCTCTTCCACACAATTTCACTCTTCCTTGCACCCACGCCTACACGCACACACATGCACTCTTTTTCTCTTATACACACACTCTTTCTTGCACCCACACACACTCTCATACACATGCACTCTCTTCTCTTACACAAACACTCACTCTTTCTTCTTCACACATATACTCTGATACACATGCACTCTCTTTCTCTTACACAAACACTCACTCTTTCTTGCACCCACGCACAGTCTCATACACATGCATTCTCTTTCTCTTACAGTCACACACTCTTTCTTGCACCCATGCACACTCTTACACACATGCAATCTCTTTCTCTTACACACACAAGCACGCGCACACACTATTTCTTGCACCCACACACACTCTCACACACATGGACTCTCTTTCTCTTACACACACACACATTTTCTTGCACACACACACACTCTTGGACATGTGCACTATCTTTCTCTTAAACAGACACATCCCTCTTTCTTGCACCCATGCACCCTCTCACACACATGCACTCTCTTCACTTACACACACATCCCTCTTTCTTGCACCCATGCACACTCCCTCACACATGCACTCTCTTTATCTTATACCACACGCACTCTTTCATGCTCCCACGCATCTCTCGCACACATGCACTCTCGTTCTCTTTAACACACTTACGCCTTCTTGCACCCACGCATCTCTCGCACACATACACTCTTTCTTGCACCCGCGCACCCACTCACACACATGCACTCTCTTTCTCTCACACACACGCTATCTTATACTGTCGCATGCATGCAATCTCTTTCTCTTACATACACTTACTCTTTCTTGCACCCACGCACACAGTCTCACACACATGCACTCTCTTTCTCTTACACACACACTCACTCTTACTTGCACCCACGCACACCCTCACACACATGCACTCTCTTTTTCTTACACAGACACATCCATCTTTCATGCACCGATGCACCCTCTCACACAAATGCACTCTCTTCACTAACACACATATCACTCTTTCTAGCACCCATGTACACACTCTCACAGACATGCACTCTCTTTCCCTTACATACACACACACACACACACACACACACAAACACTATTTCTTGCACCCACGCACAGTCTGACACACATGGACTCTCTTTCTCTTACACACACACACACTCTTTCTTGTGCCCATACACACTCTCACACAAATGCACTCTCTTCTTGTTACCTACACACTCATTCCTCCTTGCACCCATGCACACCCTCACACATGCACTCTCTTTCTCTTACAGACACACTCTTTTTTTGCACCCATGCACACTCTCACACAGATGCACTCACTTTCTCTTACACACACACACTTTCTTGCAAACACACACACACTCACACACATGCACTCTGTTTCTCTTACACACACACACACTTTCTTGCAAACGTACACACTCTCACACACATGCACTCTGTTTCTCGAACACACACACTCCCGCTTTCTTGCACCCACGCACACTCTCATACACATGCACTCTCTTTCTCTTACATACACACTCACTCAATCATGCACCAATGCACACACTCTCACACACATGCACTGTCTTTCTCTTACACACACTCACACACACTCTTTCTCGCGCCCACACACACTCTCGGATACGTGCACTATCTTTCTCTTACACACACACATTCTTTCTTGCACCCACGCATACACTCGCACACGTGCACACTCTTTCTCTTACACACACTCACTCTTCCTTGCACCCATGCACACCCTCACATACATGCACTCTCTTTCTCTTGCACACACACTCTTTCTTGCATCCACGCACACTCTCACACACATGCACTCTCTTTCTCTTACACGCACACATGCAGACTCTCTTACATGCACCCACCCACACACACACTCACACACACGCACTCTCTTTCTCTTACACACACATACATTCTTTCTTGCACCCACACACATTCTCGGATACGTGCACTACCTTTCAGTTACACACACACATGTTCTTTCTTGCACCCACGCACACTCTAGCATACAGGCACTCTCTTTCTCTTACACCACACGCACTCATTCTTGCACCCACGCATCTCTCGCACACATGCACTCTCTTTCTCTTACACACACACGCTTTCTTGCACCCACGCGCACACTCACACATTTGCACTCTCTATCTCTTACACACACACACACTTTCTTGCACCCACACACACTCTCGGACATGTGCACTATCTGTCACTTACACACACATCACTCTTTCTTGCACCCACGCACACTCTCGCAACCACACACACTCTTTCTGATACACACTCACAAGCACACACTCTTTCTTGCACCCACACACACACTCGCCCATATGTACTCTCTTTCTCTGACACCACACACACTCGTTCTAGGCCCCATGCACACACACATCACTCTTTCTTGCACCCACGCACACTCTCGCACACGCATGCACTCTCTTTCTGATACACACTCACACGCACACACTCTTTCTTGCACCCACACACACTCTTGCACACATGCACTCTCTTTCTCTTAGACACACACGCTTTCTTGCACCCACGCGCACACTCACACATTTGCACTCTCTATCTCTTACACACACACACACACACACACACACTTTCTTGCACCCACACACACTCTCGGACATGTGCACTATCTGTCACTTACACACACATCACTCTTTCTTGCACCCACGCACACTCTCACGCACATGCACTCTCTTTCTCTTACAAACACACGTTTTTTCTTGCACCCACGCACCCTCTCGCACACATAAACTCTCTTTCTCTTACACCACACACACTCTTTCTTGCACCCACGCATCTCTCGCACACATGCACTCTCTTTCTCTTACACACACACACACACACACACACTCTTTCTTGCACCCACACACACGTTCGGACATGTGCACTATCTGTCTCTTACACAGACACATCCCTCTTTCTTGCACCCATGCACAGTCTCACACACATGCACTCTCTTCACTTGCACACACACATCACTCTTTCTTGCACCGGACGCACACTCTCTCACACACGCACTCTCTTTCTCTTACATGCATACTCACTCTTTCTTGTACCACGCACGCACTCTCACACACATGCACTCACTTCCTTTTACCCACGCACTCATTCCTCCTTGCATCCATGCGCACCCTCACACATGCACTCTCTTTCTCTTACACACACACTATTTCTTGCACCCATGCACACTCTCACACACGGACTCTATTTCTCTTACACACACACAGACACTCTTTCTTGCACCCATGCACACTCTCGTACACATGCACTCTCTTCCTGTTACCCACGCACTCATTCCTTCTTGCACCCATGGACACCCTCACACATGCACTCTCTTTCTCTTACACACACACTCTTTCTTGCAAACACACACACTCTTGTATACGTGAAATATCTTTCTCACTCACACACACAAATACACATTTTTTCATGCACCCACGCACACGCTCGGACACGTGCACTAACTTTCTCTTACACACACACTCACTCTTTCTTGCATCCCCACACACACACACACACATGCACTCTCTTTCTCTTACACACACACTTCCGGTTTCTTGCACCCATGCACACTCTCATACACATGCACTCTCTTTCTCTTTCACACACACTCACTATTCCTTGCACCCATGCTCACCCTCACACACAAGCACTCTCTTTCTCTTACACACACTCTTTATTGCACCCACGCACACTCTCACACACTTGCACTCTCCGTCTCTTACACACACACGCAAACATTCTTTCTTGCCCCCCCACACACATGCACTCTCTTTCTCTTTCATACACACTCACTCTTCCTTGCACCCACGCACACCCTCACACACATGCACTCTCTTTCTCTTACACTCACACACACACACTCTTTCTTGCACCCACGCACAGTCTCGGATACGTGCACTATCTTTCTCATACGCACACACATTCTTTCTTGCACCTACGCACACTCTTGCTCACATGCACTCTCTTTCTCTTACACACACGCACTCTTCCTTGCACTCTTTCTTGCACCCACGCACAATCTCACATACATGCACTCTCTTTCTCTTACACACACACACGCACACACTCTTTCTTGCACCCACACACACTCACACACATGCAGTCGCTTTGTCTTACATACACACTCACTCTTCCTTGCACCCACGCACACCTTCACACACATGCGCTCTCTTTCTCTTACACACACATTCTTTCTTGCACCAAACGCACACTCTCCCACATATGCACTCTCTTTCTCTTACACCACACGCACTCTTTCCTGCACCCACGCACAATCTCACACACATGCACTCTCTTTCTCTTACACGCACACACACATTCTTTCTTGCAATCACGCACACTGTCACGCACATGTACTCTCTTTCTCTTACACGCACACTTTCTTTCTTGCACCCATGTACACTTTCGCACACATGCACTCTCTTTCTCTGACTCCACACGCACTCTTTCTTGCACCCACGCACCGACTCGCACACATGCACTCTCTTTCTCTTACACACACACACTGTTTCTTGCACCCATGCACAATCTTACACACATGTACTCTCTTTCTCTTACACGTACACTCACTCTTTCTTGCACCCACACACACTCTCGCACACATGGTCCAGAACTAGAGGGCATAGGTTTAGTGTGAGAGGGGAAAGATATGAAAGAGATCTAAGGAGCAACTTGTTCACTCAAAGGGATGTTCATGAATGGAATGAGCTGTCAGAGGAAGTCGGGGAGGCTTGTACAATTGCAACATTTAAAATGCAGCTCAATGGGGTATATGAATGGGAAGGTTTGGAGGGATCTTGGCAAAGTGCTGGCAAAAGAGACTAGAGTGGGTTAGGATATCTGGTCGGCATGGGCGGGTTGGACCAAAGGGTCTGTTTCCATGCTGTACATCTCTATGTATGTATGACTCCACGATATTGTGACCCATTCCCGGATATCTGTTATTCTGTATGTGAACCACCCCAAACTCCTCGATAAGATTCCAGTCTGTAACTCACTCCTGGGTATCTTATATGCTGTATGTAAACCATAAACCATTCAATTAGAAACCAGTCTGTCCCCCACTCCTGGGTATCTGATATGCTGTATGTAAGCCCTAAACTCCTTGATTAGATTCCAGTCTGTCCCTCACTCCTGGGATTCTGTTATTCTGTATATAAACCATAAACAACTCAATTAGATTCCAGTCTGGAAATCACTCCTAGTGATCTGTTATTGTATCTGTGAAGTGATCCTTGTTGGATGTTAGACTGAAGACAAGATAAACTAAATGGTCAAATGTTACATTAGGAGCAAGAACACAGAAAGCTGCTGGTACATTTCTGTTCTGTGACATATCTCCAAGTTTCAGATTGGGGCTGAATTTCTGTCACAATGGGGAAAGTCTCAAAAGCTGTTTACTGTCCAAGATGAATGCATCATCATAACATGAATACTCTTGCAAGATAGGAAATGGAGACAGCTCCTGGAAGTTGTCTGTATCTGTGTGTGTGTGTGATTCTGTGTGTCTGCGTATGGCTGTTTGTGTGTGATTCTGTGCGCGTGTACAATGTTTTATATATTTTCAAACTATATTGATATTGCCAGTCTCTCTTGCTTTTCCTTATTTATAAACTCAATGTCATCGTTTTGCTGATATAAAATGGTGGCTGTGGACAAATCTAAGATATCTGCCTGACTGATTTTTGTCAGGAATACTTTCAGCAAGGGAGAGGGGCAATGTGTCAACAACAATTTCCATTCATTGATGCCAGCAGAGATAGGAAATGGAGACAGCTCTTTGAAGGTGATTAAAATGCAAATCCCAGAACCTGATTACAGTGAATGTGGAGAGACAATGTGACTTTCCAGTAAGGTCTGCCTTACTTTCCAAGCTCCTAGCATATGAGAGAAACATAATATGCAAAACCTGAAAGAGCTCAGCCACTGAATTGTAGATTTGCAGTGTTGGATCAGAAGTCTACCTGGCTAGACCTCATCCCAAATTGAAGGGTTTCCCAAATCCCACGCTGATCTTCTGTGGGTTCAAATTGTGAACCCTTTGACTAGATTTTAGTCTGTAACTCACTCCGGGGTATTTATTAGTCTGTATATAAAACATCCTGAATCCTTCGGTTAGATTCTAGTCTGTAACTCACTCTGGTCAATCT
Source organism: Chiloscyllium punctatum (assembly GCF_047496795.1). NCBI lineage: Eukaryota > Metazoa > Chordata > Chondrichthyes > Orectolobiformes > Hemiscylliidae > Chiloscyllium > Chiloscyllium punctatum. Next base: position 35,793,059 of record NC_092751.1, on the reverse strand, counting down.
GCTATTCTGTACATAAACCACACTGAAACCCTCGATTAGATTACAGTCTGGAACACTCCCCGTGTTATCTGTTATTCTTTATATAAACCACCCTGAACCCCTCGAATACATTGAGTCTCTAACTCACTCCGGGCTATCTGTCATTCTATATCTGAACCACGCTGAAAACCTCGATTAGATTCTAGTCTTTAACTCACTCCAGGGCATCTGTTATTCTGTATATAAACCACCTTAAACCCTGCGATTAGATTCCAGTCAGTAACGTGCTCCAGGGTATCTGTTATTCTGTATATAAACCACTCTGAACCCTTCGATTAGAATCCAGGTTGTAACTCATTCCGGGCTATCTGTTATTGTATATCTGAACCACCCTGAACCTCTCGATTACATTGAAGTCTGGAACTCACTCTGGGCTATCTGTTATTCAATATGTGAACCACCCTGAACCCCTCGGTTAGATTCCAGGCTTTAACTCACTCTGGGGTATCCGTTATTCTGTATATGAACCACCCTTAACCCCTCGATTAGATTCCAGGCTGTGACTCACTTTGGGGTAACTGTTAATCTGTATATAAACCACCAGGCAGTAACACACCCCGGGCTATCTGTTATTCACTTTACTAACCTCCCTGAACCCCTCGATTAGATTCCATGCTATAACTCACTCTGGGCTATCTGTTATTCTGTAGGTAACCCACCCTGAACGCCTCGATTCGATTCTACGCTGTAACTCACACTGTAGTATCTGTTATTCTGTATATAGAAAACCCTGAACCTCTTGATTACATTCCAGGCTGTAACCCAATGCGGGGTATCTGTAAGTCAGTATATAAACCATCCCGAACCACGCGATTAGATTCCAGGCTGTAGCTCACTCCAGGGTATCTGTTATTCTGTGTATAAAACACCCTGAACCTCGCGATTAGATTCCAGGCTGTAGCTCACTCCGGGTCATCTGTTATTCTGTACATAAACCACACTGAACCCCTCGATTAGATTCCAGTCTGCATCTCACTCCAGGGTATCTGTTATTCTGTGTATAAAACACCCTGAACCTCGCGATTAGATGCCAAGCTATAACTCACTCCGGGCTATCTGTTATTCTGTATATAAACCACCCTGGACCACGCGATTAGATTCCAGGCTGTAACTTCCTGTCAGGGTTGAAAGGAAAGGCTGGTCGTTATAGGGAATGCTGGCTGACTAAAGAAATTGAGGGTTTGTTCCAGAATAAGATGGAAGCATATGCCAGGTATAGATCGAGTGAATTCTTGGAAGATTTTTAAAGGGAGTTGGAGTATACTTAAGAGGGAAATCAGGAGGGCAAAACGCGGATATGAGATAGCTTTGGAAAATAGAATTAAGGAGAATCCAAAGTGTTTTTACAAATATACTAAGGACAAAGGGTGACAAGGGAGAGAATAGGGTCCCTTTAAGATCAGCAAGGCGCCCTTTTTGTAGAACCACAGAAAATGGCGGAGATATTAAATGAGTATTTTGCATCAGTATTTACTTTGGAAAAGGATATTGAAGATATAGATTGTAGGGAAATCGATGGTGACCTCTTGCAAAATGTCCAGATATACAGAGGAGGGAGTGCTGGATGTCTTGAAACGGTTAAAGGTGGATAAATCCCCAGGACCTGATCAGGTTTACCCGAGAACTCGGTGGGAAGCTACAGAAGTGATTGCTGGGCCTCTTGCTGAGATATTTGTCTTATCGATAGTCACAGGTGAGGGGCTGGAAGACTGGAGGTTGACAATCCTTGTTCCACTGTTTAGGAAGGGCAGTAAAGACAAGCCAGGGGGCAATAGACCAGTGAGCCTGACCTCGGCTGTGGGCAAGTTGTTGGAGGGAATCCTGAGGGACAGGATGTACATGAATTTTGAAAGGCAATGACTATTTAAGGATAGTCAACATGGCTTTGTGCGCGGGAAATCAGATCTCACAAACTTGATTTAGTTATTTGAAGATTAACAAAGAAGATTGACGAGGGCAGAGCAGTGGATGTGATCCATATGGACTTCAGTAAGGCGTTCAACAAGGTTCTGCATGGGAGACTGATTAGCAAGGTTAGATCTCATGGAATACAGGGAGAGGTAGCCATTTGGATAAATAACTGGCTCAAAGGTAGAAGACAGAGGGTGGTGGTGGAGGGTTGTTTTTCAGGCTGGAGGCCTGTGACTGGTGGAGTGCCACAAGGATCGGTGCTGTGCCCTCTAGTTTTTGTCATTCTCATAAATGATTGAATGCGACCATAAGAGGTACAGTTAGTAAGTTTGCAGATGACAGCAGAATTGGAGGTGTAGTGGACAGCGAAAAGGGTTTCCTCAGATTACAACAGATATTGACCAGATGGGCCAATGGGCTGAGAAGTGGCAGATGGAGTTAAATTTGGATAAATGCGAGGTGCTGCATTTTGGGAAAGCAAATCTTAGCAGGACTTCTACATTTAATGGAAAGGTCCTAGGGTGTGTTGCTGAACAACGACACCTTGGAGTGCAGATTCATAGCTCCTTGAAAGTGGAGTCGCAGGTAGATAGGATAGTGAAGAAGGCATTTGGTATGCTTTCCTTTATTGGTCAGAGTACCGGGTACAGGAGTTGGGAGGTCATGTTGTGGCTGCACAGGACATTGGTTATGTTACTCGTGGAATATTGCGTGCAGTTCTGGTCTCCTTCCTATCGGAAAGATGTTGTAAAACTCGAAAGGGTTCAGAAAAGATTTACAAGGATGTTGCCAGGGTTGGAGGATTTGAGCGACAGGGAGCGACTGAACAGGCTGGGGATGTTTTCCCTGGAGTGTCAGAGGCTGAGGGGTGGGCTTATAGAGGTTTACTATATTATGAGGGGCATGGATATGATAGGATAAATAGACAAAGTCTTTCCCCTGGGATCATGGAATCCAGACCTAGAGGGCATAGGTTTAGATTGAGAGGGGAAAGATATGAAATAGAGACCTAAGGTACAACATTTTCACACAGAATGTGGTACGTGTATGGAGTGAGTTGCCAGAGGAAGTGGTGGAGGCTGGTACAATTGCAACATTTAAGAGGCATTTGGATGGGTATATGAATAGGAAGGGTTTGGAGGGATATGGGCTGAGTGCTGGCAGGTGGGACTAGATTGGGTTGGGATATCTGGTCGGCATGGACAGGTTGGACTGAAGGGTCTGTTTCCATGCTGTACATCTAAATGGGTCTATGACTCTGAAGTCACTCTGGGCTACCTGTTATTCTGTATATAAATCACTCTGAAACCCTCGATTAGATTCCAGCCTGTAAGTCACTCTGGGTATCTGTCATTCTACACATAATCCCATCCCAAAACCCCTTGATAAAATTCCAATCTGTAACTGACTTCCAATTTTAAGGGACTCTGTACATTAGCCAGCTCAATCGTTTGATTAGATTCCAGTCTTTATCACACTCCTGGGTATCTGTTATTCTGTATATTAACCATCCAATCCAAACCCTGTTAAAATTGCCCCAAGTGTTCAGGGATGTGCAGGTGAGATGCATTAGTCAGGGGTAAATGTGCGGAAATGGGTCTGGATGAGTTATTCTTCTGAGGGTCAGTGTGGTCTTGTTGGGCTGAAGGGCTTGTTTCCCCACTGGCGGGATTATATGAATCACCCGGAACCCTCTCGTTTAGATTCCAACGTGTAACTCACTTTCATGTATGTGTGACTGGCATGTTTCAAAAACACCCCAAAACCTTCGATATTCCACTTCGATAAACACGAGGTGCTGCATTTTGGGAAAGCAAATTTGAGCAGGATTTATACACTTAATGGTCAGGTCCGAGGGAGAGTTGCTGAACAAAGAGACTTTGAAGTGCAGGTTCGTAGCTCCGTGAAAGTAGAGTGGCAGGTGGATAAGATAATGAAGGCAGCGTTTGGTATTATTTCCTTTATTGGTCAGAGTTTTGAGTATAGGCATTGAGAGGTCATGTTGTGTCTGGACTGGACATGGGTTAGGCCACTGTTGGAATACGGCATGCAATTCTGGTCTCCTTCCTATTGGAATGATGTTGTGAAACTTGAAAGGGTTCAGAAAACATTTACAAGGAGGTTACCAGGGTTAGAGGATTTGAGCCACAGGGAGAGGCTGAATAGGCTGGGTCTGTTTTCCCTGGAGCATCAGAGGCTGAGGGGTGTCTTTATCGTGCTTTATAAAAGCATGGCGGGCATGGATAGGATAAATAGGCAAAGTATTTTCCTTGGGGTGGTGGAGTCCAGAACTAGAGGGCAGAGGTTTAGTGTGAGAGGGGAAAGATATGAAAGAGACCTAACGGGCGACTTGTTCACTCAGAGGGTGGAACTTGAACGAGTGTGTCAGGAATACTTTCAGCAAGGGAGAGGGGGCAATGTGTCAAAAGCCATTTCCATTCATTGATGCGAGCAGAGATAGGAAATGGAGACAGCTCTTTGAAGGTGATTAAAATGCAAATCCCAGAACCTGTTTACAGTGAATGTGGAGAGACAATGTGACTTTCCAGTAAGGTCTGCCTTACTTTCCAAGCTCCTAATATATGAGAGAAACATAATATACAAAACTTGAAAGAGCTCAGTCACTGAATTGTAGATTTGCAGCGTTGGATCAGAATCCTGCCTGGCTCGGCCCCATCACAAATTGAAGGGTTTCTCAAATCCCACACTGACCTTCTGTGGGTTCAAATTGTGTCTACAAATTTAAAAAATGCACCTGCAATTAAACAAAGCTCTTTCTGGAACTTTGTGTGTCTGTTGGTTTAAGAATCTTTCAACAGGATTGAAGATAAATGAGACAGTGAGAGACAGGCAGCACTGTAACCAGAATGGCAGTGCAGTATAAAAGATATTAATATTTTTAGTGAAAGGAGAAAACAGAGGAGGATAGTCCTCAAACTAGGACCGTGGGGAGTCAGTAATGTCATGTACCATCATGTTAACTTCCTGATGTTTCAGTGCAAGATCAGCCAGACCCCCTGGACAAAAAGATTCAGAATTTCTCACAAATCTAAACACAAACATTGTGCTTTTTCTATTCTTACTGCAAATCGCATTCCAGAATATTCTCTTGTACCTGCCAATGTTTTCAATATAATTCACAAAACACTGACAGCAAAGTAGATGACATGATGGGATGTAGCCAACTGTTACACTCGGTACCTTCATGTTGCAATGTAATAATACCCAGTCAGAAACCTGCCCTGGGTCAGGAACAAAACCTATTTGGGACTGGGCAGAGAACGGGGATTTTGTCTGTCACTGAGTTAGTTTGGAAATCTGTGCTGCACATGGACATTTCTCCACATTATATTCATTTTCTATGTGTGGGTGTGTGTGATAGAGAGAGTTTAAACTGAGTTTAACTCTGCGTCTCTGCTTAGGGATTCACTGTCCTTCAGATATTTGACTGCAACACAGAGAGAGAGGGACAGAGAGGGAGCGAGAGAGACACAGAGACAGAGGGATAGATAGATAGGGACGAGAGAGAGAGAGAAAGAGGTACAGAGAGAGAGAGAGACAGAGACATAGAGGGACAGAGAGAGGGGATCAGAGAGGCAGAGAGAGAGGGACAGCGAAAGAGGGGGAAACAGAGAGAGAAGAGACACAGAGAGGAAGAAAGGGACAGAGAGTGAGAGGGAGAGAGAGACAGAGGGACAATTCGAGAGACAGAGACACAGAGAGAGAGAGGTGGACATAGAAAGAGAGAGAGGGACAGAGAGACACAGAGAGAGAGGGACTGGGACAGAGAGAGGTGGACAGAGAGAGGGACACTGAGAGAAATAGGGACATAGAAAGAGAGAGAAGGACAGAGAGACACAGAGAGAGGGGGTGACAGAGGGACACATAGAGAGAGAGAGTGATAGAGGGACAGAGAGAGAGAGTGGGACAGAGAGAGAGAGTGACACAGAGAGAGAGGGAAGTAGAGGGACAGAGAGACAGAGAGAGAGGGACAGAGAGGAAGAGAGGGAAACAAAGAGAGAGAGAGACAGAGAGCGAGGGACAGAGAGAGAGAGGGAGAGGGACAGAGAGAGGGACGGAGAGAGATACACACAGAGAGGGAGACAGACAGAGAGAGAAGGACACAGAGAGAGTGATGGACAGAAGGAGAGACACAGAGAGAGAGAGGGACACGGAGAGAGAGAGGGACATTGAAAGAGACACAGAGAGAGGGGGACAGAGAATGGGACACAGAGAAAGAGAGACAGGGACAGAGAGAGATCGAGAGAGAGAGAGAGGGATACAGAGAGAGTGACAGACAGAGAGATTGAGGGACACAGAGAGAGTGAGGGACACAGAGAGAGCGGGACAGAGAGATTGAGGGACACAGAGAGAGTGACGGACACAGAGAGAGAGGGAGGGACACAGAGAGAGTAAGGGACACAGAGAGGGAGAGGGACGCAGAGAGGGAGAGAAACGCAGAGAGAGAGGGACGCGGACAGAGGGGGACGGAGAGAGAGAGGGACACAGAGAGAGAGGGGGACACAGAGAGAGAGCCGGACAGAGAGAGAGCGGGACACAGAGAGAGGGACAGAGAGAGAGAGGGACACAGAGTGAGAGGGAGGGACACACGAGTTTGAGGGACGCAGAGAGAGAGAGACGCAGAGAGGGAGAGGGATGTAGAAAGAGGGGGACACAGAGAGAAGGACACATAGAGAGTGAGGGACACATAGAGATTGAGGGACACAGAGAGTGAGAGAGGGACAGAGAAAGAGGGACAGAGAGAGAGGGTCAGAGAGAGAGAGGGAGGGACACAGAGAGATAGGGACACAAAGATTGAGGGACGCAGAGAGAGTGAGGAAAACAGAGAGAGACAAGGCTAGAGAGAGAGGAGAGAGTGGGGCACAGAGAGAGTGTGGGACACGCAGTGAGAGGGAGAGAGAGGAGGACAGAAGTGAGAGAGGGACAGAGAGAGACAGAGGGACAGAGAGAGTAAGAGAGAGTTAGGGACAGAGAGAGAGGGACTCAGAGAGAGGGGGTGTCACAGAGCGAGAGAGGGACACAAAGAGAGAGGGGGACAGAGAGAGAGGGAGAGGGACAGAGAGAGGGACGGAGAGAGATACACACAGAGAGGGACACAGACAGAGAGGGAAGGACACAGAGAGAGTGATGGACAGAAGGAGAGACACAGAGAGAGAGAGGGACACGGAGAGAGAGAGGGACAGAGAAAGAGACACAGAGAGAGGGGGACAGAGAGAGGGACACAGAGAAAGAGAGACAGGGACGGAGAGAGATCGAGAGAGAGAGAGGGATACAGAGAGAGTGACAGACAGAGAGATTGAGGGACACAGAGAGAGTGAGGGACACAGAGAGAGCGGGACAGAGAGATTGAGGGACACAGAGAGAGTGACGGACACACAGAGAGAGAGGGAGGGACACAGAGAGAGAGGGAGGGACACAGAGAGAGTAAGGGACACAGAGAGGGAGAGGGACGCAGAGAGGGAGAGAAACGCAGAGAGAGAGGGACGCAGAATTGAGAGGGACGCAGACAGAGGGGGACGGAGAGAGAGAGGGACACAGAGAGAGAGGAGGACACAGAGAGAGAGCGGGACACCGAGGGAGGGACAGAGAGAGAGGGACACAGAGAGAGTGACGGAGATACAGAGAGAGAGGGAGCGACACAGAGTGAGAGGGAGGGACACACGAGTTTGAGGGACGCAGAGAGAGAGAGAGACACAGAGAGGGAGAGGGATGTAGAAAGAGGGGGACACAGAGAGAAGGACACATAGAGAGTGAGGGACACATAGAGATTGAGGGACACAGAGAGTGAGAGAGGGACAGAGAAAGAGGGACAGAGAGAGAGGGTCAGAGAGAGAGAGTGAGGGACACAGAGAGATAGGGACACAAAGAGTGAGGGACGCAGAGAGAGTGAGGGAAACAGAGAGAGTCAAGGGTAGAGAGAGAGGAGAGAGTGGCGCACAGAGAGAGTGTGGGACACGCAGTGAGAGGGAGAGAGAGGAGGACAGAAGAGAGAGAGGGACAGAGACAGAGGGACAGAGAGGGTAAGAGAGAGATAGGGACAGAGAGAGAGGGACTCAGAGAGAGGGGGGTCACAGAGCGAGAGAGGGACACAAAGAGAGAGGGGGACAGAGAGAGAGGGATACAGGGAGAGAGGGGACACGGTGAGAGAGAGGGACAGAGAGAGAGAGGGACAGAGAGAGAGGTACAGAGAGACAGAGAGAGAGAGGGATAGAGAGTGAAAGAGAGAGATGGACACAAAGAGAGAGAGAAGGGCAGAGAGTGAGAGGGAGACAGTGGGACACACAGAGGGACACAGAGACAGTGAGGGATAGAGAGAGAGAGGGACACAGAGAGAGTGAGGGACAAAGAGAGGGAGAGGGATGCAGAAAGGGAGAGGGACACAAAGAGAGAGAGAAGAACACAGAGAGGGACAGAGAGAGAGAGAGGAACAGAGACAGGGAGGGACACAGCGAGATAGGGACACAGAGAGAGCGAGGGACAGAGAGAGAGAGAGGGACACAGAGAGAGTGAGGGACACAGAGAGGGAGAGGGGCGCAGAGCGGCAGAGGGACACAGAGAGAGAGAGAAGGACAGAGAGAGAGAGATAAGGACACAGAGAGTGACAGAGAGAGACGGAAAGAGAGACGAAGGGACTCCGCGAGATGGGGACACAGAGAGAGCGAGGGACACAAAGAGACGCAGAGAGAGAGGGACAGAGAGTGTGATAGAGAGACAGAGGGACACAGAGAGAAAGAAGGATAGAAAGAGAAAGAGAGGGGGAACAGGGACAGAGAGAGAGCGAAATTCAGAGAGAGAGGGACACAGAGAAAGAGAGCGACAGAAAGAGAAAGGAACAGGGACAGAGAGAGGGAATGAGAGAGAGACACTCAGAGAGGGACACACAGAGAAAGCGAAGTACACAGAGAGAGTGACCGATAGAGAGAGAGAGAGACTCAGAGAGAGAGGGACACGGAGAAGAGAGTGACAGAGAAAGGGACACAGAGAGAGAGGGGGACAGAGTGAGAATCACAGAGAGAGAGAGGGACAGGGACAGAGAGAGATCGAGAGAGAGAGGGATAAAGAGAGAGTGACTGACATAGAGAGAGAGATGGACACAGAGAGAGTGACAGACACAGAGAGAGTTGGGGTCACAGAGAGAGTGAGGGACACAGAGAGAGGGACAGAGAGAGAGAGGGACCCATAGTGAGTGAGGGACACATAGAGAGAGAGAGACAGAGAGAGAGAGGGACACAGAGAGTGTGACGGACACAGAGAGAGAGAGCGACACAGAGAGAGGGGGACAGAGAGAGAAAGGGACAGAGACAGAGAGAGGGACAGAGAGAGAGAGTGAGAGACACAGAGAGTGTGAGGAACACAGAGAGGGACACATAGAGAGAGGGACACAGAGAGTGAGGGACACAGAGAGAGAGGGACGCAGAGAGAGGGAGGGACACAGGGGGAGAGAGGGACAGAAAGAGAGGCACAGAGACAGAGGTACACAGAGAGAGTGTGGGACAGAGAGAGAGAGAGACAGAGAGAGAGGGGGGACATAGAAAGAGGGAGAGGGACAGAGAGACACAGAGAGTGAGAGGGACTGAGGGACAGAGAGAGAGACAGGGACAGAGAGAGAGATGGAGATAGAGACCAAGGGACAGAGAGAGAAAGGGACAGAGAGACTGAGAGAGAGGGAGAGAGGGGGGGGGAACAGAGAGACAGAGAGAGACAGCGGGACAGAGAGAGAGAGAGGGACACAGAGATAGGGAAGGAGAGAGACAGAGCGAGAGGGAAATAGAGGGAGAGAGTGACACAGAGAGAGAGAGGGAGACAGAGAGAGAGGGAGGGACAGAGGGAGAGAGAGAGAAAGGGACAGAGAGAGAGGGACAGAGAGACAGAAAGACGTATATAAAGGACAGAGAGAGCGAGGGACACAGAGAGAGAGAAACTGGGGCACAGAGAGAGGGACAGAGAGAGAAGGGGACACAGTGAAAGAGCGAGGGAGTGACAGAGAGAGAGGGACACAGGGAAAGAGAGCGAGGGAGGGACAGACAGAGAGGGACAGAGAGAGACAGAGAGATAGAGGGACAGAGAGAGAAGGATAGAGAGACAGAGAGAGAGAGATGGAGGGACAGAGAGAGAGGGACAGAGAGAGGTGGAGAGTGACAGCAACAGAGAGAGGGACAAATAGAGCGAGAGGGACAGATAGAGAGAGAGGGTGACAGAGAGAGTGAGAGGGACAGAGAGAGAGAATCAGAGAGAGAGATGGGGACAGAGAGAGAGTCAGAGAGGGACAGAGAGAGAGGGACAGAGAGAGAAGGTCACAAAGATAGAGGGTCACATGGAGGGAGATGGTCACACAAAGAGGGAGAGGGACAGAGAGAGAGAGGGAAGCAGAGAGGGAGACAAACACATGGAGAGAGACACACAGAGAGAGAGAAACAGAGAGGGACAGAGAGAGAGGGACAGGGACAGAGAGACGAAGGAAGACAGCGAGAGAAGGACACAGAGGGAGAGAGAGACACAGAGAGGAAGAGAGGGACAGAGAGTGAGAGGGACGGAAACAGAGAGACGGACAGAGCGAGAGGGACAGAGAGAGAGAGAGAGAGAGAGGGACAGAGAGAGATTGAAAAAGACAGAGAGGGACACAGAAAGGGAGACGGGGACAGCGAGTGAGAGGGACACAGAGAAAGAGGGAAAGAGGGACACAAAGATTGGAAGAGAGAGAGAGACAGAGAGCGAGGGACAGAGAGACAGAGAGAGATAGGGACAGCGAGAGAGAGGGACAGGGACAGAGAGAGGGATAGAGAGAGAGAGACGCACAGAGAGGGACACAGACAGAGAGAGAAGGATACACAGAGAGTGATGGACAGAGAGAGAGACACAGAGAGAGACACAGAGAGAGAGAGGGGGGACACGGAGAGAGGGAGAGGAACAGAGAAAGAGACACCGAGAGAGAGGGGGACAGAGAGAGAGGGACAGAGAGAGAGAGAGAGAAGGGCAGGGACAGAGAGAGATTGAGAGAGAGGCATACAGTGAGAGTGACAGACAAAGAGGGTGAGGGACACAGAGAGAGTGGCACAGAGAGAGAGGGACACAGAGAGAGTGACGGACAGAGAGAGAGAGAGAGGGAGGGGCACAGAGAGAGTGAGAGACACAGAGAGGGAGAGGGACGCAGAGAGGGAGAGGCACGCAGAGAGAGAGAGGGACGCAGAGAGAGGGGGATACAGAGAGAGAGAGGGACACAGAGAGAGAGGGGGACACACAGAGAAAGAGGGACAGAGAGAGTGGGACAGAGAGACAGTGACGGACACACACAGAGAGAGGGAGGGACACAGAGCGAGAGTAAGGGACACAGAGAGTTTGAGGGACACAGAGAGGGAGACAGACTCAGAGAGGGAGAGGGACGCAGAGAGAGAGAGGGACGCAGAGATGGAGAGGGATGTAGGGAGAGGGGGACACAGAGAGAGGGACACAGAGAGAGTGAGGGACACATAGAGATTGAGGGACACAGAGAGCGAGAGAGGGACAGAGAGAGAGAGAGGGACAGAGAGAGAGGGAGGGACACAGAGAGATAGGGACACAAAGAGAGAGGGACAGAGAGAGACAGGGAGGGACACAGAGAGATAGGGACGCAGAGAGAGTGAGAGACACACAGAGAGAGGGACAGAGAGAGAGAGAAAGAGAGAGAGGGATAGAAAGAGAGGTACAGACAGACTGAGAGAAAGAGATATAGAGAGAGAAAGAGAGAGAGAGGGACAGAGAGAGAATGAGGGAAACAGAGAGAGTGAGGGACACAGAGAGAGTGACAGACAAAGAGAGAGTGGGGGACACAGAGAGAGTGAGGGACACAGACAGTTTGATGGACACAGAGAGAGAGAGGGACACATAGAGAGAGAGGGACACACATAGAGAGAGGGACACAGAGAGAGTGACCGACACAGAGAAAGTGAGGGACACAGAGAGAGACGGACACAGAGATAGAAGGGCAGAGAGAGAGACAGGGAGAGAGTGGGACACAGAGTGAGAGGGACACAGAGAGACAGAGAGAAAGGGGGCACAGAGAGAGTGTGGGACAGAGAGAGAGAGTGGGACAGAGAGAGAGGGACAGAGAATGCGTGAGGGATCGATAGAGAGAGAGAGTTACGGAGAGAGAGGGACAGGAAGTCAGAGAGAGTGAGGGACAGTGAGAGAGAGAGAGACAGAGACAGAGAGACAGATACACACAGACAGAGAGAGAGAGAGACAGCGAGAGAGACAGACAGAGACAGAGGCAGAGAGGGAGAGCACGAGAGGTACAGGGACAGAGAGAGGGACAGACAGACACGCAGAGAGAAAGTGTGTGCGAACATCTGAGTGTACATGTGCGAACGTGAGAGAGCATGTGAGGCGATGAGAGAGAGGGTGATTGTGCAAGAGTGTGTGGGGGTGCAACAAAGTGGGTGCATGAGAGTGTCTTTGAGAGTGTGTGTGGGTGGAAGAAAGAGTTTGTTTGTGTGGGTGGAAGAAAGTGAGTGTGTGTGTAAGAGAAAGAGAGTGTATGTGTACGAGAGTGTGTGTGGGTGCAAGAAAGAGTGAGTGTGTGTGTGTAAGAGAAAGAGAGTGTGGAGTCAGAGAGGAAGTGTCTGTGTGTATGTGAAAGAGTGATTGCAAGCGAGTGTGTATGTGCATGTGAGAGAGTGTGTGCACAAGGGAATGAGAGTGAATGCGCACGTGAGAGAGTGTGTGCACGAGGGAAAGAGAGTGAGTGCGCACGTGAGAGAGGGTATGTGTGAGCGAAAGAGTGTATGCATGTGGAAGAGTGTGCACGAGAGAATGTGTGTGTCCAAGAGAAAGCGTGTGCAAATGTGCAAAAGAGTGTGAGAGCATGAGAGTGTGTGTGTGTCCGAGAGAGAAAGATAGCGCATAGATGTGAGAGAGTGTGTGTGCATGCGAGAGAGTGCCTACATGTGAGAGGAAAGTTTTGTGTTCACTCTTTCTGTGTGAGTGTGTGCCAGAGAGACGGGGGATGGAGAGAGAGAGAGATTGTCTATGTGAGAGAGAGAGGGGGGAAAGACAGTATGAGTCTGCGTGAGAGAAATACCGATTGTGCCTGTGAGAAAACGTGTGTGTGTATGACAGGAGAGTGTGTTAGAGTGTGTGTGAGAGACTTTGCAAGTGTTTGTGAGAGAGACAGAGTTTTAGTGAGAGAGAGTGGGTGTGTGAGGGTGAGAATATATGAGATGGTGAATGTGAGTGCGTGGGGTTGCGTGTGTTAGGAAGTGTGTATGAGAATGTGTGTGTATGAGTGTGTGTAACTGAGAGAGTATGTAGAAGCAAGTGTGTGAGAGAGAGGACGAGTGAGTGAAAGTGTGTATGTGTCTTGTCTGTGTCTGCGTGTGTCTGTGTGTGTCAATGCCTGTCTGTCCGTGTCTTGTCTTTGTGTGTGTGTGTGTGTGTGTGTGTGTGAGTGTGTGTATGTGTGTGCCTGTTTGTGCGTGTGTGTCGGTGTCTGTGTATGTGTCTTTGCGTTTGTCTTTGTGTGTGTGTGTCTGTTTGTGCGTGTGTGTCGGTGTCTGTGAATGTGTCTTTGCGTTTGTCTTTGTGTGTGTGTGTGTGTCTGTGCCTGTGTGTGTGTCTGCGTCTGTGTGTGTGTATGTGTTTCTGTGTGTGGGGGAGTTGAAGGCAGGGGAGCAGAGAGGGTGAAATGTGGGTATTGAGGGGCAGGCACGAGATCCATGATTTAAATTCCCAAACTCTGCCAATATTTTTGAGAAAGGGAAAGGAAATTCAAGAATGAAAATCAAGTTAGAAATGGCAGGATGTAGAGCAGGGCAGGGAGAGACAGACAGACAGACAGACAGAGAGACAGATCTAGAAAGAGAAACACTCACAGGGACAGAAAGAGAGAGACAGAGAGAGAGAGAGACAGAGACACAGAGAAGAGAAAGACACAGGGACAGAGAGAGAAAGAAACACAGAAGATAGGACAAACAGGGACAGAGAGAAAGCGATAGAGACTGATAGAGACACACACACACAGGAACAGAGAGAAAGAGACAGAGAGAAAAAGAGTGACAGAGAGACACACACAGAGACAGTCAGACAGGGACAGAGACAGAGATTAATTCTAGAAATCACACATACAGCAGAAAAATCCCAAGAAAACCTCCGCAAATATCCCCCTTTCCATTCCCAGCCCAGTGTGTGTGGGTGTCTCAGGAAGCCTACCTACAATCAGGCTCTGAGACGCTAGTGTGGGAGTAACCTTTAATATTTTCAAACTGCACTGACACAACTAATAAGGCTTCAAAAAAAAGAGTTGTAGCAACTGGGAAAGATGACACGTTGTTGCCCCAAATTTAGCATCTCAGTGGGCAGCAAGATCCCACAAGGCTGCTGTCCTGGGAATTAACATATCAATCAGACAGAGCCCTCCCCAGGGAGCAGACTGACAGACGATGCAACGTGTCAGAGAGAGGGCAGGGCTGGGCTCCACTAACCCTTCACTCAGAATAAATGTGCGCAAGGAATTTGTCAGATTCATTCTCAAACCCTGTTCTCTCTCTTTATGGAGAAGGAGCAGCCCTCCCTGTCTGGCTGAGACAGAGTGTGTGTGTGCGCGCGTGTGTGTCTCTGTGTTTAATAATTTTTTCAGCCTCTGGTTAATTGCTTTCTTATGATTTGTTTGTATTTTGATGTTGCTGCGAGGTTACGAAATTCATTGGGGATGGGGGAAAGGATTGATGGGATTCTGTTTAAACTGGGATCTTGCTGTGTAATTTTGCATCACACTGCTCTCGCTCCCCCAGTCCCCCACCAACTCATCTCTTCTCTCTCTAATCCCGAGGAAAGCAGGAAAGTGAACATCCAAAATGCCTGTGGGCCAGGAAAGCCTTGGACAAGAACAACCTCTTGGGGGGAGAACAGGCCTGAGGCCTGAGGCCTGTTGGCCAGGCTGCAGCCCGTGGGGCCCGGGTGAGTGGAGGTCCGTTTCTTCCCCCGAGGTTTCATTCCCTCTGGGGGTGTGGTGGGGGTGGGAGCTTGGTTAGTCGGGGCCTCTGGTTAACTGGGACCTCTCAGAACACGGGTTTGAAGCCTGGGGTTAAAGTAACCGGGGCATTGGTGACACAAACAGGTGAAACCCCCAGGATCTGGGAGCCGGGACTCCCTCAGGAGAGAACTGTAACCCAAAATATCTGATCCTCTGGAAAGAATTGTCACAATATCAGAGGAAAGTGGGTCACAGAGAGGGCAGGGTGATCGAATTGGACACAGAGAGAAAGAGAGTGAGAGAAAGAAATGGAAAATGGTGAGAGCAAGAGAAACAGAAGAGAGAGAGGGGAGCAGAGTGAGTTTGTGAAATAGTTGCAATATTTGATTCTGGGGTGACAGGAAATAATTAAACTGAAAATACAAATGATCAGATTTTTGAGCTTCTGCAGCACAGTCACTTGTGGGATCTTGCTGTGTGTCAATTGCCCTAATGCCATCGTTGCAGGCAGTGAGTGGTTTTAAGCAGTTAACCCGTCATTTCAAAAACTTTTCAACATGAAAACTCAACTCATCACCCGACGTGTTTGTGTTTGGATGTTGATAAGAAATTATCTGTTTCACTGAGAGGGGAATAGCTGGGATCTTGCTGTGCTATCTCTCTGTGAAAGATTTTCCTGCTCAGCCTTCCCACTAATGCTGCCTCTTTCCTCCCAAAGGGATCTTCCTGGGCACTTGAGGATTTGAAAAGTGTGTGTTTGGGAGCAGGAAACCTTCAAACAAGGGCTTCCTCCAGAGGGGGGATCGCAGTCCTGAGGCCTGTTTGACAGGCTGCAGCCTGTTGGGCCCAGGTGAGTTTTGGCTGTGTATTACCCCCGAGGTTTAATCTCCTCTCTCTGGGGAAGGGGGGGGCTGGCTTTTACCGGGACCTCTGGTTAACCAGCTCCTATCGGATTGCGGCCTTGTCGTTTTTGAACAGGTTTAAAGCCTGGGGCTAAGGTAACTGGAGCCTTGGGATTTGACCCAAATATGTCAACAATTAGCCAGCATCACCCACGACGTGTGTGGGGTTAGATTGCTGCTTGTGCGATCTCGCTGTGCATATTAATATTTATTAATATTTCTAGCCTCTGGTCAACTGCTCTGCGGTGATGTCTGTATATTTCAATGTATCTCTGATGGTCAGCAATTCATTCATTCTGCAATAATTAAACTGAACCAGGGTAACGGAGGAGATTGGGGAAGGCAGAGAGCTGTGGGATCTTGTGCTTTTGGTGCCACTGTTGTATTTTATTTCAAATTGATTTGTTTTTTTTTCTCAGTGTGTTTCCCCACACCTCGCTCCCCCTAACCCTGGGGGTGAGGAGGAGATTGGATCCAGGAGCTAAGGCTCGGGACGACGCAGAGACAGAGAGAATTAAATCACTTCTGCCGCGAGGAAACATCAGACACAGAGAGAGAATGATCAGAAACTGTCCTGTCTCCTTGTCGTTCATTTACACACATACACACGGAAAAGAATTGTACGGTTCAGGTTCTCTCTGGGATTGTTACCATAAGGCGAATGGGGGTGTGAAGGGAGTGAGAGAGATGGAGAGAGACCGACAGCGCTGACTGTACCATTGAAAGTTCACTGGTTTAAAATGGATTTGAGGCCTGGGGTTAAAGGGACCGGGGCCTTGGGGTTGTGACACAAACTGGTTACAGCCCCAGGGTCTAGGAGGAAGGACCCTCGGAGTAGGGAATTAATACGTTAACATGATAAACTCTCTCCAAAGCCCCATTCTAATGTCAGAGTCATGTGCATAGGCAGGGCGATAAAATGTGAGAAATCTGAGAGAGAGAGAAAGATCTTCGAGATGGAGGCAGCGAGAGGCGGGAACACAGGGGAAGAGATTTCAGAGATAGAGGGAGAGAGGGGAGGAACAGAGACATCTCGGAGATGGAGAGAGTAAGAGGGGGAACAGATAGAGGTTAGGATGAGAGATCAGAGATGGAGACAGCGAAAGGGGGAACAGAGAGAGAGAGAGAGAAAACAGAGAGAGATCTTAGATGGAGAGAGCACAAGACGGGGATCAGAGAGTACAGGGCACAGAGCAGGAAAGGGGAAATGTTTGGAATTTGTTCAACAGGAGGATTTCACCCTCTTGTCCAGGAGACAGAAACAAACCCTTAACTAGCATCAGGGACACACACGATCTGTATCTCGTTACACTGCTGCTCGTGGGATCTTGCTGTGTGCTTCAAGCAAGAATCTGGTTAATCGCTCAATGGTGATCTTTATATTTCGATGATGGAGATGCCAGTGTTGGACTGGGACAACGCCAGGTTATAGTGGAACAGGATTCTCTGAAAGCTAGTGTTGTGTGATGTTTGATGTTATATATCGATATATATGGACACAGAGGGGAGGAGGGGATTACATGTTTTTGGGGGCGTTAATGTGGGGGTCCTGTTGTATTTGGATGGAGAAAGAACGTGACATTAAAAGAGATTTTTAAAAATCTGTCAATCAATCCTGGGGGAATGTTGAGGGGGGAATTCTGTGGGGGAAAGACGAGGCGGCGGAAATTCGAGGGGGGAAGGCGAGGGGGAAGTCGAGGGGAGGAAGTCGAGGTTTGGAAGTCGAGGGGGGCAAAGTCAAGGGGGTGTCGAGGGGAGAAAGTCGAGGGGGGAAGGGACAGAGAGAGAGAGAAAAGGGACAGAGAGAGAAAAAGAAACAAAGAAAGAAAAAAGAAACAGAGAGAAGAGAGACAGCGAGAGAAGAAAGAGACAGAGAAAGAGAAAAGAGACAGAGAGAAAGAAAAGAGGACAGAGAGAGAGAAAAGGGACAGAGAGAGAGAGAAAAGAGACAGAGAGAAAAGAGACAGAGAAAAGGGACAGAGAGAGAGAAAAGGGACATACACAGAGAGAAAAGGGACACAGAGAGAGAGAGAGAGAAAAGGGACACACAGATAGAAAAGGGACACACACACACAGAAAAGGGACAGAGAGAGAGAAAAAGGACAGAGAGAGAGAAAAGAGACAGAGAGTGAAAAGGGAGAGAGAGAAAAGAGAGAGAGAGAGAAGAGACATAAAGAAAAGAGGATAGAGTGAGAGAAAAGGGACAAGGAGAGAGAGAGAAAAGGGACAGAGAAAGAGTAAAAAAGGGACAGACAGAGAGAGTAAAGGGACAGAGAGAGAGAGAGAAAAGGGTCAGAGAGAGAAAAGAGACAGAGAGAGAAAAGAGACAGAGAGAGAGAGAAAAAGAGAGAGAGAAAAGAGAAAGAAGAAAAGAGATAGAGAAAAGGAAAAGAGACAGAGAAAGAAAAGAAACAGAGAGAGAAAAGAGAAAGAGAGAAAAGAGACAGAGAGAGAGAAAAGAGGACAAAGAGAGAGAGAGAGAGAGAGAGAATAGGTACAGGGAGACAGAAATGGAAGAAAGGCAGAGAGAGACAAAGAAAGTGAGTTAGAAGGAGAGAACACAAGACAGACAGAAAGGTGGATGGAGAGACACAGAGACAGAGAGGGAAGGGGGAAAGTGAGGTCGAGAGAAAAGTGAGGCAAGGGGAGACATGGAGATGGTAAGGAGCCCCATACTCATCATCCCCCCAGCTCCTCTAGGCTCTATCTCCCCAAGGTCTCTCTTTGTGTCCCATCAGGGACTGAGGCTGATTAAAGTGTTAACCCCCTGGGATTGAGATTCAAACACAACTCACACATTCTCTCACTCACAATCACACAGAGTGACATAGAGACACGAACTCCCCAATACTCACCCCTCGGCACGCCACATGACAAAAGGAATGATGGCTTCCTGAGCCTGGTTGAAATAGCCCCAGGTCTATCACTCAACCCCCATCTCCTCACAAATCCCAGCCGATCCAGTCAGCTCCCAGCTCCATTACCTGGAACCCACCCCATCCAGGTATGGAACACACCAACTACCATCTTTGTGAGATTGCAGGGGGGTCTGGGAGGAAACAGCAGGTCAATGGGTTAGATCAGGGCTGACTCAGTCTGTTCCTGTGTCTGTACAACCCTCGCCCCCCCCCCCCCACCCAACCACCCAATCAGCCCAGCCTGGCTATACACACACAAAGCTGCAGTTTCAAATCCTAAACAATCCCAGACACACACAACACAAAACTACACAATTTTCCCCAACAAACTGATACAAGACGTTTGTCCAATTTAACACACATTCTTTGGACAAATTCATCCAACATTTTTGCCTGGCTGAGCACAGCCTTATTGCACGAATTAAGACAAGAGTTTTGTGCAGATTGATACAACAGTTTTGCCCAAATTAATACAAGTTTATTCCACATGTTTACACAAGGTGTTTGCACAGACAGATGCAATTACCATGAACTAGTGAGCTATGCTGAGTTTCAGTTTGATCGGAATGAGAATACATCTTCTCTGGATGAACACAGTCCCTTTCCTTTTCTGGGTTTAAGCATCGGTCCTGTCGCATTTGGATGCTCCTGAAAGAAAAAGCCGCATTACATTAACGTCCAGTTGAAGATATCCTCTTTTTAATCTGTAATTCTCTCCAGAAGCTGTTTGGTTTGGATTGCTACATAATGCCTCTTTTCTCCTTCTCATTCCAGCGTGCTTTACCAAGATGTAAAATGTTGGGAACTTTATACCGCTTCTTGTCTTCAGCGCATACATTTAATGTAATTTTATTCTGATCTCTGTCTGGAATCTGCTTGACTGCCCCAAGGGTAGTTTACAATAGTCTGCCCTCTTGTGGGGTCAGAGCACATTGCTGTGGGTCTGTCTGATGCCCCATGGGGAGTTTACAATAGTCTGCCCTCTAGTGGGCTCAGAGCACATTGCTGTGAGTCTGTCTGACTGCTCCACGTGGTGTTTACAATAGTCTGCCCTCTAGTGGGGTCAGAGCACATTGCCGTGAGTTTGTCTGACTGCTCCATGTGGTGTTTACAATAGTCTGCCCTCTAGTGGGGTCAGAGCACATTGCCGTGAGTTTGTCTGACTGCTCCATAGGGAATTTACAATAGTCTGCCATCTGGTGGGTTTAGAGCAGACTTCAGAATCTTCACTGAAATGCCAGTGAAATTTTAAAAAAATCAATTCTGTTGTTCATTCAATTATTTCTAAACTGAAGTCCCTGTTCCCAGTCCAAACAAATCCAAACAACACTGAAGGGAAACAGGGATGGACATATACACTCCAGATTATTCTATCTTTCTAACTTAGTATAAAATTTTATTTTATTTGGTTCAACTGTAAAAACATGTCGTTTCTTTGATTAATCACTTCTTAATGAGATTGAGGAAGGGTTTAAGTGAAATGTAACTACTCTATCTGACACACAAGACAAATGTGCTGTTGCTGATGTTATCGGGCCCATCGAATTGAGCAAAAGCTTTTGATACAGCGAGTTGTTCTGGTCTGGGATATAATTCATATCAATTCGAATCCACAACAATATTTATGAAAAACCATGAACATCTCCAAAACAAAACAGGATTTAAATATAAACATGAACACTTCCCATCCACAACAATATTTGTATTTATAAACAAACAGTTTTTTACAAAAAAAGACTTCTAAATAAACTGAGATAGTTCGATGCACAGTAATATTTACATGTAAACAGATCAGCTCCAATAGTTATGCATAGACGAATAGCTCTATGCAACAATGTATATGGTGTATTGTATGTACTGTATAATACAAAACCTGAAATAGCTCAGCCATTGAATTGTGGATTTGTAGCGTTGCCCTCCCTTCCCTGAGGACCAGGACTTGGGGCTGAGTCTGTCCTTCTCCTGCTCAGCTTCTCCAACATAAAGACACACAACAACATCGGTAACTCTGCTGCTCAGCACGCTTTAATCAACATTTTTATTGTTTACAAATGGAAGTGATGGACACAGTCAGTGGGATGGTGCCTTTTCTCACTGGCCCCTGAGTTGTGAGAAACATTGAAATGTTTCCCTGTAACACCCCTGTGGGATAAGGATGGACAAACCAGCGCTACCCTCAGTCTGTTACCATAGTGATAGGCTGCTCCATCGCTGAAACACTGAACTGAAATGAAAAAATTCCGGATGGATTGATTAATGAGGGAATTTGATGGATGGATGGATTTGGGTGAAGGGATATTTCAGCACATTCTTCAGCTGCTGCCTGAAATTAGTCTGGGTCACAGCATAAATCGCGGTGTTTGTGCAGCAACTGAGGAGCTGCAGCATGAAGCCCAATTCCAGCACAAAGCGATGGAGACACAGAGAGGAATGCACAATATCAGTCATCCGGTACCATATAGAAAACAGCATTAAAGCTGACCATAACAGGATGAAATTGGCCGAGATCACAAACAGTAAAATGATCGATCTTTTTTCGGTTTCTCATTTCAGTGTCAGACTGACCGTCCCCATTAGTGTGAGCGCAGAGTCTCCTGCGGGCTCTGCTGGTCACTAAAGTGTGTCTGTCGGTGAGGACATTGAGCAGCAGAATCAGGAGAAATGGGACACACGGGGTTAGAATGTGGTGGAGGGACTCGATTTTGGCCCAGACACTGGAGTAACGTACAGCGTCTGTTATATCACAAAACCAGGGGAGGTTCCACAGCCAATACCGAGCCGTGAGCATAAAATACCAGCAAATGTTCTTTAAACAGCTCAACACAGTCACTGCTCCCAGAACCACAGTCGCCGTTTTCTCACTGCAAAATTTACTTTTCAGCTTCTGACAACAAATGGCCACAAACCGATCAAAGGTGAAAGTGACGGTGAACCAGACAGAGCAGTCAGTGGCTGCATCAATCAGGACGGCGTGGATATTACACACGGGGACAGCGTCCATCAGGAAATAAAACTGTTCCCGATAAACAATGGGAATGTGTCTCAGGATCAGGTCGAGGATAATGACCAGGAGATCCGCCGATGCCATGGCCCCCAGGTAACGTCTGACACATGGAGACAATCCACAATCTTTATAAAGCAGGACGTAGATGGTCACTACATTAACTGTGAGGAAGGAAAACAAACCCATTATCCATCAGCCTGGAGGCAAAGGGACCCGTTTGATTGGGGACCCAGTGAGATTTTCCAATGTGTCCCTGTATTCAGGGAATTATTAAAATAATTAGATCAGGAATAACAACAGTAATCTGAATTACTGACAAAAATGAGACATAAACCACTCGAAACCCTCCCTCCCCAAACACACAGAGACACATCCATAAGGACATTTGGTTTCTAGAACATTCCCACACACTCGATCACTTGAGAGCAGACACAGGTCACTCCTTCCCAGTTCCTAATACGGAGGGTGGGAGTGTTGTTGCCCTGAAGGATTCTGTCCCGGTTTCCTGAAGACAAACGGAGTTTGGGAATTCCTGTATTTTGGTCTAAATTGTGGTCGATCCTGTGTCATGAAGAAATGTAAATGCAGGGAATATGTATTCACCGCTTTAACTGCCTGAGCGGCCTTTTGAACAGTGTCTCCTTCTGCCTGGAACGGGATATCTTCCCTCGGGATCTTATCGTTTGTTCAATTCACTGACGTCCGGCCGTTCACAAACAATGTCAGGGACAGAACGTTCCGGGGAATGTCAGTTATAATGCCGGGGACAGACGTTCCGGGGAACTCCGTGACCTGTCCAACATCTTTCCCCACTATCCACCCCACCAACATGATGTACTGTGCCTGGGAACACTGTCACATTAATGGGGTGAGAGATGGAGGGACAATCACAGGAATGGGATCTAAAGGCATTGCCAGAACAGCTGAAATTGTTAGATTGACCACATTCTCAATTCACCTCACAGAACCAGCCCAGACACCATACACCCAGGTAACGTCTGACACATGGAGACAATCCACAATCTTTATAAAGCAGGACGTAGATGGTCACTACGTTAACTGTGAGGAAGGAAAGCAAACCCATTATCCATCAGCCTGGAGGCAAAGGGAGCCGTTTGATTGGGGACCCATTGAGATTTTCCAATGTGTCCCTGTATTCAGGAAATTATTAAAACAATTGGATCTGGAATAACAGACGGGAAGGTATGAATTACTGACAAAAATGCGACATTAACCACAAGAAACCCTCCCTCCCCAAATCCACAGGAGATGTCTATTCACCGTGGAACACTGTACAGACCAGGCCAGTGTACTGCTCAGTACAACCCAGCAATCTGTCCAAATTCATCCATTGCATTGGTCAATACGATCAGGGAATCTGTCCAGAGTGAAACACTGCACAAATCATGTCAAGGAACTTATCTTCAAATGCAGACAAGACGTCTGTGTACTATGAGAAGCCTGGGTAGAGACAGAAAATCTGCAGACGCTCGAATCCAAAGTAGACAGGCTGGAAACTGGGAGAACACAGCAAACCCGGCAGTATCAGGAGGTGGAGAAGTCGAAGTTTCTGGTGTAACCCTTCTGCAGGAGTCCTGAAGGAGGGCTACACCCGAAACATCAAATTCCGCACCTCCTGATGCTGCTTAGTTTGCTGTGTTCCTCCAGCAAGTATTCAGCAGGTTAATGTGTGCAGATCACAGCAATGCATGGATCTTCAATCCCGGATTAGATATCTGTCCAGCATGGAGAGCTGTGCTGACCACAGCAGGACACTAATGTGTGAACCTGAAACAAATACCCATCCAGCATGGGGAGCTGCACAGACCACATCATTGCATTATCTATAAGCCTCAACCAGATATTCTGACCATTACAGCGAACTGTGCAGTGATCACTTGTTTAATTATCAGTAAACCAGGGGCAGTTACCCTCCCAGCATGTAGGGCCGTGTGGACCACCCCAGTGCATTGATGTGTAAACTAGGAGCAGTTATCCTCCCAGCATGTAGGACTGCGTACCCCACCCCACTGCATTGATCTGTAAACTAGGAGCAGTTACCCTCCCAGCATGTAGGACTGTGTACCCCACACCAGTGCATTGATGTATAAACCAGGAGCAGTTACCCTTCTAGCGTGTAGGACTGTGTACCCCACCCCAGTACATTGATCTGTAAACCAGGAGAAGTTCCCCTCCCAGCATGTAGGACTGTGTACATCACCCCAGTGCATTGATCTCTAAACCAAGAGCAGTTACCCTCCCAGCATGTAGGACTGTGTACAGCCCCGCAGTGCATTGACCTGTAACCCAGGAGCAGTTACCCTCCCAGCATGTAGGACTGTGTACACCACCCCAGTGCATTGATCTGTAACCCAGGAGCATTTACCCTCCCAGCATGTAGTACTGTGTACCCCACCCCAGTGCATTGCTCAGTAACATTGTGTTAGATCACTGCCCAGCGTGGGGAAACTTGCAGCCCATGCTGGAAGTGACAGGATATGCAGCTCCCACCCATTTACAGCTCCATATCTCCCTTGTTGCCCTGACAAGGAGGTGCTGTGGGTGTGAACATCACTGCCAGAGAGAGATGGCGGGGAATCAATTTAAATAGCACCACATGGGAGGGTTTTGGGAAATAGACAGAGAGGGGGGAGACTGAGAGACAGTGTCATGGAAGGAAGTGTTCTCAGGTTTCAGAATGCTCAAATATAGACACATTGATAGCATTCTGTAACATGAGCCAGTCTTCCCAGGAAAGCTGGGAAAAGGGGATATCAGGTCAGATGAAACAACAGCTGCTGTGTGGTTTTCAAACTAAGTTTATGTAACTAAAATAAGCATTTTATTCAAACAGTATATTGGTATATAGCTGGAGTCGGGAAAGAAGCAGTTAAGAGAAAGGGGTCTCAGAGTTGTGAATAGTTGATGTAAAATGTTCACTTTAAAAGTGAAAAAATAAATTCATGTTTTTATTTAAACAGTGGAATTTAGGAATTCTCTGTCACTCATATTTTAACAGTTGACGGTGTGAATTGAGCATTTCTTTATGTTTAGTTTAAATTCCCAGATGAGCTTCACGCCGTGTCCTAACAATTGCTATGTGTATATGTGTGTGTCTCTGTGTGGGGCAGGTTTGGCTGTCTCTGTGATCCATAAAGTGATGCAATTCCACCCTTTGCTGGCCTGCACACGCCACTGCACAGACATTGGCAGAGGGAGAAAACCAGCAGGGATCCATTCAGACGGGGGGAGGGAGATGGCAGCTGCTCACAGCACCATCCAAACTGATGTCTTATCCATGGACTGATGTAAATGTCCTTTAAACGTTGTAACTGTCCCTACTTTCACCACTTCCTCTGAAAGTTCATTCCACACACAAGCCAGCTTCGGTCTAAAATATTTACCTCTCATGATTTCTTTTCATCTTTTTCCTCGCACCTTAAAATATCCCTCAGTTTGGAATCCCCAACTCTTGGGAAAAGACGTCACAGCTTCAGCTTTTCTGTGCCCCACATGATTTTATAAACCTCTGTAAATTTACCCCTCAATCTCATACTCTCCAGTGAAAAAGGTCCCAGCACATTCAGCCACTCATCATAGCTCAATCCCTCCATTCCCAGCAACATCCAGGTTAATCTCTTCTGAGCCCTCTCCAGCTTAATAATATCAAGGTCCATAATATCAAAGTGAATAGTCAAGGTATTCTCTAAGTGTAGGGGAGGCCAAAACTAGAGGACATAGCTTTAAGGTGAGAGGGGAACATTTAAAAGTCACCTAAGGGGTAGCGTTTTCAAGCAGAGGGTGGTTGCCTATGGAATCAGCGGGCAGGATGACCAGACTGGACACAGTATTCCGGAAGAGTCCTCACCTATGTGCTGTACAACCTCAACATGATGTCCCAATTCCGATACTCAAAAGTCTGACCAATGAAGAAATGTGCTAAACACCTTCTTAAGCACACTATACATATGAGATGCCAATTTTAAAGAATTATACCTGATGGCCTAGATCTCTCTTCTACAACACTGCCAAAGGCCCGACTTTTAATGGTATAGGTCCTGCTCTTGTTTGACTTACCAAATCCAATACCTCGCATTAATCCAAACTAAACTCCATCTGCCACCACTCAGCCCAGTGTAATGTATTACTGCCACGTCACCCTCGCCCTTCAATTTAAAATGTCCATCCCTCTCCAGGAAGCCTACACACTCCGGCCTTGATGTTCACAAAGACCCCGAGCTTGGTTTGCCTTCTGTGATTAGCGGAAGCAGGGACAGATTGCTGACACAGTCTTTGGGGAGGAGAGGCTGGACAGTAATCAGCGGTCTGGTATCTTTTCATGGTTTTTGGAAGAGGGCAGTTGCACGTTAGAGTTCGGTAATTCTGATCCTTTTTTTTGGGGTGTTAGAAATTAAGATCTCCCTTCGCCTCTGGTGTTGAGTAATAAATATCTATTTGAGAGAATTCATTGGGCAGAATGTGTCTGCAGGACTTCTTTCCCTAATATTGTGCACTACAGATAATAGCAATGAAAGATATTCATAGTTATAGGTGTAGGCTTGCTCGCTGAGCTGTAAGGTTCATTTCCAGACTTTTTTTGCCTTACTAGGTAACACCTCCAGTGGAAGATGGATCCAACACACCACGCTTCTACGGATTACCCAAAATTCACAAACGAGGAGCCCCCAGCACCCCCCCCCTCAGACCCATATTCTCGCTACCTGGAACACCAAATTACAGATTGGCCAAGGAGCTACACAAAAGACTAAGATAACTTAGTAGAAGGATCACGCCACTCCATTCACTCCACCCAAGAATTCCTGAGGACCATTAAAGACACTAAAACAGAAGAGGATGAAATAATGGTTTCCTTTAATGTAACAGCCCTGTTTACCGCAATCAGCATTAACCTGGCCAAGGAAACACTGGCTACACTATTAGAAGACCCAAAGATATAGACACCAAACACCACTAACTTCATCAAAGAGAATATCATCAACCTAGTGGACACATGCCTTACCACACTTGACCTTCAACAACAAAACCTACAGACAAACCAATGGAACACCCATGGGATATCTGATATCAGGGTTCTTAGCAGAGGCAGTAATGCAGAGACTTGAGAAAACAGCTCTGCCAACCATCCAACCCAAACTCTGGCCCACGATGTAGATGAGACCATTGTCATAACTAAACGAAACCAGTTAGAAGAAACTTTTAAGACCATCAATAATACCCTTACTGGCAAAAAAATGACTAAAGAAGAGGAAAACAACAACAACAAAACTGCCATTCCTAGATTTCACAGTACAGTGAATAGCCCATGGGGATCTTCAACCCAGCGTCTACAGAAAAACAACACATATGGACCAAATGTCGAACTACAGAGGCAATCGTCCCAACACCCACAAACGAAGTTGCATCAGAACATTACTTCAACGAGTCAACCCACACTGCAGCACAGACGTACTACACAGAGTCGAGGAAAATCACTTATACTGTGTATTCAAGAAAAAATGGGTACCCAATGAACACAGTCCGCCGATTTCTTAGAAACAAACCCAAAACAGCAGACAAAACACGTCCAGAATCCCTAGCCACTCTCCCCTACATCTAAGACATCTTGGAAATGACTGCCAGACTACTCAGAACCCTTGGCATAATTGTAGACAACAAACCCACCAACAGACTAAAACAGCAGCTAATGACCTTGGAAGACCCTTTCCAGACAATGAGCAAAACTAACGTCATTTACAAAATACCGTGCAAGTACTGTAACAAATAATACATTGGATAAACAGGCAGAAAACTAGCATACATGAACACCAACTAGCCACAAATGGACATGACCATCTCTCACTAGTATCATCACATACAGATGAGGAAGGACACCACGTCGACTGGGACAATACATCCATCCTAGAACAAGCCAAACAAAGACATGCACTAGAATTCCTAGCAGCATGGCATTCCAACCAGAAATTTATCAACATTCACTTCGAGTTATACCTCATCTACCATCACCTGAGAAAAGGAACGCGAAGTGACTTCACTACAGGAAATAACATCATCAAAGGAAATGACATCACCAACTCAAAGAAACCCAAACATATAAATAGAAAGCAGGAGGTTTCAGCATTGCTTTGCATAAAGTCCACTGAAGATGTTACCTAGTAAAGTAATGAAACGTCTGGAAATGAACATTTCAGCTCAGCGAGCAAACCTACATCCAAATCCTCAACCTGAGCTACAAATCTTCTCAAAACACATTATGTTCATAGTTAATTTCGATGGCAAAGCACGTGCACTCAACATCCTATAGTTGAGACAAATATCTTGCACTTGTTTAACAATACGAAGAGATTTTTTTTTGTAATTCCGTAATGGTAACCTGATTATAATAAATCCACACCGAGCTGAAAGATTGCACTTAAAATATGATCCAAAATCTGGGTATGGTAGTGTCGTGGGTAGTGTCCCTGTCTCTGAGCCAGAACTCTGGATTTGATTCCAATTCCTGAACTTGTATAATAGTGTTCCTAGCTCTGGACTAGAAGGTCTGGAATGCAAGTCCGACCTGTTGCAGAGGTATGTCACATCATGTCAGAACAGGCTGATGAGCAAACACACACGAGAATACTGTTACAGCTTTTTGGGTATTGATGAGTGGTGCGAGTGTCCCTACCTTCGGGCACAAAGGTCGAGGTACAAATCCCAAAGAAGTATTTCATAATGCATCTGACCAAACTGATTAAAATGGTTTGACAATTGTGACCTGATGGAGAAAGAAGAGGTGTCAGTATTGAATTTCAGAATGTAGGACCAGGATGACTGAAAACACAGCTAATCGTGTTGATTGGAGTCACAATTCGCAGTAGTAAAGGTTTATAAAATCAGAACGGGCATGGGTAGGGCGAGTGGTCAGGGTTGTTCCCCAGGTTAGGGGCATCTAAACCTAGAGGGCATTGGTTGAAAGTGAGAGGGAGGTGTGTGTATGGAATGAGCTGCAGAGGGAGTGGTGGAGGCTGGTACAACT
The DNA here is from genome assembly GCF_047496795.1 of Chiloscyllium punctatum. Lineage (NCBI taxonomy): Eukaryota > Metazoa > Chordata > Chondrichthyes > Orectolobiformes > Hemiscylliidae > Chiloscyllium > Chiloscyllium punctatum. Next base: position 35,764,282 of record NC_092751.1, on the reverse strand, counting down.
ACAGCATGTAAAAGGCATCTGGATGCTGACAGACCTGCCAAGCTTTTCCAGCAATTTCTGTATTTGTTTAAAAAAATTCATTCATCTTAACACAGGTATTCTGAATACATGAAACATTTTACTTTTTAATGACGCAGGGACATATAGTCATATCTTCAAATCGACCGAGACCATTTTCTGCTAAGGGTATGACTCTGTGCATGACAGCAGCAATGATGCACCTACATGGAACAGGGAATGTGATGGAGACAGTTTGGACAATGTACAAGGAGACATCACATGGTCCAGTTTGGGAGAGGATGACATTATTGTGTGATTCAGCTCAGAGAGGGAGGAAAATGTAATCTGCCGAGAAGGAATGGCCTGTTGCACTCTCTCTCCTTCATTGTTCCTCATCACAGCAATGTGTGCGAGCTAAAATAAGAATAAGAGCTAGAATCCCTGCAGTGTGGAAACTGCCCAATAAGTCCATACTAACCTTCCAAAGAGTAACCATCCCAGACCCGTTCCCCTACATTTACCCTGACTAATGTAACTAACCTAAAAAGCCCAGAACACTATGGTCAATTTAGCATGACCAATTCACCTAACCTGCCCAGATTTGGACTGTGGGAGGAAATTGGCGCACCAATTAGAGTCTCACGCAGACAGGGGAGAATGTGCAAACTCCACGCAGATAATCTCCCAAGGTTGCAATTGAACCCAAGTCCCTGGTGCTGTGAGGTGGCGGTGCTAACCACTGAGCCACTGTGCCACTCTTTGGGTTATCCCTGACCAGAATTCATTGGAATCTCGTCACTGTCGAATGGAAAGGGAATTCAGCCAAATCCAACTGTTCCAGGATGAAATCCTATTGTTAGCAGCTTGTGTGAGTAGAATGTCTTCAGAAGCAGAATAACATTTTGGACAATCTCTCAGTTTTTCCTTTTATCATGAGTTACACGAATGTCTGGGCAAAGTTCTTTCAACTTGAATTTGCAGAGATTTTGTTTATTGTGTGCGCGTGTGTGTGTCCGTGTGCCTGTGTGCGTGTGCCTGTGTGTGTGTGTGTGTGTGTTTGTTTGTGTGTGTGTGTGTGTGTGTGCACAAAGAACAAAGAAAATTTACAGCGCAGGAACAAGCCCTTCATTTGCCACTTTTCTGCCCAACTCTCCAGTCTAAATATATCCTTCTGTATTCTCTGACAGTTCCTTGTGCTTTCTGCAACTCCACCAATCTTCGTGTAATTTGCAAACTTGATAATCATACCAACAGTGCCCTCTTCCAGATCAGTTATATATATTACAAACAACACTGGCCCCAACACTGACCCTTGTGGAACACCACTGGTCACCTTTCTCCATTTCGAAAAACTCCCTTCAACTACTCCTCTCTGTCTCCTGTTTCTCAACCAGTTCTTTATCCACCGAGCTAGAATACGCTGCACACCATATGACTTCAATTTCTCCATTAGTCGACCATGGGGAACCTTATCAAACGTCTAACTAAAGTCCGTGTACATGCCATTAACAGCCCTTTCTTCATCTATTAACTTGGTCACTACCTCGAAGAACTCTATTAATTTGGTAAGGCAGAATCTCACCCACACAAAATCATGTTGCCTATCTCTGATAAGCTCATTCCTTTCTAAATATAAATAGATCCTATCTCTCAGTACCTTCTCCAGCAACTTTCCCACCACTGACGACAGGCTCACTGGTCTGCAGTTATCTGGAATATCCCTACTACCCTTCTTGTACAGGGGGACAACATAAGCTACCCTCCAATCCTCTGGCACCTCTAGCACCTCACCTGCATTTAAGAATGCCATAAAGACATCAGTCATGGCCCCAGATATTTGTTCTCTCGCCTTCCTCAGCAACCTGGGATAGATCCCATCCTGTCCTGGGGATTTGTCCACCCCGTGTGTGTGTGTGTGTGTGTGTGTGTGTGTGTGTGTGTGTGTGTGTGTGTGTGTGCGCGTGCGCGCACGCGCCAGTGTTTTTAAAAAGGGAAATTTTGATTCTTTATTTCCATTTTCCAAACCTTTGCCATTCATCTTTCCATCATAGTTTGAGTGACATTGCTCTGGATCATAAACGTGCTATTTCAGCAGATTAAACAAACTAGCCTGACTTGTTCCTAAAACTGACCCTGACACAGTCTGAGACTGATATCATGGGCCATCTCACCAACCTGGTTATATTTAACATTTGTTGTGAGCAGTGGAAGATTGGGACTATAAAAGGAAACAGTGACCCAAAAAGCAGGGCAACTATAGACCGATGAGCCTGATGTCAGTGGTGAGTAAGTTGTTGGTGGGGATTCTGAGGGAAAGGATTTACATACATTTGCTAAGGCAAGGGCTGATCGGGGTAGACAACGTGGCTTTCTGCATGGGAAATCATGTCTCATTAATTTGGTTGAGTTTTTTGAAGAAGTGACAAAGAAGATTGATGAACGCAGTTTGGTAGACATTGTCTACATGGACCTCAGCAAGATGTTCATAACATTCCGATTGATAGACAAATTTGGACGTTTCGGTCACATGGGATACAGGAGAAGCTAGTCACAATTGGCTTGAAGGAAGAGGGGTATTTTTCAGACTGGAGGCTTGTGAGCAGCAGTGTGCTGTAAGAATCAGTACTGAGTTCACTGCATTTCATCATTTATGTAAAGGATTTAGATGTGAATATTTGGGCCATAGTTAGTAAGGTTCCAAATGACATCAGAAAGGTGGTGTAGTAGATTATCTCAGGGTACAACGAGACCACAATTAAATGGGACAAAGGGGCAAGGAGTGAGAGATGAAGTGTAATTTAGATAAATACGAGGTTTTGCATTTTGGGAAGGCAAATCAGGGCAGAAATTATACGCTTAATGGTAAGATCCTGGGACATGTTGTGGAACAATGGGACCTTGGACTGCAGGTGCATTGTTCCTTGAAAGTGGAGTCACAGGTAGACAGTGTGGTGCAGAACACATTTGGCACATTTGCCTTAATCAGTCAGAGCATTGAGTATAGGAGTTGGCGTGGCATGTTGCATCTGTATAGGATACTGCTGAGGCCACTTTAAGAATACTGCATACAATTCGGTTAGCTGCAGAAAAGTTTTACACGGATGGTGCAGGACTGAAAGATTTAAGTTTTAGGGAAAGGCTGGTTAGATTAAGGTGTTTCCCCCGGAGTGCTCGAAACTGAGGGGTAACATTATATAGTTAAATAAAATCATCAGGGGCATGGATATTCTGAACAGCCACATTCCCAGGATAGGGGAGTCCAGAACAAGAGGGCATAGGTTGAAGGGACCTTAGGGTAAATGTTTTATACAAAGAGTGGTGTGTGTCCGGAAAGTGCTGTCAGAGGAAGCGCTGAAGGCGGTTACAATCGCACATTTAAAAAGTATCTGAAAGAGGAGGGATATTGGCCAAATGTTGGCAAATGGGATGAGATCAGATTTGATATCTGATCGGAGTGAACAGATTGGACTAACGGGTCTGTTTTCGTTCTGCATGGCTCTCTAATTCTATGAGGGAATACAAAACATTCTGAAAGGACATTTCAGAACGAAATACTGTTCACTGGAAGTTTATCGTGCCTCTATGTTCACATTGATAGAAAGTTGCGTTAGTTAAATATTTGACAGGGAAGTGAGTCACAGATAATGGGACACACACATGAAAGTGGGGCTGAGATCCCAACCTGATCAGCCACGATATTAGTGCCTGGTGGAGAATGTTCAAAGTATCTAATTACCTGCTCCTGTTCTTCAGTCCCATGTTTCTGTGTTCCATTCAGCCCCTCAAACCTGCTAGACAGGAGGAGTTGGAGGCTAATTACTCCTATAACCTGGTGCACAGAAACAGAGGAGACCATTCCGCCCCTCAGTACAGTCCCACACGCTTTGAGGTGATTTGGGAAATGTAATTGGAAAACCCAGGCAGGGTATGAAAGTGGCCCCTTATCTCACTTTACAGAGCTTCCCGTCTCTGCAACTTGTGCTTCATTTGTTGGTCATGTTGCAGACCCAGATTCACTGTGAATACAGCCAACTCCACACCCAGCGATGGCTCACAAAATCCTCTGGTCTCCCTACTACAATATTCAATAACAGAACATTCATGAAAATAACACCCACTAACTTTCCAATAACAGAATGGGAGAACATCAGAAACAGGGGTATGTTGTTCACTGACAAGCCTGACAGGTCAATTTCCATCTACCTCCTCTTCAAATACTTTCAGTCATCGAGTTCCACGAACACTCTTGAGAAAAAAAAATCTTGACATTCAACACCACCTGTTTGAAGAAAACACTTGCTGCTCCTATATTATGGCTTATTGATATGAACAAAAGAGGTTGACTCAAGGGTCCAGGTAAAACTGACTGGCCCTGACATCAAGGAGCTGAACAAAACTGGACTTAATGGAAATCAGAGTAAACTCTCCAGTGTTTGGAGTCAAACATGGCAAAAAGGAAGCTGTTCATCTTCTCAGTCCTGGGTCACCTCTGTGGGAGATCCTCAGGTAGCATCCTCTTCACAAACATCTTCAGCTGCTTCATCAATGTCTCCCCACCCTCACCTCCCCACCAGAATATCAGAAGAGAGGATAGTCACTGAAGATTACACAATGTTCAGAACATTTGTCCCCTGTCAGCTCCTGAACTGGTATGTGTCCATGAGCAGCAAGACCCAGACTCCATTCAGGCTTGTGCTGTTAAAGGGTCAGTAACATTCACGTAACAGTACTGATAGATTATGCACATTGCCACAGTGAAATGAAGCGTTCATTCAGCACCTCACGCTGGTTTCACAGGAATATTAGGAAGTCATTTAGCCCATTGCCACTACTGGAGAAGAATAGGGACAGACTATTCAATGCCTCCAGCCTATTACTCAGGAAGAGAAGGAGGTCAGTGTAATGGACCACACCAGAGACCTTCGAAAATATCTGTAGGTGGTAGCCGAGACTCTAATGTTTTCTTATTTTAAAGGAAATGTAAAATGTCTGTCGCAGATGCAATGTGACTGGTCAATCTACTTGGTGTGAAGCAAAACACCATTTATTTAAACATGAAAGATAAAATGAAACCAAAGAAAGAGGAATTTAGAATAACGTAATTCTATCGGACAAGTTAACAGAATAATAGATCTAGGAACTATTACCAATGAACTATTCCAATATAGGAAAATCCCATAAACACAGCCCCTGGCAGAAAGGAAATTTCAGACACAGAATGTCACAAACATTTCTCCAATCCAGGAATTAAAAACTGCATCAAGAGAAAATTCAGAGAGAGTAACAGCCAGGAGATAGTCACTGAAGCTTCCAACTCTATTGAGACCCCAATAGTTTCTGATGTTAGTGAGAAGCCAAAGCCCAGAGATCCTAATCTGTGATTACTGGCCACACTTATTCAGGCTGCATTAAGATAAACCTAAGGCCTCGCTAGCTGTTTTCTCAAGTGGTCTTAACTAGACAGCTTGGTAACAAGCGTTCAATCTCTTTCTTAAAAGAAACCAGGACAAAGTAACCTCTTAAAGCTGCTGCATTGTCACACTTGTCAGCACATCGAATTATCAAACAGGAACCAGGGGTAACCCAGTTAGGCCCTTGGCCTTGTCCAATCGGACAAGGAAGAAGCCAGTCAGTCCGTTGAGTCACTGACAAAGCAATAAGATGAGGCCATTCAGGCTCTTGAGTCCCTTACACAGGAACAGGAGGAGGCCATTCAGCCCCTTGAGTGTCTTACACAGGAACAAGAGGAAGCCATTCAGCCCCTTGAGTCAGTTGTACAGGACAGGAGGAGGCCATTCCCCCTCAACGCACATACAAAGGGACAGAATGAGGTAACTGATGCTGATTCCTGATGAATTTCTTATGATCAAAACGTGGATTCTCTTGCTCCTCGGATGCTGCCTGACCTGCTGTGCTTTTCCAGCAATCCACTCTCTACTCCAATCTCACATGGCAGGCTGCTCAGGAAGGTTACATCGCGTGAAATTCTGGCTGAAATGGCCAATTGGATATACAGTTGGTTTGATGGTAGGAAGCAGAGGGTTTAGTGGAAGAGTGTTTGTCAGACCGGAGGCTGGCTCCATTGCTTTTTGTTATCCATGTTTGGGTTGAGAATGTTCAAGGCATGATTTGTAAGTTTGCAGATGACCCTAAAATAAGTGGTATCGTGATCAGTGAGGACGTTTCTCAGAAATTGCAGCAGGACCTTTATTAGGTGGGGATGTAGGTTGATAAATGGCAAATGGAGTTTAATATAGAGGTGTGAGGTCTTGCATTTCGGAAACTCAAATCACGGTAGGAGTTTCACGTTGTATGGGAGGGCCTTAAGGGGTGTAGTGGACAGAAAGACCTTAGCGTTCTGGTGCACAGTTCTCTGAGAGTGGAGTCACAGGTAGACAGGGCAGTGAAGAAGGCTTTTGGCAAAGTGGCCTTCATCAGGCAGGATATTGAGTATAGAAGTTGGGAAGTTATGTTGCAGTTACACAGGACTTTGGTAAGGCCTGATGTGGAGTATTGTGTTCAGTTTTTGTCACCTTGTTATGGGGAGGATGCTGTGAAATTAGAAAGAGAGCAGAAGAAATTGACAAGGACGTTGCCAGGACCCAACGGTCTGAGTTATAGGGAGAGGCTGGAGAAGCTAGGACCTTTTCTTCAGAGTGTAGGAGACTGAGGGGTGGAACGTTATAGATCTGTATAAGATCACGAGGAGTTTTGATAGGGTTAATGCTCTGAGTCTTTTTCCAAGATTTAGAGAATTGATGATTAGAGGGGATCAGTTTAAGGTGAGAGGGGAAGGAATATAAGTGAACCTGAGGGGTCACGTCTTTGCACAGAGGGCTGGTACGTGGATGAGCTGCCAGCAGATGTGGTTGAGGGGGATACATTAACAACATTTCAAAAGCATTTGGATAAATATGTGGATATGAAAGGACTAGGAGGATATGGGCTAACTGCAGGGAAATGGGATTAGCGAGGATGGATATTTACAAGGTGGAGTCGAACCACTGTCTTACTTAAAACCAGAAAAGCTCGCTTCATTGCATAGTCTGTTAAAATATGAGCCACACAGATCTCCTACATTCCACTATTTAAACAAAAATTAACAAGTTAGTTTCTTAATAGTGAACACGAAACAACAATTATTCACATATGCAAGCTCCTCTTTTCTTAACTACTTACTATCTCACTCCAACTTTGTAAAAATATGCTGTTCCCACAACCCACATATTAAACATTACAATATCAAGACCACACAGTCTCAATCTTCCCTGCTGTGTTCACTCTTCCAGCTGCTGATCTCTCTGGGTCATGATTCTTTTTTACTGCAAGTGGATTTGGCATCCACATTTGATAGAGAGTGTTTGGGATGGCCAGTTAGCACTCCTGCTCTACAGCAGTTACTCTGTTGTTCAATGGCAGTGGCTCTCCCTCTCGAGTTCAAAATGCTGGGTTTATATACTCCCCAAGATACAGTATATCACATAAATTGATTGCTTTCCAAGTATTCAAATAATAATATTCAAATTCCGTTGGCTTCTGGTATCCTGAACGGTACTTAAACTCTTTGGTAATATTTGAATTGTTGTCAACACAGCAAGCAAAACTCAGGTATCCATTTCGCAGCTAATGGTGACATGTGAAACAGCCTGACCTTTAGCTGGTATCTGTGGCTATACTTTCTATTCAGCAAAACCCATTCTGTCTTAAAGTGACAAGACATTGTTTCGGCTTCATAACATCTCCCCACTTCAGAAAAGAAAATGAACCATTAGAATGAAAAGATGTCATTATTCCTTTTCCTCTAATTCTTATTCCCATTGTTATGAAATACAAAAGCATTAATCTTAGCTTTCCCATTCATATTAGTTATGCACACATATATAACATTGGAATAAGTCAAATCTTATCGAAATGTTTTCCTTTGAATCCACGATAACACATCTGCTATCACATTTTAGAACCCACAACATGTACATTTTTGTCCACAACCATCTCCGACAATTTGTTTTTCATATAAATATAAAAATATTGTCAGGCCAGTACGAAACTCAATCATTCTTTTTCAATAATGGAGATTTTTTCTTCCGTGGATATTGAGTTTTTTCGACCAGTAGCCAATTGGCCATTCTATTCCATTATCCTCGTTGTGTATCAATACATTTCCGACTCCTATATCCCGAGCATCAGACACAATTTTCAAAGGGTTTCAAAATATTTGGTGCAACTAAAACTGGTGTGCGGTGATTAATCCTGCTTTAAAATTCTCAAATGCCCCCCGGAATTGTTCTGTCCACCACAATTCTGTGTTCATCTTAAATAAATCCATCAGTGGTGCCAATACGCTGCGGACGTTTGGAACAAGCTTCCGATAGAATACACTCAGTTCCAACAATCGAAGGTCCTCTTTCTTCAAGGATGGTCGTCGAAATTCCTCAAAGCCCTTCGTCTTTGTGTTCGTGCGGTCAACCTTCCATGTCCAATGTAATGTCCCAAGAACGTCACCTCTGCCTTCGCGAATTCAGTTTTCTTTAAGTTTATTACCAAGTTTGCTTCTTGCAATCGTTCAACATGCTCTGCCAACTGTAACATGTGAGCTTTCAATCACTTGCTAAAGATCACTGCATCATACAGATAAACTACATAATTTTTTCCTCTGGCCACAACTCTGTTCCTGAATGTGGATGGTGCATTATACATTCACATGACACACTCGATAACGTTTTTGTCATATCCGGTATCTTTACCAGATAGTTTAACTGACTCTGCACTTTTTTTTTATTTGAAAGGTGCCACTAAATCTGGCTTTGAAGGGATTTCGTACCACTGGTGGCAATACTAATGCATCATCCCAGGGGAAATCCTCAAAGTTTCAGAGTTTTTATCTGCCACCTGCTTCACTCTATGCTGTGCCCTCTTCAGATGCTGTTTAGTTAACTCACCTACTCGATCGAATCTCTACCTCACCTCATATACATGATCCAAGTGTGAGATCGCTGACTTTATATTTATATTATATTATATTAATTTGAAAGGACCTCTCAATTCACGTATGAATATTAATTCAGAGGAAGTAAACTGAGTTGATTTATTTGGGATATCTCCGATGGCAAACAATATAATGGGGCATCTTTATCCCAATCATTCGGGTAATCCTGACAGTACGCTGTTAACATGGCCTTCAGCTTCTGATGCTAACTTTCCAAGGCTCTCTGGGATTCAGGATGGGCCGCACTGATTTGAAGTGCTGAATACGTAATCTATCCATGACTTCCTACTGTAACCTATGACAGTGGGATCTTGTTACTACACTATCTGGAAAAATTCCTGGGCATTTTTACATTTAACTCCCCATTCCCTTAGTCTTCCTTTGCGTTCTCCACCACAAGGGGTGTCTCTCCCATCTTGGATCTTAACTACAAGAACAAACTGTATTCGTGGAACTGACACTCTGTCGCTCACTCTCACTGTAACTTCCCCAATATTGATTTGGCACTCAAACCTGATGTTACACAAGGGAATGCTTAATTTCAGTCACCATTCCACAAATTATCACGCTCTTGAATAACATGTCAGAAAGAGTGAAAATACTTCCATTTCTTACTATTAGAGGCTGAAAGAAAGTGAGGAGTGCAGATGCTGAAGATCAAAGTTGAAATGTGTGTGGCTGGAAAAACACAGTAGGTGTGGAGAATCCGAGAGGTCGGAGAGTTGACGTTTCAGGCATAAATCCTTCATCAGGAAAGTGGGGGGGGTAAGGGGGGGTGGCTGAGAAATAAATAGGAGGGTGGGGCTGTAGCTGGATGGGTGGGAGCTTGGAAGGCGATAAGTAGATGCAGGTAGGGTGTAATGGTGATCGGTCGGAGAGGAGGGTGAAGTGGATAGGTGGTAGGATAGCTGGAATCCTCAAACTATATAGCATCAACATCAACTTCACCAATTTCCAAATCACCACTCCCCAAACCTCATCACAGGTTCAACTTAGCATCGCCCTGTTGAACTGTCTTAATTGTCCATCTTCCTTCCCACCAATCGAGTCCACCCTCCCCTCCGACATATCACTCTCACTCTAAACTACATCTTCCTATCGCCCTCCCAGTGACCCTCCCACCAGCCCAGCTCCTACCCTCCCATTTATCTTTCAGTCCCCCTTCCCCGCCCCCTCCCCGCCACATTCCTGATGATGGATTTATACCTGATATTTCGACTGTCCTGCTATTAGATTAGATTACTTACAGTGTGGAAACAGGCCCAACAAGTCCACACCGACCCGCCGAAGCGCAACACACCCATACCCCTACATTTACCCCCTAACACTACGGGTAATTTAGCATGGCCAAATCTCCTGGCCTGCACATCTTTGGACTGTGGGAGGAAACCGGAGCACCCAGAGGAAACCCACGCAGACACGGGGAAATTCCACACAGTCAGTCGCCTGAGGCGGGAACTGAACCCGGGTCTCTGGCGCTGTGAGGCAGTAGTTCTAACCACTGTGCCACTGTGCCACAGTGCCGCCCACATTAGGATGCTGCCTGATCTCTTGTGCTTTTCTGGCACCTCACTTCTCAACTGTGAAAGAATGAGCAGATCCCGTATCTCACAAAATTATAATTTATTGTCCTCCCCGCCCACCTTCTGAGTAAACTTTATCCACAGAGGTTAATTCTTTATAGAGACCAGGCACTGACTCTATACATAGGCTGTGCACTCTCCTGCAGCTCCTTGGAAACTTGGGGTCTTCTTTACGAGTTTCACTGATGTCACTGGCTTTACCTCTTTTACCGCATCTTTTCCCAAAGTGTCTTCCTTCAATGCCCACCACTGTGTCCCAGATTACTGCAGTGAAAACACATTTTCTCAGTGCCCTTCTTAAACCATCAGCACTGTAATTCTATGTGTTCCACCCCCTTATAGTGAGAACCCATGAGGTTTTTCACCACTTTTCCACCCGCTGAGCTTAATTTTCACCTGTGGTAAACAATTGCCAGTGTGCTTTACACTATGTTTTGCAGTGTAGGATCTCCCTTTCTCCCAATTTCTATCCCTCAACAGGATGAAAATCCTCCCAGAAGCTAAATTTCATCTCATGCACCAATGCATATTTACCTGCCATTTCTGCCACGTTTCTCACTTCTTGAACTTTCTGTTCATTCTCATGAATTTTTTACATCTCTGGAAGTGAGCCTTCAAACTCCTCCAGCAGAATAATCTCCCTTCGAGCATCACTGGTATTATCCATTTTTATGGCGCAAACCCATCTATGAAAATGACTGTGTTTCATTCTTTCAAACTCAAAATAAGCCTGACCTGGCTCTCGCTCTATTTTTCTGACCCTCTGCCTATATTCTCCTAGTACCAATGCATAACCACTCAAAATAGTTAGATTTACATTTGCATAATCTCTTGACCCGTCATCTGACAGCGCTGCACATTCCTCACGATCTGTGCCCACCAGCTTAGTCTGAACTCCCATCAATGCTTCCTTCTCCTTGCTGTTTTTACGCTCCACCATACAAGCTTCTGTAGAATCTGAGCGACGTGGGCTTTGGGGAGATTAATGCTAGAAATTAATCTCGCCACATCATTTATGATCTTCTTAAGCATCATTGTGACATTTTCTCCAGATCTCCCGTTATGTTAATGGAGTAGAGAAGGACAATGATCGTTCAACAATGCTCTGTATTTCCCCAAGAGAGCTTACATTGCTCTAACCTGTGTGGGAACCTTACAGCAGGGTGACAAAGCATTGCTGTTGCTGTACAGGATCTTAGTGAGATCACATCTAGAGTAGTGTGTACAGATTTAGTCTCTTCAATGAAGAAAGGATGTTGATATATTGGAAGCAGCTCAGAGATGGTCCCCTCAACTGATTCCTGCAATGAAGGTGCTAGCGTATAACAAAAGGATGATCAGGTTGATCTAAAAGGCATTGGAGTTTACAAAAATGAAAGAAGGTCTTATTAAAAATAGATGACAGGAAGGAGTTAACAACTGAAGCGAATTGCACAGATAGTGGAGGAATCAATTCCGTTCTCCAGCCTGTTACACAGGAACAACATGTGGATATTCAGGCCTTTGACCCTGTTACACCAGAATAAGACGAGGCTGTTCAGCCCCTGGAGCCTGATGTATATTTACAGGAGGAGGACAATCAGCCCCTCAATTCTATAACACTGGACCCAGAGTAGGCGATGCTGCAACAGTATCCTGTTACACAGCAACAGGATCAGTGCATTCAGCCACCTCAAGTCTGTAAAATAGGAACTGAAAGCGGTCACACAGTGACTGGAGATTGTTACACTGGAATAACAGGAGGCCTTCAGACCCACCGAGCCTGTTGCAAGGGAATTGTATAACGATAAAAAACTATCTGAGACTTCTTTCATGAGAAAGGAGGAGGTAATTCAGACACGTGTTTGTTGTATGGGAACAAGAGAAGACCAATCACTCCCTTGGTCCCATCTCTGGGATACATGAGGAGACCGTTCAGTATCTCCACCTATTATGGACAATTATGAGAAGACCCATCAGCCCATCAAGATGAGACACAGTAACGGGAAGGTTCCATAATCCCCCAATCCCTCTAATGCATCACCAGGAGGTGGTCATTCTGGCCTTGGAGACGACAACATGGGAACGCCAGAAAGACTTCATCCCATCGATTTTGTACACCAGCAGGATGATGAGTCCAGTCAGCCACACATACCGCTTATGCAGCAATTGGAGCACATCTCGTAAAACCTTTTGCCCATCAAACAGGAATTCAAAGAAAACGTAAAGGTTTTCGAAAGGGAATAACTGAATACATTAGGGAGTAAAATGTAACAATAAAATATTATTATTTAAGGCAAATTATTAGAATGCATTGTTGAGGACATGTGCAAACTTAAAACACAATCCATCGGACTCAACATGGTTTTACAAAAGATAAACCATGATTGAAGTGTTTTCTTGAGTTATTTAAAGATGTGACAAACAAGGTGGATAGTGGGAATCCTGGAGATGGAATATATCTGGTCTTCGTGAAGGATTCAGATATGTCGCTTCTCCAAAATGTGAGTGGTAAGATCAGGAAGCATCGGTTTAGGAGTAATTTATTGGCTTGGATTGGTTAATCAACGAAGTGCAGTCAGATTAATTAAATGTGTCATTTTCTTTTGGAAAATGCAATTTATGGGGTGCCATAGATTTCAGTTCTCATGCCTCAATCGTTTGTGATCAATATTATTACTTGGTTGACGGGATAGAAAATAGCTACATTTTCAGATGACACTAACATTGGTGGGAAATTACTTCGGAATGATGATGTAAGAGATTTAAAAACTATATGTATAGGTTGGGTGAATGGGCAATCATATGGCAATGAAAATCAAAGTTGGTGTATCTGGGGTTATTCAAGTTGGCCAGACTAATACAAAGGCAAATTATTATCTAAATGGAGAGAGAATTCAAAGTGCTTAAGTGCAGATGGATCTGGGTGTCTGCTTGCAGAAAACCTGCCTGTGGGTACTTCAAATACTGAGAAATGCAAGTATAACTTCATCCTTTATTTGTAAAAGGATAGAGTAGAAAGATAGGGAGTGTTGCTGTAGCTATGCAAGGCATTAGTGAGGCTGCAACTGGAGTACAGTTTGGGTGTCCTGCAGAATCAGGTATTTGCATTGGAGGCAATTCGGAAGAGCTTTATTAGATTGATTCCATATTTGAAGTGTTTGTCTTATGAAGAGAAATTAAGCAGTTCAGGCCTATACTTTCGAGTTTATAAGAAAGAAAGGAGAGCTCATTGAGGTCTGTAAAATGCTAAGCGTAATTGAAAGTGCAAATGTGGAGTGGATATGTTTTCATGAGCCGCAATCAACATCAAGAGACTAGAGTTTGAGGATGGAGAGATGGCAGGAGTATGGAACAGAGGCCACGATGGCATGATTGTATTCAATGGTGGAGCAGGTTCGAGGGGTTGGATTCTTGATGGATTCTCCTCGTTCATATTCAGATTTTCGACTGTATTACACAGTAATGGGGGAGGATTGTGTATCAAACAGGAAGCAGGCACTCCGGAAAATCAGTCTTAATCAGTTTGACAGAACGTCACCAGTGGAGTCACACAGTGACCAGTGCTGGGTCCTCCACTATTTACAATCTACATCAATGATCAGGAGGATGGAACAGATATACAGATACTGAGTTTGGTCATGTTGCTGTGATAAGCAAGAGATTAAATTATCAAGCGAGGGCGGAGGGTCTACAGATAGATACAGAGAGGTAAAGGCAATAGAGAATAATTTGGCAGCTGCAATATAACATGATATAATCTGTCATTTCATTGACAGGAATAATGGAAGGCAGTATGTTACTGAAATGGAGAGGGATTACAGGGCTGAATGATACTGTGTACTGGGTGGGGTTCACGCAGACACGTTCATACATGGGAGGTTTTGCACCATCCCTGATCGTCTGCTCCTCGACACTCCAAGTGACCCCATTGCTCTCCGTACACATGGAATGTTTTGAAGTGTTTGGTTGGTGATGGGGATGCTGTTTACAAACATGTATTAAGAGGACGGCCTTTATCCAAGATACATTCATTCCTTTCTACATGGAGACCCGAACACGAGGGGAATGGCTGCCTGCTTGTGAATGAAGAGGCTGTGGATGCTGTCAGGACAGTGGTATTCATCAACATGGTGTACTGTGCATCGGCACGCTACAAGATTAATAGAGAGAGAGCTCCTTCAGTTCCTCTACCTCTCCCCATTGACATGGCTACTCCGCAGATGCCATGTACACCATCGGGAATCCCACGATACTGGACACACCCGGCAGCTCCCTGCTTACGGAGAAACAATGTATTTACCTCATCCACCAAATATATCCTCCGTCACCGAAAGTTTACATTGATGGCAACATATTGGGAGATGACGGATATGTAACCCAGTCCTGTTTGGAAAGTTCCACAACATAGAAGCTGAATGAAACAGTGACCCTAAAAGCCACTGGCAGCACCGTCCTTCCCCATGGTGTGAATCTGCAGGTCGTATTGAAGAAGGTGACACTGCTCTGTGACCAGGTCCTTGTTCAGTCAGATTCCCCTCACACTCTGATCCTGGGTTACGTGTAGTTTGCGAAGCTGTTCATGGAAAACCCGGGGTGGATACAGCAGATCCCTTTCCCTACACACTCTCACTGCGTGGTTTCAGAGCTTCCCCTCTCTGTAACCTCTGCTCCATTTGTTGCTCATGTTAAAGGCCCAGATGTTGTAACTACAGTCCCGAGGCTCCATCCAAACTTGTGTCAGCAAATCCTTAGGCTCCTTGAATGTCTGAGGCAGCTCACAGCACAACCTCCAGCAAACCATCCCCAGCCCCTCCACTAACTATTCAATAACAGGAGTTATTCAGAAACCCCTCGTCTATAAGTGTTGTGGAATAGACCAGATCCTTGCAAAATATTTTAAGAAGGTCGCTTAAACCCAAACCTTTCCTTATTTTAAAAATAGGTGTGAAGAGTGCTTTCCACTGTGTTGTGATTGGTCAAACCACTCGACATTAAGCAAAATATAATCTATTCAAATGCTTTAGTTAAAATACAATCAAAGAAAGGAACATTTCGGGATGGCTTATTTGTTGTAACACTTACACAAACAATAGACACCGTACCTTATTAGTATACACTGCTTGGCACAAAGATAAATTCAAATACAGATACTTACGTGCAGTTTTCTGATCCAGGAGAAATCAACGTCAAAAGAGATCTCAGAGAGAAAGGCAGCGAGGGATCATGAATTGATCAGCCATGATCATATTGAATGGTGGTGCAGGCTCGAAGGGCAGAATGGCCTACACCTGCACCTATTGTCTACTGTATTGATACTTCCAACCATTCTGTGACCCAGAGCAGCTACTGAATGCTGCACCTAAAAACAAAACGACAAAACCTGGTCTGTGAGAGCTGGACACTGTCCTTCCATTGTTACCACCGTTTTAATAAAGCTAAAGGCTTTCTCAATTATTTACTTAACCTGTTTTCAGACAACAGTTCTGCACTTCTGCCTTTAAAACCACTCTTCAAAAAAAAAGAAGAGAAAATAACCTTTTTACAGAGATAGTGTCCTCACAACCTGTAATAAAATGATACATCAATATACAAAGATGGATACATTTTAGACCTCCTCATCTTCCTCTTATAGTAGACTGCAATGCATATATATTACATTGACTTTGAGCATACAAATGTTCACAACGCGATTCGATTTCAGACGTTTTACTCCTGCTCAGAATGCCTTTGCCTTTCTTCATCCAACTCTCAACAAAGTATCAAACCTTAGTTTTTCTCGCCCTGTCAACGTTATAATTTCAAATTGAAATAATAAGCTCAATCGAAACAAACTGGTACTTTTCTCCCTGAACCTCTCCAAAAACCTTAAGGGGTCACGATCAGTGATAAAGATTTGTCTCATGTATGTTATTGGCAATTTAAATGCTGAAATGTTGTAACGCCAACACCAAGCTCAAGGCCTCCTTCCCCATTGTGGAATAAATCTGTTGATGTTTCCACTGGACACTCTGACCACACGTTACATAATGGAGCACTTCTCATCTCTCCAATAGCCCTTCTGAATGACATAGCTCCTCATGTTTCAGCATAAAAGAATTACACACTTCTGTACCTCTTAATGCTGTAACCTCTTTACCTGCTACTCCTGGCCTATGCCAGTAAACGTTACTCTCACAGGTACATGTTTTCAGAAGGTCTCACACATTCTTCTCAATCCCTCACAGAAACCAAAGTTGGATTTCTGAACCAAATCATCATCAGCCATTTCAGCTTCTAACCTTGCCATTGTTACTCTCTGCTCTTCCACACGAGTTCTCACGACTGCAAGAAGTGAATTGTTGAACTTCTCCAAAATACAAAATTCTCTCAGAGTGTCATAGGTTTGCTCTGTTTTTAATACCCTTCCCAATCTTTCAAAATTTCTTTGTTTGATTCTTTCAAACACAACGTCTGTTTAACCAGGGATGCTACTTTCGATTCCTGAAACACTGTCTGTCAGCTTCTGGCACAAGCTCATATGCACCTCAGATGGCTTTCTTCACTTCCTCATACTCAGCAGATACCTCCACTGATAGGGATGCAAATACCTATCAGCTTTGTTTGGATCAATTAAATCCACATGTTCTCTGGCATCTTCACTTGTTTAGCCACTTTCTGAAATGAAATTAAAACGGCTCCCCCGTCATTCTCATCAAATTTAGATAATGCCTGGATGTATATAAACAGATCCCCATCAGGCCTTTGGCTACTATAGGGCTGCTCATCCTCACTATCCTCCTTATCCAGCCTACCGTCTGCCTTCAACTCCGCCTTCTATGTCAACGTTCCTCTCTTATTACTAACTTTTGAAGTTGAAACTCTGCTTTTCTTCTCTCTTTCTTCTTCATTTCCTTTTCTTTTATTTCTACTTTTCATCATAAGTCAAACTGTTTCAATTCCTTTTCATGTTCAAGGTGCCTCATTTGAAATTGAATTCGGGCCATTTCCAAAGATTCTGATGGCATTTCCAGAAAATGTAATTGCCGAGCTATAGCTGTAATAATCTATCATTTTCTCACAGAAACACAACCCCAGCTCCAACTTGTCTGCGAATTCCTACAGCTTTGCCTTCATGACCTTTTGTAAAACCCCTAACTTTACTTCTTCCACACCCAGAGAACTCTTACTGACTGAAATAATATTTTTACACAACACACTGTTTAAACCAACCGAATTCAGTGCCCAGAATAAAATACACTAACCACTACCATACGCGAACTTTGAACCCAATAGCCCCCTGATTCATACTTTCCAGTGTCTGCAAGAAATTATTTTGGATTCTCTGGTTTCCTCCCGCAATCCAAAGATGTGCATGTCACGTGAATTGGCCATGCTAAATTGTTCATAGTTTTCAGGAATGTTTGGGTTTGGTGCCTTATCGGGGTAAATGTGTAATCACAGGGTAAAGCAATGGGTCTAGGTAGGTTACTCCTCGGAGGGTCGGTGTGGACCTGTTGGGTCGAATGGCCTGTTTGCACACTGTAGGGATTGTAATTCTAAACCCAATTTGGTATTACCGATTTAGAACCAGACAAGAGACCCCAGTTTCTTATAGACTAACCAGACTGCCTCAGACTAGTTTAAGAAAGTAGCTTGGAAACCAACCTTTTCTTATTTTAAAGGTAGATGTGAGTTGGGTGTTCCACATGTGATGCTACTAGTCAATCCACTCACCATTAAGCAAAACACAATATATTTAAACACTCTAATGAAAATCCATACAAAATGAAGAGGAATTTAGAATGACTTAACTATTGGAAACCTTAACCGAATAATGGATACAGTACCTTCTACAAATGAATTGTTCCAATATACTAAAATAACCTAAACAGTCCCTTGGCAAAAAGGAACATTCAGATATGCATTCTTGCCGACAGTTCTCCAATCCAGGAGAAAACAGCATCAAGTGAAGTTACAGAAAGAATAGCAGCTAGGGATAATTTACTAAAACTTCCAACCCTTCTGGGACCCCAAGCACCTGGTAACTGTTACATCTACAAGGAAAAACTTAGAAAGCCTGGTCTGTATGAGCTGGCCATTGTTACTATTATTTATTAAAAACCTTAAAAGCCTCGAAAGTTATTTACTTGAGCCGTTTTCAGTAGACAGTTTGGCCTTTAAGACCTCTTACTAAAAAAAAGAGAAAAAAACTTTTATTTAAAAAGTGACAGCATTGTCACACAATTTAGATGCCTGGTCCTTCACTCAGTGGGCTTCCTCGTGTTTCTAATCGCAAGGTCACCTGAGAGGGACAACCACAGGTACAGACCAAGTTACAAGGATGTGTCTCATAACTTCTGAATCACACACACACCGAGCAAACCTTCCCATTGTAGACAGTAATCTGAGGCGAGCATAGTTAGCATATGATAGTAAAGTTTGCAATACTCTCCAGATGTGCAGTTTACTGAGCAATACACTAGCATGGCCTGTCCATGGACCATCACATGGGACATACCGGGAAGTGAACAATAGCCTGACATTTACCATTTCATTATTTCTGAGCTACACAATGCCAGCACTCGATACACTAGGGAGACAAAACCCAAGGCCAGGGAAAGATGCAGAGGGATAGAGAGATTCACATTAAAGACAGAAACAGGTAGATAATTAACTGAAAATATGGTGTGGAAATATGGGGAAAAAGACAGGGCAGAGGGACTAACTGGCGAAGTGAGATCTTCGAGAATAGAATTACCAGAATTAGCACATTGAATAAAGGCATTGCCAGATCAACTGAAATGGTTTGTTACATCAAATTCTCAATCTGCTTCACAGAACACCACAAACAACATAAACTGGGACAAGATGACAGCCCAGCATGGAGAGCTGTGCAGACCATGCTAGTGTGTTGCTCAGTAAAATGCAAATTTGGAGAGTATTGCAAACTTTACTATCATATGCTAACTATGCTCGCATCAGATTACTGTCTACAATGGGAAGGTTTGCGCTGTGTGTGTGTGCATTCATCACACTCTGATAGAGAGAGTGTGCGTGTGCGCAATAGGCGTGGTTGAATGTGAAACTAATTGTTTGAGAAGGAACGCACATGGAGGAAACTATTTTAACTACGAACAACTGGCAGGCTTTTTGCTAATCAACAGAGAGAACGAGAGAAGTTTCATGGACAGATGAGGTAAAGTGTTTGAGAATGTGTAAATAAAGGCATTGCCAGACACAAAAGCAATATACATCGGCGTGCACATGGATGGGAGTTTGGTGTGAGGTCGAATCAGATTTGCTTAGGCAGGTTTTAAGTTGGGAGTGTCGGCAGCAGATTATTAACTTCATTAAGACTGTATTTCATAGCTCAAGGTTCAAACAGCAAATGGAATAAACCAGTAAGATATATTCTGGAGTGGTGAGTATTTCAAGTTAGAAATGGTCAGGGAATGGTGTCAGGAATCAGCTCATAGTCAAAGGGATCTCCCACAGTTGTGACTTGTCTGCGTCAGCCACAGATATTGGCCAGGGATGGAATGGAAACAATGGGGGGAAGTGGAGTTTGTAACCAGAACAGTAGACAGTGAGCTCCAAGCTCTTAATATTTAAATAACAAAGACAATGATACAATGCATTGTGGTTCTCCGCTGAAACTGAGTAGGTCAACATAGAGACCCGTGAATAACACTGCCAGAGCAGAGAGTGAGACAGTAATTGAACACATTGATTGATGGTCTTTAGAGTGAATATCTGGATTCAGAGTTTCAACAGGAACAAAAATACTGGCAAGAAGTGTTTACTATATGAACTAACAATAATACAGTCGTAACTGATTTATAGAAAACAAAATCTTGTCAGTAACGCTTACCAGGAACACCAACGATAGCCAGGAAGGGATAATAGAAGTATTGAATAATGAGAAGAGCGTAATAGATCAGCGATGATAATGACAATCAATCAAATGCAGAAAGATATCAAACATAATTGGATAGGCTGCTGTCTATTGTTGGTATATTCCTGTCCAATGTTCTCAGATTCTGATCCATTGTTGGAACATTCCAGCCTAATGTTCTCAGATTCTGATCTCTCCTCTCCCTCTCTCTGGATCTGCTGATCCCTGTCAGTGCTGTCAGTGATGCTTCCGCTCATGTTATGGGTAGACACGTTGAACGGAGCCCATTTATCATTAAAAGATGGAAAACTTCCACTGGGATAATTTGAATCCATGGAGACTGGCATTAATCACAGTCACTGAACAAATAGGCTCAGTTTACCAGTTCCATACATCACTTTTCATTTACTAGTTTTGGATGGAATGGATGACGGTTGCTGAGGGATGGGCCATAAATCTTTCAATATTTTTAATCTTATTTTCTTGGTATATGAGAGTATTAACAGAACACTGCAGGGGTCTATATGTGTTCCATTCTGTTGATGAAAGGAGGCAGTTATAAAATAACAGATAGGCAGCATTAAAGAAGTCGGGTGAGTAAGTTTGTAGATACCTGAACCCAAAGTACGGTACTTGTTGACCAGTGTGAGGCTTCTCCTGGTTTTAATGCCCTGTTATCAAATCCATTCATAACCTCGAGACAGAGCATTGAGACTGCTGCTCAGAAACATTCCGAAGCAATTCTGTCCCTATGGACCCCTTACAAAGGGATAAGAGAAGGCCATTCAGCCCATATTAGCCTGTTGCTACTTGAAAAGGTGGAAAGCTGGAATATTGGCACATTTTGCCAAAAGAATAATTCAAAACAAAGAGATGTGTCGCTGCTGCTGTATGAGGTGTTCCTGAGAGAGCATCTGGAGTACATTTTGTCGTCTGTGTTTCTGGAACTGAGAAGGGATGGACCTCCATTAGATACATTTTAACAGCTGCTGGTAGTCCACGGGTTGCTGTCTCGTTTGATGTCTCGCGTCTGTTACACAGGGACAGGAGGAGACTATGAAGCCTCTCGAGTGTGTTATAGAGGAAAAGGAGGAGGCCATTCAGCCTCTTGAGTCTTTTTCAGAGGGAGCGGAGGAGGCCATTCAGCCCCTCGACCTTATTACAGAGGAATAGGAGGAGATCATTCAGCCTCTCCAGTCTATTACAGAGGCCCACGAGGAGCCCATTCAGCCTCTCGAGCCTGTTACAGAGGGGCAGGAAGTGTTTATTTAACTTCCAAGTCTGTTACGCATAAATATTAGTTTTAAACTAGTTGTGGAATAGGAAAGACCTGATGTAAGCATTAAAGTTCTAACTTTGACCAAGGCCAATTTTGAAAGTGTTGGCGAGTCATGTGAAAGGCTGATTGGGATACTCTATTCACAGGTAAAGTGATGGTTGGAAAATGCAAGGCCATCAAATCGTGGTTTCAGAGAGTCCAGAGCCAACGTGTTCCTATGAGTGAGATGGGCAAGGCTGGTGGGTGCATGGAGTGCTGGATGGCTAGATATATTGATTCTCTGGTCAAGGTAAGGAAGGAAGCATATGCCAGATAAACAGAGTTGAGATCAAGTAAATCACGAGAGCAGTATAAGGGCAGTAAGTGTATAGTCAACGGGAAACTCAGGCCAGAAAGATGTCGACATGAGATGGCTTTATAAATACGGTTAACAAGGCATTAAAGCAATTCTACACATCCTTCAATGGCAAAAGATTAGCTCGGCAGAGAATAGGGCACCTTAAAGATCAGTAAGGCTACCTATGTGTGGAATCACAGGAGATGGGAGGGATATGAAACAAATATTTCTCCTCCAAGTATTTAACGTGAAGGGGGTTACAAGAGCGACAAAATGAAGAAATATATAATGATATCTTGAAAAGTGTCTATATTACAAGGAGATGTTGGACATTTTAAAACATATAAAGGTGAACAAATCCCTGGAACCTGATTATTTGTATCCCAGAAGTTGGTGGGAAGCTAGGAAAGAGATTGCTCAGCCAATTGCTGATATATTTGTAACATTGATTTCCACAGGTGAGGTGTCAAAAGACTCGAAGGCAGCTAACATAGAGTCATTATTTAAGAAAGTAAGGAAAAATCAAGTAACCATAGATCAGTGAGCCTGACGTCAATGGTGACTAAATTGTTGGAGGGGGTTTTGAGGGAAAGGATGTACATGCATTTGGAAAGACAAGGACTGAAGGGGGATTTGTACATTGGAGATCACGTCTCACTGACTCAGTGGAATTTTTTGAGGAAGTGATGAAGATGATTGCTGAAGGCAGGACAGTGGATGTTGTCTTTATGGAATTCAGTAAGAAAACCAAAATGTTCTACATGATAAACTGTTTAACAAGTTTAGACTGCCTGGGATCCAGGAGAGCTCGTCATTTAGATCCAAAATGTTCTTGAATATTGGAGACAGGGTGTAACAGTTGACATTTGTCCATTGAGCTTGGAGACCTGTGACCAGTGGCGTGCCACAAAGATCAATAGTGAGTCCATTGCCTTTTGTCACTTATACAAATCATTTGCATTTGAGTATATGAAGTATGGTCAGTAAGTTTGTAGATAATACCAAATTTGGTTGTATAGTCGACAGTGAAGAATAATATCTCAGAATATAATGGGACGTTGACTAGGTGAGCTGAGGAGTGGCAGATGGAGTTTATTTTAGATTGGTGTTGCATTTTGGCAAGAAAAATCAGGGCAAGACATATAGGTAGGGTCTTGACGAAAGCTACCAATCAAGGAAAAATCCATATTTTTATAGAATCCCTGCAGTGAGCAAACAGGCTATTCGGCCCATCGAGACCTCACCAAACCTCTAAACACTATCCTACTGGACAAACGCCTACCCTATCCCTCTGGGCCTGCATTTTCCATGGCTAATCCACCTCGCTTACACATCCCTGGGTACTATACGCAATTTAGCATGGCCAATCTACCCTTATCTGTATAGCTTTATACTGTCGGAGGAAAACATAGCATTCAGAGGAAACTCATGCAGACACAGGGAAAATGTGCAAACTCCACACAGGCAGTCATTCAAGGATGAAGTTAAAACCAGATCGTTGCGCTCTGAAGCAGCAATGCTAGTCACTGAGCTACTGTGTCACCTTGTGGTGCAGGTTCTCCGTTCCTTGAAAGTGCCGTCACAGATAGACAGCGCAGTGAAGAGGACACATGGTGATCTTCCCTTTATTGCTGCGTGCGTTGAGTCTAAGCGTTTGCATGACATGTTGCACCTGAACAGGACATTGGTTTGGCCGCTTTTGTAGTATTGCCTTTAATTCTGGTCTCCCTGCTGTCGGAAAGATGTTGCCAAACTTGCAAGGGTACAGAAGAGATTTAAAAGAATGTTGCGGGTGTTGGAGGGTGAGAGTTACATGGGAGAGTTTGAATAGGCTAGGGCTATTTTCAAGTGTTGAGGCTGAGGGGTGACCTTAAAGACGTTTATAAAATCATGAGAGGCATAGATAAGGTAAACAGTCAATGTCTTTTTCCAGTATTGGCGAGTCCAAATTTAGAAGACAAAGGTTTAACTTGAGAGGGGAAAGATTTAAATAGGGACATGAGGGACAACATTTTCACATAGAGTCTGCTGCGTGAATGGATGGAACAACCAAAAGAGGCGGTAGAAGCAGGTATAGTTACACCATTTAAAATGCATTTGGATGGATACATGCATGGGAAGTATTTAGAGGGAGATGGGCCAAGAGCTGGCAAGGAGGACGAGATTTATTTAGGATAATTGGTCGGCATGGATGACCGGAATGAAAGGTCTTTTTCTGTGCTGTACATCTGAGACTTCATTGCCTCTTGAGTGTTTAACACAGGATCAGAAGGAGGCTATTTAGGTTCTGAATTCTGTCAGTCAACTTGTTTGCTCATTTACTGAGAGTAAAATACAAAAATACATCATTCAGATTTTGATGGTGTTTTACAGAAGCAAGAGGAAAGCTTTTAGTCAAGAAAAGCCGTAAAGCATGTGAAGAGGCGATGTTGCACGGAGTGTGTTCTGCATATGGACTGAGCTGCCGGTGGAAGTGGTTGAGGTGGGTACAATAACAACATTGGAAAGGTATTTGGATAAATACATGGATAGGAAATGATTAGAGGGATACAGAGCAAGGACAGGGAAATTGAGCGAGTGTGGATATACATTTTGGTCGGCATGGACCAGCTGGGCCAATGGGTCTGTTTCCATGCATTAGAACCGTTTGACTGTAAATATGTGTGTTTCGGGATTGAGACAGAGAGGGACAGACTGAGAAAAAATGTCATGGAAAGATATGTTCACAGGTTTCAGAATGCTGAAATGAAGACATTTCTATAGCATCATGCAACACGGGTCAGTATTATGAAGAATTATGAGTGAATGGAATATTGCTGCGAGCTCAGGCGATAGAGAGTTTTGATTGAGCACTTGTTCTGCAGCTTTGTAACTGGGAGTAACGACAGCAGAGTCTTCGGCTTGTTGAGCTGTATAAATCAGTAATTTGTCTCAGTGTCATTTTCATTGAGTGTGACAGAGGGATTGTCTGTTCGAAGCTGAGCTAGTTGCCTGGTGCTATCTTATCGAACTCACCTCATTAAATACCCACCCACCCCACCCACCTCTCATTGAATGCCAACCCGATTCTCCCACCCATCATGATTGGAGGTACTCACAGTCGCCCGGATGCCCCTTGATATCCCTGGCACTGTTGCCATCTTTAAAGGGCCAAGGTGCACACAGCTGATCTTTCTCAGTTTGGAGCTGTCCTGTACAGTTTACCCCGAGCATGACAGATAAGGGGTAATTACACTACAGTTTGTTGACGGAGCATGGTGTGCATAGTGAATGGGCTAGTACAGAGGGGGACAATTCCCTTTCCAGGGTGGGCCATACCACCAGACCTACCGCGTATGGTCTGTGCTCACCACCCAACTCGGTGCAGTATCTGCGGTCTGAAGAATTGTCCAGCAATACAGGACAAGCATCAATTACCTTCCCCGCTCTGTCAGCGTAAAACTTACCATATTCTGTCTGCTCCCTCACACTCACTATATATCTGTTATCGCACCTACCCCCGATCAAGGCTCATACTCCAACTCTCTCACTGCTGCATGCAGCAGCTTCGCTCTCTCTCTCTCCATCTCTCGCCTTTGCAATACCCCCCACACACTTAGAGAATATTCCGGAGAATACCGATTATGGAATGTTCCAGATAATGTTCCAAATAATGCCCAGTTTCAGGAAAATGGCAGTGCCCCAGTGTGTAACACATAAGAGGAAGGAGTAGAGATGCACGTCTTCCAAAGCACTCACATTTCAAACCATGTTGAGGCTATTCAGCCCTTCAAATGTGCTCTAGCATTTAATAAGGTCCCGGCTGATCTGATGCTTTTCTCAGCTCCATGTTACGGGAACTTTCAGTCATTCAACCCCCCGGGTTCCTGTCACTGTCCAGACGGCACTCAGGCACTTTTACTCCAGTTTTCTTCAAGCGCCTGTTTGAGGACATTTCCCATGGAACGCAATCTCCTAACAGTATATTCCATCAGCTATATACTTTCATGCAACGGTAGCATGCTTTACACAGACCAAACAAAAAAACTACACTAATTTAATGGTTATAGATATCCAATCACAATTAATGATATTAAACCAAAGACAGCTTCTAAACACGTCTTGTTTTAAAACAGAATTTCGAGCAGAAAACATTTTTTACCAACAGCAGTTATTTTGACCGTTATCTGAATTGTACTACTTTCCTTGTTATGAAAGTTTCTCTTGCCCTCTCTAACAGTTACACAGTCTCCTACGCAGTTAGCTGGACGGCAGGTTTGTGTTGTAGAGGGAGGCCTGCAGCGCAGGTTCAGTTCCTCACAGTGATAGAGATTACCATGAAGGTAATGCTCTCTCAACGTCACCCCATCACCCGAGGTGTGGTGATCCTCAGGATAAACCACCATGAGTGGTCTCTCTAATGAGAGCTCTTTGGGACTCTATTCTATCAATATTATCATTTTAATTTTTAAAAATTGAAAAGGAGATTTTTAATATTATTATAATCCAATAACAACACAACTCAAATAACTGATCAATATTACATTCAATGTTAGCATTTGATAAGGTTCCCCATGGTAGGCTCATTCAGAAGGTCAGGAGGAATGGGATACAGGGGAACATAGCTGTCTGGACACAGAATTGGCTAGCCAACAGAAGACAGCAAGTGGTAGTAGAAGGAAAATATTCTGCCTGGAAGTTTGTGGTGAGTGGTGTTCCACAGGGCTCTGTCCTTGGGCCTCTATTGTTTGTAATTTTTATTAATGACTTGAATGAGGGGATTGAAGGATGGGTCAGCAAGTTTCCGGATGACACAAAGGTTGGAGGTGTCATTGACAGTATAGAGGGCTGTTGTAGGCTGCTGCGGGACATTGACAGGATGCAGAGATGGGCTGAGAGGCGGCAGATGGAGTTCAACCTGGATAAATGCGAGGTGATGCATTTTGGAAGGTCGAATTTGAAAGCTGAGTACAGGAGGAAGGATAGGATTCTTGGCAGTGTGGAGGAACAGAGGGGTCTTGGGGTGCATGTACATAGATCCATTAAAATGGCCACCCAAGTGGACAGGGTTGTTCAGAAAGCATTTGGTGTTTTGGCTTTCATTAACAGGGGTATTAAATTTAAGAGTCGTGAGGTCTTGTTGCAGCACTATAAAGCTTTGGAATACAGCATCCAGTTCTGGTCGCCCTATTATAGGAAAGATGTGGATGCTTTGGAGCGGGTTCAGAGGAGGTTTACCAGGATGCTGCCTGGACTGGAGGGCTTATCCTATGAAGAGAGGTTGACTGAGCTCGGACTTTTTTCATTGGAGAAAAGGAGGAGAAGAGGGGACCTAATTGAGATATAGAAGATAATGAGAGGTATAGATAGAGTCGTTAGTCAGAGATTATTTCCCAGGGCAGAAATGACTAACACGAGGGGTCATAGTTTTAAGCTGGTTGAAGGAAAGAATAGAGGTGATGTCAGAGGCGGGTTCTTTACACAGAGAGTTGTGAGAGCATGGAATGCGATGCCAGCAGCAGTTGTGGAGGCAGGGTCATTGGGGACATTTAAGAGACTCCTGGACATGCATATGGTCACAGAAATCTAAGGGTGCATACATGAGGATCAGTGGTCGGCACAACATCGTGGGCTGAAGGGCCTGTTCTGTGCTGTACTGTTCTATGTTCTATGTTCTATCTATGTGCATGTACGTACAAAACAAGTTAAAAACACTAAACGGACAGAAGAAAAACAAAAATAAAAAATAAATAATGAATAAATAATACTGCTCAGCGTAACAAAATGATAGCACTCGTTCTTCAAGAGTATTAACTGAATCACATTTTTATGTTCATTATTCTTCCTCTCTGGATATGAGATTCATTAGATAATATGTCTAATGCCTGTATAAAAGCCTTTCTGATAGTGGTAGATAAGCCTGTATCACGGTAATCCAAAAAGGTTTGCCATGTCATATATAAATCTCTGTTTTTAGGTGCACCATGCTCGTGAAAAAGTCCAAAGGTCTATTCGTCATGAAGAGCTTAGGATGACCCAACAGACCTGGGGAGTTTTCAGACATCCAACACAACAGAATGCTTTTCCTAGCACATAAAGTAATGATATTTTTCCCATATGCATCTGTGTAAAGTACCCTGGGCAGGCCAAGGCAAAGAGAAACCAGGTCCATCTCCAATTCAGTCCCCTAGACCCACTGTATCACACCGGACATAGTGCTCCAATATATATGAAGCTTGCAGCAGGACCACAAGCATTGAGTAAGAGTGCCTGTAGTCATTCTGCATTTAGTACATGCTAAAGGTAACCCCCACTTTGAATTTTGAGAGATAATCTGAGGTCAGATAGAGTCTATGAAGAATTTTGAATTGCATGGAATGAATCCTTATACAGATGAAATCTTTTGAGCATTTTCATAAGTATCCTCCAATGTCTCCGAAGTGTTCTGAATCCCCAACTGTCACTCGCAGACATCACAACGCAACACAGTCTCGTCTGAGGGGACACTCTCCAACTAATGATTAAGGGTACTGACAGAGAGTGCAGTCTAAGCAATAAGCACCCTCTTCTCTCAACGGATCTGTAAGAGTCTGTAAAAAGTGTGTGTTTTTTAAATCAAATCTTTGATCTGGAAAAAAAAAACAGGAGAGGTCTCTACTAGGTAGTCCATACATACGAGTTATTTGATCAAATGACATCATTGTTTCTCCCTCAAATAACACGTGGTGTCTCAAAGATGAGCATTGGTGCCTCACAGGACCAGGATCCGGGGTTTGGTTCCAGCCTTGGGTGACTGGTTGTGCGGAGTGAACATATTCTCGCTGTGTCTGTGTGGGTTTCCTCCCATAGTCCAAAGATGTGCAGGTTCGATGAATTGATAAATCACATATTGTGTTCAGGGATTTGTAGGTTTGTCATTAGTCAGGGTAAATATAGGATGGATTAGTGGTGCTGGAAGACCACAGCAGTTCAGGCAGCCTCCAACGAGCAGCGAAATCGACGTTTCGGGCAAAAGCCCCCCATTCCTGATGAAGGGCTTTTGCCCGAAACGTTGATTTCGCTGCTCATTGGATGCTGCCTGAACTGCTGTGCTCTTCCAGCACCACTAATCCAGTATGTGGTTTTCAGCATCTGTAGTCATTGTTTTTACCTAAATATAGGATGGTAGCGGAATGGGTCTGGGTGGGTTACACTTCAAATGGTCGAAGTGGACTTGCTGGGCCTAAGGGCTTGTATCGACACTGTATAGATTATACTAATTCTAAATCACTCAAACAAGGCACACCCCTGGCTGCCCACAGTTTAAACCTGGAATCCATTATCCCTGGTTGACAACCCGGTATACCAATTACAGGGGTAATAAAGATGGTTTTGGCTGTATCGCTCTTGATCTGACGCATTGTCATTCATGCTTTAGCAGTATTGGTAATTATTGGGTTATGACAATACTCCATAAATATTGTCATTTTGTCTAAGAACAGCAAGGGTTCTCTTTGTATGAGAGCATTCAATATCTAACCGTACTGACGCTGAATCCTCAGCAGGTCAAGCACTGATGTCGGATAAAAAGAGCTTAATTGATAGCTTTTAATCTGGGAGATCTACTCCCCACAATCTGTGGGGTAGTTGCAATTTGGTTAGTGTGATAAAGAGTTGCTCATGCTGCCAAATATAAGAGCTAAACCAGCCATTACGTCTCCTAAATCCTGTCTGGGAAACATCAAAGGACGCATTCACATGCAAATGAGGAAGGACATTCATTTAATAAGACCTATCCGAACTAGCAAGGATATTGGAAGTGGCTCCCAACTTTGAAGATCTTGTTTAATTTTGTCAAACACATAGACATAGTTCACCTTAAATAAATTATCAAAGGCGGATGCAATGAATATACTAAAATAGAGAAACAACCCGCCCCTCCATCCCGTTACCATTTCAAAGGAAACCAGGATTTGCCCTCAACATCAGGTATTTTCCGAAGGCCGCTCATAGGCATGGCCTCCAACGTCGTAAAAGTTATCTTATAGCCCGAAAATGCGACAAAGGAATTAATGCATTACATCACGTGAGCTGCCGAAATTGTGGGATTTGACAAAAACAGAAGACCCTCATTTGTATCCAATATAATCTTATGTGACATCTATCCAACTTCTGGGCAGGTATGTTGTGGTAATTTTCCCAATTGTGCAGGATGCCTCTGAATCTAAGACTGTTGCAGAGATGGGTAAGAGATCAACCCTCGTGTGGCATTTCTGTGGGTTAAAGAAGAAAATATAATCCCTACTTGTGAGGTAGATCTGCCTCGAGACATCTAGTCCTGCACACAAATCCACTAATTGCTTACATTATAACGACGATATTGGTGGACTTTTGGATATTCTGCCTACTGTGTCGCCCATAAGAGCGTTGAAATGTCCTTCTACAGTAATGTGCCATGTTGCAAGATAACTTAATTTGGAAAATGCAATTACCAGGATTTTAAGAGGGTGCGCCCGGGGTTGGGGGGGGGGGCGGATGAGGGGGGAAGTGGTGGGTGGGGGAGGCAATAAACATTCAAAATACTGTACTATTTCCCATACTTCAAGGCTTTGGGGATTATGATCCTCCCGTGAATGTCTAATACAATCTAATAATTTAAATGGAAGATTCTTCCTGTCCAGTATGGCTACTCCCCTACTCCTAGTATCAAAAGACGAGGAATAAAAACGATCAAACCCACCCTGCTGTAACGTCAAGTGTTCTTTGTCATCGAGGTGCATCTCCTGCAATAGGACAACATTGATCCTCTCCTTTTTAAGATTTGAAAGTGTATTTTTCCACTTGACTGGCAGATGGCTTCCCTTAAAGTTCCAGGTACACCACATAAGCACATCATTATCTATAACACACTGTAGCAACATTTCACCCTACAGTTTCACATCGAATTACACATCGCTGATCATTAATGAAAAAACACTGATAGAGCCTAAAAACTGTACAAACTAAAACTGGTACACGTAACCAGCTCTCAAAACTTTCCAAAGCTAAACACATAAAGAAACCAAAGAACGAAACAAAGTCCAAAGTGCCAATGACACTTGATAG
The DNA here is from genome assembly GCF_047496795.1 of Chiloscyllium punctatum. Taxonomy (NCBI): domain Eukaryota; kingdom Metazoa; phylum Chordata; class Chondrichthyes; order Orectolobiformes; family Hemiscylliidae; genus Chiloscyllium; species Chiloscyllium punctatum. The sequence continues at coordinate 35,733,178 of NC_092751.1, read as the reverse complement.
AGTAATTTACCCCACATCACTCCCGATCACTGGTGACGCTTACATATCACAAATCTTTATCTTCTGCCCGCTGCCAATATGGCATCCAGGGCAATTAACAACAAAAATCGGGCTTTAACTGCCCTTAGGTGGGCACTTAGTCATCACAACCACATTTGTAACTCGCTCCAGCTTGAGCCACATCCCAGACACAAGCAAAGAAAGAGGAAATGAGTCGTAATATTAATGAAAAAGTTAAATTGAGTACTCTACCCATCCGCGAATATAATTCAGCACTGGTTACTATGAGAAAAATCCAATAAAATTTCTTTAAGAGAGAAACATGATTATCTAAACATCCAGCTTACTTTAAAATATCCACAACGATTTTGCTTTCTCTGGTGAGTCAGACAGTTTCACGGATCCATTCAAAGCAATACGGAACACCGCTGGGAACCGGAAAGAATACTGAATCCTGAGTTTCCTTACTCTTCTCTTGAAAAGATTTTCTTTCCCAAATCACTGCCTCTGAAATGTCCTGAAAGATCATAATATTGGTGTCCTCGTGAATTAAAGCCATCGGCTCTTTCCACTGGGTTCTGGAAGTTTCCATCAGTCTTTGTTTGTCCCCATAACTCTATAACTGCACATGGACAGGGCGAGGGCGCTCTTCTGAGGCTGACCTCTGCACCATAACCTGATGCACTCTCTCAATCTTCACCCGTCCCTCTTCAGCTTCGAAGTGATGGAATTATGGCAGCCAGTCCATTACAAATACTCACTGGCTGACCACCTGCCGTCTGGTCCAGCAGACGACGATGTGTACATTCTTCATCCTGCCCCTTTTCTCAAAGTCGTGATCTTGTTCAGTTAAGGTGCAGACCTGTTTTTCAAGGCCGAGCATCCGCTCCATCGAGGAATCAATTGTGGTCTCTGCCACTGCAGTTCGGCGCTCAAAATCATCCGTTCTGTTTCCAAGGCTTTCAAGTCATGTTTTTGGAGCACGGCTGAAAATGGCTCTTGTTTACTGCTGAACTTTTCTTTAATCGTGCCTTCAGTCATTTCACATAACTTGGTGTACTCAGTGACCAAGGCCGAGTGAGTAACTGGGTCTATTGAACGAGCAGAGTGGGTTGCAGCTGCGGCCTCAGGCCATGCTCGATGCTCCTGACAGGTGCACAGCGTGAAGGAACTTACTCGATTCTTTCCTGCGTTTTGTCATTTCCACTTGACAAAACGCGATTAGTAAAGATTCGATAGCTCTTTTATTGTTTGATATTAAGTAAATGGCTGGGATGGAGTCGGTGAGAGTACCACTTTGCACGTTCTGTGATGCAGAGACCAGCAAAGCAGACCTTCTGGATCGTGGCCATCTTGGATTCCCCCTTAAAATTTTATCAATATTATACATTCATTCTGCATTATATTCATGGATGTTCTGGAGCCGTGTTATTTGGTACAATTGTCTACATTTCCCTCCACACCGCACATTCCTGACAATCCCCAATAATCCTCGACTCCGTTGTTATTTATGAAATTTCTGCCCGTCCCTCAAAAATATCCAAGCTCTCTGCCTCCAATGCTATGCGGGGATGAGAGATCGAAAAACCTACAATGCTGAAAAATACAAAAATAAGCCTCAAGACCTGAGTTTGAGATTAGTTTTCCTTTGTCTCCTTATCTGGGAAAGCATATAATTACATTGGACGCAGTTTGGAGATGTTTCACTTCACATATTCCAGGGATGATGGCCTTACATTATGAAGGCTTTAACAGGTTACTCGTGATCTTATTGAAACTTACAAGACCTAGAGGAGAGTGGATCAGATAGATATCAACTGGGTATAGCCCAAATTTCTTGTCATTTTTATAGAATCTCTACAGTGTGGAAGCAGGATATCCCATCCAGCAAGTCCACACTGACCCTCCAAACAGCATCCACATGGGCCTGCCCTCCCCCACCCTATTCATGTAACCCTGCATTTCCTATGTCTAATCAACACATCCGTGGGCACTATGGGCAATTTAGCATTGCCAATCCACTCTCAGCTGCATATCTTTGGACTGTGGGAGGAAATTGGCGCATTGTGAGGTTACCCACATAGATACCTGCGAAGAGAATGCTCAAACTCCATACAGAGCATCGCCCGAGGTTGGGATTGAACCCAGCTCCTTGGTGATGGGAGGTAGCTGTGCTAACCACAGATCCAACGTGCGCATCCGTTAGTTCTATTAGTTACTTGTGGCTGACGAAAGAAATCTTCCTGACTTGGTCCTGTCACAGAACCTGACCCAGTCTGAGACCTTTATCATTGGCCATGTCACCAACCTGGTTACATTTAAAATTTGTTGGGAGCAGTGGAGGAGTGAGGCTTGAAAAGGAAACAGTGACACCCTCCAACCTCAGTCAGAATAGGAATTAGGAACATTCACCATGTGGGAATTCATTCAAGTGGGAATTCTCTTACCCAGAAGTTTGTGATGGCCGAATCTTTATATTATCTTGAGGTTGGCTTCATCTGGTTGTCCATCGACGGTGAATCAGAGATAATAGTACCTGAAGATAAAAGTGCAGCTGGGATCACAATGAGATGATCCACGGCCTTATTTACTGGTGGAAAAAAAGCAAATAGTGAGGTACTTATACGAGGGAAATACCCCACTACTTCTCCCCTTTATGTTTAGCTTTGACAAAGGGGCAGTTAGACTCGAAACGTCAGCTGTTTTCTCTCCTTACGGATGCTGCCAGACCTACTGAGATTTTCCAGAATTTCCTCTTTTTATTTAATGGTGGAGTAGTTTCAAAGGGCCGAATGTCCACTCGTGTCCCTCAGCCCTGTGTTCTGATGTTCCATTCAGCCCTTCAGACCTGCTATACAAGGGTAGATCGAGATCACTCCGATGGTTAGGTGTAGTTTTGGAAATGTATTTGGAAAATGCAGTCTGAGTCAGGAAGTGACCCTACCCCCATTCTGTTTCCAGATGTGGGTCATGTTACAGACCCAGTTACACTGGGGATACAGCCCCATACCCCACCCGGGGTTAACTCAAACAATTTCTCTGCTCTCCCTGAATGCATCATTGCACAACACAGCTTCCAGGAAAACAACGAGTTACTTTCCAAAAGCATAACATGTGAAATGAATAAATAGGAACAGGAGTAGGCTATTCGGCCCCTCAGGTTTGCCCTGTCATTGAATAATGAACATGGTTGATCTACTCCAGGGCTCAACTCCACTTTCTTGCCGACTCCGTGTATCCCTCTATACCTCTTTGGGTTATGGAATTCCGGACATTTACTATCTTCGGAGAGAAGACAGCACTCTGTGTCTCAGATTAAAATCGATATTCCATATTCGGTATCTATATCCTCGAGTTTGAGATTCGACCCAGGAGTGGGACCTGTCAATATCTACCTTCTCAAGCCCCTTCTGTATCTTGTATTTTCCAGCCTCACTCCTCATTTATTAAAACCCCAATGAATAATCGCCTCACCATCTTAGAGGTTCTCAATAACTCAACCCTTTCAGCCCAGGAAGCCACCTAATGAACCAACCTAGTTACTTGCTACATCAGCATGCTGACTTTATGGTTCATACACAGGAACACCCCAATCCCTTTATACTGTACCTTTTCTGGAAGTCCCCTCCATTAAATAACAGCCTGCCTTTTGGTTCACAGTGTCATCCACAACCTTGGATGTTTATTACACTCAGTTCCCGCCGTCAGGCTATCAGTATAGAATATAAATAACTGATGCCATTGAACTGATATTTGTGGTATTCCAGCAGCTACACTTGATCATGAAGATCCATTCATCTTGACTCTCCGATTTCTATGTTAACCAATAACCATTACATGTTACCACATTAGCCGTCATCCTATGAACTTCTGTCTTGTGTAAGAACTTTTATTCTGTAATACCTTGTGGAAAATCTCTGGACAGCCTGGTTTCGACCAGACCCCCTTAATCAAGTCCACTTTTGACATTCTCAGGCATCTCCAGAAGTACTTTGCATGATTTTACAGGGCAAAATATAATTCCCTTTCACAAAACAACACTGACTATACGTGAAGCTTTTCAAAATGTACATGCTGGCCTGGATTTCCAAATTAGGCTAGTCCCATCTGGTTTAATTTGGACCATATGCCTCGAAATGTTTCCCATTCATATGTTTGTCCAAATGACTTTAAAGTGTTGCAGCCATCCACGCATCTACCACTCTGCCTCTGGCAGTTCATTCCATACCCACGCCACCCACTGTGTAAAACTGTTGCTCCTTCGTACCTTTTAAATCTCCCTCTTACACATTAAAACTATGCCTTCTATGTTTGAACTCCCCCATTCCGTGGAAAAGACCGTGGCTATTCACCCTATCCATGCCTCTCATGATTTTATAAACTTCTGTAATGTCATCCCTCAACCTTCTACCCTCCAATACTAACTTCAAGAACAAGCATTTAAAGATAAGCACTGAAAATTTGACACTATATTAAACATGACAGTAAAACAATACTCAGCCAAAACTTCATGCTGTCATTTATTTTTCTCCATATTACAATACTAAGACAGCAAGAAACGCTTACTCGTGCGAATAAGAAGTCAAACACCTGAATTCCTTTGTCAAAAGGGGGTGATGATCTCGACAGTGAAAACATAGTTATGGCCAGATCTACATAATGTCACATAGTCAACATTCTCCCACCTGGCCTCCCTATGACCTTATTGGTTGTGCCTTCTATATCTTGCACTGAGTAGAGAGAATCCCTTTCCCCCAGCCACGTCTTAATTTAAATCAGTTCTTTATCATCTTCTTGTTCACCATTGTCAAAAGTCTGTTTATCTGTTCCATACCTTCTTTTCCCTGTCACCCATCCCCCACCTCGGTCAAGGGGTTAAAAATCCCAGTTTATAATCCTTTTCAGTTCTGAAGAAGTGTCACACTGGGCTTGAAACGTTAACTCTGCTTCTCTGTCTCTGCAGATGCAGACAGACCTGTTGAGCTTCTCCCGAAATGAATAGGCAAAGAACATTTTTTCAATTAAACAAATAACTATGGATACTGCAAATAAAAGTACAAAAATTGCTGGAGAAACTGGAAGCTTTGTAGAGGGTCACTGGACCTGAAAGTTTCACTCTGCATTTACTCCAGAAGATGCTGCAACATCGTCTGCAGTTTCTTCAGCAATTTCTGTTATTGAACAATTTTCAAAGAAGTATGTCAAAGATGCTTAAACATCCCATCCAGCCTGGAGCACCGTACACTGGCGACTGAACGATAACGCATGGTGACAAGTTCCTTGATTCTGAAACTGCATAAGACTGGCATCACTGACACTATGGAACTCTTAATCATGGTCAGGGAGAAAAACAGAGGGAAACATATTCACTTCGAACACAGAAGATGGCATTACGGATGAAATATTGTTGAGTGGGTGAAGCATCTCACCCTCTTCATGCTACCACAGAATCACAAATGCCAGTTTTCAATCAATTCGATTCGCTGCATGTGACATAAAGAAATAGCTGAACACAGTAGAAACGGCAAAGGCAATGAGCCCTGACCCCATTCCGGCAAGAGGACTGAATATCTGTGCTGCACAACAAGCCGTGTCCCTGAGGAAGCTGTTTCATTTCAGATCCAACTCTGACATCCTCTTGGCAATCTGGAAAATTACTCAACTATGTTCAATCCCCAAAAGGGGAATACTAAAATCTGACCATTTACCAACCCTTCAGTCCCATCATGGCAGTCAAATTGGTGGGAATTCATTTTGACAGAGCTGTCAAACAGCACAAAACTAACCAGGCCAGTGTGATTGCCGTTAGGTCTCCATGTGGAGATGGTGTTGTTGTGGAAATGTCAATGGATTACTAATCCAGACCAGACTAATAGTCTGTTAGCTGGTGGAAGTTAAAAATACTTAATAAAATATCGAGACCTAAAATCTGGTGTCAGTAATGATGATCTTGTGTCCAATGTTGATTGTTAAACATTGATCTTCTTCACCAATATGCTTTCAGGAAGTGAATCTCCCGTGCTTTCCTTGTCTGGCCTAAAAGTGACCCCAAACACACAGACATGTGATAAACTCTTCAATGGTCTCTGAATCTGCCAAGCAAGATACTCTATGGTATCAAATTGCTCCAAGGTCTTAAAGGATATAACCGTACAGAACACCCGACCCCAGCCTCAGTTTTGGAAAAGGGAATGGGAAGCATAGTCCTGTTGATCCTGCAGAGGCCTCCTTCCTAACATCTGAGAGCTTGTGACAACATTTACAGAGCTTTCCCACAGACTGCATAGAAACATCACGAAAGAAGGAGGTCATTCAACACATTGAGCTTTCACCATTCTATTTCATGGCCGAACATCTCCTCAATGCAGTTTTCCCCATATAGTGTTCATTTCTCTGTATATGTTTAAACATTGCGAAATATAAAATAGGAACTGCTGTAATCCCTTTGATGCATCAATTTTGCTCCTCCATTCAATATACAGACAGTTCTCTGATGACGCCTATTTATTAAATACGATATGGCTGTGGTCCCTTGTATTAGGCACCCTAGCCTTGGGAATTAACATCCCTGCTTCCAATTTGTCTCGCCCTGTCAGGGTTTTATGTATTTCAATGAGATCTCCACTCATTTTCCTAAAGCCCATGGAATACAGGATCAGGTGCCCCAAAGACTGTTCCCCAAACAAGCCTGTCATCCCAGAGAAGAGTCTGATCATCCTTCACTGCACTCCCTCAATGTCAGTTTTGTTCTTTATTAGGTAAGGAGACCAAAACTGCACACAATATTACACAATGTTAGGGATGGGGTCTCACCAAGGCCCTGTACAGCTGCAGTAAATGACCCTTACTCTTGTATTCAAATCTCCCTGAAATAAAGGTCAATACACTATTTATCTTCCTAACTGCTTACTGCTCCTACAACATTGCTTTCAGTGACTGGTGGGAGATCAAGATTCTTTTCAATGTTACAGCTCCCCACTTGCTGGGTCTATATACACTGGTCAACGTGCCAATGCCATTCTCAATATTGACTTCCATGTTCAGAACTCACTGCCCTACATGGACTCAGAGGGCTACACAGAAATAAACAAAAACTCAGCTTAAGTTCCTTTATAGAGCAACATTTTCAACCAATCTCTTTTCAAATGATAGGCTGCCATTCTATTTTCCCATCAACGTACACAGCATCACATCTCTCCCATTGTTTTTCACCTGCCAGGTATTTGCCCAGTCACTCCGCTTGTATCAATCACCTTGGAGCTTTTCTTAACATCCTCCTCACTCACTCACAAGCTGATATCGTTTAGTGCTGTCAACGGACTTGGGAATATTGCATTTTATCCCCTCAACCAAAGATATGATGTGTACTGGGAATAGCCCGATCCCAAATCCTGATCCTTGTTATATCATCCAAGCCTTCCGTTCAAAAATCATGGTTTTATTCCTACTCAGTGTTTCCTGTCAGCTCTCCCATTCTAAAACCATGACCATATATTATCCCCAGTCCCATAGGATTCGAATTTGCACAATAGGCTTGGGGCTTTATCAAAAGTCTTTCTGAGATTCCAATCGTATTGCATTGATACCTTCTCCAAAATTTTGCTAAAAGCAACTTTCTCAAATATGATTCCCATTTCATAAATCTCTGTTCAATTTGTCCATACCCATTACTGTCAATCCAAAACTTTCCCTAAAACTGTTCGTTGCTAATTTCATTCTATTCCCTTTTTCTCACCAATATAAAGTTCCCTAGTATTCCTAGGAAGTTTTCTTTATTGTTTTGCTTTGTTCTGTGAAGGCATAACTGAAGTATTTGCTCTATAAGTTCTGCTAATTCCCTGTCCTCAATTATCCGGTAACAGACTGTAAGAAAGCTGCACCTTTTTGCCTTAATTTTGATACATTTCCAGAAGATATTAGAAGTTCACTCATATAGGTTTTGATACGATATTCTTCAGAAACCCATCAATTCCTATCTTAAGCTACTCAATGATTGACCTTCCACAACCATACAATCACAGAAGCACAGACTCTGTACCATCAGACATACGGCACGGTCTACATTAGCCCTACTTTCCGACACAAGGCCTGTAGCCGTGAATCTTACGGCATTTCAAGTGCACAACCGTGCATTTTCTAATGGTTGTGAGGTTATCATAACAATTCCCATCTCAAACATGCGCATTCAGGACCCCAACACACTCTGGGTGAAAAACAGTCCTCAAATCCTCACGAAACCTCAAACCCTTCACGTTAAAATTGTGGGCCTTTGTCTAAAAGGAACAGCTGCTCTCTATCCACCCTGCCATTGTCCCCCGTAATCTTATTCTTCTGAATCACTTCCCCCTCAACCTTCTTTCCTCCAAACTAAACAACCCGACCTTATCCAGCCTCTCTCCATAGCTGATATGCTCCATCCCAGGAAACATCCTGGTGAATCCCCTCTGCACCCCCTCGAGTGCAATCACATCCTTCCTGTAATGTGGGTCCCAGAACTACACACAGTATTCCATCTTGGCCAATCCAAAGTTCCGTTTAGCTCTAATAATCTATGCTTCGGTGAATAACGGTCCACTATGCTTTCTCAAATTGTATATTAACTTGTCTGGTCATATTCAGGAATGTGTGGAGAAGCACCCTTTGACCTCCCTCATCTGCTGCCGTTCATTTAGTACTCCCTGTCTGGATCCTACTTCCAAAGTTCATCACCTCATTTTTATCAGTGTTACGTTCCATCTGGCATTGATCCACCCATCCGACCATTCCATCTGTATCTTCCTGAAACACAAGACTTTCCTCCTCACTGCCACCACCCGGGGAATCATTGTATCAAACACACACCACTCGTCCATATTCACAGCTGCATCATTTATGAATACCCCAAGTAATAAGGTTAAAAATCACCCAACATCAGCTTATAGTCTAACAGGTTTTTTTTTCCAGAAGCACGAGCATTCGAAGCGCTGCCTCTTCATCAGGTGGTTGTGCAATTTGATGAAGAAGCAGCGCTTCGAATGATTGTGCCTCTGAATAAACCTGTTAGACTGTAAGCTGGTATTATGCGATGTTTAACTTTGTCCACCCCAGTCCAACACCAGCACCTCCGAATGACAAATAATAAGGGCCACAGCACTGAGCCCCAAGGTAATCTATTGGACACTGGCCTTCAGTCACCCAACCAGCCTTCTACTACTACCTCCTGTCTCCTACCACTAAAGTTGATTTGGATGCAACTTTGCAAGTCACAAATCAGTCCTAGCTGTTCCCTTGATATTCTGTTCCGCTTGACACACTTGAAGATTATCTGGGGATTCTCCCTAATCTTGCCCTGCCAGTAGGTTGCCATGCCCCTGTGTTAGTTACTCCCTTCCTAGTGAAGAATTTCCTCCTTATTGCAGTCTTAACTGTCCTGTCCCAATTCATGTCATTATTTTCCTTGAATTTGCATTAGACAGCCAAGGGAGCATTCTGCGAATTTCCAACTTGTCATATGTTTTGTTAATTTTCTAAATTTCACCTCATTCTTTGAAGCGCTAGAGAATACTGGCCGAGTTACCTCTTCAGGCAATCTCGCTATCTGAGGGATTAATCTGGACAATGCCCATTGCACATTCTCTGTGGTCAGTATATTCTTTCTGAGATTCGTCACCAAAACTGTGTACAATACTCCAGCTACAGTCCCACCAACACGCTGTGAAACTAATTCAACATGCTTTACATCAATGTTCTGATTCTCTTCAATGAAGGCGAACCAAACTTTAACTTTCCACTGACATATATTCCTCCGAGTACCCTTCACATCATTGCATTTACGAACTCATTATTTGAGTTCTTTTAGAAACCCTTCCGAAAATCCAATATATGCCACTTCTATTAGTTCCTCATTATCTATGCTGTAAGAAACAGTTTCATATAATTCCAAAGTTTATCAAGTATGATTTCTCTGTCAGAAATTCATAACAATTCTCTCCATTATTGCTGTTAATTTCGAAATATCAAAAATCTCATCCTGTGTAATAAATTTCAAAAGTTCCCCTACAGATGTCAGGTTAATTAGTCTGCAGTTTTCTACGCTATGCCATCTTCACTTTGCATCTGTTTGGATCCCTTCCATTCATCTAATGGATCATGTTTACTAACCTCCATCTATCCACAATAGCTTCCGGTCTCTGCAGAATGTGCAGGAAAATAGAACAGTCATCGATAGTGCAATTAATACTACTCTTGGTGATGTATTTCTGACATTTTGATAGGAAGTACATCTGTTTCTTCAGACTCAGCAATGCTCAATCCAGCTCCATGTTCAAGTACTACCTTATTACTGATATGAATTGACTTTCTGTCTTTAGCTCCAGGGGTCCGATATGATCACTTGGTATTACTGAGTGATTTCCTGGATCTTCCTCCATGAAGACAGCTGCAAAGTAACTGGTTGTTTTCTTGGCCATTTCCCTGTTCTCCACAATGACCTCTCCATTCCAGATTACAAATTTCCACATTTGACCTTGCTTTTATTCTGTTTCCTTTGAAATGTAGATCGTAGACTGATGCATTCTTTGTGTTCCTGTTTGTTAGCATGCATGTTCTCTTTTTGATTTCCTTATCAGTTTCATGGCCTTCCATTTCTGGATCGTTAAGTTCTGACAAATCTCAGGTTTCCAGAATATCTGGAATTCTTCTGAAGTCACTTCCTATGATTAACATATTTTCAAACTTGTTATGTTCGCCATCATTGAGTCACTTTCGCACGCTTTCGTATTTGTACCTGAAATAAATAGACGTATTTTTCAGGCTTTGCCGTATATCTAAAAACTCCTGGTCCTGACCAGATGCATTCAGGAACACTGCAGGAGGATAGGAGCACAGCAAAGAAATTGCGGGAGTCCTGCTTGACTCTTTTCTCTCATTTCTGGCCAATCAGTGAGGTCCTGGATGACTGGAGGGTAGAGTATGCTGAACCCATATTCAAGAAAGGCTACATAGATAAACCTGGGAACTGAAATCTAGTGGGTAGGATACTTGAGAAGATTCAAAGAGATTGGTTATATCTCCATTTGGAAAGACAGGGTCTGATTCGGAGGAAGATTAGAATGGTTCTGGAAATGCAGAGCAGGTCATGCAGCATCAGAGGAGCAGGAAAATCGATGTTTTGGGCAAAAGCACTTCATTAATTTTAGCACGGTTTTGTGCATTGGAGATCATGACTTTTAAATGTGTTGGAGCTCTTTGATGAAGTGACCAGCAACGCTGAGGAGGGAAGGGTTGCTATACATAGTCTATATGGATTCCAGTACGGCCTTCAGTAAGGTTCCTTATGTTACGCTGCTCTGGAAGGTTAGATCGCATGGAATTGAGTGGGAGTTGGCAAATTAGGTACAAAATTATCTTGATGGTAGTAAGCATACTGGAAGAATGCTGGTCAGAATGGAGGCCTGTGACTAGTGGAATTCTTCAGGGGCTGATGATGGGACCACTGCGTATTGCACATATCTATGACTTAGATGAAAATGTACAGGCATCGTTTGTAAGTTTGAAGACGACACTAAAATAGGCGGAATCACGGAGAGTGAGGAAAGTTATCATAAATTTCAAAAATTACGGCAGTACCTTGATCAGCTGGGGAAGTGGCTGAGAAATGGCAAATTGATTTTAATATAGATCAGTGTAAGTTCTTGCATTTTAGAAAGTCAAATCAAGGTTGGAGTTTCATGGTGAATGGTTGGGAGCTAAGGACTGTAGTCGAATAGAGGGACCTTTGAATTCAGTTGCATGGTTCTCTGGAAGTTGATTCAGAGGTAGACAGTGCAGGGAAGAAAGCTTTTGGCACACTGGCTTTAATCGGCTTGTATCACTCAGTAGCGAAATTAGGGAGTTATGTTGCAGTTATACAGGACGCTGCTGAGGCCATATTGGGAGCGTTATGTTCAGTTTTGTTCACTTTGCTATAGGAAGGATGTTAATAAACTGGAAAGACTGCAGGAAAAAATTATAATGATGTTGCCGAGGACACAATAGACAGTTATAAGGAGAGGTTGGACAAGCTAGGATTTTTTACTTTTTTGTGTGTGAGTCTGAGGAGGGATCATATTGAAATCTGTAAGATCATGACAGTCATGGATAGAGTGAATGTACCCAGTCTTTATTGCCCCAGGGTTGGGCAATCACAGACTAGAGAGCATCAGTTTAAGGTCAGAGGGGGCAGAGTAAAAGGGAACCTGAGGAATAACCTTTTCACACACAGGGGCTGGTACACATATGGAATGAGCTGCCAGGGGAAGTGATTGAGGCGGATACATTAACAACATTTAAAAGGCATTTGGACAAGTACACGGATAGGAAAGGATTAGAAAGATATGGGCCAATGGCAGATGAAATGGGGTTAGCGTGGATGGACATTTTTGTCGGAATGGATAGTTTGGGGTGAAGGGCCTGTCTACGTGCTGCCAGACTCTGACTCTAACAACCATTGCTTGTCTCCGACTGAATTTTATATTGTCCTTTCCCAATTCACTGGAGCTATCTGGAACCTTTAGCCTCCAGTCTTCCATGATGTTAAACTAGAAGTTCAAGCATTCTCTATTGTACGCAGACGCCGTGTAAAATGCACCTTATTAATGTTATTGTTCTTTAAAAGATGCTTCAGTACAAGGTTATTAATTCGTCATTCTGAGCACACAATACCAAATACAAAATAACCTGCTCTCTAGTTTGCTTCACAACACACTCTTCAACCCATCTCATATACACTTACGGAATTTATTTTTCACAACATGTGCAATCACTTAGTTAATGCAGTTTAGATGCAACTTGAGACCATCCAATAAGTTTGCAGTATCCACAATACTTGCCTATCTAATTTCCAGAGCATATGATGCTTAGATTTTCTGCGAGCGTTTTGGTTATGAAACATACCACACCAATATTCCCTTCTCCTTGCTATCTGTAAGCTCTACCTAAACTGATTCTATGGAAGCTGAGGGACAGGTTTGTGTTGTTTTTAGTGACGGACATGGACAAGACATTCGGGGAGCCTCACCTCGACGCTGAGATGATCATTGATATCCTCCCCGCTCTGTCAGCATAAGAGGTACCATATACTCTCTGCTCGCTCACAATCACTTTATATCTGTTATAGCACCTATCCCCAAACAAGGTTCACGCTCTCTTTCCAGATAAGGCTCAGACATTACCGTTATTGAATTCAGTAACTTTCTTCCTCATTTTCTCTGTTACCTACGCAATACCCCCCACATTAATAATAATATATGTATTCAAAACTGTCCACTGACTCACTCCAGACACCTCACAATTCCCCCCAATTACACCAGCACCAATAGCAGGGTCACCTTTTCCCACTCTCCATCCCACCCTCCCTTTCTCCCATTTCAGGAGGAAGAGCCTGGAATAGGACAGAAAGGCAAAGCCGTGTGTTGGAGTGCCCGATACCCATTCCCTCACCCCCTCCCCTTGCCACGTGGATAGGACACTGGTACAAGACAGAGAGGACTAGGACGCCTCGTGTGGAGATTCTGAAACATCCACGTCCCACAGACCGATTAAGGAGCAATGTTCAGTGAAAGACAACTCTCACTTTAAACCCACTGGCAGTTCCAACGACAGTCCTTTCATTTCCAAAAAGAAAAAGACACAGCTACCTCACTGCACAGAGAGGTAGACACAGAAATACACAGAAGTATTGGTGAACACCCCAATATACGAATACACACAATACTTACAAGGAGATAGGCATACACACAGGTAGAAACACACAGAGACATATACAGTCACATACAAATAGACACAAACACAGTTAAAAAAAACATACAGGCTGATACACAGACAGACATAGACACACAAACACACAGATAACAAGCACATGGACACACACGGATACATATAAACACACACATACACACATACAGACACACGCACACATATACACACAAACACAGAGGCACACACATACATACTGACGCACACACACAAACATAGACAGACACAGAGGAACAGAAATTAGTGTCATTAAGACGCAAATCGATATGCTTCGGATTTGTAAGGGGATCAAGGATTCTAGGGAGAAGGCAGAAGAATGAGTTTGAGGTACATATAAGAAATTATTGAACGGAATGTTAGACTCGATGGGCTGAATGGCCTCATTCTGCCTGTTGTTTTAATGTTGTGGTGTTATGCTCTCAGGTATTCTCTTTCTGAGACAGCAGCAGAGGCTGTGTTTGATACATATTTGAGTGGAAAGGATAAGTGGGAATGTGGGACAGGTTTGAAGTGCAGAATGCTTTATGTTTATTCCTAATTATTGTGCCCTTATGTCTGAAAAGAAGTGGCGATTTGATGTTAGGTTGACACGGTTTAAAATAACGTGTCCCACAATGAAATACGGACGTCCCTTTTACTTAAATGTTGTGCTATCTGTGGTGTCCTCATCCTCAGGGAGCAGTGAAGACTCGGGTTTTGAAGAAGTTCAACGCTGAGCTTGACTGACCTTTGCTGGGTAGGAGAGTCAATGTTTATTGCGAACAGACAGGAGACGGATAGTCAGACACAATCGGATTAGTTATAAGCATTCTGAATGGTGCAGCCGAATGGTCAACTTCTTCCCTACCCCATGCGCTGTGCCCTCAATCAATCCTTGAGGCTGTTACAGAGATATACTGCTGCCTGTACGCCATGTGTTGTTCCCTTAATCCACCCCTCAAGGCTATCACAGAGATACACTGCTGCCTCTACCCCCTGTGTTGTTCTCTCAATCACACCCGAGGCTCTTACAGAGATATACTGCTGCACCTTCCCCATGTGTTTTCGCTCAATCCACCCCTCGATGCTGTTACAAGGTAGGGGACCACCCATTTCAGTCATGCAGGATCGTAACAATGAGATGGGAGAAGACCATTCTGCCCCTCGAAAGAGTTACACAGGAATAGAGAATGAAGTAATTCTGCTCGTTGAGTACATTACACAGCCCAGGAGGAGACATTCAACCCACCTTAGGTGCTACACAGGAACGGGAAGCTGTCGCTAACAGGAAATAGAGAGTAGAGATAAATGTTTATTTTCAGGTTGCAAAGCTCTAACTAGTGTAGTGCTGCAGAGATCATTGTGGGATCATCAATGGCAAATAATCTGTATCAAAGATCTTGAGGAAGGGAACTGAATGGCACGAAGCTCAATTAGCGCATCACCAAGATAATCGTTCAAGATGTCGTCAAATGGAGGTAATGAGTCTGCAATGTGATACGGACAGGGAAGGTTAGTGAGCAAACATTCAGCAGAAAGAACATAAGGTGAGTTGTCTACTGTGGCAGGAAGGATAAAACAATGGCGAACAATATAATTGTAGAGAGATTGCAGAACTCTGTGATACAGGCCGTTTCCATGTTCCTGGGACATGAATCATATGAAGTCATTCTGCAGATGCAGCAAGTGATTTGGAAGGTAAGTGGAATGATGCTGTTTCTGGCAAAAGTTATCACGTTTAATGCATCTGAACGGGGCATTGCTGAGACCACATCGGATACACTGTGTGCAGTTTTGATCGCCTAAACTTAAAAAAAAAAGATATAATTCTTTCAGAAGATTTTTATAGACGTTTCCCTTCACGCATCCCTGAAAGGAAGGCCTTTTGGTATGGGTGATTATCAGTTTTGATCTGAGGTGAGAAATCTTCTTGAACCACACATGACTTTCTGAAAGGTGTTTCAGCTGGATGCATGTTTCTTCTTGTAAGGAGTTTAAAGCTAGAGAATAATTTTAAGAATAAGATGTATTGATATCAACACACGTATTATATAGACATCGACCGATATTTACAAATTACAATGTCGCATAAAAACATGCCATCAAAATTATCAATTAAATGTCATCAGATGATAAAGCAGGGATTTTTTTCTAATGAAAGACACTGTATGCAACAACAGCGTTGACGCACCTGCATATCCTTAGATTAGATTACCTACAGTGTGGAAACAGGCCCTTCGGCCCAACAAGTCCACAAAGACCCACCGAAGCATCACCCACCCATCCCCGTACATTTACCCCTTTACCTAACACGACAGGCAATTTAGTATGGCCAATTCACCTGACGTGCATATCTTTGGACTGTGGGAGGAAACCGGAGCACCCGGAGGAAACCCACGCAGACACAGGGAGAATGTGCAAACTCCACACAGTCAGTCACCTGAGTCGGGAATTGAACCCAGGTCTCTGGCGCTGTGAGGCAGTAGTGCTGACCACTGTGCCACCGTGCCGCCCACATTGTCACCCGTTCCAGAGAATGCTCCAGGAGAGCACACATGGCCCAGCTTGATGTTCAGTTGACATTATTGTATGGTTCAACAAAGAGAGGGAGAAAAATGTTCCCTTCCTGAGAATCAGCAGCTGATTGATCCCTCTCTCTTACTTTGTCCACTGGATAGCAAAATGTGAGACAATAGAATCCCTGAGTTATCTTCACACTTGTGAAAGATTCCTAGTGAGGACTCATTGGAATCTCTCCACTGCTGGAAGCAAAGGGAGTTCAGCCAAATCGAACTGTACCACAAAGAAATCCATTACCAGCAGCTTGTGTGAGCAGGATAATTTCAAAGGCTGAAGAACATTTGGGACACTTTATCTTTTACCATTTGTTGCGAGTTCAACTTCCTGCATCTCATATTTTTCTCAAAAATGACCCAGTCTGAGTCCTATACAATTGGTCATAACACTAAACTGGCTACTTTTAAAATTGGTTGTAACCAGTGGAGGAGTGGGACTGGAAAAGGACACAGCGACACTCCAACATTTGTCGGAACACGAATGAGAAATTCTTATTGGACTGTTCAAGTGGAAATTCCCTTTTCCAAACGTTTATGGTGCCTGAATGATTGCATTTGTTCAAAGTTGTGATGTGTTCAAACATTTGACAGACAAGTGCATGTAGGAAAACTGTATGCAGACGCAAAAGTGCTGCTGAAATCACAATCAGAGTAGTTATGATCTTAGTGTCTTGTGGAGTAGTGACAACGTGTCTAATGACCCAATCCTGCTCCTCAGTCCTATGTTCCTATGTTCAACTCAGCCCCTCAAACCCCCTGCACTGTTGCTGATGGGGGCATCTTGCTCCAAATATCTGGTCCACAGTAACACAGGATCTCATTCATTCCCTCTAGGCTGTCACAGATAGTTTGGTGTGGGTTGGAAAAAGTTACTGCAAAACCCAGGCTGGGTTCGAAAGACAACTCTGGTCTCTTGACAGAGTGTCTCCTCTCTGCAACTTGTGTTTCATTTGTTGGTTATGGTATAGACTCAGGTTCACTGTGAATTCAGCCCCCAGACCTCATTAAATGATGACTCATAAAGCACTTTGCTCTCTCTGATTGGAACATTTAATAACAGAACGTATGGGAAAATTATAATCATTAACTTTGTAATGAGAACATAAGGAACAGGATCAGGTAGTTCGGATAATCAAAACATTGTATATGATCATGGCCAATCTACTGTTCGTATTAACTCATCTTTAATGTCCAATTCTTCACACCACCTCAACTCTCTGACAGGTCAAAAATCCATCTACCGTCTTTTTAAATACTTTCAGTGATGTAGCACCCCTAGCTCTCGAGACAAGATAATTCCTGACATTCACTACCCTCTGTGAGAGGAAAACACTGCCCACACAGACACCGTCACCTATTGATATGAACAAGAGAGGAACACAGGGGCTCGGCAAAGAATGAGTAGCCTTGATATCAAGGCAGTATTTGACTGAGAATGTCATCGGAAGCGCCATCTTATTTGAGCTTAATGGGAATCAACTGTCCCCTCCCCACTGGCTGGGGTCTTTCAGAGCACAAAGGAAGATGCCTGTGGGTGGGGGCCGAATATCTTCTCAGTCCCGGGAAATCTCTTCAGGAGATCCTCAGGGTAGCTTCCTTAGCACAGACATCTTCAGCTGCTTCATCAATGTCTTTCCCCACCTTTAAAATGACCGGGGGTGGGGATGGTCACTGAGGGTTACACAATGACATGAACATTTTGCCTCGCATCAGCTCCTGATGCAGCCTGTGTCCGTGTTCAGTAAGACCCGGACAGCATTCAGGCTTGTGCTGTTAAAGTGTCAGTAACATTCATGTAACAGTGCTGTAAACACAGTAAAAGAGGAGCTCATTCAACATCTCAAGCTGGTTACATCCAGAAATGTGGAAGCCATTCAGCCCATCAAAACTATTGAACAAGGAGAGGGACAGCCCATTCAATACTCCTGCTGGTTCCACAGGAAGAGAATGGGTCTGGTCAGGACATCGAACTGTTAAACAGGATCAGGTAGAATCCAATCAGACCCTTGAACCTGTTCCATGGGACCTGAAGGAGGCCATTCAGCCCTACGAGATTGTTTCCATGAACAGGAGGGTGTCATTGATGCTCCAATATGACAAACCAATGGAGCAGAGACTGCATTCATGGATGGCTCTATGAGTTTCCTCGTGGGTCCATTGCCAGTGGAACGTCTGCTACTTTAATGTGGTTTGCTGGCAGTGAGGAGGGAAGCCAGATTTTTTGTGTCAAGTCTCAAAGAGGCATCTTCCATCTCTGAGTATGTTCTCTATGGAGGTCAGAAGATGATGGGAATAGTTAACTGTTTTAGAATGAAGGCGTTGTGGCTGCTGTCAGGATTTTGGATAATGTGATGTTCAGTGTCGGATCACACACGAAATGCACTAAATTCAAAGTCTGACGCTCTGTATCTCTCTCTTTCTCTCTCTCTATCAATATAGGGAGTGGGGGTGGGGTGAGGAGAACTTTCTCAGAGGCTCTTGTAACCCAAGCAAAACAAGCCATGGTTTTATCACCATATCAATGTCTGTTTCGAACATCATGAGACTGTCCATTCCCCTTAAGCTTCAATGCAATCATCTTTCATTCTCTCACAGCGCTAAAGATTAATTTTCAGTCAACCCTCATTTAACAGAATCCCAGGGATTAGTTTGGTGAAAAACCTTTGCAATCTCTTTGTGGCAGGGTGATTACTTCTTATAAAGGAAAGAAAATCTGTCCACAATTTCCCAAGACTGGCTCAACAACACTCTCAGGTTTGATCACAATAATTCCTTTTCCTCACTGAGACAGCTCCGTTTCGTTCCTGTGGCGTAAAAGACCTTTCCTTCTCGCTACACTGCGATTGACGTGGAATTTAAAAGCTCCTTACATCTATATGTGAGCATCAATACAGCCAACACCAGAGATGCTTCGGGAGATGAACATCACACTCAGGGAAAGATGAAGAAAGAATGCACTTGAAATAAGGAATGGTCACCACCTGAATGGAAATGAGCTGTAGGAATATGGGAAACAGGCAGAGGAAGGGAGTTATCTTTCCTTTTGTTCTTCCCTCATAACAGGCCAGCATGGTAAGCCTATCTTGAACTGAGTGGCTAGTTCAGCTGTTGGACAGGACAGTAAATAGTAAAACACATTGCTGTGGGTTCACAGTCACACAGAGACCTGATCAGGGAAGGATGACTCATTGCCTTCACTAAAGGACATGATGCAAGCAGATGGGCTGTTTATACTTATTGATGATGGTTTCACTTCAGTGCCACCAATTTCCTTCATATTAACAGATTATTATTCTGTGGCTCTAGACCATGAGTCAATGACTTGACACCATGCATTATCTTCCCGTCAGACAGTTTCTGTGCATAGAACAAGTTAAACGTTTCAAGTGCAATTATGTTGTGATTGACATGTGGTTAGAAGGGGCTTAAAACAAATGATTCCGGATTTAACAGAGGCTCAAATGATGGTTTACTCAGAAGGTGCACTGTGGCTGAAGAGGAGATGGGGATATCATGATGGTGGTATTGGACAGAATTAGTGAGTGGGGAGGATATGGAGATATCAATCTGTGCAGGGCTAGAAGGATTATGGAGTTTTAGAGTTTCTCCTCGCATATTTGTGAGTCATTTGAAAGTAGTAATTTCTAAGGAATGGAATTTTTGATTGGAGCTGAATACAATGACTTCAACCTTTCCTAATTTTAATAATATGAACAACATTTCAGTTTAACCTGCTTCAATATACAGTTAGAATGACTTACCAGGAACACCAACTATAGCGAGAATGGGATAGTAACCAGCTTGAAAAACAATCAGTACATCATAGATCCTCCATACTAATGGTATCGAAGGTTGGTGAAGCCAGTAAAGACTAGTGGATAAACTCCTGTCCATGTTGGATCATTCCAGTCAAATGTTCTCAGATTCTGATCTCTCCTCCCTGTCTCTGTGGCGCTGCTGATCCCTATTAGTACTGTCGGTGATGCTCCCACTCATACTATGAGATAACACATTGAACTGAATCCTTCATTAATAAAAGAGGCAAGCACTCCAGTGACACATTTAGGATCCACGGAGACTGACATTAATCACAGTCACTGAACAAATAACTCCAGCCAATGCCTTTCAATTCAATACTGTTTTATTACAATTAAGAATAAGGATTAACATTTACACAGTCTGGATTGGATATGCGAGGATGACTGAGGGAACGAATGTTGAGTATGCTAGATTAATTGTGTAACCATTCAGTATGCATTGGATATGGAAGAAATGCCAGACGTTTATTTGAACATCAAAATGCGTCTCTGCTTATAAATGGAAACATTGACCCTGTAACTACTGCTGAGGCATGAAAATATCAGTAAGAGATTGAAAGAATTTTTATAGGCCACAATCTGCAGTGAAAATGTACCTGAGAGAGTGTGGGGTTATAACAGACAGACGGCATTGATATAGTAACAGAGAATTGCACATAAGAGACAATGGGGTCTCCAGATGTTGGAGAATTCAGAATACGTAAAGTATGAAAATGGAGAAGGATCTATAGGTCAGGCAGCATCCGAGGAGCAAGAGAGTCAACGTTTCAGGCAGGACCCTTATTCAGAACTGCGAAGGGGCAAAGGGGTTGAGAGATAAATGGGTGGTGTGGTGGGGGAGGCTGGGGAAAGGTTAGTATAGGTGTACGAAGCTAGGAGGCGATAGTGATAGATCAGTGGGGAGTTGGAGAGGATCGATGGGAAGGAAGATGGACAGGTAGGTTCCCACAAGAGGGCGGATCTGAGTTGGAGGGTTAGATCTGGGATCTGGATCGGCGAGGGGAGATTTGCAAATTAGTGAGTTCTTTGTTCATGCCGTGTGTTTGTCGGCCCCCGAGGCAGAAGATGAGGTGTTCCTGGCGACATCCTGGTATATCTCTTCTGAACCCTCTTCAGCTTAATAATCACCTTCCAATGACAGAACTGCACACAGTACTGCAGAAGACGCTTCATTAATGTTCTGCACAATCTCAGCATGACTTCTCAACTTCTAACCACAAAAGTCTGAGCAAAGAAGTAAACTTGAACACCTTGTCTATAAGTGCCACAAACTTCTGGGAATGCGATCTGGATCTGTGGGTCCCTCTTTTCTACAACATTACCAACACACTACTATTAATTGTAAAGCCCCCCCGCCTCCGCTTTTTATTTTACCAAAATGCAATAGCTCGCATTTATCCAAGTTAAACTCGAACTGCCACACCTCAACCCAATGAGTGATATTACTTCCCCCTCACCCTCCTGCTTCAGGTTTAAAAGATCCTCCCCTCTCCAGAAAGCCTACAAACAGAGGTCTTGAGTTTCCTAAAGACCAAGAGCTTGATTTTCTTTGTGCAAGCAGTGGGAGGAGAGGGTAAGAAGAGGCTGGAAAGTAAACCGATACCTTGCATCACTTAATAATTTCAGGAAGAGGGAAGCCACATGTGAGAGGTTGGAAATAGTGGCCAGTGTTTTCTGACCAGAAATTGTGCTCTTTCTTCATCTCTGGTGTTCAGTATTGATATGTATTCGAGATCCCTCATAGTGCAGAGTGTTCCTGCAAGGTTTCGTACCCTAATATTGCAGATTACAGATAATAGCTACTTAAGCTGGAAATCATAGCCAAGCAATTAAAGAAGTACATTGTTCATCTCGATGGCAGAGCACATGCACTCATCATCCTATAGTTCAGGCTAATACATTTTATTTGTTTAACAATGAGAACTGTTGCCTGTGTTTTTCAGCAATGTTAATCAGAATTTAATAAATCCATATTGAGCTGAAAACTGACACTGAAAATATGACTCAAATTCTTGGCATGGTTTAAGTCTTGTGTAGTGAGTAGCACCCCTGCCCCTGGGTCAGAGCTTTGGATTCGATTCCCTTCCATGAACTTGTGGTAGTGTCACTTTCTCTGGAACAGATTATCTCAATTCTGTTGTGGGGGTGTGTCACAGTATGTTCAAAGAAGGCTGATGAACAAACACACAGGAGAATCATGTTGCAGCTTTAGGGGCTATTGTTGATTGGTGGTAGTGCCGCGGCCTCTGAGCCTAAAGGTTCACATCCCACAGAGAAGTTTCATTATATGTCTGAGGACGTGGATTAAAATGATTTTTGAAATGTGACTTGATGGAGTGACCTGAAGCTTATGCCCGAAACGTCTATTCTCCTGCTCCTTTGATGGTGCCTGACCTGCTGCGCTTTTCCAACAACACATTTTTAAGCTTGATGGAGTCCATGCAAGGACTGCACAAAACACTAGATAGGACAAACAGGGAGACAGCTAACGATCTGTATCCATGAACACCAACTAGCCACGAAACGACACGACCAGCTATCCTTAGTAGCCACACACGCAGATGATAAGCAATATGAGTTCGACTGGGACAACACTACTATTATAGGACAAGTCAAACAGAGAACAGCCAGGGAATTCCTAGAGGCATGGCACTCATCCACAGATTTTATCAACAAACCCATCGACTTGGACCCAATATATTGGCCACTGCAGCGGACAGCTGGACCTGACAACCGGAAGTGGCAGAGACAAACCACTATAAATGCCGGATGAAATATCACAGAAGCGCTTCACGGGAGGCCCCAAGCAAAAAGGATATCACCGAGACAGGGGACGAAACATCTGCAACATAAATTCCCAGCTCGGCGAACAGAACCACAATAGGTATATACAGAAGCACAGACAAACCACCCTCCACCACCACGTAGTCTCCAGCCAGTAAACAGTTGCACACAGAAACACACACACACAATCCTACACCACCAAGCTGTTTCCTGCTATTGATCAGATATACACAGAAACACACACAATATCCCTCTACCACTCGGTCTACTGCCATTAAACAGAAATACACAGCAATGGACACACACAACCCTCTATCAACACGCTGTCCCCTGCAATTCAACTGATATGTAAATAAAACACACATGCACACACCATCCACCGCCACCCTGTTTCCCGTCATTAAACAGGGATACAGAGAAACACATACACAAACCTGCACCAATACCTGTCTCCTGTTATTAAATAGTTATAGACAGAAACACAAGCACACAACCTTCCACCACTACCCTGTCTCCTGCCATTAAACAGATATATGCTGAAACACACACGCACACAACCCTCCATCAGCACGCTGTCTCCTTCAATTAAATAGATATACACGGAAACACACAAACAACCCTCCAAAAAACCATGTTTCCTGCCATTAAACAGATATACACAACACAATCCTCTACCGTCACGTTGTCTCCCGCTCTTAAGCAGCTATACACAGAAACACACACTTTCACGCACACACACACAATCCTCCACTAACTCCCTGCCCACGGTCAATAAAGAGGTATACGCAGAAACACACAAAAACTCTAAACCACCTTCCTGTCTCCTGCCATGAAACAAATATAACAGAAATACATACACAAGACCCTCCTTCACCACCCTGTCTCCTGTGATTAAACAGATATACACAGAAACACACACACACACAATCAGCCACGACCACACTGTTTCCTGCCATTAAACAGATATAAATAGAAACACACACATACAACCCTCCACGACCATCCTGTCTCATGCCATTACAAAGATCTACACAGAAACACACACACATTCTCGCACACAATGGTCCACCATAACACACTCTCTGGCAATTAAACAGGTATAAACAGAAACACACAAACATCTCGACACCATCGCCCTATCTCCTGCCATTAAACAGACACACACAGAAACACACACACACAACCCTCCACCACCACATTGTTTTCTGCCATTAAACAGATATACACAGGAATGCACACACACTCACGCACATACTTTGACACCAAATTTGTTTCCTGTCATTAAGCAGATATACAGAAACACACACAGAGCCCTCCACACCTACCCTGTCTCTTGAAATTAAACAAATACAGACAGAAATACACACGCAAAACTCCAGCACTACCCTGTCTCCGGCCATTAAACAGTTATAAAGAGAAACACACTCTCACCATTCTCGAACACCACGATGTCTCCTGCTATTAGCAGAAAATTACAGAAACATACAGACAACCCTCCACCACCACCCTGTCTCCTGTCATTAAACAGATATATGCAGAAACACACATAACCAACCATGTTTCCTGCTATTAATCAGATATTCACTGAAACAGGGAGAAAGTGAGGACTGCAGATGCTGGAGATCAGAGCTGAAACATGTGTTGCTGGAAAAGCGCAGCAGGTCAGGCAGCATCCAAGGAGCAGGAGAATCGACGTTTCGGGCATAAGCCCTTCTTCAGGAATGAGGGGCGTATGCCAAGCAGGCTAAGATAAAAGGTAGGGAGGAGTGACTTGGGGAGGGGTGTTTGGAATGCAGTAGGTGGAAGGAGGTTAAGGTGAGGTTGATAGGCCAGAGAGGGGGTGGGGGCAGAGAGGTCGGGAAGAAGATCGCAGGTTAAGAAGGCGGTGCTGAGTCCGAGGGTTGGGACTGAGATAAGGTGGGGGGGGGGGGGGGGAGGGGAAATGAGAAAGCTGGAGAAATCTGCATTCATCTCTTGTAGTTGGAGGGTTCCTCGGCGCAGGATGAGGCGCTCTTCCTCCAGGCATCGTGTTGCTATGGTCTGGGGATATCGCCAAACCATAGCAACCTGACTCCTGGAGTAATAGCGCCTCATCTTCCGCTGAGGAACCCTCCAACTACAAGAGATGAATGCAGATTTCTCCAGCTTTCTCATTTCCCCTCCCCCCCACCTTATCTCAGTCCCAACCCTCGGACTCAGCACCGCCTTCTTAACCTGCGATCTTCATCCCGACCTCTCTGCCCCCACCCCCTCTCTGGCCTATCAACCTCACCTTAACCTCCTTCCACCTACTGCATTCCGAACACCCCTCCCCAAGTCACTCCTCCCTACCTTTTATCTTAGCCTGCTTGGCATACGCCCCTCATTCCTGAAGAAGGGCTTATGCCCGAAACGTCGATTCTCCTGCTCCTTGGATGCTGCCTGACCTGCTGTGTTTTTCCAGCAACACATTTTTCAGCTATACACTGAAACACACAACACAAGCCTCCACCACCACGTTGTCTCCCGCTATTAAGCAGATATATACAGGAATACACACACATGCACACACTCACACAAAACCCTCCACGACCACCCTGCCTCCCACCATTAAACAGGGACATGCACAAACACATACACACCAAGCAGCACCAATTCCTGTCTCCTGTTGTTAAACTGATATAGACAGAAACACAAACACACAACCTTCCACTACCACCCTGTCTCCTGCCAGAAAACAAATATATGCAGAAACACACACACAAAACCCTCCATCACACCCTGTTTCCTGCGATTAATCAGATGTACACTGAAACACACAACACAACGCTCCACCAACACGTTGTCTCCCGCTATTAAACAGATTAACACAGACACACACACACAACTCTCCACTAAAACCCTGCCACCTGTCAATAAAGAGATATGCACAGAAACAAACACAAAACTAAACCACCTCCGTCTCCTTTCATTACACAGATATACACAGAAGCACGCACACACATTCACACACACACGTCCACCATCACACACTCTCCGGCGATTAAGCAGGTATAAATAGAAACGCACACACATCTAGACACCATCACCCTGTCCCCTGCCATTAAAGAGGCACGCGAAACCCTCCACCACCACATTGTTTTCTGCCATTTAACAGATATGTACAGGAATGCACACAAACGCACGCACAACCGTTGATACCCAATTTGTTTCCTGTCATTAAGCTGATATACAGAGAAACACACACACAACACTCCACGACCACCCTGTCTCTTGCAATTAAACGGATACAGTCAGAAATACACACACAAAACTCCAGCACCACCCTGTCTCCGGCCATTAAACAGTTATACACAGAAACACAAACTCACCATTCTCCACCACCACGCTGTCTCCTGCTATTAACAGAAATTTACAGGAAACTACAGACAACCCTCTACCACCACCCTGTCTCCTGTCATTAAACAGATATGCACTGAAATCCACACACACCCAACTGTCCATCACCAACCTGTCTCCTGCAATTAAACAGATATACACAGAAAATCACACATATTCCCTCCACCACCACCCTGTCTCCTGCCATTAAACAAATATATGCAGAAACACACACACATAACCCTCCACCATCATGCTGTAACCTTCCCTTAAACAGATATACACAGAAACACACAACACAACCCTCCACCTCCACGTTGTCTCCCGCTATTAAGCAGCTATACACAGAAACACACACACACACAAAACGGTCTACTTAAACCCTGCCTACAGTCAATAAACAGATATACACAGAAACACACAAAACTCAAAACCATCTTCCTAACTCCTGCCATGAAACAAATAGAACAAAAACACACAGACAAAACACTTCATGACCACCTTGTCTCCTGT
Source organism: Chiloscyllium punctatum (assembly GCF_047496795.1). Lineage (NCBI taxonomy): Eukaryota > Metazoa > Chordata > Chondrichthyes > Orectolobiformes > Hemiscylliidae > Chiloscyllium > Chiloscyllium punctatum. The sequence goes on along the minus strand of NC_092751.1, from coordinate 35,706,378 downwards.
GATTAAACAGATTTACACAGAAACACACACACACACAACCATCCACGACCACACTGTCTCCTGCCATTAAACAGAGATAAACAGAAGCATACACATACAATCCACCACGACCATCCTGCCTCGTGCCACTACACAGATCTACACAGAAACACGCACACACAAGCTTCCACGAACATCCTGCCTCCTACCTATAAACAGATATACACAGCAACACATATACAAATCCCTCCACCACCACCCTGTCTCCTGCAATTAAACATATATCCACAGAAACACACACACACACACCATCCTCCTCCACCACCCTGTCTCCTGCAAATAAGCAGATACATACAGAAACAGACACACATGTTTCTAACACCTCCCTGTCTCCTGTAGTTAAACAGTTATACACAGAAACACGCACGCACACTACCCTCCACCGCCACTCTGTCACAAGCCCTGAAATAGACGAAAACAGAAACACTCCACGGAACACCCTGTCTCCTGCTATTAAACAGGTACACACACAAATACACACACAAATATCCATCACCACCCCGTCTCCTGCCATTAAACAGATATACGCAGAAACATGCACACACAACCCTACATCACCACCCTGTCTCCTGTCATTACATAGAAATGCACTGAAACATACACATATCCCTCCACCATCAACGTGTTTCCTGCCTTTAATCAGATATACACAGGAACACACACTCAAGACCCTCCACCTCCACCAACCTGTCTCCAGCCCTTAAATAGATAATAACAGAAACACACACTCACACAACCTTCCAAGACCACCCTGTCTCCTGCCATTGAGCAGATACACACAGAAATGTACATACACCTTACCCTCGAACACCACCCTCTCTCCTGCCATTAAACAGATATACACAGAAACAAGCACACACAACTCTCGACCACCACCCTATCTCCTGCCATTAAACAGATATACACAGAAACACATATACAACGTTCCACGAACATCCTGCCTACGCACAATCCTCCAACACCACCTTGTTCTCTTTCCATTGAGCACATATACGCAGAAATATACACACACAACCCTTGAGCACCACTCTTTCTCCTGCCATTATACAGATATACACAGAAACACACACGCAATCCTCCAACACCAACTTGTTCTCCTGCCATTGAGCAGAGATATACATAAATATACACACACACACAACCCTCCAGCACCACCCTGTCTCCAGCTCTTCAACAGATCTACGCAGAAACACACACACAGGCACAAACCTCCACGATCAATCTGTCTCCTACCCATAAACAGATATCCACAGCAACACATACACAAATCCCTCCACCACCACCCTGTCTCCTGCAATTAAACATATATCTGCAGAAACACACCCACAATCCTCCTCCACCACCCGGTCTCCTGCAAATTAACAGACATAGACAGAAACATGCACGCATATCTTCAACACCACCCTGTCTGAAGCCATTAAAAAGTTATACACAGAAACGCACACACAACCCTCCAACACCATCCTGTTTTCCAGCCATTGAGCAGATATAAACAGAAATACATTCACACAACCCTCGATCTCCACCCTGTTTACCACCCTGAAACAGATATACACGGAAACACAGACACATGCAGAACCCTCCACCACCACCCTGTTTCCTGCATTAATCATACATAGGCAGAAACACACACACGACCCTCCACGAACACCAGTCTCTCTCCTGTCATTAAGCAGATATATACAGAAAAACCCTGCACCACCACCCTATCAATTACCATTAGGCATACATGCACTGAAAAAAAAACACACAGAGACAATCCTACATCAACACTCTATCCTGGAATTAAACAGATATGCACAGAAAAACACAGCCCTCCACCACCACTCTGTTCTCGTGCCAATGAGCAGATATACACAGAAATGCGCACACAAAACCATCGACCAACACCCTGTCTCCTGCCAATAAACAGACATACACAGAAACACACACACAATCCTCTATCCCCACATTGTTTTCTGCCATTAAACAGATATACACATAAACACACCCACATACACACAACCCTTGAACAGCAATTTGTCTCCTGTCATTTAGCAATTAAACAGATATTTGCACAAACATACAGACAACCCTCCATCACCACACTGTCTCCTGCAATTAAACATATATACACACAAACACACACACACCAACCTCCTCCACCACCCTGTCTCCTGCCATTAAATAGATATACATAGAAATACATTCACAACCGAGCACCACCACATTGTTTTCTGCCATTAAGCAGATATACCCAGATACACATGCACAACCATCAACCGCCACCATGTCTCCTGCCATGAAACAGATGTACTCAGAAACAAAAACATGCCACCCTCCACCACCAACCTGTATCCTGCAATTAAACAGATATACACAGAAACGCACAGACACGACATTACACCACCACGTTGTTTTCTGCCATTGATCAGATGTACACAGAAACACACACACAGCCCTCCACCATCACACTCTCTACGGCGATTAAACAGATATAAACAGAAACACACACATCTCAACACCATCATCCTGTCTCCTGCCTTTAAACAGACCTGCACAGAAACACACACACACAACCCTCCACCACAACCCTGCCTCCTGCCATTAAACAGTTATACATAGAAATACACAAGCACACAACTGTTAAACATCAAATTATTTTCTGCCATGAAACAGATGTACACGGAAACGCACACACAGACACAAAACCCCCGACCAACATCTCGTTGCCTGCCATAAAGCAGTTATACACAGACACACATGCACAACCCTCAACCGCCACCATGTCTCCTGCCATGAAACAGATATAATCAGAAACAAACACATACCACCATCCACCACCACCGTCTCCCTCAATGAAACAGGTATATACAGAAACACACACACAAACCTCCACCACCAGCCTGTTTCCCGCAATTAAACAGATTTACACAGGAACATGCACACACCACCCTCGAGCACCACCTTATCTCCTGCCAATAAACAGATATACACAGAAACACACATACAACCTTCCACGAACACCCTGCCTACTGACCTTAAACAGATATACACAGAAACACACATACATACACAACCCTCCACCACCGCACTGTCTCTTGCCAGTAAACACACAGACACAGAAACTCAGACACTCTACCCTCCAACACCATCCTGTCTCCTGCGATTGAATAGAAATACGCAGAAACACACACAACCCTCCATGACCACCCTGTCTCCTGCCATTGAACAGGTATACTCAGGAAACACACACGCACCACCATGTCTCCTTTCATTAAGCACATATACACAGAAACACACACACAACCCTCCAACACCAACATACCACCTACCAATAAACAGTTATACACAGAAACACACACACAGCACCTTCCACCACCACTCTGTCTCTAACCCTTAAATAGATATACACAGAAACACACACACACACACAATCCACCACAAACAAACTGCCTCCTGACATGAAACAGATAGGCACAGAAACGAACTCACAACCCTCCACACCACCCTGTCTCCTGCCATGAAACAGATATACACACAAACACACACACATCCCTCGACCACAACCCTGTTTCTTGCCGTTAATCAGATACACACAGAAACACACTCACAACCCTCCACAACCACTCTGTCTCCAGCCCTTAAACAGATATACACAGAAACACACACACACACACAACCCTCCACAACCACCCTGTCTGCTGCAATTAATCGAATATACACAGAAACCCACACACACACACAACCCTCCATTACCACCAGTCTGTCTCCTGTCATTAAGCAGATATATACAGAAAAACACACACAACCATGCACCACTCTATCACCTACCATTAAACAGGCATACACAGAAAATAAAACACTCAAACAGACACCCAACCTACCAACACTCTGTCTCCTGGCATTAAACAGATATACTCAGAAACACACACACACGCACACACTCACAACCCTCCACCACCGCCCTGTCCCCTACCAGTAACCACATGGACACAGAAACACAGACAATCTACCCTCCACCATCATCCTGTCTCCTGCCATGAAACAGATATACGCAGAAACTCTCTCTCTCTCTCTCACACACACACACACACACACACACACACACACACACACACACACACACACACACACACACACACACACACACACACACACACACACAAGCCCACACAACACTCCATGAACACCCTGCCGCCTGCCATTGGACAGACATACATAAAAACACACACACACCAAACTGTCTCGTGCCATTAACCACATATACACAGAAACAGTCACACACACAATCACTCACTCAAACCTCCTTCACCACCCTGTCTCCTGTCCTCAAACAGTTTTACACGAAAATACACACACACACACACACACACACACACACACACACACACACACACACACTCAGCTGGGGGAACGGCAGTTACGATGCAATTAGGCAAGATTTAGGAAGCATAGGATAGGGAAGGAACCTGCAGTAGATGGGCATATTAGGAATGTGGAACGTATTCAAGGAAAACTCCTGAGTGTCCTAGATAAGTATGTACCTGTCAGAAGGGAGGATGCTGTAGAGCGCGGGAGCCATGGTTTACAAAGGAAGTGGGATCTCTGGTCAAGAGGAAAAGGGAGGCTTATATTATGATGAGATGTAAAGGCTCAGTTAGGGCGCTTAACCGTTATAAGGTAGCCAGGAAAGACCGAAAGAGAGAGCTCAGAAGAGCCAGGAGGAGACATGAGAAATTGTTGGTGGATAGGATCAGGGTAAAAGCTAAGGCTTTCTATGTGTATTTAAGGAATAAAAGAATGACAAGAGTAAGAGTAGTGCCAATCAAGATTTTAATGGGAAGTAGTGTCAGGAGTCAGACGACATAAGGGAAGCACGAAATGAATATTTTTCGACGGTATTCACTCTAGAAAAGGACAATGTTGTCGAGGTGAATACTGAGATACAGACGACTGGACTACGTGGGATTGAGGTTCACAAGGGAGAGGTATTAGAAATTCTGCGGAGTGTGAAAATAGGTAAATCCCCTGGGCCGGATGGGATTTATCCTAGGATCCTCTGGGAAGCCAGGGAGGAGATTGCCGAGCCTTTGGCATTGATCTTTAAATCGTTATTGTCTACAGGAATAGTGCCAGAAGACTGTTGAATAGCAAATGTGGTTCCCCTGTTCAAGAAGGTGAGTAGAGACAACCCTGGTCATGACAGATCAGTGAGCCTTACTTCAGTTGTTTGTAAAGTGTTGTAAAAGGTTATAATAGATAGGATTTATAATCATCTGGAAAAGAATAATTTGATTATGGATAGTCAGCACGGTTTTGTGAAGCTTAGGTAGTGCCTCAGAAACCGTATTGAGTTCTTTGACAAGGTGACCAAACAGGTAGATGAGGGTAAACTGGTTGGTGTGCTATATATGGATTTCAGTAAGGCGTGCGATCAGGTTCCCCACTGAAGGCTACTCGATAAAATGTGGAGGAATGGGATTGTGGGAGATATAGCAGTTTGGATCAGTAATTGGCTTGCTGAAGGAAGACAGAGGGTGGTGGTTGATGGGAAATGTTCATCCTGGAGTCCAGTTACTACTGGTGTGCCACAAGGGTCGGTGTTGGGTCCGCTGCTGTTCGTCATTTTTATAAACGACCTGGATGATGGAGTAGAAGGGTGGGTTAGTAAATTTTCAGAGGATACTGAGGTCGATGGAGTTGTGGATAGTGACGTAGGATGTTGTAGGTTACAGAGAGACATAGATAAGCTGCAGAGCTGGGCTGAGTGGTGGAAAATGGAGTTTAATGCTGACAAGTGTGAGGTGATTCACTTTGGTTGGAGTAACTGGAATGCAAATTACTGGGTTAATGGGAAGACTCTTTGTAGTGGAGATGAGCAGAGAGATCTCGGTGTCCACGTACACAGATCCTTGAAAGTTGCCACCAAGGGTGACTGTGTTGTTAAAAAGGCATACAGTGTTTTAGCTTTTATTAATAGAGGGATCGAGATCCGGAACCATGAGGTCATGCTACAGCTGTACAAAACTCTAGTCCGGCTGCACTTGGAGTATGGTGTCCATTTCTGGTCACTGCATTATAAGAAGGATGTGGAAGCTTTGAAAAGGGTGCAGAGGAGATTTACTAGGATGTTGCCTGGTATGGAGGGAATGTCTTGCGAGGAAAGGCTGAGGGGTTTGAGGCTGTTTTCGTTGGAGAGAAGAAGGTTGAGAGGTGACTTAATAGAGACTTACAAGATAATCAGAGGGTTAGATAGGGTGGACAGGGAGAGCATTTTTCCAAGAATGGTGAAGGCGAGCATGAGGGGGCTTAGCTTTAAATTGAGGGGTGATGGATATAGGACATATGTCAGAGGTAGTTTCTTTACTCAGAGAGTTGTAAGGGTATGGAATGCATTGCCTGCAATGGTAGTAGATTTGCCAACTTGAAGTTAATTTAAGTCGTCTTAGGACAAGCATATGGACATACATGGAATAGTGTAGGTTAGATGGGCATCAGATTGGTATGACAGGTCGGCGCATCATCGAGGGCCGAAGAGCCTGCACTGCACTATAATGTTTTATATTCTATGAACACCCTGCCTACTGGTGCAGAAACGCAAATGCATACACAACCCTCCACCACCACACTGTCTACTGCCAGTAAGCACATAGACACAGAAACACAGACACAATACTCTCCACCACCACCCTGTCTCCTGCCATTAAGCAGATATATACACAAACACACACAAAGCCCTCGACCAACACCCTGTTTCCTGCCATTAATCAGATATACACAGAAACGCACACACACAAAACCCTCCACCACCACAATGTCTCCAGCCCTTAAAACAGATATACACAGAAACACGCACACATCCCTCTACCACCACCCCGCCTCCTGCCCTAAAACAGATATACACAGAAACACACATACATGCATAATGCTCCACCGTCACGCTGTTTCCTGCAATTAATCATATATTCACAGAAACAGACACATACACAACCCTCCATCAACACCAGCCGGACTCCTGGCATTGAGCAGATAAATACAGAAAAACATACACATCCCTTCACCATCACCCGAACACCAGCATTAAACAGACAGACTCAGAAAAAAAAACACCCTTCACCAACACTCTGTCTCCTGCCATTTAACAGATATACACAGAAACACAAACACACAAAATCCTCCACTACCACCCTGTCTCCTAGAAGTAATCACTTAGACACAGAAACACAGACATCTACCCTCTATCACCATCCTGTCTCCTGCCATTAAATAGATATACCCGCAGAAACACACACACACACTCACAATATTCCATGAACAACGTTCCTCCTGCCATTAAGCAGATATATGCAGGAACACACAGACAATCCTCCATGAACACCCTGTCTCCTGCCATTGAACAGATATACACAGACACACACACACAACCCTCCACCACCACCCTATTCTCCTGCCATTGAGCAGATATACACAGAAACACACACACACACAACCTTCGACCACCACCATTCTGTCTCCTGTCATTAAACAGATATGTACAGAAAACACACACAACCCTGCACCACCACCCTATCACCGACCATTAATCAGACATACACAGACAACTCTCCATCAACACTGTTTCCAGGCATTAAACAGGTATATACAGAATTGGCTAGCTGACAGAAAGCAGAGAGTGGCTGTGGATGGAGAGTATTCTGCCAGGACGACAGTGTTAAGTGGGGTCTCGCAGGGTTATGTACTTGGGCCTCTGCTCTTTGTGTTTTTGACATATGACTTGGATGAGGAGGTTGAGGTGTGGGTTAGTAAATTTGCAGATGACACAAAGTTTGGAGGTATCAGCGATAGTATAGAGGGCTATGCAGGCTGCAGCGCGACACAGAATGCAGAGCTGGGCTGAGAAATGGCAGATTGAGTTCAACCTGGATAAATGCGAAGTGATGCATTTTGGAAGGTGGAACTCGAATGCTGAATATAGGATTAAAGACAGGATTCTTGGCAGTGTGGAGGAACAGAGGGATCTTGGTGTGCAAGGACATATATTCCTCAAAGTTGCCACACAAGTGGATAGGATTGTGAAGAAAGCATATGGTGTTTTGGCTTTCATTAACGGGGGATAGAGTTGAAGAGCCGTGAGGTTTTGCTGCAGCTCTCCAAGTCCCTGGTGAGGCAATAATTGGAATATTATGTCCAGTTCTGGTCGCCCGAAAGGACAGATACACAGGCTTAGCAGAGGGTGCAAAGAAGGTTACCAGGATGCTGCTTGGACTGGAGGGCTTGCTTTATGAAGAATGGTTGAATAGGCTCGGACGTTTCTCTCTGGAGAGAAGGAGGAAGAGAGGAGACCAGACAGAGGTGTACAAAATAATGAGAGGAACAGATAGAGTCAAGGTTTTGAGGATTTTCCCCAGGCAAGAATGACTGGTACTAGAACTCATAGTTTGAAAATATTAGGAAGAAGGTATAAAGGAGATGTCAGAGGTAGTTTTTTTTTTACACAGAGAGTTGTGAACGCATGGAATGCGTTATCACTGGTCGTGGTGGGAGCAGAGTCATTGGGGGCATTCAATTGACTGCAGGACATGCACATGCATAGCAGTGAGTTGAGGGGTGCGTAGGTTGCTACTATATTTTACATTAGGATTAAATCTCGGCACAACATCGTGTGTGAAAGGGCCTGTTCTGCGCTGTACTTTCTATGTTCTGTGTTCTCTGGCAAGTGTGAGTCGACCTCTGACAAAACAATGCCAACTTCAAAAGATGTTTAAAGACTTCATTGAGTGCAAAATTGTCAGCACTACAAGTATGTTTTGGTCATTGTTGATTTTTTTTTTCCCTTGACGGGTAGAAGCTTACCCCACTTCCAAAGCTACTGCTAAAATTGTTGTAAATATTTTACTCAAGGTGATTATTACCTGCTTTGGCATTTGCTTTTGTCTACGTTCTGACAATACCCCCCATTATATTGGCGATATTAATGAGGAATTATGTTCATTGTGCTTATTGCCCACAGGTTGCAGGGCTCGTGGAGCATGGTGCCCAGAGTCTGAAAACTAAAATTATCAAATGGACTTATGATACAGGTCTTTCCTGGGTTAGGGTGGAGCCTCTGGTATTGTTCCAGAGGAACTCCTGTGGGGAAAACTCGCTTGTCCGCAGCCGAAATCATCCGAGGTCGAGCTGTCCTCTCGCCTTGGGATGATGCTTTCTACCCTATTCCTTTCAAACATATGACTGAGGATATGTCCTCCTGTGTTCTTTCTTTGACCAAAGCTTTGGGAGATCTTCACTCTAAGGTCTGTGCTGCTCCCCTCCCTCAACAATATCCCAACTGTTGAATATCCCAACTCTTTTATTCTCATCATGATTTGGACAAGCTGCAGCCTCCAATCTCAATGGCAAGGGCACTTCCAGGTTCTCCTCACCAGCCTGAATGCTGTTCAGGTCGCCAGGCATTCCACCTGGGTTCACCGTCATCATTCCAAGGCCATTAGATGAGCCCCTTCCAGGGAGGGTGGGGATGGTAGGGTGGATTGTGGAAGTGGTGATGATGGAGATGGAGACAATGGGGAATTGGAAGATGAAACGGAATCATTTGGTAACAAAGCAAACTACTATGGTATAGCTGCACACTTCGAATCGTAATTCTTCTTCTGTTTTACGTACCCTAATCTTTAATGCAGAACGGCAATTATGATGAAGATCGAACTTAGCCTGTTATGTGGACTCGTTGTCGCTGGCATTAGTGCTGAAGAAGGGGCTTTTTACCCGTGTGATCCTCAGCAACCAGAAATTGTGTACCGTTTAAGTTGAAAATATGTCCTTCTGTGCCTGAGAAACTGATTCATTCGATGCATGGAATGTTACCAAGAATGACTGGCACAATGGTCAACTGCACCAAGAAGATTGGACAGTTCATTTACAGAACAAGTCTCAATGGTCTTTACCCTGTCAAGTGTTTTGTGCCAGTTTGATTTCAGTTGTCCTTTTGGTGTTCCTCGAAAGTGTTGCCTTTACTCAAGGAGGCCTAAATCAGCACATCGCAAAAGAGAAAGGGGGAGATGTCGCCCTTCACTAACAATTTGCTTTTGCAAAGTCATAATAAAATATTCAGCCAGCATGAAGTGGTCTGTTACGCCCTCACATCAGCAAAGGACTTTTTGACCCCTTTCCCCCTCCGGAATCTCAACTACAGAGTATGGAATACCTGTTAGGCACTTATTGGATATAATCTTTCCTTTGATTATTACTTATCCCCACCTGCTAGCATGTGGAATTCCTATAAGTCCGGGAAGACTATGCAATTTGTTACAACTGTACAGGATGTTACAACTGTACACACTTAAATGAATGTGACTATGTTTATTCCATGGGCCTTGGTCCAATGTTCCAACTGCTATTGCTTCTGTGTGGAGACTCGCATCTCATGCATATGCCTACTGGAGGAGTGTGTCTCTGTTATTGGGGATATTCAGGCTCTTTGTGGTGTTTAATGACACACAACTTATTATGAGACCCCTGATGGCACCTCCATATTCTCAGTTTTGGGATGGAAGGAAACAGTCTGGGACAATAATCACATCTTACTGAAACACCCACCACTTTTTATTGAACAGCTTTCACCCTAAGTCCCCAGTGCGACCACATTTTGCAGCTACCCATATTTTCAGGGTAGTCACAAAGAGGAGCCTGATTCATATTGGGAATCTCCTTCCATTATCTAAACTAAACCCGGATATTATTTTTGTCAGCCAAGACAAAGTTACTGTCTTCATTGTTCTTAATGAAATAGGTAATCCCTGTGCTGTAGCTGTAGGGGCAGTTTTCATAACTACTGTCCCTTGCCCAACTACCTGGAAATGGGTCTGGGGTTTCCCTACTAAACGTTCACTTTGACCTGTATTCTGCGTGCATTGGAGAGATGGTATGGCTTTGGGTAACGGTAAAGCCCAGTTTCTGGCTTACACATTTCTCAGTACCTTTTCCTGAGGAGGATCTGCAGGAATCAAAATTGAAACTATCTTATTTGTGGTCTTACTCGCTTGGGAAAGGAGACCGCTTGGACTTAGCAGGAGGTATGCTCAGCAAAACCGGTATGCCCTCGACTACCTACACGGCAAAGAGGGTCGGGTTTGTTCCATAGTAAAGGGCAAGTGTATGATGGGGATTACTGACCTCATAGAGAACATTACCAAACAGGTAGATAACATCTGCACCTTCGACAATCAAATGATAGAAACCAATGCATGGCAAGATGATGTGGGCTGCTCTATCCACGAGTGTCCCCCGAGAGCAATATGGTGTGGGATGGTATAGCCCAGAGTGTCCCCCTGACAGTGACATGGTGTGGGCTGTTGTAGCCCGGAGTGTCCCCCTGACAGTGACGTGGTGTGAGCCGATGTAGCCCAGAGTGCCCCCCTGACAGTGACATTGTGTGGGCTGGTGTAAGCCGGAGTGTCACTGTGTCACTGACTTAAATGGAGTGTCATTGAGTCATAGAGTGATCGAGAATGGGAACTGGCCCTTTGACCCAAACTGGTCTGTGCTGACCATGCTGCCCACTCAACTAATTCCAATTGCCCACATTTGAACCATATCACTCTCAACCCTTCCCATCTATGTATCAATTCATTTTTATATGTTGCTATTGTACCTGCGTCAACCACTTTTTTTTGACAGCCCATTCCATTTCAAAAACACCTCCGAGTTATCTGTATTTAATTGCAGTTGCCAATCCTCAGCTCATTTCCCCATCAGATTAAAATCCCTCTATTATTTCTTATAACGTTCATTGCTATCAATGATACCTCCTAATTTTGTAGCATGCATAAATGTAGTAACCTTCTTGCGAGTACTTGGAGTATGTTGTGCAGTTTTGGGCCCCATATCACAGACCAGATGCACTGGCCTTGGATCTTGTTCAGAGGGGTTTCACAAGAATAGTCCCAGGAATGAAAAGCTTGACATATGAGGAAACTTTGAGGACTCTGGAACTTTACTCAATGGATTTTAGAAGGATGAGGGGAGATCTAATTGAAATATACCGAATACTGAATAGTCTGGACAGAATAGATGTTGTGAAGATGTTTCCATTGGTAGAATAGACTTGGACCCGAGGGCACAGCCTTAGAGTAAATGGAACAGCTTTTCGAACGGAGATAAAGAGAAACTTCTTCAGCCAGAGAGTGGGGAATCCATGGAATTCAGTGCCACAGAAGGCTGTGGAGGCCAGGTTACTGAGTATATATAAGACTGAGATGGACAGGCTCTTGATTGTCAAGGGGATCAAGGATTATGGCAAGAAAGCAGAAGAATGGGGTTAAGAAACTTACCAGCCATGACTGAATAGTGGAGCAGACTCGATGGGCTGAATATTTCAATTTCTGCTCCTATGTCTTATGGCCCCCATCATGCCTTGAATATTCACATTCAGGTAATTTATGTAAATAACAAATAATAAAGGTCTCAGCACCGACACCTGTTGCACACCATTAGTTATACCCCTCCAGTCTGAGAAACAATCTTCAACCATCACCCTCTGCTTCCTACCATCGAGCCAATTGTGACTCCAATTAGCTAGCTCTCTCTGGATCCCATGTCACCTAAACTCACTGACTAACCTGCCCTATGGGACCTTGTCAATCGTCTTACTAAAGTCTGTATATAGATAAGCCATTGTCCTACCCTGATCTATTATCGTGGTTATCTCTTTGAAACAAATTAAATGATTTGTCAGACATGATTTCCCGCACACAAATCCATGCTGACTATTTCTAATCAGACCTTGAATTTCCAAATGTTGGTTCATCCTGTCTCTTATTATCATCTCCAACAACTTGCCTATCACTGAGGTTACGCTCACTGACGAAGAGTTCTTTGGCTTGTCTTTGCTACCTTTCTTAAACAATGGAACCACTCCAGTGGCAAACGGTGAAGCAAAAATCTGTGCAAGAGCCCCTGCAATTTCTTCCCTAGTCTCCCATAACATCCGAGGACGGACATGTTCTTGCCCAGGGGATTTATTCACCTGATTGTGCTTTAAGGTAGCAAATACCTCCACTCTGGTAATACGTGTGCGTGCCAAAACATTCCCACTTGTTTTCCTTATTCCCTTAGTATGCATCATTTGCTCCTGAGTAAACATGGAGGAGAAATATTCATTAACCAATTCCCACCACCTCCTGGTGATTCCACACAGGGACAGCCATGCTCATCAGTAAGGGGACCTATTCCATCCTGAGTCACGCTTCTACTCTTAATATGGCTGGAGAACCGCTTGGGATTATCTTTCACCTTTTCTGAGAGATCAATGTCATGTCCTTTTTTGGGGGGCTTCTGATTACCCTCTTAAGTGTGCTTCTACACTTTGTGTCGTCATCTAAGGATTTACTTAAGCCCGATATCTTAAACCCAATGTATGCCTTCTTTATTGTCCTTACCAGATCCTCAATATCCCTCGCCATTCAAGGATCAGGTTCCCCCTCAACCACCATCTATCTATTGAAAATAATCCTAATTTGTTCAATCTCTCTTCATGGCTGGCACCCTACATACCAGGCAACATCCTGGTGAATCTCCTCTACACCCTCTCGAAAGCATCCACATCCTTTTGCTAGTGTGGCGACCAGATTGTATGCAGTATTCCAAATGTGGCTGAACTAAAGTCTTATAAAACCATAACACGACCTACAAACTCTTATATTCAGTACCCGATCCAATGAAGGAAATCATGCCGTACACCTTCTTCACCACTCTACTGATCTGCCTTGCCACCTTCAGAGAACAATGGACCTGAACACCGAGATGTCTCTGTACCTCAATTTTCCCCAATACTTTTCTATTTACTGTATAGTTCGCTTTTGGATTGGATCGTACAAATGCATCGCCTCATATTTGTCTAGATTGAACTCCACCTATCATTTATCTGCCCATCTCCCCAATTTATCGATATTCTGCTGTATTCTCGGACAGTCCCCTTCACTGTCTGCTACTCCACCAATCTTAGTGTCACCTGAAAACTTGGTAATGAAACAAGCTACATCTTCCTCCAAATCATTATGTATACCACAAAAAACAATGTCCCAGCAAGGGCCCCTGTGGGACACTACTGGTCATAGATCTCCATTTTGATCAGCTCCCTTCCATTATTACTCTCTGTCTACTGCTGCCTAACCAGTTCTCTATCCATCCAGCTAGAATACCCATGCAACTTCACCTTCTTCATCAGCTTACCATGGGGAAATTTATCGAACGCCTTACTAAAGACCATCTGTATGACATCTATATCCCTTCCCTCATCAATCAACTTTGTCACCTCTTCAAACAGTTCTATTAAGTTTGTAAGCCATTACCTTCCCTGCAGAAAACCATGCTAACTATCACTGAGAAGTCATTTTATTCCAAATAGGTATATATCCTATCCCTCAGTATCTTCTCCACGAACTTCCCTACCACTGGCGTCAGGCTCACAGGTCTGTAATTTCCTGGATTATTCTTTAAACAAGTAGACACCATTTACAATTCTCCATTCCCCAGGGACCTCAAGTATTCAAGGAAGCTGCAACAACATCTGTTAAAGCCTCAGCTATTTCCTCTCTCGCTTCCCTCAGTAACCTTTGGAAGATCCCATCCAGATCTGGGGACTTGTCCTTCTTGATGTCATTTGGAAATCACAACACTTCCTCCCTCCTTACGCAGACTTGACCAAGAGTAATCAAAGATCTATCACTAACCTCAACATCCACCAAGCCCCTCTCCTTGGTGAATACCAATGCAAAGTACTCATTAAGAATCTCTCCCGATTTCTCTGCCTCCAAGCATATCTTTCCTGCTTTGTCCTTGAGTGGGCCCTTTCTCTAGCTACCCTCTTGCTCGTTATATATGACCAAAAAGCTTTAAGGTTTTCCTTAATCTTGCTCACTAAGGATATCTCATGACCCCTTTTCGCCCTCTTAATTCCTCACTTCAGATTGGTCCTACATTCACAATTTTCTTCCAAGGCTTCCTATGTCTTCATTCACCTAGATATTATGTGCACATTCTATTTCCGTTTAACTAGTCTCACAATATCACTTGTCATCTATGGTTTCCTAAACTTGCCATTTCTATCCATAATTTTCACAGGAACATATATCTCCTGAACAATAATTAACCTCTATTCAAAAGCCTTCCACATATCAAATGCGGATTTCCCTTCAAACAGCTTTTCCCAATACTCGTTCCCCAGCACTTGCCGAATTTTGCTATTGATGGCCTTCCCCCAGTTCAGCACTCTTCCTTTCGGACCACTCTCGTCTTTCTCCATGACTATTTTAAAACTAAAGGAATTGTGATAATTATTCCCAAAGTAATCCACCACTGTAACTTCCAACGCCCTGCGCGGGCTCAGTTCCCAACACCAGGTCTGGCTTGGCCATTTCCCGAGTTGAATTATTTCTACACTGCTCTAGAAAATGCTCCTGGACGGTCCATACAAATTCTGCTCCATCTAGACCTCTAACGCTAAGTGAATCCCAGTCAATGTTGGGAAACTTAAAATCTCCTATCACCACCATCCTGTTGCTCCCACATCTTTCTGTGATCTATATACATATTTGTACCTCGATCAGTGTTGGGAAGCATGAAGTACAATCCCAGCATTGTTACTGCACCCTTTCTATTCCTGAGCTCTGCCCATATTGTCTCACTGCTCGAATCTTCCATGGTGCACTCCTTCAGCTCAGCTGTGATATCTTCTTTGACCAGTGATGTTTGTCATCCACCCCTTTTACCTTGCTCTCTCCTACGCCTGAAACATTAATGTCCTGGGATATTTAGTTGCCAATCAAGCCATTCCTTAAACCAAGTCTCAGTAACATCTTTAACATTATATTCCCAGGTATTATTCCAAGCCCTAAGTTCATCTGCCTTACCTATTATACTTCTTGCATTAAAACTACAAGTCCCTCTGTGTTCATCCTCTGCTTCATACTTCCTCTTCCCTCAGTCATGCTGATTTCATTATCTAGTTACTTAAGCTTTAGTTACTACCTCCTTACTGTTCACCAAACAGATTGTTTCCCGATCCCCTGCCACATTAGTTTCAACACTTCCCAACAGCTTTAGCAATGCATTCCATCGAACATTGGCTCCACATTGTAGATGTAGACCATCTACCAGATGTAGACCATCCAATTTGTAATATTCCCACCTCCCCCAGAACTGGTCCCAATATCCCAAAAATTGGAACCCCTCCCTCCTGCACCATCTCTTAAGCAACACATTCTTCCTGATTATTCGATCATTCCTACGCTGGCTAGTACTTAACACTGGTAGCAATCCTGAGATTACTACCTCCGAGGTCCTACTTTGTTAAGTTGGTTCCTAACTCCGTAAATCTTTCTTGTAGGACCTCAAGCCGACAGCACATTAATGTGGGGAGAGACCATTCAGGCACATAAAGTATGCTATGTTAGACTGATGAATGGACTCTGTAACTCAAAATAATGATGATCTTGTTCATGTTGATCATGTTTTTTTGAATGTCCTGTGCATTGTAACCTGTACGCTTTACTCTGACCAAATTTATTTTTCACCCTATGATCTGTGTGTCCTTGCTTACTGTCATCTGCCTGTACTGCTCACAAATAAAGCTTTCACTGGCCTTAGGCAGATGTGACAATAAATCTAATCAATTAATTATTTCTCACGCTAACAGTGTCTCTTTTAGAAATATGTGATAGTCACTAATCTTCACGTTTCAGCGCAATCATCCTTCTTTGTCTCCTAGCACAACAGATTAAATACTCAGTTCCATCACTGTCTCCTCATGGAGTCATCATCTCATCTATTAGACTGCTAATACTTGCTTGAGTTGTGCCTGTAGTCATGAGATCGTGCCTTACAAAGGAGATCATACCTATTCACAGTGCCCCAAATACTCTCTCATCAAGGCCCTACAAATACTAGAAGGTGGCTTTAGTTGTGCACTTGAATCATATGACAATGAAGGGCAGCATACAATATAAGATGCTCAATACTTACGGCCTTGGATGTGCGATTTTTGGTGACTCATGATCAAGGACATTCAGGTCCTTTTGAAAAACAACACTTCTCAACCTTGTACTATTTAATCAATACAAAATAAGATGCATGCTGTTTATTTCTCACATCTAAATCATTTCTATGCCTTGCGAATTGTTGTGGTTCAAACACCGAAACTTGCAATATCCCATGAGTAACTGCCTTCAGTCCATAAAAGTGCAAGCATTGCTCCCACTGACCAATTCTCAGTCCATGTGGTATATCCTGATCACCCCGTCTGCCACTCACCAATGTGCTCTAACTTACTTTGCTTCACTTGTTTGCAACAATGTAAAAACGTATTCTGCAAATTCAAATACACCAATCCCACTGGTTCTCTCTTGTGGATGTATCAACCAACACAAACTCCACAGGTTTCTTAACGATGATTTTCGGTTTCTAAGTCTAGGCTGACTGTACCAAGTCACATCACGATTTCCCAAGTGTCGAGTTATAAAATTTCTCATAAAAGGTTCTAATATTTTCCTCAGACCTAACATCAAGGTACCTTTTTTTTTGTTTTACCTCCCACGCTGGTTTTAAATATTTAGGATGACAATAACTACTTTCCAGTCTACAGGAACGAGAAATTCCAGAGTCTGAAGAAATTTGTAGGGTAATCAATACTTCTTTCTTGTCGTTACAACATTTAAAAGACATTTGGATAAGTGCATGAATAGGAAAGGTTTGGACGGATTTGGGCCAACCGCGGGTAGGTGGGACTATGTTAGTTTGGAATTGGAATAGTCAGCATGGACTGGTTGGACCGAAGCGTCTGTTTCTGTTCTATATATCTCTATAACTGAATCACTAGCTGCAATGCCACTTCCCTGAAAACTCAGATGGAACTCATTTGGTGCAGTAACTTGCCAACCTTCAATTCAATTAGTGTTTGAGTAAGTTCACTTTATTAATTCTAATCATGTTCTTATTTTCACCAGTCAATCTGTTCCATATTATATGTAGAAGATTTTCAGTACCTTCCATTATGGAGACAGCATGAAGGTATTACCCTCAGCAGCAGGCAGAGATGGATTCCGTCACTGTGTGAATACATCGGAACACTGCAATTGGGAGATGATGGACGTGAAACACACTCCTGCTCAGAAAGTTCCCGAATCAAGACAGTTCAATGAAACTGTCACTTCCTGGTCACTGACAGCACAGTCCTCTCCCTTGTGTGAGGTTAGAAGTTATAGTGAAACTCATTTTAGTATCAAACTGACTTCACACTTTGCACCTGGCATACGTACAGGTCGAGGTAAGAAAAAGGTTTGTGATCAAAATATGAGTAACGAGAAGAGTTGCCAGAAGAGAATTGTAATTGGAAAGGTGTGGATGATAGTTTATTCACAAACAGTGTTGAGGCAGAAGTGAAGTCTTGGGATATTGTGAAGGTGGGAGTGGACAGGTGTTGTGGTAGACGGAATATTGAGATATAAATCAGCTCAGGATAAAATGGGGTAATCGTGGTTATGAACACTTTCGTTTCTCCTCAGATGCTTGTAAGCGAGGGATATGAAATTCATGGGATAGAAATGGAGATTGTGATTAGAAGCGAAGACAATGGTTTGGATATTTGCCAAATATACACGACAGAGAAAACGATGACATTCACAAAGGGGTTGGAGAATTAGTAAATGGGCAGAGATCGACTCACCAGGAACACCAACAATAGCGAAGACGGGATAGTAACCTGCCTGAATAGTCATCATTACACAGCGTCAATCGAGATGTTCTTACTACACTGAGTTCTCCTCCACCACTACAGCTTCCAATATAAAAACTGCTTCTGGGCACAACTGCCCTGAACATACACAAGAAATGTGGATTTCCTTGGATTTTACTCTCACAGCTCTTGCCAGTTCATTCTTTATCGTTTACACAATGCAATTCTACAATCTGTTTGTAAAGATACAAACATCTTATTGCACAATTTGTATGCTTTTTCGTTTTGAGATTTTTTGTAGCCTTAGCGCAAAAGTAAGTGTTCTGTTTAAATTTGTCCTGGTTATTGTGATTCAAGGGTCAGACACAGTACGTATTTTTCATGGGTTAAGAAACAGAAAGGAATAGAAGACAGTGGCTGTGGAGACTGACGAGGAGTAAAGTGACATCCCCACCAGTCCCCAATGTCTGCTTAACAGACAGAATAAAATAAAATGCAGTGAAAGAAACAGAGTATTTTCAGAAGAAGGAATGGCAAGTGACAATGTAAACAAAACAGAATCATTTCAAATGGAATGGCTGAACAGTGATTGGTATGTGTGTGTATATATGTGTGTGTGTGTGTGTGTGTGCATGTGTGTGTCTTTATATGCGTATGTGTGTCTGTGTTTGTGTGCGTGTGTGCCTGTGTGTGTGTCTGCGTGTGTGTGTGTGTGTGTGCGTGTGTGTCTGTGTGTGCGTATGTGTTTGTCTGTGTGTGTGCGTGTGTCTGTGTCTGTGGTGTGTGTCTGTGTGTGTATGTCTGTGTGTGTATGTCTGTGTGTGTGTGTCTGTGTGTGTCTGTGTCTGTGTGTGTGTCTGCGTGTGTGTCTGTGTGTGTGCGTGTGTGGCTGTGTGTCTGTAAAAGTCTGTGCGTGTCTGTCTGTGTCTGTGTGTGTGTCTGTATGTGTGCGTGTGTGTCTGTGTGTCTCTAAAAGTCTGTGTGTGTCTGTGTCTGTGTGTGTGTGCGTGTGTGTGCGTGTGTGTCTGTGTGTGTGCAGATAGATAACATTGCTCATATGTGCGCAACATATTCAGAATGAACAAGAGAGACATACTTAACAAACACGATGCATGTGATGTACAAAATTTATAAAATATTAATATGTTATTTACTCTTCAGCTGAGATGTTATGTTCCCCTTCTCTCAACGTACCGTCTGCCTCCTGCACCTTTCTGGCATTCCCTGATCTAATGTTTCATTCTTATCGGATGGATGTTATAAATTCCTGCTTCTGGTGTTCCAACTTGTTTCAGTGAATCGATTTTCTACCAGGAAACATATACTGGGTTCTTTCAACAGTTGGTGCCTGTCATATTGATGGAGATAAACGTTCTGGCATCAAATCCAGGATTTCAACAGATTAATCTGTTGCACATATACTGTACAAAGGACCACAGCACACAGGAAATGTCCAACCAAATACGGAAGCACATCTAATTCTATCAATCATGTAGAATTTCCTATTTTCACATCTCCACATCAATATTCTGTCTCTCTGTCTCTATCTTTCCAATTTGTTAATAAATCCTCCAATCGTTCTTCGTGTCCCATGTCTCAAACCTCCCTCCTTCAGTTTACATCTATTGCTCTCTTTTGGATCAGATGGCTTATAATTGAGTAATGTAACTAAAAAGACATGAGGGTGGCATTCTCCAGAGTTAGTTGGAAGAGGAGCTGAGCACGGGAATATGGTGAAGCAGGAATGACAGGAGTTTCTGGAGATAATTCAGCAGCACGTCAGAAATTCATCCCAAGGAAGAAGATAGATATTCAGCGAAAGACAAGGGAGCCGTGCGTGATAACGAACTCTGGCACAGCATAAAATTAAACGAAAATGCGCACAATGTGGTGAAAATTATTGGGAATCTAGACGATTACAAAGCCTATAAATTCCATCACGAATAACTGAGAACAGCAAATGGGAGGAGATGGTGAAATGTAATATTACGCTTGTTAATCATGGAAAATAACATTCAAAGAGATTTCTAGATATATAACAAGGAAGAAAGAGAGTAAAGAACAAACAGAGAAATTTTGGAAAATGAAGCTTGAATAGTTATGGGAAGCAATGAAACGGCAGAGGAATTGAATACATTGCAACAATCTTCAAGGTGGAAGACACCAGCAAAATGTCAGAACTTAAAGACAGTCAGAGGTAGAGGTGAGTATAGTGACACCAGTAAGGAGAAGGAGCCGGGGAAGGTGAAGTTGGATCAATCAGCGAAACCAGTTGGAGAACACCCCGTAGTTCTAAAGAGATGCCGAAGGTAATTGTGGAGGCATTGCTGGTGAGCTTTCAGGAAATTTTGGAGTGAGAGAGGACTGGTAAATGTAAGGAGAGAGGGACACAGACGACAGGAAATTACAAATGGCTAGGCAAGTTGAAACGTTTGTACAGAAGGACTGAATGAATCCTTAGGTTTATGAATAGATGCGTGGAGTATAAGAACAAGGAAGTTGTGAAGTATATTGGACGTGGTGTGATTAAGCTCCAGCATAACAAGAGTTAAATTTACAATGCTATTGCGAACAGCAGACTTGAAAGTACAATTAAAACAAAGGAAACCAATTGGAAGCAGACAGGAGCATTCGTGACAAGAGACTGTTTCCTTGACCCTGTAGTGAGAATGTTGAGATAAGCTTGTCAGTAAACAGACTAAAATAAAATGTTTAAAAAGCACAATAAAATCGGTTGCTGCGGATATAGCAATACATATGAAGCTGAAAGAGCACAGCAGGTCAGACACCATCCTAGGAACAGGAAAGTCAATGTTTCAGGCTGAAAGACTTCATCAAGATTGGGCTGGGGAAAGGGGAGCCGGGAAGTAAATAGAGGGAGGGACGTGGGGCTGAGGGAAGCTTAGATGGGATGACGATAGGGGATGCAAGTAGGGGGATAATGTGATTGGTCAGTGGGAAGGGTGCAGCGGATATGCGAAGAAGAAGATGGACAGCTTAGGTCAGGTCAGGGAAGGGGAACATGGAATAAGGCTGTGGGTGGAGAGATTTTGAAGCCAGTGAAGTCAATATTGAGACCAGTGAACTGTAAGCTCTCAAGGTGAAAGATCAGGTTGTGTTCCCTAGTTTCTATTTGTCCTCTCTCTGACAGTGGAGGAGGCCAAGGATAGACCTGTCGCTGGATGAGCACAGTGGGGGGTGGGGGGGGGGGGGGATGTGAGCGAGTAATTGAAATGAATGGCAACTGGAATGTAGGGTTGTTTAAAGCGTGCAGAGAGCAGAAGCTCCATGAATATGTCCCTGAATCTCCTTTTGGACTCCCTGATAGAGAGGAGACCACATTGGGAGTTGGAGACATGCTTGGTGGGGCAGGGTCGGGCTCCGTATGGAGCACCAGTGCTCTGAAGATAACAACCAACCCGACTTTCCAGTTACCTTCCATTTTGATTCCCCCTCCAACCCGTCCGGGGACACGCCCATCCTTCGCCTGTCCACTGTTAGAGGAACACCACCTAAGAGTTTACTTTTGGAGTTGACAGCCCAATGGCCTCAATATTGACAGGAGCAACATCAAAATCCCTCCACACGCAGCCTTATCCCATGTCCCTTCTCCCTGACCAGACCGATCTGTCCATCTTCTCACTCACATATCTGCTCCACCCTTCTCACTGACCAATCACAGTAACCTCATACCTGCATGTATACACCACCATCATGCCTACCCTTCGCCCTTCCATATCCCATCACTCCATTTCTGGGCTCCCCTCCCGTTCGCCAGTCCTGACGAAAGGTCCAAGATCAAAATATTGCCTTTCTGCTCCTCTGATTCGGTCTGATCTGCTGTATCGATCCAGCTCCAAGTTTATTAAGTCTAGCCTCCCGCACCTCTACGACTTACTCTCTTCAAGTTGTGGAAGTAGGTAGTCTACATATAAGAAGAAATACATTTGGACGTTTGAAAAGATCGCGAACACTTTCCTCATTTCTTAACAACCCAACACACACCTTCCAGAAGATGCAGCATTTCATTTGTACTCTTTCAATCCAGTCTCCTGTCATTGCTTCTCACAATGCAACCTCCTTTATATTGGGGAGACCAAACAGAGACTGCATTGAGGAACACTCCCACTCTGTCTGTAGGAATAACCCTGACCCTCTCATTGTTTCCCATTTCAATAACCTACCTTGCTCTCATGCTAACATTTCAGTCCTGGGCAGCTTCAATGTTCCAATGAAGCACAACCCAGGCTCGAGTAACACCTCACATTTCACTTTGGAACATTACAGCCTGTAGGAGTTAGTATTCAATTCCATAACTTCCCAGCATGACGCCATTATGGCTTTTGTCAAATCTTCATACATTCCTTCTCTTGGTCTCCCAATGAAGTTGCCCTGTTTGTGAATCGTTTATCTTGCACTCAATTAAGGAACCCAACACTCCCCCCCCCCCCCCCCCCCCACCCCTTTACATTCTAATGTATACTCATTTCCATAACTAACTTAAAACAAAGACAGTTGTGGTCACTGGAATCAAAATGCTCTTCGACTGATAATTCAGTCACTTGGCCGACCGCTTTTTCTGAGGGGAGGTCTCGTGTTGCATCAGCCTGAGTCACATAGAGCCCTCTCCATCTTGATTTAGGAACCTTTCTGAGAAATATTTAACAAATTCCACACCGTATGGTCCTTTCACACTCTCGGTGACTGAGTCAATCCATGGGAAGTTAAAATATCCATCCAATACTATTCTATTATTTTTATAGGTACCTGCAATCTCACTATGCATTTTCACCTCTCGTACCCGCTAGCTGTTTGGGGGTCTAGAACACCATCCCAGCAGACTGACCATCCCCTTTTTGTTTCTAACTTTTAAAAGTGTGGCCTCATTTGAGGACCGCTTAACAATATTGTCTCTTGGCACTGTTTTACATTCTCCCTAATCAAAAGGACAACGCCCCCCCCCCACCGCTCCCGCCTCGTCACTTACTTGCCCTTCTGTCACGCCTGTAGCTTCTGTATCCTGGAACACTGTGCTGCCAGTCCTGCCCTTCTCTCAGCCATGTGTCTGTTATGGCTATAATATCCCAGTCCCCAGAGCTAATCCATGGTCTGTACCTGTCTGCCTTACCAGTCAGGCCTCGTGCGTTGAAATTAGTGCCCTTTAAACCAGAAGTCATTTCCGAAACTGTGCCCTGGAGGGGAAACTTGCTCTCGATGGCTGATGTATTTTCCCCTGACAAGGTGATGGCCCCTCTCGTATTCAGCGTCTCAACTCCCTGCCAATCTAATTTAAATCCTGCCGAATAACACTAGCAAATCTCCTTCCAGGGATACTGGTGCCCCTCTGCTTCCAGTGCAAACCATCCCCCTGGTACAGGTCAACTTTACCCGAAGAGTTCCCAATGACCTAAGAACTGGAAACCCTGCCCCCTACACCAGCTTCTCGGACGATCTTTCTATTTCTAACCTCACTGGCGCGTGGTCTGGGAGTAATCCGGAGATCATTATCCATTTTTAAACTTCTTACCTAACTCCCTGTACTCATTTCACAGGGGCCTATCCCTTTGTCTACCTCTATCATGTGGGACATTGTGCACAATGACCTCTGGCTGTTCACCCTCACCTTCAGACTGTTCAGTAACCGCTCAGAGTCATCTTTGACCCTAGTACACGGGAGGCAGCACACCATCCTGGGGTCACTTCTGCAGCCACACAGTCTCTTGTCTGTCCCCCTCACAACTGAGTGTCCTATCAGGATTGCGATCATTAGAGAGGATCTGGCAAACAGAGACAAGGAGGAACTCCCTGCAATTGGGTGCATATTAGGAAAATGGAGTATTTTAAAGTGATGCAATGAGAACGCAGGGCCAGTGTGCTCCTTGAAGAGAGAATAGGAAAGGCAGCAAGTCCAGGGAATACTGATCAAGCGATATCGTGAATTCGATAAAGAAAGTACAGTGCAATAAAATCAGGTGAAGCCCTTCACAAGTATACAGAGTGCAAGGGGATTGTATAAAATCAGAGAAAAACAATGGTCATGAAATATATTTGGCAGATACGATTGTGGAAAAGCTACAGGTACTTTATCAGCATCGTGAGAGTAAGAGGATTCCCAGCAAAAGAGGGAGGCCTGTGAGAACCAAAGGGACAATCTGTGCATGGAGCCAGAGGAAGTAGGCGAGGTCTTCAATGAATACTTCTCATCTGTATTCACACGGGTGAAAGATATTAAAGCCGGGGACTTCAGTTGGGACATTGAGGTTCGAGAATATGTTAAGATCGCTAAGGATAACGTATTAAATAGTGTCACAGGCATAAAGTTTGTGAAATCCCCAGTACTCAATGAAATGTATCCCAGGATGCTACTGTAAGGGAGGAGATTTCTGGGGCCCGGTCGATATATTTAATACTTTGCTGGCCACAGTTGAAGTGCCGAATGACTGGAGGATAGCTAATGTGGTTCCTTTATTCAAGAAGGGTAGCAGGGATAGGCCAGGTAATTACAGAGCAGATAGTCTGGCACCAGTGGGAAAGAAATTGGGAACAATCCTGAGGGACAGGTTGAATCAATTACTGGAAAGGCAGGGACCTATTAGTAACAATCAGCATGGATTTCGAAGATTAAGATAATGTCTGATGAAATCAGCTGAAATTTCTTTGAAATTACAATTGAAGATATTGATGAGGGCATTGCAGATGTTGTGGTTTACATGGGATTCATTAAGGCCTTTGACAAGGATCCACGTTGAAGGCTGGTCCAAAAGGGAAGAGCCCAAGGGATCCAAGGCAAGTTGGCAATTTGGATCCAAAATTGTTGGAGGGTTGGTTTTCTGATTGAAAGCCTTTGCCCAACGGGTGTACCACAGGGGTCTGTGCAGGAACCATTGCTGTTCCTTAGGACATTTATCACTCGGTTGTGAAAGCAGAAGGTATCATTAGTAGGGTTGCAGATGACATGAAAGGTGAGGGTGCTGTCCACAGTGCGAGGGCTGGTCTCAGGCTGCAGTCTGAAGGTTGAGGCTGGGACAGAATTTCAAGAGAGTCAATTCAATCGACAAGCCAGGCACGAGCACAGCAGGCAATGAGGGAAAACGCATCAATTAATCTGCGTTTACTTTAATGTAAAAGGCCTGACAGTTTATACAGATGAACGCATGGCATGGATGGGAGCATGGGACAGGGATATCACAGGAATGACAGAAACAAAGCTGAGGGAGGGACAGGACAGGACGCTCGATGTTCCCGGGACAGATGCTACAGGAAGGACAGAAGCGGAGGCAAGGAAATAGGGGGATTGGCGTTTTAGGTCAATGAAAACATCACTGCAGCACTTAGAGAAGATATTCCCGGTGATCGCCCAGTGAAGCTGTATTCGTGGAACTGAGAAGTACGGCTGGATGATCAGAAACCAGAGACATAAACACCAATCAGCTTGATGTCAGTGGTGCGAATGTTGTTGGAAGCGATTCCGTGGGATAGGAGTTGCATGCATTTGGAAAGGCAATGATTGATTAGAGATAGTCAGTCAGCATAGCTTTGTGCTTACAAAAGGGTGTCTCTCAAACTTGATAGAGTTTGCTGAAGAGGTGACCAAGGAGATGGATGAAGACAGAGCAGTTCATGTCGTCTATCCTGACTTCAGCAAGGCCTTAGACAGGGTTTAGCGTGGTGCACTGGTTAGTAAGGTTAGATCACATGGGATCAGTGAGAGCAAGCCAAACAAACACAACATGGGCTTGACAGTAGTTGACAGAGGGTAGTGGGAGAGGGTTGTTTTGCAGACTGGGGGCCTCGGACCAGTGGAGTGCCATAAGGATCAGTGCAGGGTCCACACATGTGCATTATTGACATAAACGAGAATATATGAATTTGTGTTAGTAAGTTTGTGGATAGTAAAATACGTGTTATAGTGAGCAATGAATATCGTTATCAAAGGTGATCTTAATCAACTGAGCCAGTGGGTCAAGAAATGAAAGATGGGAGTTGAATTCAGGTGTTGGATTTTGTTAAGATAAAATAGGGAGGACTAATACAATTAATGACAGAGCTCTGGACAGTTTTGTCTAACAGAGAGACCAAGGGGTGCAGTTACGCTGTTCCTTGGAAGTGGCATCGCAGGTGGATAGGGCGGGGAAAGTGGATTAGGCAGACTAGCCCTCATGGGTCAGAGCATTGAGGACCTGAGTTGGTACATCATGATATGCCTGCACAAGACATTGCTGGGTCTCCAGATGGAGTAGAATTCTGATCCTCCTGCTTCAGGAAGCATTTTCTGAAACTGCAAATGGAGCAAAGATTGACGAAAATGTTACTGATACTGGAGGATTTGACAGAAACAGAGAGGCTGAAGAAGTGAAAAGCAAAACAGGACGATGAGATAACTTTGGCAGGCAAGATTCTACAGCATACAAGTACAGAAAGGCAACTAGAGAGACAATAGGGCCCCTCAATGATCAAGTAGGCCATCCATGCTTGGAACCACAGGAGATGGGCGCGACCGGAAATGAATATTTCATGTCAGAATGTACTGTGGACAGAGACTAGGAAACAAAGTGAGCGAAACAATGATGTCTTGAAAAGAGTCCCCATTATAGAAGAGGTGGTTCTGGAGGTCTTAGAACACAAAGGTTGAGAAAGCCCGAGGTCCTGAACAAGTGTATCCCACAACATTGTGGCAAAGTCGCAGCGGGGACCGTGGCCGAGATATTTGTATCATTATCCTTCGTATTTCCCTTGTGTGGACATGGCTGAGGGGTGACGTTATAAAGGTTTATAAAACCATGAGGGGTATACGTAATGTGAATAGTCAAGGTTTCCACTTCAGGGTAGGGGAATCCATAACTAGAGGGCAGAAGTATGAGATGAGAGAGGAAATACTTAAAAGCGACCAGAGGAGAACATTTCCACACAGAGAATGTTCCATGTATGGAATGAGAGTCTGGGGAAGGGGTAGAGAAAACTAAAATTACAACATGGAAAAGACATTTGGGCAGATACATGGAGAAGTGAAAGTTTGAAGGGATATGGACCAAACACATGCAAATGCGACTTGTTCATGAACAGTGATCAGCATGGACTAGTTGGATGGAAGGAACCATTTCCATGCTGCATGCCTCTGTCTCTAGTTATTGGAGGAGGAGACTATGGAGATAAGGCATGGTGTAAACACTGAAGAAAGTTGCAGAGATAGGGATAATAGTTTGGAATGCATTACATTTCAAATATGGGGAGGAACTATCGGAAAGGGAGGAGGTTCCGGGGCAGAAACTGTTATAGGAGTTACAAATTATTGAAGACACTGGTCCATGAGAATTGATATATGTACAATGTTGGAGGGGGAACAACGAACAGGCAGCATTCCCACCAACTCATGAGAAGCCTTGATTTCCCCTCTGTTGTCCTGGTGCTCTCTAAGACATCACAGGCCTGCATTGATAACTGTGACCTCCCGATACTGTCAGAGAACAACAAATTTACAGTATACGTGATGATTGAGCCTGGGGTCTGTCT
Organism: Chiloscyllium punctatum; assembly: GCF_047496795.1. NCBI lineage: Eukaryota > Metazoa > Chordata > Chondrichthyes > Orectolobiformes > Hemiscylliidae > Chiloscyllium > Chiloscyllium punctatum. The sequence goes on along the minus strand of NC_092751.1, from coordinate 35,678,120 downwards.
GTATACTGCTCCCCTCCAGCAATGTTAGCCGATGTTTGGAGGTCGCTGCTCTCTGCTCTCTGCTCTCTGCTTTGTGCACGGTGAGTGATCTTACCACAGGGCAGGATTTATTGAAGGCTCCAGATCTCCCTGCCCTTTCTCTCTCTGGCTGACTAACTATCTTCAATGTGGTGGTGGATAGGACACCCAGCAGCTGGGATATCTATTGAGTCAGGAACTTCCTGAGTACCTACAGGAGACAGAGAAATAGACAAAATGGGAAATTAGACTGATGCAGTGAGGGTTACACATGGAGAATAGTACTGTGTCCCATGGACATCTGGAAAATACCAATCTCCATCCCTGGCCTGTGCTACTGCGTCTCTCTGAAGTGCAGAATTCTGCTGGCTCAGGATCTGGAGTAGCTACAAGAGCGAGAGACGCTGACAGAGATTGTAATTAGACCCATACAGTGAGGGGTACCACATGGAGAGAGACTGAGTAATATCACCAGTGTGGAGGAAGGTATCAGGTTCAACCAATCATGAAGGAAAAACAGGTTTAGCTTCATGACACACTGGTATCAGTATTTAAGGATAAATAGCCAGTGAGCAGACAAAGTAATGGTCTAGTGATATTATTGCTAGAGCATGTATCCCAAATCTCAGCTAATGTGCAGGAGAGGCAGATTTGAACCACATCATCTGAAATGGTGGAATTTGAAATAAATTATTTATAAAATAGTAATTGTCAATCTATAAATACCATTACTGATGTACAATAAATTCAAACACTTGTCGTTCAGATAAGGACATCTGCCCATCATCACGTGGTCTGCACGACATACCCACAGCAAAATGTTTGCCTCTCAATGACGCTCTGAAATGGCTGAGCAAGTTACTCAGCTCGAGGGCAGGTAGGGCTGGGTAAGAAAGAATGGTCAGCCAGAGACACCCACATCCCATACCTGATTTAATAAATAATCCATTAGGATGGTCCCACTGGAACCGTGCTGGGAGCAGTGTCCTGGCCAATCATGTCAGTAGGTTTACGGACAGGGATTTAAACTGACAGAGAGGATGCTGGGACAGGGTTCAGGTGAAAAGAGCTTTCCAAATCCAAAGAGAAAAGGTGACGCATGTGAACACCATTTGGATGTGGCTGAAGACAAGCAGAAAGGAACAGGAGGGGACAAAGTTTCACTAAAACTGTGCATCAGAGAATCGATTTGTGACAGGAAATTGTGGGAAAGTCTAATTTTTTTTGGAATGGACAAAGTCTCAGCAACAAGGTCGACTGATTTGTGACACAGAGACAAAAGAGATTTAGACACCAGAGAGATGTGGTTACAGGGCGAACAAAAGGTGGACATAAATATTCAACGGTTCACAACCTTACGGAAACTCAGGCAAAATGGGTAACACTAACAATAATGGATACCAAAGGCATTACAGAAGAAAGCATTTGACCTCAGCTCATGAGGTAGAGTCAGTCTGAATGTAAATTGTGGCTACTACTTGCCAAGCACACAAGCAGCAAACAGTTTTAGGCCACTGAACAGCATTTCCTTGCTCATCACTGCATTAAAGAGGAACTCATTGGAATTTTTAATAAAGGCACTGTGATAATTTAGTGAAACTCAATATTCATATAATCTTGACAATCATACTGACAAGAGTGATATTCGAAGAAGAGATTGTGGAACTTTTTTCCAGTGTCTCTTTGAATAACACATTGTGCAACTGGCTAGGGACATAACTACCTCAGAGTGACCGTTGCGTGATGTAACTTAATGAGTAATTACCTGGGGAGATCCTCTGGGAAATTGTGTAAAGTGCAGTTTAAAGAAATATGGAGTTTTAAAATGAATCACAGAAAGGACAAGCTACATCTGGAAAAAAACCAGCCAATGATATGAGTTTGAGAGGCGAACTGAACAAGGTAACCTGGCTTACCAGACTGAAATATGTGTCTGTAAATGAACAGTGGAAAACATTTGAAGAAACAGTGTAAATCAATCAACAAAATGACATTCCACTGAAATAGAAAATCCTCAGCAAGAAATTCCCACCCATCCTCATTCAGGACAAAATGGATCATATCAGATTATGAGGCTTAGACAATTACCACAAAGTACTCAAAATCCTAAAATGAGAGAGAGTTTAAGCTGTAAGTGTTATAAGGATTGCAAAGGGTCTGCTACCGGGGGAGGGCAATGTGAAGAGGAATCATTTACAGGGTTTAATGACACGAGAAGAAAGGGGAGAGGTGAAGGTGCTGGAGGTGGTGAGAGTGTTACAGAGTGTGGCCAGGGCCTGAACGGTGTTACAAAGCCAGTACGGATTGCTGCAGCTGGAGGGTTTTGCAGAGGTAGGGAGGGACATATGTATTTTTATTTACTCATTCATGGGATGTGGGTGATTGGACCAGCATTCTTTGCTCCATTGCTAATTACCCAGAGGGTAGCTCAGAGTCAGCCATATTGCTGTGGGTCTGGAGTCACATGCAGGCCAGACCAGGTTAGAATGTCAGATGCCCTTCCCTAAAGGAACTAAGTGAACCTGAGGAGATGTTGCCAAGTTGGAGGATTTGAGCTATAGGGAGAGACTGAAAAGACAGGGGCTGGTTTCCCTGGAGTGTCGGAGGCTGAGCGGTGACCTTATAGAGTTTTACAAAATTATGAGGGGCAAAGACTTTTCCCTATGATCGGGCAGTCTAGAACTAGAGGGTATGGGTTTAGGGTGAGAGGGGAAAGATATAAAAGAGACCGAAGGGGCAACCTTTTCACACAGAGGGTGGAACGTGTATGGAATGAAGTGCCAGAGGAAGTGGTGGAGGCTGGTACAATTGCAACATTTAAGAGGCATTTGGATGGGTATATGAATAGGAAGGGCTTGGGTGGATATGGGTTGGGTGCTGGCAGGTGGGATTACATTGGGTTGGGATATCTAGGCGGCATAGTCGGGTTGGACAGAATGGTCTTTTGCATGCTGTACATCTCTATGATTCTATGACCTGAAAAGGTCCTGGGGATTTGTCCACCTTGATGCATTTTAAGACATCCAGCACCACCTCCTCTGTAATATGGACATTTTTCAAGTTGACATCATCTATTTCCCGACATTCTATATCTTCCATGTCCGCCCCACAGTAAACACTGATGTAAAATACTTGTTTAGTATCTCCCCATCGTCTGCAGCTCCACGTGCAGGCTGCCTTGCTGATCTTCAAGGGGGCCCTATTCACTCCCTAGTTACCATTTGTCCTTTATGTTTTTATAAAAACCCTTTGGAATCTCCTTAAAAATATTTATCCAAGCTATCTCGTGCCCCCTTTTCGCCCTCCTGAATTCCCGCTTTAGTACACTCATATTGCCTTTATACTCTTCTCAGGATTCACACTCTCTCCAGAGATATGTTTACTCCTTTTTCTTCACTGAAACCTCAATTTCTCTCCTCACCCAAAATTTCGTACACCTATCAGCTTTTCCTTTCACCCTAACAGGAATACTGTACACTGTCTCTGGACTGCTGTTTTAATTTTTAAAGGTTTCCCAATTTCCAGTGATGAACGTTTCATTCTCTCAAAATGGAAACTCCCCAATTCCTGCATCTCATGAAACCGCCGATTGAAAATAATGAGAAAATAAAGAACTTTCTAAAGGAAGGCTTTGATGAGGCGAGCTCTGCTCAGTCACGTAGATCTTGAGGTTACCACATGCACGGAGAGTGCTTTCTACCAGAGCAGCACCAGGTCAGTGTCAGGCACAAAGACAGAATGGGCAAATAGATTCACATCTGAACTCACATCTCCCAGCCTGGGAACCTGAATCTGTGTTCAGCCATTCTGGAGAGTTATGCAGATATCAGAAGTATTGCTGTGGCAAATAGAGGTTTCAGTAGTTTTGAGATAAGATACTAATAAAGGAGGGTAAAGAGGTAAGGAGAATTGTCTGGACTTGAAGAGGTTTCCCAGTTTACGAGTGTTGGAGGGATTGGAACAAGTTATCAAGATAGGGAGGGTTTAAGATTGAAGGATTCCGCCGAAAACATTTACAGGGAGAAAAGCAGGAATCTTGACAGTGTAGAGGAACAGAAGAATCTTGGGTTCCACGTCCATTGATCCCTCAATGATGGTACTCAAGCTGATAGCCTTGCTCAGAAGGCATGTGGTGTGTTGCCTTTTATTAGCAGGGGTATTGAATTCACGAGCGACGAGGTTATGCTGCAGATTTATCGATCCCTGGTGAGACAACACTTAGTATATTGAATTCAATTCTGGTTGCCTCATTATCAGAAAGATGTGGAAGCTTTAGAGAGGGTGCAGAGGAGATTTATCAGGATGCTGTTTGGACTGGAGGGGAGATCTTATGAAGAAAGTCTGAGGGAGTTCGGGCTTTTCTCATTGGAATGAAAAAGGATGAGTGGTAACTTGATAGAGGTGAACGAGATGATGAGAGGCTTAGATAGAGAGGATAACCACATACTTTTCCCATTGCAAAATTGGAAATGATGAGGTGGCATAACTTGAAGGTGATTGGAGGAAGATTTACAGGAGATGTCAGAGGTGGGTTCTTTACACATCGTGTAGCAGGTGCGTGGAATGCACTGCCAACAGTAGGAGCAGAGTCCGATACATTAGGGACATTTAAGCAATTCTTAGATAGGCAAACGGATGATAGTAAAATGTAGGGTCTGTAGGATATAAGTTCAGAACAACATTAAGGCCGAAGGGCAGGTGCTGTGCTGCACTGTTCTCTGTTCTAAATAGGGAGGGTTACAATGGCACAAAGACGTTTCAGAAAGCTGGAGAGATGGGATCTGAATGAAGAGACACAAACAGGAAGGGTTGCTAGGGTTGTCGAGGGTAACAGAGACAGCAAAGGTTTGATCTGGAGCAGACGACCTAAACTGGGAAGGCTGTGGGGACCGGAGGTAGTTTCACAGGGATGGAGGACCATAGAGCCACAGGAGGTTAGAGCGCCATAGGGCCAGCAGGAATTCATGGAGATGGGGAGTTTGGGAGGGATGAAGCAGTTTACAGGCACAGGATGTTGGTAGAATGGGGTGTTTTACACAGACAGGAGTGTTTTAGGTGAATGGAGCAGATTGTGGGAATCAAGACGGTTTTATAGCTTAGAAGAACACACAGAAATATGGAGGTCAGTCGTGATTGAGGATGTTTATAGTTATAGAAAGTCTTAGGTTCTGCAGGTTATTTAGATATGGAAGGTGTGGACATTTTTACAAGGAGATAAGGACAGCCAGTTTGGTTGGAGACAGTTTCACAGATAGGGAAGCATTAGTAACCTCCTGCAGGTTAGTCAAAGTGAGAAAGTTTGTAGGGGAGGGTGGCATTTACATAGTTTGAGGTGTAAAAACTGGAGAAGATTATGGAGGTGAGTAGATGGATGGAGAGACTGGGGGAGCTGGCATTGACAGGGAGATAGCCACGGGAGGATGTTACACAGATAGTGAGTCTTATCGGAACTGGATCAGGAGAGTAACAGCCATTAGAGTGAGTTCTACAGATCCTGACTGCAGCAAGGATCTGAGAGGATTGCAGGGTCCCCACAGATTGATCGTGTCTTTCGGGATGGAAGAAGATATGGATAGATTAAACCAAATGTATTTTGTTTTCTTTTTTCCTTCAAACAGACTCACCCAATCTATGGTAATCATAATGTGGAGGATCCGGTGTTGGACTGGGGTGGACAATGTTAAAAATCACACAACACCAGCTTACAGTCCAACAGGTTTAATCGGAGGCACTAGTTTTCAGAGCACTGCTTCATCAGGTGGTTGTGGAGCACAGTCATAAGGCACGAATTTATACCAAAAGGATAGCACTGTCATGGAATGTAATATCAAACACATTTAGTTTCAGCCTTTCACCTTTTAGGATGATCAACTACACCTGGTGCTTTGAACTAAAACTGTTGGACTGTAACCTGGTGTTCGCTGATTTTTAATTCACAAGATCCTGCTAATGGCCCCAAACCTGGCCCTGCTTCACTTTAAGGCCTTAATCTGTGGACTTGTCTGATCTTTTTCCAAAGCTATGTTAAAATGAAGACAGTTGCGGTCACTGGACACAAAGTGCTCTCCGACTGACTATTCAGTCACTTGCCTGACCTTGGTTTCTGAGAGAGGTCCAGTGTTGCACCCGCCTGAGTAGAGTTAGGCCTTGTTAGAGCTACATCTTGATTTATGAAACTTTCTTAGACACGTTTGACAAATTGAACTCCGTATGGGCATTTTACTCTGTGGGTGGCCCAGTCCATCCAGGGGAAGTTAAACTCGCCAACCTATACTACATAATTATTTCTATCGCTATCTGCAATCTCTCTACACCTCATCTCCTCTAGTATTGTCTGTAAGCACTGTTGCCATCCCCTCCCTTATCAAAAGGCCAATCCCCCTCCTCACTCACTTGTCCTTCTATCAATCCTGTAGCTTCTGTATCCTGGAACACTGAGCTGCCAGTCCTGCCCTTCTCTCAGCCATGTTTCTGTTATGACTATAATATCCCAGTCCCCAGAGTTAATCCATGCTCTGAGCTCGTCTGCCTTACCAGTCAGGCCTCGTGCATTGAAATAAATGCATGTTAAACCAGAAGACTTTTCCCTCCCTTGGCTGTGCGCCAGGATATCCAGAATAAGAAACTTGTTCGCGGTGGTTGATGCATTTTCCCCCGACTGGCCAATGGTACCTCTCTTACTCAGAGTCCCTGCCTATCTAGTTTAAACCCTCCCCGAGTAACAGTAACAAATCTCCCTCGCAGTGACCCTGGTGTCCCTCTGCATTAAGTAAAACCTCTTCCCACCTTGTACAGGTCACCTTTACCGCAGAAGAGATCACAATGATCCAAATATTACCACTCCACCAGCTCCTCACCCACACATCTATCTAGCCTATCTTTCTATTTCAATCCTAATCGGGGCATGTGGCACTGGGAATAATCTGGAGATCACTTCCCATGAGGTCCTACTTTTTAACGTCTTACCTAACTCCTGCTACTCATTTCACAGGACCCCATCCCATTGACTAAGTCTGTCATGTGGACAATATCCTCTGGCTATTCACCCTCCCCTTCAGAATATTCAGTAACTGTACAGGGACATCATTGACTCTCGCACCCTGGAGGTAGCACACCATCCTGCGGTCACTTCTGCAGCCACACAGTCTCCTGTCTGTCCCTCTCACAACTGAGTGTCCTATCAGTATCACTACCAATAGAGAGGATCTGGCAAACATATACTGGGAGGACTACCTGCAATTGGGTCTAAATTTGGAAAGTGGGAGTATGTTAAAGTGATGCAGTGAGAATTCAGGCCCAGTGTGTTCATGATGAGGGAATAGTAAAGGCAGAAAGTCCACCGATTACTGATCAAGCGATATCATGAGATTGATAAAGAAAATACAGTGCAAGAAAACCAGGTGAAACCATCCAAAAGTATAGGGACTGGAAGGGGGTCCTTAGAACTGAGGGGAAAACAATGACCATAAAATCTCCTTGTCAGATACTATTCAAGAAAAGTCACAAGGTATATTATCAGTATAGTTAGAATAAGAGAATAAGGGGAAAGAGTGAGGCCTACGAGTAACCAAAGGGACAATCAGTGCATGGAGCCAGAGGAAGTAGGTGAGGTCTTCAATGAATACTTCCCATCTGTATTCACACAGGAGAACGGCTTCGTAGCCGGGGATTTCAGTTGGGATGGTAAGGCTCTAGAACATATTAAGATCGATAAAGGGGAGGTATTAAATGTTTTCACAGGCATAAAGGTGGAGAAATCCCCAGTGCCCAATAAAATGTATCCTATGGCTGCTATGGGGGGTAAGGGAGGAGATTGCTGGGGCACTGGTGGATATATTTAATACTTTGCTGGCCACAGGTGAAGTGTCAAATGATGAAGGATGTCTAGTGTGGGTCCTTTGTTCAAGAATGGCAGCAGGGGTGGGGAGAGAGGAAGGACGCGTGGTGGTGGGTTTTGATTGCATGAAACATCACAGCAATACTTAGAGAGGACATTCCTGTGGGATCACCCACTGTGTTGGAGGAACTGTGAAATAAGAATGGGTCATCACTTTGATACGAGTGTACTGACCCTGAAAAATCCATGGCAGACTGAGGAACAAATATGTCGGGAGATCTCAAATATCAATCATAATAATAAGAATGTTATGGTCGGCATTTTGAAACTTTCCAAATCTCGATTGGCATTGCCACTATTCAACGTTAGGAACGGAGGAAGTTCGCAATTGAATTCCAGAAAACCCCCAAACAGTATGTAAATGTCCCAACGGGAGAAAGATGCAAAACCTGACCTCCCCTTGGGAAACAAGGTAGGGAAAGGGACTGAGGTATTAGTGGGGGAGCATTTAGCCAAAGTGAATCCAATTCTATTAGTTTGAAAACAGCGATGGCAAAGGACAGGCCTGGTCAACAAGTTCAAGTTATGAAATGGGGTCAGCCCAATCTTTATCGTATCAGCCAGGAACTTTCAAAAAGGGAAAGGGAAGTCAGGCAAGTGAGAGTATTTTTAAAGTGAGATAAAATGAGCGATCAGCGCCAGCATGTTCCTTTTTGTGTGCTGGTCAATGCTGACAGCATTCAGAAACACTGGCTGTCTATTGAGGTCTGGTCAAGGAAAAGGGGCCACATGTCATCTATAGCCAGCTGGATCAAGGGAATCCCTGAGGAGAATAGGGGCTGCAGGAATATACTTTGGGTGGAAATCAGGAATGGAGGAAGTGTGAGGTGGTCGGAGTGATGGTGATGGAATTAGTGTCAGGGGGTCAAGGTGACAGCGATGGAACGAGTGACGGGTCTAAGGAGGACGGAGATGGAGTGAGTGTGACGGTGTCATGTTGATATTGATAGAGTGAGAGTGAGTGGGTCAGCATGACAGTGATAGAGTAAGTGCGAGGGGTCAGGACGATGGGAATGGAGCGAGTGTGAGGGTTTCAGTGTGACAGTGATTGAGTGAGTGTGGTAGGGTCAGGGTGATGGTGATGGAGTGTGTGTGAGAGGGTCCGGGTGATGGTGTTGAAGTGAGTGTGAGTTGATCAGGGAGATGGTGTTTCTGTGAGTGTGAGGTGGTCAGTGTGACCGTGATGGAGTGACTGTGATGGATTCAGTGTGATGGTGATGGAGTTACTGTGAGGCGGTCAGGTTCAAGGATATGGAGTGATTGTGAGGGGGTCAGGGTGACCGTGATGGAGTGAGTGTGAGGGGATCAGTGTGATGGTGATGGAGTGATTGTGAGGGGGTCAGGGTGACCATGATGGAGTGAGTGTGAGGGAGTCAGGGTGACGATGATGGTGTGAGTGTGATGGGGTCAGGATGACGGTGATGGAGTGAGTGTGAGAGGATCAGTGTGATTGTGATGAAGTGAGTGTGAGGGGGTCAGGGTAACGGTGATGGAGAGAGAGAGAGAAAGAGAGAGAGAGAGAGGGAGAAGGTGCTGCATGCAGCAGTGAGAATGGTGGAGCATGAGCCTGGTTCGGGGGTCGGTGCTATAACAGATATACAGTGACTGTGAGGTAGCAGAGAGAATACAGTGACCCTTATCCTGACAGGGCAGGGAAGGTTATTGATGTTTGTCCTGTGTTGCTGGACATTTCTTCAGGGTGTGGAGCTCAGAACATGCTCGGTGGGTCTGGTGGTGTCGCCCCCTTTGGGAAGAGAATGGTCCCCCTCTGTACTTGCCCATCCACCAGGACCTCCGTGCCCCTATTGGCAAACCGTGGTGTAATTGCCCCTTATCTGCCATGCTCAGGGTAAACTGTGCAGGGCAGCTCCAAACTGAGAAAGCTTATCTCTGTGCCCTTTGGCATTTTAAAGTTGACAACAGTGGCAGGGATCACGGAATATCCAGGGGTATCTGGACAATGGTGAGTAGCTCCAGCCATGATGGGTGGGAGGATCGGGCTGGTATTGAATGAGAGTGACACCATGGGGTTGGGGGGGGGGGGGTAGTGAATGAGGTGAGTTTGTTAAGATAGCACCAGGAAATAGCTCAGCCTCGTGCAGACGATCCCTCTGTCACACTCGGGAAAATAAAAAAAGATAAATTATTGTTAGAATCTGTCAATTAATCACAGATTCTGCTGAAACCAATTCCAGTTGCAACTCACACTTACTCCATCACTGTCACCCTGACCCCTCACACTCACTCCATCACCGTCACACTAACCCAATCACACTCACTCCATCACCATCACCCTGACCCCCTCACACTTACTCCATCACTGTCACCCTGACCCCTCACACTCACTCCATCACCGTCACACTAACCCAATCACACTCACTCCATCACCATCACCCTGACCCCCTCACACTTACTCCATCACTGTCACCCTGACCCCTCACACTCACTCCATCACCGTCACACTAACCCAATCACACTCACTCCATCACCATCACCCTGACCCCCTCACACTTACTCCATCACTGTCACCCTGACCCCTCACATTCACTCCATCACCGTCACACTGACCCCTAACACTCACTCCATCACAGTCACCATGACCCCCTCACACTCACTCCATCACCGTCATCCTGACCCTCTCACATTCACTCCATCACAGTCACCCTGACCCCCTCACAGTCACTCCATCACCGTCATCCTGACCCCCTCACAGTCACTCCATCACCGTCATCCTGACCCCCTCACATTCACTCCAACACTGTCACCCTGACCCCTCACACTCACTTCATTTCCATCATTCTGACACTCTCACACTCACCGTCACCCTGAGCACCCACACTCACTCCATCACTGTCACCCTGATCCCCTCACAATCACTCCATCTACTTCACCCTGACCCCCTCACATTCATCCCATCAGCGTCACCCTGACCCCCTCACATCCACTCCATCACAGTCATCCTGACCCCCTCACATTCACTCCATCACCGTCACCCTGACCACCCACATTCACTCCCTCACTGTCACCCTGATCCCCTCACAATCACTCCATCAACTTCACCCTGACCCCCTCACATTCATCCCATCAGCGTCACCCTGACCCCCTAACACTCACGACATCACGGTCACTCTGACCCCCTCGCACTCACTCCATTAAATTCACCCTGGCCACCTCATACTCGCTCCATCACAAACACCCTGACCACCTCATACTCGCTCTTTCACCGTCACACTGACCCCCTCACACTCACTCCATCACCGTCACTATGGCCCCTCACGCTCACTGCATCACTGTCTCCTTGTCCCGCTCATACTCACTCCATCATTTGCCACACACACACACACACAACCACACACTCACTCCATCACATTCGCCATGACACCCTCACACTCACTCCGTCACCCTCACTATGAAACCATCACAATCACTCCATCACCGCCACCGTGTCACTCTCACACTTAATCCATCACCCTCACACACTGATCCCCTCACACTCACTCTATCACGGTCATCCTGACCCCCTCACAATCACCCCATCATTCTCACACTGACCACTCACACTCACACAATCACAGTCACCCTCACCAGCTCACACTCACTCCATCACCCTCACCCTGACCCCCTCACACTCACTCCATCACCGTCATCCTGACCCTCTCACATTCACTCCATCACAGTCACCCTGACCCCCTCACAGTCACTCCATCACCGTCATCCTGACCCCCTCACAGTCACTCCATCACCGTCATCCTGACCCCCTCACATTCACTCCAACACTGTCACCCTGACCCCTCACACTCACTTCATTTCCATCATTCTGACACTCTCACACTCACCGTCACCCTGAGCACCCACACTCACTCCATCACTGTCACCCTGATCCCCTCACAATCACTCCATCTACTTCACCCTGACCTCCTCACATTCATCCCATCAGCATCACCCTGACCCCCTCACATTCACTCCATCACAGTCATCCTGACCCCCTCACATTCACTCCATCACCGTCACCCTGACCACCCACATTCACTCCATCACTGTCACCCTGACCCCCTCACAATCACTCCATCAACTTCACCCTGACCCCCTCACATTCATCCCATCAGCGTCACCCTGACCCCCTAACACTCACGACATCACGGTCACTCTGACCCCCTCGCACTCACTCCATTAAATTCACCCTGGCCACCTCATACTCGCTCCATCACAAACACCCTGACCACCTCATACTCGCTCTTTCACCGTCACACTGACCCCCTCACACTCACTCCATCACCGTCACTATGGCCCCTCACGCTCACTGCATCACTGTCTCCTTGTCCCGCTCATACTCACTCCATCATTTGCCACACACACACACTCAACCACACACTCACTCCATCACATTCGCCATGACACCCTCACACTCACTCCGTCACCCTCACTATTAAACCATCACAATCACTCCATCACCGCCACCGTGTCACTCTCACACTTAATCCATCACCCTCACACACTGATCCCCTCACACTCACTCTATCACGGTCATCCTGACCCCCTCACAATCACCCCATCATTCTCACACTGACCACTCACACTCACACAATCACAGTCACCCTCACCAGCTCACACTCACTCCATCACCCTCACCCTGAACCCCTCACACTCGCTCCATCACCATCACTTTTACACACTCACACTCACCCTGTCACCATCACCATGACCCCCTTACACTTACTGCATGACTGTCACCCTGACCCCCTCACACTCAATCCATCACCATCACCCTGACCCCCTCACACTCAATCCATCACCGTCACCCTGACCCCGTCACACTCACTCCATAACCTCACCCTCACCCCCTCGCACTCAGTCTATCACCATCACACTGATCCCCTCACACTCCCTCCATCACCATCACACTGATCCCCTCACACTCCCTCCATCCCCGTCACACTGATCCCCTCACACTCACTCCATCACCGTCACACTGATCCCCTCACACTCACTCCATCACCGTAACACTGATCCCCTCACACTCACTGCAAAACCGTCACTCGGTCAACCTCACACTGACTCCATCACCGTCACACTAGCCCTCTCACACTCACTCAATCACCATCACCCTGACCCCCTCACACTCACTCCATCACCATCACCTCTTCTTTGAGTCCTAGTGGTCGCAGTAGTCTGGCTGTCAGTCGTTGTGAGCTGTTCAGTTTGATGTAGATGGAGTGAGTGTGAGGTTCTCAGAGTAACGGTAATGGAGTGAGTGTGAGTGGGTCAGTGCGACGCTGATGGAGTGAGTATTAGCGGGGTCAGGGTGATGATGATTGAGTGAGTGTGAGAGGGCTAGTGTGACGGTGATGGAGTCAGTGTGAGGTTGACCGAGTGACGGTTTTGCAGTGAGTGTGAGGGGATCAGTGTTACGGTGATGGAGTGAGTGTCAGGAGGTCAGAATAATGGTGATGGAGTGAGTGTGAGGGGTTGAGTGTGGCGGTGATTGAGTGAGTGTGAGTTTGTGAGGGTGCCGCTGATGGAGTGAGTGTAAGGGGATCAGGGTAAGGGCGATGGAGTGAATGTGAGGGGGTCTGGTTGACAATGATGGAGCGAGTGAGAGGGGTTGAGTGTGGCAGTGATCGAGTGCGTGTGTTTGTGAGGGTGATGGTGAGAGAGTGAGTGTGAAGGGATCATGGTGACGGTGATGGAGTGAGTGTGAGGGGGTCAGGGTGATGGTGAGGGAGCGACTGTGAGGGAATTACTGTGAGGGTGATGGAGTGAGTTAAGGGGGTCAGGGTGACGGTGAGGAAATGAGTATGAGTGTGTCAGGGTGACGGGGATGGAGTGAGTGTGAGGGTATCAGTGTATCACAACGACCATGACCCCCTCACACTGTCTCCATCACTGTCACCCAAGCCAGCTCACACTCACTCCATCGCCATCACCATGGCCCCCTTACACTCACTGCATCACTGTCTGCCTGACCCCCTCACACTCAATCCATCACCATCACCCTGACCCCCTCACACTCGCTCCATCACCATCACCCTGACCCCCTCACACTCACTCCATCACCATCACCTCTTCTTTGAGTCCTAGTGGTCGCAGTAGTCTGGCTGTCAGTTCCAAAATGTTCTTGATGTATGGTAGTATGACTAGTCCTTTGGGTCATGGCATGTCTTCATTCCGTTGTCTTTTCCTTAGGCATCTGTGGATGAAATTGCGTGGAGTTTGACCCCACCCCGCAGCTCACCAATACGATTAACAACACACTGAGAAACCTACATAAAGAAATGGACAGATAACCAGGTTTGACTGACAGAGAATGAAAACTGAAAGCAACAACACCCTCGGATTCTATGAACTACCCAATGTGCACAAACCAGACATCCCACTCAGACCCATAGTATCACTACCAGGGTCACCATCACACAAACTGGCTAAAGAACTACAGCAGAAACTGAAACACCTGATCAGCGGATCCAGACACTCTGTACAGTCAACACAGGAATTCTTGGACATCATCAGAAATACACACATAGACAAGGAAGAAACTATGGTCTCATTCGATGTCACGGCACTGTTCACCTCTATTGACAAAGCCCTAGCCAGAGAAACAATAACCAACCTGCTGGACATACAGAACAGACAACAGGACGTTGGACCTATCAACAAAGACGTCATTCTCACACTACTCAACCTTTTGCCTCACAACACACTTCACATTCAACAACCAAATAGATGAACCCACGGGCTCACCGATCTCTGGACTCATAGCAGAAGTGGTAATGCAAAGATTAGAACAAACACTCTTACCACAAATTCAACCCAAACTCTGGGTCAGATATGTAGATGCCACCTTTGTAATCATTAAAAACACAGAAATAGAGAACACACACCGGATCATCAACGCCACACTCACAGGAATCCGATTCACTAGAGAGGAAGAAAAGGACAACCAACTCCCATTCCTAGACGTGACGATACAGAGAACACCGAACGGAGAATTCACCACAAAGGTTTACAGGAAATCCACGCACACAGATCAAGTCCTGAACTACGAAAGCAACCACCCGAACACACACAAAAGAAATTGCTTCAGGACACTGTTCAAAAGGGCCACAACACACTGCAGTACACCAGAATTGCAAAAGAGGAAGAAGAACACCTATACAATGTATTCGCCAAAAACGCATACCCCCACAATTTCATGAGGGATTATCTGTATGGATTTGCTAGACGACTGTCCTCTGATATTTATGAGGGCAGTGCAGATGATGTGGTTTATATGGAGTTCATTAAGCTCATTGACAAGGTCCCACACGGAAGGCTGGTCCAAAAGGGAAGATCCCATGGGATCCAAGGTAAGTTGGTGAATTGGGTCCACAATTGGTGGAGGGTTGGTTTTGTGATTGAAAGCCTTTGCCCAGCGGGTGTACCACAGGGATCTGTGCAGGAGCCATTGCTGTTCATTATGGACATTAATCACTCAGATGTGAAAGCAGAAGGTAACATTAGTAGGTTTGCAGATAACCTGAAAGGTGAGGATGTTGTCCACAGTGAGGGGGATGGACTCAGTTTGCTGTCCGATATCGATCAGATGATAAACTAAGCAGAGTAATGGCAGATGGAGTTTACTTCTGATCACTGTGAGGTAATGCACTGTGGGAAGTCTAATAAATGAATGATATACGTCATGAATGGTAGGTCCTCCTGGAGTACTGACGAAAACAGGGACATTGGTGGGCAAGTCCCTGGATGTCTGAAGGTGTCAGCACAGGTAGACATGGTGGGGAATACACCTGAACTGGGAGCTGGAGGTGGACCCACATCCTGGTGGGGAACGTTACTGGAGCTGCTCGAGAGGATTTAAACTCGTCTGGCAGGGCTGTGTGACACCAAAGAATCGTAAGACCAGAAAGAAAGTTGAGGCTGGTACAAAGGTTCAAGAGAGGAATATAAGTAGACAAGGCAGGCAAGAACATAGCAGACAATTATGGAAAATTGGTGGATTAAACTGCAGTTATTTCAATACAAAGGGCCAGACAGATAAAGTAGATGAACCCAGAGCATGGATGGGAACATTGGATTTGGATCCCATAGATATTACAGAAACACAGCTGAGGGAGCAACAGGAGCAGCAGCTCAATGTTCCGGAGACAGATGCGACAGGAAGGATAGAACAGGAGGCAAAAGAGGAGGAGAGCCTGTGGTTTTGATTGGGTGAAACATCACAGTAGTACCTAGAGAGAGTATTCACGTAGGATCGCCCAGTTAAACGATATTAGTGGAACTGAGAAATAAAAATTGGTCATTAGTTTTCTACGGTCGGACTACAGCGATAGGCAATGGGAGATGAAGGAGCAAATATGTCAGGAGATTTCAGATATCTCTTAGAATAATAGGGTTGTAATGATAGGGGATCTTAACCGTTCCAAACCTGGACTGGGATTGCTACTAAGTTAAGCATTTGGATGGAAGGAATTTATTAAGTGTGTTCCGAAAACTCCCAGTCATTATGTAAGTGGCCCAACTGGAGAATGGGGCTAAACCTGACCTCCCCTTGGGAAACAAGGTCAGGAACGGAACTGAGGTGTTAGTGGGGGAGCACTTTGGAAAGTTACCACAATTGTATTAGTTTGAAAATAGCGATGGAAAAGGACAGGCCTGGTCCACAAGTTAAAGTTATTCAATGGAGCAAGATAGTTTTAGACATGAATTTCTAAAGCAGATCTATTTGCTATTTGCAGATAAAGGGAAGTCTGGCAAGTAGGAATATTTTAAACCCGAGATAAAAGGAGCGTTCAGCGCCAGCGTGTTCCTGTTAGTGTGCAGCTCCATTCTGACTGAATTAGGAAATACTGGCTGAGTTTTGAGGCTGTGGTCAAGAAAAAAGGGGTCACATGTCAGATATAACTGGCTGACTCAAGGGAATCCCTTCAGGAGCATCGGGGCTGAAGAAATACGCTTAGGATGGAAATCAGGAATGTAAAAAGGGAACACGAGATAGCTTTGGCAGAGAAAGTTAAGGAGAATCCAAAGAGACTCTACAAGTGTATTAAGAGCAAAAGAAGAGCTCGGGACAAACCCGGTCTCCTTAATGATCAATGAAGGTAACGATGTGTGAAACTACAAGATCCGAAACAAATATTTCACTTTGGAACTTACTGTGGATAAAGACTGGGCTGCTCAGGGAAACAAACAGTGTTTGGCCTGACTACTACTGGAATACTGTGTATAATTCTGGTCTCAATGCCATTGGAAGGATGTTGTGGAACATGAAAGGATTCAGAAGAAATGACCAAAGATGTTGCCAGGGTTGGAGGGTTTGTATTTCAGGGAAAAGCCTGAATGGGCTGGGGCTGAACATGGGAAGCTGAGGAGTTAACCGATAAAAGGTGTTTAAAATCATGATAGGCATCGACAGGGTCAATAGACAAGGTCATTTCCCCAGGCGAGGGAAACATTTCAAAGGGGTCTAAAGGACAACTGGCTCCCGAAGAGTGGATGGAATAAGCTGCCAGAGCAAATAGTGGAGGCTGATAGAAATACATTTCAAAGGCATGTGGATGGGTGTATGAATAGCAAGGGTTCAGAGGGATATTGGCAAAATTGTGGCAAATGTGACTAGAAACGTCATGCAGGAGTTGGTCCGAAGGGCCTGTTTCTGTGCTGTACATCTCTATGACTCAATGTCTTGAAATGAGTCCACATTATAGAAAAGGAGGAGCTGGAGGTTTTAAAACACAAATTTAGATAAATCCCCAGGACCTGATCAAATGGATCTCAGGAAATTGTGGGAAGCTGGTGAAGAAATTGTAGGGCCTTCAACAGAGATATTTGTACCATAGAGAGCTGCATGTGATAGGCTGGTAGACTGGAGGGTGGCATTGAGGACAGTGAAGAAGTTTTTCTAAGATTACAATGTGACCCTGATGAAATGTGTGAATGGCTTATAAACTGAAGATGGAGTTCGATCAGAATAAATGTGAGGTAATGCATTTGGTACAACAAACATGTGCAGGACTTATACAATTAATGGTAGGACCTTCAGTAATGTTGTTGAACAGAGGGACCTCAGGGTTCAGCTACATAATTCTTTGAAGTTTGCAACATGGAGAGACAGGATAGTTTTAAAAAAGGTGCTGGCCTCACTTGCTTTCATTGCTCAGTCCTTTGGATATCGGAGTTGGGAAGTCGCATTGAGATTACACAGGCCATTGGTGAGTCCTCTTCTGGAATACTGTGTCCAGTTCTGGCCGCCCAGTTATAGGAAGGATATTCTTAAGCTGGAAAAGGTTGGGAGGAGATTTACTGGGATGTTGCTGGGTACGAAAGGCTTCAGTATAAAGAAAGGCTGAAAACGTTGGTATTTTTCACTGAAACCTGAATGGTGACAGATGACCTCATAGACGTTTATAAAATCATGAGGGGGGTAGATAAAGTCAATGGGAGTTGTCTTTTCCCATGGACAGGGGAGTTTCAAGACAAGGCACTACATTTTTAAGTTTAGAGGAGTGACATATAAAAAGAAAAGACATGAGGCACATTGTTACACAGAGGGTGGGTTGTGTGTAGAATGAACTTCCCAAGGAAGGGGTGAACATGGGGATAATTACAATGTTCAAAAGACATTTGGATTAGTACAGGAATAGGAAAGGTTTGAAGAGATATGATCCAGGAACAGGCAGTTGGGATGAGATCCGTTTTAGAGTATGGTTAGCGTTAACCAAACAGTGTGGTATGACTTTCTGACTATGATTATAATGTTGTGTCATTAATTCAGAAAGGCTGCAAGAGAAAGCCAGGAAACTACAGACTATTGAGCCAGACATCAGGGTGGGTCAGTTGTTGGAGGTCATTCTGAGAGGTAGGCCTTACATGAATTTGGAAAGATAAGGCCTGATTACGGACAGCCAGCATGACTTTGTGCGTGGGAAAACATGTCCCACAAACTTGACTGGAGTTTGCTCAGAAGGCAGAGCAACAGACGTTGTTTCTGGCTTCCACAAACCCTTGTTCAGGGTGTAGCATGATACATTGGTTAGTAAGGGTAGATCACAAGGGATCAGGGAGAGCTAGCCAAACTGGATACAAAATGGGATGACAGTGGGAGACAGAGGGTGGTGGGAGAGGGTTGTTGTTCAGACTGGAGGCCTCTGACCAGCAGTGTGCTGTAAGGATTGGTGCTGGGACCACTGTTGTGCACCATTTACATTAACAATCTGAGTGAAAATATAGGAGTCCCTGTTCGTATGTTTGTGAATACCAAGATTCGTGGAAGAGTGGGCAGGGAATATAGTTATCAAATCAACTGGGCCAGTGGGCCAAGGAATGAAAGATGGAATTTTATTCAGGTGTTGGATTTAGATCAAACAAACCAAGGAGGACTAACACAGGTAATGGTTGGGACCTGGACAGTGTTGTAGAAAAGGGAGAGACCAAGGGGTGCAGTTACATTGTTCCTTGGACTGGTATCACAGGGTGACAGGGTGTTGAAAGCGGGAATTGGCACACTTGTCTTCATTGGTCAGAGCATTGAGTACATGAGTTGGAGATATTGGTAACATTGCAGTCTATATTTCTCCTGGGCAGGGGAGGCCACGGGGTGACGTTATAAAGATTTATGAAACCATGTCGGGCCAAAGTAAGGTGAATTGCCAAGGGTAGGTGAGTCCATAGCAGGAGGCATAAACGTGAGGTGAGACAATAAGGATTTAAAGACGGAGTTGAGGGGCAACATTTTGCACAGAGGATGGTGCAGAGACGGAATGGACTGCCAGAGGAAATGGTAAAAACAAGTACAATTACAACATGGAAAAGACACTCGGGCAGGTACATGGAGAGGAGAAGGCTTGAAGGGATATGGGCCAAACACAGGCAAACACGACTCATTGCATTTAGGAAACCTCGGCCGAAGAGTCATGCAGCACAGAAACAGATCCGATGTCTCCAGTTATTGGAGGAGGAGACTATCGAGACAAGGCATGTTGCAGAGACTGAAACAAGTTACAGTGATACGGATGGTTATCTGGACTAGAGGTTTCAAATATGTGAAATAATTGGTGAGAGGGGGAGGAGATGACAGAGATAGGAACTGTTATAGGAGTTAGAATGATTGAAGACACTGGTCCTCAATACAAGCCATAGATACAGTGTTGGAGAGGGAATAGGGAACAGAAAGATCCCAGACAGCATTGCCAACTACTCGTGGGAGGCCTGCTTTCCCCTCAGTTGTTCTGATGCTCCCTAAGAAAGCACAGGCCTGGACTGATAACTGGGAACTCCCGATGCTGTCTCATTACAACAAAACTTGCAGCAGGCGTGATGATTGAGCCTGGGTTGTGTCTGTACTGTGCTCCCCCTCCAGCACTTTATGTCACGTCTTGTTAGCTGATGTTTGGATTCCCCTTATTACTTTCTGCTCTGTGCACTGGAATGATCTTACCTGGCAGCAGGATTTATTGAAGGCTCCCTGACTTTGTCTTTCTGGCTGACCAACCTTCGTCCCAACCAGCAGTAGGCAAGTCTATTGAGTCAGAACCTCCATGAGTACCTGTAGAAGACACAGAAATAGACAGAATGGGAAATTAGACTAATGCTTTGAGGGTTACACATATAGAATGGCACTGAGCCCACAGAGATCTGGAAGATCCCAGTCTCCATTCTTGACCTGTGCTCTTCAAACTTCCAGTGTACGTCCCAGTGCAACATGAATCAAAATCCTTTCTTCCTGCACACTTGTTTGACCCAGCACTCTGGTGATGTGACTCTCCATGTGCTATCCCTCACTGTGTGGGTCTAATTGCTGCCTCTGTCAGCGTCTCTCACTCTTGAAGCGACTCGAGATCATGAGCCAACAGAATTCTCCACTCCAGAGGCTGAACGCTCCACTATATATTGAGAATGATCAATCCTGAAGTGTTCACTCCCCGAGAATGCTTTGGCCCCGCTCCTCACTCACTCTGGTTAGACGAGTGGCCGCTGCTTAGGCCTCCTGTTCCGCCCCTTCCTCCCAATTGCGGAGTTGATTCAGGCGCGACTCAGCAGGCTAAGGGACAAGGGAAGTTAGAGTCGTTGCCTTGTAATGTGGTGAAAATATCCCGAATATTGGATCGAGAGGCCTGAGTTCATTTCACAGCTTGTGCAGGTGTGTGTAATAACGACTTTATTAAGAAAAAACAAGGGAAGGCAGGAACAGTGTAAAAACAATAGAACATGCAAACAATGTGGTGGGGCTCTCAATGCTCTGGTGATTTTAGTCTTTACCATGTGTTTCAGGACCCCAGTACATCCCAGTCCAGACTGTGCCACTTCTCCTTGTGCACAGCCAGATTCCACGATTGTGGGGCAAAGTGATGTGGTGGGGTACGGATTCTGGATTAGTGGTGCTGGAAGAACACAGCACTTCAGGGACCATCTGAGGAGCAGTAAAATCGACGTTTCGGGCACAAGCCCTTCATCAGGAATAAAGGCAGAGAGCCTGAAGCGTGGAGAGATAATCTAGAGGATGGTGGGGTTGGGGCGAACGTACCATAGAGGACAATAAGTGAGTGGGGAGGGGATGAAGGTGATAGGTCGGGAGCAGTCGGAGGATGGAGTGGATAGGTGGAAAAGAAGATAGGCAGGTAGAACAAGTCAGGACAAGTCACTGGGACAGTGCTGAGCTGCAAGTTTGGAACTGGGATGAGGTGGGGGAAGGGGAAATGAGGAAACTGTTGAAGGTTGCCCTGGGGTTGAAGTGTTGTGAGGCGGAAGATGAGGCGTTCTTCCTCCAGGCGTCTGGTGGTGAGGGAGCGGCGGTGAAGGAGGCCAGGACCTCTATGTCCTCGGTAGAGTGGGAGGGAGAGTTGAAATTTTGGGCCACAGGGCAGTGGGGTTGATTGATGCAGGTGTCCCGGAGATGTTCCCTAAAGCGCTCTGCTCGGAGGTGTCCAGTCTCCCCAATGTAGAGGAGACCGCATCGGGAGCAACGGATACAATAAATGATATTACTGGATGTTCAGGTAAAACTTTGATGGAATTGGAAGGCTCCTTTCGAGCCTTGGACAGAGGTGAGGGAGGAGGTGTGGGAACAGGTTTTGCAATTCCTGCGGTGGCATGGGAAGGTGCCAGGTTGGAAGGGTGGGTTGTGGGGGACGTGGACCTGACCACATAGTCATGGAGGGAACGGTCTTTGCGGAAGTCAGAAGGGGGTGGGAAGGGAAATATATCCCTGGTGGTAGAGTCTGTTTTGAGGTGGCGGAAATGTCGGCCGATGATTTGGTTTATGCGAAGGTTAGTGGGGTAGAAGGTGAGCACCAGGAGCGTTCTGTCCTTGTTACGTTTGGAGGGGTGGGGTCTGAGTGCGGAGTTGCGGGTTGTGGACGAGATGCATTGGAGGGCATCTTTAACCACGTGGGAAGGGAAATTGCGGTCTCTAAAGAAGGAGGCCACCTGGTGTGTTCTGCGGTGGAACTGATCCTCCTGGGAGCAGATACGGCAGAGGCAGAGGAATTGGGAATACGGGATGACATTTTTGCAAGAGCTAGTGTGGGAAGAGGTGTAATCCAGTTAGCTGTGGGTTTGTAAAAAATATCAGTGTCAAGTCGATCATCATTAATGGAGATGGAGAGGACCAGGAAAGGGAGGGTGTTGTCAGAGATGGTCCAGGTAAATTTAAGGTCAGGGTGGAATGTGTTTGTGAAGTTGATAAGGTGGCGCCAATGCGGTCATCAATGTAGCGGAGGAAGAGTTGGGGAGCGGTGCCGGTGTAATTACAGAAGGTCAACTGTTCTACATAGCCAACAAAGAGACAGGCATATCTGGGGCCCATACATGTTCCCATGGCTACCCCTTTGGTCTGGAGGAAGTGGGAGAATTTAAAGGAGAAATTGTAAAGGGTGAGGACCAGTTCGGCCAAACGAATTAGAGTGTCGGTGGAAGGGTACTGTTGGAGACTTCAGGAGAGGGAAAAACAGAGGGCTTGGAGGCCCTGGTCATGGTGGATGGAGGTGTAGAGGGATTGAATATCCATCGTGAAGATGAGGCTTTAGGGGCCGGGGGCACTGAAGTTTTGGAGGAGGTGGAGGGCGTGGGTGGTGCCTCGAACGTATGTGGGGCGTTCCTGGACTGGGGGGATAGGACAGTGTCGTGGTAGGTAGAGGTGAGTTCAGTGGGGAAGGAGCATGCTGAGACAATGGGTCGGCCAGGGTGGTCAGGCTTGTGGATCTTGGGAAGCAGTTAGAACCGGGCAGTGCGGGGCTCCCGGACTGTGAGGTTGGAAGCTGTGGGTGGGAGATCTCCTGAGGTGATAAGATTCTGTATGGTCTGGGAGATGATGGTTTGGTGATGGGGGTGTGGGGTCATGGTCGAGGGGGCAGGAGGAAGAGGTGTCCTCGAGTTGGCGTTTGGCTTCAGTGGTGTAAAGATTAGTGCCCCAGACTACCACTGCACCCCCTTTATCTGCTGGCGAAATGGTGAGGTTGGGATTGGAGCAGAAGGATTGGAGGGCTGTGCGTTGTGAGGGTGAGATTTTGGAGTGGGGGAGGGGGGTAGACAGGTTGAGGCGGTTAATGTCCCGGCGACAGTTGGAAATGAAGATGTCGAGGGCAGGTAATAGGCCAGCGCGGGGTGGCCAGGTGGATGCAGTGTGTTGGACGTGGGCGAAGGGGTCCTCGGAAGGTGGGCAGGAGTCCTGATTGTGAAAGTAAGCTCGGAGACGGAGGCAACGGAAGAATTGTTCGACGTCATGGCGTGTATTAAATGCATTGATGCGTGGACGAAGGGGGATGAAGATGAGTCCTTTGCTGAGGACTGATCGTTCGTCCTCAGTGATGTGAAGGTCTGGAGGGATGGTGAAAACTCGGCAGGGCTGGGAGCTGGGATCTGGTGTCGGTGTGGAGCTGGGAGTGGGGGCGGAGCCTGTAACTGGAGTGGGGGGAGGGAGGTGGAGTCATGAGCAGGGTTCCACCCCCATTCCCCCCACGCTGACGTCATCATCCTAGGAAAAATACTTCCATTGTCTACCTTTCTAATCCTCTGATCATCTTGTATGTCTCTATCAAATCCCCTCTCGCCTTATTCTTGCAAATGAGAAGAGTTTCAAGTCTCTCAGCCTTTCCTCACAAGACCTTCTCTCCAGACCAGGCAATGTTCTGATAAATCTAGTCTGCACCTTTTTCCAATGTTTCCAAATCCTTCCGGAAATATGGGCACCAGAACTGAACACAATATTCCAAGTGTGGCTGCACCAGCATTTTGTATAGTTGCAGTATGGTATTTCAACTTCGGAACTCAATCCCTCCATGAATGAAACCTAACACACCATTTGCCTTCTTAACAGCACTATCAACCTGGGTGGCAACTTTCAGGGATCTATGTAAATGGACTCAAAGATCCCTCTGCACACCACACGACCAAGATGTTTTCCATTGACCCAGTATTCAGCCTTCCTGTATTCTCAAAGTGCATCACCCCACATGTAGTTGCATTGAACTCTATTTGCCACCTCTCAGCCCAATTCTGCAGTGTATCCAAGTCCCCTTGCAACCTGTAACGTTCTTCCACACTGTCCACTACTACACTGACTTTAGTGTCGTCTGCAAATTTCCTAATCCATTCACCTATACGTGCAGTGGTCCCAAAACAGATCCTGGTGGCACATGACTAGTAACTGGACTCATCATGTTCGCCTCATACGCAAAAGGTCCCAGTTTGAAACTGGGCAAAAACTCCTTTGTTCTTCAACTGCAGCCTTTTACATGGACAAGAATGGAGCTTTCTTGCTTGCTTTCCCATCTGCAAACCTGCCTTCGAAGTTGCTTGAACAAATCTGCTCTCGTAGTGAGGCTTGCTTCTATGCCTCTGCATTTTCTCCAACAGTGTACTATGTGGAATCTTGTCAAAGGCTTTACTTTTGTCCATGTGCCCTACCCTCATCTACAAGCTTGGTGACCTTCTCAAAAAACTCAATGAGGTTTGTGAGACATGACCTGTCCTTGACAAAGCCAAGTTGACTATCTGAAATCAAATTGATGTTTGCCAGATGATTTTAAATCTTATCTCTTATAATCCTTTCCTAAACCTTTCCTACAACAGAAGTAAGGCTCACTGGTCTATAATTACCTGGATCATCTCTACTGCCCTTCTTAAACAAGGCACAACATTTGCAATCTTCCAGTGCTCTGGTCCCAAATCTGCAGACAATGTCAACTTAAATATCCAATACAAAGGCTATGCTACCTTCTCCCTAGATTCTCAGAGTATCCTTGGATAAATCCCATCCAGCCCTGGGGACTTGTCACGCCTTCCAGCTTTGATAATACCTGTTCGTAACTAACTTTGATAATTTCTAATCTAATATCTCATACCTCATTCTCCTCCTCTACAATAGTCTCCTTTTCCTGAGTAAAACCCAATGAGAAATGTTCATTTAGCATCTCTCCGATTTCCACAGGGTCACAGTCAACTTCCCATTCTGTCTGTGATTGGCCCTATTCCTACCCTAATCATCTTGTTAATCCTCACATACCTATAGAAAGCTTTAGGTTTCTGCTTTATTCTATGTGTTAAAGACTGGTCGTGTCCTCTCTTTGCTCTTTTAAACTCTCTTTTTAAATCCTTCTTAGCTGATCTGTAATTCTCCATCTCCTCATCTGAACCATCTTGCCTCATCAACACCTAAGCCTCCTTATTCTTCGTAACAAGAGATGCAGTTTCTGCAGTAAACCAAGGTTCCCTTACCTTATCACTTCCTCCTGCCTGACAGGGACATACCCATCAAGGACACGCAATATCTGTTCCTTAAACCAGCTCCACATTTCCATTGTCTGCATACCCTGCATTTTGCTACCCCATTCTGTGCATCTAATTCTTGCCTAATAGCATTATAATTGCCCTTGCACCATCAATAACTCTTGAACTGTGGCATGTATGTATTCCTTTCCATCGCTAAACTAAACTTAACTGAATTATGGTCACTCTCTCCAAAGTGCTCACCTACAACTAAATCAAACACCTATTCTGGTTCATTACCAAGGACCAGATCCAATGTGGCCTCCCCTCTTGTCGGCCCTTCAACATACTGTGTCAGGAAACCCTCCTGTACACATTGGATAAAAACCGATTCATCCAACGTATTAGAGTTATAGCATTTCCAGTCAATTTTGGGGAAGTTAAAGTCCCCCATAATGACCACCATGTTACTTTCACTCCTATCCAGAATAACTTTGCTAATCCTCTCTTCCACCTCCCTGGTACTCTGCAGAGGCCTATTTTTTTAAAAAAAACTCCAAGCAGTGTGACCTCTCCTCTTCTGTTTCTAACCTCAGCCCACGCTACCTCAGGGGACTAGTCCTCATAAAAAGTTCTCTCAGCCACCGTTATACTCTCCTCGACTAATGTGACATGCATGGGCCCATTGCAGTGCTTCAAACTCCATGAGGCAGCCATACCCTCTGACAGACAGACTCAGTCTGGAACCTCCTCTGTCCTTAAGACCTTATGCACTGCCTGTGCTCCTCCATTTCCCCTTTGCACGTTCCCTTTCCAACCCACCCCACCTGCATCGCTCCATGAATGGTGCTGTCAAGTGCAGAAGTCTGTGGAATACCCTCCCTAACTTTCTCTATCCTCCTCTAAGATGTATTTTAAAATCATTCTCTTTAATCAATGTTTTGATCATCCATGAAGCACCTTAGGAGATTTGCCATTGTAAAAGATTCCATACAATGCAAGTAGTTGTTGTTATTGCTGTACATTAGGAGAAACAGGAATGATGCTTTCAAAATTCTAACAAGAAAGTCACTGACAGGTGTAGTGTGCAGGTCACCAAACAATAACATCACATTGGGATGGGCAATAAACAAAGAAATAACTATTGCCTGTAAAAATTGCACAGCTATTATCATAGGGGATTTTAATCTACATGTAGATTGATCGAACCAGCTCAGTCAGCGTAGCGGTGAGTTTATTAAGTGTATCCATGATAGTTTTCTTGAACAGTATGAAATGGAACTGACAAGGGAGCAATCTATCCAGCATCTGGCCCTGTGCAATGAGACAGGAATAATTAATGACCTCAGAGTAAGGGATCCTCTTGAAAGAAGTGATCACTGTATGGTTGAATTTAGAATACATATGGAGAGTGTGAACATAAAATCTAACACCTGGGTCCTGTGCTTCAACACGGGGAACTACAATAGAATAAGGGAGAACCTGGATAAAGTAGACTGGAAACAAAGATTTTATGGTGGGACAGTTGATAAGCAGTGGAAGATTTTCAAAGGCACTTTACGAACAGTATTTACGAACGAAAGGGACCGTATTGTTGAAGAGGAGAGTGTGAAATGGACTGGTAAGCTAGAAGAGATACTTGTTGGGAAGGAAGATGTGTTGGACATTTTGAACAACTTGAGGATAGACAAGTCCCCCGGGCCTGACGGGATATATCCTAGGATTATGTGGGAAGCAAGAGAGGAAATTGCAGTACCGTTGGCAATGATCTTCTCGTCTTCACTGTCAACGGGGGTGGTACCAGGGGACTGGAGAGTAGCGAATGTTGTGCCCCTGTTCAAAAAAGGGAATAGGGATAACCCCAGGAATTACAGGCCAGTTAGTCTTACTTCTGTGGTAGGCAAAGTAATGGAAAGGGTACTGAAGGATAGGATTTATGAGTATCTGGAAAGACACTGCTTGATTAGGGACAGCCAGCAGGGATTTGTGAAGCGTAGGTCTTGCCTTACAAGTCTTATTGAATTCTTCGTGCAGGTGACCAAGCATGTGGATGAGGGTAGAGCAGTGGATGTAGTGTACATGGATTTTAGTAAGGTCCCCCATGGTAGGCTTATGCGGAAAGTCAGGAGGCATGGGATAGAGGAAAATTTGGCCAATTGGATAGAAAACTGGCTAACCGGTCGAAGTCAGAGAGTGGTGGTAGATGGTAAATATTCAGCCTGGAGCCCAGTTACAAGTGGAGTTCCGCAGGGATCAGTTCTGGGTCCTCTGCTGTTTATAATTTTTATTAATGACTTGGATGAGGGAGTCGAAGGGTGGGCCAGTAAATTTGCAGATGATACGAAGACAGGTGGAGTTGTGGACAGTGAGGAGGGAATTTGTCGTTTGCAAAGGGACTTAGATATGATGCAGAGCTGGGCTGAGGAGTGGCAGATGGAGTTCAACCCTGCCAAGTGTGAGGTTGTCCATTTTGGAAGAACAAATAAGAATGCGGAATACAGGGTTAATTGTAGGGTTCTTAGTCAGGTGGAGGAACAGAGGGATCTTGGCGTCTATGTACATAGATCGTTGAAAGTTGCCACTCAGGTGGATAGAGTTTGTAAGAAGGCCTATGGTGTATTATCGTTCATTAGCAGAGGGATTGAATTCAAGAGTTTTGAAGTGATGTTGCAGCTGTACAGGACTTTGGTTAGGCCACATTTGGAGTACTGTGTGCAGTTCTGGTCGCCTCACTTTAGGAAAGATGTGGAAGCTTTGGAGAGGGTGCAGAGAAGATTTACCAGGATGTTGCCTGGAATGGAGAATAGGTCGTACGCGGATAGGTTGAGAGTTCTTGGCCTTTTCTCATTGGAACGGTGAAGGATGAGGGGTGACTTGATAGAGGTTTATAAGATGATCAGAGGAATAGATAGAGTAGACAGTCAGAAACTTTTTTCCCCGGGTACAACAGAGTGTTACAAGGGGACATAAATTTAAGGTGAAGGGTGGAAGGTATAGGGGAATGTCAGGGGTGGGTTCTTTACCCAGAGAGTGGTGGGGGCATGGAATGTGCTGCCCGTGGGATTGGTAGAGTCAGAATCATTGGAGACCTTTAAGCGGCATTAGCATAGGTACATGGATGGGTGCTTAATCTAGGATAGAAGTTCGGCACAACATCGTGGGCCGAAGGGCCTGTTCTGTGCTGTATTATTCTATTGTTCTATTGTTCTATCTATTGTAAGTGCTCAACAATTGCATATTCCAGTGAAAAGGAAGGACTGTAAGAAAAGGCATACTCTGCGATGGGTATCTAAGGAAAGCGATCAAATTGAAAGAGATGGCATGCAAAATGGCCAAAAACAACCTGAAACTAGAACTGGTAAAACTTTAAATGTCAACAGAAAGCCACAGAAGAGCTGTGAAGAAACGTAAGTTAGAACATGAGAAAAATAAACTCGCACAGATTATAAAGACAGATAGCAAAATTTTATATTGAATGAGAAAAGAGTAGCTAAAGTAAATGTTGGTCCTTTGGAAAATGATAAGGAACATTTCATTATGGGATATCACAGTGGAGGAAACCAATATCCTGCCAATGATGAGCAGAGACAATGATAGGTGAGGATTTGGAAACCATCATTATTACGGAACAGCTAGTGTTGGAGTTAATTGAGTTAATGACAGAAAAGTCTTCTGACCCTGATGGAATGCATCCCAGGAGACTAAATGAGATGCCAGGAGAAATAGCAAATACACTGGCAGTAATTTTCCAAAATTCGCTGGACTCTGTGGCAGTCCCAGCAGATTGGAAAGCAGCAAAAGTGATTCCACGTTTTTAAAAAGGAGGTGGACAAAAGGTGGGGAATTATACACAAGTTAGCTTATTCTCTGCAGTGGGAAAGATGCTTGGGTCTATTATCAAGGAAGAAATAGCAGGGAATCTTAATAGAAATTGTCCCATTGGACAACAGAGCATGGGTTCATGTAGGGCAGGTCATGCTTCACAAATCTTTTGGAATTCTATGAAGACATTTCGAGCAAGGTGGACAACAAGGACCCAGTGGATGTGGTGTACCCGGATTTCCAAAAGGCCTTCAACAAGGTGCTGTGCAAGAGGCTGTTGCATAATATTAAGGTGCATGGTGTTAGGAGTGGAGTATTAGCATGGATAGAAGATTGGTTGACTAACAGGAAGCAAAGTGTGGGGATAAATGAGTACTATTCCGGCTGGCAATCAGTGACTCATAGTTTGCCTCAGGGATCAGTGTTGGGACTGCGATTATTTAGAATTGATACAGATGATTTGGAGTTGGCGACCACATGTAGGGTGTCAAAGTTTGCATATGACACTAAGATGAGTAGCATACAAAGTGTGCGGAGGACTGTGAAACTTTGCAGAGGAACATTAACACATTGAGTGAGTGGGCAATGGTCTGGCATTTGGAATATAATGTTCATAAATGTAAAGTCCTACTGTTTGGTTGGAGTAACATTAAAAAAGAGATTATTACTTGAATTTTAAAAAGTTGCATCATTTGCTATGCAGGGGCACCTGAGTAACCTTCTGCATGAAGGTTGGTCACCAGGTACAACAATCAACTCAGAAAGCAAATGGAATTTTGGCCTTCATTGCTGAAGGGATTGTGTTTAAAAGCAGAGGTTATGTCCCAGCTGTATTGGGTGCTGGTGAGGCCACACCTGGAGTACTGCATGCAGTTTCTGTCTCCTTACTTGCTCAAGGATGTACCGGCACTAGAGGGGGTGCAGAGGAGGTTAATTAGGTTGATTCCGGAGTTGAGGGGGTTAGCTTAACAGAGACTGAGTAGATTGGGATTATATTCATTGGAAATCAGAAGAATGGGAAACATATAAAATAATGAATGGAATAGATAAAACAGAAGTAGAGAGATTGTTTCCACTGGCAGGTGAAGCTAGGACAAGAGGGCATCACCATAAGACTAGAGGCAGCAAATTTAGGACTGAATTGAGAAGAACTTCTTGACCTCTGTGGAATTCATTGCCCAGGGAAGTCGTTGATGCTAGTTGAGTAAACGTTTTTAAAGCTAAGGTAGCTTTTTAAAAAAGAATTAATTAATTAAGTGATATGGTGAGAACGTTGGTAAATGGTTCTGCGTCCACAAAATGATCAGCCATGATCTTAATGAATGGCAGAGCAAGCTCAAAGGGCAGGACGGCCTTCTCCTGTTCCAAGTTCTTTTGTTGTTATATTTTGCATTCCTCCCACACTCTTGACTTTCAGGTGCTGGTGTTAGATTAGGATGGACAAAATTAAAATTCACAGAACACCAGGTTATAGTCCAACAGGTTTATTTGGAAGGACTAGCTTTGCAGCTTCTTCATCAGGTGGTTGTGTGATTTTTAAATTTGTGTCTCACTCTTGTAACTGATGAACAGAAACAAAAGCCACGAAGCAGTGCGCATGCTCCAGGCAACAATGGGCCCCTGGTGGTTGATGTCAGCGGAAGACCAATGGAAAGGCAGGGGCACAGCTGGAGGACCTGGTGGGGCATTTGGTCCTCCGACCAATCAGAGCAAATGAGCGACGGGACTAGACTATACCACGTGATCATCCTCACAGTGGGCGTGGATGTGCGGGACGTGTGGATGGAGAGCAGTTGGTAAGGAAAGAAATAAACAGCAGGAAGTGGGAGGGAAATGGTGTTGTTATAGGCTGAGAGGTTTTACAAACATTTGGTGCACATCGGAAAATACAAATTTGAAACTTACAGTCCTATTTTTGCAGTAAACTGGAAAATAACCTCATTGTGTGATCGCTGCCATCTTTATTCGGGGCAAAGATTCACTGGACACGTGCGCGGCTGCCAGCATTGTTGGGGGCAAAGTTCAGTGGTGTGTATGGGCAGCCCTCCCTGGTAGAGAGTCATAGGGCAGGATTTACCCAGTGCACATTCAAACCCAGAGAAATGGATGTTTTGTTTTCTTGGATTTGTTTCTTCATCCATTTAAATGATTTGGATGTGAATAGAGCCGGTACGGTTTGTAAGTTTGCAGATGACACCAAAATTGGAGGTATTGTGGACAGTGATAAAAGTTGTCTCAGAATACAATGGGATATTGATCAGATGGGCCAATGGGCTGCGGAGTTGCAGATGGGGTTTAGTTTAGATAAATGTGAGGTGCTGCACTTTAGAAAAGCAAATCAGAGCAGGACTCACACTGAATTGTAAAGTCTTGGAGAGTCTTGCTGAACAAAGAGACCTTGGAATGCAGGTTCATAGTTCGTTGAAAGTCGAGTCACAGGTAGATAGGACAGTGAGGAAATTGTTTGGGATTCTTCCCTTCGTTGGTCAGAGCATTGAGTAAAGGAGCTGGACAGGACATTGGTTAGGCCACTTTTGGAATATTGTGTGGAATTCTGGTGTCCCTCTTATCAGAAAGAGGCACTGAAACATGGAAGGTTTGAGAATTGATTTTTTAAGGATATTGCCAGGGTTGGAGGATTTGAGTTGCAGGGAGAGGCATAATAGGCTGGGGCCATTTTCCCTGGAGTGTCATATGCTGAGGTGTGATGTTGAAGAGGTTTATAAAATCGTGAGGGGCATGGATAGCGTAAATAGACAAGGTGTTTACCCTGGGGTGGTGGAGCCCAGAACTAGAGGATATAGATTTAGGGTGAGGGGGGAAAATTCAAAAGGAGCCTAAAGGTCAACCAAAATTGTAACATTTAAAAGGCATTTGAATAGGAAGGGTTCAGAGGGATGTCAGTCAAGTGCTGGCAAATGGGAATAGTTCAGGTTAGAATATGTGGTTTGCATAAATGGGTTGGACTGAAGATTCTGTTTTTGTGCTCGACATCTCTGACTGTGGGATCATAAAAGGGAACACTGCTCTGATTCACCTCTGGGCTCCTTGATGTCCACTTGTTCATTATCTAGCTTCCTCAGTCTCATGTTTAGTATTTTACTATTACGTTCACAGACCTTTTTGTAAATGGATTGTCCACTGCTGCTCAACTCCTGACCGTATGCTGCTCCATTATCAGGTTATTATTTCCACAATATCTTTGACAGTCAAGAATTCTTTTTTTTCAATAGTGAGTGGAATTTTCTTCCATTTCTGACAGTCAAATTCTGCACCATTTTCAATCCATATAATTCATATTGCACTCCCTGAAACATCATGTGTATTTCTCCCACAGATACCAGTGATCAAGGCCAAAGCCCTGTTGCCTGTGGAGAGGGTGATGTTTGACTTCCTTGTACAGCTGCAGTTTGAATGGTGAAGGCGCTCCCACAATGTGGTTGGGTAAGAGACATTACAGATTATTCACTCAGCGATAGTGAAGAGTAGAAGATATCTGTACAACTCAACATGTTTTTAATTTCACAAAAATATTGTGAACTTTTGACATAAGGCCACAGCTTTAGAATATTATGTCCGGTGACCAAACCCATTGCCAAATAAGCAATTTTTCAGGAATGCCTTAAAGGAAGAAAACAGATCTTAGAGGGTGGGAATTCCAGACCACGTTGCCTTGGAAAAAATAGAAACAGTCACACAGCTGAACTCAAAAATAAACACATCATTGGGAGTCTAAACTAAGTTATTGAGATATGAAAGGGTGTGTGGTGCAGGAAGATAGGAATGATTACAGCCAGGAATTAAGTCAAGGGTGTGAAAGTAAATTGTTGTTGCTTATAAATGGGAGCCTTTTGATGGATCAGCAAGTTCTGGTACAAGTGAGCACTTGGGCGGTAGAGTTCTCAATATTCTGGAGATTATAGGGAGGGTGATTGTGGGATACTGGCCAGGAGTGGGTTTAGATAATGAAATCTAGAGTTAACAAAATAAATGAATGAGAGTTTCAGTAAATGAGCTGAGACTGTGGTGAGGTCCGGTGACATCATTGAAGTCGAAATAGTGGTCTTGGTGTGGGACTGGACTATCACCCTCACCTCACCTCTGGAATTTAGCTGTATGTCAGTTTGTGAATCAAGTCTGTAACAAGATCAGGAACTGAGTGGCCCTGGCAGAACCCAAACTGGGTGTCACAGAAGGTTATTGCTGAGCAGCTGCTTGACAGCACTGTTGATGACACCTTCCATCACTTCACTGCTGAGCGAATGTCGACTGATGGAGGGAAATTGGCTGGGTTGGCTCTGTCCTGCGTTCCACAATGTCAGTCGGTGCCAGTGCTGGACTTGTCTTGGTGGGCAGCAATTTCTGGAGCACAGCCATCAGTATTATTGCCACAATTTTGGTAGGGCTGACAGTCTTTACACTACTTCTCCATTTCTTGATCTGATTTGAAATAAGTTTTCAACCAAGTTGATTCATGTCTCTGATGTCAGGGACCAATGTAGAAGGCTCATCCACTTGGCACTGCTGGCTGAAGATTGCTGCAAATGCTGTTGTCTTGTCTGTTGCATGGATGTGTGAGACCCCTCCATCATTAAGGGTGGGGATATCTGTGATGCTTCCTGCAGTGAGTTGTTTAATTGTCCATCACCATTCCTGACGAGGTGTGGCAGAACTGCAGAGCTCAGATCTGAACAATTGGTTGTTGGATCACATAGTTCTATTTGGTGTTGCTTACGCTGTTTGGCATGCAGGTTGGGTAGCTTCACCAGGTTGGCACCACATTTTTAGTTATGCCTGGTATTGCTCCTGGCATGCCCTGCGGAACTCTCCATTGAACTAGGGTTGATCCCCTGCCTTGATGCTAATGGTTGAGTGGGGAATATACCAGGCCATGAGATTTCAGATTGGGCTGGAGTACAGTTCTGCTGCTGTTTTGGCCCACAGTGGGACAGAAGGGTCAAGAGGGCTGATTGTGTTGTATTTTCCAGTGCATTGGTAGATGTAATGTGGTCCATCCAGTTTCATTCCTTTGTTGAGACTGTGCAGTGATTAATACAATGAGTGATTTGAATGGCCACTGTCAGGAATGCAACGTTTAAAAAAATGTTTTGTTATTTCCACATGAAAGAAGTGAAACTATCATGGTATTCGAACAGATGAAAGACTCAACAGACAATCAAGGTATTTTTCAATGGATAATTTCAGTTACATCACACTAAATTTTTGCCATAAATTCTGTGCGTTAGAATTGTGCCCTCCACAATCACCTGATGAAGGAGCGGTGCTCCAAAGCTAGTGTGCTTCCAATTAAATCTGCTGGACTATAACCTGGTGTTGTGTGATTATTAACTGAGAATATGACCGCACTACTAACAGGGCAGCATGTAAACAGGCTCAATCCAGTTAATCAATATATTCGGAAGAAGGATTTCCTCCAAGTTTGATGACGCAATATTCGCCAAAACCGTCAACTTCAACCCGCTATGTTGCTCTTAACAAAAACTTCAGGCTGACACAAAGCTCCCCACCCCACTGCAATGTGGTAACTGGGCCCGGCCCAGGAATTGAAACTGGGACATTTGTGGACTGTGATCTCAAAGGAAGGGAGCAAATACAATTCTGACAGATTAGTTCTCAAAGATGAGCAGCAAGTTTGAGACAAGGCAGGTGGTATGCCGCCTTGCACTTAGCTTAATTGCATTTCTTATTTACAGTCGTGTTTTGCAAAGTATAAAGAACTATGTGTTTGTTTTCCATTGTTGGAGAGTTTTATCCGAGTTGATCACAGTTGCTGCCTCTCGCTCCCCAAGTCAAGTCATTGGATCGAAAACAAAACAATAAACTGCAGGTGCTGGAGATCTGAATCCCAGAAACAAAGTGCTGGAGAAACTCAGCAGTTCTGAGGGCATCGGTGAAGAGAAAAATAATGTTACATTTCAATTTCAGTGACTCTTCGTCTGAACGGACAAATGGTCATGAGACTTGGAGTTTCCAATGTTTTATTCCCCTCAGAGATGCTGCTGGACCTGCAGTTCTCCAGCACTGTGCTTTCTATAGTGAACTTTATTTACAAAACCGATCAGAAAAATACTAATCTCCAAAAGTGAAAGGTTCATTGCAAACGTGAGCATAGTTTCCACACTTGAGTTACACAAGCACGTCTCGGTTTAAAAACAAGATTTAACTCTCAATAATATTCCATCTCAAAATTAGCCAAGTTACACCAGTAATAAAGCTCCTCCACCCAATGAGGCACTTCAGCACAACATCCTGCAGTGTTACACACAGCCACCTTTACCAAAGAATGATCACATGTCACAAAATTGAAGGACAAGAGCATGTCTCTTTAAAGGAGCTGAAGTCAAACTCAGTTTTTGGAAGGATTTTTATTAAACCTGATTGAACATTTAAATCTCAGAGCATAATCTTTGCTTTTTTAAACAAAGTGTGTGGGAAACATCCCACATCTTGCTAAAGGTTCAGTTCAGTCTGATACATAGAGCCAAAGGTCAAGCAAACATCACACTTTCCATTCACTTCTACAAAGGGCTGACATCACATTTCTTCAGGATTTAAAGTATTTTATAAATTGTTTGTAAAATCATTTGTCACGTTAAAGAACTGAACAATAAATGTCATTGTATGCAATAAGAGTGAAGCCTGTGACAGCAGATTTAGCTATGGAGGGTAGTGTATGTGCTTTCTAAATTCTGGGTGCACTTTGGGAGACTGCTCCCAGATGGTGATAGTGAGCATATTTGGAATGCACTGTTTAGATTTTGGAATCCTTGGGAGAGAATCTGTGGTTTCACTAATACTTGGCTTGCGTTGTTGGTGTATAGTAAGCAATTCATAAAGTTACTTATGTATTGTTGTTGACTACCTGAATGGTATTCAAATCTGCCAGGTTGCCTTCAATAGTGTGAATGCATCTATTGTAAATGTTTGGAGTATTCCAGAATTGCCCAGTGCTTGGCAAATTCAGGGGGGACAAAAAAATCACATTGAGTAATTTGAAATTAAGAATCCAAGAGGATGTAACCACTGAACTATTCAATTCAAATAGTTAAATGGAGTGCTCACATTTAAAATACCTGTTATCCATAGGAATGGATGGACTGACAGAATTGGGACCAAATTCCTGGCTGGGGAGTGTGAAATGTGCTTTGATAAAGTCACCTGCATTTACCGACAATAATTTGGCAAGCTCGGAAATTTAAAAAATAAGTCGAGCTTCATTGCTGCTCCACTCGGTTCACAAGCTCTGTGAAAAAAATAACAATGTTCAGGTTTATTGCATACACTCTGAAACACGTGTTCCTTCTACAGATCCTGCAAGTTTCCCCAATGAGCATAGTCCATCCAAATGATGTTGCTTACTTTGGCCAACTCATTTCTTTCCGAGCCTCTATAACCTGAAGAGTGACCAGAAGCAATTACTCCACATATGTGGGAACATTACCAACGAGGATTTTTTTCTTTCAGAATTGACTTCCATATATTCAAAGTCCAGAAAAAATAAAAAGCTTGTTACCTTTTATAGAGGAATGATTCAGTGGGAGTAAAACGCTAACCTTTTCTTGCTTAATAATCAAGCTACCTAAATTTTAAAAATGAACACTTCTTAATAGTTCGCAAGATCCTAATGAAATATTTTATGTGAAACAAATTACATGATACATATTTATTCAGATAACCAAACAAGTTTGTTCATTGAAGAACCCAGAGGAAAAGGACATGAAACAATGTGAGTTTGATATACCTCAATCATCATTTCACGTGCATGCTCTTAATAAATTCTCCTTTTCCTCCTTGAAGTATTCAACTTCTTGAATAATTAAGAGAATGAAGTCACAGTTGTACAACACAAAATCAGACCCTTCAGTCCAACTTGGCCATGCTGACCAGATATCCAAAATTAATCTAGTCCCATTTGCCAGCATTTGTTCCATATCCATCTTAAACCCTTTCTACTGATTCAGTTTATTTTACTTTATCAGCACTTGAAATACTGACATTTTTTTTTCTCCCAACATTGGTTAAAGAAGTTATAAGTTCATTCATCCAAGTTAATTTTGTAATCTTTCTCAAAGAAAAAAGTGAGAACAACATATAGCTCAGTGCAAAACAAAATACTGCAGCTGTGCGATATCTGGGAATACTGTAAAGGTGAGGCACTGATACTGCACAAGTTTGTCAGCATGGTTTCAATTACTGACAATAATTTAGTCATGACTTAGCCTTCCCATAGTTAAGGTAAATTTGAGATATCTGAATTTCATGAATTGTTTCCTATTGCACTTTGATCAATAAAAGTTATTCTTGGTTTAAACTTCTCAAAAGAGAAAGTGACGACCAAAGAAGCTGGATATCAGAGTCGAAAAGTGTCATGCTGGAAAAGCACAGCAAGTCAGGCAGCATCCAAGAAGCAGGAGCATTGATGTTTCAGGCATAAGCCCTTCATCAGGAATCACAGGCTTCAGAAAAATAACTGGCATAGACTTATGCTAATACATTTGTAGAAGGGTCAGATTAGAGACTAATTTCAGATTTGGTACCATTCAGTGCAACATTTCAGTATGATATTTACATATGTACCTAAAAGAGAAGTTGTCTAAAATTACAAGCTCTAGGATGATTATAGGATTAAACCTGGAAATAAAGCTGGTGAACAAGAATGGCAAAGTGAAGTCCCATCAGTATCGCCTTGGGCAGTGTCAAGTAAGAATTTGAGAGCAGAGTTGCCACTTTGGTGTAACCTGCAGTCTGGCCAAATTGCAGCAAAAATCTGTTCAATTTTATCTGCAAACTATTGAATGCGAAATCCTCCTTTCACAATAATGATGCAGCATTTTGGGATGTCATTTTTAAAATATATTATTTTCAAAGTTACTCACAATTAAGAGTGATCACTTGGTGCTGTCTGCATAACACAGTACGAAAAGGAATTAATAGAAAAAACATTTTTACCCAAATTCAGAGTCACTAATTCATTGATATTGCATGGGTCCAGCATTTATAAGTAATCAATTTTTAAAAATAAATACAGATACATTTACTAAGTATATTGGAGTACAGTCAAGTTTCTTACTGAACAGTGACAGGATTGGACAGAGTCCACATGGATTTAAGAGAGGGGAATCATACTTAGCAAATCTACTGAAAGAATCTACAGAGTCGAATATTAAAGTAAGAAATTGCAGGATATTTAGAAAAGCTTATCATTAAACATGGTAGACTGGGTTTTGTGAAAGAGAAACTATATTTGACAAATTTGCGACAGTTCATTGAGGAGATAACAAACAGGGCTAATAAAGGGCAATCCAATGATGTTCTGTATTTGGATTTTAAAAATGCAAATGATAAGGTGCTTCATAAAAGTTAGTTGCACAATTTAGGAGCTCATTGTATCGGCGAAATGTATTAGCATGGACTGAGGATTGGTTAACGACACTGGCTGTTGTTGAGTCCTCACTTGGAGTACTATATACAGTGTTAGCTCCCACATTTAATAAAGGATAAACTAACATTGGAGACCATTCAAAAAAGATTCACTTAGCTGCTTTGAGGACAAAAGGGTTGACCTGTCAAGAATAGATAAGCAGGGGTGATCTTATGGAAACAAGATTCTGAGGAGCTTGACAGGGTAGATGTTGACTAGATCTTCTAGCACCAGTGACGTCTCAATCCAGGGGACATTACATAAGGGAACATTCATTTTAGAAAAAGGAAAGAATTTGTTTTTCTCAGTGAATGGCGAGAATTTTCTCGCCCAAACAATTGTGAAAGTTAAATGTGGGAGGGGAATAGTTGGGTTACTCTTTGGAGGGTTGTTCTTGCTTGTTGAGTTGAAGGGCCTGTTTCCACAGAGTAGGGAATCTGTGATTCTGTCTAAAATTATTTTAAAAGAGGGCAGATAGATTTTTGAAATATTGAGCAGTTGAGGGCTATGCAGATCAAGCATAAAAGAGGTGTTGAGATCTGGGTTGACCCAGCCATGATCTGATCGAATGGGGGAACAAGCTGAAGGCGATGAATGCCCTACTCCTGCTCCGATTCCTTGAGGCTCCGTTTCATGTTTTTTTTTGTTTCCAAAGAAGAACGTGATACAATGTGCTAAAGATCTCAGATGTTGTGAAAATGGAGTGTTTATGTACTGGTTCAGATGGTATTGATTCATAAATCACAGCTATACAGTCATGAGTGGGAAGGCAATTCCCTCCATGAATAAAGGAAATCTACTGCAGAGCTCACACACAGGGAATGCTTCCCCTGAGTAAACTCTCCCATCACATTACCCAACATATCAGCTAAAGCAGGCCGCACTGCGCATGCTTTAGCCAACAAAGTGACCCGCGGATGACTGATGTCAGCACCGGACCAATGAAAGGACGGTGGGCGGAGCTGGAGGACCTACCGGGATGTTGGTCCTCCAACCAAACAAAGTAAATGAAGGGCGGAGCTAAACTAAACCATGTGATCACCCTCGCGCGCGGCGCAGAGTCGCCGTAATGAATGCTCGGCAAGTTTTGGAGAGAAAGCATACGGTAATGAAAGAAATAAACAGGGAAACGGGAGAAAAATTGTGTGGCTATGAGCGGAGATGTTTTCCAAACAAGTTGTGCACGTCGGAAAACACAAATTTGAACGTCTCAGTTTGCAGTAAATTCGGAATAGCCTCAGCGCGGCTGCAGACCTGAGTGAGCGCAGCCATCTTTATTCGGGACAACGTGTGGAGCCGCCATCTTTGTAGGGGGCAAGGTGCAGCCAGGCGCATGTGCAGCCTTTCTCTCGTCCAGAGTCATTGTGATCATAACAGCCAATACTGCTCTGATTCACCTCTGGGCTCCCTCATGACCACTTTGTCAATATCTAGCTTCCTCAGTATCGAAACACGGGTGTATTTTTGGTCTGTTTACTCCTGTATTCTTACTTTTATAGACCCTTTGTAAATGAGTTTTTCACTGCGGCCCATCCCCTGACCATGTACTGCTCTATTATCAGATTAATTTTTTCTTGAATATTTTTGACAGTCAAGAATTCTTTTTTCAAACAAGCAAGTGTATTTTCCTTCCATTTCTGACGATCAAATTCTGCACCATTTTCATTCCCTGTAATCCATTTTGCACTCCCTGAAACATCAACTGTGTTTCTCCTTCCACAGATACCAGTGATTAATGCCAAAGCCCTGTTGCTTGTGGAGAGGGTGATGTTTGACTTTCTTGCACAGCTGCAGTTTGTGTGGTGATGGTGCTCCTACAATGTGGTTGGGTAAGTGGCATTATAGATTATTCATTCAGCAACAGTGATGATTTGAGAATAATGTCCAAATCAACAATAGTTTGTATTTTTATTATCATGCTTATAATTTCGCAAAAATACTGTTGAGAACTTTAGACATAAGGCCAGAGATGGAGATATTAGGTCAGGTGACTAAAAGCATTGCCAAAAAGCAGGTTTTGAGGGATGTCTTAAAGGCAGACCTGTGAGGTTTTGGCTGCGAATTTCAGACCAAGCTGCTTCAGCAACTGTAGAAACAGCCACACAGTTGAAGTGATGAATTAACAAATGGTTGGGAGTCTCGAAGAAAATGGGTTGTCGAGGTCTCAAAGTGTGTGTGGTGCAGGGAGCTACGGATGATCACAGCCAGGAATTAAATCAAGTGTGAGAATTTTAAATTGAGGGATATTGGCTAGGTGCTGGCAGGTGAGACTAGATTGGGTTGGGGTATCTGGTCGGCATGGACAGGTTGGACCGAAGGGTCTGTTTCCTTGCTGTACATCTCTATGGCAGTATGCTGTTGATTATAATTAGGAGCCTTTTGATGAATCAACAAGCAGAGATTGAGACTTTCTTGAGATTACAGGAAGGTTGAATGTGGGAAGCTGGCCCTGAGTGTGAAAATGGAGTCTGGAGATAACACACAACGGATGAGAGTTTTAGTATATGAGCTGAGATGAGGGTGGAATCAGCTAGAATTAGTGATCTTGGAATGGGACTGAGTTATCACACTCACCTCACCTCTGGGATTCAGCTGGTTGCCAGATTGTGAATCAGGGCGGTAACACAATCGGGAGCTGAGTGGCCCTGGTGGAGCCTAAAATGAGTGTCACTCAGCTGGCTGTTGCTGAGCAGCTGCTGCTTGATAGCCCAGTTGATGACATCTTCCATCACTTTACTGCTGATCGAGTGTGGACTGATAGATGGAAATTGGCTGGGTTGGATTGCCCTGTGTTTTTGTGTTGAACATCCCTGGGCAATGTTCCACATTGTCGATAGATGCCAGTGCTGGAGCGGTACTTGGCTTGGTGGGTGGCAAGTTCTGGAGCTCAAACCATCAGTATTATTGCCAGAATATTGGCAGGGCCCGTAGCCTTTGCACTACTTAACCATTTCTTGATGTTATTCAAACTGAATCGAACAGGCTTAAAACTCACATCTGTGATGTTGGAAACCACTGGAGAAGGCTGAGATCGATCATCACGCTTTACACTTCTGGCTGCAGATTGCTGCAAATGCTGTCATCTTATCTGGTGCATGGATGTGTGAGGCCCCTCCATCAATAAGGGTGGGCATATCTAAGATGCTTCCTCCAGTGAGTTGTTTAATTGTCCATCACCGTTCACAACTGGGTGTGGCAGAACTGCAGAGCTCCGATCTGTTCCATTGGATGTAGGATCACTTAGTTCTGTTGCTTGCTGCTGATGCTGTTTGATATGCAGATGGTCCTGTTTGGTAGATTCACCAGGTTGGCACTTCATTTTTAGGTATGCCTGGTGCTGCTCTTGGCATGCCCTCCTTTAGTGTACATTGTGATGGGTGAGAGCGGGATTTACAAACCCATACGATTACAGATTGTGCTGGAGTACAGTTCTGCTGTTGATGTCCCACAGTGCCTCAGAGATACCCAGTTTGAGATCCTACATCTCTTCAAAGTCTATCCCATTTAGAACGGTGATAGTATCACTCAACACGATGGAGGTTTTTCTCAACTTTAAGGCAAGACTTTGTCTCCAAAAGGAATGTGTGATGGTCACTCTCACTGATACTGTCATGGCCAGATGTATCTGCAGCTGGTCAATTCATAACAATGAGATCAAGTATGTTTTTCCCTCTTGTTGGTTCCTTCACCACCCGCTGCAGAATCAGTTGAGCAGCTATGTCCTTCAGGACCTGGCAAGCTTTGTCAGTAATTCTGTTGCAGAGTTAGTCTCGATTGTGGACATTGAAATCCTGCACCCAGAGTACGTTTGACACCATTTTACTTCCTCAGTGCTTCCTTCAAATGTTGTTCAACATGAAGGAGAACTGATCCATCAGCCAAGGGAGGACGGTACGTGGTAATCAGCAGGAGCCATGAGACTTCCTGGTGTCCGGAGTCAATGCTGAGTAGTCAAAGGGCAAATCCTCCCTGTCTGTACACCACTGTGCCACCACCTCTGCCTGGTCTGTCCTGCTGGTGGGGCTGGACATATCCAGAAATTTCAGGAGAAAGTGAAGACTGCAGATGTTGGAGATCAGAGTCAAGAGTCTGGTGCTGGAGAAGCACAGCAGGTCAGGCTGATGAATGGCTTAGGCTCGAAACATCGATTCTCCTTCTCCTCGGATGCTGCCTGACCTGTTGTGCTTTTCCATCACCACAATCTCAATATCTTGGCATGGTGATGGTGGTGTCTGGTCATTGTCTGTAAGGGTTGATTTCATGAGTATGAGTATGTCAGGCTGTTCCTTGATTGTTCTGTGAGACAGCTCTGCACATTTTGGCACCAAAATCCAGATGTTAGTCTGGAGGACGTTGCACCATTGAGAGGGCTGATTCTGTGGTTGTTTTAAATGGTGCCTTCTTAGATGCCGAGTGGTCCATCCAGTTTCATTCCTGTGTTGAGACTTTGCAGTGATTAATACAGTGAGTCGCTTCCTGGGCCACTGTCAGGTTGGCAGGATTTTTTTCGCCATTGACAATGATTCCATGGAGATCAGGAGATTCCTAATTCCAGTTATTTTTTCTTGAATTCAGACTCCACCATCGGCCAAGATGGGATTCGAACCAGGACTTCAGTCGTTTGTTTTAATATTTTGGATAAACTTTAAATACATTAGGTTTGTTCACTCGCTTTAAATATCACTTACCCAGGTTTTGTTTCTTTGTGAAACACTGTCCATCATCCTGTCTCCTCCATCCTTCTCTCCAACAACAAGAGTTTGGAGCACATGGAGTTTCTCTGTCACTAAGACTGAGATAATCCGATCTGTAGCTTCCCCACTAGCTCACTGAGTCAAACTGCCTCACGTGGTGTTCCCGGTTTTTGTCCAAACCTACATCTTTCTCCAATCTCATCTCATGTCAAGCCTTATCAGAGCTCATCTTGACCGTTTACCCTAATCTCAATAAACCATAGAGTTTCCAACTCTCTTTTCTCCTCCTCCTCATCAGTCCCCCTCACCGATTCACAGACATTGTTCTTGTTCTGTCTTTTCTGGTTATGGTCCTTCTCTCCCATTCTGTGAAAAACTGACATTTGACCTCAATGTTGTTCGAAAATCCTGCTCCATCTCCACTCTCCCTTTCCTTTCTGAATTCCTTGCAATTGGTGACCCTTATGGATCTATCCTTGGTCCCTTCTGTCTCTCACCTACATACTGCCAGGAGGTGACATTGTGCAAAAGGACCATGTTGGGTTTCACATGTACACTGACGATGCCCAGTTCGCTCTCCCCATCATCCCTCTCCATTACTCCACTGTTACTCAGTTATCAAACTGCTTACCACATTCCCACTACTCGATTAGGTGCAGTTTCCTCCAATGAAACATTGTAGTGGTTAAACCCGTTGCCTTACAAATTCCTTTCCCTAACTGCTGAGTCTCTCCCTCTCACTGGGAACTATGCAGCAGAACTACACTCTTCACAGTATTGCAGTTATATCTGACGCGAAGCTGACCTTCTGATCAGACATCTACACAATCCAAAACACCAGGAATTCCAATCTCTAAACCGTTGCTTATCTCCTCCTCACCCCAGCTCCATTGCTACTGAAACCCCTTACCTGTGTCTGTGTTGCCTTAAACTT
Organism: Chiloscyllium punctatum; assembly: GCF_047496795.1. Classification (NCBI taxonomy): domain Eukaryota; kingdom Metazoa; phylum Chordata; class Chondrichthyes; order Orectolobiformes; family Hemiscylliidae; genus Chiloscyllium; species Chiloscyllium punctatum. Next base: position 35,633,619 of record NC_092751.1, on the reverse strand, counting down.
GACGAATCCAAAGCAGAATCCTTGATTCTGTGACTGGCTCAGAATCTGGTTTCAGACTCCCCTCTCAGTATTTACCCTCAAACACATCAGTATTTATTCTGTCAAACCCCTTAAGAATCTGATGGTGCGGTCTGATTGTACGTGGTGGAAATGGCAGAGGATGATGTGTTGTATCTGGGTGGAACGTAAGGACTTGGATGGGGGTGGGGGTTGGGGGGGTTCTATCCTTGCTGCAGTTGGAGGTGTGGGTTTCAAAGGCAGACGTGCAGGAAGTGGAGGAGATACATTGGATGGTATTGACCACATGGGAGGGGAAATTGCAGTCTTTGAAATACGGGGCCATTTGGTATGTTCTGGCCTCACTGGAACACAGCAGTAAGCATGAGATAGAGATGTTCAGGGTCTATTTTTGCAGCAGAACATAGATCATCAGTCGCCATTTCCGCCACCTCCATTGAGATGCTGCCAGACACAGGTTCCTGTCCCCTCCATTAACAGCTGTGCACACTCCCAGCCAGATCGTAATCCACTCCTTTTTCTTTCCAAATGCTCCAGTCTCTCTTTGGGTTCTGTCCCTCCCTGTTATTTACTCTTTAACCCCTATCTCCTGCAATACAAAGATCAGCAGGTTAGTTGAATTGACCAAGCTAAATTTCCCATAATATTCAGGGATGTGTAGGTTAGGTGCATTAGTCAGGAGAAATGTAGAGTAATAGGGTAGGGGAATGGGTCTGGGTGGGATACTCTTCGGAGAGACGCTGTGGACATTTTGGGCTGAATAGCCTGTTTCCATGCTGTCAAGATTCTAATTTTCCCAGCTCCCATCGGATCTGAGGAAGGGCCACTGGACAGATTTCTGTTCCCAGATGCTGCCAGACCTGCTGAGATTTCCCAGCACCTTCTGCTTGTTGTTCCTGATTAACCCCATCCGTACACCTTCCGGGTTTGATTCAGACAGGGGGAGGATCCCACCAGTGACCTCACAATGGGGTCCAGCTGATTGATGGCAGCTTCAGACCAATAGGAAAAGGTGGTGGGACTGGTGGACCAAGTGGAACCAGCTGGTCATCCAGACAATGGGAGTGAATGAGGGGTGTGGCCAATGGGATGACACGTCACCAGTAACTCGGCCGATGCAGTGCCACGTGACTCTGCAGTTGGTGAATGTGGGAGATGCAAACAGGGAAGGGGAGAGTGGCCTCGGGGACAGGGAGATAATGAGTCACTTTAGACTGGGAAGTTTTAATTACACTCTGTGCGGTTCATAAGTCTGAATTAGAAACTCTTAGTCCTTCGTTTGCAGCAGATGGGAAAATGGCTGCGGCCCTTAGGCAGTGATAGGCCCTGGGATATGGCTGCCATCTTTATTGGGGGCAAGGTACAGTGAGGCGCATGTGCATGTTCCCTTCCTCGGATGGGGGGGTGCGATTTGAAGAGAGGTATTTACACATCAAGCACATACCAAGAGAAAAGTATGTCTTTATAATCTTCCTGCACTGACTGTGAGTTTTGTTTTGTGAATTCATTTCATAGGATATTAAATCAGAATAATTGAGGCTGGGATCTCAAAAGCAAGTTTTTACAGTCAATGGAGTCATCAGGATCTGAATATCATTGGCATTTAACTGTGGAAGGAGAAAGGTTTGTCTGATCTGTTTGTGAGAAAATATCTCCAATATTTTTGTTAAGCAGAAAGATGTACAAATTCATGGTTGGGTCACCCTTTGGGTATGTGCTCTGTTCTGGGCTCTGCAGCAGAGGAAGGAGGTATTGGCCTGAAAGGGAGCACAGATTTATCCAGATTACACCTCGTCTCTTTGTAAGAACTCTCAGATTTAGACCCAATCACCCACTTTATGATGTTAAGCTGTAAACTTCCCATTAAAAATCCTTTTGGACTCAAATTCCAGTACCTTTTCAGGTCGAATGTTCCAGCTTCTGACAACTGTCTGTTCATTCAGAAACTGCTGAGGTCCATGTTGACTCTGGGGTTACAAAGGGCTGAATTGAAAGATGAGGTGCTGTCCCTGAGCTCCCATTGAGATACATTGGGACAGTAAGGGAGCTGAGGGCAGTGTAGGTGAGAGCATTCAATGAAAATGACAGGGCTGCACTGTGAGGGCTGCTTGGCTCAATGAGAGTGTTCTGGAGTTGGGTGTAAACAGAGTGAGGGGAGACAGGGAGAAGGTGAAGCTGAAACTCCGTTTTAGTTCAGGCCGTTCAGAAATTCACAGTCCCAATGGGAACAGCCAGTTTTTAATTGATACCTGCAGACTATTTGTTAACAGTTTTTAAAGTACTTTCCTGAGGGCAGTTGAAAGTTAACCACATTGCTGTGGGTCTGGAGTCACATGTAGGTCAGACCAGGTGAGGATGACCGTTTCCTTCCCTACAGGACATTAGTGAACCAGATGGGTTTTCTAACAATCAACAATAGTTTCATCGTCATCATTCTCCTTTCCATTCTAGATTGTATTGAATTCCGATGCTGCCATCAGCCATGTTGGGATTCTAACCCAAATCCTCGGAACACTGTACATATCACTCATCTGGCAGGAATACCATTAAGCCATTGCCTCCCTTTTTAACAATGTTTAAAAGAAAGTTCCATCATTCTACGTGTACAATGTGAGATAAAATACTGCAACGTCCATGTGTCAGCCTCTCCAAAAGGTCAATCAACAGAAATTTGTTTGGGGGCGAAATATTTCACTTTTTTGGGCCAGTTTATTAAACAAAAATGAATCTAAATAAAAATCTTATGCCACGGCCATGTAATTTCTGAAGCCGGAGGGGGATTACAGAGACAGGGAGGGTTGTGGGGCCAGAGGGGGATTGTTGTCCAAACATCACTGTGGTGTACATGGACTGCAGCATTTCAGGGAGGCGGTTAACCACCACTTTCTCCAAAACAAGTAAAGGTGGCCAATCAATACTGGTCTGGGCAGCAAAGGCAACCCCCAGTGAATAAAACCAAGCAGTGACCTCTCTGAGCTGACTTGCTATGAAGTTAAAAATTTCTCTGGAAATGGAGTGGGCAGAGAAGAGAACAGAGACATTTCACAGCTGCCCTCAGAGAGACCTCACCCTTGGAAGTATTCAGAGCCGGGGATCAGCTCAGTGAGTTTCAGTCTCTTCAAATATCAATCTTAGTCGGTTTAATTTTATTAAATCTACAATAGTGAGTAAGGTGAGGATTTCTTTTTCATGTCTTACGGTCTCTTGATGAAATGTTTAAGATATGAACCGTAAGCATTAAGTTATTTTCGGGCAGTATTTTTCGAGCAGTAAGACTGTGCCTTTGTCTTGGTCTGTAGATTGTTAAGGCGGAGAGATGGCCTGTTGTAGAGTGGCGTGCTGTTCCTGTCGGATGTGGGAGATTAGGGAGAGTTTCAATGATCCTGATGATTGTTTGCAGGAAGTGTGATTGCAAATCCTATTGGATTGCATGGATTGCTGGAGGAGTGATTAAAGACAGTGAGGAATTGACAGGAGCCGGGGGGTGTGATAAGGGGCAGTCTCAGGAATGCAGGATACTGCAGATACAGTCAGGTAGGTGGGTTACCTCCAGGAAAGCTAGGAGGGGTAGGCAGGTAGTACAGCAGTCTTCTATGGCTATCTCCATCTCAGACAAGTATACTGTTTTGGAAAATGTAGGTGGTAACAGACTTTCAGGGGAATGTAGCACTGACAGTCAAGTTACTGGTACTGAGACTGGCTTCTAACATAATTTGAGGTATATCCAGTTCCACATGATCGATGGTGATAGGGGACTCTCTAGTCAGGGGGCACAGTCTGCCATTTCTGCAGCTGACAGTGAGACATCAGAATGGGTGGTGCGGCCCTGGTGCCAGTGTCAAGGATGTCTCTCAAAGGGAGCAGAATATTCTCAAAAGGGAAAATAACCAGTGAGAGGACATTGTACATTGGTACCAATGGCAAAGGAAGGGGAAAGCATGGGGTCCTGACGAGCAGGGTGATTTGCTAGTGCTACTGGGGAGGCATTAAACCAGTGAGGGAGCCGGGGTAATCCTAAAGAGATAGTGAGAAAAGAGGTGAGTCTGAGACTGGTACTGTTCACCAGTCAGACTGTCAAGGCAGGCAAGAGCAAGTCACAGAATGAGGTGGGACGGACCAGTTACACTGCATTTATTTCAGTGCAAGAGAACTGACAGGTCAGGCAGGTGGGCTCAGGGTATGGTTTTGAACATGGCAGCAATATTACAGCAATTACAGAGGCATCACTCAGGGATGGATAGGACTAGCAGCTTAATGTTCCAGGATATAGATGCTATAGCAAGGATAGAAAGGGGCCAACAGAACAGGGAGAGAGGTGTTTTTGCTTAGGGATAACATTATGGCTGGACTTCGGGAGGATATTCCTGGGAGTACCTCCAGGCAAGTTATTTGGTTGGTACTGAGAAATAAGAAAAGGATGACCATCTTACTGGGATTGTATTATAGACTCACTCCCAATAGTCAGCAGGGAATTGAGACACAACTTTACCAGGAGACCTCAGTTATCTGTAAGAATAATATGGATGCAATGACAAGTGGCTTTAACTTTACCAACGTGGCCTATGAGTGCTGTAGCGTTAAGGGCTTGGATGGAAAGGTTCAGTGTGTACGAGAACATTTCAGATTCAGTTTGTAGGATGTACCTACTAGAGAAGGAACAAAACCTGACCTGTTTTCTTTACTCATTCACTGGATGAGGCTGTCACTGACTCGACCAGCATTTATTGCTGCGTTTACCCAGAGGGCAGTTAAGAGTCAACCTCGTTGCTCTAGATCTGGAGTCACATGCAGACTAGACCAGGTAAGGATGGCATTTTCCTTCCCTAAAGGTCATTAGTGAACCACATTGGTTTTTCCAACAATTGACAATGGATTCCTTGTCGTCACTAGGTTATTTTTTTCCAGATATTTATTGAATTCACATTCAAAAATCTGCCGTGATGGGATTCAAACCCGGGTCCCCAGAACGTTATCTGGGTCTCTGGATTAACTGTCTAGTGATAATTTCACTCCGTCATCACTGCCTCTTAGGAAATGAGGCAGGGTGAGTGACTGAGGTATCAGTGGGGCAGCGCATCAGCACCAAAGATCCCACAGTATTGTGGCTCAGTGCTTAGCGCTGCTGCCTCAGCACCAGGGACCTGGGTTTGATTCCAGCCTCGGGCAACTGTCTGTGTTCAAGTTGGCACATTCTGCCCAGTATCTGTGAGGGTTTCCTTCGGGTGTTCCAGTTTCCTCCCACAGTCCAAAGATGTGTAGGTTAGTTAAACCACGTTAAATTTCCCATAGTGTGCAGATGTGGTATATGAGGTTTTGGGATGTGCAGGCAAATCTCTGCCTGATGTGAAAAGATCCTTTTCGGGTCTTGGACAGAGGTCAGAGGGAGGTGTGGCCGCACGTTCTACATTTCCCATGGTGGCAAGTGAGGGTCAAGGGTGTGGAGCATGGGTTGGTGGGAGGGTGTGGACCGAACATGGGAGGTGCAGAGGGAATGGTCTCTGCGGAACACAGATAGTGTTGGAGAGGGAAATATGTCTCTGGTGGTGGGGTCTGGCTTTAGGTAGCAGAAATAACAGAGGTTAATGCGCTGTATCTGGAGATTAGTGGGGTGGAAGGTGAAGACCGCAGGGTTATATTCTTTATTGTGGCTGGAGGGGTGGGGTAAAGGCGGAGGTGAGGGAAGTGGAGGGTATGTGTTGGAGGGCATTGTTGATCAAGTCAGAGGAAAATTACGGTCCTTGAAGTAGGCCTTTCAGGAATGATGAAGGGCTTTTACCCGAAACGTCGATTTCGCTGCTCGTTGGATGCTGCCTGAACTGCTATGCTCTTCCAGCACCACTAATCCAACTTATGGTTAGCCACTAGCTGTCTCCATTGTGAGCTGTTCCCCACCTATATCACTCCACGATTGAAGCTGCCGAGGACACAAACCTTTGGAATATCATCCCTAACTCCCTCTCTCCGCCTTAAAGATGTATCTAAAAATCGTTCTCTTTAATCAACATTTCTATCATTCGTGAAGCATTTTAGGAGATTTGTCAATGTGAAAGGCTCCATACAATGCAGGTAGTTGTTGTTATTGTCTGACATCTGGAGAAACAGGGATGAGCCCTCTCACTCTCTCTCATACCTGATGAACAGCAGCAAAAGCAGGAAGCACTGAGCATGCTCCAGCCCACAATAGGCCTCGGATTATTGATGTCAGCGCAGCACCAATAAGAATGGGGGAAAGGGGGCTAGAGGTGCTGGTTGGTCCTTCAACCAATCAGAATGAATGAGGGGCGGGGCAATACTCAACCACGTGATAAACTTCACTGAGAGCACAGTGTTGTTGTGACCAAGGCATTGGAAATGTGTGAAGGTGAAGGGCAGGGGGAAGGAAAGGCACATTGACCAGGAAGAGGAGGAAATTTTCATGGTATGGGATAAGAGGTTTTACAGAACTTAGTGCACGTAGTAAAACACAAATTTAAAAATCCCAAATTCTGCACCATTTTCCCTCCCTATAATGCATTTTGCACTCCCTGAAATATTAACTGTGTGTTTCTCCCTCCACAGATACCAGTGATCAGTGCCAAAGCCCCATTGCCTGTGGAGAAGGTGATGTTTGACTTCCTTGTACAGCTGCAGTTCGTGTGGTGAAGGTGCTCCCACAATGTGTTTGGGTAAGAGCTGTTATAGATTATTCACTCAGCGACAGTGAAGAATTGACAATAAGTGTGCAAATCAACAACAGTTGTTTTTTTTTATCATGTTTATAATTGCATAGACATATGATTGAGAACTTGTGACATAAAGTAACAGATGAGGATATTAGGTCAGGTGATCAAAGGAATTGCCAAATAAGCAGGTTTTCAGGAATACGTTAAAGGAGGAAAGCAGGTCTGAGGGGGTTCGGGTGGGAATTCCAGACCGTGTTGCCTTGGCAACAGTAGAAACAGCCAGACAGGTGAAGCAATGAATAGACACATCGTTGGGAGTCTGAAAGAAAATGAGTTGTTGGGGTCTCACAGGTTGTGTGCTGCAGGGAGACAGGGATGTTCACAGCCAGGAATTACATCAAGGGTGAGAATTTTAAATTGTTGCTTGTTAATAGGAGCCTTTTGATGGATCAACAAGTTTTGGTACAAGTGAGTACTTGGGCAGTAGGGTTTTAGATACTCTTGAGATTACATGTAAGTTGAATGTGGGAGGCTGGCCAGGAGTGTGTTTGGATAATGAAGTCTGGAGATAACACAGGGATGGACGAGTGTTTCTGTAAATGAGCTGAGACTAGGGTGGAGTTGTTTGATGTCACTGATGTAGAAATAGTGCTTTGGGAGTTGGGCTGCTCCTCCTCCTCATCACCCCCCCTCCCCAAATCACAGATATTGTTCCTTGTTCTACCTGTCTGTCTTTTCTGGTTATGTCCTTCTCTCCCATTCTACTACAAACTAATATTTGACCCCACCGTTGTTGCAAAAACCTACTCCATCCTGACTCTCCCTATCCTTTCTGAATTCCTTGTACTTGGTGTCCCTTAAGGATCTCTCCTTGGTCCCTCCTGTTTCTCACCTACACACTGCCAGGAGGTGACATTGTCCAAAAGCACCGTGTTAGGTTTCACATGTACACTGACAATGCCCAGCTCTCCCTCCCCACCATCCCTCTCCATTACTCAGTTATCAAACTGATCATCACACTCCCACTACGCGATTGGCTGCAATTTCCTGCAACGGATGTTGCAGTGGTTAAACCCATTGCCTTCAGTTGCTATTACAAATCACTTTCCCTTACTGCTGAGCCCCTCCCTCTCCCTGGGAACTGTCTGAGGCAGTTCCACACTCTTGACAATATTGCTCTCATATATGACCCCAAGGTGAACTTCTGATCAGACATCTACACAATCACAAACACCAGGAATTCCAATCTCTTAAATGTTGCTTGTCTCCACCACACCCCAGCTCCATTGCTACTGAAACCCCTCACCTGTGTCGGTGTTGCCTTAAACTTGACGAATCCAAAACAGAATCCGTGATTCTGTGACTGACCCAGAATCTGGTTCCAGACTCCCTCATGATGGGAAAAATCCTCTCAGTATTTACCCTGTCAAACTCCTTAAGAATCCTACATGTTACAATGAGATCCCCTCTCATTCTTCCCAAATCCAGTGAGTAGAGTCCCAACGTCTTCAGCCTTTTCTTAAAAGATACTCCCTGCAAACCAGGGTTCATCCCAGTCAATCTTCTGTGAAATGCCTCTGATGGAATGATGTATTTCCTTAAATAAAGGGACAAAAACTTCTGTCATTACTCCAGATGTGGTCTCACTCGCACTTTATAAAGTTACTCTCAGGTATATACTCCAAACAACTCCCTTTAAACTTACACAGATGTTGTTGGAAATGCGCAGAAGATCATGCAGCATCTGTGAAGAAAAATCAGTTAAAGTTTCGGGTCTGGTCACCCTTCCTCAGATACGTTAACCCTAATTTCTTTTCATAGATGCTGCTTGACCTGCTGAGCTTTTCCAGAAACTTCTGTTTCTCTTCCTGGTTTATAGCATCTTCAGTTGGTTCGGTTTTCATATACTTTAAACTTGCCCCCTCTCTTCTAGAATTTGTCATTTCCTCCTTGGAAAAAAGATTCACATTTGTTTGGACTCCCCTACCCTGGGAAGAATGAAACCGTGACGAGTCACCCTATCATTGCTCCTCATAATTTTATAAAATTCAATAAAGCCACCTAAAGTGTCCAGTGCTGCAGGGAAATAGCCTCAGCCGATTCAGCCTCTCCCGATGGTTCACGTGTTCCAATACTGACAATACCCTAGTAAAACCATTCTGAACTCTTGCAAGTTTCCCAACATCTTTCCTATAACAGGGAGACTGGAATTGAAAGCAGTCTGGGGATTCCAAAAGTGGCCGAGCCAATAAACTGTACAACGTAAACATGATCTCCCAACTCCTATTCTCAATGCACTGCCCAATAACAGGTAGCATACCGCACACCACCTTCACCGACCTGTCCACCTTCAACCACACTTTCAAGGAACTATCAACCCACACTGCATGGTCTGTTTGTCTGTCAACACTTCCCAGGAACTTGTCATTAAGAGGTTGAGTCCTATTCTGGTAACATCTTTCTGAAATCAGGGAGACCACAATTGAATACAGTATTCTAAAACTGGCCTCACCAATGCCCTACTCAGCCACAACGTGACCTCCTAATCCCTATACTCAGTGACAGAATCCCTACAGTGTGGAAACAGGCCTTTCGGCCCATGAGAGCATACCAACCATCGGAACAGCATTCCACCCTAACTCTGTAACCTGCCATTACCCAAAGCTAATCCTGCCAACCTGCATGTCTTTGGGTTTGTGGGAGGAAATTAAGAGCACCCAGAGAAAGCCCACGCAGACACACAGGGAGAATGTGCAAACACCACCCAGACAGTGGAATCGAACCAGAGTCCATTTATTGGTCAACACATTCCATTAAATGTTAGTGTCCCATATGTCATGTTCAGCACCTGATCTCTCTGAAACTCTACTTTCCAAGAACTAAGCAGTTGTTCTGAGCTCTTCGGAGGGAATTAATGTCAGGATGAGAAAACAGGAACCGGGTTTAGTTTTAGATCTACAAAATAACTCTCCATCTTCCCACTCTGTCTGTTCCCCACGCTCTGTACCCCCACCCCCCGACGGTCTGTTCTCTTTCCCCCCCCTGTTGGTCTGTCTCCCCCCTCCCCCCCCCCATTTATCTGCCGGTCTGTCTCTCCCCCCTCCCTCTGTCGGTCTCTACCCACCCCCCCCGTTCCCCCTGTCTGTTCCCCTCCTCTCTAAACCCACTTTCTGTCCCCATCTGTCTCTGTGCCACCCCTTTCTATCCCCCCCCACTGCATGTGGCACTCATCCACAGACTCTATCAACAAACACATCGACTTGGACCCAATATACCGACCACTACAGTGGACAGCTCGAACTGACAACCGGAAGCGGCAGAGACAGGCCACTACAAATGCCGGAGGAAACAGCACAGAAGCGCTTCACAGGAGGCTCCCAAGCACTGAGGATGTCACCTAGGCAGGGGACGAAACGTTTGCAAGACAAATTCCCAGATCGGCGAACAGAACCACAACAACTGTATAAGTCCTGCTAAGGTTTGCTTTTCCAAAATACAGCAGCTCGCATTTTTCTAAACTGAACTCCTCAGTCCATTCACCCATCTGATCCAGATCCTCTTGTACTCTGAGGTAATCTTTTTCCCTGCTACTCCACCTCCCATTTTGGTGTCATCTGCAAATTACTTACAATACCTCTTCTGTTCACATCCAAATCATGGATATAAATGGCGAACAGTAGTGGATCCAGCACCGATCCTTGAGACTCCACTGGTCACAGGCCTCCAGCCTGAAAAGCCCCCTCTGCCTTCTACCTTCGGGCCACTTTTGTACTCCATGCGATCTAACCTTTCTGACCAGTCTCCCGTGAGGAACCTTGTCGAACACCTTACTGAAGTCCATGTAGATCATGTCCATGCTCTGACCTCAGCAATCCTCTTTGTTACTTCTTCAAAAAAACTGAGTCAAATTCATGAGATATGATTTCCCATGCACAAAGCTGTTATTAGTATCCAGGATTTAACTCTGTACATTGGGGTCTGCGTTGCCCAGTTATAGGTGTTAATATTCTGAATGAAGTTCAAGGACACCAGCATTTTGTCAGTGAGTCTGTATTGAGTCTTGTTAATGTCACCAACACAGGGGAGTTCCTTTTGAAAGGCAGTCCCAGTATCCCTTGCCCACCAGGAAATAGTGTAAGTGTCCTTACCTCTGGACTAGGAGGATGAGGCTCAGAGTTGAGGAACAGCATCTTTGAAGAGGCTGATTACTAAACCTGCCCAAGCCACCAGGCCATACTGTCTCCCAGCTGTCCATGCCTGAGCCTCCAAACAGAACCTTCCTGTCGTTTCTCTCCTGTCAGACTCTCCCATTGCTCAGTTTGTCCAGGATCCCCTCCTGCTGCTGCACTGATCCTGTCCCTCACTGACCTGTCCATCGCCCAGTGTCCTCCACATTCATTCACTGTTCACAATCCCATTCACCCAGTCCTCCCGCCCCGCCCCCTCCCGACGACATAGACGGCTCAGTGGTTAGCACTGCTACCTCACAGCACCAGGTACCCGGGTTCGATTCCGGCCGTGGCGACTGTCTGTGTGGAGTTTGTGCATTCTCCCCGTGTCTGAGCAGGTTTCCTCCCACAATCCAAAGATATGCAGGGCAGGTGAATTGGCCATTCTAAATTGCCCATAGTATTGGTTACATTAGGGGGCATAGGTCTGTGTAAGTTACTGTTTGCAGGGTCGGTACGGACTTGTTTGGCCGAAGGGCCTGTTTCCATACGGTAGGGATTCTGATATATTGGGCAGCAGCTACTGTCAATCACCAGGACTCTTGTATGATCGGGAGCACGAGATATAGGACGGGAGACCAGTGCATGGGTGCAGTGCTGGCCAATTGTGGGAGTATGCGCAGTATAGGTCTGTGCCTGGGAAGGAGGCTGTGGGTGTGAGGGGTTAATCTATCATTAGCAGCTTCATCCCTCTAGGAGCAGGACCCAGAGGAATGGCCCTTCTCTTGCTACCCTGACATGTGATCAGACTATCAGTGGGGCAGCGTTTTGCAGAAAGTTATCAGAACTCTTTTGTGAAGATTCAGGGTTGTTATGGAAAGGGACAAGGATGGGCCTGCAGTTAGAATTCCAGTTTGGCTCATTTTAGTCAGATGGGTCTTGGCCAGAGTGTGCAGGAAGCAGTGTATGCAGGATGGTTCTGATCAGGAGCTAGGAAACTGAATTCGATGAGAGAGTGTGTGAGAAGTGGGTGTGGAGGAAAGGAGTGGGGGGATTGGTTTGGATTTCAGTTCACAGAAGAGAGAAATTGTGAGACTGAGGTTTAAAGCTTTGGGGGAACAAGGAAACTACAGTTTAATACTACAATTGTCTTATGAATTTCCATCCTGTATTAACATTGGTAACTTGTGTACTCTGTTGTATGGTACTGAAAGGGTGGATTTGCGGATGAGAAATACAAATTGAACTTCATGTTCAGATCTGATAGTTACTTGATCCGTGCCGATCTGAATATCATTGGCCTTTTCATCTGGAAGGAAAGGTATGCATTCTGTCCGTGGGCGAATATTTCAAATCTCGGTGTGACTTTAAAAGTACTGAGACACAGCCAAGTCCATGTCAGCATGGTGAGTGTGGAGAGAGATTCCATTTGCTTTTGAAAGTCTGGAAAATCATGGCACATTTCCCAGGAACAATTAAGCCACAACATTGCTTTGTAGAAGGACAAGACTTTAATTAACCATGCAACCAGAAAGACACAAGGATACCTGCACCATGGGAAACACTATGAAAACGGGATTGTTGTAAAGGAGTTCATTCTCGATCATGGATTGTAATCTATTGGCATTGTCACGTCAGTTCCAGCGCTGTGGGGAAATACCGGAAATATGATGGATGTAATGTAGGTTTCAGTTATTAAACTGTAAAAAGTGCAGAACAATTTACAAGGATGTTCCCAGGGCTCAGGGGTCTGAGTTATAGGGAGAGGTTGGACAAGTGAGGATTTTATGTTTTAGAGCAGAGGAAACTGAGGGGGTTCTTTTTTCGAAGTGTATAAGACCATGAGAGGCATGGATAAGGTGAATGCACTCAGTCTTTTTCCCAGGAACTCAAGGATTGGACAGCTTGATTGGATCAGTTTAAGGTTAGAGGAGAGAGAATAAAAGGGAAGCTGAGGGGCAACTGTTTTACACAGAGGGTGGTATGTAAATGGAATGAGCTGCCAGTGGAAGTGGTTCAGGCAGGAACACTCACAACAGGTAAAAGACATTTGGACAAATACATGGATAGGAAAGGGTCATATGCAGATGGGCCAAGTGCAGGGAAATAGGGTTAGCGTGGATGGACATTCTGGTCGGCATGGGCCACTTTGGGCCAAAGGGCCTGTCTCTGCTGCAGGATTCTATAACTCTAAGTGCATTTGCTATTTCTCCCCCTAACTCTGTTGGTATCCTGGGATGTATTCCATCAGGGCAATGAGACTTGTTTACTTTTAGCTCCATTAGCTTGTCTCTTTCACGATAATGGTTATTATCTAGGTCTTCACCCTCCTTAGTCTCCTTATCCATTACTGCCATGCTCTTCGTATCCTCCACTGTGAAGACTGACTGCTGTGTACTCATATTCCTGAACCCTGCTGGATAGGAATAACTCGGCACAGAACTCTGAGAGGTCTTCTTTGAGTCTTTATTGATGAGACATGGCAGTTACATGGATAGTGTACTTGCAGAACACCTTCAGGCAGCATCAGGTAACTCCCTGCCTGTCCGATGTACAGCTCCCATTGTGGTTTGGGACTTTGAATGGAGACTGTCTCTCAGTATTATCTCCATGGCAACGGCCGTTAGAAAGTCTAGTTCAGTTCAGCACTTTGTGGTTAAACCACACACCCCTCCCCCATGCCCCCGTGGCTCCCTCAAGTATCTGAAAGGCGCTTCAGTTTCAGTGGAGCTCTCTATCAGGATTCTGATGTGGAGGAGCCGGTGGTGGGGTGGACAAGGTTTAAAAACCACACATCACCAGGTTATAGTCCAACAGGTTTATTTGGAAGTACAAGCTTTTGGAGTGTGCTGTGATTTTTAACTTGATCAGGATTATCTCTATGGTAACAGTTAAATGCTTCAACAATTACAGAGGCCATATGTTCCCCACACAATAGGTTCCCCTCTAGCAGTGTAAACTGCTATTCTGGCCCTGGGGATAGCTACTCATCACTTTTCTCCCCCAATCCCATCTCGCTTTCTGTTGATCTTTAAAGTTTTTCTAATCTCCTAGTTTCTCCTTGGTCTTTGCCAATCTGTATGTATTCTATTTCAGTTTGATAGACTCCCTTATTTCCTGAGCCACCCATGACAGATTATCCCTTTTCCTCTGGTCCTTCCTTTTCACTGATCGGTCATTTTGCTGAGCACTTCAAAAAATTGCCTTGATATTCTCGCACTGTCCGTCAACTGCCCCACCCTAAACTCTTTGCGTCCAGTCTACATTAGCCAACTCCTGCCTCATCCTATTGTAGTCTCCTTTTGTTTAAGCACTGGATCTTGGGAATGGATCTAATCTTCCAGCTTTCCATCTGTGTTCTAAGTTCAACCAGACTTATCACAAGTCTGTTTATCAGATTACTAGGGAAGGCGATGTTTCCTGGGAGTTTTGGTTTTCATTGTCAGAGACCTTGGCTTTGTAATAAAGTACAGGATAGATATTCACAACAGAGTATTCTGGACAGTGTGAATGTAAGACACAGTCTAAAACCATAAATCACTGTCTCCCCTTAGTTTAAAATTGCTAAATTATGATCTCCTACACGGTTCCTCACTATCTAAGCTTGGAATGCTAATCCTCCTGACTATCTGTCATTTTCCGAAAATCTCCTTCGGTGAAAGTGGTGAGTTTTGGATTCAGCTTTCCAGTTAATACCGTAAGAAGATAAGCCCTGGGCACAGGAGAGGTAATGCAGCCCTTCGAACCAGCTCCACCATTTAATACGGTGATGATTGAGCTCAGCTCGGTCTCAGCTAAATTTTCCCGCCTGCTCTCTCTCACCCTTCATCTCATTGCAAATTCAACATCTGTATCTCTTCATTAAATTGGCTCATTGTCCTGGCATCCACCGCATTTTGAACGGGGAATTCCACAGATTCACAACACATTGAGACAAGTACATTCTTCCTCGTGAGAATATAATAGAGTCCCAATAGTGCAGAAACAGGGTATTCATCCATCGAGTCCACACCAACCCTATGATGAGTATCCCATTCAGACCCACTCGTTCCCTGTAACATTGCATTTCCCATGACTAATTGTCTCACCGGCACGTGCATGGACACTGTCAGCAATTTAGCATGGGCAATCCATCTAACCTGCACATCTTTGGACTGTGTGAGGAAACTGGAGAACTGCACAAAACCATGCAAACATGGGGAGAATGTGTAAACTCCACACAGTCGCCTAAGGTCTCTGACGCTGTGAGGCAGCAGTGCTAGCTACTGAGCCACCTCTGCTTATAACCTACTGCGCCTTATTAACGTCCCTATCCCCCAGTTGGCTGAATCTGTGTTCCTTACATCAGAAATCAGGTTGTCTCAGTAAATCCCAGTGACAGCCCACATGTCCTGTGTGTCTGAATGGGGATCCGATACAGAACATCCTCCATTCACACTTTTCATTCACGTTCCAGAGACAGGGCTCCAGTGGCTGCATGGGGACTGCAACTCCCAAATTCCGAGGCAGGGACCGCACGTCTGTGGGTAAGCCTGGCACTGCACAAGTACAGAATGTGGGTGAGCTTTGGAGCATGTGCTTTGGGGTAATTAGTGGAAAGTATTTCACACTCTGATTGTCTGGAGGAGGAACGCATTTGCTTTTAGTATTGATCTGTTGGAGGGTCAAAGTGTCACCACACCCACATGGGACCAAGTTATATTCCCAACTTGTCATAACACTGGAATCGACCAATGAGAAACAAAGAAGGATGTGACCAATTCTCCCAGACTGAAGGTTCCTCTTCTGTCCAGGATCTGTCACCTCCCTTTCTGTTTCCTTTTGTTTCATTCTGCTGTTACATTATTGACTTGCAGCAACTGAAGGGAAAGGAAATGAACCCAGAAAGGGTGCAGAGTCTAACCAGGGACGGGAAGTGGTGGCATAGACCTGTTTATCAACAACTCCATGAGAATGGGGAGGGTGTACATAAGGGGTAGTAGAATCAGAATGGTGAGAGAGAGTAAGTGGGCTGGAGGGTTACAGCTTTGGGGGAAGAAAGGGGAAAACGATATTCCAGAGAAACTAGAATTGTCTGTTCTGAATTTCTAATCTGTACATATTCCTTTACACAGGGAGTTAGATGAAGATTTGCAGACTGAACTCTCAACATCATTTGCCGATCATGATAAAGTTAACCAGAATTTGAAGAACCAAAGATGGAGAATCACTTGGCCAAAATCCTGCACACACTCCTCACAGCATTGTCGGTCTCTCTGCGCCAAATGGACTGTGAATGGTACAAGACAGCAGCTCACTACCATCTTCTCAAGGCTAACTAAAGATGGGAAATAAATGGTGGCTGAGCTAGTGATGCCCATATCCTGGAAATGGGTTCTATCTCTCGTTGCTGAAACCCAGTTGATGTTACTGCAGGATGATGAGGGACGCTGAGTGCATCCTCCAGGAGGCAGTACAATCACATTACCCCTGCCTACACCCACACAGTAACACAACAACGTCACTGGAACAAAAGGCAGTGAAGCCAAAGGAGGACTTAGATATAGTTCTTTGAGTTAAAGTCATGAAAGAGGATTGGAACACAGCAGGAACAGGAGATTGAGCTGCATGGTTAGCTGTTTCCCCTTGAATGGTGGAGCAGGATTGAAAGGCTGAATGGCCTCCTGCTGCTATCTACCAGGTAGGAAGAAGTGGGCAGGGATTCTCCACGAGATTGCACATCCACATCAGTTTTCAGTGAGAGATGGTTTGATGGATTTTATTTAACACTTGTCTTTAACACAAGGTTTGTGAATTTGGTTTAAAAATATTGTAGCTATTTAATCCACAATAAATAAAACTAAAAGAAATGAAACTATCTGAATATAACAGTTTTTAAAAATATTAAACGCCTTGTAAAACAAAATCCTGTCTATTCCCGGACACCATCACTTTCCAGTTACTCAAGCTCCAGGGAAATATTCCCTCCTTGTCTGAACCTTTTGGTTTGATTTCACTGCTTTTCAGTTCTCCTTCTGTGAGCTATGAAGTGTTCTTTTTTTCCCCATTTCTCCTACCCAGACATGTTATCACACAAGCTGAGTAACCTTCCCACATTTATCATTACACCATTTTGGGTTTTGTCAATATATAATCACCAGCAGTAAACCACCCATGTAACCAATTGAATATTTACAAACAAAGCCCATTACGGGCAAAGCAAACCATTACAAATGACAGATTGGGAAGGGACCAAATCAAAGTAGAGTTAGGGGTGAGGGGGTAGCAGTGGAGATAAAGCACTGTATACCCTGCGATGCCCACCTCTGTCAAAAGGCATCGAGAGCATTGACACATACCACATGCTCCTTCTCCAAGGTCGCCCTGCTTTATCCTCAATCATAGAATAGTCTTTATCTTCAATCATAGAATAGAATCCCAACTGTGTGGCAGGAGAGAATTGGCCCATCAAACCCCACCAACCATCCAAAGAGCATCCCACCTGGAGCACTCCACCCTTGTAACACTGTATTTCCCATGGCTGATCCATAGCAGTGCTACAGTCACAATTTAAATCAAAACAGATGATCCCTGCTCACTGTCACGTTGCTGTTTGTGGAGACTTATTGCCCAGAGAGACATCCTGAGATTCAGAAAGAGATAATATAAATTCAGTCAACTCCAGCCGAGTTAATGTGATTAACAACAACATCAATACTCCAACAGTGACATCAGACCTCGTACCTACTCGATCATTTACGATTTTTAACCCGTGGGAAGTTTGTTACCAGCTTCGATGACAGCCATAATGCTCTGACCACTTTGACAGAGCCAGTGCAAGTCAGTTCTAATAGTTATCAACAGATTGAATCTAAACAGGATGCCCCACAACAGGAAGTGCTCTGACGCTTAATGCCCGTAAGTCAAGGTCATTTTCCTAAAACCACTCACGTCTGGCAATACCATTGAAGATATTTTATACAGTAACCATTCAGTCTCAATTTCCAGTTCCAGTTCCAGTCCATGAAGCAGCCAGTAACATGCACCAGTGAATTGAATTCTAACAGCAGCATTGCCCTGGCAGGAGAGATTGAGGAGCTTGAAGTTGTCTTCTCTGGAGTATCTAAACACGAAACACTTCAAAGGAACAAAAGTCTTCAAGAGCTCGAGAGGATAGATCCAGGAAGGATGTGCTCCTAGGCTGGTGTGCCTGGAATAAAATAAACACTAACTACGGTGTCTTTACCCAGCATCCCCTTTAGCTGCATAAAAGTTTAATATGTATTTGCTGCTCTAATTACACTCTCAGTTTTAACTGCTGTAAAGTTGATGACTATGCAAATGTATAAAATATAATTTAATCCATCCCAATAGCTCTCTGTACCTGTGTCTCCCTTGTGCTCACCGAGACACTCATTCAATCTGACCTCTTTACAAACCCTGCCCTGATATTTCCTTGGAGGGCTCAGAATGAAATATTTACTGAATTGTTACTGTGCAAAAGGAGGCTGATTGGCTCATCAGCTCTCCAAAGGATCACCTCACTGAATGCTATTATTCTCCCTTTACCCCATAAACCTTCCCATTCGTCCTATTCTAATAACACCAGCAAGTTCACAAGTAACCACAGTGATTGGATTTGTTTTGTTTGTTCGTGGGATCACGGCTTGATGGGGCAGCATTTGTCATCCATTCTAACTGCCCAGGAGATGGTTCAGAGTCAACCACGTTATTCAGTATCTAGATTCACATGTCGGCTGGATCAGGTCAGAATTAACAGTTTCTCAGACCCAATGACATGAAGAGTTGATTTCCGACCTATTATCTTATTTCTGAAATGATAATGAATAATGTTTACAGTTGAATTAAAAGTGAAAGACCAACATGTGTTTTATTCTGATTGAGCACATCCTCATATTTTCTCAGTTGTTATTGACAGTCTCTTTCCCCTCGCACCAGAACCTGCTCCAGAGAGTGTTACAGAAAAGGCAGAATGGTCAGCTGCAGCTGGTCACCTGACCGGTCATTGGACCCAAAGTTTCACTCTCCACAGATGCTGCCAGATCTGCTGATTTTTTTTCCAGCATTTTCTGTTTTTGTTCCTGATTTCCCAGCATTTGAAGATGTTTCGTTTTTGAATATTGATCTTGTCTGTTGCAGAGGAGTTTATTGATGAGTTTGGAGGTTTTGAACATTGCAACTTAGGCCACAAATCAGCCATGATCTATTGAATGGCAGAGTAGGGTTGAAGGGCTGAATGGCTTCCTCCTGTCCCAATGAAAGTGATCCATCTGCAGCTTGTGGTAACATTTCCCCTCACTGCTCACTTCACCTCCATGTCTAACACACTGTTACTGACTGAACAAACCTCCTGTGTTTGAACTAAACCTGCTCATGTTCAGTGGCTCCCTCCACTGCCACCCGGATTTAACTCTCATCATGGGATGCTGTCTCGTGTTACTGCGGGAATGCCCACAAGGACTAATCCTGGAGTCTGTATCCCCTGGGATCCAAAGATCCTGTTTATTTACTTCTTCCTATTTAATTCTGGCATTGAACTCTCGGTTTCAATCCATTCTCCTGTCATGCTCTTCAACATGCCCATGTGGGTGGACTAGAGGCAGCTGGCACCTGAGATTGTGGGGGGAGGTAGATTCAATCAGGGATTTGGGAAAACACTCAGACAATGACATATCCATCTGATTGTTGACTCAGACAGATAGGCAGAAAGAAAGATGCACATTTAGATAGCACCTTTGATGACCCGGGGCAGTGAAACATGGTTCCAACCCAATGATTTCAACCTCATATCTCTGAAAACACAGACACAAAGCTTCCTACTTGTACCAGGTTGTCTCTCAGCCTCCTCTTTTCTTAAGAGTTTTAAGCTGTTAAGTTTTTCCTGGTGATTATAACCTCTGTGTTTCTGTCAGATTTGTGACTGAACCTTTATTTTCCTGTTGTGAGTGATGCTAGTACCAGAAACAGTTCCTGACTTGTGAGGGGTTTCGGTTGGAGTATTTATATTTACACATTCATTCCCACCCTCACATACAGTGTGAAATTGATGTAAAACTGAAGGAAAGGATTGAGTGAGCACCCACAGAAACACATATTATGTCTAAGTGCTCACGATTTTGGGATGAAGTCTCAGAAATACTTGACTCTGACGCAAATCCTCTTTTTTTTTCAAAATAAAATCTGGGGGTAACTGCAGCCAGAAAAATTTCCAATTATCTCATGAGGAAGAGAATTCAAAACTCGTGCCACTGACCCGGGGGCGCAGTGAAGTCACAGAGGTCTGGAAACCATCAGAACTGAAACAAGTTGTGAGCAAGGTGGGAGGGAGACAAGGACAAAAAGACAGTCTGTCACACGGGGCAAGGCAGGAGAGGTTAAATTACAGAAATGGTAGTCCCTCAAGTCCATGGGGAATGGAGTTAGGGCTGGGAAAGAAACAAGGAAATAAGGTGAGCAGCTGTCAAAGAAATACATTGAAAAAGCAGATTATAACAACATAGAGGGCAGAGTATGCAGTCTGAAATTGTTGCTCTCATTGGTGAGTACAGAACGCTGTAAAGCCTGGGTCATTCTATTTCAGCCAACACATGCAGGATAGGCCAAGTGGCCTCGATCTGTGCTGTAACTTCCTGATAAATTTATTCTGACATTTGGAATTCAGGTCGCATGATGTTCATAAATTCTCAAATTGGACTTGAGTTTAATATTCTGGAGAAATGTTAAATAAATCACAATGATCCCATTCTGCAGACTTTAATCCACGGCCCTGCATGTTCCAGCATTTCAGTTACATCCATGTCCTTTTGTTCTAATGTGATGCTGGTTACTGCCTCTGCCACCCCATCAATGAGTTCCTGCTCCCCACCATCTCCGAGTGAAATGAATTCTTCCCTCCCCTTCTTTCTGGGAATTTGTTTCAATCTAAATCCTTCAGTTTCTGACCTCTCAGTTAATGAATAGCTCCTTCCTATCCACTCGATCTGGATTCCTCAGCATTTTATTACTTCAATTAAATCTCAGCTCATCCTCCTCGGAAATCATCCCCAGCCTATCCAACCTTTCCTCAGAGCAGAAATTCTCCAATTGTAGAAACATTCTGATCAATCTCCTCTGTATCCTCTCTGGTGTGATCACAGTAACCCTGGAATAAGGGGATGAGAAGTGTGTGCAGTACATTAACTGCAGTCAAATGAGTGTTGCTGATATTTCCCATGTCACCTCCGTGTTCTTGTGGTTGTCGCTCACACAAGACGTGTCCTGGTTTTCCCACTTGGAACTGGATGTGCACTCCATGGGGCTGGGATTCCCTACCATGTGTTTATTTGTTAACACATCCTAAATTAACTTCAGATTAAAACAACATTATCAGCTACCTACCAATCAACTTCTTCCATTATACTCAAGTAACCTTACTTTTTAAAATCTCTTTAAAAGTATTACTTTCTAAACACAACAGGCTTAAAGTTGCTGACCAAGTATTCAAATGTCTCCACTGTGACAATTACTTGAAGATTATCTTTACCTTCAGCTACATTTGGTGAATTGAACACTGATTGTAAATATATGAATATCAAACGGACTTGAGTTTCATGATAATTAATCCAGTCTGACATTCTTGTTGGTTCATATCTTGAAAAGAACTGTCCTCAGAACTCCAGCTGTGCTCTGACTTCATTCACACTGGATTTGGTTGGACTGCAAATCTTAGATCTGTTCTGTTGTTTCCCGGATTGCTTCACTCTGTCTATCACTTGCTGTTAGGCACACAAGTAGTCCTCTTTGGGAACTTCATCATTTTTAGGTATTCATGCTGCTTTTACCGACATGCCTTCCTGAATTCTCTCAGTTGAATGAGGACTGATACTCTGGTTTGATGGTAAGAGGCAAGTTGGGGAATATGCGGAGCTCTGATTGTATAAGATTTGTTGGAGTACAATTCTACTGCAGTTCTTGGAAGGAGTGAGCTAAACTCTTACACTGTTGGCCCCATATAATACATGCAGTATCATGAACACTGATAGGCCAAGACACGAAATACAAGAAACACTGAACAATGATGCCGGACCACAACTGCAGCAAGGGGAGTTTAAGATCCAACTTGACATAGGAGTTGGGGAAGAAGCAGCTGATCAGATTGTCTCATTCATAGTCACAAAGAGACTCTGTGAGATTATTGTATTGTTGGAGGTGAGGATGAAGGAGGTTGGGGAGATGGAGAACCCTTCAAAAGAAACTAATCTGCCTGAGAGTTGTGAGATAGAATTGATTGCCATGCATTTAGCAGAAAGCTAATTGAAACTGTTTTTATCTCCAAAAGATAACAAGACTGATGATGCTTCCAATCATCATCAGAAAAAAACCCCAGAATACATGGTTCGGAGATGGATGTCAATAGCCAATCAACATCCAACTCCTGCAATCATTGAGCAAACATATGTGTGATTACCCAGTTCTGATGAACCAGAAAATCACTGCTCACTCTGTGCAGATGGACAGCGATGTGGGGAAGTATTGGTCTCGTGGTATTGTCGCGAGACAGTTAATCTAAAACCCCAGATAGTGTTCTGGAGACCTGGGTTCAAAGCCTATTGCAGCAGATGGGGGAATTTGAATTCAATAAAAAAAACTTGTGAAATTAGAGTCTAATGATGACCATTAATCGGTTGTCAGAAAAACCGATCTGGTTCAGTAATGCCCTTTCAGGAATGAAGCTGCCATCCTTACCTGGTCTGGCCAACATTTTGACCTCAGACCTACAGCAATGTGGTCGACTCTTACCTGCCCCCTGGGTAATTAGGGATGGGCAGTAAATGCTGCCGGGCCAGCGACACCCTCATCCTGTGAATGAACAAAGGAAAATAAAAGTCTGTACCCAGTCTGAATCTGTACATGTTCAACAATGTTGTGAACATTTCCAAAGCTAATTTCTATGTGCACAACTTTATGAGCTGTCAAAACCATTGTTCATTATTTGGCGTGAAAAAGAGGAAAAAATCCTTCAACTGTGGCTATCAGTAAATTGACTGGTGTCTCAGCAGAATGGATGCCTGAGTGAATCCCTTCCCCAACACACACACGCACACAGCAGGTGAACAGCTCCCCAGTCTGACTGGTTTGGCCAGTTTCCAGGTGGGATGGGTAAAGAATTTCCTTCTGACATTCCCCACATTTCCAGAGTCGATCCCTAGTGTGGCTGCACTGGTGTTGTGCCATTTCAGATAAGTGCTGACAGACTGTTACACACACCGATAGCTCTCCCCCCCCCCCCCCCCCAAAGAACCCAGTATAAAGCAGTAAACATTATCTCCTGTTGTGGAGGGACAGCCTGGATTGGTCTGAGTAGGAACACTGAGCAGATTTACCTCAGTGACAACTTAATCGGTGACCAGAGCAAGTTAAGCAAGTCCAAATAAAATGCATTATAGCGTAGAAAAACGCCCATCAAATCCAAGCTGGCTCTCTGTAGCAGAATCCCATATTCTCATTCCCCATACGTACCCCAAACTCAGCAAGTTTATTTCCCTCAGAACTGATCTAATTGTTTTTATCAATCATTGATCTTCTCTACTTGCATCACCATAATAGGCAACATGTTCTGCATATTTCCAGCCAATACAGTCAGCAGAAACACTTGCTCATCTCCCACTGTCTCAAAACCTTACATCTGACCTTAACTCTTGTGTCATCACCTATCGAATGCAGATATTTTTGTCTGCTATATCTAGGTCTGTTATAATCTTATACAGCTCTATCAAAAATATATCCAACTTTTTCACTTCAAAGAAAATCGCAATTTTTTCAAATCAATCCAGTGACTGCATTTTCTTCATCAGTGAGCCACTCCAGTAAGTCTGTATGCCACAGTCTGAAGATCACTCATATCCTTCATTGTTGATGCCTATTTTGTTCCACAAATCCATACGATGCAAGTTTTCTGCACAACAGCAGTAACTTTATTATTGGACAGCCGGCGACAGTTTCAAAATGTCTCGAAAGTAGCTGAGTGTCTACTTGTAGACACTCTTCTTCACGAATCTCTGCCTTACCCACAGAGACAGTATATTTAATAGGAATTAGGCAAAGACATATCAGTCACATGGACGATTGTCATTACATAGTTTAAAGTAGGTAATTATGACCTTACAAAGCTTGATGAATGACGATGTCCTGTGATAACGTGTAATGGATTACAGAAACTGATGATCGTATTGTTCATGATTATGTGTTGATGGGAGGAGATTAAGGCAGAATAGTTCTTCCTTCAGTAAATAAGGGATTCACTTACCTATGCTAATATGGAGGGGAGGTAAGACAATGGGAGTGGGAGGCAGTTTAACAGAGTTGTGCCCAGGGCTACCAGTCTCGTCTGGAAAGGGCAAATTCCTCTGTTTGGGATTACGGGGCAATCCACATGTCTGGCTGCAAGAGGTTCTATTTTGAGATACTGTCAGCCTCCACCATTCTATGGTGTTCTGTCTGTATTCTAAGAGTACAGGCCTTCAGTTGATCAAATAAGGCCTTTTGCAAGGTAATGTTTAACCCTTGAGACCCCACGGTGTCCTGAAAGAGAAGCAAAAGGTATGGAACTGGTCCCTCTATGGTATTTTAACTTCCTCGTTCTGACCAGGAATCTGTTGACCAGAATTGAATGCAATGATTGACTGTGACCTAACTCAAGCTTTGTCAAGGGTCAGAATCTTTTCCGTGAGTTTGTTATCATTCCTCCATTAATGAAGCCCAGCATCCCATTTGTTTTACCCAAAATACATGATTTCTCTCCTTTAAGGATTGGTACACATTGTCCCCCATTCCTGCTGTCCTGCTCTCTGTGTCTGTGCCATTCAAATATATATTCCCTTTCTACATTGCTTCTCTCAAAATGTATCAACTTACTGTGTGTTCTAAAGAAGAGACATATTCCACTCAAAGTATTATCTCTCGCTCCACACATTCTACCCGCTAGAAAACAGAACAGGACAGCACCGGAATAATTGGCCCACCGTGTCTGTGCGGTCCATGATGCCATTCCAAACTAATTCCATCTGCCTGTCCATATCCCTGCCAATCCATGCTTGCTTATCTGTCTGTCCAAATGCCTCTGAAACATTCTGATTGTTTCTGCTTTTCCCATCTCTCAGGAAAGTACATTCTTGTCACTTACCAGCTTCTGCATAAGAAACTTGTCTGACACAACTCCCTTTAAGCTTGCTCAGGTGTTGTTGGAAATGCTCAGCAGATCATGCAGCATCTGTGAAGAAAAATCAGTTAATATTTCGGGTCTGGTCACCCCTCCTCAGAAACGTTGACTTTAATTTATCTTCATAGAAGCTGCTAGACCTGCTGAACTTTTCCAGAAAATGTTTTTGTTTCTGGTTTACAGCATCTGCAGTTGGTTCAGTTTTCATTTCCTTTAAACTTGCCCCCACTCCCCTTAAAACTCTGGCCTGTAGAGTTTGCCGTTTTCACCTTGGGAAAAGATTCAGATTATTCACTCTGTCTGAGCCTTTCGGATCACCCACAGCCACTGACTTTCCCAACGCAAAAATCCAAGTCTTTCCAACCTCTCCCAATCCAAGCAACATCCTGGTAAACCTGTTTTCACGCTGTCCAAAGCCTCCACATCCTCCTTTTCATGTGGTGATCAAAACAGCACACAATTCTCCAAATGTTGCCTAATGACAGTTTTATATTCAGTCCCTGACACAAGAAGGCAAGTATGCCATCCACCTCCTTCACCACTTTCAGGGAGCTGTGAACTTGCCCCTGGAGATCCCTGTGTACATCAATGCTGCTGAGAGCCCTTCAGTTTAGTGAATACATTCCTCTTGCAATGAGCCTCACAAAATACATCACCTCACACTTGTCTGGATTAAAATCTATCTCCGTACAGGTTTTCCAACTGATCTATTTCTTGCTGTATCCTTTGACAACATTCTTCACGATTCACAACTTTATCAATTTCTTCCATCTATAAACCTGCTAATCAAATCGTTTACATTTCCATGCTAATCATTGATATATGTTACAGACAATAGATGTTCCCATTCTGATCCTTGTGGAACAACACTGACCACAGAACTCCAGCCACCAACATGGTGTGGAAGGAACATATTTCATTTAGTCAGTCAGTCGGAAAGTATTTCAGGTATTGGTGTGGCACTAGATATTCCAAGATCTTCACAATCCTGGTTAAAACACCCTGGAGCAGATTTTCAGTTCTGGGTACCTTACCTGGGGACTCCCCGAGAACCAAGTGTAAAGCAGTAAACATTATCTCCTGCTGTGGAAGGACAACCTGTGTTGGTATGAGCATGAACACAGAGCAGATTTACCTTAATGATAATTTAACCCTGAAGACAAATAACCAGAACAATTTGAGCAAGTACAAAAAAAAATGTTATGGCACAGAAAGGGGCCCATCAAATTCAAGCTGGCTCTCTGCAGCAGAATCCCTTGTTCTCATTCTCCAATTGTCCTCAAAACCCTGAAAGTTTATTTCCCTCAGATCTGATATAATCGTATTTGTTAATCTTTGATCATCTCTACTTGCAACACTATAATAGGCAGCACGTTCTGCATATTTCCAGCCAATACAGTCAGTGGAACATTGCAATCTTCCACTTTCTCAAAACGTTATATTTGATCTTAAATTTTGAGCCATCACCTATTGAGTGCAATTTATTTTATTGTCTGCTCTATCGAGGTGTGTTATAATCTTATCAATTTTAATCTATCAAGATATATTCAACTTGATTTCTTCAAAGAAAATAACAATCTTTTTTCCAAATCAATCCAGTAACTGCATTTTCTTCATCAGTGCACCACACCAGTAAGTCTGTACTGCACACTCTGAAGATCACTCAGATCCTTCCTGAGCAGGAATTTGTTGACCTGAATTGGATACAATGATTGATTGTGACCTAATCAGTCAATGAAATTGTTTCCATGAATTTGTTCTCATTCCCTTTATTAATGAAACCCAGGTTCCCATATATTTTGGTCAAAACACTCTGATTATGTTTTCTCTCCTTTAAAGAATTGTACACATTCCTCCCCACCCCCCACCCCCTTCCCTCAGTCTCTACTCTTCGTGTCTGTGCTATCCAAATATATATTTCCTTTCTACATTGCTTCTCTCAAAATGTATCAACTCACTGTGTGTTAGAAAAAAATATTACCTCTCGCTCCATGCACAGTACCCCCTGGAAAACAGAAAAGTACAGCATCTTAATATTTGGCTCATTATGTCTGTGCAGACCATGATGCCATTCCAAACTAATTCCACCGGCCTGGACATGATCCATATCCCTGCCAACCCCTGTCCGCTTATGTGCCTGCCCAAATGCCTCTTAAGCATTGTGATTGTTTCTGCATTTACCACCTCCCAGGAAAGTACATTTCCAGTCATCTATCACCTTTTGCATACGAGACTTGCCTGATATAACTCCCTTTAAACTTTCACATGTTGTTGCAAATGCTCAGCAGGTCTTGCAGCATCTGTGAAAATAAAAATCCGTTAATGTTTCGGGTCCTTCTTCTGAAATGTGACCTCTGATTTCTCTTTAGAGATGCTTCCAGACTTGTTGAGCATTTCCAGACACTTCTGTTTTTGTTTCTGATTTACAGCATCTGCTGTTCTCCCGGTTTTTATTTTCTTTAACTTTACCCCTGTCCCCTGAAATCTATGGCCTCTAGAATTTGTCATTTCTACCTTGGAAAAAGATTCAGATTATAGAACATAGAGCATAGAACAATACAGTGCAGAACAGTCCCTTCGGCCCTCAATGTTGCGCCGACCTGTGGAATTTTCTCAACTCGTCCCCCTACACTATCCTAACATCATCCATGAGCTTATTTGAGGATTGTTTAAAGCTCCCTAATGTGGTTGAGTTGATTACCTTAGCAGGTAGGGCATTCCACACACTTACCATTCTCTTTGTGTAAAGAATTTGTCTCTGACTTAAATCTATCACCCCTCAATTTGTAGTTATGACCTCTCATACAAGCTGTCGTCATCATCCTAAGAAAAAGACTTTCACTGTCTACCATATCTAATCCTCTGATCATCTTGTATGTCTCTACCAAATCCCCCATTAGCCGGCTTCTTTCCAATGAGAACAGATCCATGTCTCTCAGCCTTTCCTCTTAAGACATTCCCTCCACACCAGGCACCATCCTGATAAATCTCCTCAGCACCTTTTCCAATGCTTCCACATCCTTTTTGTAATGGGGCGACCAGAACTGTACACAATATTAAAACTGTGGCCGCACCTGCATTTTGTATAGTTGCAGCATGATATTGTGGTTCCAGAACTCAATCCCTCTCCCCATGAAACCTAACACGCCATATGCCGCCTTAACAGTACTATCAATCTAGGTGGCAACTTTCAGGGATCTATGTACATGGACACCAAGATCCCTCTGCACACCCACACTACCAAGAATTTTTCCAATGACCCAGTACTCTGCCTTCCTTTTATTCCTGCCAAAGTGCATCACCTCACATTTAGCTGCATTGAACTCCACTTGCACCTCTCAGCCCAATTCTGCAGTTTATCTAAATCCCCCTGCAACCTGTTACATTCTTCCAAACTGTCTACTACTTCACAGACTTTAGTGTCGTCTGCAAATTTACTAATCCATCCACCTATGCCTGCGTCTAAGTCATTTATAAAAATGACAAACAGCAGTAGTCCCAAAACAGATCCTTGTGGAACACCACAAGTAACTGGGCTCCAGACTGAATATTTTCCATCAACCACCACTCGCTGCCTTCTTTCAGAAAGCCAGTTTCTAATCCAAACTGCTAAATCACCCTCAACTCCATACCTCTGCATTTTCTCTAACAACCTACCATGTGGAACCTTATCAAAGGCTTTACTGAAGTCCATGTATACCACGTCAACTGTCCTAGTCTCATCTAAATGCTTGGTCACCGTCTCAAAAAACTCAACGAGGTTTGTGAGACACGACCTGCCCTTAACAAAACTATGTTGACTATCTGAAATCAAATTTTTGCTTGTGAGATGATTATAACTGTTATCTCTTATAATCCTTTCCAAAACATTTCCTACAATGGAAGTAAGGCTCACTGGTCTATAATTACCTGGGTCATCTCTGCAGCCCTTCTTGAACAAGGACACAACACTTGCAATCCTCCTGTCCTCGGGTACTAAACCCATTGACAATGATGACTCAAATACCAAAGCCAAAGGCTCTGCTATCTCTTCCCTAGCTTTGCAGAGAATCCACGGATAAACCCCATCCGGGCTGGGGACTTGTCTACTTTCACTCCTTCTAGAATTGATAGCACCTGTGCATAACTAACCTCAATCCTTTCTAGTCTAGTATCGCGTACCTCATTTTTGTCCTCTAAAATATTCTTCTTTTCCTGTGTAAGCACCAATGAGAAATGTTCATTTCGCACTTTTCTGATCTCTGCAGGGTCCACACTCAACTTTGAGATTAGATTGCTTACAGTGTGGAAACAGGCCCTTCGTCCCAACAAGCCCACACCGACCCCGCTGAAGTGCAACTCACCCAGACTCATTCCCCTACATTTCACCCCTTCACCGACCGCTACGGGCAATTTAGCAGAGCCAATTCACCGAACCTGCATATTTTTGGACTGTGGGAGGAAACCGGAGCACCTGGAGGAAACCCACGCAGACACGGGGAGAATGTGTAAACTCCACACAGTCAGTCGCCTGAGGCGGGAATTGAACCCGGGTCTCTGGTGCTGTGAGGCAACAGTGCGAACCACTGTGCCACCGTGCCGCCCATAAAAATAACAATACATAAAAAACATAAAAACTTCTCACTTCTGTCTTTGATTAGCTCTATTCCTACCCTAAACATCCTTTTATTCTTCACATACCTATTGAAAATTTCAGGGTTATCCTTTGTTCTATTTGCTGAAGACTGCTTGTGTCCTCCCTTTGCTTACCTGAACTCTCTCCTTAAATGTTTCCTAGCTGATCTGTAATCTCTATTGCTTCATCTGTACCATTTTGCCTCGTCAACACATAAGCCTCTTTCTTCTTCTTAACAAGGGATGCAATTTCTGTAGTAAACCATGGTTTACAAACTCTGTCTGTGCCAGTTGTGTCACCCCACAGCCATTGACTTTCCAAAGACAACAATCCAAGATTTTCCAACCTCTCCCAATCCAGGAAACCTCCTGGAAAACTTGCTTCCACCTTCCCAAACGCCTTCACATTTTACCTATAATGTGGTGATCAAAACGGCACACAATACCCCAAAGGTGGCCTGATTATAGTTTTATATTCACTCCCCTGACAGAAGAAAGCAAACCTGCCATTCACCTCCTTCACCACTTTCAGGGATCTGTCAGCTTGCAACTGAAGATCCCTCTGTATATCAGAGCTGCTCAGGACCCTTCTGTTTATTGTATACGTTCCTCTTGCTATGTGTCTTCCAAAACACATCACCTCATGCTTGTCTGAATTAAAATATATCTGCAATTTCTCCACAAAACTTTCCGACTCACCTTTTTCTTGCTGTATCCTTTGACATCATTCTTCACAATTCACAACTTCAACAGTTTGCGCCATCTCCAAACTTGCTAATTAAACCCCAGTCCAACACCGGCATCTCCGAATCATGCTAATTAAATCATTTACATTTTCAAACTTTTCATTTATATACATTTCAAACAACAGATATCCCAGTTCTGATCCTTGTGGAACAGCACTAGCCATAGACCTCCAGCCAGCAACATACCCCTGCACAACTGTTGCTGAGAGAAATATCAAAGAGGAGCCTTGAGTTCTGTGTTGAGCAGCACGACCAATGTTTATTCAGAGCTCCTTACTAATATATGGTGGGAGAGGTCCCTCTCCGGCTCCCCCAGATATGTCCAGCATTTTGATGTGTTTACTTCATACATTCCAGTAATATTTGCCCCCTGACCTGAACTCCAGGGTTTGGAATGTCAGCTCCGATATTTCCGCGTTCCCTTTCACAGTCTGATTCTCTCAGCTCATGCAGCTGCTTTGTTAGCTCTTTCACAAATGGTTTAACCCTAACCTTATCATTGCACATCTCCAGCCCTCCCACTACCACACATCTCCGGTTCTCCCACTACTATACCCTGTGCCATCTGCATCATCCATCCAGTGATTAAGTCAAAGGGGGACAGCCCCGTCCCCTTTTCTGGGCTTGTCCTCAGTTTCGTTAGGCTGGTGGGGAGTACTCTAACCCATCGCTGCACTGTCTCTGAGAAAGCCTTAGTCAGACGAGCTTTAAGTGTCTGCGTCATTCCTTCTACTGTCCCAGAGCTCTGGGGTTGGTATGGTGATGGGATTTCTGTTCAGTATCAAACAGGGCACATAGCTCTTTAGCTATGTTCCCTGTAACATGTGTCCCTTGGTCAGAATCTGCAGGGGAATGCTTCCACCCACTGAGTAAACCTATTTATTAAAACCCAGCAGGACTTCCTTCCCTGGGATTGGGATGGGTGTGGGTGTGTAAAACCCATCTGTACTTGTTCCCATGGGCCCCTGGGTCCCTGCTGCTGCCTCCATTTTATCCTGATTGCTTTCCCTGGCTCACACTGTGAACAGACTACACACCTTCGACAAAACCTTGCTGTATTTCTCCCTGTTCCAGGCAAGGATTGGAGTGGATCATCTGATATTGCATTTTATCCTCCTCAATATGGGCCAGCCCATGATATGTTTTTAATACTGTTTGTCTTATACAGTGTAGTGGCACTGCTGGATCATCCAGACACTGACGTGTCCTATTACTGCCCCACCCTTTTCCCATTCCTCATTCTCCTGTTGTGGGGCTGTATCTGCGAAGGTCTTTAAACTTTCCTTACTCACTTCTGCAGTTACTGCCACTGCCACTTCCCCAAATGTCTGCCCTGTTTCAGTCAGTATTTCACTCGCGTTCCCCACATACTTACTGCTCCGTTGGTGTGGGGTTTCTACTTCCCTGTGAGCTCTAATCTTCATTATTGCTGCTTCAATGGGATAGTTAACTGCTCCCACTAACTATCTGACCTGTGCTTCGTGCTCTATGTGGCCCCCAGACAGGGTGATATACCCTCACCGCGCACAGGCCAACACATGGTCATGAACAATACCAAAGGCATGCTGACTGTGTGTGTAGATGTTGACTCCCTGACCCCTGGCTAATGTCCGTGCTTCTGTCAGGGTTTGTGATGATTCTGCCAATTCTGGAGAATTCTCCACAAAATTCCCACAGTAATTAAACAATCCTAATGTTTGCCTTACCTCCTTCACGCTGTGGGGGTGGATAGTTTTAAAATCATGGTCTGTCGTTCCGCTGGGATTGTCCCCTCTCCCTTCCTGATTTGATCTCCCTGATGTGATGTCCCAGGTCCCCTACCTTCCCACTCTCTGTGGGTTAATTTTAAGCCCGGCCTGCCTGACCTGGCACTATATTCTGTTTAATATCTGGATATGTTCTTTCTCACCAACTGAGGTAATGACGTGTTGGTAAGATCAATGTGACTAACTCCATCAACCATAGGATATAGTGGAATATTATGGGATCCCTGAGGTAACTGGATCCAGGTGTACTGTTTTCCTCAGCCAGTAAACGCCAGCTTATTCTGGGATTCCATGTCCACAGGTATGAACCAGAACCCATTCACAATATCAAGGGCTGAGACTATATACTGTTGCGATTTCAGTCCATTAAATACAGTGGTGTGGTTCGCTCATGTAGGATCCTCTTTCGTGGCGGATTTACTGAGTGAGGTATACTAAATAGTGAGGTGGGATGAGCTGTCCGGCTTCTGTGAGTTAGTCTGGGATACTGTCCGTCTGACTATTCCCTGCTTCTGTCAATCTGTTACTGTCACAATTACTGCCTCCTCAGCTTTAATGAGATCCTGTTTGTGTGGGGTGTGAGAGGGCCCTCGATCTTTACAGTATCTACAGGTAATAACCCACATTCCTGTTTAAGTTATCCACACTGCTGTTTGGGTCCTAGCTATAACTCCCCAGATTCCCTGACTGTTCCAGTCTCCCTGCAAGGTTACTACTCTGCAGATGTCGCCTTTCCTTTGCTTCCTGTCCCAGGCCTGTTCAGGTTGTTCCCATATTACAGTTTGTGTCTCTACATCAATAGTTGTGCCGAACTGTTCTAAACTGGCAACTCCCAGAATGGTCCCTTCCTCAGTTTCCCACTCCCATATCTGGCCATATGCATGATCTGCGTCGGGAGAGGTTTATTTCATCCAGCTTCTTCGATTCCCTCTCTGACTGCTCTCATTTTAGCAATTGAGGTGATATGGGGCAAATCCATATTGGAAATTGATATAGATGCTCCTGTATTAATATTATGCTCTGCTGGTTCCCAAACACAGCATCAAAGAATATTCATGTGCCTCGGTGAACATATACACACACAATGGGAATATCTATCTCCCTCTCTCTGCCTACGTTCCTTGGCAATATGTCCTTTACTGCTTCACTTGTAAAATTGCCAGTCTGGTTACCCTCCCTGTACTGCAGCTATTCCACTGTGTTTCTGAGATTGTCTCAGCACTCATGGTCCAATTCAGAAGGTGGTTAGAATGATCTCCCACTGGGAGTCACATGTTTATAATTATAGTTAAATGGGGTCCCAGTTAAAAACAACAAACTGATATCATCATCACAGATTGGGATTTGGTAATCCCCCGTGGCCCTTACACACCTCAGGCTTCCTCTCTGTATGATCCTCGATATTACCCTTGGTTCCCTGAGTCACCAAGGTTATTTTGGCCCATTGAGCCTGTCCCCTCCCCAGTGTGTCCCTGTCATATCTGTAAATGCCTGAAGCCACTTTCAGCTGTGCACTGGTGGGAATCGGCTCGCACCTGCACCCTCTCATTGCAGAGACAGGTTCTGATGTACATGTCGGGGCATCTTGGCCTGAGAGCTTTTGGCCTGACACCATCATCGGTGAGACTGTACCTCAATTAATTCATCTATATTCTCCCAATAAGGCCCATTATTACCATTTCTCTATCAGGCCGGATGTTAACTCACCAACTTCTGTCATTCAGCAGGTGAACGGTTCATGTTTGGTTTCTGTCAGTTCCATTTGTTGCTCCCTACTGTCTGTCCAAGTTGAGCTTAGATGCCCAGTGGTGCCATAGAGAGGGCCTTTTGGACCTTATAGGGCAATGGGTGATCCCACTCATTGCCGTCTCTCTGTCCATACGTGTGCGCTTTGTCATCTAAGCCGTTCCAGTCAGTGTCACCATCCTCACTGCCTTCTGAGGAGAGCGGGGCACTAGGTACCTCCCCCACTGTAACTACCACCTGGTTCTTTGGCTTTAAGGCCTCACGTCTGAGAGCCATCACCTTCACCTGTTCCTGTTTATCATAATAATGCAACATATTCCGTCATTCCTGGAATAAAACAGAGCAAAATGTAATTTGGTTTTACTTGAAATAAGAATAATTTGACATTCACTCGACATATCTATCGAGATGAGAATTGTACTGTGATTATTTAAGTGAATTTAATGTGATCATACAATGAAAATAAATGATAATTAACGACAACATGTGATTATTTGTACCAGTTCTTGCAATGAAAATTCAATTTTATTCAATGCTTGTAACCCATTACACCATGGGCATTGTTATTAGGGAATAAAGTAATGGAAGGATATCAGAGAAAATAAAAAGACTTTAATTTTAGCTTCACTGCAATAATGAACCAAAATAATATTTGGAAATATGGGTAAACTACATAACAAAGTTTCCAGTGTCATTATTGACATGAAAACGATTTTAGTTTGCAAGTTGTTTTGCTCTAAGAATAATTGGAAATGAATTGTGATTATGAATTAACCATTTAAAATATACTTTGAAGGGAATAATCAGATATATTTTTGGAGGAAATTAGGAAAGGAAATAAATATGTATACATTGGTATTAATAGTTTTAAAATGTTTGGAAGTTGACTAGGATTATTTGATTGAGAGAGGCTGCATGATTATAAAGACTAATAAACCTTTTTCATTGCATTGTTGGTTTCACTAGGATCTGTTGTGGTCTAAGCTCTTGTTGTGTGCAATGGACTGTCACTAACAGCTTAATTAACCTGCGA
This sequence comes from Chiloscyllium punctatum, assembly GCF_047496795.1. NCBI lineage: Eukaryota > Metazoa > Chordata > Chondrichthyes > Orectolobiformes > Hemiscylliidae > Chiloscyllium > Chiloscyllium punctatum. The sequence goes on along the minus strand of NC_092751.1, from coordinate 35,598,668 downwards.
GTCCCTGATCAGGTTTCCTTTGTCTGTAAGTCAGTCTGTAAGTGAGCAACACACCTGCTTTTCTGAGGGGAACATGAGACTCTTTTCAAAGGAAATAAATGGCAGTTCTCACTGAGAATGGTTTCTCCCACACACCATAAGCAGGGAAGTGATTTTCTGAAGAATTTCATTGTCTATCTATAAATCTGATGGTAACTGTGTTTGTCAGTTTGTGGAGGATTCAGCCCTTTTTGCTGAGCTGTTTTTATATAAGCAGGTGGTTCATTATGTCTTTGCCAAGAATGTTGTTTACTTTCCCCTTTTACTGTGATTCTGCAGGTTAGAATATTCTGAGAGTCAATAATGTTCAATAACTGAACATTGAATGATTTTGACTCTAACAGAGCAGTGGCTTTGTTTTCAGCTAATTAATCACTTTCCATTTCCTGGTTGTGTTGAATGTTCCAGAAACAGGCTCTGAGCAATGTTTCCATTCACTTGTGTTGGAGTCACTGACAGCCACGTGGTCAGTCAGTTTCAGGCTAATGGGTCAGTTTCTCTGTCCTATTAGATGGTGGTCTCCTGCTCAGTTTCCGATGGCTCGCCTCAGCATCAGTCCATCAGCTGCTGAAACCCTGCATCCAGCATTTTTTCCCTCTCACCATGACTAATCCAATACAGTCCCAGCTTGTCTCCAACATTCACCTCCACATACTCATGATCACGTCAGATTCTACTGTCTGTGTCCTTGCAGCAAGTTGTGTAAGACACCTACTTCAGTTTTAACCTAATATATATTATGTTCAGAAAGATCATTTCAAAATTTGGTTCACTGCTTCTTCAGTACCTTTCTGAAGAAGGGCTCATGCCCGAAACGTCGATTCTCCTCCTCCTTAGATACTGCCTGACCTGCTGCGCTTTTCCAGCAACACGCTTTCAGTTGTAATTGTAGCAATCAGTTAATTGCAAGTTACTGACAAAATATTTTAAGAGGAGCTGCTATTGGTGATGGAAATACTGCTGGTTAGTATAAAAGAGGGCTGCGGTGAATACTGTACTCGGTTTTGATGAGAAAGTTGAACAATGTAAAATTCTTTTATTATTGATAATAAGAAGAGGTAGAGATTGCACCACTGATGCTGAGTAGCCGCAGTGCCAATCAAGTGGGCTGCTTTATTCCGGGTGGTATCACGTTTCTTGAGTGTTGGAAGGGCTGCACTCAACCAGGCAAGTGAGGAGTATTCCAACATACTCCTGACTTGTGCCTGGTAGCGTTTGGACAGGATTTCAGGAGCCAGGATTTGAATTACTCTTGTAGCCACTGTGTTTATGTGGTGAGACCAATTCAGTTCCTGATCAACGATTATCCTCAGGATAGTGTTGATAGTGGGTGTTCAGTGATGGTAACACCATCGAATGTCAAGGGATGGTGGTTAGGTTATTTCTTATACGTGATGGTCATAGCCTGCATTTGTGTGGCATGTATGTTACTTACCCCTTGTCAGCCCAAGCCTGGATATTGTCCAGATCTTGTTGTAGTTGGACTTGGACTGCTTCAGTACCTGAGGAGTTAATTATTTATGAACATTAAATAGTCATGAGATTATGCAAATTCCTTTTTCTATCAAATATCATGGGCTGTATCTTGTGGCCACTATCATATTCACTTTCATTATCTTTTTATTTGCTTCCTAATTCAGACACAAATGTTTGAACATCGATCAGAATAAAATCACATAAATTAAAAACACATGTTTCTACAAGTAAACTAATTGAATGAAATACATTACTTCTGTATTGTCTGCATTTTGACAAAAAAATAAATTCTTTTCAAAAACTAATGAATGGCTGATTTATTGTCCTCAATCCATCAATCTCGATTTTATATTTCAGTCTTCAGTTTACCGATCTTAATATGCGTCTAATCAACACTAGAGCAAAGTATTTTTAAAATATTGAGTCAATTTATTTGTTCAGAATACAACATTTATTAGGAATTCATTACCCTTATAATAATTGCTGAACAAGTTATTTGGCTTTCTAACATGTATCATCAGATCCATATATTATTTTATTTCATATTTTAATTTAATCCATTGCAACAATGTTATTGTTTTCAGGTCAACTATCCCACAATGGAATCAATCATTTTGCATCCAACACGCTTCGAAAACTGACTTTTGCTCATTTGAATAATCACAGTAATATCAGCCTTATGAGTTCAGAGAACTGTAACTACTTTTCTCTGCAATACTTCCTGTTCATGTCTGCGCATTGCACAGTCATGCAGCAAAATTAGATTTCTCCTTCTAAGTGTACTGATAGATTTTAGAAAATCTAAGTGTTGCTAATATCTAAGTATTGTGCAATTCAGTAGGGGGTATAAATGTGTAATAATGGCTCAGTACATGAAGTAATGTGAAGATATTGCAATGTACAAACTCACAATGATTGTGAATATCAATTTTTATCTTAACCATGGAACCAGTTGAATTGATTTAATTATATTTCACTTCGATGCTCACGTTCATTGTACTTCTAATCACAATAAGAGCGAAATATTTTATGTGACAAAATTATTTAAAATTCATGTCACTTTTTTGTGGACACAAAATACAATTAACACCCGTTTGTTCTTTCCTTTAACAATCACAGTGAAGTTTGAATTGTAGAATGCTAGACTGACACAGCACAGAAACAGACCATTCAGCCCAACTTAGCATTCCGGCCAGTTTTCCTAAACTAAACTAGTCCCATTTCCCTGTGTTTGCCCCATACCCGTTTCGAAGTTTTCTATCCAATAAACTGTCCAAAAGTCTTTTAGATGTTGTAATTGTACCAGCCACTGCCCTTCCTCTCACAACTCATCCCAATAAATGAAACACACTGTGTGGAAAAGTTTCCCCTCAGACCCCTTTTAAATCTTTCCCCCTCACCTTAAATATTATTTACACCGCAGAATCTTTAGAACTGCAAAATTATTAAAAGTTGAGAGGTATTTAGAAGCAGCGTAATAACATTCATACTTCAATCAGTGATGTGAAGCAAAGAAATTCAAGATGTTGTGATCATTATAATGAACAACAGTTACAAGTTGAGACAATGTTGGCTGAAAAGCAATTCAATTGACACTTAGATATTTTTCAATCAACTCTGAGGTGTTTTTACACATCGCTGTTGAAGGTGGGAATTGAATCCATGCCCCCTGGTCTACTAGTACAGATATTACCGGAGTCCTCCATAATATTCCCCTGCAGGAAGGGCAGGAGTATAATCACATACTTACTGTGTTTATTCACAGGGAAAACTACTCAGATATTTATTGTTCGAATTGGACAAGGATTGCATTAGATAGTTCCATAGTGTAGTGTACCGATATAAAGAATTAGTCATTTCTAATAATGAAGGAACGAAGTACCAATGACCTTAAATAATCATAGATCTCATGATAATCAAGTAAGTCAATATGTTTGAAGCAGTTATTCATCTGCATAAATAAAACTTATCTTGCTTTGTAATGCACATGAATTGGAAATAAAGCATAAGTCATTCAATATGACTACTCAGCGAAAGACAACTTCCCTCATTTTCAAAACATTGTGATTTCTAAGAATTCAAGATCTATTGTAAAAGCATAGAACAAACACTTGTCAATTCTGGTATATTTACACAAGAATCTCGTAAAATTTAAATAATGTTTAACATGAAAAATACTGAGTTCTTATTGTAATAATCAGAAATAAAGAAATGTTAGAATTGAAGTGAAATACAATCGATACAAGAATGTAAACAAAACTGTGGATGGTGAAAATCACAAACAAAATCAATAATTGCTGGAAAATAACTCAGCAGGTCTGGCAGCATCTGTGGAAAGAAGTAAGTGTTAATACTTTTGGGCCAGTTACCTTTCCTCAGACTGCATTTTTGCTCACAACCAATTCAATCCAGCTAAGCTTCCACACTTAAAATTATTTTTGCTAAGCTTAAGAGATTGTAGAGTGCAATATTGTTTGTACCAGTTGATGTACTGAGACATAGTTCCTCATCTACAGCTGGAGATATTGGATTTCAACAATGATTACCGATTAGATATTGTCAATAATTAGTTTTAAAATGGCTGATAACAGATTTATGAATGATGAGAAAACCCTTATTGCAATGTAATTCTGCAATATGTTGAGGAAAAAAAAGAATTATTTATGTGAAAAATAATTCACCATCTCTTAATTGATAAGACTGATTAATGATCCTTCCATTAATATGAGAATTCAAATGAAAGAGAATGAGATAATTAGAATAATTGTTGGATGAGAAAACTTTGGTTGATTGCAGGTGTGTTGACCTGAAAAGAATGTTAATATTTCATTATGATACTGGCACTAAGAAATAATGGATTCAACAAAAGTGTTAATCTCATGATGGTGTGTGAATTGAAATAACAATTAAATAATAATTAATGTTAGAACTCAACACTTAAAATCATTAAATGTATTCATAGCAGTTTGTCCTTGATATCCATAAAGATCAGAAGACTGAGAATTAAAACATCGGGTTAATTTAAAACCAAAAATCACACCTTTGAATATTATTCATCAGAATTGTTCTGTCATTCAAATAACCTCACTTCTTCAAGAATTCTGCATTTCCCTCATTTTATGCCTTTTTTCCACAGGTATCAGTACTGGAACCCTTCTGTTTGCGATACAAATATATAGAAGTGAAATGGATTAAAATCTAATTGGGGAAGTTAATAAGTTTGAAGATGATAGAGCGTTCAGTGTAGTTGAGGACAATGTTGAGCAGGAAAAAGATAAATTGCAGATATGGGCAGATAAATTAAAGGTGAAGTTTAATCCATACAAGTGTGAAGTGTTTCACTTTGGAAGCTCAAATGTTAAGGAAAAGCAGATAGTTAATGGCAGGACCCTAATAGCTTTATTATTCAAAGGGATCTTTGCGGTCAAGACCATGGTTCCCTGAAAGTGACCATGCAAGTAATTAGGTGGTTAGGAAGGCAAATGGCATGCTTGCCTTTATTGGTCAGGGAACTGGTTCCAAGAGTCAGGAAGACATATTGTAACTTTATCAGACTTTGGTTCCGGCATACTTGACGTATTGTATTCACTTCTGTTCGCCACATTACAGGAAGGGTATGGAGGCTTTGGAGAGGGTACAGAGGACGTTTACCAGGATGCTGCCTGGATTCGGAGAGGCGAGAAAAACTCAGATTCCTTTTTGTGGAATGGCGGAAACTGAGGGAATGCTTGATGGATAGCTGTACAATCATGAGATACATAGATAGGGTTGACGGTCAGAGAGTTTTTCCCAGAGTTGAAACATCAAAAACTATGTGACATGCGTTTAAGGTTAGGGGGAATGTTCAAGGGGCATGTAAGGGGCAATTTGTTTTTACACAGGTAGTGGTAGCTGTCTGGAATGAACTTCCAGGGTTGGTGCTGAAAGCGGATACATTAAGGCTCTTTAATGTTCATTTCGATAATTTGGAAGGATATGGACCAAGAGTAGGCAGAAGGGATGAGTTTCTTTTGCATTTAGTTCAACACAACGTTATGGGCCAAATGACCAATTCCTGTGCTGCACAGATCTTTGAGAGAAAACTAACGTCGAACTCATACGACATTTAATCTAATTAATATTGAGGCACTGGTGTCAGAAATAGGAAGGAAATAAGTAGAGAACGAACTTGACTACAATCTAAAAATATAGTCAGTTAAATTTACAGAGTTTTTATGATATTCGTTCTGAATTATCAGATTAATAACTTTGATGGAGATGTTTCGAAAATGTTTGCAGTTACTGATATGCTGACCCAAAATTACCCTTGTTAAATTGAAGAATGGACCAGAAACCTTTTAGAAAAATTGAAAATATTCAGTAAGGTGAGATGCACATCATAATTTAATCAATCATTTCTTACTGCCAATACTATAATAACAAAATCTTTCAGGTCTACATCAAAAAGCATTGATTTCCAGCCAATGCTCATTATAAATATCTGAATGCTACTCGTTTCAACAATCAAAGTAATAACAGCCTCATTGATTAAGAGATATCTAAGACATTTCAGTAATAATTACTGTTTAGTTCGACAAATTGCTCGTTGAAACAGCAATGTGAGATTTCTCATTAATATTCAGTTCACTGACAGCATATTAATAATTTAGTTATTTATAATATCTAATAATTGATCCAGTAAATAAGTCCAGTCAGGGGTATAACAGTGGAATTATGGCTCCGTACATTAACTGATGAAAAGATATTGTTGTGTTCACTCTCCCAATTATTGTGAATATCGATGTGTATTTTGATTTGATTTGGTTTGATTATATTTTTCGTCAACGTGAAGACTTATTGTTTTTATGATCACAATAATAGTTAAAAATTTTAAAACTAAAAAATCAAATTTGTGACTTTTTTGTCAACAAGAAAGAAGAATTTACATACGTATGTTCTTTTCAGAGTAAATTTTGTATTGTTGGAAGTTATACATGTGTGTAAGGAAGGGGAGCTGCCTGCTGCAGAATAGTCACATTGAATGTTTTTTTTTCGCAATTACATCCTGCTGCTAAGCATTCTAGCTATCTTTTCATTACAAGAAAAACTACTTTAAACACATTCCGCAATCATATTTTTCATGAATTAGCAATATGTGTATTTATCATTCTTTCAATTGCCATGATTTTAATTTCTAAGTAAGAGCATATGTGCTTAGTACCATCATTATTGGGAATTACTATTTCATTCTCAGTCCATTACACACAGAAACAGTCCAATTAATTCCCAGCCAAATTATCGGAATGAATATTGATTAGTTTTCATATGAGTAATCACAATTGATTATAATCCCACCCTTCCTTGTTAGGAACATAACGAAAGACACGTGTGCAGCTCTAGTAGTGTCTCTCCTATGAGACTAGGACGTGTGGCTTCAGTTCCCTTCTCCAACAGAGATACGCCAGAGCAGCTTAGAATGGTGATTAGAAAATATCTAAGCAGAGTTTGAATTGATTTTCAATCCAGTTTTAGATCTGCTTCTGTCTGTTTTTCATTCCAATAATCTCTCAATCTGCAATTTATTATCTTCAGATCATTAATAACATTATGCATTATATTATGTTATATCTAAATTTTAGATTTGAAGACACTGCAGTTTTTAAATTTTTAAAGGATGTAAGTAATGAAATTCATTTTATTTATTCAAAATACATTCGCGTATTATTCATATGGTGGGCAACAGGATTTTACTTCCAGTCAGCTCATGAATGCTCACATTTTGTTTATTCTGTGAACTTCATGCTGCAGAAGAGATTCAATAAACACTTAACACAACATTATTGTGCATTCCAACTCCTCACGTACACCAATCCTTATTCTCTAGTCCGAGCAGATGAAGAGATGAAGATCGCCTGATGAAGAGGCAGCACCTTGAAAGTTAGGGCTTCCCAATAAACCTGTTGGACTATAACCTGGTGTCACGTGATTTTTAACTTTGCTCACCCCAGTCCAACTCCAGCATCTCTAAATCAATGTTTCACAAAGGAATTCCCATAATTTTTAAAAAGAAAATATGACTTTAATTCAGAATTTTAAAACGCGAATGTTAAACCCTTCCGATATTAGTAAAATATCTCAATGTAAGTGAAATCAATGCTCACACGATAGGGCACATACAGCCACACAAATGTCTTCCTGGTCATCTAATTACTGCTCAGGAGAAAAACCGGAGTAAGTCTCTTATCGTTCCTGAGAACAAGAGTCACAATAAACATTTGGTGGCCAGTTCCATCCAATAAATGCATTTGATTTCTTACATTTTGGTTCAGTAATTGCACACAAATTATTTAGCTAAAACCAATAACCATGCTTTATTGCAAATGACTGAGGATGGTAACATCAACATACATAGCAGCTGGTCAATCAGGGTTTCAGTTAAAGTATCGCAAAATAAAATAATTTTATTTCGGCTTAGTACAACTGTAGGTGAAAACCTGTTGATTTTGCGCATTAAAAACCTTTATCTGCTTATGCAGAGAAAATACTGAAAGGTGGCACTGTAAATTTAATTTATTTTGAGTTTCTTTCACGAAAATAATCATGTGAATTGCTTCTCAATTTCTTCCTAGTTCTGATACAAATGTCAAAATATTTACAATATTAACTCTTTATGAATAATGAAAGAGTTTTCTCTGCAAGAATGACATGAAGATGATCAAGGTCCTCTAATTACTGTTGAGCAGAATACTCTTCATAAGGGTCTTATTATCTTAAACCAATGCTTATTATGACCTTGATTTTATTTCTGACTGGGGTTTTGGTGACTGATGTGTTTTCAAACCATGTGCAATGCATAAGGATTTCTTTCAATTTGTTACAAGAAAAAAAATGCTTTGAACATGTTGATTTCTAATTATTTTTTACTCCCGAGTTATTTATCGATGTACAATAATCACAGAATTATGGAAGCTCCCTGTATCTTATGTTCACTGCAATATGCACTTTCCCGATCTACTTATTTACTTCCTACGTCTGACATGAATGTCTAAACATTGGTCATGAACAAAAAGTTGTAAATTAAAGCTACATCTCAATAAGCAAACCAATGGATGGAAACATGTAATTCTTGTAATCCTGCATTTTTGAACCAAAAGCAATTCTGCTGAATAATCACTGAATGGCTCATTTTTCTGAATCCATAAAGCTAGCTACTATATTAAATTTCTCAGTTTACCGATCTTAATGAATATCCAATCAACATCACAACAAAGTGCTTTTAAAATATTGAATCTTTTTTTTTAGATTATAACGTAATTTTCCAGTCGCTGCCATGACAATAATTGCACAATTATTGGCGTTATTCTTTCTAACACATATAGTGCGATTCGCATTTTAATTGCATCAATTGTTTCTTAGTACGAACACTACAATGCATAAATCAATTTATTTTTCAGGTGAACGATCCCATAATGGAACCAATGACTTCCCATTCGATGTCTCATTGTAAATATCTGATACTTGCTCATTTGAATGTTCACGGTAATCTCAGCTGAAGCGTTCAGAGAAATGCAATTATTTTCATCAGAATAATTCCTGGTTGTTTCTCCACATTGCTCAGTGAAATAATTAACTGAGATTTCTCAGTATTCTTAAATGAAATGATATAATTTTGACAATTCAATTGCTGCTATTATCTAATCGTTGCTCAATATAGTTCACGGTATGACTACAAAATTATGGCTCATAAATTAAATAATGTAAAGATTTTGCAGTGGGCATTGTGGATACCAATTTTTATTTTAACCGTGGAAACAGTTGAATTGATTTAATTATGTTTAACTTCAATGTTAACATTTACTGTATTTATAAACACAATACAAGTTAATCACTTTTCATGGAACAAAATCATTTAAAATTTTTGTAACTGTTTGAAGTACAACAGAAGGAACTAACATCTCTTTATTGTTTCATGAAATAGTCACAGGACATTTTGAACTTTGGGAAGTTGAACATTTCTGGAAAGAAGGGAAGTTGTCTTCAGATGAGCAACCGCATTGAGTGACCAATTAATTTATTTTCCTAATCATTTATGTTGCAATTGCATATTAATTTTCTTTTCATTCTGTGACAAACTGCATTGAACATATGGAACTTTTGGATTGATTGAGTTTCGTTCATCAGTGTACACTGATCAAATGATTAGTTTTTTTCTTATAATGAATAATCACGAGATTCATATTTAATTAAAGTCTTTATTGGTTTGTTACATCATTACTGTAAATTACTAATTCGCTTTGTCAGTTCATTACACACAGGAAATACGCAATTAATTCCCATTCAAATAATTACAAGAAACATCTGATTAATTTTCATTTGAGTTGCCGCCGTAAGCATGTGACTTTTCATCTCCCCTTCCGGGATGGTAACATTATGACGGGTCCTTGTGGAGCTCTGACAGTGTCTCTACATCAAGATCAGGAGGAATGATTTCAATTTCCACATTCAGCGGAGATGTGTCAGTGCAACTCGGAAATTTCATTAGAACATATCTGACTATAGATTGAACTGCTTTTCAAAACAACATTAGATATTCTTCAATCTGTTCTTCATTTCAATCATCACCATATTTCCTATTTATTTTTTTCAGTTCACTAATAAAATGATGCATCTAATTCTGCTGGTTCTACATTCCTTGGAAAAATAGTTGACGATGTTGCAACCTTAAAGATGGAAGAGTCTAAGACATGATAATCATGATTTGTTTTACTGTTTAAAGGAAACTAGTTCAAACATTTCAAGCACATAAATCCCTATTCTCCGGTAGTATAAAGAGGAAAGTATTAACAGTCGAAATTCCTCTTCAGCAAAATACCAAATGCAACTTCATGTTATTCATTGGACAGCTGATCACCTACATTTGTAACTAAACATTGCAGTTCATCTAAATACCGGTATGTGCTTTGATCAAATTTATTTTCTAATTATTACTTATTCATGAATTGTCAGAAATTTATTTTTATTTTCCATTCACCTATTCATATTGAATGTAAGATTGATATGCTGTGAAATTATTGGCGTGTTTTCATTTGAACATTTAATTTCTCTCTCTCTCTCTCTCTCTCTCTCTCACACACACACACACACACACACACACACACACACACACACACACACACACACACACACACTTATCTCACTTCATGCATGATGGCTTCAATGTACCTTGCTAAACTTAAAAGATTTTTTTGACTTTAAGTAGTATCTTTAGCACTCATATCAATTTAATCCAAAATCATAGAATCATAGATTCATAGAATCTATGACTCTATGATTCTATCACAGTGTTGAAACAGGCCATTTGGCCCAACAGTCCACACTGACCATCCAAAGAGTAACCCACCCAGACACTCCCTTACTCTATTACTCGACATTTCCCCTGACTAATGCACCGAACCTCGGTAAAAACAATGACTGCAGATACTGGAAATCAGAGTTTAGATTAGAGCGGTGCTGGAAAAGCCCAGCAATTCAGGCAGCATCTGAGGAGCAGGAAAATAAATGTTTCGGGCAAAAAGCCCTTCATCAGGGATACAGGCTGTATTCCTAATGAAGGGCTTTTGCCCGAAATGTCGATTTCACTGCTCCTTGGATGCTGCTTGAACTGCTGTGCTTTTCCAGCACCACTCTAACAAGATCTAATGCACCTAACCTGAAACATCCATGAACATTATTGGCAATTTAGCATGACCAACTCACCTTAGCTGCACACTGTATAATATCACAATGTTATTGAAAGCAATGCTCACACAAAGCACGATACATGAAGCCACACAATGGTCTTCATTACCATCTAATTACTGTTCAGGAAATAATCTCAGTAATTGTCTTATTTTACCTGAGATTAATCACCACAGTAAGCATCTTGTCATTATTCCAGCCAATAAATACAATGGGTGTCCTTTGAAATTTCTGTTCAGTAATTATCCATGATACTTGTTGCTCAAAGCAGTGTTTATTCTTCATTACGAGTGGCCAATGATTCTAACAGCCATTGGTCTTGATCTTAGTTTTACTGAGTGCAATAACCACAGTAAACATTCTTGCCAATAAATACAAGAGCTATCACCTTATTTTTCAATTTAGTAATTACACATGATACTTGTTGCTGAAAGTGGTGTTTATTCTTTGTGAAAATTGGCCGAGGACACTGACAGCAAGACATGTTGATAGTCTTGATTTGTTCATGTTTTCAAACAGGTTTTCAGGCCATGTATTTCAAAAAGAAGTAATTTGACTTCATTCAAATTTGAATGTAAACATTTTCAGATATTTTCCATTCAAAATGTTTATTTGCTTATTCAGATAACATTTGAATCTTGCCTCTGTAAAGTGAATTTATTGTGCTTTCCATTCATGGAAGTACTCATTAATTGGTCCTCGTTTCATCTTAGATCTGATGGAAATTTGAAATACTAATTACAGTGAAAATTATGTGAATTATACATGAGAAAATCTAAAAGAAAATCACGAAAGGCGCGATAGAGCTCTTGAACAGCCTGTATATTTGAATAAAGAAAATATTCCTTCCAAAAAACAAAGTTAAAAATCGCACAACACCAGGCTATAGTCCAACATGTTTATTTGGAAGCACTAGCTTTCGGAGCGCTGCTCTTTCAAACAGCTGATGAACGCTGGTTCTTTCTGAAAGCGAGTTCTTCAAAATAAACATATTGGTTAATGAACTGCTGGTGTTTGATTTTTAACTTTGTACAGCCCAGTCCAACACTGGCGCCTCCAAATCATTCCAAAAATAAAACCCTCAAGTCTGTGGTTGAACAATTCAACAATCCTGCAACTCGATGATAATTCTCAGTTTATCTATCTTAATAAATATCTAATCAATGTCAATGTAAATTCCCGGAAAACAACAAATCGTTTTGTTTGTTAAAACACAAACTTTAATTGAAAATTCATTGTTATCACAATATGTGAATTATATTTTAACTCTCCAGTGATGTGAAGTGACCCTTGGACAGAAATTGGACGTTGTAAATTCACCTACAGGCAGAGAAATCGGGACAAATACAAAATCAATGAACCTCAATCAAACAGCAGTTAGAATCAATCAGCTCCAGGGTGAATCAGATTTTCTTCCACCTTGACTTCCAGTCAGTGCCTGAGCATTATACACCTCGCTTGGAAATGTCAATAATGAAGGGTTTTCACACCAACACATTGGATTCTTTGAATCCAGCTCATGACCACATGTGGATGTTTGTCACAAAATTATTAATCATTTTACAAATCATGGAAAATATGATTGCTATTGAAAAGCTCTTGAAATAAATTAATCACTGGACATAAAGCCACACGATGTGATTCAAGGCCACCTAATTACTGTTCAGTGCAAAATCTTTTGTCAGTATTGTATTGTTCTCAAGATGAATAACCACAACAAACATCACGCTTTCACACCATCCCAAATATATGCAAGAGATTCCTTCTTATCATATACACACATCATTCCCACACCATTAAATAGACTTCACTTACGACTAAGGATGCTGATAGTAACATGTTTTGAGATAAAGGAATTCCTAAATATAGGCGAGTTTTCTGATAGGTTCCCCCAATCATCGTGCGAAAAATGTAAATGCGGCTCAATACATTGCAACAGATCCCCATTAAACCTTTTTATGTATTCACTCAGAGACAATGTTTAAAAATTTCCTCTATAAATGTTGTTGACTGTTTTTTGCTATGATACCCATGTTCCTTGTCGATTTATTTTCTTTGTAATGTCGACACAAATGTCTGAATATTGATGACATGAAAAGTTGCATGGATTATATATTGTATTTCTACAGAAGAAAAGCTGAGACAGCAATTACAGATTGCAGATTTATCTGAGAATATTGAATGATCAATAATCAATGCATATCGAAAATATTTTCCAAAACATCATGCCAGCATTCTAACTCTCAGTTCACTGATACTAATTATTATGTAATCGATATCACAGCAAACCCGTTTGGGAATATTGAATCACTTAATGTGTCAGTGTTCTAAAATAGATTACCAATTCATTGTTAGTCCAACAATCACACAGTAATTCAAGTTTGGTTTTGTAACAAATATCGTGAGATTCACATTTCAATTTAATAATTATTTTGTAGTGCCAATTTTACAAAGAAAAAAATATCTTTTATTCCAGGTCAACACAACCACAAACCAAGCAATGATTCCTCATCCAACACTGACAGGAAATATCTGATACCTTCTCATTTGAATGTTCACAGAAATCATTGGATTCATATTCGCCTTACAAATGAAGATACGTCTGATTGTTTTAGACTCCAATAATTAATGTTCAATTCTACATGTGACGGATTGTAATATGACATTTATAATCATTTTAAATTTACCGTGACTAGTTTTAACACTAAATGTTACTTATATCTAATATGTAATCATTGATCAAATCCAGTATAGTCGGCTTTAAGTGTGGAATTAAGTCTCAGTGACGTAAACCTATTGCATGGTACTGTTTCCTAATGGTAGCGAATGATAATTTTTATTTTAGTGCTGAAATCCTTGTAGATTTGCTGCCGTAGGGAAGCCCCGAGCAGCCTGCCTTGGAATTAAAACACAAAATGGTGGAGGGGAGATAAATGAGACGAACAAAAAGAATATTTAAAAAAGAATATTTTGTACAATCCTACTCCAAGTCCATAAGTATGCCATTCCAGACAGTGATATACCAGATAGTGATAAGAGAATGCAGGCATACAGAAAAATGACTAACCCTGACTTTCATTAATGAAAGAATAATTTTCCCAGTGAATGAATAAACACCAGCTGCAGGATAGAGCCCAGCTAACTTCCACAGCGGCTATCAGGGAAATAGACAGGGTTTGATTGCCAGAAATAGTTACTTTTTTTGGAGAATAGATAGATAACTTTCAGTGTGGAAACAGGCCCTTTGGCCCAACAAGCCCACACCGCCCCGCTGAAGCACAACCCACCCATACCCCTGCATCTACCCCTTAGGTAACACTATGGGCAATTTAGTATGACCAATTCACCTGGCCTGCACATCTTTGGAATGTGGGAGGAAACCAGAGCACGCGGAGGAGACCCACGCAGACACGGGGAGAATGTGCAAACTCCACACAGTCAGTCGCCTGAGGCGGGATATTGAACCCGGGTCTCTGGCGTTGTGATGCAGCAGTGCTAAATACTGTGCCACCATGCTGCCCACTAACGTTGCTCAGAACATTTAAAAAGTTTCTAATTACATATTCTTGAGAATCGCAAATAAGGCAGAGTGAGAGGCCCAAAGGACTGCAACAATTAATTTTGTAATCTGAGGAAATAAAATGCACAGAGAGATCCCAAGGCCTGGAGATTATAAAAACCTGTAAAACACCATGAAGCAATAGGAAGCTCGGGCTATCCATAGCGATGTTCATCCAAGATTAGTTGTTCTACAGGATCGGGTGTCTGTATAATGAGGGAAGGACTGTAACTACATTGCGTGTGGACATTGTAATACAGAAGGTGTGTAAAAATACTGTTTTTTACTGTACACGTTACAGTGTGTCATCGATCTCCCTTCCTAGATTTGCCTCGGGGGATGATTCCTGCATTAACTGATTGAGGCATGAGTAAACATCTTCCACTTGCCTGAGTTCTGCCTATCTCCTCAATCTTCATTCCTTGTCAGGGGAAATCACTCCTACAGCTATGGTGACATTTTAATTCAATATGAACACTTATTATCTGTGGAACTATTCCTTGCAGAGCGATATCATTTTCATGTTATTTTTTTTTTAATTTTTTGTGTGCAAGAAAATAATGGAGGAATATCCATTTGTTATTTAGTTCAACTTAAGCTAAATGTTAAATTATTGATAGGACTACACATGGGGGTGGCGGGGGGAGGGGGGAAGAACGATTCTTCAGCTAAAATGTCACATTAAGTGACAATGTCCGTTTTTCAAATCATGTGACCTCCAAAATGATATTTATTTTAGTTTCATTTTGAGATAGTTTTATTTTCTTCCAACAGTAGGTGGCAATGATCAATAATCACAGAATTATTAGTTTTTTGCGACAAAATGACTTCCTATACCAAATGTCATTAACTCGATGTTTAGTTCATAATAATACTCACTTTCCTATCCTCATTATTTTTTCCTAGTTCTGACATTTATCTAAACATTTATCATGATAAACGTTATATTAATAAAATAGACATGAACCGACCAAAAAAAAGTTGAACGATGTTCAATTGTTGCTGAGATTTTTTAATTATTAAAGCCAAGCTTGATATCTTAATTTTCAGTTTATTAATCTTAATGAATATACAAACGACATCAGAGCAAAGTGCATTCAAAATATTAAGTCAATTTATTTATCAGGATTTTAGAAACAATGATCAATTACAATAATTACGCAATACTTTAACTTCGGCTTTATAACAAGAACAATGTGCTTTTAATACCTTCCATATTTCTTAGTGTGAGTGCTACAATAGTAAAACCTGTTTGATCAGGTCAATATACCCACAAAAGACCAATTATTGCCATTGCAACATCATTTGTAAATATCTGACTTTTGCTCAGTTGAAAGATCACAGTCTTCTCAGCCATTGGAATTCAGAGAACACCAGTTATTTTACACTGCAATATTTCTCTTCGTTTCTTAACATTACTCAGTGGAATAGTAAGAGGAGATACCTCATTATTCTTAAATTCATTAATAAAATATTTCAAATCGATTTGTTGCCAAAACCTAATAATTGTTCAATTCGGTAAGGGGTGGACATGTGGAACTATATTTCCATACAATAACTAATGCAAGGACATTGCAACGTACAATCACTCAATCATTCTGAATATTGCTTTTCAGTTTAAACTTGGAAACACTTTTGAATTGATTTGATTGGAAATCACTTTAATGTTAACATTTATTGTGTTTTTAATCACAAGAAAAATTGAATATTTTTCATGTGCAAAATAATTCAAATCCCCATGAATTTTTTGAAGCATACAAAAAAGAGTTGGCATCTATCTTATTTCATTAAACAATCACAGGAAATAGTGACTTCTTAGAAATCGTACATTTTCAGAAAGAATGAAAGTTGTCTTCAGCTGAATAGGTACATTGACTGACCAATTCATCATTTTGTTCCAATTTACGTGTAGAACAAAAACATTTTAATCTGCATTTCAGAAAATGAGAAACTTCTGACCATATAGAATAATTAAATTCATTTTTTATATATAATGCACACAAATCACACCATCCTGTCAAGCTGTCGTTCCCCAAGTGATCATAAAAATCATGTTTAATTAAGACATTTTTTAACTCCCATCATTATTGTAAATTGCTACTGAATTTTAAGTAGATTACACACAGTGTCCAACCATTTAATTCCAATCCAATTATCACAATAAACATCTGATTAGTTTTCAGCCCTGCCCAGCCTGGTTGGAAATGTTATGAAGGAATCTTGTGCCACTCTGGTCGTGTCTCTGTTACCAGACCAGAGGGTACAATTTCAATTCCCACCTTGCACAGAGCTGTGCCAGAGCAGCTATGAATGTTGATAAGAAAATATCTAAGAATCGAATGAATTGCCTTTCAATTCAACATTAGATATGTTTTCATTTGTTGTTCATTCCAATAATCACAATATCTGCTATATATTTTCTTCAGTCCACGAATAACAGAATGTATCTAATTCCACTCAATCAATATTCTTTGCAAAATATTTGATAATGTTGCACTCACAAAGATGAAATATGCAAAGTACAGATATTCCTTGATTTTCTTTTGTTCTGAAGAGCTGAGTTCAGACTGCATATAGAACTTGATGCTTCAAAGGTGTAAATACGAGAAAAAAATCAAGTTCTTCTTCAGTTAAATAAACAAATGCCACTTCCTACTATATATCAATTTTTAGTTATTGATCTGTTTGAGTTGTCTTAAATTTGTTTTTAGTTTTCCACTCATCTATTTATATTGAATGTAAGATTGAAATGTTGTGAAAATATCCGAGTGCATCCATTTGAAATTGAATTTTGCATATTTCTCTCTAATCCAGTTTATTGCATGATGACTTAACTGTGTTTTGTTCAGCAAACCTAGTGAATACTAAAAATTGTCTAATCTTAAATAAGATCTTTCACACCCAGTTATCAGCCTGTTCCTAATTCATGTAAATATCTAAATTTATTGAAATCAATGTTCACACAAAACAGTGCACATAAAGCGACACAAAGATATTCATCATCAGCTGATTACTATTCAGTGGAATAACCTGAGTAAGTGTCTTATTGTTCATGGGACAAATGACAACAGTAATCATTTATTTACTATTCTATGCAGTTAATGCAATTGATGTGTTATATTTCAGTTCAGTCGTTAATGTTGATTTATATTGTTTAAACCAATAATTCTAATTTATCACAGATATTGACTTTACAACAATAACGTTGGGAAGCAAATTTTTGTCAATCTAACAATCTTTAAGCTCCTTTTTTGTTGTGTGTTTACAAGAGACAATTCAAATTATAACCATTTTATTACAAATTGGACAAATACTGCATTTTAAATTCGTGAAGTTCCTACATTTTTGAAAAAGGGTTAGTCTTCACTGTATATGTCATATTAAAAAAACTGCTATTTCAAATCATGCGTGCTACAAAATAATTATTGTTTTCATTTCATTGTAAGAAAAGAACTGCTTTGACCATGTTGATTTTTTTGGCATTTCTATTCCAACATTATTCATCACTGTCCAAAAATGACAATATTATTAAAATCGCATATACGCCACATGTCATTGACTACATTGTTCAGTTTCAAGCTCACTTTCATGACTTACGAATTCTCTTCCTAATTCTGACACAAATCTTTCAACATTGATCATAATATTGATCATATAAATTGATGTATCATATCTCTACAAGGAATCCGGTGTATGGAAATTCACAATTCTTGTATTACGTACATTTTTTACTTTAAAAAAGAAGAATTTTACTCAATAATCACTGAATGGCTCATTTTTCTTCAATCCATAAAGCTAGGTACAATGTTTTATGCCTCGGTTTACAGATCTTAATAGATATCCAATCAACATCACAGCAAACTGCTTTTGAAATATTGTATCATTTTAATTCTTCAAAATACAGCATTCATTATCAAGTCATTGCCATTACAGTAATGGCACAATTATTTATAAATAAGTCTTTTGAACAAGTATAATGAGATTCACATTTAGATTTAATCCATTATTTCTGAGTACTAATAGTACAGTATGAAAATGCCTTTATTTCTCAGGTCACCTACCCCACAAAGATACCAATGACTTCCCATCCAACGTCATTGCAAATATCTGATGTTTGCTCATTTGAATGATCACGGTAATCTCAGTCTTAAAATTCAGGGAAATGTAATTACTTTTCACTGAATTAATTCCAGTTCATTTCCAGACATTGCTCAATCACTTGCAAAAGGAGATTATTCATTATTCTTTAATGCATTGACAGACTTTGATAATTAAATTGTTGCTGATTTAGAATAAAAATAATAATTATTCAATCTAGTAGGTTGCGCAAATGTGGATTTACGGGACAGTACATGAACCACTGCAAAGATATTGCAGTGCACAATCTCTCAATCATTGTAAATATCAATTTTTATTTTGCCTGTTGAAACATCGTTGAATTCAATTAATTATATTTGACTTCAATGCTCACCTTTATTATGCTTGTAATCATAATACGGCTTACGGATGTTTCATGCAACAAAATCAAATGAAAATGAATTAGCATCTCTTTTCTTTCATTCAACAATGGCAATAAATTTTGATTTTTTAAAATTTTGAACATTTTGGAAAGAAGGGATGTTGTCTTCAGTTGAACTCTTGCATTGACTCAACTAATTCACAGTGTCCGCTACTTATTCTGTTTGGGTTCCTATGAAAAGAAGTTAACTAGTTCTTCTGGTTGTAAATTCCTGGAAAATATTTGACAATGTTGTGGTTTTAAAGGTGACAAGGCTTAGTGATCGTAAGTCATCAGTTATTTTGTGAGAAAGAGCTTGATTCAAACATTTCGAACACACACACACACATTGTTATGCTGCTGTGTAACAAGGGGAAAACAAGTCGCTTTCTTCGGCATTAAGTAAATATATGCCACTTCCAATTATACATTAGTCAGCTAATTACCTACATTTGTCATTAAAAATTGCAATTCATCGAAACATTGTTATGACCTTTGATCAAATTAAACTTTTAATTCTTGTTTATTCGTGAATTGCCGGGATTTTGTTTTTTTATTGTTTTCCATACACCTATTCGTATTGAATGCAAGATTGACATGCTTTGACAATGCCGGAGAGTGCTCATTTGAAACTTGTTTTTTTCTTATCTTTCACTGATTTTACTTATTGCATAAGATTACATTGTACCTCAGTGGTTAGCAATGCTGCCTCACAGTGCCAGGGACATTGGTTTGATTCTCTCCTCGGGTGACTGTGGGGACTTTGCACGTTCTCCCCAAATCGATGTGACTTTGCTGTCGTGTCCTCCCACAATCCAAACATGTGCAGGTTAGGTGAGCTGGCCATGCTAAATCGCACATCGTGTTCAGGGATATGTGTATTAGTCAGCAGTAAATGTGAAGAAATATGATTGGAAAGAGTGTTTGGGTGGGTTACTCTTTGGAGTATCATTTTATTCAAACAAATGGCCTGTTATAGCATTGAGGTAGCAGGGGTGCTTTCGTGGCGTCGCGAGTATTACGGTGCAGGCCGAGATATAAGACATGTTGGAACGGAAACGGAGGAATCTACAAACAGGCTAGAATGACATCGCATCCATTTGGATTTCTTTAAATCACTGACGAGCAGGAAAATGTAAACGGCGAGGGCGAGTGGGGAGGTGAGGAAGTTGCAGCTCTGGTGAAAGTCCAAAGGTCCCTCTGAGAGTGTAATTTCGTTCATTGCTGTGGCTGTTTGAATGAGCCACCAACCTGCGAACTGCTCCAAAACATGATTCATGACCTCTGGTGCCAATTCTCGCACGTTGAATAACGACAGACACCTTCCAAATGAGGTCTTTCAGAGACGACTTTGGGATACATTTGACGGACAGATTAGTTCAGGAATCCGTGGTGCGCTGTGACACCAGCGCATCGGCTTCTTCCCTATCTTTGAACCGGGCCGCCTGCGCAAGGAATGCAAATGCAGTCTGCTTTTCGTGGAAGGATCAGAAGGGGGTAACTACACTCTCAAACAGAATGGCATATGATCAGAACCAGGTAGGAGAAAAACTTTACAATGCTTTGCACTGTTAGTAAATGGAACTGCATTGCATTTCACGACGAGAGCAGATTTGTTTAAACAAACTCGAAGGCAGGTTTGCAGATGGGAAAGCAAGCAAGTCAGCTCCGTTCTTGTCCATGTAAAAGGCTGCAGTTGAAGAACAAAGCTGTTTCTGCCCAGTTTCGAACTGGGGACCTTTCGCGTGTGAGTGAATTCTACCGCTCACCTTTCTGTTTCCATGAGCTCGTTGTTGAATGGGGACTTGTTTAAATTTGGCTATGTGCTGAGCATGGACGTGATACACCGAAGTATCTGTTTCCACGCGGTGTACCCCAATAACGTTGTGTTGCTCACACCTGCTTTAAAGAATTACGTTTTTGCGGAGCTTACCGTCGCAGTCTGTGGCAAAATCATTTAGTCTGTTCCACTGCTCACGGGAAAGGTAGTATTATGAAACACTGCAGAAACGAACGACATTCTTACTTTTGCTCCGACTGACCATACTCCGTGAAAGTTTCCCAGATTCTCAGTTGAGGATTTTTGCAGCTGGAAGTTACCTCAGAAACCCTGTTAATTCGTAATGTATTGAGCGAATCGCAAAACAGAAAGCATTTAACATGTAACACAAACAAAACTGGAAAACCAAATGCATTTTCAGACACAGCTAACATGAATGCTAAATGTGAGACAGTCCGGGGGCATGAGCCATAAAGTAATCACACAACTAACAACGGGGCAATTCCAAACTACTCTTTCAAACATACTGGAGCCTGAGTGCACCACCACTTCCCAGACAATGCTGCAAAGCGACAAAGAAAGAACATAACAAGAATGGGCCATAAAAAGTGAATTTCACCAATCGCAGTCTCGATTAGATTACCTTTCCCTTCCGATGTCTCCAGGACGGAAATGAATAAAGTGGGAGAAATTCAATAACATATGACATCGAAATAGATTGGAACGATTTTCTCATTGGCCAGAAAACCGAATGACGGCGGTCGAGTCACCGTCGGACTCTGTTTCGCAACAGCGATGAAATAACAGTCTCCATTCGGCTCCAGTAAAAGCTCAACTTGCCTGGAACTGAAAGCAACAGTAGAGCTGCTTGCGATTTTCCCCGCGGGAGGCGAACACGATCACGACAGAACAGGCACTTTGGAAAATTCGGCACTTTCCCACGCCGCAGTCAATTCCCCGGGAAGCAAGCCCATTTTTCTTCTGTTTTAAACAGAAATGCAGCAGGGATCGAAACAGCATTTAAAGAGGCCGCGCCGATGGAGCTGTTCAGAAGAAATTCGAACCCACGTCTCTGGCGAGACTGGAGCCTTAATCCAGCGCCTTAGACCGCTCGGCCACGCTACCAACACGCCCACCTCGTCATTTTCTTGCACTTCCAATTGTGCTCCTGCATAACAACAGATGCAAACTCACGTGAAAAGGGTTGGATGATCCCTCACCGACTCGCACAGCAGCTCGGATGTGCCCGTCTACAGTATCAGTTTCTCAGCAGACAATGACAGCCCATCAATACAGACAAAACTCACTGGTAAGCTAAGTCTATCTTCTCAGACTGGATTCAGCTACAAATGTATCTGTGAGTGCGTGAGAATATATGATCGGTTATGATTGGGTCAAATTACCATCAGCTGCTTGACATTACTGCAATTCGGATTCTTGCTTTGCTAAATGATTTCACCCATTGCTCGAAACAGGACAACTTTCACGTTTACACGGAACATGAAACACACCGGACTACAGGGAAAATGCACAAAGCTGAGCAGGCCGTGTCCCAAATTATACCGTGCAGCATAGTTTCAGTCACTGTGTCTGTTTTGCAGAATAAGGTTCCCAAAGAAAGTTCCACCCGAAAACCGGAGGTCGCATTCCAATCCGAGAACGACAGATTGCATCCTGAGGAAGATCTGACCTCGGGGCCGGTTCGAGATGTCACTTTCCTTGCCTTTTACCCTCACCGTGCAATTTGCTGCAGAGATGGTCACACCTGGACATGAGCCTCATGGATACCAACTGAGTCGGAAACCTGTGTGGGAATCGATGAGAAGCGTCTCAATAGAGTTGAACAAATTCCATGGTGCTTATTAGAAATGCAGTTTCTTTTCACCTCAATCTAAAAGGCAGTTTCTGAACATAGTAACAGAAGTCAAAAGGTAATTACCTCACCCCACCCCCACTCCGGAAGAGGTGCTAACTGCCCTTGATTGCTTTTTGTTCAGGATGTGAAGAGCTCTCACGCCTGATTCACCTTCACGTGTCTGGTTGCTGAGTGAATCACAAAGAAGGAGTTTCACCAGAGCTGCAACTGCCACACTTCCCCAGTCGCCCTGCTCGTCAGTGATTTCAAGAAAACCAAATGGATGCGATGTCATTGTGTAGTCTCTCTGTCGATTCCTCCGTTTCAGTTCCAACGTGTCTTAGCTCTCGGGGCGCACCTTAATACGAGCGACGCTATGAAAGCACAGGTCCAGATGTTCCTCCGAGAGTGTAATTTCTTTCATTGCTGTTGCTGATTGAATGAGCCACCAACCTGCGAACTGCTCCAAAACATGATTCAGGATCTCTGGTGCCAATTCTCGCACGTTGAATAAGGACAGTCACCTTCCAAATGAGGTCTTTCAGAGACGACTTTGGGATACATTTGACAGACAGATTAGTTCAGGAATCCGTGGTGCATTGTGACACCAGCGCATCGGCTTCTTCCCTGTCTTTGAACCGGGCCGCCTGCGCAAGGAATGTAAAAGCGGTCATGCTTTTCGTGGAAGGATCAGAAGGGGGTAACTACACTCTCAAACAGAATGGCATATGATCAGAACCAGGTAGGAGAAAAACTTTACAATGCTTTGCACTGTTAGTAAATGGAACTGCATTGCATTTCACGACGAGAGCAGATTTGTTTAAGCAAACTCGAAGGCAGGTTTGCAGATGGGAAAGCAAGCAAGTCAGCTCCGTTCTTGTCCATGTAAAAGGCTGCAGTTGAAGAACAAAGCTGTTTCGGTCCAGTTTCGAACTGGGGACCTTTCGCGTGTGAGGCGAACGTGATGACCACTACACTACAGAAACAGGCCTCTGCCGTCCTTGCTGGGGCTCAGTGGCATCCAGCACTGAAACCTGAAGCCATTCTAACTTTCACCTTTCTGTTTCCATGAGCTCGTTGTTGAATGGGGACTTGTTTAAATTTGGCTATGTGCTGAGCATGGACGTGATACACCGAAGTATCTGTTTCCACGTGGTGTACCCCAATAACGTTGTGTTGCTCACACCTGCTTTAAAGAATTACGTTTTTGCGGAGCTTACCGTCGCAGTCTGTGGCAAAATCATTTAGTCTGTTCCACTGCTCACGGGAAAGGTAGTATTATGAAACACTGCAGAAACGAACGACATTCTTACTTTTGCTCCGACTGACCATACTCCGTGAAAGTTACCCAGATTCTCAGTTGAGGATTTTTGCAGCTGGAAGTTACCTCAGAAACCCTGTTAATTCGTAATGTATTGAGCGAATCGCAAAACAGAAAGCATTTAACACGGAACACAAACAAAACTGGAAAACCAAATGCATTTTCAGACACAGCTAACATGAATGCTAAATGTGAGACAGTCCGGGGGCATGAGCCATAAAGTAATCACACAACTAACAACGGGGCAATTCCAAACTACTCTTTCAAACATAATGGAGCCTGAGTGCACCACCACTTCTCAGACAATGCTGCAAAGCGACAAAGAAAGAACATAACAAGAATGGGCCATAAAAAGTGAACTTCACCAATCGCAGTCCCGATTAGATTACCTTTCCCTTCCGATGTCTCCAGGACGGAAATGAATAAAGTGGGAGAAATTCAATAACATATGACATCGAAATAGATTGGAACGATTTTCTCATTGGCCAGAAAACCGAATGACGGCGGTCGAGTCACCGTCGGACTCTGTTTCGCAACAGCGATGAAATAACAGTCTCCATTCGGCTCCAGTAAAAGCTCAACTTGCCTGGAACTGAAAGCAACAGTAGAGCTGCTTGCGATTTTCCCCGCGGGAGGCGAACACGATCACGACAGACCAGGCACTTGGGAAAATTCGGCACTTTCCCACACCGCAGTCAATTCCCCCGGGAGCAAACCCATTTTTCTTCTGTTTTAAACAGAAATGCAGCAGGGATCGAAACATTATTTTAACAGCCCGTGCCGATGGAGCTGTTCAGACGAAATGCCAACGGTGGGATTCGAACCCACGCCTCTGTCGAGGGACTGGAGCTTTAATCCAGCGGCTTAGACCGCTCGGCCACACTACCAACATGCCCACCTCGTCGTTTTCTTGCACTTCTAATTGTGCTCCTGCATAACAACAGATGCAAACTCACATGAAAAGTGTTCTGTTATCCCTCTCCGACTCGCACAGCTGCTCGGATGTGCCCGTCGACAATATCAATTTCTCAGCAGATAATGACAGCCCATCAATCCAGACAAAACACACTAGTAAGCTGAGTCTATCTTCTCAGACTGGATTCAGCTACAAATGTATCTGTGAGTGCGTGAGAATATATGATCGGTTATGATTGGGTCAAATTACCATCAGCTGCTTGACATTACTGCAATTCGGATTCTTGCTTTGCTAAATGATTTCACCCATTGCTCGAAACAGGACAACTTTCACGTTTACACGGAACATGAAACACACCGGACTACAGGGAAAATGCACAAAGCTGAGCAGGCCGTGTCCCAAATCATACCGTGCAGCATAGTTTCAGTCACTGTGTCTGTTTTGCAGAATAAGGTTCCCAAAGAAAGTTCCACCCTAAAACCGGAGGTCGCATTCCAATCCGAGATCTACAGATTGCATCCTGAGGAAGGTCTGACCTCGGGGCCGGTTCGAGATGCCACTTCCCTTGCCTTTTACCTTCACCGTGCAATTTGCTGCAGAGATGTTCACACCTGGACATGAGCCTCATGGATACCAACTGAGTCGGAAACCTGTGTGGGAATCGATGAGAAGCGTCTCAATAGAGTTTAACAAATTCCATGGTGCTTTTTAGAAATGCAGTTTCTTTTCACCTCAGTCTAAAAGGCAGGTTCTCAACATAGTAACAGAAGTCAAAAGGTAATTACCTCACACCACCCCCACTCCGGAAGAGGTGCTAACTGCCCTTGATTCACCTTCACGTGTCTGGTTGCTGAGTGAATCACAAAGAAGGAGTTTCTCCAGAGCTGCACCTGCCACACTTCCCCAGTCGCCCTCCCGTTTACATTTTCCTGCTCGTCAGTGATTTCAAGAAAACCAAATGGATGCGATGTCATTGTGTAGTCTCTCTGTCGATTCCTCCGTTTCAGTTCCAACGTGGCTTAGATCCCGGGGCGCACCTTAATACGAGCGACGCTATGAAAGCACAGGTCCAGAGGTTCCTCCGAGAGTGTAATTTCTTTCATTGCTGTTGCTGATTGAATGAGCCACCAACCTGCGAACTGCTCCAAAACATGATTCAGGATCTCTGGTGCCAATTCTCGCACGTTGAATAACGACAGACACCTTCCAAATGAGGTCTTTCAGAGACGACTTTGGGATACATTTGACAGACAGATTAGTTCAGGAATCCGTGGTGCATTGTGACACCAGCGCATCGGCTTCTTCCCTATCTTTGAACCGGGCTGCCTGCGCAAGGAATGCAAACGGATGCATCAGACGAGGGTAAACTCCACTCTCAAACAGAAAGCTTATGATCATTTACAATGCTTTGCACTGTTTTTAAATGGAATGTTATTGCAGTTCACTTCGAGAGCAGATTTCTTGAAGCAAATTCGAAGGCAGGTTTGCAAATAGGAAAACAAGCAAGAAAGGTCGGCTCTTGTCTGTGTCAAAGGCTGCAGTCGTCGAACAAAGCAAGTTTCTGCCCACTTTCGAAGTGGGGATGTTTCTCGCTTCAGGCGAACGTAATGACCGCTACACTACAGAAACAAGCCGCAGTCGCTCCTCCTGCGGCTCAGTGGCATTCAGCACTGAAAGTTGAAGCCATTATACCGTTCACCTTTCTGTTTCCAATAGCGCGTTGCTGTTCAGCGTATTTGACATCTTGAAAACGTTAAAAAAAGACACTCTTCCAACTCAGTTCCAAAACGTTTCCAACTCAGTTATTATCAATGTGGCTCGTGTCCAGGTGTGAATGTCTCTGCAGCAAATTGTTCGGTTCACGTAAAATGCAGAAAAACATGCACACCAACCTGCACCAATACCTGTCTCCTGTTATTAAACTGTTATTGACAGAAACACCAGCACACAACCTTCCACCACTACCCTGTCTTCTTGCCAATAAGCAGATATATGCAGAAACACACACAACTCTCCACCAAAACCCTGTTTCTTGCCACTAATCAGATATACACTAAAACACAAAACACAAGCCTCCACCGCCACGTTGTCTCACGCTATTAAGCAGATATGCACAGAAGCACATACACACACTACCCTGCACCAACACTTTGCCTCCGAACAATAAGCAGATATACACAGAAACACACACAAATCTCTAAAACACCTTCCTGTCTCCTGCCATTAAACAAATATAACAGAAACACACACACACAATCATTCACGACCACACTGTCTCCTGCCATTACACTGATCTACACAGAAACACACGCACACACACTCACACACACAATGGTCTACCATCACACACTCACCGGCAATTAAACAGGTATAAAAAGAAACACACACATCTCGACACCATCCCCCTGTCTCTTGCCATTAAATAGACATACACAGAAACACACACACAATCCTTCACCACCACGCTGTCTCCTGCAATTAAACAGACATGCACAGGAACACACACACACACAATCCTTGACACCCAATTTGTCTCCTGTCAATGAGCAGGTATACACAGAAACACACACGTAACCCTCCACCTGTCTCCTGTAATTAAACAGATATGTACAGAAATATACACACAAAACTCCAGCACCACCCTGTCTCCGGCTATTAAACAGTTATACACAGAAACACACACTCACCTTCCTCCACCACCACGCTGTCTGCTGCTATTAAACAGAAATTTACAGAAACATACAGCAACCCTCCACCACCACCCTGTCTCCTTTCATTAAACAGATATACACAGGAACACAAACACACACAAACTTCCATCACCACCCTGTCTCCGACGATTTTTCAGATATACAGAGAAACACGCATACACCACCTTCTACCACCACCCTGTCTCCTGCAATTAAACAGACATACACAGAAACACGCACATACTCCATCCACCACCACCCTGTCTCTTGCCATTAAACAGATATACACAGAATCACACACATGCACAACCCTCCACGACCACCCTGTCTCCTGCCATTAAACAGATATGGACAGAAACACACACACACATCCCTCCATCACCACCCTGTCTCCTGCCATTGAGTGGATATTCACAGAAATGCACACACACAACCCTCGACCAACTCCCTGTCTCCTGCCATTAAACAGATATACACAGAAACAAACACACGCAACTCTTGGCCACCACCCTGTCTCCTGCCATTAAAAAGATATACACAGAAACAAACACTCACAACTCTTGGTCACCACCCTGTCTCCTGCCATTAAACAGATATACAAAGAAACACTCATGCATACACAACCCTCCACCGCCATCCTGTCTCCTGCAAGTAAGCACATAGACACAGGAACACAGACATTCTACCCTCCACTACCACACTGTGTCTTGCCTATAAATAGATTTACGCAGAAACACACACACACCAGCCTCCTCCACCACCATGTCCTGCAATTAAACCGATACATACAGAAACATACACACATATTTCCAGCACCACCCTGTCTCCTGTCATTAAGCAGTTAAACACAGAAACACACACACGTTCCTCCTCCACCACTGTCTCCTGTCATTAAACACACAGGCACACTACCCTCCACCACCACCCTGTCTGCAGCCCTTAAATAGATGTATACAGAAACACACGCACACAACACTCAACGAACACCCAGTCTCCTGCTATTAAACAGGTGCACACAGAAATACACACACAATCCTCCATCACCACCCTGTTTCCTGTCATTAATCAGATATGCACCGAAACACACACACAATCCTCCATCACCACCACCCTGTCTCCTGCTCTTAAATAAATATACACAGAAACACACACACACAATCCTCCATCACCACCTTGTTCTCCTATTATTAAGCAGAGATATACAGAAATACACGCACAACCCTCCAAGACCACCCTGTCACCAGTCCTTAAACAGATTTACACAGAAACACACACACGCACACAAACCTCCATGACACCCCATCTCCTACCCATAAACAGATATATACAGTAACACATATACAATTCCCTCCACCACCACCCTGTCTCCTGAAATTAAACATATATACACAGATACACACACACACCATCCTCCTCCAACACACTGTCTCCTGCAACTAAACAGATGTACACAGAAACATACACGCATATCTTCAGCACCACCCTGTCTCCTGGCATTAAACAGATATACACAGAAACACACATGCACACAACCCTCCACGAACACCAGTCTGTCTCCTGTCATTAAGCAGATATACACAGAAAAACGCACACAACCCTGCACCACCACCTTATCAACTTCCATTAAAGAGACTGGCACAAAAAAACGCACAGACAACCCTACACCAACACTCTGTCTCCTGGCATTAAACTGATATACACAGAAATACACACACACACGCACACACACAACCCTCCACCACCACACTGTTCTCGTGCCATTGAGCAGATGTACACAGAAATACACACACACAACCCTCAACCATCACCCTGTCTCCTGCCCTAAATCAGATATACATAGAAGCACACACACAACCCTCATTGCCAGCCTGTCTCCTGCAATTCAATATATATATAGAAACACACAAACCCCCCACTACCTCCCTGTCAGCAGCCATTAAATAGATACATGCAGAAACACACACGCAGTCCTCCACCACAACCTTATTTCCTGCCACTAAGTGGATATACATTCAAACACGCACTCTACAATTGAACCACAACCATTTCTCCTGCCACTAAACAGATATACATAGAAAAACGCACACACACAATCCTCGACCGCCACCCTGTCTGCTGACATTAAACAGATATACACACAAACACACACAAGTCCGTCCACCACCACCCTGTTCTGCTGCCATTTAGCAGATATATATAAAAGTACACACACACAACCCTCGACCACCATCATGTCTCCTGCCCTGAAACAGATATACACAGAAACACACACATATACAGAACCCTCCACCACCACCCCGTTTGCTGCCGTTAATCAGACATACACATAAACACACACAGACACAACCCTCCACCATCACACTCTCTCTGGCGATTAAACCGATATAAACAGAAACACAAACTAATCTCGACACCATCACCCTGTCTCTTGCCATTAAACAGACATGCACAGAAACACACACACACAACCCTCCATCACAACCCTGTCCCCTGCGATTCAACAGATATACGTATAAATGCACAAACACACAACTGTTAACCACCACATTGTTTTATGCCATTAAACAGATACACACAGAAACACCCACACACAAACACACATAAAACCCCGACCAACATCTTGTTGCCTGCCATTAAGCAGATATACACAGAAACGCACGCACAACCCTCAAGCACCACCACGTCTCATGCAAGTAAACATATATACACAGAAACACACACACACCAACCTCGGCCACCACCCTTTCACCTGCCATTAAACAGATATACACAGAAATACACATACAACCCGCTACGAACACCCTGCCTACTGACTTTAAACAGGTATACACAGAAACATACACAATCCTCCACAACCCTGTCACCTGCCACTAAGCACGCAGACACAGAAACACAGACACTCTACCCTTCAACACCACTGTCTCCTGACATTGAATAGAGATACGCAGAAACACACACAACCCTCCATGACAATCCTGTCTCCTGCCATTGAGCAGGTATACAGAGAAACACTCACACACAATCATGTCACCTTCCATTTAGCATATATACGCAGAAGCACACACACAACCCTCCACACCAACATGCCACCTGCCATTAAACAATTATACACAGAAACACACACACAGCACACTCCACTCCCACCCTGTCTCTAGCCCTTAAATATATATACACATTGACACACATGCACTCAACCCAATATGACCATCCTGCCTCCTAACATTAAACAGGTAGACACTGAACCCAATGCACAACGCTCCACCACCACCCTCTCTCCTGTCTTTAAGCAGATATACACACAAACACACACACATTCCTCAACGACCACCCTGTTTCCTGCCATGAAAAAGATGTATGCAGAAACTCACAAACATACACACACACGCAACACAAGCACACACAAAACTCCATGAACACCCTGCCTCCTGCCATTGGACAGATATACACAAAAAACACACACATCAAACTGTCTCGTGCCAGTAAGCACATATACATGGAAACACACACTCACTCACTCAAATCTCCTCGACCACCCTGTCTCCTGTCATCAAACAGTTATACATGGAAATGCACAAACACGCAACTTCCACGAAATTTACAGCTGAGGGAACGGCAGTTACGATGCGATTAGGCAAGATTTAGGAAGTATACGATGGGGAAGGAACCTGCAGGGAATGGGCACATTAGAAATGTGGAGCTTATTCAAGGAAACGCTCCTGAGAGTCCTAGATAAATATGTTCCTGTCAGGCAGGGAAGAAGCTGTAGAGCGCAAGGAGCCGTGGTTTACGAAGGAAGTAGAATCTCTGGTCAAGAGGAAGAGGGAGGCTGACGGTCGGATGACATGTGAATGTTCAGTTAGGGCACTTGAGGGTTACAAGGTAGCCAGGAAAGACCTAAGAGAGAGCTCAGAAGAGTCAGGAGGAGACATGAGAAGTTGTTGGCTGATAGGATTAGGGTAAACCATAAAGCTTTCTATAGGTATTTAAGGAATAAAAGAATGACAAGAGTAAAATTAGGGGCAATCAAGGATATTAATGGGAAGTTGTGTGAAGAGTCGGAGGAGATAGAGAAAGCACTAAATGAATATTTTTCGACAGTATTCACTCGAGAAATCGACAATGTTGTCGAGGAGAATACTGAGATACAGGCTGCTAGACTGGGTGGGATTGAGGTTCACAATGAAGAGGTATTAGAAATCCTGCAGAGTGTGAAAATAGATAAGTCCACTGGGCTGGATGGGATTTAGCCTGGGATCCTCTGGGAAGCAAGGGAGGAGGTTGCCGAGCCTTTGGCATTGATCTTTAAGTCGTCATTGTCTACAGGAATAGTGCTAGAAGACTGGAGGATAGCAAATGTGGTTCCCCTGTTCAAGCAGGGGAGTAGAGACAACCCTGATAATTATACACCAGTGAGCCTTACTTCAGTTATTGGTAAAGTGTTGGAAAAGGTTAGAACAGATAGGATTTACAATCATCAACAAAATAATAATTTGATAATGGAGAGTCAGCACGGTTTTGTGAAGGTTATGTCGTGCCTCAAAAACCGTATTGAGTTCTTTGAGAAAGTGACCAAACAGGTAGATGAGAGTAAACTGGATGATGTGGTGTATATGGATATCAGCAACGCATTTGATAAGGTTCTCCACAGTAGGCTATCGTTCAAAATGCGGAGGAATGGGATTGTAGGAGATATAGCAGGTTGGATCAGTAATTGACTTGCTGAAAGAAGACAGAGGGTGGTGGTTGATGGGAAATGTTCATCTGGAGTTCGGTTACTCGTGGTGTGCCGCAAGGGTTGGTGTTGGGTCCACTGCTGTTCATCATTTTTATAAACGACCTGGATGAGGGAGTAGAAGGGTGGGTTAGTAAATTTGCAGACAACACTAAGGTCGGTGGCGTTGTGGATAGTGACGAAAGATGTTGTAGGTTACAGAGAGACATAGATAAGCTGCAGAGCTGGGCTGAGAGGTGGCAAATGGAGTTTAATGTGGACAAGTGAGAGGTGATGCACTTCGGTCGGAGGAACAGCAATTCAAAGTACTGGACTTATGATAAGATTCTTGGTAGTGTAGATGAGCAGAGAGATCTCGGTGTCCAGGTACACAGATCCTTGAAAGTTGCCACCCAGGTTGACTGTGCTGTTCGGAAGGCATTAATACAGGGATCGAGTTCTGAAACCATGAGGTTATGCTACATCTGTACAAAACTCTGGTGCGGCCGCACTTGGAGTATTGTGTACAGTTCTGGTCACCGCAATATCAGAAGTATACGAAGTATGCTTTGGAAAGAGTGCAGAAGAGATTTACTAGGATCTTGCCTGGTATGGAGAGAAGGTCCTCTGAGGAAAGTCTGAGGGACTTGAGGCTGTTTTCGTTGGAGAGAAGTTTGAGACGTGACTCAATAGAGACATATAAGATAATCAGAGAATTAGATAGGGTGGACAGGGAGAGGATTTTCTAAGTATGTTGACGGCGAGAACGAAGGGCATCGCTTTAAATTGAGAGGTGACAGATATAGGACAGATGTCAGAGGTAGTTTCTTAACTCAGAGAGTAGTAAGGGTATGGAATGCTTTGCCTGCAATGGTAGTAGATTCGCCAACTTTAAGTAAATTTAAGTCGTCATTGGACAAGCATATGGACGTACATGGAATAGTGTCGGTTAGATAGGCTTCAGATTGGAATGACAGGTCGGCGCAACATTGAGGGCCGAAGGGCCTGTACTGCACCATAATGATCTATATTCTATGTTCTATGAACACCCTGCTTACTGACCTTAAACGGATATACGCAAAAACGCACATGCATATACAACCGTCCACCACCACCCTGTCTCCTGCCAGTAAGCACATAGATACAGGAATACAGACATGAAACTCTCCACTACCACCTGTCTCCTGCCTTTAAGCAGGTATATACACAAACACACAAACACACACACATACAGATCTCTTGACAACCACCCCGTTTCCTGCCGTTCATCAGATATACACAGAAACACACACGCACAACCCTCCACGACCACACTCTCTCCAGCCCATAAAACAGATAGACACAGAAACACGCTCACATCCCTCTCCCATCACCCTGTCTCCTGCCCTTAAACAGATATACACAGAAACACACATACATACAGAACGCTACACCGCCACACTGTTTCCTGCAATTAATCAGATATACAAAGAAACAGACACACACAACCCTCCACCACCACCAGTCTGTCTACCGACATTAAGCAGATACTTACAGAAAAACATACACATCCCTGCACCACCACCCTAACACCAGCATTAAACAGACAGACACAGAAAAAAACAAACAAACAGACAACCCTCCAACAACCCTCTGTCTCCTGGTATTAAACAGATATACACAGAAACACACACACACCCCTCCACCACCACCACCCTGTCTCCTGCTATTTTACAGATATGCACAGAAACACACACACACAAACCTCCACCACCAACGTGTCTCCGACCATAAGGACTTCGACATGGAAACACAGACACATATCTTCCACCACCACCCTGTCTCCTGCCATTATAAAGGATATACGCAGAAACACCCACATGCACAAAACACCATGAAAAACCCACCTCCTGCCATTGGACAGATTTCCACGATAACATACACAAACCAAATTGTCTCGTGCCATTAAGCACATATGCACAGAAACACAAACGCACACTCAGTCAAACCTCCTTGACCACCATGCCTCCGCTCATCAAACAGTTATACACGGAAATATACACACACAAACTTCTACGAACACCCTGCCTACTGCCCTTAAACAGATATACACAAAAACGCACATGCAAACACAATCCTCCACCACCACCCTATCTCCTACAATTAAATAGATAAACGCAGAAACACACATGCAAGCACAACATTCCATGAACAACGTGCCTCCTGCCATTGAGCAGATATATGCAGGAACACACACACACAACCCTTCATGACCACCTTGTCTCCTGCCACTGAACAGATATACACAGAAACACACACACCACCACCCTGTCTCCAACCCTTAAATAGACATACACAGAATCACAGGCACACCCCTCCGGGACAACGCTATCTCGTGCCATTAAACAGATATACACAGAAACACACACACACAACCCTCCACCACTGCCCTGTTATCCTTCCATTGAGCAGATATGCACATAAGTACACACACACAGCATTCGACCACCACCAGTCTGTCTCCTGTCATTAAACAGATATATACAGAAAAACACACACAACCCTTCACCACCCCCTATCACTGACCATTAATCAGACATAAACAGACAACCCTCCATCAACACTCTGTTTCCAGGCATTAAACAGATATACACAGAATTGGCTGACTGACAGAAGGCAGAGAGTGGCTGTAGATAGAAAGTATTTTGCCTAGACGACAGTGTTGAGTGGGGTCTCCCAGGGTTCTGTACTTGGGCCTCTGCTTTTTGTAGTTTTTTTTAAATGACTTGGATGAGTAGGTTGAGGGGAGGGTTAGTAAATTTGCAGATGACATAAAGTTTGGAGGTGTCAGCGATAGTATAAATGGCTACTGTAGGCTGCAGCGCGACATAGACAGAATGCAGAGCTGGGCTGAGAAATGGCAGATTGTGTTCAACCTGGATAAATGCGAAATGATGCATGTTGGAAGGTGGAGCTCGAATGCTGAATATCGGATTAAAGACAGGATTTAAGGCAGTGTGGAGGAACAGAGGGATTTGGATGTGCAAGTACATAGATCCCTCAAAGTTGCAATACAAGTGGATAAGGTTGTTAAGAAAGCATATGGAGTTTTGGCTTTCATCAACGGGGGGATAGAGTTTAAGAGCTGTGAGGTTTTGCTGCAGCTCTACAAGTCCCTTGTGAAGCAATACTTGAAATATTGTGCCCAGTTCTGGTGGCCCTACTGTAGGAAAGATACAGAGGCTTGGGAGAGGCTGCAAAGAAGGTTTACCAGGATTCTGCTTGAACTGGGGGGCTTGGCTTATGAAAAAAATGTTGAATAGGCTCGGATATCTCTCTGGAGAGAAGGAGGAAGAGAGGAGACCTGATAGAGGTGTACAAAATAATGAGAGGAATAGATAGAGTCAATACCTAGAGTATTTTCTGCAGGACAAGATTGACTGGTATGAAAACTCATAGTTTGAAGATATTAGGAGGAAGGTATAAAGGAGATGTCAGAAGTAGTTTTTTTGTTTTAACACAGAGAGCTGTGAATGCATGGAATACGTTACCAGTGGTAGTGGTGGAAGCAGAGTTATTGGGGACATTTAAGCAACTTCTAGACTTGCACATGGATAGCAGTGAATTGAGGGGTGTGTAGGTTGTTATTATATTTTACATTAGGATTAAATCTCAGCAGAACATCGTGGATGAAAGGGCCTGTTTTGTGCTGTACATTCTATGTTCTATGTTCTCTGAAAAGTGTGAGTCGACCTCTGACCACCTAATGCCAACTGCAAAAGATGCTTAAAGACTTCATTTCGTTGCACAGGTGTCAGCATTATAATTATGTTTTGGTCATTGTTGATTTTCTTTTCCTTGATGGGTTGAAGCTTACCCCACTTCCAACACTACTGCTAAAACTGTTGTAAATATTTTACTCAAGGAGATTATAACCTGCTCTGGTATTTGATATTGTCTACCTTCTGACAATGCCCAGCCCCCCACCCCCATTTTATTGGACATATTAATGAAGAATTATACTTTCATTTTGGGATCCACCACCAACTTCATTGTGCTTATTGCCCACAGGCTGCAGGGCTCGTGGAGCATGGTGACCAGAGTCTGAAAAGTAAACTTGCCAAATGGACTTCTGAGACTGTTCTTTCCTCGGTTAGGGGAGTGCCACTGGTATTGTTC
The DNA here is from genome assembly GCF_047496795.1 of Chiloscyllium punctatum. Classification (NCBI taxonomy): domain Eukaryota; kingdom Metazoa; phylum Chordata; class Chondrichthyes; order Orectolobiformes; family Hemiscylliidae; genus Chiloscyllium; species Chiloscyllium punctatum. The sequence continues at coordinate 35,561,948 of NC_092751.1, read as the reverse complement.
CACCTACAATAAACTCCTGTGGGGAAATCTCGCTTGGCCTTTTCGAGCGCTCTCACTCTGTATGATTTGAATGATAAAGTGCACTGTATCTGATCCGCAGGACACACTGCAGAAATTTTCCCATCCCAGCGGACTGAGCTGCCTCCATTGATAGAGCTGTCTCTATTGGTAGAGTATCATACAGTAACAGCAAATATCTTTTGATGTCATCCTCGAAGGTACTTGCTACAAAAACGCTGAAGACTGCGGGAAACTGCTGTGATCAGCGCTAGCATAGAGGCCCAGCGGAAGCCTGGTCGGCCCTAAACCAGAAATCAATCGATAAAAAGATTCTTCTTTTTTGACCATCATCTTAACACTTCCTGGGGAGAAAATTGATCTGGAAGAGCGGACAGTCTCAACTGGTTCCAGCAATTACAACCTTGTCGGTGTGACAACAAAAGCAGAAACCTGGAATTGTTTATCTTGCTTCTGAAAAACAGGTGAGTAAATGTTGAATATCACAGATATTTCTTCCTGGTGTTCATGAAATGATCTAGAGCAGAGTACGGTTCCCTGAGTATGGTCTGACTTCTGGGTTATGGACTGTGATATTCCGCTCACATGATCTGAACACATACAAAGTAATGACTCAGTGACAAGATCTGCTGAATGGGGTTCTGTGAAGAACAGAAGCCGATGGAATGAAAAGAGCCACAAGAATGGGAATGTAACAAATTATTTTCCAGACTCGAGGCGAGTGCATAGTGCTGTTTTCAGGGGTCAATATCTGTACAAGTAGACTGAAACAGCGTTGGGTGTTATTGTACTGCATCTTTTGTATAATGGTGCAAAAGCACGAAACTTTTGTACAGAGAGGATAACTTCAAAATCCTCAATGAGGCAAAACACACAAATGAGGTAAACAACAAAGTATCCACATAATTTGGTGTTACATTATGGAGTAAATGTTCCCGCTCAAATTTTGCTCAAAATCGCTCTCTGTCTAATTCCTAAGACTGATGTTTGAACAGTGAATGGTCTATGTCAATAAAAACCTGCGCTGGTCTCACAACTTCAGCATTTCATACGCCCCCTAATGTATGTTTGGCAATAGCAATTGATCCCTCACTGTGTAACTTCAGCACACGTAGAGAAGAAATAACTATAAGAACAACAGTCAAGTAGGTGACTGGGATTTGACCCGATTCTGTTGCAGCTGTAATTGAAATTGCTTCCACCTTTCCTGATTCGGTAATAAGATTGCACAGCTTAGTGGTGAGTTTTCATGCATTGAATTCGACCCAGTATCCTTTCTCAGGTTGAAATTTGCAGGGATATAAGGACATGAATAACGACACGGGCACCGTTTACTGAAATACAAAGACTTTAGGAATGACACGCCCATGATACCATGTTGTTCGAAATGAAGGAAATGAGGTTTACCGGGAGATAAAGCCACCAGAAAAGAAAAGAGGTGGTTTAATGAGATGATGGCATAGATAAAGAATAATGCGGGAGAAATCAGGAGAGACTTAGTTGTGTTCGAATAGAGGTTATCCAGCTGATGTGAAGATCTTAAGAGTAAATATGAGGGAAGTTTCCTCGTTTCAGTGAGTGGAAACTAGACGTTAGAACTTCAAACCCAGCAGGGCACGGGAAATAATTTTGGTCAGGCATTTTAAATTCTGAGAGTTATTGCATTCAGAGATGAATTTTCAGAAATAAAAACATTTTAGGAGCTGATTCCAGAATATTCGAAAAGCGCGTGCAGGCAGACAAGGAGTGAATTAAACAGCGACAGTGATTCTGGGCTGCCTGGATGGGGGTGCAAAAGGGAAACACTCTGGAAATGGTTCACATTCATAGGAAAGAAATTGCATAACACCTGCAATTGAAAATGTTAAGTGTAAGAAGAGCTAATAGAGTTGGAAGGTGCAGCAGCTCATTCTACATGAAATATTATATAATTCAAATGCACTGATCTGTTTGGTTTAGCTCTGCATTGAATGGAAGTCGGTTAGCTCAGTTCGTTGACTAACTGGTTTGTGAGAAAAATGAGACCAACAGCGTGGGATTAATTCTCTCACTGTCTATCCGCCATTTGATATGATCATGGCTGACCAAACATGTCAATGTCTTTGCCCAGCTCATCCACAACAACCTGTCATACAATGCGATAAAGACATTTAAGCAATCGAAACTTTCTGTTCATACAGGTAACATGATACATATTGCATCCGTCAATAATCTTCACCATTCGGACATCCAAGAATACGTTGCACAGTGGGTTTCTGCACGAAATTGACAGGTTTTGCCGATGAGCATCTGATTCTGATCTGATCATTATTCAAACGATATGATTCTGTAAAAACTCACAACCAAGAAGGTAATGAATTTCCTCTGGTCAATAGCAGGGATGAGAACTCCAGACGATCGGAATTGGCGATGAATCAGCACAACACTCAACGGTTCAGCTGAAAACTGAATTTAACTCCAATGCTAGTGCAGTTCAAACCCACAAACATTGAATTGCAAAGTTCCCAAATTTGTAGAAATCTAACACGGTTTCCATTGCGCCACAGAGCTGCACAAGCCACAATTTTACTGCACCCAAAGTTGCGGTTGTCATCGAGAAGATGTCGACAATCACCAGGAGATGGGGAGTTTTTCAAGGAGATCTTTTATTGGCAAACAAAAACAGTGACATTCAGAAAACAAAATTTTGACTCGCACGAACCTCAGGGTCCATGGCATAGAGTCATAGAGTCATTGAGATGTGCAGCATGAAAACACCACATCCTCTGGCAGCTCATTCCATTCACGTACCACCCTCTGTGTAAAAAGTTTACCCCTTAGGTCTCTTTCATATCTTAACCCTCTCACACTAAACTTATGCCCTCTAGTTCTGGTCTGCCCGAACCTCAGGGAAAATATTTTGTCTATTTATCCTTTCCATGCACCTCATAATTTTGTAAATCTCTATGATGTCACCCCTCAGCTACTGAAGCTCCAGGGAAAACAGCCCCAGCCTGTTCAGCCTCTCCCTATAGCTCAAATCCTCCAACCCTGACAACATCCTTGTGAATCTTTTCTGTACCCTTACAAGTTTCACAGCATCTTTCCGATCGGAAGGACACCAGAATTGCACACAATATTGCAACAGTGGCCTAAGCAATGTCCTGTACAGCCGCAACATGCCCTCCCAACACCTGTACTCAACACTCTGACCTAAAAAGGAAAGTATACCAAATGCCTTCTTCACTATCTTATCTACCTCCGACTCCACTTTCAAGGAGCTATGAACCTCCACTCCAAGGTCTCTTTGTTCAGCAACACTCCCTAGGGACTTTCCAATAAGTGTATAAGTCCTGCTGAGATTTGCTTTCCCAAAATTCAGCACCTCACATGCATCTGAATTAAACTCCATCACTTTATACCTTTTTCCTTAATCATGTATTGTTAGCTTATCAGAATGCCAACTGTGTTAGTCAGAATTACCTCACTCCAGCTATACAATAAACCAATGGTGCTAATTCCCATTATCGTTCTACTTCTGCCACTATTGTTTTTCCTAATTTATTCTACTGTAACCATTAAGTATTCTACTGCCACCTGTGCTACAATGAACCTCCATCCCAGACAAACCTGTCATGATTAGATATTTAGATACCCCATCTATCACAATGTTTTCCTGTCCCAAGCTGACTCTACGAACTACTAATAAGATATTTAATGCCATATCCTGCTACAAGTGTCTCAAGCAGGCTGATTCTATTATCAATTAATTATTTAAATTCATGTCCTAAGTATGTCCTGTCACGACGTTTCCCAAACTACCATGATAATATTTAGTAGGCAAGGCTGACTTTATTAATTGTTATTATCTCAGCCTGCCATAGTAACCTTTCAGCCTCAGTCTGACTCTGCTATTGGTGTAGGAGCATTCCACTGTTCTTATCCCATCCTGCCACAGTGACCTTTTGACGAATGTAGCATTCCGGAGACCCCTTGTAACAGATTGCCAGTCGTTACCATGCCTTTAACCTTCCCATGCTTTCATGCTCTGTATTTTCTGTGCAGTGTTGCGATCTTTCATCAGACATCTTCACCCCACTTTCCCTAACTGGTCATTGTCCAAGAGTGCTCTCGCTTCTCAAGTATTCGGCTAAATACTCCTGAAATGTTTTGATGACTCATAGCTTTACCACAAACAGTGGTAAAGTTCAAACAGTGATTTCCAATTATACAATACTCTCAGAGTGAAAACTTTCTTCCTATATCTCATCTGAACATCCTCTCTCCCTTGCGTTTAACAGAAAACCCTGGATGTTAACTCTTCCCATAAGAAGTTCATTCCTATCACACGTACCGATCCCCTTAATGTGCACCTTAATCACTTCCTCACTTAGCTGTCTCCGCTCCCAGATAAAGAGCCTGAACTGAGCTTGTCTATCTTCGCCATGGCAATAGTGTTGTGCTGAAAAAGTACAGCAGGTCAGGCAGCATCCATGGAGCGGGAGAATCGACGTTTAAATCTTTCATCAGGAATGAGGCTTGAGGGTGGGGACTGAGAGATAATTGGGAGGGAGTTGGGGTTGGGTGCAAGGTAGCTGGGAAAGCAAATGGTGGATGGAGGAGGGGAGAAGGTGATAAGTCAGAGGGGTAGAGATGAATAGGTCCGAAGGGTGGTGCTGAGTTGGATGTTTCAGACTGTGATAATGTGGGGGAGGGGAAATGAGGAAGCCGCTGAAATCCACATTTATCCCGTGTGGTTGCAGGGTACCAAGGCAGAATATGAGGCCTTCATCTTCCAGGCGTCAGGTGGTAAAGTTTTATTGGTGGCTTATGTCCGAACCGTCGATTGTCCTGCTCTGCAATTCACATGACAGGAGAGATGTGAAAAACAAAGACTAAAAAAAGGACAAAAACTTATAGATTCAGAGTTAGTGGAATTAGACACAGTGCATAAAGAAACCATTTGGCCAGTTGAGTCTGCACTGTGCCATGGAAGAAATTCACACTCTCCACTCTATCTTTCTAAACAAGCATTTATGGTGCACCTACAAAAATAGAAATTACTCCAAAAGCTCAGCGAGTCAGGCAGCATCAGTGGAGAGAAATCATAATTAACATTGAGAATTAAAATCAGGTCCTATGAAGGGTCTGTTGACCCGAAATGGTCATTCTGTTTTCCCCGACCTGCAATTCTGAATTTTGTCTCTTATTTACAGCACTTACAGTGCATTCAGATTTTGTTTGCCATTTATCTGAATTGCACACATTTGCATTGTGGGAAGGAATCGGAGCAGCCAGAGAAAACTCACACGGGAGAGAGAGAGAGAGCAGGAGTGTGCAAATTCCACACAGTCATTCACACAAGACTTGAATCAAAGGCGGATTTCTGACGCTGAATGGTGCAGTTCTACCCACTGAGTCCTCCCAATATGCAAGCGCCTGTCCTGGAAGCAAATTGAATCCGACCTCACGCAGTGACAGGCGGTGGTACTACCCAGGAATTCTATGCAAAAATAAGCCTATGTGTTAATACTGGAAATTAACATTCGCTTAACTATCGGAACACTTTTTAAAATTACTTCGCCGAGACCCTTGTATGTCTTGGCATCACAAATTCACATCGGAAAACATCTGAATGTTCTGATTATTTCTGCCTCTGCAACCTTTGCATGCAATGAGTTCCAGATTTCAACCCACGGCTGTTTCAAGACATTTTTCTGAACATTCACTCAAACCTTTCCTCCTCTATACTTAAATCTATGCCACCCTGCCCCTCCCCCCGTGGTCGATCTCACCATCAAAGAAAAACATTGATTTCAGTCTATGCCATCCATATTCCTAATTATTTTTTGCATTTCAATCAAGTTTCCTCTCAATCTCTTCGACTCTAAGAAAAACGCCTCCAGTCTATCCAATTTCTCTTCACAACTGAAACTCTTCTACCCAGACAGTATCCTGTTAAATCTCTCCTGCATCATTTCCAGTGCTATCATATCCGTTCTATAATGCGAATTGCATAACTGCACACAATAGACAAGACAGAGCTTAATGAGCAAGTGGAATAAGTGATGTAGAAGTCCACAGACAGAAATATTTTCGAATAAATTTTCTTTTCCTCTGTGCTGCCCTGTGTCCTTTTCCATAGCCTGATGTTCGAATAATCTCTGCTCCATGTGGTAAAAGCTGTTACATGAGAATTGATCTCACAACCATAGTATCGAAATGGATTGATTGGCTTGAAGATGAGCACCTGGTTCTTCTATGATGGCACCGAGGCGAAAGAAATGCCAAAGCTCGGAGTGCTCCTGGTCAAAGGCGGGAACGAAGAACATAATTGTTGTATTAGGATACAACACCAGCATTAACCCGCAATACAGATTGGATCAGCTGAAGCGTGCTGGAGCCTTCAGCAAGCGATCGATTAATTGAAAGCATTCTCTGAAATTTTCCTTTAACAATGCGCTGTTTTGTTACTTCGACATTAAGAGCTGTTTTTGATCACATCATCTCCACATCAGCCGCTTGCTCCCAATAAACACTCCAGACCAGCGTACATCACTTTCATTCCGACACAGCCACATGTCATATTCTCATTCCCTCTGTGAAAATTAGAATTGACAATATCATTCTCTGAGATGCAGCAATGTAGCATGAAGTTGACAGAGTAGTGAACAAAGAAGAACAAAGAACAGAGAAAATTTACAGCCCAGGAACACGCCCTTTGGATGTCGAAGCCTGAGCTGATCCAAATCCATTGTCTAAACCTATCACCCAATTCCAAAGCATCCCTCTGCACTCTTCCTACACATGCATCTGTCCAGGAATTAGACTTCCCAAAATGCATCAACTCACATTTGCCTGGATTCAACTCCATCTGCCTCTTTTCCGCTCAACTGCTCTATCTATATTCTCCTTCATTCTTTGACAGTCCACTATGCCTTCTGCTACTCCACCAATCTTCGTGTCATCTGTAAATATAATGGCGATATTTGGGCGAGCAACCCTTGGAGACTGGAGCATTGCAGCTGGTGGTAATTAGATTCGATGAATAAAATCTGGAATATAAACCCGCTGAGAGGAAGAGTGACAAAAAGTTTTAATTTGCTGAAAACCCATTCATTCATGTCCCTTCAAAAGGGAAATCTGCCGTCCTTAAAGAGACCTGCCAACATATAACTCCAGACCCACAATAGTACGGTTCACCCATACATTCCCTCTGACTCAGTTCAAGGAGAGTTAAGGTTGAACAACAAATGCTGTTCAGACTATGATGGTAACACTCCTGGGGAGAATAAGGAAGGATAAAAAAGATACATGGATGACTGGGAAAATTGGGAATCGTCTCAGCGTGGTCTCAAATTCAGCTGATTATCCAAACTAAATAGACACAAGAATACCCACGCCTCCATGAAGTCAGGTCCATGGGGACGGAGTCTGTAGGAAGGGATTTAATTGCCCGCTGAAATGTAAACTCACTTCCTCAGTCAAATTGTGGGCAGGTCATTCACAACTCCCCTATGTGAGAAGGAATCAGTCAGGAGACCAACCTGCAGAGTTGCAATCAGATTTACAAATGACAGCAAGGGTCCGATTCTGCTGTTATTGCAGGTGTTCATCCCATCCAGCAATGAACAATTCTTGGATGCCTGTTTCCAGTGGAGTACCACTGTTTCCTGATGTAGATCAATAATTCAAACATAGTTGTAGGAGTCACGTTTAGATGTTGACACACGATGCAACAATTGGTCGTCTTGGCGACTGTGATGAATAATATCAGGGATCGCAGGGATGTATCAATCAGGTGGAAAGGAAAAACGGCAAATGGAATTGAATCCAAACCAGTAAGTGGGAATGAATTTGGAGAGTTGATACAATAGCAGTGAGGATTCTGAGTGGTGTACAGGACCAAAGAGATTTTGTAGTAGATATTCACAGATCTCTGAAGATTGTTGGGCAGGGAGATCAGTTGTACGAGAGGCTCTTTGTTGACCACAGTCTGAGAATGATATTCGATCTTTAGCAAACGCCAATTTTGGAAACAACTGATGGAATGAGCACAAGTCTGGTCAATGCGATAATCAACATTTTTCAAAATTGTAAAATAAAATGTGGAGGGCTCGAGTATAAATCTTTGCCCATCAAGACCGCTTCACCACTCAATGAATTTACCACTGCTTCCTCTCCAAGTCATGCTAGTATGTGCCTTGGAGGATAATTCATAAATGGTGACGTTTCAGTGCATCTCAACCTTGTCATTATAGTCGGTACAGTCTTTGAGCTTTGAAGATTCTGTCAACAAAGCCTGGATGACTTACTTCAGTGAATAATCTAGGTGGTGCACACTGCTGCAATTGTGCCTCAGCAGTGAAGTGAATAAATATTCAGGCATTGAACAATGTCCAGTAAGTGACTGTATTGTCGTGGAGGGTTTCCAGTTCCTTCAGTGGTATTTCAGCGGCACCCACCTAGGCAAATGGAGAGAGTTCTGTTCAACATCTAATTTGTGCGTTGTGGACGATGTAGGCTTCACGGAGACAAGGGTTGAGTTAATAATCAAACAAAGTCGACCGACGGACATATTTTTGTCGTCAACTTCTTTTATGCGCGATCAGGTTCCATTTCTCCGAAAAACTAGCCGTCAGGACGATGACACGGAGGAATTCAGCTACAATGAAGCCATCAAATGACAATCGAATATGATTAGATTCTGATTTGTCAGAGTTATCATTGCTGTATTTGGTCTGCGGCCGAAATTCCAACCCATTTCATCACCGAAATCTCTCCACCTGTCTTAAGAATATGTAAGGACGCTGCAGGGGACAGCAGAGATTTACGAGGATGTTGCCAACTCTATAAAATAGACCTTCGTGGAATGATTGGTTAGGCTGGGATTATTCTCCTCGAAACAAAGGAGGTGGAGTGGTGCTCTATAATCATATAACACGAATCATAAACGTTCAATATTTGTGGAATCTTGACAGGGTAGACATGGGCAGGTGGTTTGCCCCATGCTGTGAGGAGAGCACCAGAGGACATAATCTCAGAATTAGATATTGCCCATTTAATTCAGAAATGAGGAGTCATCTCTTTGCTCAGCGGCCAAACAATCTGTGCCATCAGTGTTGTTGGGTGTTTTCAAACTGTGCCAGGTAGTTAATCAGAAAGATGATGAAAATTTGACGAGGTATTGGGCAGAAAGGAGTTAAAGATTATCAGATCAAACATGAGTTCGTTGAATGGTGGGGCAGACTCCATGGGCTGAATGGCAAACTCCCATTTGTTTAACATTTTGTCAAACGCATTATTTTATTAATAAGTTCAGAATTGTGGGGAGATGGGATGAAGTGATAGAAAAGGTTTATTACACAGATCAGACAGATCAGGAACAAGGCTCATAAGCTCAGGAAGACGAAATGTACTGTGACCTGGGGATAACAAATGACACTGGGCACAGCACAGGTGGCTGCATACATAAGTTGTGAAAGCTGAAGAAAGCTGAAAGACCTTATACAATTGGCAAGTCAGTGATCACGCTGGATGATGGATCGCTGTATGATTCACACACAGCAGAAATTTGTGAAAGAATGAAAGGTTCGTTTCATTGGAGAAGTTTTCTGTGGTTCCAATTCCGAGTCACTGTTTGAATTACTGATCAGATCATTGTGTGAAGTGTTAGGTTAAGATACTCATGCGCCCCCCCCACCTCCCCACTGGATAAACTTGTGCTCCCGATCTATTGTTATTTGTTTCTCATTCTTTCGATGCAAGTTCATAGAAAGACTAGATGGAATGTGGGGCGGAAAGAAAAATGCGTTCTTTCTCATTACACCAAGTTAATCTTCAATTGAATAGAATGACTGCTCTCACTCTTCATTTCGACTTTAATGTGATGCCGATTATTCGTGAATCTCCCGTGCAGTGAAGGGCAAGAACAAGATTCTCTCTCCATTCTATACCAGACGTGTGAGGTGCCAATAAAAACTGCTGGAGCGGTTTGTAAAGTTAGCAACCAGAGTGTGACTCGAACTCGTGAATGCGGAGCACAGTGGTGTAATAACCCACCACCACAATCATTCAGTCTTCTCAGCACATTTTGTAGAGCGGTGACATGTCACCTCATCAGGGTACATGTGGTGAAAGTGAAGGATGAGAAATTTGCAGAGCGGAATCAAATCCACACCATTGTGATTCTGCTTGCACCAGAATTATAATAACAGCAAATGCCAACAAATCGCCATGCTCGTCAGAATGAATAGCTATCAGTGATACATTCTGAGTCAGAACTGTGTCGGAATGAAACAAAGAACAAGAATTTTCCCTCAAAATCACATCTACATTTGACTCATAATTTCTTCAGTCACTTTCTCTTTCACGTGAAGAAGCAGCCATGGAGAGGGAAATAAAGGCGATGTTGTGGCTCAATGGCCTTTCTCATATGGCTGAACCTGAATTGGATTAAATCGCAAGAAACACTGTTTTGTTCATTTCATTTTAATTTTGCTGCAACCTCACAATGTTCATTGTAATAATCACAAGTGAATTAGATTTATCTCATTGGAACGATTAATGTTGCATTCAAATTTGCTCAGACTTTATTTCAGCTTTAGGAAAATACTGCTTAGAAAATCAGAGGGTTAAAGTGCAAAAGAAAATCCACCAGTTTTGTTGCTCGTTGCTTTGGCAGATTTCACCGAGTATTAAATGGACCAAACATCATGGTATTTGTCCTCACATCCTTATCGCATGTGATTAAAGCAGTAAGTCGCTCTCCAAGCAACTGGGCACTTCTTATTCATTATGTAATATCTTCCCTTCACAATAAGAAAAATCCACTCAGTTCCATTCACAATGCTTCAGGTAGAATATTATGCCAAATCTTTCGAAATCCAGAGGTTTTGGAATCGAATCATATTCAGCTGCACACGTTCACGAAATTCTTTACATTTAAAGTCAACCCACTTAGACATTGTTTCCCCGCAACTTCCGACTGACTACACCACACCCCTACACCTTTACCTAGCCACACGCTGTCTCTCTCCTTGTGAATTTTTTTCCTTGTATGTCACCAAATGTGCCTTTCCAAATATTTTGAAAAACAGATTCTTGGAGTAACAGCGATTCTGCTCTCATCATTTCTTTGTCCTTCAAAGGTTTAATCAAAGGTTTTGAATGTCTGACGTCGAGACGTTTACTCAATTGAAATATGGAATTTTCCTCCTATTTACTCTGTCCAAACATCTCATAACATGAACCCCCCACCCCCCCAATTAAGTCTTTCTTGGTTCAGGATTAACTGTTCTAAATTTTCGAAGACAACAAGTGAATAAAATCTCATCCTCAGTACACCCCGTCTCAGCATCGTCTCTAATGGCTTTACACCCCAGTAAACCCCTTCATAACCCTCTCCGAGAGAATCACAGAATCCTACAGTGCAGAGAGAGCATTTCAGTCAATCAAGCCGGTGTCGACACACTGAGGAGCATCTCACCCAGACCTAGCTGCCCTCCCCATTTCTTTATATTTCACCAGAAGAAGGGGCAACCCTCCCCATTATGATATCAAAAAAAAAGCTGTTGGGCTATAACCTGGCGTCCTGTGACTTCTGGCATTGTCCCCGCGTTATCCATGGCTAATTCACTTAATTTATTAATTCAATCCCTGGACACGAGAGGTCAATTTAACTTGGCCAATCAATATAACCCTCAGACCGAACAGCAATGCGAATTACTGAGCCAATGTTCCATCATTGTGAGCAAAACCTGTATCATTCTTAATGGCTTTATATCCTGGTAACTCAGCCTCATCAAAGCAAATCAACCCAAATTCAATGTATCGAAACACTACTCTGTGCTTTACAATCTGATTCGTGCTGCGGGAAATGTTTCTGCACTCATATTTGAACGCTTTTACGCTGTTCCTTCCTCACCTTCCTGCTTCCAATAAACACTTCAATCCGAAACAAGCCTGTCAAATGCTTTTCATTCCAACACAGTAAAAAGGTGCAGTTTGCAGAGATCACGTGTTTGCACTTTCACTGACACTCTGCCTCCGTGAGAGCTGCAGCCCTTTCCCACACTGATTCAGGCAGCACTGTCCTTCCTGTGACATGCCCCATCGAGAATGGAAGGACAGGTATCAATACGCGCCCTTGGAAATGGAGCGACAATTTTAAAATATTTACATCGTGCCCAGTGGAGAATTGAGCCCTGTGACAAGCGGGGATATTAACCATTATACTACCGAGGACAAGAGTGTCAAAGGAGGCCCTTCCACCAATTGTGGCCACACTTGTCAAAAACAACTGCCTAATGAACTGAATCCTATTTCAGAATGCTTACCCCACAGCCTGATATGTCTTGGCATCAAAGGTTCACATCTGAATATTTGTTCAGGCTCGAAGGGTTTCTGCCACTCTGAAAAATGCAGACAGTGTATTCCAAATTCCAACCCCCCGCTGGCTGATAAAGCTTTTTCGCACATCTTCTCAAACCTTTCTGTCTTTCTCCTTAAATCTCTGGCACCTGCTGATCGATCCCTGCATCAATGGGAAACTCGTTCAGTCAACCCTATCCATGCCCTAACTCAATCATGTCTTGTCTGCATCTCCTTTACACTGCGACAAACATTCCACTCTGTCCTGTTTCTCTTCCAAACTGAAACTCTTCAGCCCAAACAAAATCCCGGTAAATATCTCCTGTAATGTTCTCAGTGTGATCACATCCCTGCTATAATGTGACTTGCAAGACTGCACACAACGCTCTTGCTTGAGGCTAATGAGCATTTGTTTTTTAAATTTCTGGATTAGTATGAGGGCGATTCTGGCTGGGCAGAGTTTATTACCCATTCCAAATTGCCCAGAGGGCAGTTGAGACTCAACCATATTGCTACGAGTCTGAAGTCACATGCAGCCCAGATCAAGTAAGGATAGCAAATTCCATCCCGAAATAACATCAATGAAACAGTTTTTTTTTTATCAACCATTGTCATTGGATATATAGTAGTCATTAAATTCTTCAATGCAGATATTTATTGAATCCAAATTTGACGATCATGGCATGGTGGGATTCAAGCCCGAGTACCCAGACTATTACCTCGGTCTCTGGATTATCAGTCCTATGTAATTACCACAAGACCAACACAGAAAGCCACAAAGCTAATCTTGAACAATAAAATGTCTTTTCACCAAAACCGCCCTGGGTATTTTCCATGAGCCTGACGCTACAATTGTCTCTGGCCATTGTCAGTAAAAGCTGCTACATGGGGATTGATTTCACAACCGTGGGATCGAAATGGATCGACTTGTTTGAAGGTCCCGATGGTGGAATTGGGGCAGGTTCACCCAACAACAGTGACCGCAGCAGCAGCACAGACAGAACAGTATGAATGTGAAAGAGAGTGATAGATTGGGCATTGCCTCAGAGAAATGGGAGGAGGGACGGAAAGGAGGTTTAATAATCGTGGGAAGGACTGGAATCTCTGACAACGGGCGTGTTTGAACCCTGATATATGAAACGCAGAGATGTAAGAGAGCGGAATTTGAAGGTAAAACAATTAATTTCTTAGCATGTGTCACAAAAAGGACAACGGAGAGAACAATTAGTGCCGTGATTTGGTTTCAAATCGAGGTTGCTGTGGTCACAATGCAAAATACCGACAACCACGATCACAGCAACCATTGAACTGGATGCTTGCAAGTAGCAATAAGTATACTAGCAGAGGAAATGTTCGGAAGAACAGCAAATGTACAATATCAGTACTCAGCGAACAGTGACAGACATGTGGGAACTGAGAATGAGCTGAATCTTTCAGTTCGATGTCCTCAGAGACTGTGGAGATCCCTTGAATGACAATGAGATCGATCGATTTCGACAAAACATCAAAGACTCGGGGGACAGTACAGGATATTGTTGAAATGTATGCTTCAATAGCATTTTAGCTTAACATCAGCACAGCCGCCCAGATCCAACCGGAAATGGGGATGGGAATGTGCGCGCGGAGTTACTCTCTGGCTCCAGTGATGTAATAGGTGAGCGTCCTGTCCTTCTGTGATGGTATAGGGGCGCAAGAAATTCCTCGGTTGAGTGTGCTCCTGCTCAAGGGAATGGTTGTCCCCGTTTACACTATCATAGCGATTTCCGGAGCATCTTTCTAAGACAGCTGAGTGGCACAAGTTGGAGCGTGTTGAGCCCTTAACTTTGCAATGGTTTTGCTGCAAAGATGATTTTGCTGTTTGGGTCTGTGTTTCCGACACTGGCGGTGGCAGCTACATTTGCTCGCATCAGCTCAGTTTCTTCCACACAGTCAAGACTTCAACCTGGAGAAGGTGCTGCTGGCGGTGATATTTTAAACTAGTCATCCTTGGGGGTTGGGACACCAGAAATTTTGATGTTTACGTTCGACAAATAAAACATGAAATACAAGCCTGACCTCAGGAACAGAGATCATGACTTTAATTTCCTGCAATCGCATTCATTCATGTCCCCGATGCAGGGGATTCAACCATCTTCACCCAGTCCTGCCTACGAGAGACTCCAGGACCAGAAAAACATGAGCTGACCCTTAATTCAAGAATCTCCACCGCGTGGCGAAGCAGTCTAATCGGACCTTCCAGTCCACACGGTACAGCCGAAGCGCATTCCACCAGACCCCATGGTATTCCCTGTCCCATAAGCCTGCATTTCACATTGTTGATCCCTGTAACTGGCACATCTTTGGTCAGAGGGAGAAATAAAAACGCAAACACAAAGAGAATGTGTAGATTGCCCACAGACAGACACCCGAGGCAGGGATCACATCCGGGTTTGTGGTGAAGCCAGACAGCAACGAACGAGGGGCAAAGAATAAATGTTGTCATCACCAGTGATACTCACACCCTGTGGGTGAATGAGGAAGAATGAAAACACATTCACAACATGGAAAACAGGATTTGTATCGAAGTGGACACTATTTAAAAGGATCGTTCACCCGGTGTAGAAAAAAAGGACACTGATACCACAGAGAAAGCAGGGCAATGTGGGAACTGCTGGAAGGGAGTTAATTAACCATAGAAATTGAATCTCATTTAATCAGTAACACTGGGGAGAGACCATTCACCAGTCCCGTGTGTGGGAAGGGATGATTGAGCAAACCAACCTCCGGAGACTCCAGCAGGATTACATATCCCATCAGGTGTTCGATTATGATGTCAATGCTGCTGTTAATCCCAACCAGCTACTTGCTCCATAGCGTCAGTCAGAGTCATACAGCATGAAAACAGGCCTGTCAGTGCAACCGATCCATGCTGAACATACTGCCAAACTAACCCATTCCCGTCTGCCTCCTCCTGTACCCGCTGAGTGGTGATAATGCCCTTGTCGTTTTATTACTGTGTTGTTTATCCAAAGCCCAGGTAATATTTTGGGGACAAAGGGTTCAGGTCCTGGCATGGCAGATAGTGGTGTTTGAATTCAATAAGCACTTGGAATTGAAGAGTCTCGTGATGACCTGAAAAAGATGTGTGTAAAAATACAATCTGATTCACTCATGCAAGTTCGGGAAGCAACCTGCCATATTCATCTGCTCTGTCCCACAGGAGACTCCAGATGGATAATACCGTGGTTGACTCATAAATGCGCTCTGGGAAATAACTGACGTACTAGGCATGAATATATTTATTTTTAAAATCCCACTTTCCCATTCATGTTTGGAATCAATTGTCCATTAAATGCTGCGAACATTCCCTCATCAATCACTTGCTCAGCAAGTTAATTACACATGTAAAACACCGTCCCTCAAAAAATGTGGCACATGTCTTTTTAAAAAAAAATTCTCTCTTTTCATCTTAAACATATGCCCTCTCGTCTTGACATTACCCTCCTGCGAAAAGGCCGCCATCATTAACTCTAAACTTGTCTCTCAATAATTCATAAACTTCTGTCAGGTCGCCGTTCAAACCCCTAACCTAGAGTGAAAACACTCTTAACTAGGAGAAAGTCAGAACTGCAGATGAGAGATCAAAGTCGCGAATGTTGTGCTGGGAAAGCACAGCAGATCAGGCAGCAGTTGAGGAGCAGGAGAATCGACGTTTCGGGGAAGAGCCTGGTGAAGGACACTTGCGTGAAAAAAAAATTCCTGCTCCTGGGATGCTGCCTTACCTGATGTGGTTTTCCAGCACCCCGATCTCGAATCTGAAAATAGTCTCAGCCGATCCAACCTTTCATTATAACTCAAACCTTCCACAGGCAACAAGCGTGTATACCTTTTGTGAACCTACACCAGCTGAATAATATCATTCCTACAAATGGGCGACCAGAACTGGACATAATATTCCAGAAGACGCCTCATCAATGTCCTGCAAAACTTCAACATAACGTCCCAACTACTATACACAAAGGACTGAACAATGAAGGGAAGTATGCCTTTGAACCATCTCGTCTGTTGGTAATGCAAATTACAAGGAATTATGTACCTGCACACCGAGCTTCAATGCTCTCCAACATACGCAAAGCCATATTCTTTTTGTTGTACCAAATGCAATATCTTCCATTTATCCAGATTGAACTCCCTCCATGTTACATTTTTTAGTACAACGACTCATTGGATTAAGATCCTTTTGAAACTTACATACTCTTCTCCACTGTCTACAATTCTGGCGTCGCCTGCAAACCTACGAAGCATGCCTGCTGTGTGTTCCACTGTTTTCTCATATAGATCAATGATTCCTATTTACATGTAGTGGCCGTGATTTAGCAGTGTGTGGATCACACAACAGTTAGTCATGCAATTTACCATGAGGAAGAAAGCCGCAGACTGCAGGGAGATATCAAACAATTGGAAATAAAACTGGTGAAAGCAATTCATTCCAGGGAACTGGGTGATAATGAAGCAAAATTAAACGTCAAACCAGCTGCCCACGCTCCAGTTATGTCACTCAGATGTCTTAGCAAGATGCAATGTAGATTGCTGTTTTTATAAACTGGAACAAATTTTCCATTCTGCTCCGCCTTTGACCAGAAGCACTCCCAACCTCGGAATTGCTTACGCCTCTAAACTGTCATAGAAACACCGTGCTTTCTCCGGTTGCGTCACTTGAGCCATCGAGTATCTCTGCAACCCCATTCCCATCTTGATTTCAAGTTGGTTATTTGCGACTGCGCCACTCAGTTCCTCTGATTCTGAGGCTGGGAAATGGGATTATGTGGCAGCAGTGGTTACTGCCTTGTTTGCGGAAACTTGTGAAGGAACCGATGTAAAACTGCTTTGCTATTGAAGTACACATTTCAACAAAAATTTGGTAAAAACAATGACTGCAGATGCTGGAAAACAGATTCTGGAATAGTGGTGCTGGAAGAGCACAGCAGTTCAGGCAGCATCCGAGGAGCAGTAAAATCGACGTTTCGGGCAAAAGCTTTTCATCAAGAATTCAGGCAGAGAGCCTGAAGGGTGGAGAGATAAGTGAGAGGAGGGTAGGGGTGGGGAGAAAGTAGCATCGAGTGCAATAGTTAAGTGGGGGAGGGGATGAAGGTGATTGGTCTGGGGGGAGGGTGGAATGGATAGGTGCAATAGAAGATAGGCAGGGAGGACAAGTCCGGACCCGTCATGGGGACAGTGCTGAGCTGGAAGTTTAGAACTAGGGTGAGGTGGGGGAAGGGGAAATGAGGAAACTGTTGAAGTCCACATTGATGCCCTAGGGTTGAAGTGTACCTCGGCGGAAGATGAGGCGTTCTTCCTCCAGGTGTCTGGTGGTGAGGGAGCGGCGGTGAAGGAGGCCCAGGACCTCCATGTCCTCGGCAGAGTGGGAGGGGGAGTTGAAATGTTGGGCCACGGGGCGGTGTGGTTGATTGGTGCGGGTGTCCCGGAGATGTTTCCTAAAGCGGTCTGTTTGGAGACGCCCAGTCTCCCCAATGTACCAGAGACTGCACTGGGAGCAACGGATACAATAAATGTTATTGGTGGATGTACAGGTAACAAAAGTTGCACTGTCCCCCGAATCTTTGATGTTTTGTAGAAATCTATTGATCTCAGCCTTCAACACATTAATGATGGAATCACCACAGCCACTGGGGGAACCGATGTTAAATCGCCAGCCCATTCTGAGTTCCCACATATCTGCAACTGTTCGCAAAGCACTGATATTGTACATTTGGTGCGCTGCCTAACATTTCTTATGACACAGTACTTATTGAACACGTTTAGTGTGTTCGTCTGTGGGTTGTTGTGATCGTACAGAGGTTAGTACTCTACGCTGTGGTCGCAGGAACCTTGGTTCGAATCCGAGTCACGGCAAAAATTTCTCTATGTCTCCCAGTCTTCTGTGAAGCCCCCATGAATCGGTTGTTTTAAAGTTTTGATTTTCTCCAAGGTGATTTTTTTCCCTTCAAGCTCTGCCCTCTCACATCTCTGTGTTTCATATGTCAGAATTCAAATCCACCTGTTCTCAGAGATTTCTTCCCTCCTACGATCACTAACCGAACTTTCCATCCCATAACCCCATTTCGTTAATTTGGAGATGCTGGTGTTGGACTATGGAGTACAAAGTTAAAAATGACCCAACACCAGGTTATGGTCTTACAGGTTTAATGGAACCACGAGCTTTCTGAGCGCTGCTCTTTCCTCATGTGTTTGCGGAGTCATTTCCTATTTCACTAAGGTATTGCAGTATCTAATACAGACTCTCAGATTGATACCGATCAGTCTGTGTGGCTGGGGTCACTGTTGCTGGGTGAACGTGCCCCAACCCCACCATTGGGACCTGCAGACCATTTGATCCAAATGGTTACCACTGTTGTGAGATCAATACACATGGAACAGCTTTTACTGATATGGACCAGATATTATTCGGGAGGTCAAGGTCAGAAAAATGGCACAGAACAGTATCAGGGAAAAGTCACTTAATTGGATAAGATCAGTTGCACTGCTTTTCTGCAATGGCCAAGCGCTATTACCACTGAACACTGAACTGTTAATTCAGACACCTGGGACCTGGGCTTGACTCCGACCATGCTCGGTGGTAGAATTGGGATTCAATAAATATCTGGAATGACGAATCTTATAACTCCTGTATATTCATGTTCAATTGTTGAAAAAAAACAAAACCATCTGACGTCATTTAAGGAATGAAACTGTCATTCTTACCTGATCGGGCCTCCATGTGACTCCAGACTCACTACAATATGGTTGAGTCTCAACTGCCCGCTGTGCAATTAGGGATACCAATCAATACTGCCGAGCGAGCGACGCCCTCATACTGTAACAGAATAGAAAAAAAAGTTCATTCGGCCCTAGCTAGATTACTGTGTGCAGTTCTGCAATTCAGAGTACTGCATGGATGTGATCGCACTGGGAACGGTGCAGGAGAGATTCACTGGGATATTGTCTGGGCTGAAGAGTTTCAGTTGTGAGGAGAGATTGGACAGACTGGGGTTGTTTGTCGCTGAGCGGAGGAGATTGGAGAAGACATGACTGAGATGTAATAAATACTGAGGGATATGGATATGATAGACTGAAAGAAGCTTTTGTTATTGATGGAGGGATCGAACACTGGGGCCAAGAGATTTCGGGAAAAGGCAGAAAATTTGAGTAGATTTGCGGAAAGGGTCAGAGAGACGGAAATCATTCTAACCTTAAAAAAAATTGAGATGTTAATTTGCCATGCCAAAACATGTAAGATTATGGGATAAACGATGGAAAACGTGATTCAGGTCGTTAAGCAGTTGTGTTTGACAAGTGAGGCCACAACAGGCTGAAGGGCCTCCTTCGATGTTGTTGTCCTCCACAGTATCGTGGTTAGTGTCCCCGCCCGACAGAGGGCTCATTTCTCCCCTGGGAGCATCGTTAATTTTAAACCTGTTGCTCTGTTCCCCAGTGAAGGTTATTCATGGCTGGCCTTCCATTCTCGATGGGACGTCACAGGAAGGACAGTGCTGTCTGAATCAGCTGGGGAAGGGCTGCAGCTCCTGGGGAGATGGAGTGTCAGTGAAAGTGCAAACACGTAACTTCAGCAAACCGCACATTGTTTTTGTGTTGCAATGAAAACCATTATGTAGTGTTGTTCCTGACTGATATGTTTATTTAAAGCAGGAATCTGAGGAAGAAAACAGAATAAACCTATTCAGATCTGAGCGCAGAGACATTTCCAGCAGAACTCCTGAGGTTGTACAGCGTAGAACCGCGTTTGGGTGCATAGAATTCAGGTTGGTGGTCGCAGCTTGCTTTAACTAGGCGGAGTTCCCAGTGTGTAAAGCCGTTACACATGATACAGATAGTGGTCAATGTGATGGTACATTTGCTCAGTGTTTCACACTGCTCTTAAGTCTACAAGTCAGGTGGATTGGCCATGTTACATTGCGCTGATATGTCCAGGGAGTGAATTAAGTAAGTTAAGTGAATGAGCCATGGGTAACGCGGTGATAAGGTCAGCAGTCACACGATGCCAGGTTTTATTCCAGCAGGTTTATTTGAAATCACAAGCCAGAGGCCCGGAGGGATAGAGACGAGAGCCAGGTCTGGTTGAGATGCTGTTCAGAGTCTCCCAATAGACTCGATTGGCTGAACTGTACTTTCTGCATTGTAGGGGGAATCTGTGATTCCATCAGAGAGGACACTGCCATCATTTACTGGGCTGCTTAGACATTGTAGACGATGCTGACGGCATTTAGTGGGGATGGAATTTTATTTATTTGTGTGCTGGAAAATTTGAAACTAAACCAAGGAAAACCGAATGGAAGTTTTCCAGAGTATATGAGGTTTGGAGAGAGTAAATATGTGGCAAATGCACTCTGTCAAGTTCATAAATTTCTGAAAGTCAAGATTTCAAAACCATCGATGTGGGACAAAGACATAATGGGAGCAGAATTTCTGTCACTCAGACAATCCGTTTCCAAAATATTTGGAAAGGCACATTTAGAGACACAGAAGCAGTGAGTTTCACCAGGTGAGAGATAGCCTGTTGCCAGGTAAAAGTGTAAAGGAGGGTGTAGGGGCTAGAAGGTGCGAGGAAACAATCTCTAATTTGGACGACTTCAGATGCAAAGGAATATCGGAAACATCTGCAGCTGAGTAAGATTCAGCAAAAAACCTCATAGTTTTGAAAGATTTCTATTAATATTCCACATAAATGGAACTGAGCAGATTTTGTCTATTGTCTAGGACAGCTATTCCATAATGAATAGGAAGTGACCCGTCTCTTGGAGATCGATTTCCTGCTTTAATCCCATGCATTAAAGATGGGAGGACGATCGCCATGATGTTGGATTCATTTGATACTCATTGAAATCTGCCAAAGTAACTGAGCATCAAAACTGTCATCTTGTTTTGTAGTTCAACCTTCTGTTTATCTCATCAGTATTTTCTTTAAGCTGACATAAATTCGGAGCAAAATTGAATGCAACATTTAACGTGGAGAATCTTGCTCTTGCCCTTCATTGCACCGGAGATTTGTGATAAATCGATTCATCATCAAAGTCGGAATAAAGCAATTTGATTCTGTTGTAAGTTACATTGGGATAATGAAAAGGAGGGCAAACGTTTCTTTTCTCCTTTCATTCCATCTTGACGTTCTATGAATTGACATCGAATGAAAGGGGTACAAATAAGGAGAGATCGGGTGCAATAGTTTATCTAGTGGGATTGTGAATTTTAATGTAACAATCCACACAAAGTTCTGATCAGTATTCTTAACAGTCAATTGAATTGGAACCGCAGAAAACTTTTCCAATGAAACGAATTTTTCATTATTTCACAACCTTTTGCTGTGTGAATCATACCGCGATCAATCATCCAGCGTGATCACCAAGTTGGCAACAATATTAGACCCACCAATTTTCTTCAGCAATCACAACATCTGCACATACCCATCCTCGGCGTGCCCAGTGCCATTTGTTGTATCCAGGCTACAGCACATTTCCTGTTCATGAAATTATGAGCTTAGTTCCTGATCTGTCTGATCAGTTTGAGAAACCGTTTCTATTACTTCATTTCACTCCCTCAGAATTCAAAAGGTATCATTCAAATAGGGCGTTAGACAAATGATGTAGGAATGGAAGACGGCCATTCAGCCCATTGAGTCTGCTCCACCATTCAACGAACTCATGGCTGATCTGATAATCCTCAACTCCATTCTCCAGCATTGCCTCGACAAAGCTTCATCATCTTTCTGGTTAAATATCTGTCTGGCACAGTTTGAAAATACACAACAACTCAGCCTCAACAACAATTTCGGCCAGGAGTTCCACCGATTCACTGGATCCTGAGCAAAGAAATTACTCCTCATTTCTGAATTAAATAGGCCATATCTAATTCTGAGTTCATGTCCTCTGGTGCTCTCCTCAAACCAGAGGGTGAACCACCTGCCCGTATCTACCCTGTCAAGATCCCATGAATATTGAACGTTTATAAATGTTACGATGTGATGATAGAACTCCCCTCCCTCTCCTTTGTTTCAAGGAGAATAATCCCAGCCTAACTAATCATTCCACGAAGCTCCATTTCTTCCAGTGTTGAAAACATGTTCATTAATCTCTGCTGTCCCCTTTAGCTTCCTTACATGTTATTAAGGCAGGTGGAGACAATTATGCGAAGAAACGGTTGAAATCTCAAGCACAGACGGCAATTGGATCTTGAAATCAGACAGTGACTGGAATCAGATTGGTCCACACAAGGACGAAATAGAGTAATGATCACTCTGACAAATGCGAATCTAATCATATCTCATTGACATTCAATAACTTTACTGTAAACAAATTACTCCGTGTAATCGTCCACAGAGCTATTATTTCGGGGGAAATAACTTATAGAAACTGGCTACATAAACACTTTGACAACAATAACATGTTCTTGAAACATTTTTTGATTATAAACTCAACTCATTGTTCTGTGAATCCTACATCGTTTGCAAGGTACAAATGAGACGTGGAATATAACTCTCCATTTACCTAGATGGGTGTAACTTCAATAACACTTAAGGAACTGGACACCGTCCACGACAATGCAGTCACTTGAGTGTACCCTCTTCAATACCTGCAATATTCATTCCCTTCACCGCTAAGGCACAATTGCAGCAGAGTTCACCAACTATAAGATGCACTGGAGTCAGTCATTCGGGCATTTTTGACAACATTCAAAGCTCAACAGCTGTACTGACGATAAGGACAAGGTTGGAAGATGCAGCAAAACGCCACAGTTTTCAAGTTCCCCTCCTAGGCCCATAGCACCCTGACTTGGAAAGGAATCAGTGAGAAACTCATTGGTGAAATGGTCTTGATGGGCAAAGTGGCATACTTCAGCCTTCCATCTTTTATCTTACAAATTTAAGACAAATGTTGATTTATGCCGTGACCAGACTTGTGCTGTCCTTTAGCTGTTCCCTGACCTGTTGGTTGCTAAAGTTCTGCTATCATCCACAGCCTGTGGTCAACAATAGAAAATATCTGAAAATCCACTCAATCAACTGACTCCCCTCAAGATTGGAGTGGTGTTGGAGAAGCACAGCAGGTCCGGCAGCATTTGAGGAGCAGGAAAAATGGACGTTTCAGTCAAAAACCTTCATCTGGAATGAAACTGGGAGCAGATGGGATGGTGAGATAAATGGGAAGGGGGTGGGGCTGGGGACAAGGTAGCTGAGAGTGCTGTAAGTGGATGCGGGTGGGGGGTGAACATGAAATGTCAGAGACGTAGGTGGAGTGGTTAGGTGGGAATGAAGATGCATAGGTGGGACAAGTCAGGCGGACGGAGTTGAGCTGGAAGGTGGGAACTGGGGTAAGGTAGGGGGATGGGAAATGAGGAAACGGGTGAAGTCCAAATTGATGCCATGGTGTTGAAGGGTCCCGAGGCAGATGATGAGGCTTTCTTCCTCCAGGCATCGGGTCGTGAGGCAGTGGCGATGCAGGAGGCCCAGGACCTTCATGTCCTCGGCAGAGTGGGAGGAGGAGTTGGAATGTTTGGCCATGGGGCACTGGGGTTGATTCTTGCGGGTATCCTGGAGATATTCTCTGAAGTGTTGTGTGAGAACACATCTCCTCTCTCCAACTTAGAGGAGACCGCATCGGGAGGAACGTATCCAAGAAATGGCATGTGTGGAAGTGCAGGAGAAACTTTGATGGACGTGGAAGCCTCCATTAGAGCCTTGGACAGGGGTGAGAAGGTAGATGTGGGTTCAGGTTTTGCAATTTCTGCAGTGACAGGGAAATTTATATTTCCCTCCCCACCCCTATCCACTTTTCTCAAAGACTCTTTCCTCCACGACTACCTAGTCAAGTCCACGCCCTCCAAAAACCCACCCTCCCCTCACGGCACCTTCCCTGCCACCACAGGAATTGCAAAACCTGCACCAACATCTTCCCTCGCACATCATTCCAAGGCGCCAGTGAGCCTTCCACATCCATCAAATATCCGTGTGCACTTCCACACATGTCATTTATTGCATCTGTTGCTTGCCATGCGGTCTCCTCTACATTGGGGCCAACAGACACATTCTCGGAGAGCGCTTCAGAGAACATTTCCAGGGAACCCGCAAAATTCAACTCCAACGCCCCATGACCAAAAACATCAATTACCACGTCCCCGATTCTCCCTAGGACATGCAGTTCCTGAGTCTCCTCCACCTCCATACCCTCAACCCCAGGGGATCAACGTGGTCTTCACCAGTTTTCTCATCTCCCCACGGCCACCTTATCCGAGTTCCAAATTACTAACTTGGCACCGTCCTTCTGACCTGTCCCACCTGTCTATCTTCCTTTCCACCTATCCGCTCCACCCTCTTCTCCGACCTATCTCCTTTAACCCCATCTCTATCCACCTCTTGCACTCTCAGCTTAATTCTTCCAGACCCAGTCCTCCCGTTTATCGCTTCACCCTCGAGGCTCCCAGCTTTATTCCTGATGAAGGGCGTTTGCCCGAAACGTTATTTGTTTCTGAAACTCGGATGCTGCCTGACCTGCTGTGCTTCTTCAGAACCACTCTAATCTTGGTTCTGATTTCCAGCACCTGCAGTACGCACTTCCGTCCATCTGATTCCCCTGTCCATTGATCTTGAATAGGCCGTTGCTAAAGTTCCAGCATCGTTTCCCGGCTTTTATATTCCCACCTGCGGTCAAGAACATCGAGACCACTTGATCCCTTGTCCAATCACCTTCAAACATTCGTGAATGTCTACTCTAATTTCTCTTTTATTACTTTAAACCACTCAGTATTCACACTTTTCTCATTGTGAGTCCTCAAATTCATTATCACCCACTTCACTGGATTGAATTCCTTTCAGCACATTTTCTTGCTGATTGTTTCCAATCTCCCTGCAGTCTATGGCTTTCTTCCTCATGGTTAACGACATGACTATTTGTTACCTGATTTGCAAACAGCTAAATGATGGCCACGACAAATAAGTAAAAATCGTTGACCTGTATGAGAAAACAATAGAACTCATAGAAGCCATGGTTCATAAGCTTGCAGAGGACAGCAGAATTGGAGACTGTAAAGAAGGTGATCTAAGGTTCCAGAAGGATCTTAATCCATTGCGTCTTTGGGCTGAAAAATGTCACATGAAGTTCAATCTGGATAAATGGAAGGTATTGCATTTTGCTACATCAACTATTAGTAGGACTTATAAAATTAATGACCGGCATTGCATCGTGTTGTGGAACACGGAGGCCAGGAATGCAAGTACATAATTCTTTTAAATTTGCTTCATATATAGACAGAATAGTTAAAAAAAAATGTCATCTTGCCTTCGTTGCTCTGTCCTTTGAGCGTAGGAGTTGGTACGTTATGTTGAACTTGAATAGGATATTGGCTGATGCGTCTTCTGGAATACTGTGTCCAGTTCTTGCCGCCAAGTAATAGCAAGGAAATTATTCAGCTGGAGTAGCTTTAGAAGAGGTATACCAGCGTATGGCGAGTGGGGAAGGTTTGTGTTATTACGAAAGGCTGGACATTCTGAGAATGTTTTCACTCGAGCACTGGAGTTTGAAAGGCGACCTGATAGAAATGTATAAATTATTGAGAGTTCGGCTGGAGTTAACTGTAACTGTCTTTTCTCCAAGGAGGGGCATTTCAATACGAGTGGGCAAATGTTTAAAGTGGAAAGAGGGAATTCAAATAAGACATGAGAGGCTTTTTTTTAACAGAGGATGGTTTATGTGTGGAATTCACTTCCTGAGGCAGTGATGAATGAAAGTACATTTACAATATTTACAGGATATTTGGATCGCTAAATGAATTGGAAAGTATCAGTGGGATTAACAAAAGCTATTCATTCATGCCTAGTACCTAATTTATTGCCCAGAGGGAAGTTCAGAATCAACCACGATATTATGGATCTGGAATCACATACCAGCCAGACCAGAAAGGTAAGGCAGTTTCCTTCCCGATCAGGCATTAGTGAATCAGATCTACTGATTCAACATCATTATTCGACTCTAGGTATTTGTTTAAATAAAATTCCAGCATCTGCCATGCCAGGGTTTGAACCCGTGTCCACAGAATTATATCTGGACATTCATATTAACAATGCAGTAATAATATCACAAGGACATTATTCACCCTCAGCAGTTCCAAGAGCCATCAGATGCGACCCGTTTAGTTTGTCATTATGTTCAGTATGAGCTTGTAGGAGTGAAAGGCCTGTTTTCATGCTGTGTGAGTCTATGACTTTGACGCTATGAAACTGGCAGCTGGTTGGGATTAACAGCAGCGTTGACAGTTTAATTGATCTCCTTCTGGGATATGTTATCTTGCTGGTAAATCTGGAGGTTCTTTTGCTCATTGAGCCCTTCCCATACACGGGACTGTTGAATATTCTGTCCCCAGTTTGACTGAGTAGATGAGTTTCCACTTCAGCAGGTAATTGAATTCCGCATTGCCCTGGTTTCTCTGTGATATCGGTGTCTTTGTATCTACCCAGGATGAACAATTGGTTGAAATCATGTCAACGCAGACGTAAGTCCCGTTGTCCATGTTGTGAATGTGTTTTTATTCTTCATGATACACCCACAGGGTGTGGATGTCGCTGGTCAGGACAGCATTTGTTGTTCCTCCTGATTCGCTGCTGCCTCGCTGCTCGAGAGACATGGATTCGATCCCAGTCTCGTGTGACTGTGTGCAGTTTGCACATTGTCTCTTTGCTTGTGTGAGTTTCCTCCCACAGTCTGTAGGTGTGAAGGTGACTGGGATCAGTCATGGGAAATGAAGCGGAATAGAATCGGTATGGAGTGTGGGTCTGATGGGATGTGCTTCAGAGGGATAGTGTCGACTGCAAGGGCTGAATGGCCTGCTTTCTCACACAGTTTTCATTCTCGGATTAAGGGTCAGCTATTTTGTTCAGGTCCTGGAGACACAATTAGACAGGATTGGGTAAAGATGGTAGCATCCCCTGTATAAGCGACATGTATGAATAGGATTGCAGGAAATTAAAGGCATGTTCTCTGTTCCTGAGATCAGACTTTCATTCCAGGTTTTATTCATCGCGCTTTAACATTACCAGTTCCGTGTGTGTCCCCAAGGATGCCTAGTTTATTAAATAACCACAACACCACCTTCTCCAGGTTGCAGTATTTATTGGGAACAAGAAGCTGATTCTGAGCTGATGCAAACAAAAGCAGATGCCAATGTCAAAACCAATGATCCAAATACGAAAATGAAATTTCAATCCTTGCCACCCCAAAATTAAACTCGCCACACACTTTAGATGGGCCAATCGGCTGTCTCAGCAACATGTACTGTTTATGGTCATAATATTATAAATGGGGGCAAGTATTCCCTTCGACCCCACTTTTGACCAGGAGCTGTCCCAACCTTGGAAATACATGCGCCTCTCTCCTTTCATTCCATCCCAGTTTCCAATTGGATCTTCGTGCATGCTTCACACAGTTTCTCTGATTCCGGGTCTGGAACTGGAATGATGTGTGATTGCATGCAGCAATTGGTCCTGCCTTGTTTGGGCAAAGTGATGAAGTCGCCGATATTCAAATATAATGCTATTGAAGCATACGTTTCAACAATATTCTGCACTCTGCAAAGAGTTGGAGAGTTTCGTTAATCCCATTCTCCTGTACTCTCATTCATGGAATCTCCACAGTCTCTGGGGACGCTAAAGTTAAAGATTCGGTTCATTCTGCGTTCCCACATGCCTGTCGCTAAGTCCTGATATTGTACATTCTTCCTGACATTTCCTCTGTTACCATACTGGTTGCAGTTTATAAGTGTGGTCTGTGGAATGCTATAACCGTTTAGTAGTTCGCATTCTGCATTGTGATTGCAGCGACCTCGGCTCGAATCCACAGCATGGCGGTCAGTTCTCTCAAAGTTTTACTTTTGGTGTAACACGGTCAGAAATTAATCGTTTTTACAAGACAATATTCTCCGAGGTGAAGATCTGTTTTCCATCGAATTTTGCTCTCTGCTATTTCTGCGTTTCATGTATCAGGATTTAAACCCAAAAGTTCTCAAAGATGTCTCTCCCTCGCACTCTCCCAAACTCTCTTTTCCATCCCTCATCCCATTTGACTGAGGCATTGCACAATCTAACATACACTTTCACGTTGTTACCATCCAGTCTGTGCCGTTGCTCTCACTGTTGCCCCAATCTCTTCATTGGCACCTTCAAATCATTCGATCCGTTTGGATACCTTGGCTGTGAGATCAATTCTCTTTTAGCAGCTTTTACTGACATGGACAAGAGATTATTGGAGTGTGAGGCTCAATAAAAGGGCATAAGGAATAATTGGGGAAAAGAGACTCTATTGGAAAAGATCCCCCATGAGGGCTTTCTGCGATAGCCTAGTGGTATTATCGCTGGATTGTTAACACAGCAAAGCCAGGTAATATTCTGGGCAGAAGGGTTGGATTCTCACCACACCACGATGATGATAGTATGTGAATGCAATAAATGCCTAGAATTAAGAATACGTTGTCTGAAAAACCCATGTGTTTCACTGACGTCCTTGAGGGAAGGAAACTACCGTCCTTATCTGGTCTGGCGTCCACGTGACTCCAAACCGGAAGGCAATAAGTGCTGCAGAGCCACCCCCGATGCTGTTACAGAATAGAAATATGTTCATTCGGCTCAGTGCTAGAATTGTCCAGGGATGAGATCGCACTGGGAACGTTGCAGGAGAGATTCACTCGGATAGTGTCGTAACCGAAATTGTACATTGAAAAATACCTTGATTGTTTGCTAAGTCTCCGATCTGTTAGAATGACCATGTGAGCTTCACTTCTTTCATATGTAAAGTGCAAAACTTTTTTTTATTTTAAAGTTTCATTCTCAGGTGAAGTTTAACAACTGGTGTCTGCCCCCATGTGCTGCTGTCTGTTCCATAATGTTTAGAATGATTCTAATTTATAAAAATGAGTTACCAGAGACTTACATGGATTCATGCAGTTTTTGAGCAAAGTACAATGTAACTCTGCAAGGACAAATTCACTCCACAGACGGGTGTGTGTGTGTGTGTGAGTGTGCGCGTGCACACGCGCGTGCGCACTCGTGTGTAGGTGGGTCACTGTTTGGAGATAGGGCAATGGGATCACCTGTACTGTGACATGAACCCAATGACCATGGGTACCGAATTCAGCTATCAGTTTCTGTGGGGGCACTTTTAGCTGCTGCCTGTTCCAAAGACCGCCTTGGAGGTTTGTCACCCGAAGATCCGAGGTCGAATGTCCTGGATCACTGAAGTGCTCTCCAACTGGGAAGGGGCACACCTGTCTATTGATTAATGTGCAGCGCCCGTTCCATTGCTGTCGCCTCCGCTCAGCTTCACCAATGTACCATGTCTTCAGGCATCCTTGCCTGCAGGATGTTGTTTTTTTAGATGAGCGTCAGTCTAAACATTATGGCATGGACGCAGCACACAGGGACTAGCACCTTCAACATATTATCTGTGCTGACACTAACTGGTAAAGTCCACCTGAGAATGTAACTGTCAAAAGAAAGTTTTTCGATTTACATAAGAAAGAAATGAACCTAACATAGTCATTCTAACAAATGGAAGACTTAACAAGCAATCAAGGTATTTTTCCAATGTATAATTTCAGTGACATTACACTGTAACCTTTCGCTATAAATTCTGTACCTTACCACTGTGTAATCCACAGCCTCCTGATGAAGGAGCAGCTCTCCAAATGCTATTGCTTCCATTAAACCTGTTGGACTATGACCTGGTGTTGTGCGATTTTTAACTTCGTATAAGAATGCGGATCTCACAATTAAAATAGAGACGAAGAAGCATTTATTCTCTCAGACAGTTCTGTATCAGTGAACTTTCTTGTAGCAGACGGCGGTTGAGGAGGTGTCATTAGGTGTAATGAGGCTGAGATCGGCAGATCTTCAAACAGCAAAGACATCAAGCATTATGGCTAAAGGCAAGAAAGTGCAGTTCAAGGTTATCAGATCAGATATGAAACCATTCAATAGCGGAACAGACTTGGTGGTCTGAATGGTGACAATGAGTTCCTAAAATTGTTGGCCTTAATATGAAGCTGCAAAACCGACCTGAGTAAAATGTGCCAAATTTAAAAAAGCGTGGTCCCCCGGAGCACTGAGCCGAGGTGAAATGTACAAAGAACAACACACAAAGGGCAGACAATATTGGGTCATTGATCCGTAGTGATCAGTATACCAACGTAAACAGGAAAACCGATATTCAGTATCTACATTGAACCTGGCTCCACGAGGCATTTAGTTAACTCTCACAAACCACTATTCCCCTTCCGTTTTCCAGACGCCCCCTCCGTTCTTGTTTTCAACTGATTCAACTTCAGGCAATTGCCGATGACATTGCTGATGTGGAACTGTAGCATATAGAACATAGAACATGACAGTGCAGTACAGGCCCTTCGGCCCTCGATGTTGCACAGCCCTGTCATACTAATCTGAAGCCCATCCCATCTACACTATTCCATGTACGTCCATATGCCTCTCCAATGACGACTTAAATGCACTTAATCTTGGCGAATCTACCACCGTTACAGGCAAAGCATTCCATGCCCTAACTACTCTCTGAGTAAAGAAACTACCTCTGACATCTGTCTTATACCTTTCTCCCCTCACTTTAAAGTTGTGACCCTCGTGTTTGCCGTCCCCAAACTTGGAAAAAAAACTCTCCCTGTCCACCCTATCTAAACCTCTGATTATCTTGTATGTCTCTATTAAGTCACCTCTCAGTCTTCTCTCCAACGAGGACAGCCTCAAGGCCCTCAGTCTTTCCTCATAATATATTCCTTCCATACCAGGCAACATGCTAGAAAATCATCTCTGCACTCTTTCCAAAGCGTCAACATCGTTCTTATAATGCAGGACTAGAACTGTTGACAATACTTCAAATGTGGCCGTACCAGATCTCTGTACAGCTGTAGCATAACCGTCTGATTCCAGAACTCAATCCCTTTATTAATAAAGGCCAAAACACTGTTTTCCTTCTTAACAAACCTGTCAATCTGGGTGGCAACTTTCAGGGATATGTGTACATGGACACCGAGACCTCTCTGCTCATCTGCACTCCCAAGAATCTTACCATTAGCCCAGTACTTTGCATTCAGATTACTCCGTCCAAAGTGTATCACCTCACACTTGTCCACATTAAACTCAATTTGCCACCTCTCAGCCCAGCTCTGCATCCTATCTATGTCTCTCTGCAACCTACTACATCCTTCGTCACTATCCACAACTCCACCGACCATAGTGTTGCCCGCAAATTTACTAACCCACCCTTCTAAGCCCTCATCCAGGACATTTATAAAAATGAAGAATAGCCCTGGACCCAACATCGACCCTTGCGGAATGCCGCTAGTAACTGGACACCAAGATGAACATGTTGCATTAACTGCAACACTCTGTTTTCTTTGAGCGAGCTAATTACTGGTTCAAACTGCTATGTCTCCCACAATCCCATTCCTCCACATTTTGTATAATAGCCTACTGTGGGAACCTTATCGAACACCTTGCTGAAATCCATATACACAACATCAACCTGCTTAATCTCATCTACCTATTTGGTCACTTTGTCAAAAAACTCATAAGTTTCGTTTGGCACGACCTACTCTTTACAAAACCATGCTGACTGTCCCTGACCAGATTATTCTTTTCTACATGATTATAAATCCGATCTCTTATAATCTTTTCCAACGCTTTACCAACAACTGAAGTGAGACTCGCTGATCTGTAATTACCAGGGTTGTCTCTACTACCCTTCTTGAACAAGGGAACCACATTTGCAATCCTCCAGTCCTCAGGCACTATTCCTGTGGATAATGATGATTTCTAGATCAATGGCACAGGCTCGGCAATCTCTTCATTTGCTTCCCAGAGGATTCTAGGATAGATCCCATCTGGCCCAGAGGACTTGTCTATTTTCACACTCTACAGTATTTCTAATACCTCTTCCTTGTGAACCTCAATCTCTTCGAGTCGAGATGCAAGTATCTCTGTATCTTCCTCGCCAACATTTTCATTTTATGTAGTGAACACTGTCGAAAAATATTTATTTAGTTTTTCCCATGTCTCCTCTGACTCCACACACAACTTCCCACGATTATTCTTGATTGGCCCTAATTTAACTCTCGTCATTCTTTTATTCCTGACATACCTATGGAAAGCCTTAGGGTTAACCCTGATCCTATCCGCCAACAACTTCTAATGTCTCCTCCTGGCTCTCATGTCTGCTCCTGGCTCTTCTGAGCTCTCTTATTAGGTCATGCAGGGAAACGATTCTGTCTGCTGCACATCATTCTGCTTCGAAATATCAGGCAGTATTTCATATTGATTACTGTAAACTTTAATCTTTAACAAGCCATGACAGTGAAATCACTGAATCCTCATCACTATACTGCCAGGGAAGATTTCTGTTAAAATCACCCTGGACACCAAGAAATTCGCCATTCTATTCTCCCATCCTTCTGTGCGTGATCCCCTCGGCCCAATTCCGGTCTTGTTGGTTGGGTTACAATACTGAGGCTGTCCAATCATCTTTGCATTTCAGTTTCTAAAGGATGAGACCTTCTCTCTGAGCTGGCAATGTGCTTGCTCAGTGGTGATAAAACTGTCCTTGTAAACTAGAAAAGTGCTTGAAATAGGCCATTCCTGTTTTTCATTCCAAGAACCGTTCGGTTGGACAGGAAATAGTGGGCGTGAGCAGTGCTCAAGTTTGGCAGCAAGAACGAGGTGAGGCAGTTAAAAACTACAGAGTAATGGGGAAACAATGGGCAAGGAACACTGGGACGGGAGAGGCTGAATGCTTCCTTTCTTTGCTGTAACCAGACATTGGTGTTGAACTCAGAAATGGGACAACATCAGACAAGTCGGTGAAATCTTACTTTCTGCTTGTTTTCTCCCGAGGCCTGTGTCACACTTGGGGAAATGTGTCTGCGTGCTTCAGTCTATGGGTAAAAATGGGGTTCAGTTCCCATCTCAAACTTTAATCCCACTTATTGTGTTTTACGAGATTAAAACGTTTCAGAGAAATTAGCATTCAGGTGAAACGTAAGATCTTACAAGGTTACAGACCAAGTGCTGGGAAACAAGATGAAGGGACCCGGTTCTGTGCTGTAAACACTCCATAATTCAATCATTTTTGAGGGGAAACATATCTGCAGTGACATAATTCCAAAAACTGTGTTATGAAGAAATGGTGCAACGGCTTCTGCCCTCATCCCTGGTTCCTGATGCAGAGACCGCAGCTCTACAAGGAACCTGTTTCATGCCTTAGATCAGTCAATACCCCAGCTCATCAAAGAAGGGAATAGTGCCTTCCCTCTCTCTGCACAGTCAGTTAATCCTTCATTCTCCTCTGATTCCACTTTACAAAGAATTTCAAAATATTGTCAAAACTGAGTCTCAGCTATTTCTTTTCTGTGCTTTTCATCCATCGGAGCTGCAGCGATTAAGTGTGTTGGTTTCTGAAAACGAAACGTCCCTATGAGCAATGTATTGGGCTATTCCAAGGTTGCCTTCTCTGACAACGGAGGGACATGACTGATGTTGTCTATGATATGGAAGAGCCAGTGTTTGAGTTGAGTAGACAAAGTTAAAAATTACACAATATCAGGGTAGAGTCCAACAGGTTTATTTGGAAGCACTAGCTTTAGGAGAGCTGCTCCTTCATCAGGTGGGTGTTTTTCTGCAGAAACGTGGTGTGTGTGTCAATATGCGCGATCTTTTGGAAGATCATCTGGACTTTAACCGACCGTTCGTGGTGTCGACGGTGCCCATGACTTGGAGGTGTTGGTGTTGGTCTGGGGTGGATAAATTTAATAATCACACAGAGCAATTTTAGATTACAACAGTTGACAAACACCTGATGAAGAAGCAATGCATGGAACACTGGTGCTTCCAACTAACTCTGTTCGATACAATGTGGTGCTGTGTGATTTTTACTCTGATAGCTCTTGGTAATGTTTAACTGATCAAAGAGAGTGAAAGAACTTTCGTTCGTGGAGATGAAAAATTCATATATTATCCACATCAGCATAACAAAAGTTATTAGGTTGGATTTGTGATGAATCTCCATAATGCGCTTGCGCAATGCAAAAGTCGAACTTACAACCGCCTGATCCGGAGCCAGCTATACAAATGGTTGCACCAATGGCCAGATGGACAGCTGAAATTTTACACGCGGCAGAGCTGTGGTGTTAACAAGGACATGAGCAATAACAGTAACAGTCACAAGGTGAACAAAGAACAAAGATAATCACCATCATTGATTCACTTCAAATTGTGCTCAAAAAACGAGCATTCACAATCTGATCAGCCAATCAATGAGGTCACTGCTAATCTTGGAAATTGCAACTGACTTTGCTGCGTTTTCACCATAATTTGAGGTAAACTCCAGCCTAAACATAACATCGCATATTCCCATTAATTTTCATCTTTACAGAACGTTAATGACCTATCCGAATTTGCAGGAAATGAGTGAAAACGTCCTTCCGGTGACGTAATCCACTGCAGAGTCGGCCAGAAAAGAAAAGACAAAGACATGAAGCATCACTCCCATTTCTCTCTGTACCAATGCGTTTTCCTGAGTTGAGTATTTTCAGGACTTGTCTTTACTATCTAAAGAATTAATTATTTTCCCGGGAAAGATACTTCATAAATCAATTAACATCTGAGATGTTAAAAAATATTTTACTTTATATTAAAATAGTTGAATATCCTTTCCCCCAGCCTAATGTCCCAATCCTCCCTCCTCTTCCATGTAAATACAAGCTTCTACAGGTGATGTTGGAGCTCCCAACCTGACGTTCCAATGCTCCTTGCTGCTCCATGTCAATAGAAGCGGCTCTACTTGAAGTTGGAGCTCCCAGTCTGATGTCCCAATGCTCCCTGCTCCATGTCAGTAGAAAAAGGTGCAGTCCAGGTTAGACCTACCACTCTGATGTCCCAATGCTCCCAGCTGTTACATGTCACTAAAAGCTGATCCTTGTGAGGTTGGAGCTCCCAGTCTGATGTCCCAATTTTCCCTCCTCCATGTCAAGAGAAGCAGTCCAGTTGAGGCTGGATCAATCACTCTGATGTCCCAATGCTCCCTGCTGCTACATGTCATTAAAAGCTGCTCCAGGTGAGAGTGGAACTCCCAGACGGATCTCACAAAGCTCCTTGCTCCATGTCAACTGAAGCTGCTCCAAATGAGGTTCGATCTTGCATTCGGATGTTCCAATGCTCTCTGCTGCTCCACGTCAACAGAAGCTGCTCCAGTTGTGTTTGGAACTCCCAGCCTGATGCCTCAATGCTCCCTGCTGCTACATGTCAATGGAAGCTGCTCCAGGTGTTGTTGGAACTCCCAGACTGATGTCACAATGCTCTCTGGTCCACGTCAAAAGACGCTGCTCCAAATGAAGTGGGAGCTCCCATTCCTAGCAGCTCACATACTTCTATACCATCATAGAAATACTGCCCACTGAACATCCCCACCACTGGACCCATTGGTGGAATATCCACATCATGAGAACCTAATATTATTTTTAGTCACCACCGAATCATTATTTCCAAAACTCATTCTTTCTTAAACCTTATTTCGCATGTGCATACTGCAGTCAATCCAAAGTAAGATAATGGTGCTAATTGATGTATGCTTAATAAAAACTACATCCTATTTTTCATGTTGAGTAACTGCGAGTTAGCAAGGACAATGTTTGTATTCATATCACACTTTTATTCCAGGTGAGAGAATGTGGTTTGCATTATTTAAAATGAACTTGTTCACTGCGTATTATGATCAAATAGATCTCAATTTCAAAACAACATTGGTAACGTTGTCATCCATCTTGAAATGTGGTGTCTTCTTCCTTCAACCAGACGGCTATTATAACGAAAAGTCCATTAATGAGATGCGTATAAAGACACTTTAAATCGCAAGGTTTGTGAAGGTTTGTAACTCAGGTTGAGGTTTAAGGTGTCGGTTTGCTCGCTGAGCTGTAGGTTTGATATCCAGATGTTTCATTACCTGGCTAGGTAACACCATCAGTGGCGACCTCCATGTGAAGCGAAGCTGTTGTCTCTTGCTTTCTATTTATATCTTTCTCCTGGATGGGGTTCCTGCGGTTTGTGGTGATGTCATTTCCTGTTCGTTTTCTGCGGGGTTGATAGAAGGCATGCAGATCTATGTGTTTGTTTATGGCGTTCTGGTTGGAGTGCCAGTCCTTTGGGAATTCTCTGACATGTCTTTGCTTAGACTGTCCCAGGATCAAGGTGTTGCCTAAGTCGCACTGGACTACCAAAAATCCATAAACCAGAAGCCCCCCTCAGACCCATAGTCTCATTACCCGGAACACCAACTTCCAGACGGGCCAAAGAACTACACGCAAGACTGAAATGCCTCATAGAAGAGTCACAGCACTCCATCCACTCCACCCAGGAATTCCTAAAAATCATCAAAAACACCAAAATAGAGGAAGAAGAAGCAATGATCTCATTCGACACAACAGCACTGTTCACCTTCATGAACATCGACCTGGCAAAGGAAACACTTACCACACTTTTAGAAGAGACCATCACAGACGCACCAACAACCATCAATCACATTACCAACGAAAACATCATGAAGCAAGTGAACCTGTGCCTCACCACCCACTTCACTTTCAACAACATAGTCTACAAACAAACCAACGACACACCCATGAGATCTCCGCTATCAGGATTCATAGCAGAAGCGGTAATGCAAAGACTAGAACAAACAGCCCTACCAACAATCAAACCAAAAATCTGGGTCCGCTACGTAGATGACACCTTTGTCATCACAAAACAAAAAAATATAGTAAAGGCATTTAACATCATCAACAACACCCTCACAGGCATAAAGTTCACCAAGGAGGAAGAAACAGACAACAAACTCGCATTCCTGAACGTCACAGTAGAAAGAAAGGACAACAGAGAACTACAAACCTGCGTATACAGAAAACCGACAAACACTGACCAAATACTTAACTACACCAGCAACCATCCCAACACAAACAAACGAAGCTGCATCAGAACACTATTCCATTGAGCCAGCACACACTGCAACACAGACGAACTTCGGAAAACAGAGGAGAACCACCTGTACAACGTATTCGAGAAGAATAGATGCTCCAAAAATATTGTTCGCAGATTCCTCAAGAACAAACCACGACAAGCAGACCAAACACAGCCAGAAACCCTAACCATCTTACCATACATCAAAGAAGTTTCAGAAATGACAGCCAGACTACTCAGACCCCTCGGAATCCTAGGAGTACACAAACCCACCAACACTCTCAAACAAAAACTAACAAACTTAAAAGACACAGTTCAACCCATGGACAAAACCAACGTCACCTACAAAGTTCCATGCAAGGACTGTCACCAACACTACGTAAGTCAAACAGGAAGAAAGTTAGCCACCAGGATATACGAACACCAGCTATCCACAAAAAAACACGACCTTCTCTCCTTCGTAACCCCACATAGGATTAAAAATACCACTATTTCGACTGGGACAACACCTCTATCCTGGAACAGGCTAAGCAAAGACATGCTAGAGAATTCCTAGAGGCCTGGCACTTCAACCACAATGCCATAAGCAAACACTTAGATCTAGATGCCATCTATCAACCCCTCAGAAAACGAACAGGAAATGACATCACCACAAACCCCAGGAAACCCATCGAGGAGAAAGATATAAATAGAAAGCAGTAGACAACAGCTTTGCTTCAATTGGAGGTCGCCACTGATGATGATGTTACCTAGCCAAGTAATGAAACGTCTGGATATCAAAGTTACAGCTCAGCAAGCAAACCTACACCCTACATTTTAAATCATTTTTCATGTTTATGTTGCATGAATCTGCGGTTATTGATCCACTGTTTAGTTTCACTCCCTATAGGTAACATGCTGATTTCTCCAGTTGTTCATAGTTCAATGTGATGCATCCAGTGTGTGTATAACGAGAGGGAGCTTGCTTCCTTCATTTGTGTTTATCTGTGCCCGATGTCCAGCATTCATCAATGGCAAGAGCAAGGGGACAGGGTGAGACCAATGTGTAAGTCTCTCCGTTCCCATGCACGGCACCCACAGCGGCAGTTCTCCACTGTGCATTTACAGCCAGTTCTCAGTGTCCCGAACCCACGCCCTGCCCCTTTGAAATATCTCCATTAATTTGGGCTGTCTCGCTGTGCTCTTTTCACCAGGATGAATTGCTTCTACTCAACGTCCTTCAGATTTCATCTGACAAAACATTCATTAAGAATCCCTTTGCATAACATGCACTTCGCAGATCTCGGTATTTGATTTTCCTGGATGACTTTCATACGAAAACACTTTCACAGCAACTTGACTTGAAAAAGAAAACCACGCCCCTTTTCATTATCCCAATGCAACCAACATTTCAATTACTATTCTTTGGGATTTTGTAATAGCGTCGATGCATATGAACTGACAATCGGAGCTCCAAATTCAATATAACAGCTACGATCATCTGAAAATAGCACCACTGAAATGCCGTTGATGACAGTGACGAAGGGGGGATTCAAACCCACGCATGCAGAGCACAATAGATTAACAATCCATCACCTTAACCTCTCGGCCACCTCGTCACCAATGCTGGGAAGGCTATGTCCTTATGAATTATTGAATTGCGTAAATTAGGCAGAGCAGCAGATATTTCTCTCTGGTGTTGGTGAAATGACAAATAACACAGGACGGTTCCAAGACTATGGACTGACCCCTAGGTTGTGGGGCAAGTGCACTCCCACTGTCACATTATGCACATAACGAACTGAACAAAAATGAGGAAATGAATATTTAACAAGGTGTGTTGAATTCTGTGAAGATTTGAAGTCAACGGAATGAAGAACCCGAGACAGCAGGAGGTGTTCTTTCAATAAAGAGTTGGATAGAGCTCATAAGGATAGTGGAATCAAAGGTTATGGGGATAAGGTAGGAACAGGATACAAATTGAGGATGTTCAGCCATGATCATAATGAATGGTGGTGCTGGCTCGAAGGGCAGAATGGCCTACTCCTGCCCCTGCTGTCTATTGTCTATTAAATTGCCTGTGAGGAATTGTTTTCCAGACTAGAGAAGAGTGCATATTGCTCAATGTCATTATTCGGAACACCGAACTTCCGCTCAGATGTTTTTAACACTCACCTGTGTACAGAACAGACAATTTCAACACCCAAAATAAGGCTAAACTGACAATTGAACTCAACAATGCAAAAACCTTGATCTGTATCATTTTCCTGGGCCGTGCGACACCAAGTCACTGTATGATCACAGCAACACAGTGAGCCAGTGTCAGAAGGAAAATGAGTGCAGTGCCAGAGCGCATACTGGGAGCAGCACATGACACACGGGGAAGTGCATTTCACACAACAGGAACACTTCCCAAACAGCGGAATGCGGTGGAAGAATTCAGAGGGGTTTGACACTTTGAAATTTGATGCCAGAGACACAATGGAGATCTGTCATTGAGTCTGTTCAAGATGAAGATTTTAAGATTTCTACAGATGCAAAACAATAAAAAGCTCATGGGTTAGTGAAGGCAAAAGATGAAATTGTACATTTCATCAATCTACCCATCTTTACAATGATACCTCACCACTTTCCTCACTCGGGGACAGAAACCCTGGTGAAGATGATCATATAATCCCCGTTACTAGACATGGAATCAGAGAAACTCGGTTTCCCAAACGTTAAGGTAAAACCAGGAATGTGAAGGTAAGCATTAATGTGTTGCTCCTGCGCTGAAGGTGACCAGTGCACGGTATCTCTGTTTCATTATAGTGGGGTGTGCTGTACAGAAGTTTTACTTTTGAGCCTCACATGGAGCAACTTCAATTTGTCGTCGCGTTGAGAGATACGGACAGAAGGTGATATTGAGCAAAGCCCAGTTTATGGGAAAATACCCGTGTTTGTAGATTGAGAAACAACCTTTTCTGGATAATGACTCCTTGATCAACAAACGTACTGCAAGTATCTCAAACGTGAAGAGACATATGTGGAGAAAGAGCCGAAGGTGATTTTTCAGCAGATGGATAACGTTTCACATGTGCACTGCGTTAAATTCCGGGAAAATAGATGTTGAACTGTTTTCATGTTTCACAGTTTGTTGCAAACTCACAAAGGTTATTGCAATAATTAAAAAAAAGAAATCACATAGGACCGTTTGAATATTGTATTGAACTGAATTTTGGTCTGAGCATATTTTATCTTAAATTGCGTATTGCAGAGAAGTACAGAGGGTGAACAGTACAAAAGGACAGAGTCTTCTTGGTGGATTTCTTGGGTGGAGTTAAGAATGTACGAAATATACGTAACATCATGTGAATGTGGTCAAATCTTTAAAGTAGGCGTTGCGTCTCCAAGTGACGATTCAATTCCGACTCATTAGGATATAACTTCTGTCTGCAGTTATTTTACGACATCAGCTCCATTTACAGAGTTTCACCTTGAACAATACGCCACACCTTACCAATCCATGAACTTGTTATACTCAGTCTTATTCAGTTGTACGGGTTCATGAAATATCTTTGTGTCTGAAGTTAACAAATTCGAAATTGTTACGCAATGACTCTGACTTTCACTCAATGGGAAATTCTCTCCTTGTACGTTTGTTCGTGTATCTTTTAAAACACTCTGAAGTCAGCTTCTACGTTTTATTTCGAGAAAGTCGTTCCCGATTTAAATAATTCTATTGAGTGGAAGAAACTCTCTTCCAAACTTTTCTTAATCATTCACTAATGGTTTTCAATCTCTAACGAAAGTTATTGATTCACTGGAGAGAAGGAATTTCCCCGATTTACTCATTCAAACCTCCCGTTATGTGAAAATCTCATTTGTTTAGATCAAACTTGCGTGTTTCTACTCCAGCATTTCCAAATATCGTGAATAAACTCCTTCATTCTTTCTATCATCCCGTTTGTATCCTTTCTGATATTTTTATGTCTCAGTAAACAACGTCACTTGGCTTTCTAATATTGTGCTATCCAGGAAACAGCGTCTGTGCCCTTTCTAACTTCTTCACATGATTTTGGTGGAAAATGAGGACAAGGTTTACACACAATGTCCTCACTGAGGGTGACCAAAATATTTTACAGTTACACTATGAACTCTTTTCTTTTTAAAAATGACGCCTCTATTTATAAACTCCAATAAGGTAAATTACTATCTATCCAGGTCATGAACATCGTCTCCATGGAGACGAAAATTTTCTATCACTTCCTTTATACTTCCACGGAATGTCTGAAAGGTTTGTAAGGCCAATATCTCTAAATCCCCGTGTCCTGAGTCAGTCTCACCTATTTCTAAAGGGGACTGAAGTTCAAATCATTCATAGTGTGTCTCCCGTCATTCCAGTGCAGACTGGTTCTGGACAGTAAATTATATCACCAAAGGCCACCGTGGATCTGAAATCAACAGTTTTCACATAGTAATGGTCGTAGCTATTGTGTATCGTATGTCCGTGTTCTTGTTCAATTTGTTCATCATTTCTTGGGTCTCTGTATTGAATTCTACTGAATGATTAATTTGTGAATGGAGACATTCCCTTCACCACTCATTTGAAACTCCATGGAAAATTGAAAGATTTTACTCATAGGCTTGCAGAGGACAGTCCTGCCATTACTGGGATGAATCAGTGAATATTCCCCACGTATCCTCAAAGTCAAGGATTTCCATTTCCATTTTAGGAGATCATTACAGCACTGAGTCCCATGTGTGCGTTCATGAAAACCAAAACAGTTGCAGCGAGACTTTAAAACTAAGATTTTGCAATCTGCTTGCATTGGTTGTCCCAAACATTACATTCCATATTGTTGTATGTTTCTGGATGAAAGCACTTTCTGAATCTTGAGCAATTATATTTCAGTTTTGTCAAGAAATTATCCTTCGCTGTTCTCGCTTTCCCTTTCAGTTTCCCGTTTTAT
Source organism: Chiloscyllium punctatum (assembly GCF_047496795.1). Classification (NCBI taxonomy): domain Eukaryota; kingdom Metazoa; phylum Chordata; class Chondrichthyes; order Orectolobiformes; family Hemiscylliidae; genus Chiloscyllium; species Chiloscyllium punctatum. The sequence continues at coordinate 35,519,609 of NC_092751.1, read as the reverse complement.
ATCCCGTATTTTATCAGTTTATCTTAAGTTTGCAAAAAATTCAATCAATCTCGCTCCTCATTACCAATCCGAGAGAATCCCACAATTTTGTCAATTTATATGCAGTGCAGCTGTAGGGCGCGGTGACCAAGTGGAAAGGCATTGGTCACGGTCACGTGAACCAAATGAAAGTAGCCGGCTGGTGGAATCTGGCCGTTCCATCACAGTCATATTTAAAACATTTAACGTAATCTTTAGCCAAATCATATTGGCAGAAAATAAGAAAACAAAATTGAAAAAATTGCTGATGTTGAAAAACAAACAAAAACAGCCGTTGCTGGAATATTTCAGGACGTCTGGCAGCATCTGTGGAGAGACGGACCCAATGGATGTGAAACGTAAACTGTGATTCATCTGCACAGATGCTGCCAGCTCACCTGTGATTTTACTGCAATTTCTGTTTTTGTTTCAGATTGGCAGATTTTGTCGCAGTTCATGAGAACAGTGCTCATTAGAATCAAACAGATAGCACGGACCTGGTAGTGTAAAATGAGACAGTAATAATGAATGAGTGGAGAGTGTTGTACTGGAAAAGCACACAGCTTCAGGCAACATCCGAGGAGCAGGAGAATGGACGATTTAGGCATAAGCCATTCATCAGGAATTAGGCTTGTGAGTCGGGCAGAGGATCAAAGCTGTAGCCAGGTGCCAACTCGCAGGCACCTCCTCCTACAGACCACGATCACAAACTCTCCTCCCCTCACCAAACCATCATCTCTCAGACCATCCACAATCTCATCATCTCTGGGCATCTCCCATCCACAACCTTCAACCTCATTTTCCGTGAACTGCGCACTCCCTGATTCTACCTCCTTCCTAAGATTCACAAACCTGACTGCCCCAGTCGACCTATTGTCTCATCCTGAGCCTGTCCCATCCGAATTATCTCTTCCCACCTTGACACAATGCTCTCTCCCCAGTTCAGGAAATGCCCACTTACATTCGTGACACCCCTATGCACTTCACCTCCTCCAAGAATTTCGATTCCCTGGCCCTCAACGCGTCATCTTCACCATGGACATCCAGTCCCTTTACAACTCCATCTACCATGACAGAAGTCTGCAAGCCTTCCATTTCTTCATCTCACACCATCCCAAACTGTACCTTTCCACCGACATCCTCATCCACCTGGCTAAACTGGTCCTCACAATCAACAACTTCTCTTTCCAATCTTCCCACTTCCTCCATCAAAACTGGTCGCCATGGGCATCCGCATAGGACCTAGCTATGCCTATCTGTTTGTCAGATACGTGGAACTGTCCATATTTCGCCGTTACACAGGCACCATTCTCCACCTGCTCCTCCGCTACTTTGATGAATGTTTAGAGGCACTTGGCGCTTCAACGAGAAGGTTGAATAGCTCACCAACTTTACCAACACCTTCCACTCCAACCTCAAATTTATCCGGATAATCTTGGCAACTTCCCTCACCTTGCTGGACCGCTACATCGCTGACTATGGCTACTGACTAATTACAGACATATACTACAAGCCCTACGACTCCCACATGGGCGGCACGGTGGCACAGTGGTTAGCACTGCTGCCTCACAGCGCCAGAGACCCGGGCTCAATTCCCGCCTCAGGCGACTGACTGTGGGGAGACTTGTTGGGCCGAAGGGCCTTTTTCCACACTGTAAGTAATCTAAACATGTATCTAGACTACATCTCCTCCAACCCTCGCTTGTTTAAGAACACCATTCCTTATTCCCAATTCCTCCATCTCCATCTCCATCTTCACCTCAGAAAGAGCCACAAATTGCTTTACCACGTGGTTGACAGTTCACACAACACCACCCTTGAAGCCACGCCTTTCAACGCAACAAAGACAGAACCACCTGGTGCTCACCTTACTCCGCATAAACGCATCATATGCTGCCACTGATGCCACCTCCAAACAGACACTACCACCAGAGATATATTTCGCTGCCCATCCCTGCCAAAATTCCATAAAGACCAATCCCTCCATGACCCCGTCTTCAGGTCCACACATCCACCCACCAGCCCACAACCCTCTCCTGGCACCTTTCACTGCCACCAAAGGAAGGGTGAAACTAGCACCCTCACCTCAGCCAAGGCCCGAATGGATCATTCCACATCCATTCGAAATTCACCCATACAGCTACCAATGTCATCTACTGAATCCGTTGCGCCCAGTGTGGTCTCCTCTACATCAGGGAGACAGGAAACTTTCTTGCAGATCATTTCAGAGAAAATATCCGGGGCACCCGCACCCCCAACTTCACCGTCCCGTGGCTGAACACTTCAACTCCCCTCCTACCCCATCAAAGACATACAGGTCCTGGATCTCCTCCACTGCCAAACCATTACCAACCAACGCCTGGAGGAGGAAAGCTACACCTGCCGGCTTGGGACCCTAACACCACACGGGATAAATGTGAATTTGAACAGTTACCTTATTTCCCCTCCCCCAAGCCCAATCCTTCAACTCGGCACCGTCCTCTCAACCCATTCCATCAATGCCATTTCTGACCTATTTTCTTCTCCCTCCTATTCATCCATTTATTGCTTTCCAGCTATTTTCCCTTAACCCCACACCACTTCCATTTATCTCTCAGCCCTGACTCATAAGCCTTATACCTGATGAAGGGCTTAAGCCTGAAACCTGAATTCTCTTGCTCCTCGGATGCTACCTGATCTGCTTTGCTTTCCAGCATCACACTACCAACGCTGATCTCCAGCATCTGCAGTCTTAACTTTATCCTTGGAATTATCAATGACCTTAGAGTGAATATATCCCTCGATTGCAGTGATCACAGTGTGACTGAATTTTCCATTTATTTTGGGTGAGGGCAGGCTGGATCTGAGACGAGCGCTTAACATTTAAACAACGGGAATGGTATCAGATAGCGAAGTTAGGGCGGCTGACGTGAAGTGGAAAATTCTGTCAGAAGATGGGTCAGTCCAACTGCATCACATCACCCAGACTGGAAAAGACTCGCAGAAAGAGAAAATCAATTTCAGTGCAGGCACAATGGCAGGTAAAGTGGAATGGAGACAATACAACACACTGAGGTGCAGTGGAAGTATTTATGTGAACGGATTCGATAAATAAGCTACACCTTTACATATGGACTGCCCTCACATTGGAAAAAGGAATTTCCTGCAGTCTAACGGCGATATTTGCCTGTGACATCACATTGTTGAGAGACACTGACATCGTTTCTTCTGTAGCAGCGTGGCCTAATGAAAGCATGATCGTCCCATCAACCAGAATTCAATACTTCAAAGCTCTCCTCTGCGCTGTGCAACTTAGTTGCTGCTCCTGTCGTCAGATCTCAATCGCTTCACTGTGTCTCTTCTTCTGCTTCCTGCTGCACGGAAACACTTGAACCGTGAACAAATCCACTTTCCACTTTCACCAATCTTTTGCAACTCCCGAGTTGGCACAGGTACGAGTGACCGCTTGGCCTTCTCGAGCGCTCTCACTCCGGTATGATCTGATTCATAAAGTGGACAGTGTCTGATCGGCAGAATGTCCCTACGCGGGACGGTGCTGTTTATCCCATCCCCGGGGACTGAGGTGTCTCAATTGGCAGAGTATTTAGCCATTTCCCTCCACTTGCAGGCATTATGATGGGATGTAAATGTGGATATGCTCTGAAGCTTCCTGTCACGGGCACAGCCAGGTGGAAGAGCGCCGCTGGAACTTAGCAACTTTGCGAAGTTTCTCCAAATATCATCTATTTGAGAGAGAGAGAAACGTGCTGAGCTGGTGGGAAAGAGAGAAATGGGCTGTGGACTCTCATCCTTTAGTAAAATTCCAGTAAGTGCATTTTTGTGCTGCCCATTTGGTGTTCAGAATCAATCTTCGCAGAATCAATCCTGCAGAGAAGCTTTTGTTTCACAGGCGTCGGCATCGTTGCTGCAATCGGGCTTCAGTTAACATCTGAGTCCCAACTGTCCCAGATGAAGCGACTCCAAATGAAACCCTCACTCACAGAGAACCATCTTCACAGCCAGGAGCTGCGGGGCTGCAGGCAGTCCAAAGCGGAAGGGAGGATTAAAAACGAGCCATTATTTCTCCCTCAGCCACTGTGTCACAGAGACAGACAGAGGGACGGCAGAGACGTATGACGTCATTCACGTGCCGACAGAAGCCGTTCAGCCCATCGAGTCCACGGCAATTCTATCGCTTTCTTCTCTCTGAGGTTATTCATCATCAGTGCTGCTTGTTAGGGGCATGGTCCACACCACAACTGATTTCTCTCACCTTCGCCAGTATATTCCCAGCTCAGTTAAGTGACTTTGCGAATCAGGTCATAACAGAACGACAGAGAACAGCAAACAAATTCTATAACTTTGTGGGCGGCACGGTGGCACAGTGGTTAGCACTGCTGTCTCACAGCGCCAGAGACCGCGTTCAATTCCTGCCACAGGCGACTGACTGTGTGGAGTGTGCACTTTCTCCCTGTGTCTGCATGGGTTTCCTCCGGGTGCTCCGATTTCCTCCCACAGTCCAAACATGTGCAGGCCAGGTGAACTGGCCATGCTACATTGCCCGTAGTGTTAGTAAGGGGTAAATGTAGGAGTATGGGTGGGTTACGCTTTGGCAGGTCGGTGTGGACTTGTTGGGCCCAAGGGCCTGTTTCCATACTGTAATGTAATCTAATCTAATCTAAAAAAATCTTCAAACGTGTGTTTCCTCAAATGTATAAATTTGCCGGGTGCATCTATTTCAGATACCATTGAGTATAAGGACGTCGAAGGCTCATCAATATGTAATGCGAAGAACGGAGCACTGTTATAACGAAACACTGGTGGTGGCAGGACACATGCTGAAAGGTGCAATTGTCATCGAGCAGAGGATGCTTTTCATAAATTAATTTCTGGATTATGCGCCCACCACGATCCCTCTGGGACGCTCTTTTAGCGCTGACCACTGCAGTTTCCCACAGTCTTCAGGTTTTTGTAGCATGTGCCTTCGAGGATGACGTCAAAAGATCTTCACTGTTATTGTGTGATACACTGTGGCACATATGTGTCCCGGCTGTGTCAATATAACCATCGGTAACTTCCTCAATTCTTCTGTTTTAATTGCAATTTCAATCAGAATCACAAAACGTGTCAAACTGCAGATTGAGGCCATGCAGCCCACCTTCGCTCTGCTGGCTCCACGCAATGAGGAAATGACTGTTTTTTGATTGATTGATTGTCACATGGACCTAAGTCCAGTGAAAGCGTTGTTTGCGATTGGTAAAGGCGGATCATAGTAATCAAGGACATGCAGATCACAGCGTGAGAAAAGCAACATTTGACCAGACTCAGGAATTCAGGTTACTATGTATAGGACGGGCGCTCAGCAAAATCCACATTGGCAAGATCAGCGTTATTTCAAGTTAGGCAATTCATTTCTCAGAGCAGCAATGGCCGAGAAGAAGCGGTTCTTGAACTTGCTTGTGTATGTTTTCAAGCTTTGGAATCTTTATCTGAACTCAATTGCATCGAAATCATACCTTCTCAGTCGAAAATGAAATAGTGTACAAAATTGCAAGGCTTATCTGCAATGTGAACCCGAGAGCTCTCGCACGTATGTCACCTGTATGAGGCAATATCACACCCGAGACAAACGAGCCAGAACGGCGCCAGACGTGGTAACCAGAAATCAGGTGAGTTTTTTGCTTAACTAAGGCTATTTCTGCTGTTTCGGAGTGAAAGAAGCACAAAGTTCTAATAACAGCTCCTGTCCATTCTGACTCGCTTCTCCCAGGAGGCTGTGCTAGCTGCTTTCCCGGAACAGGGCGGTCTTCATTGATAACTGGACGAACTCCTCTTCCATTGTCATTGCAGTGTTGGTGGAGAGCAGTTTGAACGCGGTCTTCAGCTTGCTATCAAACAAGAGTTTGTGGAGCGGGGTAGGGGTCTGGCGGGAGTGGGAAGTATGGGAATTCTGGAAAGGTGTAGAAAAGGGAGATCGTGCATGCACAAGAAATCATCTTCTTTTGGGAACCATTGTCCAAATAATGCCATCTGAGACAGTTAGAAAATGCAGAACTGCGAGGAAAGAGTGAATCTCTCCCCATTATTCGGGAGCAGTGTCTGTGCTTCTCGAAGTCACAGGGAGGCTTCTGCTGTCTGAATCAGCATGGGATGTTACTGCAGCGAGCCCCGTCGCTCACGAAGCTGACGTGTATACATTTTTTCCCGTTGTCTCCAGTTCACATCAAAGATTTCACAGCTCACATCGTCCTAGAGTGACAGGGAAGAGAAGGAAGCGATTCAGACCATCATCTTAACACAACCTGGGGATAAATTTGATGTGGGAGAGCGGACAGTTCCAGCATTTATAATCTTGGTCCGTGTGGCAGCAGAAGCAGGAACCAGGAACTGTTTACCTTTCTTCTTAAAACAGGTAATTAAATTTTGAAGAGCATAGATATGTCTTCCTGGTGTTCATGAAATGGTCAAGACCAGAATACGGTTCCCTGAGTATGGTCTGACTTCTGGGTTATCGGCCCAGGGCACTCCCACTGGGATATTCTGTTCACAAGATCTGACCACATGGAAAGAAATGACACAGTGACAAGATCGATTGAATCGGATTCTGTGAAAACACAGAAGCCGATGGAAGGAAGAGCGCCATGAGAGCGAGAATATAACATCATATGTGAGGAAGTTGTTTTCCAGACTCGAGGAGAGTGCACAGTGCTGTTTCTAAAGGTCAATATCTGGATAAGTAGACTGAATCAGCAACGGCTGTTATTGTACTGCATCTTTTGTACAATGTTGCAAAATTACGGGCCTTTTGTATCGAGGGGACAACTTCAAAATCCTCACTGATGCAAAACACACAAATGACGTGAACAACAAAGCAACGGCAGAAACTCGTGTGACGTCATGGGGTAAACGCCCCAGCTCAACCTTTGCTCAAGTTCGGTCTGTCAAATTCCTGAGCCAGAGATTCGAACAGTGAATGGTCTATATTAATAAACACTGCTCGAATCTCACAACTTCAGTATTTAATACGCCCATAGATGTATGTCTGACAACAGTAATTGCTCCCTCACTGTGTTACTTCAGCACACGTAGAGAAGAAACAAACATAAGAACAACTGTCACGAATGTGACGGAGATTTGACCCGATGCACACCTCTTCCCACCCTACCACTTCCACAACTCTTCCCAACCTACCTCTTGCAAAAATGCCATCCCGTATTCCCAATTCCTCCACCTCCGCCGGACCTGTTCCCTGGAGGACCAGTTCCACCACAAAACACACTAGATGGCCTCCTTTCGAGACCGCAATTTCTCTTCCCACGTGGTTAAAGTTGCCCTCCAACACATCTCGTCCACATCCCGCACCTCCGCCCTCAGACCCCACCCCTCCAACCGTAACAAGGACAGAACGCCCCTGGTGCTCATCTTCCACCCTACAAACCTTCGCATAAACCAAATCATCCGCTGTCATTTCTGCCACCTCCAAACTGACCCCAACATCAGGGATATATTTCCCTCCCCACCCCTTTCCGCCTTCCACAAAGACCATTCCCTCTGTGACTACCTGGTCAGGTCCACGCCCCCCTACAACCCACCCTCCAATCCTGGCACTTTCCCTGCTACCGCAGGAACTGGACACCTGCGCCCACACCTCCTCCCTCACCTCTCTCCAAGGCCCTAAAGGAGCCTTCCACATCCATCAAAGTTTTACTTGCACATTCACTAATATCATTTATTATATCCGTTGCTCCCGATATGGTCTCCTGTACATTGGGGTGACTGGGCGCCTCCTAGCAGAGCGCTTTAGGGAACATCTCCGAGACACCAAATCAACCACATCGCCCTGTGGCCCAACATTTCAACTCCTCCTCCCACTCTGCCGAGGACATGGAGGTCCTGGGCCTCCTTCACCGCCGCTCCCTCACCACCAGACGCCTGGAGGAAGAACGCCTCATCTTCCGCTTCAGAATACTTCAACCCCAGGGCATCAATGTGGACTTCAACAGTTTCCTCTTTTCCCCGTCTCCCACCTCACCCTAGTTCTAAACTTTCAGCTCAGTAAATGTCCCCATGACTTGTCCTACCTGCCTAGCTCCTTTTCCACCTATTCACTCCACCCTCTCCTCCGTGACCTTTCACCTTATTCCCCTCCCCCAATCACGCATTGTACTCTATGCTACTTTCTACACACCCCCACTCTCCTCTAGCGTATCTCTCCACGCTTCAGGCTCACTGCCTTTATTCCTGATGAAGGATTGTGCCTGAAACCTCGATTTCGAACCTACTCGGATGCTGCCTGAACTGCTGTGCTCTTCCAGCACCACTAATCCAGAATCTGGTTTCCAGCATCTGCAGTCATTGTTTTACCGCCTTGCAGTTAGTCCCCACACTGTGTCGCACAGCAGGGTCCTCCGGTGAAATGAACAGCTGTGAATGACATGTGGTTCAGTCTGTCGGCGACAGCATTTCGACACAGACACAGTTCCCTATTATTATAACAAGCAGCACTGATGATGAAAATCCTCAGAGAGAAGCAAGCGATACAGATTTGCCGTGGACTCGATGGGCTGAACGGCTTCTGTCGGTACGTGAATGACGTCACACGTCTCTGCCGTCCCTCTCCCTGTCTCTGTGACAGAGTGGTTGAGGGAGAAATAATGGCTCGTTTTTAATCCTCCCGCTTTGGACTGCCTGCAGCCCCGCAGCTCCTGGCTGTGGGGATGGTTCTCAGTGAGTGAGGGTTTCATTCGGAGTCGCTTCATCTGGGACAGTTGGGACTCAGATATTAACTGATGCCCGATTGCAGCAAAAAAACCGACGGCTCTGAAACAAAAGCCTTTCTGCTGGATTGTTCTGTGAAGATTGATTCTGAACATCAAATGGTCAGCACAAAAATGCACTGATTTGAATTTTACTGAGGGAAGAGAGTCCACAGCCCATTTCTCTCTTTCCCACCAGCTTAGCACGTTTCTCTCTCTCAAATAATTGATATTTGGAGGAAGTTCGCAATCAAAGTTGCTAAGTTCCAGCGGCGCTCTTGCACCTGGCTGTGCCCGTGAGAGGAAGCTTCAGAGCATATCCGCATTTACATCCCGTCATAATGCCTGCAAGTGGAGGGAAATGGCTGAATACTCTGCCAATAGAGACAGCTCAGTCCACGGGGAAGGGATAAACAGCATCGTCCCGCGTGGGGACGTTCTGCCGATCAGACACAGTCCACTTCATCATTCAGATCATACCAGAGTGAGAACGCTCGAGAAGGCCAATCGGTCACTCGTACCTGTGCCAACTCGGGAGTTGCAAAAGATTGGTGAAAGTGGAATGTGGATTTGTTCACGTTTCAAGTGTTTACATGAAGCAGGAAGCAGAAGAAGATACACAGTCAAGCGATTGAGATCTGACTACAGGGGCAGCAAATAAGTTGTACAGAGCAGAGGAAAGCTTTGAAGTATTGAATTCTGGTTAATGGGACGATCATGCTTTCACTCGGACATGCAGCTACAAAAGAAACTATGTCAGTGTCTCTCAGCATTGTCATGTCACAGGCAAATATCGCCGTTATACTGCAGGAAATTCCTTTTTCCAATGTGAGGGTAGTCCCTATGCAAAGGGGTAGCTTATATATCGAATCCTTTTACATAAATAATTCCACTGCCCCTCAGTGTGTTGTATTGTCTCCTTTCCACTTTACCTGTCATTGTGCCTGCACTGAAGTTGATTTTCTCCTTCTGCGTGTCTTTTACAGTCTAGATGATGTCATGCAGTTGTATTGACCCATCTTCTGACAGAATTTTCCACTTCACTTCAGCCCGCCCTAACTTCGCTATCTGATACAATTCCCATTGTTTAGATGTTAATCGCTCGTCTCAGATCCAGCCTGCTCTCACCCAAAATAAATGGAAAACTCAGTCACACTGTGATCACTGCAATCCAGGGATATATTCATTCTAAGGTCATTGATAATTCGAAGGATAAAGTTAGGACTGCAGATGCTGGAGATCAGAGTTGGTAGTGTGATGTTGCAAAAGCACAGCAGATCAGGGAGCATCCGAGGAGCAGGAGTATTCAGGTTTCAGACTTAAGCCCTTCATCTGGAATAAGGCTTGTGAGTCGGGGCTGAGAGATAAAAGGAAATAGTGTGGGGTTCAGGGGAAATAGCTGGAAAGTAATAGATGGATGAATAGGAGGGAGAAGAAAATAGGTCAGAAATAGCAGTGATGGAAAGGGTTGTGAGGACGGTGCCCAGTTGAAGGCTTGGGCTTGGGGGAGGGGAAATGAGGTAACTGTTCAAATTCACATTTATCCCGTGTGGTGTTAGGGTCCCAAGCCGGTAGGTGTAGTGTTCCTCCTCCAGGCGTTGGGTGGTAACGGTTTGGCAGTGGCGAGGTCCAAGACCTGTATGTCTTTGATGGGGTAGGAGGGGGAGTTGAAGTGTTCAGCCACGGGATGGTGAAGTTGGTGGGTGCGGGTGTCCCAGAGATGTTCTCTGAAATGATCTGCAAGGTTTCCTGTCTCCCTGATGTAGAGGAGACCGCACTGGGCGCAACGGATTCAGTAGATGACATTGGTCGCTGTAGAGGTGAATTTCTAATGGATGTGGAATGATCCATTCGGGCCTTGGCTGAGGTGAGGGGAGTGGTGTGGGTGCTAGTTTCACCCTTCCTTTGGCGGCAGTGAAAGATGCCAGGAGAGGGTTGTGGGCTGGTTGGGGGCGATGTATGGACCTGAAGAGGGGGTCATGGAGGGAATGGTCTTTACGGAATGTTGGCAGGGCTGGGCAGCGAAATATATCTCTGGTGATGGTGTCTGTTTGGAGGTGGCATCAGTGGCAGAATATGATGCGTTTATGCGGAGTTTGATGGAATGTAAGGTGAGCACCAGGTGGTTCTGTCCTTGTTGCGTTGAGAGGCGTGGCTTCAAGGGTGGTGGTGTGTGAAATGGAGGTGTTGAACCAGAGGGCGCTGTCAACCACGTGGGAAGGCAATTTGTGATCGTGGAAGAAGGAGACCAACTGGCTCTTTCTGAGGTGAAATTGGTCATCCTGGAAACATATGTGCTGGAGGTGGAGGAATTGGGAATAAGGAATGGCGTTCTTACACGAGATGGGGTTGGAGGAGATGTAGACGAGATACATGTGGGAGTCGGTGGGCTTGTAGTATATGTCTGTAATTAGTCAGTTGCAAGAGTCGGTGATGGAGAGGTCCAGGAAGGTGAGGGAAGTTGCCAAGAGGATCCGGATAAACTTGAGGTCGGAGTGGAAGGTGTTGGTAAAGTTGGTGAGCTATGCAACCTCCTCGTTGGAGCACCAAGTGAACCCAAACATTCATCAATGTAGCGGAGGAACAGGTGGAGGATGGTGCCTGTATAATTGTGAAAGATGGACAGTTCCGCGTATCGAACAAACAGGCAGGCAGAGCTAGGTCGTATGTGGTGCCCATGGCTACCAGCGTCAATGGAGGAAGTGGGAGAATTGGAAAGAGAAGTTGTTGATTGTGAGGACCAGTTCAGCCAAGTGGATGAGGATGTCGGTGGAAAGGTACTGTTTGGGATAGTGTGAGATTAAGAAATGGAAGGTTTGCAGACATCTGTCATGGCAGATGGATTTGTACAGGGACAGGATGTCCATGGTGAAGATGACGCGATGGGGGCTAGGGAAACGAAATTCTTGGAGGAGGTGAAGTGCATAGGGGTGTCACGAATGTAAGTGGGCATTTCCTGAACTGGGAAGAGAGGATTGTGTCGATGTAGGAAGAGATAATTCGGATGGGACAGGCTCAGGATGAGACAATAGGTCGACTGGGGCAGTCAGGTTTGTGAATCTTAGGAAGGAGGTAGAATCGGGGAGTGCGCAGTTCACGGACAATGAGGTTGAAGGTTGTGGATGGGAGATGCCCAGAGGTGATGAGATTGTGGATGGTCTGGGAGATGATGGTTTGGTGAGGGGAGGAGAGTTTGTGATCGTGGTCTGTAGGAGGAGGTGTCTGCGAATTGGTACCTGGCTTCAGCTTTGTTCCTCTGCCCGACTCACAAGCCTAATTCCTGATGAATGGCTTATGCCTAAATCGTCCATTCTCCTGCTCCTCAGATGTTGCCTGACCCTGCTGTCCTTTTCCAGTACAACACTCTCCACTCATTCATTATTACTGTCCCATTTCACACTACCAGGTCCATGCTGTCTGTTTGATTCGAATGAGCACTGTTCTCATGGACTGCGACAAAATCTGCCAATCTGAAACAAAAACAGAAATTGCTGTAAAATCACAGGTGTGCTGGCTGACATCTGTCCAGATGAATCACAGTTAACGTTTCACATCCATTGGGTCCGTCTCTCCACAGATGCTGCCAGACGTCCTGAAATATTCCAGAAACGTCTGTTTTTGTTTGATTTTCAACATCAGCAATGTTTTCATTTTTGTTTTCTTATTTTCTGCCAATATGCTTTGGCTCAAGATTACCTTAAATGTTTTAAATATGACTGTGATGGAACGGCCAGATTCCACCAGCCGGCTCCTTTTATTTGGTTCACGTGACCAATGCCTTTCCACTGGGTCACCGCGCCCTACAGCTGCACTGCATATAAATTGACAAAATTGTGGCATTCTCTCGGATTGGTAATCAGGAGCGAGATTGATTGAAATTTTTGAAAACTTTAGATAAACTGATAAAATACGGGATGTAAAACGGGAAACTGAAAGGGAAATAGAGAACAGCGAATGATAATGTTTTGACAAAACTGAAATATTATTGCTCAAGATTCAGAAAGTGCTTTCATCCACAGACATACCAAAATATGGAATGTAATGTTTGGGACAACCAATGCAAGCAAATTGCAAAATCTTAGTTTTAAAGTCTTGCTGCAACTGTTTTGGTTTTCCTGAACGCACACATTGGATTCAGGGTTGTCATGATCTCTTAAAATGGAAAAGGAAATCCTTGCCTTCGAGGATATGTGGGGAATGTTCGCTGATTCATCCCAATAATGGCAGGACTGTTCTCTGGAAGCGTATGAGTAAAATCTTTCAATGTTCCATGGAGTTTCGAATGAGTGGTGAAGGGAATGTCTCCATTCACAAATTAATCATTCAGTAGAATTCATACAGGGACCCATGAAATGATGAACAAATTGAACAAGAACACGGACATATGATACACAATAGCTACGACCATTCCTATGTGAAAACTGTTGATTTCAGATCCACAGTGGCCTTTGGTGATGGCATTTACTGTCCAGAACCAGTCTGCACTGGAATGACGGCAGATTCACGATGAAGTATTTGAACTTCACTCGCCTTTAGAAATAGCTGAGACTGACTCAGGACACGGGGATATAGAGATGTTGATCTTACAAACCTTTCAGACATTCTGTGGAAGAATAAAGGAAGTGAGAGAAATTTTCGTCTCCATGGAGACGATGTTCATAAACTAGATAGATAATAACTTACCTTATTGGAGTTTATAAATGGAGGAGTCATATTTAAAAAGCAAAGAGTTCATAGTGTAACTGTAAAATCATCTGGTCACACTCAGTGGGAACATGGTGTTGAATCCTTGTCGTCATTCTCCACCAAAAACATGTGAAGAAGTTAGAAAGGGCACAGACGCTGTTTCCTGGATAGCAAGTTATTAGAAAGCCAAGTGACGTTGTTTACTGAGACATAAAAATATCAGAAAAGATACAACCGGTTTCATCGGGGTGATAGAAAGAATGAAGGAGTTTATTCACGAGATTTGGAAATGCTGGAGCAGAAACACGCAAGTTTGATGTGAACAAATGAGACTTTCACATAACGCGAGGTTTGAATGAGTAAATTGGGGAAATTCCCTCTTTCCAGTGAATCAATAACTTTCGTTAGAGCTTGAAAACCATAAGTGAATGATAAAGAAAAGTTTGGATGAAAGTTTCTTCCACTCAATAGAGTTATTTAAATCGTGAACGACTTTCCAGAAATAAAATGTCGAAGCTGACTTCAGAGTGTTTTAAAAGATACACGAACAAACGTACAAGGAGAGAATTTGCTCTTGAGTGAAAGTCAGTGTGATTGCGTAACAATTTCGAATTTGTTGACTTCAGACACAAAGATATTTCATGAACACGTACACCTGAATAAGACTGAGTATAACAAGTTAATGGATTGGTAAGGTGTGGCGTATTATTCAAGGTGAAACTCAGTAAATGGAGCTGACGTCGTAATATAACTGCAGACGGAAGTTATATCCTAATGAGTAGGAATTGAATCGTCACTTGGAGACGCGGCACCTACTTTAAAGATTTGAAAACATTCACATGATGTTATGTACATTTCGTACATTCTTAACTCCACCCAAGAAATCCACCAAGAAGACTCTGTCCTTTTGTATTGTTAACCGTCTGTACTTCTCTGCAGCACGCCATTTAAGATGAAATATGCTCAGACCAAAATTCAGTTCAATACAATATTCAAACGGTCCTATGTGATTTCTTTTTTTATTATTGCAATAACCTTTGTGGGTTTGCAAAAAACTGTGTAACATGCAACCAGTTCAACATCTATTTTCCCGGGATTTAACGCAGTGCACATGGGAAACGTTATCCATCTGCTGAAAAATAACCTTCGGCTCTCTCTCCACACATGTCTCTTCACGTTTTAGATACTTGCAGTATGTTTGTTGATCAAGGAGTCATTATCCAGAAAAGGTCGTTTCTCAATCCACAAACACGGGTATTTTCCCATAAACTTGGCTTTGCTCAATATCACCTTCTGTCCGTACCCCTCAACACGACGGTAAATTGAAGTTGCTCCATGTGAGGCTCAAAGTTAAAACTTCGGCGCAGCACAGCCCACTGTACTGAACCAGAGACACCGTGCACTGGTCACCTTCAGCACTGGAGCAACACATTAAAGCTTACCTCCTCATTCCTGGGAAACTGACTTTCTCTGATTCCATGGCTAGTAACGGGGAATATATGATCATCTTCACCAGTGGCTCTGTCTCGGAGTGCGGAAAGTGGTGAGGTACTCATTGTAAAGATGGGTAGATTGATGAAATGTACAATTTCATCTTTTGCCTTCACTAACCCATGAGCTTTTTATTTTGTTTTGCATCTGGAGAAATCTTAAAATCTTCATCTTGAACGGACTCAATGACAGATCTCCATTGTGTCTCTGGCATCAAATTTCAAAATGTAAACCACCTCTGAATTTTTTCCACCGCAGTCCGCTATTTGGGAAGTGTTCCTGTTGTGGGAAATGCACTTCCCCGTGTGTCACCTGCTGCTCCCAGTATGCGCTCTGACACTGCACTCATTTTCCTTCTGACACTTGCTCACTGTTTTGCTGTGATCATACAGTGACTTGGTGTCGCACGCCCAGGAAAATGATACAGATCAAAGTTTTTGCATTGTTGAGTTCAATTGTCAGTTTAGCCTTATATTGAATTTTGAAATTGTCTGTTCTGTACACAAGTGCATGGCAATAACATCTGAGCGGAAGTTAGGTATTCTGAATAATGACATTGAGCACTATGCACTCTCCTCCAGTCTGGAAAACAATTCCTCACAGGCAATTTAATAGACAATAGACAGCAGGTGCAGGAGTAGGCCATTCTGCCCTTCGAGCCAGCACCACCATTCATTATGATCATGGCTGAACATCCTCAATCTGTATCCTGTTTCTGCCTTATCCCCATAACCCTTGATTCCACTATCCTTAAGAGCTCTGTCCAACTCTTTATTGAAAGAACACCTCCTGCTGTCTCGGGTTCTTCATTCCGTTGACTTCAAATCTTCACAGAATTCAACAGACCTTGTTACATAGTCATTTCCTCATATTTGTTCAGATCATTATGTGCACAGTGTGACAGTGGGAGTGCACTTGCCCCACAACCCAGGGGTCAGACCATAGTCTTGGAACCGTACTGTGTTATTTCTCATTTCACCAACACCAGCGAGAAATATCTGCTGCTCTGCATGATTTACGAAATTCAATTATTCATAAGGACATAGCCACCCCTGCGTCAGTGACGAGGTGGCCGAGAGGTTAAGGCGATGGATTGTTAATCTATTGTGTTCTGTATGCGTGGGTTCGGATCCCACTCTCGTTGCTATCATCGACGCCTTTTAATGGTGCAGTTTTCAGATGATCACAGCTGTCACATTGAAACTGCGATTCCATTAGTTTTTTTATATGCATTGACACTATGACAAAAATCTCAAAGAATAGTTTGAGCCTGATGACTAAACTACATTGCAATGTCGGTTGCATTGGGATAATGAAAATGAACGCCATTTTGTTTTGCAAGTCAAGTTGCTGTGAACATTTTTTCGTATGAAAGACATCCAGGAAAATCAAATACCGAGAGCTGCGAAGTGCAAGTTTATGCAAAGGAATTCTTAATGAATGTTTTGTCAGATGAAATCTGGAGGAGGTTGAGTAGAAGTAATTCATCCTGGTGAGAAGAGCACAGCGATACAGCACAAAATAATGGAGATATTTCAAAGGGGCACGGTGTGGGTTTAGGGGCACTGAGAACTAGCTGTAAACGCACAGTGGAGAATTGCTGATGTGGGTGCCGTGCATGGGCACGGAGAGACTTACACATTGGTCTCGCCCTCGCCCCTTGCTCTCACCATTGATGAAGGCTGGACATAAGGCACAGATAAACACAAGATGTGGGAAGCAAGCTCTCTCTCGTTATGCACACACTGGATATATCACGTTGAACTATGAACAACTGGAGAAATCAGCATGTTACCTATAGGGAGTGAAACTAAACTGTGGATCAATAACCGCAGATTCATGCAACATAAACATGAAAAATGACTTAAAATGTAGGGTGTAGGTTTGCTCGCTGAGCTGTAGGTATGATATCCAGACGTTTCATTACCTGGATAGGTAACATCATCAGTGGCTACCTCCAAGTGAAGCGAAGCTGTTGTCTCCTGCTTTCTATTGATATCTTTCTCCTCCGTGGGGTTCCTGGGGTTTGTGGTGATGTCATTTCCTGTTCATTTTCTGAGGGGTTGATAGATGGCATCTAGATCTATGTGTTTGTTTATGGCATTGTGGTTGGAGTGCCAAGCCTCTAGGAATTCTCTGGCGTGTCTTTGCTTAGCCTGTCCCAGGATAGATGTGTTGTCCCAGTCGAAATGGTGGTCTTTTTAATCCGTGTGTAGGGCTCCGAGGGAGAGAAGGTCGTGTCTTTTTGTGGCTAGCTGGTGTTTGTGTATCCTGGTGGCTAACTTTTTCCTGTTTGTCCTACGTACTTTTTGTGGCAGTCCTTGCATGGAATTTTGTAGACGACCTTGGTTTTGTCCATGGGTTGTACTGGGTCTTTTAAGTTTGTTAGTTTTTGTTTGAGAGTGTTGGTGGGTTTGTGTGCTACTTGGATTTCGAGGGGTCTGAGTAGTCTGGCTGTCATTTCTGAAACTTCTTTGATGTATGGTTAGATGATTAGGGTTTCTGGCTGTGTTTGGTCTGCTTGTTGTAGCTTGTTCTTGAGGAATCTGCGCACTGTATTTTTTGAGTATCCGTTCTTCTTGAATATGTTGTATTGGTGGTTCTCCTCTGTTTTCCGAAGTTCATCTGTGCTGCAGTGTGTGGTGGCTCGTTGGAATAGTGTTCTGATACAGCTTCGTTTGTTTGTGGTCTGCAGAATGTTGCAGAGACAAGCAGGAGTGAAGTCTGGAAGAGGTAACGTTTGTTTGCAGTCTGCAGAATGTTACAGAGAGAAGCAGGAATGAAACGTGGAAGAGCTAATATTTGTTCATAAGCTGCCGGATGTTACAGAGACAAGAAGGAATGAAAAATAAAAGCAGTAACACTTTTTTATGGTCTGGAGAATGTTACAGAGGCAAGCAGGAATGAAATCTGGAAGAGGTAATACATGTTTATATTATGTGGTCAGCTACAGGGACAAGCAGGAATGAAATCTAGAGGAGGTCATAGATGTGTATAGTCTTCAGGATGTTACACAGACAACCAGAAGTGAAATCTGGAAGAGCTAATATTTGTTTATAAACTGCCAGATTGTACAGAGATAAGCAGGAGTAAAATCTGGAAGACATAATACTTGTTTATGGACTGCAGGATTTTACAGAGACAAGCAGGAGTGAAAAATTGAAATGTTAAGTCTTTTCATGAACTGGAGAATGTTGCAGAGACAAGCAGGAATGAAATCTAGAAAAGGTAATAGTTGTTTATAGTCTGCCGGATATTCCATGGGCAAGCAGGAGTGAAATCTGGAAGAGGTAATAGATGTGTATGGTCTTCAGGATGTCACACAGACAACCAGGAGTGAAATATCGAAGAGGTACTAGTTGTTTATGGTCTACAGGACGTTGCAGTTTCAAGCAGGAGTGAAAAATAGAAGTGGTAATATTTTTAATGGTCTGGAGAATGTTACAGTGGCAAGCAGGAGTGAAATCTGGAAGAGGTAATAATTGTTTATGGTCTGCAGTATGTTACTGAGACAAGCAGGAATGAAATCTAGAGGAGGTCATAGATGTGTATAGTCTTCAGGATGTCACACAGACAACCCGGAGTGAAATCTGGAAGAGGTAATAGAACATAGAACATTACAGCACAGAACAGCCCCTTCAGCCCACGATGTTGTGCCGACCACTGATCCTCATGTATGCACCCTCAAATTTCTGTGACCATATGTAGGTCGAGGAGTCTCTTAAATGTCTCCAATGACCCTGCCTCCACAACTGCTGCTGGCAACTCATTCCATGCTCTCACAACTCTCTGTGTAAAGAACCCGCCTCTGACATCCCCTCTATACTTTCCCCCAATCAGCTTAGAACTATCACCCCACGTTTTAGTCATTTCTGCCCTGGGAAATAGTCTCTGGCTATCGACTCTATCTATGCCTTCCATTATCTTGTATACCTGAATTAGGTCCCCTCTTCTCCTCCTTTTCTCCAATGAAAAATGTCCGAGCTCAGTCAACCTCTCCACATAAGATAAGCCCTCCAGTCCAAGCAGCATCCTGGTAAACCTCCTCTGAACCCTCTCCAAAGCATCCACATCTTTCCTATAATAGGGTGACCAGAATTGGACACAATATTCCAAGTGCGGTCTAACCAAAGTTTTATAGAGCTGCAACAAGATCTCATGACTCTTAAACTCAATACCCCTGTTAATGAAAGCCAAAACACCATATGCTTTCTTAACAACCCTGTCCACTTGGGTGGCCATTTTAAGGAATCTATGTACCTGCACACCAAGATCCCTCTATTCCTCCACAAGACCAAGAATCCTATCCTTAATCTTGTACTCAGCTTTCAAATTCGACCTTCCAAAATGCATCACCTCGCATTTATCCAGGTTGAACTCCACCTGTCACCTCTCAGCCCATCTCTGCATCCTGTCAATGTCCCGCTGCAGCCTATAACAGCCCTCTATACTGTCAAAGGCACCTCCAACCTTTGTGTCGTCTGCAAACTTGCTGACCCATCCTTCAATCCCCTCATCCAAGTCATCAATAAAAATTACAAACAGTAGAGGACAAGGACAGATCCCTGTGGAACACCACTCACACAGACTTCCAGGCAGAATATATTTCTTCTACTACCACTCGCTGTCTTCTGTTGGCCAGCCAATTCTGTATCCAGACAGCTATGTTCCCCTGAATCCCATTCCTCCTGACCTTCTGAATGAGCCTACCATGGGGAACCTTATCAAATGCCTTGCTGAAGTCCATATACACCACAGTTATACCCTCATCAACTTTTCTAGTCACATCCCCAAAGAGCTCGATAAGGTTTGTGAAGCATGACCTACCCCTCACAAAGCCGTGTTGACTGCATTTAATCAAGCCATGCTCTTCCAGATGGTCTTAAATCCTATCACTCAGAATTCTTTCTAACACGTTGCAGACGACAGACATGAGACTTACTGGTCTGTAATTGCCTGAGATTTCCTTATTTTCTTTCTTGAAGAGAGGAATTACATTTGCCTCTCTCCAGTCCTCAGGTACGACCTCAGTGGAGAGCGAGGATGAAAAGATCTTCGCAAGTGGGGAAGCAGTTGCATTTCTCGTTTCCCAAAGCAGCCGAGGACAAATCTGACCCGGTCCTGGCGACTTGTCAATCTTAATGTTTGACAAAATCTTCAGCACACCAGCTTCCTTTATCTCTATCCATTCCAGCATGCACGCCTGTTCTTCAAAGGTTTCATTCACTTCCAAAGTTGGGTTTTTATTTCGTAAAGACAGAAGCAAAAAACTCATTTAGAGCTTCCCCTACCTTCTCAGACTCCACACACAAATTCCCTATGCTATCGCTGATCGGCCCAACTCTTTCTTTGACCATTCTCTTATTCCTCACATAAGTGTAAAATGCCTTTGTGTTCTCTCTAATCCGTTCTGCCAAACCTTTCTCGTGCGCCCTCCTGGCTCTCCTCAGACCATTTTTGAGCTCCTCAGTTTCTTATATTTGTTCCTCAGTCTCCCACTGATTATTAGGCGTCAGCAGTACGGTCGTGTCAAAGTGATGACCCATTCTTATTTCTCAGTTCGACTAACATAGCTTCTCTGGGCGATCCCACAGGAATGTCCTCTCTAAGTACTGCTTTGATGATTCATGCAATCAAAACCCACCACCACACAACCTCTCTTGCCTCCCCTTCGATGCTTCCTGCAGTCCCTCTACCTTGAAACAATAAGTTGCCAGTCCTGACCCTCCCGCAGCTGTGTATCTGTGATAACTATTCTCTCCCAGTCTGATGTTCCAGTCCATGCCCTGAGTTCATCTTCCTTAGCTGTCAGGCCTCTCGCATTGAAATACATGTAGTTTAATAACCAGTTTCCCCCCATTCCCTGCTATGTTCTTGCCTGCCTTGTCTTTTGAAATCGCTCTCTTTAACTTGTGTGCCAGCCTCAATCTTCTTTCTGGCCTTACGACTGTTTAAGTTCCAACACCCTGCCAGACTACGTTATATCCTCTCAAGCAACTCTAGCAACTCACCCCACCAGGATATGGGTCCCCATCATGTTCCCAGTTGAGATGCCTTTCCCACCCTGTCTCCCTGTGCTGACACTTTCAGGGATCTATGAACTTGTCCATCAAGTTCCCTATATTCCTCAGTACTCCGCAAGGACCTACCGTTCATTATGTCTGTCCTTCGCTTATCGTACCTCCCACAGAGTGTTACCTCACTTCAATCAGAACTAAACTCTGCTTAGATTATCATTCGATCGACATCGGACTGCAGACAGAGACCATCCTCCTCACTGTGAACAACACCCTCACCTTTCATGTCATCTGCAAACCTACTCTTGATACCTTCTGCTTTCACTTCAAAGTTACTATTTGACAGAATAACCAGCAATGGCTCCTGCACAGTTCCCTGTGGTACACCCGGTGGTGAAAGTATTCTATTCACCAATTTTGCATCCACTTTGCCAACTTGCCTTGGAACCCAGTCCTTTTGGATCAGCCTTCCATGTTGGATCTTGTTTAAAGACTTAGTCAAGTCCGTATAAACCACATCATCTGCACTGCCTTCATCAACATACTTAAGCACCATTTCAATAAAACTGAACTGAATTCCTCAGACAGTATCTCCCTCTGCCAAATTCGTGATGACTAAACCGAGTTGATCCTTACCTTTGCAAATGTTGATTCATCCTCACAGTAGTTTCCAATGATTTCCCTACCCCCTGCTGACAGACTATCTGCTCTGTAATTACCTGGCCTACCCCTGCTGCCCTTCTTGAACAAAGGAACCACATTAGCGATCCTCCAGTCATTCAGCACTTCACCTGTCGCCAGCAAAGTATTAAATATATCCACCAGGGCCCCAACAAACTCTGAGTAATTAGCATGGGGTCAAAGAATGCTGGTCTAGGCAGTGACACCCACATCCCATGAAAGAATAAATAAAAAAAAATGTCCCTCCTCACCTCTGACACACCTCACAGCTGCAGCAATCCCTTCTGGCTTTGTAACACCATTCAGGTCCTGACCACTCTCTGTAACCTTCTCACCACCTCAAGCACCTTCACCTCTCCCTGTTCCTATTGTGTCATTCAACCCTGACAATGATTCCCCTTCCCACTGCTCTTCCTCTGCTACCAGACCCTTTACAATCCCTTCAAAACTTACTCCTAAAACACTCTCTCATTTCAGGATTTTAAGTACTTTGTGGTGATCTTCTCAGCTTGTTAATCTAATATGATCCATTTTATCCTGAGTGAGGGACCGGTGGGGATTTCTTGCTGTGGTTTGGTCTGTTTCAGTGGAATGACCTTTTGAGTGTTTTACACTGTTCCTTCAAATGTTTTCCACTGTTCATTTACAGACGCATGTTTCAGTCTGTTCAGCCTGTTTACTTTGGTCATTTCTCCTCTCAAACTCATGTCATTGCCTATTTTTGTTTCTAGTTGTAGTTTGTCCTTTCTGTGATTCAATTTAAAACTTAATATTTCTTTAAACTGCACTTTATCACAATTTCCCAGAGGATCTCTCCAAGTGACTTTACTCATTCACGAAGTGTCATCACGCAACAGTCTCTCTGTGACAGTTATGTCCCTAGCCAGTTGCACAATGTGTTAATCAAAGAAACACTGAAATAAAATTCTCTGTACTCCCCTTCCAATATCACTCTTGTCAGTGTGATTGTTCCAGATTATGCGAATATTGACGTTTCACTAAATTTTCACAGTGCCTTTATTAAAAATTCCATTGAATTTCTGCTTATTGCAGTGATGGGCAATGAAATACTGTTTGGTGGTCTAAAACTGTTCTGCTGCTTGTGTACCTGGCAAGTAATAGCCAGAATTTACATTCAGACTGACTCTACTTCATGATCTGACGCCAAATGTTTTCTCTGTAATGCCTTTCTTACCCATTATTGTTAGCATCGTCCATTTTGCCTGAATTTGCACAAGGTTGTGAACCATTGAATATTTACGTTCCACCTTTTGTTCGCCCTGTAACCACATCTCTCTGGTGTCTAAATCCCTTTTATCTCTGTGTCACAAATCCATCTACAGAGACTTTGTCCATTAAAATAAAACATAATTTACTCGTTCCCACAATTTCCTGTTACAAATGGATTTGCTAATCTACAGTTTTAGTTAAACTTTGTCCCACCCTGTTCCTTTCTGTTGCCTTCAGCCACATCCCCATGCTGCTCTGATGCTTCACCTTTTCTTTTTGGATTTGGAGAGCTCCTTTCACCTGAACCCTGTCCCTGCATCCTCTCTGTCAGTTTAAAGCCCTGTCCATAAATCTACCAACATGATTGGCCAGGACATTGTTCCACTGGAACTGTGCTGGGACCAATCTGAATGGATTTTTTTTAATAAAACAGGTATGGGATGTGGATGTCTCTGGCTGAGTAGCCTTTATTGCCCATCCCTTGCTGCCCTTGAGCTAAGCAGCTGGCTCGCCCATTTCACGGGGTAATTGAGAGGCAAACACTTTGCTGTGGCTATGTCGTGCAGACCACATGAGAGTGAACTGCTGTCTTTCTCTGAAGATCAAGTGTTTGGATTTTTATCAATACTTATTTATGGATTGTTAATTCCAATTTTTAAAACATATATTCATTTAAAATTCCACATGGTTAGAAGTTAGAAAGAAGAAGGGGGGGTCACTTTGTTGGGACTGTATTGTAGACTGTTGTAGACCCAACAGATACCAGAGGAGCAGTTGTGTAGAGAGATTGCAGAAATCTATAGGAATAATAGAGGAGTCCAGGCTGGAGATTTTAATATTCCCTGTATTGGCTGGGCCACCTCGAGTATAAAAAGAATTGGACGGAGAGCAATTTTTCAAAAGTGTCCAAGGAAGGTTCCGAACTCAATATGCAGAGGGCCCTACTCTACTCAGGCGGGTGCAACACTGGACCTCCCCTCAGAAAACCAGGTCGGGCAAGTGACTGAAGTGTCATTCAGAGAGCACTTTGGGTTCAGTGCCCACAACTGTCTTCGTTTTAACATAGTTATGGAAAAAGATCATCAGGTCCACAGATTGAAGAGGAAAACTGGAACAGGGCCAGTTTTGGGGCCATTCTGCAGGATCTGGCCAGCGTCAATGCTGTGAATTTAAAATTACACAATGCCCAGTTATAATCTAACTCGCTTTGGAAGCGCTGGTGATCACTGTAAGAGATGAAAGGATTAAACTAAATTTGTTTGATATTATATTCCATGACACTGCCATCCTGTTGCTATAAATTCTGTACCTTAGGATTGTGCTCCACAACCACCTGATGAAGAAGCAGTGCTCTGAAAGCTAGTGCTTTCAAATAAACCAGTTGGACTGGAACTGAGTGTCCGGTGATTTTTAACTTTGTGCACCCCCAGTCCGACACCAGCACCTCCACATTATGATTCTAATCGATTGGGTGAGTCTGTTTGAAGGAAAAGGAACAACTGGCAAATGGGAGGCTTTTCAAAGTGTGATCTTAAGAATCCAGGACCAGTATGCCCCATTGGGATAAAGGGAAAAGCTGGCAGGGTTAGGGATCCTTGGCTGATGAGGGATAATAAGGCTCTGGTCTTGAAATGAAGACTGCATACATTGGGTTTAAGATTTCCGTATCTACATATTCTTAAAGACACGATCAATCTGTGGAGACCCTACAATCCTCTCAGTCCCTGTAATACTCCCAATCTGCAGAAGTCATTCCAATGCCTCTTTCAATACAATTCCTACCAGACCCACTATCGATGTGATATCCTTTCATTGCCAGCACCCACCCTGTCAATCTAAGCTCCTCCAGTGTCTCCATCCATCTACTCATTTCCACAATCTTCTCCAGCTCTTACATGTGAAAACATCATCCTCCCTTACAACCCTTCCCACTCTGACCAAACTGGAGGAGGTTACTAATGCTCCCTAATCTGTGAAACTGTCTCCAACCAAAATTGCTGTCTTTATCACTTGGAGAATCTGTCTGATTCCACACCCCCTTTATCTAAATAACCTGTCGAACCTTAGCCTTCCTGTATCTATAAACATCTTCAGTCACGACTACCCTCCATATGTCTATTTGTTTTTCCAATCTGTACTTTATTTCTGTACTCAGCTCCATTCACCTGAAACCTTCCTGTCTGTGTAAAACACCCCATCCTACCAACATCCTTATCCCTGTAAACTGCTTCATTCCTCCCAACCTCCCCATCTCCATGAACTCCTGTAGGCCCGAGAGCTCTCCACATTTCTGTAACCTCCTGTGGCTCTATGCTCCTCCCTCCCTGTGAAACCACCTCCAGTCCCCACAATTCTCCCAGTCTGGTCATCTGCTCCAGATCAGACCATTGCTGTCTCTGTTACCTCATACAACCTTAGCAATGCCTCCTATTTGTGTCACTTCATTCAGATCGCATCCTCTCCCGCTTCCTGAAACCTCTTTCTGCCATCATAACTCTTGCTATTTAGAACATGGAATAGCACATTCCAGTACAAGCCCTTCCAATCTCAATATTGTGCTGACCTTTTATCCAACTCTGAAGATGAAACGAACCTACATACCTTACATTTTACTATCATTGATGTGCCTATCCAAGAGTTGCTTAGATGTCTGTAATGTGTCTGAATCTACTACCACGGCTGGAAGTCCATTCCACGCACCCGCCACAACCTGTGAAAATAACGTACCAGTCCCTTCCATGCAGACAGGATATCCCAACCCAATCTAGTCCTACCTGCCAGCAACTGGCCCATATCCCTCTAAGCTAAACCTTTCGCCAATTACATTAAACTTTTGTCCCCTTGTGATCGCCATTTCACCATGGGAAGTAGTCTCTGGTTATCCAGTCTATCTATGCCTCTCATTCCCTTGTACACCTCTATCATGTCACCATTCTTCCTCCTTCGCTGTGATCAAAAAAGCCCTAGCTTCCACAACCTACCTTCTATGGGCATGCCCTCCAGTCCAGGCAGCATCCTGCTAAATCTCCTCTGCACTGTCTTTAAAGCTTCCACGTCCTTCCTATCATGAAGCGAACAGAACTGTTCACAATATTCGAAGTGTGGTCTAACTGGGGTTCTGTAGAGCTGCAGCAAAATCTCACATCTCTTAAATTCAATCCCCCTGCTAATGAAAGCCAACACACCATCCGCCTTCTTAACAGCCTGTCAACTTGGGTGGGAACCTGACGGACACAGGATCCCTTTGTTCCTGCACGCTGCTAACAATCCTGCCTTTAACCACGTAAAGGTTTTCTGCAGAATCCTCCAATCGAAAACTATCCCTATCTTTGTAAGTTCCTCCAGTCCCTCCAACACTCATAAACTATGAAACCTCCTCGAGTCCATATATTCCTAATGTCTGCAAAATCCTCCCGTCCTGATGTCCCTCCATATCTTTATAACCCCCACCATCCTCCAGTGCCCTTATGGGGAACATTGCAGAGGAAGGAGGAGTTGGAGAGTCTGGGCCATGTTACGAGGTATGAAGGGCTACAGAACCTGGAGGATGGTACAAATGTCGGAAGGGACGTGGGACTTTCAGAAAGTTAGAAGTTCCGGGATTCATTCAACCTGCAGGATGGGACAGGGGATGGCTTGTGGAACCTGGAGGATATTATGATTTGAACCACAGGTAATTTTTGATTGGACCATTCAGCCGATCTTACAGTCATAAAGATGTACAGCATGGAAACAGACCCTTAATTCCAACCCAGCCATGCCGACAGGATATTCCAACCCAATCTAGTCCCAACTGCCAGTACCTGGCCTATCTCCCTCCAAACCCTTTCTATTCATATATCCATCCAAATGCTTCTTAAATGTTGCAGTTGTACCATCTGTAAGATTGGCTGAAAGATCCAATCAAACATTACCTGTGGTTCAAATCATAACATCCTCCAGGTTCCACAACCTATTCATGGTCCCATCCTGCAGATCAGATATCCCAACCCAATGTAGTCCCACCTGCTAGCACCCGGCCCATCTCCCACTAAACCCTTCCTATTCATATCCCCATCCAGATGCCTTTTAACTGTTGCAGTTGTACTAGCTTTCACCACTTCCTCTGGCAGCTCATTCCATATATGTACTATCCTCTGTGTGAAAAAGTTGCCCCTATTTATCTTTTATATCTTTCTACTCTCACCCTAAACCTCGCCCTATAATTCTGGACTCGCACACCCCAGGAGAAAGACTTTGTCTCTTTACCCTATCCATGTCCCTCTTGATTTTATAAACATCGAAAAGGTCACCCTCAGCCTCCGACTCTCCAGGAAAAACAACCATCACCTGTTCAAACTCTCCCTATAGCTCATCCCTGGCAACGTTGTTGTAAATCTTTTCTGGAGCCTTTCAAGTTCACAAAATCCTTCCAATCGGAAGTAGAACAGAGTTGCATGCAACATTCCAAAAGTGGCCTAACCACTGTCTTGTACAGCCGCAACATGCCCTCCCAACTCCTGGACTCAATACTCTGACCAATAAAGGAATGCATACCAAGCGCCTTCTTCACTATCCTAACTATCTGTGACCCTACTGTCAAGGAACTCTGTATTTCATTTGAATAATTGCATAGACAGGTAGAGTGGCCCGAGGTCTTCTGGGTAATGCTCGTTCAGTCTCAGCTGGTAGGCAGAGCCAGTGAAATATTTGCAGCGCTGTCTGATGAATGATCGAGAGATAATGCACATGTCAAACAGGCTATTATAAGTGATTATGGATTGCTAATGAAAGGGAAGCCACTACAATTCCCTTTACTGTACCATCGCTATCTGTTAAAGCTCCTTCAGGTCTATATCCTCCGAATTGTTGAAACCTGCTCTCACCATTGCAACTCCCGTTATTTCCTAACATTGTTGAGTCTCTAAAAGCTTCCCTATCAGGTTAATCTCCTCCACTGCATACAACACTCCTAGACTGTGTAATCTCTTCAATTCCTTCAGTTCCTATATACCTATATATATATGTGTGCTTGTTTTGTGGCCATTGTATCCTCATTTATAGCTGCAAAAGGCTCTACTCACTGTACCAAATCCTATGCTCAGAAGTGAATCTGGTCTCTCACAAGACTCTCTATCACTCTCTCCTTCAGTCTCTACAAGCTTCCCTATCCCTGTCGTATCTTGCAGCATGCACACCACTCACTCTCTCTGACATACCTTCCAGTGCACAAATTCATCTCTCCTTCTAACTGTATCCAGTCTACAACTTCATCCCTGTCCGTGCAACATCCTCCAGTCCATATGCTCCTCTCTTTTGCTGCAGCATTCTCCAGCTTATATCATCTTCCATGTGCTTGCAACATTCTCCAGTCCATACTACCCACCCTTTCCCTGTAATATTCTCCAGTCGATACCATCCTCCCTATCACTGTGATATTCTCCAGATCCCACAACTGTTGTTAAATGAACCATATCCTGTAATCCTGTGAGTGTTTCTATGCCCTGATCAACATAGTCCATGTTTCGATCCACAACCCTGTACACATCCCTGTCTCTGGAATCTAGTCAAAGATGCTTTATCGCTCTAACTTCCTCCAAACAATAAAATGATTTCTCCTGCAGACATTCTGCAGCAACTGTAACGATGTTTAACCCTGCAACATTGTCACGCCCCCAAACATCTCTCCCAGTCTGTGACCTCTAACCATCCCTCCAAGGCCCTCACTAGGTGACATGCGCCATGCATTTGCAACAAGGCAGTTGGAATGACAGCATTAACTGAAGAGAACAGATATGATCGAACTGTTATTTTGGAGGTGTGGCTGCAGCATGACCATCGCTGGGATGTGATTATTGAGTGGTCGTAGGGATTTAGGCAGGGTCAGCAAAAAACCAAACAAGGACCCGTTTTGTTGTGAAGAAAGGACGCAGTCAGTGCATTAGTGAGACAGCCAATTTAATCTGGGAATCAAAATATAGAGACATTTTGAATGGACATTTTGAAAAGGTGGATGCTAGGAAATTGTTTCTGTTAGGCGAGGAGACTAGGACCCGTGGACACAGCCTTAGAATTAGAGGGGGTCATTTCAGAACAGAAATGCGGAGACATTTCTTCAGCCAGAGAGTAGTGGGCCTGTGGAATTCATTGCCACGGAGTGCAGTGGAAGCCGCGACGCTAAATGTCTTCAAGGCCGAGATTGATAAGTTCTTGTTGTCTAGAGGAATTAAGGGCTACGGGGAGAATGCTTTTAAGTGGAGCTGAAATGCGCATCAGCCATGATTGAATGGCGGAGTGGACTCGATGGGCCGAATGGCCTTACTTCCACTCCTATGTCTTATGGTCTTAAATAGCAAGGTGGATCTGGAAGATCAAATCACAATCCATGCTCGTTGTTAAGTTGGATACAATATTTTCTTGGTGATAGTAGACAGAGGCATGTGGAGTGGTCAATTTCTGATTGGACGTCTGTGGCCAATGCTGTTTCACAAGGATCAGTGCTCCGATGTCTGTGTATAATTTATATCTGTGATTCAGATGAAAAGGTCAGCAGTTTGAGTGGTAATTTTGCAGTCGACATTTGAAAAGGCAGGTAATGATTAGGGGTAGTTCGGGGAATTGTGGATAGTGAGGAAGAGTGTTAAAGGTTGCAGCAGTATGTAGATCAGCTGGAACGTTGAACAGAGATGTGGCAAATTGAATTTCATCGGGACAGGTGTGAAGTGATGCATTTATGAAGTCAAATGGAAGAGAGAAGTACACTAATTGGCTAGTTGGAAACATTGATAAAGAGAGAGACATTGGAAGCAAATCCATAGCTCCCTAAAAATAACAACACAATAGGATGTGGTGGTCGAGGGGGAGTATGGTATGCTTACCTTTATTGGGCACAGTATTGAGTACAGACGTTTGCATGTCATGTTGTGACTGAATGAAACTTCATTCGGCCATGTTTGGAAGGTTGTATGTCGTTCTCTCCCATTCTTCAAAACCCCAATAGGTTCAAGAGCAATCTACTCCACCTCTTCTCATTGGATAATCCCGCCATCTCCAGGATCAGCCAAGTGAGCCTTCCCTGGCCTGCCTCCAACACAAGAATGTCTTTCCTTAGGGCACGCGTACTGTTCAATATAATCTAGGTGTGATCTGACATTTACCTTGCATATTTTTAGCAAGACCTCCCTATTTTTAGACTACATTCCCTTTATAATAAATGGCAACATTTGATTTGACCTGCTCTATGACCTGCTGATCCTGTAAGCTACCTATTTCAGATTGATTCACAAAGATTCCCAAAACCCTTTGTGCAGTCAGTCGGAAACCAAACGATGTTAGCCTGACAGTAAATCGGGAACGTGCTGGAATGAAAGAATATGACTATAAATGATAACTAGATACTTAGAAACAATGGGAGATGCATGATGTTATAAAAGGGGAATATTTTTCAATCTGTTGGATTCTATATTTTGGTGTGACCTTAAATGGCAGAATACATAAGGGTGGGGATGCTCGTTGCGATCGAGGGATATTTGAAATTTCAGAAGCATTTTGACAAGTTTCAACCAGGGCTAAAAATTAGCACGTGAGAGAATAGGGCCCCTGAAATGGTCAATGAGGTTGTCTGTGTGGAATCACTGCTGAAGGGGGAGATACTGAACAAATATTTTGTGTTTGTATTTACGACGGAGAAAGATATGGAAGCTTGGGAACTTAGGAAAATACATGGGGATGTCTTGCAATGAGTTCACATTGGAGAACAGGAGGTGCTGGATGTCTTAAAATGCAATAAGTTAGATAAAACCTTGGGACATGATCAGATATATCCCAGCGCCTTGTGAGAAGCGAGGGAGAAAATTGCAGGGCCCCTCCCAGAGATATTTGCATCATCAACAGCCACTACAGACCAGTGAGACTGATGGCAGGGGTGGTAAGTTGTTGGAGGAGATTCTGTGGGAAACGATCATCATGACTTTGGAAAGGTAAGGACAGATTAACGATCGTCAGCATGCCTTTGTGCATGGGAAATCATGCCTCAAATGTGAGTGTGGAGATAGACAAGTGAGAGATCAAAGCAGAGCAGTACACGATGTCCACATGAACTTTATCAAGGCCTTTGACAAGGTTCTGCATGAATGATTGGATAGTAAGTTTACATCACACATAACCAGGGAGCGCTCACTAACGGGATACAAAACAGATTGACGGTAGGAGACAGAGCATGTTCATAGAGGGTTTCTGCTCACACTGCAGGCCTGTGACCAATGGTGTGCCGTGCGGTTCGGTGTTGGGTCACTGTTGTGCATCATTTATATAAATGTTCTGGATGAAAATACAGGAGCCATAGTTAGCAAGTTTGTGAGTGAGACTGAAATTGGTGGAAACGTGGACAGTAAAGAGGGTTATCGAAGAGTACAATGGGATCAACAGTACTTCTAGGCCAGTGAGGTTAGGAATAACAGGTGGAGAAATGCACAGTGTTGTATTGTGGTAAAGCAGACCAGGCTGGACTTCTTCAGAATTGATCTTTTTTTTCATCTCTTATTCAAATCTGGTAAGTCCTGGACCAAGATTGTCTGAAGTGGGGAATGAGCATTGGGAAGCACTTCGAGACTTGGTGTGGGGAAAATGGGAATCCAGGAGAAAAAAACACAAGGGGATCGCTGTCACATCAATGCCCCCACCCACCCCCTTCTCATGTCCACCTTCTGCCACAAGTGGAACAGAGTCTGCGGAAGGCCAAATCGGTTTGTACAGCCAACTCCAGACTCCCACCCCCCCACCGAGAGTGGCAGCGAGTCAGCCTCTTCTCTGATGTGATAGGAAGGTTGAATCCCCTCACAATTATCCCAGTGCCTTTGTTACAAATTCAAACAATTCCCTGTTAATACAGTGTCTAATAATGTGATATCACTCAGTATCGCTCCATGTGGTATCCCTTGCTGTGTCGGTCTATGTTCTGTCCTAACAGCATTTCTCCCTCTTACAGATGGTCTGAGATCCTGACTCAACAGAATTGTCCACTCCAGAGAGACGCAGCAGCACGGGCAAGGGATGGAGGCTGGGATTTTTAAGATCTCTGCTGGACTCAGTTCCACTCTGCATGAGTTATCCTCATTGCATCAATCTAATTTCCCATTCTGTCTCATACAGGTAATCAGGATGTTCCTAACTTCTGTCTCATCCATCACCTCATTGAAGCTGGTTAGTCAACCAGAGAGAGAGGGAGATCTGGAGCCTTCAGTAAATCATACAGCCGGTAAGATCACTCACAGTAAACAGCACAGGGTGGAGGTAGTAGACTTCTATATTCAGACCTGGAAGAGTGGACATCGATACAGAGCTGGGAAAGCAACATTCTAGGCTTCATTCTAACCATCTTGTGAGGGTCCTGCTTTCACCTCTGCTGTACTGGTCCTCAATGCGACAGCACGGAGATCGCAGGCATCAATCTTGACCTATGCTGTATTCGTGATCTCTGTAATATCCTCCAGTCCCGATAATCCTTCCTCTGTTTGAAATCTCCTCTAGTCCACATCATTCTCTCTGTCTCTGTCTCTGTCTCTGTCAGGTTCTCCAGTCCCTAACACCCTAATCCCTAACCTTCTCCAGTAGATACTAAATCCCTTCATCCCTGTAAATCCTGACAGCCCTGTCTATCCCTGTAAGCTCCTCCCACCAATACCACCCTCCGTGTCAATGTATTTGTCTTTAACCTCTCCATCCGTCCCTACCTATGTAATCTTCTCCAGCTCCTACACCCCTTCCTTAGCTGTGAAAAATTTCTAATCTCCTTATCATTCTCCAATTCTTTGATCTTTATCTTGTTAAATTTCACCCTCATTCCCGACACCATACCCCTCCCGACCACAGGAACCTCTTTCAGTTTGTGCAACCCTCCCCATTTGTGTAACTGTCTCCAACCCAGTAACCTGACATTCTCCACTGCCTTCCTATCTATGTAGCCTCCAGAGCCTAGAAGCCTTCTTATATCTGTAAATGTCCTCAGTCACGTCAACCTTCCATATCTCTGTTAGTATACACAATAGTCTCCTAGATGAAACAGCTCCCTGTTTGTGCCTCTTCGTCTGCCTACCTCTTCCTTTCTCAATCCCTATCCTCATCTCCGGGATCTAATCCAGTTCCCTCTATCTCTGAAAATTCCTCCAATCCCCAAACTGCTTTGTCCCACTGACATTCTTGACCAGATGTAACTCTGTTTAACTCTAGCATCCTCGAGTCCTGTAAGCCTCCCTATCTCTGTAACCTCGACGCATCTGTTCAACTCCCCACTACCGAGGAATGACTCCCTGTATTTGCCATAAGGGAGAAGGAATGACAGTGATCAGATATGATGGAACTGTCAGTCCGGTGATTTAGCTGCATAATGACCATCGCTGGGAAGTGAATACTGAAGGGTTGTTGGGATAGAGTCAGAGAGATGTACAGCATGGAAACCGACCCTTCGGTCCAACCCATCCATGCTGAGCAGATATTCCAACCCAATCTAGTCCCAATAGGCAGACTAGGCAAAAAGCCAACAAGTTGTGAAGGAAGGATGAGGTTAATCCATTAATGAGACAGTCATGTGGATCTGAATATCAAAAGTGGAACTGAGAATAAGCAAGCAGCAGCAACCGTTAGTATGAATTCTTTTGCAGGCACCAGACAGTGATGGGAATGTCAATATGGTTACAGTCTGGACACTGAATGTACTTGTAGCAAGGGAAGTACAGTAGCTTTGTGTGACAGTGGTCTCCATGCCGACTCATACAGCAATGGGTATCAGTGCTGTAACGGATAGAATCCTGGATTGTATGTGAGATAGTTTTCTATCATATCATACTTGTAGATCAAATACTGTAGATCAAATAAATATCCAAGAATCCCATTATAAAGGGGTTTTGTGAGCAGAGACACATAATATTATGCAGGACATTTTGAGTTTGTGCTCAGACCATGAGATTTAGCAGGGGAATGAGGCCATTGGGCCCATTGAGTATGCTGTGTCCTTCAATCAGATCATGGCTGTTCAACTCTACTTTCCTGCCTTTTCCACAAAACCCTTGTTTCCCTGATTAACTAAAATCTGCAGGAGGTGACAGAACAGTTGGAGAGATAGACAGAAATGGCAAATTGAGTTTAATCTGGACAAGTGTGAGATGATGTC
Source organism: Chiloscyllium punctatum (assembly GCF_047496795.1). NCBI lineage: Eukaryota > Metazoa > Chordata > Chondrichthyes > Orectolobiformes > Hemiscylliidae > Chiloscyllium > Chiloscyllium punctatum. The sequence goes on along the minus strand of NC_092751.1, from coordinate 35,485,605 downwards.
AAATTCAAGAGGAAAATTATCATATTCAGGGATCTTGGTGCAAGTCAGTAACTCCCAGAAAATGGCAACAGAAGTGTTTCAGATGGGACAGAAAGCAAATGGAGCACTGACCTTCATCGGCCACAACATTGGGTATAGTGGTTTGCATCTGATGTTGTATTTGTATCAAATGGTCGATTGGCCACATTTGGAGTACTGGGTGCTGGTCTCATCTCCACACAATAGGAAGGATGTAGAGGTTTTGGAGAGGGGACAAAAGGGGTTTTTCAGCACGTTGCCTGTGTTAGGGTTTTTAAGAGTGTGTTTGGTGTAAGAGGAAATTAAATAAAGTTGGATTGTTTAATGAGAGTATAAGAGGCTGACAGGTGACCAGGTACAGTAATATAACGTTTGCAACAGGGTTAGATAATGTAGATAATCAGAATCTCTTTTCCAATGTGTAAGTTTCAAATACAAGAGCGCATAGGTTTAAGGTGAGAAAGAGGAAGTTTAAACGAGATATGTGAGGTAAGAATTTTTTAACGTAGAGTGGATTTTACTGAGGGAGGTCGTAGAAGCAGAAATGTGAGTAAAGGTTTCAAGTGGGATTTAGACAGAAACATGAACAGGTAGAGAATAGAGGGATATGGAACATGTGCAGGCAGATGGTATGTGTTAGAATAGTATCTTAGACAGCATAGACGTGGTGGGCCGAATGGCCTGTTTCTGTGCTGCACTGTTAAGTTTTCTAACTTCCCAGCATCTGACCCAGCATGCTGAAATTGTGAGAAAGGATATGACAATATACAATAACTGGCCACTTAGAAACACATTTGATAATAGAGAATTTGTTTTTGAGCCTGTTGGATTTAATTTGTTGGTGTGAATATAAATGGCAGAATTGTAAGTGTGTAGGAGGGGCGTAGTGGTATACGGGATATGGTGTATTTGAATTATCAGAAACCTTTACACAAGTTTCAATAAGGGCTGTAGAGTAACTTGGTAGAGAATAGGGCCTCTTAAAGATCAATAAGGTCACCCATGTGTGGAACCAGAGGAAATGGGTGAGATATTAGACAAAATAGTCTTGTCAGTATTTACTGTGGAGAAAGACATGGAAGCTCGGGAACTTGGGGAAATAAATAGCGATGTCTTGGAAAGAATTCTCACCAGAGAAGAGAAAGTGCTGGAATCTTAAAACAAATAAAGGTCGATCAATCCTCAGGAGCTCATTAGGTCTGTGCTAGAATTTTGTGGGAAGCTCAGGAAGAGATTGCAGTATCCCTAACAGAGATACTTATATTATCAACAGACACAGTGAGGTGTCGGAAGACTGGAGGGCGGCTAATGCTGTTCCGTCACTTAAGGGCTGCAGGGAAAAGCCAGGAAATTACAGCCCTGTGAGCCCAGTGATGGTGAAGTTGTTAGAGGATATTCTGAGAGAAAGGAGCTCCTTAATGAGAGGTCCTTAATGAATACTATGTCTCAGTGTTCACTGCTGAGAAGGGTCTTGTCGTTTGTGAGGACAGCGTGAAACAGGCTGATGTACGTGAACAGGTGGATGTTAAGAAGGACGATATGCTGAGAATTTCGCAAAAGATAATGATAGATACGTCGCTGAACCAGACGAGATGCATCCAAAGTTAGTACATGAAGCGAGGGAATGGATTGATGCGCACCTGGTGATGACCTTTGCACCCTCACTGTCCACTGGAGTCGGACCAATGATTGGAGGCAGGAAAATATTAGTCCCGTGTTCAGGTAAGGGAATAGGGATAATCCTGGGAATTGCACACCTTATGTCTTATGTCTTATGTCTGTGGTGTGCAGATTATTGGAGAGGACTCTGGGAGACAGGATTTATTATTCCTTGGAAAACCATAGTTTGATTAGAGATAGCCAGCATGGTTTTGTCAGGGGCAGGTCATGCCTTACAAGTCTTATTGAATCTTTTGAGAATGTGACGAAACACTTTATGGCTCATTCAAAAAGTACGGAGACATGGGATACAGGGAAACCTGTCTGTCTGGATACGGGATTACTGGCCCACATAAGACAGAGGGTGATGATAGATAGAAACAATTCATCCTGGAGCTGAGTGACCTGTGGTTTTCTGCAGGGAGTTGTTACAGGAACTCTGCTCTTTGTGATTTTATGAATAAGTTGCTTGTGTGAGTGGAAGAGTTGGTTAGTAAGTTTGCCAAAGACACGGAGGTTGGTGGAGTGGTGGATAGTGTGGAGGGCTGTTGTAAGTTGCAATGGGGTAATGGAAGGATGTAGAGTTGGGCTGAGAAGTGGCAGATGAAATTCAATCTGGAAAAGTGTGGAGTCATTCATTTTGAAGATTGAATTTGAATGCAGGATACAGGGTTAAAGGTAGGATCCTTGACAGTGAGAAGGAACAGAGGGATCTTGGGTTCCAAGTCCATAGATCCCTCAAGGTTGCCACCCAAGCTGATAGGCTTGTTAAGAAGGAATATATTGCGTTGGATTTCATGAGTTTGAGAATTGAGTTTTAATGCTGTGAGGTTATGCTGCAGCTCTATAGAGCCCTGGTTAGACCCCACTTAGAATATTGTGTTCAGTTCAGGTCCTTTCATTACAGGAAGGATGTGGAAGCTTTAGAGAGGGTAAATAATAAAGAGGAGATTTACCAGGTTGCTGCCTGTACTGGAGGGCATGTCTTATGAAGAAAGGTTGAGGGAGCTAAGGCTTTTCTCATTGGAGTGAAGACGGATGAGCGGTGACTTGGCAGAGGTGAACAAGGTGATGAGAGTCATAGATAGAGTGAATAGAGAGAGATTTTTTTACTCTGACATAAATTGCTCTTAAAAGAGGGTATAAATTTCAGGTGATTAGCGGATGGTTAAGGGGAGATCTCAGAGGTAGGTTTGTTACATACAGAGTGGTGTATGTGGAATGCACTGCCAGCGGTGGCAGTAACATTAGATGCATTAGAGACATTTAATATACTTCTGGATAGGCACATTGATGATAATAAAATGAAGGTTATGGAAGTTACAGTAATAGAGATGTACAGCATGGAAACAGACAGTTTAGTCCAACCCGTCCGTGCCGACCAGATATCCCAATCCAATCTAGTCCCACCTGCCAGCACTCTGCCCATATCCCTCCAAACCCCTCCAATTCATATACACATCCAAATACCTCTTAAATGTTGCCATTGTACCAGCCTCCACCACTTCTTCTGGCAGCTCATTCCATATACATACTGTCCTCTGCGTGAAAATGTTGCCCCTTAGGTCTCTTTCATATCTTCCCCTCTCACCCTAAACCTATGCCCTCTAGTTCTGGACTCCCCACCCTATGGAAAAGACTTTGTTTATTTACCCTATCCATGCCCCTCATAATTTTGTAAACCTCTATAAGGTCACCCCTCAGCCTCTGACACTCTCCCTGTAGCTCAGATCCTCCAACCCTGGCAACATTCTTGTAAATCTTTTCTGAACCCTTTCAAGTTTCCCAACACCTTTCTGATAGTAAGGAGGCCAAAATTGTACGCAATATTCCGACAATGGCCTAACTAATGTGCTGTACAGTCGCAACATGACCTCCCAACTCCTGTACTCTGTACTCTGACCAATAAAGGAAATCATACCAAACGCCTTCTTCTATCTGCCTGCGATTCCACTTTCAAGGTGCTATAAACCTGCACTCCAAGGTCTCTTTGTTCAGCAACACTCCCTCGGATCTTACCGTTCAGTGTTTGAGTCCTGTTAAGATGTATTTTCCTAAAATGGAGCACCTCGCATTAATCTGAATTAAACTTTAAATGCCACTCTTTTTTAATCTTACGGTCGGATAAAGGATTGGCATGTCACCATGGCCAAAGGGTCTTGTTCTGTGTTCTACCTGTCATATCTTAAACTGGGTAATAAGCTGAGATCAGTGTAAAAGAATATGGCGTTCAGGAGAAGCTAGTCAACCGGACAGAAAATTGTGCCTGATGGTAGGAGACTAAGGGTGATGGGAGACATGTTGTTTTTCTGACTGGAGACATGTGACCAGCGGTGGAGTGGGTCCACTGTTGTTTGTCATTTGGATAAATGGTTTAGATGGGAATATTGGTTTCCCGTTAAGTAAGTTTTTTGGGTGACACTGGAATTGGTGGTAAAGTGGACAGTGATGAAGGTTATCTGTGATACAACAGGATAAACAGTACTGCTGGGATAGTGGGCTGAAGAATAGCAGATGGAGTTTAATTAGATAAATGTGAAGTGTTCCATTTTGGTGAAGAAAACCAGGGCGGGATTGTACAGTTAATGTTCGGGCCCTGAGTAGTGTTGTCAATCAGTGACCCAGGAATGCAGGTACACAGTTCTTTGAAAGTGGTGTCACAGGTAGACAGGCTGGTGAAACAGGCGTTTGGGATGGTTTCCTTCATTGGGCAGAGCATTAAGAGTTGTAGTTGGGACGTCATGTTGTATCTGTACGAGATATTGGTCAGGTCACCATAAAAGCATTGTTGATCAGTGGGAAGAACTCATCTGGTTCACTTACCTCCTTTAAGGAAGGACATCTGACATGCTAACATGTGACTCCAGACCCACTGCAATATGGCTGACTCTGAGCTGTCCTCTGGGTAATTAGCAGTGACACCCACATCTCATGAATGAATAAATCAAAAAACATATGTCCCTCCCTACCTCTGCAAACACATCCAGCTGCAGCAATTCAGTCTGGCTTTGTAACACCGTTCATGCCCTGACCACCTTCTGTAACACTCTTACCACCTCCAGTACCTTCACCTCTCCCTGTTCCTTTTGTGACATTAAACCCTGACAATGATTCCCCCTTTCCATTGCCTTCCCCCTGCTAGCAGACCCTTTGCAATCCCTTTAACACTTAAAATGAGAGCGTGTTGAAGGATTAAGATTTTAAGTACTTTGTGATGATCTTCTCATCCTCATAATCTAATATGATACATTTTGTCCTGATTGAGGGGCCGGTGGGAATTTCATGCTGTCTGCTTCAATGGAATGTTCTTTCGCTGAGTGATTTTCACTGTTCCTTCAAATGATTTCCACTGTTCATTTACAGGCACATATTTCAGTCTGTTTAGCCTGTTTACCTTGGTCAGTTCTCATCTCCAAACCATGTAATTGACTATTTTTGTTTCTAGTTGTAGCTTGTCCTTTCTGTGATTCATTTTAAAACTTGATATTTCTTTAAACTGCACTTTATGACAATTTCCCTGAGGATCTCTCCAGGTGATATTACTCATTCACTAAGTTTCATCACACAAAGATCGCTCTGAGATAGTTATGTCCCTAGCCAGTTGCACAATTTGTTATTCAAAGCAACACTGAAAAAAGTTCTCTGAACTCCTCTTCCAATATCACTGTTGTCAGTGTGACTGTCCCAGATTATGGGAATATCGAAGTTTCCCAAAATTATCATAATGTGTTTGGACTTTTTTAACAATGTTTAATACAGTGATGAGCAATGAAATGCTGTTAAGTGGCTAAAACTGTTCTGCTGATTTGTGTCCTTGGCAAGTAGTAGCCAGAATTTACATTCAGACTGACTCTATCTCATGATCTGAGACCAAATGCTTTCCTGTAATGCCTTTATTATCCATTATTGTTAGCGTTACCCATTTTGCCTGAGTTTCCGCAGGGTTGTGATCCATTTGAATATTTATGTCCATCTTTTGTTCGCCCTGTAACCACGTCTCTCTGGGGTCTAAATCTCTTTTATCTCTGTGTCACAAATGAATCTACCTTATTGAAGAGACATTATCCATTCCAAAAAAAAACATAATTTACTTTTTCCCACAATTTCCTCTCACAAACCGATTCCCTGATGTACAGTTTTAGTTAAACTCTGTCCCATCCTGTTCCTTTCTCATTCCGATGCTGCTCCCATACTTCACCTTTTCTCTTTGGATTTGGAAAGCTCCTTTCACCTGAACCCTGTCCCAGCATCCTCTCTGTCAGTTTGAAGCCCTGTCCATAAACCTACTGACATGATTGGCCAGGATACTGGTCCCTGCACGGTTCCAGTGGGACCATCCTAATGGATTATTTTGTAAATCAGGTATGGGATGTGGGTGTCTCTGGCTGACGAGCCTTTCTTGCTCAGCCCTAGCTGCCCTTGAACTGAGTAACTTGCTCGGCCATTTCAGAGGGTAATTGAGAGGCAAACACTTTGCTGTGAGTATGTCGTGCAGACCACATGAGGATGGGCAGATGTCCTTCTCTAAAAGACAAGTGTTTGGGCTTTTTTTTGTGCATCAGCAATGTTTTCATACGTAATTATGGATTGTTAATTCCCATTTGTTTTAGTTATTGATTTCAAATTTCTCCATCTCTGATGGTGGGATTTAAACCAGCCTCCACAGAACATTCACTGAGGTTTGGCATACATGCTCTAGCAATAATACCAGGCCAGCACTTCACCTGCTCACAGGTTCCTCAACCCTGAGTACTGATACATCATGAAGCTAAACCCGTTCTTCCTACACACTCGTTTGATCCTAAAAACATCCTGAACTCTGGTGATATCACTCAGTGTCTCTCTATGTGGTATCCCTCACTGTGGGGATCTAATTGCTGCCTCTGTCAGCATCTCTCACTCTTGCAGCAACTCCACATCCTGAGCCAACAGAATTGTCCACTCCAGAGGGATACAGCAGCACAGGCCAGGGATGGAGACGGGGATTTTCCAGATATCTGTGGGACACAGTATCATTCTCCCTGTGTAACCCTCACTGCTTCTGTCTAATTTCCTATTCTATCTATCTTTCCGTCTCCTATAGCTACTCAGGAAGTTACTGACTCAGTGGACTTCCTAGCTGCTGGGTGTTTCGTCCATCACCACATTGAAGATGTTTCGTCAGCCAGAGAGACAAAGGGCAGGGAGATATGGAGCCTTCAATAAATCCTGCAGTGAGGTAAGATCACTCGCAGTGCACAGAGCAAGGAGCAATGAGAGGGCTCCAAACATCGGCTAACAAGACATGACATCGATACAGTGCTGGAGGGGGAGCACAGTACAGACACAGCCCAGGCTCAATCACCGCCCCTATTTTAACTTACTTTGTACTGAGACAGCATCGGGAGTGTCACAGTTATCGATCCAGGTCTGTGCTGTCTTAGTGAGCATCAGTATAACAAAGGGGAAAGCAGGCCTCCCACGAGAGGGTGGGACTGCTGCCTGGGGTCATTCTGTTCTGTGCTCCCTCTCCAACACTGTATCTATGTCATGTCTCCTTGACCAGTGTCTTCAACAGTGTGTAACTCCAACATCAGTTCCAGTCCCTGTAACCTCCTCCCTTCCCTTTCGTCCCTCCACATATTTGAAATGTACTGCATACCAGACTACCATCTCTATCTCTGTAACTTGCTTCAGTGTCTACAACATGCCTTATCTCAGTAGTCTCCTCCTCCAATAACTGGAGACAGAGGCACGCAGCACGGAAACAAAATCTACGGTCCGACTTGTCCGTGCTGACCAGGTTTACCAAACTGAACAAATCGCTTCAGCCTGTGTTTGGCCCATATCCGTTCAAACCTACTCCTCCCCATGTACCTGCCCAAATGACTTTTCCATGTTGTAATTGTTCTTATTTCTCCATGTGCCCCTGGCAGTTCGTTCCGTCTATGCACCATCCTCTGTGGATAATGTTGGCCCTCAGCTCCCTCTTTAAATCCTTGCTCTCTCACCTCCCATTTATACCCTCTAGTTTTGGACTCACCTACTCTTGGCTATTCACCTTACTCAGGGCCAGCAAGATTTTGTAAACCTTGATAAGTTCACCCCATAGCCTCCTCTGCCCAAGGGAAATATTTAGGACAATGTTACAAATATCTCCAACTCATATAGCAAAGTGCTGGCCAATGAGGGCAAGTTTACCAAATGCTGATTTCTCCATCCTGTCCACCTGTGATAGCCATTTCCAAGGAACAATGTAACTGTAGCCCTTGGTTTCTCTCTGTTCGACAACACTGCTCAGGGCCCTGCCATTGACTATGTCAGTCCTCCCTGATTTGTCTTAACAAAATCCAACATCTGAATTCAACTCCATCTTTCATTCCTTGGCCCACTGGCCCAGTTGGTCGAGATCCCCTTTGATAACCGTATTCACTGTCCACTACACCATTAATTTGATCATCCATAAAATTACAAACAATGACTCCTATATTCTCAACCAAATCGTTTATGGAGATGATTCACATCAGTGGACCCAGCCCTGATCCTTATCGCACACCGCTGGTCACAGGCTTACAATCTGAACAACAACCCTCTCCTTCTGTCTCCTACTGTCAAGCCAATTTTGTATCCAGTTGGCGAGTTCTCCCTGATCCCATGTGATCTAACCTTAGTAACTAGTGTATCAGTGACCGTAAACCCTGTCAAAGGCCCTTCTGACGTTGGTGTAGGCAATGTATGGTCACCACTTCAACGAAAACAATCAAGTTAGTGAAACCTGCCTTTGTCTGCACAATGCTCTGCTGACGATCTTTCATCAATCTTTGCTTTTCCCAATGAATGTGACCCCTGTCTGGCAGAATCACTTTCACAACTTACCCACCACTGATGTTGGGATAATTAGTCTTAAGTTTCCTGGCTTTCCATTGCAGCCTTTCTTAAATAATGGAACAAAACTATATTCTTGTAATAGAGCTATACAGCACGGTGACTGATCCTTCAGTTGGTACCAAACATAACCTAAAAAACGAGACACATCCCAGCTGCCTGTTGCTGGCCCATATCCCTCTTACCCCTCCCTATTCCAGTACTTAATCAAATGTGTTTTAAACATTGTATTTGTACCCACATTCCCCCCTTCCTCAGGAGGTTCATTCCAGTCTCAAACCACCCACTGTGTAACAATTAGTCCCCATGTCTTTTTTTTTAACATATCCCTCTTCTCACCTTAAAAATGTGGCCCTTCCACTTGAGACTCCCCCATCCTGAGGAAAAGGTAACTGTCATTAACTCTATCTTTTTCCCTCATCTTTTTCATGAACTTCCATCAGGCCATCTCTCATCCTCCAGGCTCCAGTGAAAAAAGACTGGCTGGATAGGCTTTTTTTCCGAACTCAAGCCTTCCATACCCAGCCACATCCTGGTAAATCTCTTCTGAATCCCTTGCAGCTTAATAATATCCTCCCTATAACTGGGCGACCAGAACTGGACAGAGTATTGCAGAACAGGCCTCACCAGTGTCTGTACAATCTCAATATGACGTCCCAAATCCTCCACCCAATGGATTGAGCAATAGTCAGGCATGTAAAGCACTGTCTTATCCATACTGTGATGCAAGCTTCAAGATTTATGTACCTGAACCCGGCGGTCCCTCTGCTCTAAAACACTAACCGAGGCCCGAACATTAATTGTAGAAGCTCTACCCTTGTTTGTTTTACCAAGTCCACGACCTCGCATTTATTCAGATTGAATTCCATCTACGGTTTCTCAGCCCTTTCAGCCATATTATCAAGATCCATTTGAGCAAACCTCCTTCACACTCCACGATTCCACCCTCCAGTCTTCCAGCACATCACACTTGGCTGTCAATTGTACAAATACCTTTGTTCAGTGCTCCACAATTTCTTGCCTAGCATCCCACAGTGTCCTATGATACACTTAATGGGGTCGTGTGGCTGTCCATACCTTTGTGTTTTATAACCACCAGCACCACCTCTTCTATAACATGCACTTTTTTCAAGTCAAAGAGATAAATACCATGGAAGCAGAGCCTTCGGTCCAACTCATCCATGCTGACCAGAAGATCTAAATGTATCCATCCCATTTAACGGCATTTGGCCCAAGTACCTCAAAACACTTGTTATTGATATACTTAACCAGATACCTTTTAAATGTTGTAATTGTATTAGTCTATGTTACTTTCTCTCTCAGCTCATTTCATACACGTATCACCCTGCGCATGAAAAAGCTGTCCCTTCAATCCCTTTTAAACCTTTCCCCTCTAACCTTAAACCTATGCCCTCTAGTTTTGGACTCCCAACCCCTGGGAAAAGACCTTCAATGTTTACCCCAATCCATACCCCTCATGTTTATATAAACCTCTGTCAGGTCACCACTCAGTCTCTGATGCTCCAGTGACAGTAACCCCAGCTTATTCAGCAACAACCCGGGCAATATCTTGTTAATCCTTTCTGAGCACTTTCAAATTTGACAACGTCATTCCTATAGCAGGGTGACTGGAATTACAGAGAACTCCAATTGCAGTCTAACATATTACTCTTGTTCCCTGAGTTCCCCAGTCTTTCTCCACAGTAAGTTCTGGAGTGAAAAAATTGTTTAGGGTCTTAGGGAATATCCAGCAGTTCCGCACACCAATTGCCTCATTCATCTTTAAGGGCCCTTATTTTGTCTCAAGTTACTCTTTTACGCTTAATATATTTTTATACAACCACTCTTGGATTCTCCTTATGCTTCTTTGCTGAGCCTATTTCATGTACCCTTTCTACGTTCCTGATTTCTACCCAAACTGTATTCCTACAGCCCCTGTGATCCTCTGGGATTCCCTTGATCCAGAAGACATGTGCCCCCTTTTCCTTGACCAGACACTCAACAGACAGTCAGTGTTTCGGAATGCTGTTAGCATTGACCTGCACACAAACAGGAAAATCCTGTCGCTGATTGACCAATTTATCTCACTTTTAATATATTCTCACTTGCCAGATTTCGCTTTCCCTGTAAATAGACTCTCCAATCACCTTTTGAAAGTTCCTGGCTGATACGATCAATATGAGTCTGGCCCCATTTTACAACTTGAACTTGTGGACCAGGCCTGTCCTTTTCCATAGCCATTTTCAAACTAATACAAATGCCTCAGTCCCTTTCCTTACCTTCTTTCCCAAGTGGAGGTCAGATTTGGCCCATTTCTGTTTTCAGTCCATTTACATATTGATTGGGAGTTTTCTGGAACACAATTACCAAATTCCTCCCTTGCAAATGCTGAACACTGGCAGTCCCAGTCTCAGTTTGGAAAGTTTAAAAACCCCTGCCATAACAGCCCTATTATTGCGATCGATATTTGAGAGCTCCTGACATATTTGTTTCTCAGTCTGCCACGGATTATTCGGGGTCAATAGGACAATTGTGTCTGAGTGATGATCCATTCTTATTTCTCTGTTCCACTAACATAGCTTCACTGGCAAATCCCACTGGAATATCCAGTCTAAGTACTGCTGTAATGATTCTTGCAATCGAAGCCCACCACCACGCGTCCTCTCTTGCCTCCCCTTCGATGCTTCCTGTAGCATCCCTACCTTGAAACACTGAACTTCCAGTCCTGCCCCTCCCTCAGCTGTGTTTCTGTAATAACTATAATCTCTCAGGTCCATGTTCCGATCCATGTCCTGAGTTCATCTTCCTTAGCTGTCAGGCCCATTGCAATGAAATAAATGCAGTTTAATCATCGGTTTTCCACTATTCCCTGCTATGTTCTTGCCTGCCTTGTCTGTTGAAATTGATGTCTTTAACTTGTGCAACAGTCTGAATCTTCTTTCTGGCCTTATGACTGTTTAAGGTGCAACACCCTGCCAGATTAGATTATATCCTCTCAAACAGCTCTAACAATTCACCCCATCAGGATATGGGTCCCCCTCCCGCTCCCAGTTCAGGTGCCTTCCCCACCCAGTCCACCTGTGCTGACACCTTTAGGGATATTTGGATTTTCCACTCAGGTCCCTGTGTTCCTCAGTAGTCGGCAAGAACCAACCATTCATTATGTCTGACCTTCGCTTATCATACCTCCCACTGGGTATGACCTCACATTGATCAGAACTAAACTCTGCTCAGATTATCATCTGATCGTCATCAGACTGTAGCGAGACATCATCCCCCTCACTGTAAACAACATCTTCATCTTTCATATCGTCTGCAAACCTACTAATGATAACTTCGATGTGAAAGCAAAAGTAATTATTCGACAGACTAACCAGCGATGGTTCCTGCACAGATCCCTGTGGTACACACGCTGTTGAAAGAATTTCAAACACGAAGAGGTTTATCCACAAATTTTGTATCCAATTTACCAACATGCTTTGAATCCCAGTGGCTCTTCCCTTTCGGACCAGCCTTCCATGTGGGACCTTGTCAAAGGCCTTATTCAGGTCCACGTAAACCACATCATCTGCACTGCCCTCATCAATATTTTGAGAGATCATTTAAAAAAAACCAACTGAATTCCTCACGCAGTATCTTCCTCTGCCAAATCCATGATGACTCAGCCGAGTTGATCCCTGCCTTTTCAAGTGTTTATTCATCCTCAGAATTGTTCCCAGAAATGTCCCTCTCCCTGCTGCCAGACTAACTGTTCTGTAATTACCTGGCCTATCCCTGCTGCCCTTCCTGAACAAAGGAACCACATTTGCGATCCTCCAGTCATTCGGCACTTCACCTGTGTCCAGCAAAGTATTAAATATATCCACCAGTGCCCCAGCAACCTCCTCCCTTACCTCCCATAGCAGCCTGGGATACATTTCTTTGGGCTCTGGGGATTTCTCCAACTTTATGCCTGTGAAGACATTTAATACTTGCTCCTTATTGATCTTAACATGTTGTAGAACCTCAGCATCTCAACTGAAATCCCCGGCTAAAATGTCTTTCTCCTATGTGAATACAGATGGGAAGTATTCATTGAAGACCTCACCTACTTCCTCTGGCTCCATGCACAGATTATCCCTTTGGTTTCTAACTGGCGCAACTATTTAACTAGTAATCTTCTACCTCTAACTGTATTGATAAAATACCTTGTGGCCTTTTCTTAACAGTATCTCCCAAGGGTATTTCAAGCCGATTCTTTGCTCCTCATTTTTAAGGACCCCTTGCACTCTCTATACTTTTGAAGTGCTTCGCCTGTTTTCATCGCACTGTCCTTACTTTATCCAGCTCACGATATCGCTTGACCAGTATTCACTGGAGTTACTGCCTTTGTCTTTCACTCTTCTCTTCTGGGAGCACACTAGCCCTGACTTCTCACTGTATCACTTTAAATTTCTTCCTTTATCCGGATATGAACCCAACTGTAAATAGTTCCTCCCAGTCTGTGTCTGCCAGATCCTGTCTCGTGACAGTGATAATGCCCAGTGACAGTAATATTCTAATGATAAGGGAGCTTCTCCAAATTTGGCACCTTCACTTCTGCACTCTCCTTATCTCTTTCCAAAATGACTTTGACACTTAGTGTTGTGTCCACTATCCCCAAAACTCTACAAAAATCCTTATGTCTATCATCCTGTCCAGCACCTACAACCCACTCTGTCTGTAACATCCAGCCCTTACTGACCTACCATCCACCTCTCCAGCACATGATATCACTGCAACCTTCTCCAGTCCCCACAGCACTTCTCCATCCTTTCATACAGCACCTCATTACCTCTAACTATTCAGAGAGTACGGAGGCATGGGATACAGGGAAACCTATCTGTCTGGGTACAGAATTCCTGGCTTATAGAAGACAGCGGGTGATGTTAGATGGAAAATATTCAGCCTGGAGTTCAGTGACCAGTCGTGTTCTGCAGGGATCAGTTCCCGGAACCACGCTCTTTGTGATTTTTATAAATGACTCGGATGTGGGAGTGGAAGATTGGGTTAGTAAGTTTGCCAATGACACAAAGATTGTTGGAGTGGTGGATAGTGTGGAGATCTGTTGCTGGTTGCAACAGGGCATTGACACGATGGGGAGCTGGGCTGAGAGGTGGCAGAAAGAGTTCAACCTGGAAAAGTGTGAAGTGATTCATTTTGGAAGGTCGATACTTGAATTCAGAATATTGTGTTAAATGTAGGATTCTTGGCAGTGTGGAGTAACAGTGGGATGTTTGGTTCCACGGCCATAGATCCCTCAAAGTTGCCACCCAAGCTGATAGGGTTGTTAAGAAGGAATACGTTGTGTTGGCTTTCATTAGCTGGGGTTTGAGTTTCAGAGCTGTGAGGCTATGCTGCAGTTCTATGGAGCTCTGCTTAGACCACACTTAGATATTACATTCAGTTCTGGTTCTCTCATTACAGGAAGGATGTGGAAGCTTCAGAGATGGTAAAAAGAAGATTTACAAGGATGCTGCCTGGACTGGAGAACAGGTCTTATGAAGAAAGTTTGAGGGAGGTAATGCTTTCCTCATTGGAATGAAGAAGGATAAAGGACGTCTTGGTAGAGGTGAACAAGATAATAAGAGGTGCAGACACAGTGAACTGTGATTATTTTTTCCCCCATGGCAGAAATGGCTATCAGAAGGGAGTATAATAGTAAGGTCACTGGAAGAAAGCTAAGGGGAGATTTCAGAGTTTGGTTCTCCACAGAGTGGTGGGTGTGTCGAATGTACTGCAGTGGAGGTAGTAGAGTTAGATACATTAGGGGAATTTAATAGACTCTTGGAAAGGCACATGGATGATAGTGCAAAATGAAATGTATGTAGGTTAGTTTAATCTTGGAGGAGGATAAAAGGTCGGCAGAACATTGAGGGCCCAAGGGCCTTATACTGTACTGTTTTATGTTCTACGTTCCGTATGGAAAACTGGGTAATATGTTCTGATCAAGGTAAAAGGATACGACATCCAGGAGGAGCTAGTCAACTGGATATACAATTTACCTCATGGTAGGAGACAGAGGGTAGTTGGAGACATTTTGTTTTTCTGACTGAGGGTGTTTGTCATTTGGATAATTGATTTGGCTGAGAATATTAGTTTCCTGGTAAATACGTTTGTGGGTGACACTAAAATTGGTCAGTGAAGAAGGTTAACTATGATAAAACAGGATGAACAGTCCTGCTGGGATAGTGGGCTGAAGAATAGCAGATGGAGTTTAATTAGATAAATGTGACGTGTTCCATTTTGGTAAAACAAGCCATGGCGGGATTGTACAGTTAATGTATGGGCGCTGGGGAGTGTTGTCAGTCAGCAAGCCAGAGATGCAGGTACACAGTTCTTTGAAAGTGGTGTCACAGGGAGACAGGCTGGTGAAGCAGGCATTTGGGATGGTTTCCTTCATGGGTCACAGCATTGAGAGTCGGAGTTGGGATGTCATGTTGTGGTGGACACTGGTGAGGTCACCATAAAAGCATTGCTGGTCAGGAGGAGAAATACATCTGGTTCACTTACATCCTTTACGGAAGGACATCTGACATTCTAACCTGGTCTGACTGTCATATTACTCCAGGCCCACAGCAATATGGCTGATTCGGAGCTGCCGTCTGGATAATTAGCAGTGGGGCAAAGAATGCTGGTTCTGGTAGTGACACCCACATCCCATGAATGAATAAGTTAAATACATATGTCCCTCCATTCCTCTGTGAACCCTCCAGCTGCAGCAATCCGTACTGGCTTTGTAACACCGTTCAGGCCCTGATCACTCTCTGTAACAGTCTCACCACCTCCAGCACCTTCACCTCTCCCTGTTATTATCATCTCATCAAACCCTGACAATGATTTCCCTTCGCACTGCCCCCCTCCTGCTAGCAAACAGTTCACAATCCCTCTAACACTTACTGCATAAACACTCTCTTACTTTAGAATTGTTAATACTTTTTGGTGATCTTCTAAGCCTGATAATCTAATAAAATCCATTTGTCCTGAGTGAGGGACAGGTAGGAATTTCTTGCTGAGGTTTTGACTGTTTCAATGGAATGTCCTTTTGTTGATTGTTGTACACTATTCTTCAAGTGTTTTCAACTGTTCGCTGACAGACACATATTTCAGTCTGTTCATCCTGTTAACCCTTGGTCAGTTCTCCTCTCAAACCCATGTAAATGGGCTATTTTGTTTCACATTGTGTCTTGTCCATTCTGTGATTCATGTTAAAGCTTTAGAATTAATTAAATTTCATTTTATCCCAGTTTCCCAGAGGATCTCTCTGTGTGCCATTACTCATTCACTCAGCTTCATCAGACAACAGTTGCTCTGAGATAGCTGCGTCCCTCGCCAGTTGCACAATGTGATATTCAAAGAAACACTGATGGGAAAAAAAAAGTTCTCCTCTTCGAATATCACTCTTGTCAGTGTGATTGTGCTAGATTATGCGAATATTGAAGTTTCCCAAAATTATCTCAATGCCTTTGTTAAAAATTCCAATGAGTTCCTGTTTAATGCAACCCTGAGCAAGGAAATCCTGTTCGGTGGCTAAAACTGTTCTGCTGCTTGTGACATTGGCAAGTAGTAGCCAGAATTTACATTCAGACAGATTCTACTTCATGATCTGTGGCCAAATACTTTCTCTGTAATGCCTTTGTAACCCATGTCTGTCAGCGTTACCCAACCGTCCTTTCCCATTCTGCCTTAGACCCCGCAAGATTGTGAACCATTGAATATTTATGTTCCACCTTTTGTTCGTCCTGTAACCATGTCTCTCTAATGTCTAAATCCCATTTATCTCTGTGGCACAAATCCATCTACCTTATTGAAAATACTTTGTCCATTCCAAAATAAAACATAATTTAATCTTTCCCATAATCTCCTGTCACAAACCTGATGTACAGTTTCAGTTAAAGTTTTTCCATACTGTTCCTGTCTGCTTGACTTCAGTCACATTCCCATGCTGTTCTGATGCTTCACTTTTTATCTTTGGATTTGGAAAGCTCCTTTCACTTGAACCCTGTCCCTGCATCCTCTCTATCAGTTTAAAGCTCTGTCCATAAACCTGCCAACATAATTACCAACACTCCGTTCTCATCATGGTTCCACTGGGTCCCAGTGCAATGGGATTGTTTTTATTTACTTGTGGGATATGGGTGTCTCTGGCTGACCAGTCTTTCTTGCCCAGCCCTAGCTGCCTTTGAGTTGAGTAACTTGCTCGGCCATTTCAGAGGTAAATTGAGAGACAAACACTTTACTGAGGGTATGTCGTGCAGACCACGTGAGGATAGGCAGATGTTCTTCTCTAAAGGACCCGTGTCTTTTTGATGAACAAAGATTATTTTGGACATCAGCAATGGTTTCATACTTATTCATGAATTTGTAATTGCAAGTTGTTTTTAATTATTGATTTAAACTTCCCCCATTTCTTTTGGTGGGATTCAAACCTGTCTCCCCTGAACATTAGCTGAGGTTTGGGATACATGCTCCAGCAATAATACCACTCGGCCATCACTTCACCTGCTCACAGGTTGCTCATTCCTGATCGTTCATGCCAGTGCATACTGAAGCAAAACCCATTCTTCCTACACAATTATTTGATAATGACATCTTCCTGCAGTCTGGTGATATCACTCAGTCTCTCTCCATGTGGTATCCCTCACTGTGTGGGTCTAACTGCTGCCTCTGTCAGTGTCTCTCACTCTTGCAGCTACTCCAGATCCTTGAGCCAACAGAATTCTCCACTCCAGAGAGATGAGACAGAACAGGCCAAGGATGCAGACTGGGATTTTCCAGATCTCTGCGTGACTTAGTGCCATTCTGTATGTGTAACCCTCAGTTCATCCGTCTAACATCCCATTCTGTCTATTTCTCTGTCTCCAGTAGGTTCCTGACTCAATAGACTTCCCATCTGCTGGGTGTCTCGTCCATCACCACATTGAATATAGTTGGTCAGCCAGAAAGACAAAGGGAAGGGAGATCTGGAGTCTTCAATAAATCCTGCATAAGGTAAGATCACTCACAGCGCACAGAGCAGAGAGCAAGAGTGGGCTCCAAACATCAGCTAACAAGACATGACATAGATACAGTGCTGGAGGGGGAGCACAGTACACACACCCCTCAGGCTCAATCCCCACCCCTACTGTAAGTTCTGTTGTACTAAGACTCATTACTCTGCAACACTGTATCTGTGGCATGTCTTGAGCACCAGTGTCTTCAATAATTTGTAACTCCTATAGCAGTTCCTGTCTCTGTAACCTCCTCCCTTCCCGATAGCCCCTCCACATATTTGAAATGTACTGCATTCCAGACTACAATCACTATCACTGTGACTTGCTACAGTGTCTATCACATGCCTTATCTCCTCCTCCAATAACTGGAGACAGAGCCATGCAGCATGAAAACGGTTCCTTGGATCCAACTAATCCATGCTGACCAGAGTCCCTGAACAAGTCATGTTTCCCTGCCCTTGACCCATATCCCTTCAAACCTTCTCCTCTCCATGTACCTGCCCAAATGTCTTTTACATGTTGTTATTGTACTTTTCTCTACCACTTCCCCTGGGAACCCATTCCATGCCTGCACCATCCTCTGCGTGAAAAATGTTCTCCTGCAATCCCATCTGAGTCTTTCCTCTCCCATCTCATATTTATGCCCTCTAGAACACAGATCATGACAGTGCAGTACTGGCCTTTCAGCTCTCGATGTTGCGCTGGCCTGTGGAACTAATCTGAAGCCCAAGTAGCTAGCACTAGTCCATTCTTGTCCATATGCCTATCCAATGACCATTTAAATGTCCTTAAAGTTGGCGAGTCTACCACTTCTGCCGGCAATGCATTCCATGGCCCGGCTATTCTGAGTAAACAACCTACCTCTGGCATCTGTGCCATATCTATTTATCAATATTAGTATCTACCTCAATTTACTGTCTCCCCTCGCATTCGGCATCGCGATCCAAGACAAAAGGCTCTCACTGTCCAACTCATCTAACTCTCTGTTTATGTTATATGTCTCAATTAATTGGCCTCAAATGTCTTCTCACGAACAGGAACAGATTCAAGTCTCTCAGGGTTACTCATAAGACCTTCACTCCAGACTCGGTAAAATCTTAGTAAGTCTCCTCTGAACCCATTCCAAATCTTTCACGTCCTTCCTGTAATGCGTTGGTCTGAACCATAGTCAAAACTCCAAATGCGGCTGCACCAGAGTTTTGAACAGCTGCAGCATTATCTCATGGTTCTGACACTCAATCCCTGTACCAATAAAAGCTCACACGCTGAATGCCTTCTTAATAACTCATTAAACCTGGGTGGCGACTTTCAATGAATCCATGTACATAGACACAGTGATCTCTCTGTTCATCTGCATTACCAATATCTGCTTTACCACCATCCACCTGTTAGGTCACCTTCTCAAATATGTCAATAAGGTTTGTGAGGCATGACCTACCCTTCAAAAAACAGTGCTGACTATCCCTCATCAACGTATTCACCTCCAGATGATTGTAAATGCTAGCCTCTTTTACAAGCCTTTCCAACACTTTACCCAGAATCGGAGTAAGGCTCACAGGTCTATAATTACCCAGGGTTGTCTCTACTTCCCTTCTTGGTCAAGGGGTCAACATTTGCTATCCTCCAGCCATCTGGCCCTATTCTTGTACACAATGATGACATAAAGATCAAAGCCAAAGGCTCTGCAATCTTCTTCCTGGCTTACCAGAGAATCCAAGGATCAATCCTATCTAATGCAAGGGACTTACCAATTTTAACACTTTCCAGAATTGCTGACACCTTCTCCTTCTGCAGTTCAATCCCATCTAGTTATGGACCCCACTACCCTGGGGATAAAGACGTTTGCTAATCAACTTTCCTGTGCCCCTCATGGTTTTCTAAACCTTTATAAGGTCACCCCTCAGCCACCTACACCCAATGGAAATGAGAAAGACAATGATATAAATATCCCTGCTCATGTCCCTGCCATTACGTTGTCACAATGTTCTGGGATACACTTGTTTAGGACCTAGGGCTTTCTCTCCCTTTGTGTTCTAAGACCTCCAGTGCCACCTCTTCTGTAATAGGGACTCTTTACAAGCCATCACTGTTTCTTCCCTTTGTTTCCTAGTTTTTGTTCACAGTACGTTCTGACATGAAATGCTCATTTTGGCTCTTGCCCATCTCCTGTGGTTCCACACATCGATGGCCTCGCTGATCTTTGAGGGGCCCTAGTGTCTCTCCAGTTGCTTTTTTGTACTTTTGTGCTGTAGAAAACTCGTTGCATTCTCCTTTATCTTATCTGCCAAAACTATCTCATCCCCCGCACCCCCATGTTACTTTCCAGCTTATTCATCCTCTCTGTTTCTGTCAGACCCTCCAGTATCAGTAACATCTTCGTCAATCCTTGCAGAATTTACAGTTTCAGAAAATGCTTCCTAAATCAGGATGATCAGAATTCTAAGCAGTACTCCAAAGCTGTGCTGACTATCCCTAATCAATCCTTGTCTTTGGAATGCATATAACTCCTGTCCTGCGGACTTGCTTCCAACAATGTATGCACCACTGCCATCAAGCCAATTGGTGTTGATGTCCCTGGCTTTCCCTCGGAGCCTTTCCTAAGCACTGGCACAACATTAGCCCCTCTCCAGGCTCCCTGGAGACACTGATAACTTCCGGCTATCAGTGATAGAAAAATCTCTTTTTGGAACTCCGCAATTTCTTCCTGAGCTTCTCACAATATCCTGAGATATACTGCATTAGTTCCCAAGGACTTGTCTCCCTTATATGCATTTTAATACCTCTAGTACCTCGTGTTATCTGGAGTCTTTTGAAGACATCACATTTCTCCCCCCTGACTTCACCAGTCTTCCTCCACAGTAAGTTCAAACGTCACATTTTCGTTTAGTATTTCACCCATCTCCTGTGGCTGGCTCCATTCATCTTCAAGGAGCCGTATTCTCCCTCTAGTTAATCTTGTGTTGTTAATATACATGTAGAATCTCTTTGGATTTTCCTCAGCCTGATTTGCCAAAGTTTTCTCAGGTACCCTTTGGGCCCTCATGATTTCCCTCTTAAATGTATTACTCCACCCGCAATGTTCTTCAATGAATTCCCTTAATCCAGCTGGCTATATGTGACATGTGCCCCCTTTTGTTGACCAGAGCCTCAATACCCCACCCCCCCCCATCCAATGTTTCCTACTTGTGTCAGCATTGTCATTCACACTAACAGGAATATGCTGGCCCTGACCTTTCATTTTATCTCTCTTTTGAAAGTTTCCCACCTGCCTGACGTCCCTTTACCTGCGAATATCCTCCACAATCAATTGTTAAAAGCTCTTGAAGCAAGGCCAGTTTTGATCTTTAACTTGTGGACCAGGCTTATCCTTTTCCATCGCTATTTTCAAACTAATAGAATCGTGAGAACTTTGCAAAAGTGTTGCCCCACTAATGACTCAGTCCCTTTCCTTTCCTTGTTTCCCAAGGGGAGGTCAGGTTTTACCCCTTTCTGCAGTCTGACCATTTACATTCTGACTGAGACAGTTTTCTTAAATATGACTAACAAATTCTTCGCACCCAAGCTCTGAACACTCTAGCAGTCCGAGTCTTGGATTGGAAAGTTGAACTCCCCGACCATTACAATCCTATCATTCTTACAGATCTCTGAGATCTCCCGACATATTTGCTGCTCAAATTCCCGCTGACTGCTGCGGGCCTGTGGTACAGTCATATCAAACTGATAACGCATTCCCATTTCTCAGTTGCACCATTATGGCTTTACTGGGCGTTCTCTGGAATATCCTCTCGAAGTCCTGCTGTAATGTTTTCATTGATCAAAAACTCCACTCCCACCTTCTCTCTCACCTCCTGTTCTCTCCATCCTGTAGAATCTGTACCCTGGAACATTGAGCTCCCAGTCCTGCCCCTCCCTCAGCTGTGTTTCTGTCATACTATGGTACCCCAGTCCCATGTTCCTGTCCATGCACTGAGTTCATCTGCCTTAACTGTTAGGCTTTTTACTTTCGAATAAATGCACTTTAATGAATCAGTTTTCCCTCTACTTAAATTCCTGTCTTGAAATTCTGTCCCAGCCTCAACCTTCAGACTGTAGCCTGAGACCATCTCCCTTACTGTGGACAACACCCTCAACTTTCATGTCAGCTGCAAACTTACTAATGATACCTTCTGCTTTCACATCCAACTCATAAATGTATATAATACTGTACAAAATAATGAGAGGTATGCATAGAGTAAATAGCCAGAGACTTGTTTCCCCAGGGCAGGATTGACTGGTACGAGAAGTCATAGTTTGAAGATATTAGGAGGGAGGTATAAAGGAGACATCAGAGGTAGGTTCTTTACGCAGAGAGTTGTGAATGCATGGAATGCATTGCCAGCGGTGCTGGTGGAAGCGAAGTCACTGGGGACATTTAAGCGACTGCTGGACATGCACATGGATAGCAGTGAGTTGAGGGGTGTGTAGGTTAAATTACTAAATTTTACATTAGGATTAAATCTCTGCACAACTTCGTGGGCCTATGGGCCTGTTCTGTGCCGTACTTTTCGATGTTCTATTTTCTATAATAAACAGCAATGGTTGCTGCACAGATCCCTGTGGTACACCCGCTGGTGAAAGAATTTCAAACACAAAACTTACCCTCCACCGTTGTGGATCCAGGTTGCCAAATTGCCTTGGATCCCTTTGGTCTGTTGGACCAGCATTCCATGAGGGACTTTGTCAAGCTCCTTAATGAACTCCATCTTCTGCACTGCCCTCATCAAAATCCTAAATCATAATTTCAAACAAAAATCTCAGCTGAATTTGGGATAGGATCTTTATCAAATTCGTGATGAGTATCCATAATCGATCTCTGCCTTTCCAAATGTTGATTCATTCTGTCAATCAGAATTGTTTCCAATGGTTTCCCTGCCCCTGCTGTCAGACTCTCTGCTCTGTAATTACCTGGCCTATCCCTGCTGCCCTTCTTGAATAAAGGAATCACATTAGCGATTTTCCAGTCATTCAGCACTTCACCTGTGGCCAACAAAGTATTAAACATATCCATCCGGGCCCCAGCAATCTCCTTCCTTACCTCCCATAACAGCCTGGAATACATTTCGTTGGGCACTGGGGATTCCTCCAACTTTATGCATGTGAACAAATGGAACACCTCCGCCTTATTGATCTTAACATGTTCGAGAAACTTGCCATCCCAACTGAAGTCCCCGGGTAAAATGCATTTCTCCTGTGTGAATACAAATGGGAAGTATTCATTGAAGACCTCACCTACTTCCTCTGGCTCCATGCACAGATTGGTCCTTTAGTTTCTAACTCTTCCCTCAGTAATTTTCCTATCCTTACTATACTGCTAAAATACATTCATTTTTCTGGAGCCCAACTTGCACTCACGATACTTTTGAATGGCTTCACCTGTGTTTATTGCAGCGTATTTTCTTTATCAAACTCACGATATCACTTGATTAGTATTTGCTGGACTTGCTGCCTTTACTATTCCCTTGTCAGGAACACACTGGCCCTGAACTCTCACTGCATCACTTTAACGTACTCCCACTTTTCAAATATAGACCCAACTGCAGATAGTCCTCCCAATCTCGGGTTGTCAGATCCTCTCTATTGATAGTGATACTGATAGGAGGTTCAGTTGTGAGGGGGACAGACAGGAGGTTGTGTGGCTGCAGAAGAGACCCCAGGATGGTGTGCTGGCTCCCTGGTATGAGGGTCAAGGATGTCTCTGAGCAGTTACAGAACATTCTGAAATGGAAGGATAAATATTCAGAGGTTATTGTTCACATTGGTCCACATGACACAGTTAGTCAAAGGGATGGTATCCTGTGAAATACGTACAGGGAGTGCGGAAAGAAGTTAAAAAGCAATACCTCAAGGGTTGTGATCTCCAGAATACTCCCAGTGCCACATGCCAATAAGGGTAGAAATAGAAAGATCGGCTAGATGGATACGTGGCTGAGGAGCTGGTGGAGGGGGCAGGGTTTTCAGTTCTTGGATCATTGGGATCTCTTCTGGGGTAGAGGTGACCTGAAAAAGGGGGGCAGGTTAGACTTGAACCAGAGGTGCACCAGTATCCCTGGGGGGGAGATTTGTTTGTGTTACCCCAGAGGGTTTAAACTAGTTTGGCAGGGTTTTGGACTCTAAGTAAGAGACGGCCCATTGATCAGTCAAGGGAAAAATGCATCAGTCATCGAGAGCATGTTTTCTATCCAGGATATCTAGGGGCACAGTAAAGGGAGGGAAAAGACTTCTGGTTTAAAGGACATTTATTTCGAGACATGAGACCTGACAGGTAAGGCAAACGAGATCAGAGCATGGATTGGCTCTGGGGACTGGGATATTATAACCATAACAGAAACATCGCTGGGAGAAGGCCAGGACTGGCAACTCAGTGTTCCAGGACACGGAAGCTACAGGCGTGATAGAAGGGCAAGTATGTGAGGAGGGGGAGTTGTCCCTTTTGGTAAGGGAGGACATAACATCAGTGCTGAGAGAGGATACTCTTTCGGGGTGATCAAATGAGGTCATATGGTTAGAATATAGAATCAAAAAGGGGATGGTCAGTCTGCTGGGATTGTGTTCTGGACCCACAAATAGCCAGCGGGTACTAGAGGAGAAAATATGTTGAGAGATTACAGGCACCTATAGAAATAATAGAATAGTATTGGTTGGAGATTTTACCTTCCCCTGGATTGACTGGACCACCCGGAGTGTAAAAAGTCCTGTATGGGGTGGAATTTGTCAAATGTGTCCAAGAAAGTTTCCGAGATCAAAATGGAGAGGGCCCCACTCTACTCAGGCAGCTGAAAACGAGACCTCCCCTCAGAAAACGAGTTCAGGCAAGTGACTGAAGTGTCAGTTGGAGAGCACTTTGGGTCCAATGACCACAACTGTCCTCGTTTTAACATAGTTATGGAAAAAGATCAGGCAGGTCCACAGATTAAGGTCTTAATCTGGAGCAGGGCCAATTTTGGGGCTATTTGGCAGATTGAGCAGAGGTCGATTGGGTGAATTAAAAATCACACAACACCAGGTTATAGTCCAACAGGTTTAATTCAAAGGACCAGCTTTCGAAATCCAGGTGATCATTCTGAAAGATGAAAACTTCAACTAAATATGTTTGGTATTACATTCCATGACACTGCAATTCTGTTGCTATAAATTCTGTGCCTGTTTATTGTGCTCCACAACCACCTGCTGAAGGAGCAGCGCGATGAAACCCAGTGCCTCCAAATAAACCCGCTGGACTGTAAGCTGGTGTTGTGTGGTTTTTAACGTTGTCCATCCCAGTACAACACCAGCTCCTCCACATCATGCTCCCATCCACTGGGTGAGTCTGTTTGAAGGAAATGGAATGACTGGCAAATGGGAGGATTTGAAAAGTGTGATCTCTGTTAAAGTGACGGGAAAAGCTGGCAGGTTTAGGGATCCCTGGCTGATGGAGGATATTGAGGCTCTGTTCAAGAAAAAGAAGGCGGCACGCATTGTCTTCGATGTTTCTGTATCTACGTAACCTCTTCCAGTCCTAAAGACACGATCACTCGGTGGAGACACAACAACCCTCTCAGGTCCCTGCAGCCCTCCCGATCTGTCGAACGCACTGAAAGCCTGTGCTTCTCCCGAACCAGTTCGGACAATACTCACTCTCTTTGTAACATCCCATCGCTAACACCCACCTTTTCAATGTCAACCCCTCCTGTATCTCCATCCATTTACTCATCTCTATAACCTTCTCCAGCATTTACGCCCCTACTTGTGTAAATGTCACCCTCCCCTACAACCCTTCCCACTTTGACCATTCTGGAGGAGGTTACTAATGTTCCCTAATCTGTGAAACTGTCTCCAACCAAAATTACTGCCCTTCTGGAAAATCTGTCAGACTCCACACTCTTCATATCTAAATAATCTGCAAAGTTAAACGTCCTATATCTGTAAACATCTTCAGTCACGACTACCCTCCATATCTCTGTTTGGTCCTCCAGTTTATACAATCCACTTTATCTCTGTAATCTCCTCCATTCACCGAAAATCCTCCCTGTCTGTGTAAACCGCTCCATCCTACTAACATCCTTCTCTCTGTAAACTGCTCCATCCCTCCCAACCTCTCCATCTTCATGAACACATGTAGATAGTACAGCTCTCCACATTTCTGTAACATCCTGGGGCTCTATGTGCTCCCTGTGAAACCACCTCCAGTCCCCACAACCCTCCCAGTCTGGGTCGTCTTCTCTAGATCAGATCGTTGCTGTCTCTGTTACCTCCGACAATCCTAGTAAACCCTTCGCAATGTGTCTATTCATTCAGATCCCATCCTCTCCAGCCTCCTGAAACCTCTTCCTGCCATCGGAACTCTCCCTATTTAAAACAAGGAACAGTACAGCACAGTACAAGCCCTTCAGCCCTCAGTGTTGTGCCAATCTTTTATCCTACTCTAAGATCAATTTAACCTGCAGGCCATTGAAAGAACAAAGAAAATCACAGCACAGGAACAGGCTCTTCAGCCCGCTAAGCCTCCGCTGATCCAGATTATATGTCTAAACCCTTCACCTATTTTGTGAGGATCTGCTCCCTGCCCATTCAGGCATCTGTGTGGATACATCTTAACTGACGTTATCATTCCTGACTGTTCCTCCTCCGCTCGCAAAGTGTTCCAGGACCCCATCACTCTCTGCGTATGGGGGCCTGCCACGCATATCTGCCTTAAATCTTTCCCCTCTTACTGTGAACTCGTGACCCCTAGTAATTTAGTTTCGCACTCTGGGGAAAAAAGCTTCTTGCTATTCACCTTGTCTATAAATCCCATGATTTTGCAGACCTCAATCAGGTCCCCAATCAAACTTTGTATTTCTAATGAAAATAATCCAAAACTATTCAATCTCTCCATATTGCTAGCGCCCTCTATACCAGGCAACATCCTGGTGAACCTCCTCTGCACCCTCTCCAAAGCATGCACATCCTTTTGGTAATGTGGAGACCAGAACTGTACGTAATATTCTAAACCAAACTCCTAAGCAACTGTAACATGACCTGCCAACTCTTGTACTCAATACCCCGTCCAATGAAGGAAAGTATGCCGTATGCCACCTTGACCACTTTACTGACCTGCGTTACCACCTTCAAGGAATAATAGACCTGAATACCCAGACATCTCTGTACATCAATTTTCCCCAGGACTTTTCCATTTACTGTGGGTTCACTTTTGAATTGGATCTTCCGAAATGCATCACCTTGCATTTGCCAAGATTGAACTCCATCTGCCGTTTCTCTGCCCGCCTCTCCAATCCATTTATATTCTGTAGTATTCTCTGAGAGTCCCGTTCACTGTCTGCTACTCCACTAATCTTAGTGTCATCTGCAAACTAATCAAGGAACCGATACCTTCTTCCAAATCATTGATATGTATCACAAGCAACAGTGGTCCCAGCACGGATGCCATTGGAACACCACTGGTCACAGGTCTCCATTTTGAGAAATTAATTTTGCTGTCATTCATGTGCCTATCCAAAATGTATTTAAATGTCCTAATGTATCTGACTCTACCACCAATACTGGCAATACATTCCACTCATCCACCACACTCTGTCTAAAGTACCTCCCTCTGACATCACCCCTCAACCTTCCTCCAATTACCTTACTATTTTGCCTCCAAGATATAGCCATTTTCGCAATTGGAAAAAAAACTCAGGCCACCCACTCTATGTATGCCTCTCATCATCTCATACACCTCTATCAAGTCACTTCTCATCCTTTTTTATTCCAAACAGAAAAGCCCTGGCTCCTCAACCTTTCTTCATAAGTCCTTCCCTCCAGTCCAGGCTGAATCTTGATAAATCTCCTCTGCACCGTCTCCAAAGCTTCCACGTTTTTCCTGAAATGAGGCAACCAAAACTAAGCACAATATTCCAATTGTGGTCTAACCACAGGCTGTATCAAGCTGCAGCATAACCTCACAGCTCTTAAACTCAATCCCCTACTAAGGAAAGCTGACACATCATTGGCTTTCTTAACAACCCTAACAACTTGGTTGGCAACTTTGAAGAATCTCTGGAAGTTGACCCCAAGAATTTTCTGTTACTCCTCACTGTCAAGAATCCTGGCTTTAACCTTGTAACATTTCTCTGCAGAATCCTTCAATCTTAAACATTCCAGATTTTGGTATTTTCCTCCAGTCCCCACTACACTCTTAAACTGTGAAACCTCTTCCAGTCCCTACAATCCTCCTTAGCTCTGTATCCTCTGTAAGCATGTGGTGGTAGACGTGTGGTTTAGGCGATGGGTTAGAAATCCATTGGGGCTTGCCCACACACGTTTGAATCCTGGCCAGCAGGGCGGTGGGGTTGATTGGTGCAGGTGTTAGGAGATGTTCTCTAAAGTGGTCTGCGAGGAGATGAGGAAACTGATGCCTTCTCACATCTTGCTTCACAGAACATCTCCACGATACCTGAAAATCAACTCACCGCCCTGTGGCCAAACATTTGAACTCCCCCTCCCACTCTGCCGAGAACTTCGCCACTCCCTCACCACCTGAGGAAGGAAGAGAGAAGAACGTCTTATCTTCTGCCTTGGGACCCTTCAACCCCATGGCATCAATGTGGACGTCACCAGTTTCCTCATTTCCCCTCCCCCCTTACCCGAGTTCCAACCATCCAGCTCAGCGCTGCCCTCATGACCTGTCCCACCTGTCAATCTTCCTTCCGACCTATCCAATCCACCGTCCTCTCTGACCTAACAATCTTATCCCCATCAACAACCACCTATTGCACTCTCAGTGACCTTTCCCCCAGCTCCACCCGCCTTCCCATTTATCTCTCCACCCCCGAGGATCCCAGCCTCATTCCTGATGAAGGGCTCCAGCCCAAAACATCGACTATCCTGCTACTCAGATGGTGCCTGACTTGTGCTTTTCCAGCAACACACACTCAACTCTGATCTCCAACATTTGTAGACCTCACTGTCTCCTCTTTATCAGATGAGCCAATGGAGTGAAGAGTGTCAGCTGGAGAGAAAGGCACAACAGAAGAACCTTTATTTCTAAGGCTCCCGAGCAGCATTTCATTGTTCATCACTGCAATAAACAGGAATTTGTTGGAATTTGTAACAAAGACTCGAGGGAAAACAGACGAGTGTCAGAGGCTGAGGGGTGGCCTTATCGAGGTTTTTAAAATCATGTGGAGCATGGTTAGAATAAACAGACAAGGTCTTTTCTCTGGGGTAGGGGAGTCCAGAACAAAAGGCATAAGTTCAAGTGAGAGGTGAAAGATTTAAAAGGGACCTAAGGGGCAAATATTTCACGCAGAGTGTGTTGTATGTACAGAATCAACTGCCAGAGGAAGTGGTGGAGGCTAGTATAGTTGCAACATTTAAAAGGCATCTGGATGGCGATATGAATAGGAAGGGTTTAGTGGGATATGGGCTAAATGCCGGTTAATGGGACAAGAATGGTTATGACATCTGGTCGGCGTGGATGAATTGGAATGAGGGGTGTGTTTCTCTGCTGTATATCTCTATGACTGTATGACCCTAATTGTCTTCCACTGTTCATTTACAACCATATATTTTAGTCGGTTTCCCCTGTTTACCTTGGTCAATTCTCCACTCGCACTCATGTAATTGGCTTTGTTTCTGATGCTCGGGTGTGTTTTATGGTCACTTGAAAACTTGATAATCTCTTTGAATTCCACCATATTGCAATCTCCTGGAGGATCTCTGTGTTACATCACTCCTTCAGTCAGCTTCATCACTCAACGGTCGATCTGAGATAGTGACATCCCTAGCCATTTGCACAATATGTTACTCAAAGAAACACTGACAAAAATTTTCAAACAGGAGCTTGCAGAATATCATTCTTGCCAGAGCGACTGTCCCGGATCATGCAAATATTGAAGTCTCTCAAAATTATCACACCACCTTTGTTACAAATTCCAACAAATTCCTGTTTATTGCAGTGATGAACAACGAAATGCTGCTAGGGAGCCTTAAAAATAAAAGTTCTTCTGTTGTGCTTTTCTCTCGTAGGACATAGAATTCACATTCAGGCTGATAAAGCCACATCATCTGAGGCCAAATGCTTTCTCTGTACTGCCTTTGTTCCACATCACTGTCAGGGTTAGGCTCCTGCGCTCCTATTCGGCCTGAGATCCATTAAGGTTGTTTACCATTAAATATTTATGTTCCACCTTATGTTCACACTGTAATTATGACTGTCTGGTGACTAAATCTCAGCTATCTCTATGTCACTAGTCTATTACCTTATTGCAGATACTTTGGTAATTCCAGAAAAGAACATTATAATTTCCTCTTTCCCACAATGTCCTGTCACAAACCTATTCACTGATGTACAGTTTTAGTTCAACTCTGTCCCTTCCCGTTCCTTTCTGCTTGTCTTCAGCCCCATTCCCCATGCTGTTCCGATGCTTCACCTTTCGTCTCTGAATTTGGAAAGCTCCTTTCACCTGAACCCTATCCCCGAATCCTCTCTGTAAATAAACCTACTGATATGACTGGCCAGGATACTGCTCCCAGCAGGGTTGGTTTTAAAGCATACATGGGATGTTGCTGTCTTTGGCTGGCCAGCACGTCATGCCCACCCCGAGCTGCCCTTGAGCTGAGTGGCTTGCTAGATCATGTCAGAGGGCAGTTGAGTGTCAGTCCCATTGTTGTGGGTCTGAATTCATATGTAGGCCAGACCAGCTGCCTACAACAGATTTCCTTCCTTAAAGGCTATTGAGTATTCACATGGGTATGCCTGACACCGGCATTAAATTCTGGATGAACAGTCTAGTGAGAGTAACACCAGACCATTGCCTGGATCACTGATAGCTCCCTCATCCCTGAGTACTGATCCCAGTGCACCATGAATCAAACACTCTTCTTCCTGACTGTGGTTTGATCCTGATGCCTTCCTGCACTCTGGTGATATCACTCAGTATCTGTCCATTTGGTATCTGTCACTGTCAGGGTCTAATTGCTGTCTCTGACTCCACCTTTTGCAGCTACTCCAGATCCTGAGCCAACAGAATTCTCCACTTCAGAGAGTCCAGGCAGCACAGGCCAGGGATGGAGACTGTGATATTTCAGATCTCTGGGACTCAGTGTCATTCTCCCTGTGTAACCCTCAATGCATCAGTCTAATTTCCCATTCTGTCTATTTCTCTGTCTCCTGTCGGTACTCAGGATATTCCTGACTCATCAGAATTCCCAACCCCTATCTCGTCAATCACCTCATTGAGGATGGTTAGTCAGCCAGAGAGGGATGGAGTGTGAGATCTGGAACCTTCAGTAAATACTGCAATGAGGTTCGATCACTCACAGTGAACAGAGCAGAGCGTATTTAAGGGATTGACGTTTCATCCAGAAGACACAACACAGATACAGTGTTGAAGGGTGAACACAGACCATGAAGATTCTAGGTTCAATCCTCACCCTCTTGTTTACTTTCATCTCTGCTGTACTGAGCCTTCCTCTGACAATATAGGAAGTTCACAGTTATCAATCCAGGCCTGTGCTGTCTTAGTGAGGATCAGTACAACAGAGGGGAAAGCAGGCCTCCCTTAGGAAGGTGGTATTGAAACCTGGGATCTTTCTGTTCTATGTTCCCTTCTCACACTGTCTCTTGTCGTGTGATAGCGTCATACAGCAAAGAAACATACCTTTTGGTCCAACTCATCTGCACTCGTGTCTTGAATGCTTGTAATTCCCAGAAAATGTCCTATTTCTGTAACCTCCACCCCTCCCATAATCCTGCTATATATTTGAAACCTACTCCAATGCTGACGACTCTCCCTATTTGTAAATTGCTCTGGTCTCAATAACATGCCCAATCTCAATAACCTCATCCTGGACTCAGTACAATAATCCCTATTCCTGTAGTCTTGCAAAACAACTACAGTCCACCCTGTCTCTGTAAAGTCCTCTAGCCCGGACCAAAATACCGACCTGTGTATCTTTCTCAAGCACCAAGAGACCATGATATCGCTGTAACCTTCTGCAGGCCCGATCATATTCCTGCCTCCTGGCCTATAGCACCACACGACCTCAGTAACCATCTCCCATCCCTAAAGACCTCCTTATCTATATAAACATCTACAGACCCTTTTCCAGCTGAAACAACACCATACACCTCTATTTACTCCTCCACATCCTACAACCTTCCCACCATCTCAAACTCTCTCTTTCTGTAACTCTGCAATTTGGGGCATCATGATGGCTCCGTGATGAACACTGATGCCTGACAGTGGCAGGGACCGAGATTTAATTGCAGGCTTGGGTGACTGTCTGTGTGGAGCTTGGACATTCTCCCCATGCCTGCGTGGATTTCCTTCAGGTGCTCTGGTTTCCTCCCACAGTCCAAAGATATTCAGATTACGTGAATTGGCCATTCTAATTTGTCCATCGTGTTAGGTCAGTGTGGACTTGTTGGGCCGAAGTGCCTGTTTCAGTACTGTAGGGGATTTAGTCGAATCTAAACTCTACCTCTGCGTTCCATATTAAAGTCCCTAAAAATATATGTCTATCCATAAATAACCCCAAACCCTCCAAACCTCCCAGTCTCTGTAAACTCCGACAGTTCCAACATTCCTCCTTTTCTATGTAAACTCTTCCAGTCCTAAAACCCTCTGATAATGTGGAGATCTTACCATCCTCCCTATCTGCGTCATCCTCTGCGTAAGGTTGCTGCACCACTCGCAATCTATAGAACCCACTCCAATGCCTGTGACTCTCTCAATCCAGTTCATTCAAAACTCTCTATCTATGTAACCTCCTCCCGCCACTTCACCCGCCCTGTCAATGTAAGCTCCTGTGGTCTCTTTATCTTTCTAATCACATTCTTAATCTTCTCCAGCTCTTACACCTCTATCTGTGTAAATGTCACCCTGGCCCAGAACCCTCTCTACCGCAGGAACCTCCTCCAGTGTTTGCAATGCTTCTTAATATGTGTTATTGTCACCAAGCTCTATTGATGTTCCTGTCTCTGTAAGCTCTGACAGACTGTCCAGCTCTCACGTCCATTTAATTTCCAGAACTTTCGTATCCGACATTAACTACAGCCTTTCACATCTCTGTTCGTTCCTCAATTCTGTACAACTTTGTAATCTCAGTAACTAGTACCATTCCATAAAATACTCCCTCTCTGCGTAAACTGCCCCATCCTACGCTGAGAAGCCTCACTGTCCTTTTGATCACCTATGGTCCATTCAGATCTCCCTGTATCTTCCCAGACTCCATTGAATACAATCATGTTGTAATCCTCATATGTTACTCCCTATCTCAGTGATATTCTTCATTCCATGCAATTCTCTTTCTCTATCTCCAGACCTTCCAACCCCGCTGATCGATGTAAGGTTATTGATCCCTTGCAGCATGTTTAATACCTGTAGCAGACTCCAACTCCTCAATGCACCCTGTCGCTGTAACCTCCTCAAATACTACAGCTCACTGTCTTTGTAACATCTTCCAGCATCTCCAGCCCTCTTGATTTGTGTAACCTCCCCCATAACAGCACTCCACATCTCTGTAACTGATGGGAATGCTGCAAACCTGCCTGCATAGACCCCACTAACTCTCTGAACTCCTGCGTCCTTACAATCCTCAGTATCTCTGACTTCTTCAATCGCGACAATTCTCCTTGGCTCTGTGAACTTATCCAGCCCCTTTGAACCTCCCTATCTCACTGATCCCTGCAGATCCAAGTACTGTCCTTGTTAGTGTATGCCCCAGCACTAATAATCCTCCCTATCCTATAAACTCCATGAACTCCAACCACCATCCCTATCTGTGTACACTCCAGTCCCTACAACAGTCCCCATTTCTGTAAGTCCTGCAGCTCCAGTTGTCACCCTTTTCTGTGCAATCTTCAGTCCCTCGAATCTTCCCTTTCTCTAAAAAACTCCTGCAGCTCTGACCACCACCACTATCTGTGTAATTTCCACTGCCTACGCCCCTCCTTTTCTCCAAAACCTCCTGTCGTTCCAACTGCCACCCATATCTGTGTAATCTCCAGTCCCGACCACCTTCCAGTCTCTGTATCTCCTGGAGCTCCACCTACCAGCCCTATCTGTGTAATCTCTAGTCCCTATATTCCTCCCTATCGCTGTAACTTCTTCCGGACTGATAATTTTCTACCTCTATGAGACATGTTTCATCCCGACAACCTATCTGATCTCTTACCACCACCAGTGATCTCAAACCATCCGAACTCTATAACATCCTCCAGTCTCCCTGCTTTTCTCTGTAAGCTTCCCTAGTGCCGGCATTCCCCATTATCTCCGGTTACAGATTCTTGCTCAGGGGAACAATGTCTCAGTACCGAACCTGTAAGAACACAAGGATATTCGGTGTATGAATAATTTTGCCTTATTTTCTACATTCTAATAAGTTCAAGTACAACCTTTTTCACCTACTCTCATCAATATCCTTCCATTTTGAGCAACAGTCTGTTGAACCTTCTCTGGGCTGCCTCCAATGCAAGAACATTCCCCCTCAAGATCGGGGACCAAACCTGTTCACAGTATTCTCAGTGTGAGCTGACTGGAATCCTCTTGTTGTTCCAGGCTTTCCCTACTGTTATTCTCCATTCCCTTTGGAATCAATCCCAGCATTCCACTTGCCTTCTTTATGACCTGCTGACCTTGTATACCACCTTTCTGAGGTTTATACACAAGGCTCCCCACCTTACTCTGTGGTGCAGCTTTCTGCAGTCTGTCTGAAACCAAGAGGTGACTGCAAAAATTAGGAAAATGCCGGAGTGCATGGTAAACGATATGGCAGAAAGGACAAATGCATACTTAGAAACCTATGGAATAAGCACTGTCCACAAGACCATCGGATACAAGAATAGAATTAGGCCATTCAGTCTATCGAATCTGCCACACCATTCAATTGTGGCTGTATTTTGTCTGAGCCCCATTCTCTCAGCTACTCCCTGTAACCATTGATCTCTTCGTTCATGAACAGCCTATCTATCTCTGAGTTAAATGCACTGAATTACTTACCTCCACAGCCCCATGAGGTAGTGAGTTCCACTGATCCATCACCCTTTCGCTGAATAAATTCCTTCACATCTCCATTCTAAAGGGTCGTACCTTCACACGGAAGATGTGCCCTTGGCCCCTAGTCTCTCTGCCTCGTGGAAACATCTTCCCCACATCATCTCCATTTAGGCCCCTCAGTATTGTGTAAGTTTGAATGAGTTTCAGCCACTGCCTCCTAAACCTCATCGAGTACAGATCCAGAGACTTCACCTGCTCCTCATATGACAAGCATTTCATTCTGGGCTCATTCTTGGAAAACTAGTTCTTGTACCCCTTCACATTTTTTTCCAGACTGTTAATGCATGACATGTACAGCGTGGTCCCAACACTGACCCCTGCGGAGTTCCCCTCATCACCAGATCCCATCGTGAAAACAACTCCTTTATACTCACTCCCTGTCTTCTCTCAATCAGCCAATCCTCTATCCATGCCAAGCATGTTGTTCTGAAACTGAAATTCCATTTCATAAACCCTGCCGGATTTGATTTCCTATCTGGCTGTAAACAGCAGAGTAGATAAAAGGGAGGAACGGTTTGTCGGGATTTTTATAAATATTTCAACAAGGTCCCAATGAAGAGGAGGATAAGCAAAATTAACATGTGTGGGGTTGGAGGGAATGTACTGGCATGGTATGGGAATTCTTTAACTGAAAACTAAGCGGGAATAAATGGATTAGTGCTTGACCCCTAACTATTCACAAAGGGATTCAATACATTTGATGGATGGACAAAATCGACTGATTCCATGTTTGTTGCTGACATCGAACTCGATAGGAATGTGGGTTGTGTGGAGGAAGCAAAGGGGACATGAACAGTCCATGAGTTTCCCTTGTTCAAATTCATTGATGGGATGTGGCCATCACTTGCTCGGCCATCATTACCTTCCCATTTGTAATTCCCTGGAGAAGGTGATAGTAACCTGCCTTCCTGATGCACTGCAGTCCTTTTAGGTGTAGGGACAGATACAGCGCTGGGAGGATGGAGTGTGGCTTGGCAGTCACTTTGGAAATGCTGGTGTTCCCGTGCACCTGGAACTAATGTACTTCCAGGGTATAGTGGTTCCGGGTTTGTGAAGGACTGTTGAAAGAGCCTTCCTGAGTGACCTCAGTGCTGCTTGAAGATCTTTTATTTATTTATTCAGTCGTGGTCATGCGAATTGCTGGATGTATTGCTGATTTGGAGTTGTCCCTGAGAATTTGGTGGTGAGCTGCCTTCCTGAGTCACTGCACCAGCCGATGGAAATGCTGTTATCTGTATCCCCTCCAGCAGGCGCCACAACACTCCTCATGTCTGTAAATGCATAGACAATGCAGCTCTTCCTGTATATGTGACATCTTCCTCTACCGACAACACTTATTGTTCATCAGAATGTCTCACCACCTCCATTCCCATCTACACTCATGATGTCTCAATTTTTTTTATTCTTGTTTAAACTTCTGATCATCTATAACCTCTTCCTTTCTAAATTTGTAACCCCTCAGTATCTGCAACTCTCCAAAAAACTGTAATCAATGACAGCAGAGGTTCCCTTCCTTAAATCTCTGTGAATTACAGCGGCTGGTTGTGCTAAATTGGTACTTTTCATCCCCCTTATCCATCTTAGCTCTTCCAGCCGCTGCAATCCCACTAATTTGCAATGGTCCCATTCTCTGTACCTCCTTATGTCCTGAGGGTCCTTGAATATCACGAGTGCTTCAAACATCTGTAACCCCCCCAGTTACTGCGAGTCTTCTAACTCTGTAACATCCAACAGTCTCCAGTACCATACAACACTTACTGGCTGTCAATTTGAATTTGTTGAAGTCTTCACATCTCAGTAAGTAGCTCACAAAAAGCCCTTTAGCGTCTACAAGGCTCCGTCACCAACAAACCACCATCTCTCTATTTGTTTTGCCTCCCTCAGTGCCTACAATCCTCCCTGTATCTTCCAGTAACCTGCTTTAGACACTGCAGGTCTGCCTACCTCTCCAGATAACCTGTTCCATCCCCAACAGCTCGCTCAATCACTGTAACACCCTCTGTATACTCTCAACCTCCTCTTTTCCTCTGTCCTCCAGGCACAGCGGCGATCCTATGTGGGAGCAGTGTGGAGTGGGATATTATACATCTCAGCTGAGGCTTGAGGCCTACCATTAGCTGGGAATGACAAAGGGAGAAAACCTGACCTTGAGCAGCACAAAGCTGGAGAATATAAATCAGCAGCGAGGATGAGGGCCGACTGGGACTTGGCGTTGGAGAAACAGCAGAGCAGGAGGCTCTAAACCAGCACCAAGTCACAAGGGAGTGACCACGTGAGGGAGCAACTTGAAGCAGGAACATGAGGCTCACACTCACCTGGGTGTTACAGAAGCACCAAAGTGGGAGGATATAAATCAGCACTGAGGATCAAGGCCTAATCGTGCCTGGGAGTCACAGACATGGTGACACTGTGAGGGAGCAGAGTGGAGTGGGAGCTGGAGGATTACATGTACCTGGGAGTCACAGAGACAGTGACCCTGTGAGGGAGCAGAGTGGAGTGGGCGCTGGAGGATTACACGTACCTGGGAGTCACAGAGACGGTAACACTGTGAGGGAGCAGAGTGGAGTGGGAACTGGAGGATTACACGTACCTGGGAGTCACAGAGACAGTGACCCAGTGAGGGAGCAGAGTGGTGTGGGAGCTGGAGGACTACACCTACCTGGGAGTCAGAGAGATAACTTTCTGCTACTGGGACCTGCCTGCACCGAGTTTGACAGAAGGGCTCGAGCCATCACAGAAAAGGCTATAAGTTTCATTGGCTTATAATGATGGACTGTCAGTTAACTGCTGTAAGTCAGCAAATGTATTTTGTCAACTTCTGAAATAAGAGTTGAACTCACAACTAAGAGGAAGAAGTGAAATTCTGAGCCAATATAATAAATCATCCTCAGTAAGCCATAGTGGAATTACAGAGTTAACCATATTGTTATTCCCCTGATATTAACTTAATTAATTACTAAGAATGAAGTTACTCTAGACATGTTGCATTTTAAGACATGACAAGACATGTTTGTCAGATGGAAAATGTGTTCTTTTACATTGGGAAGTTATAGCCCCTGCTTGTGTCCTAGATGGACACTGGGTGTTGGAGCTCAGACAGTGACTAGAGACTCAATGGGACATCTGTGATGCTGAGAGTTAGGGGGATAGCAAATACACAGAGCAGATCACCCTGCAGACATGACAGCCGAGAAGAAGGAAGGGAACAGGGGAATTGACAATCGAAGAGAAACATTCAAGGAATGGGATAATATCCTGATATCTCCGTCCCAATTCAGTATTCTGGTTTGGAAGCTGATGAAGGTGGTGGATGCTCAGGGAGGGCAGTCGGAGCAATGCCTGCTGCACCACAAGCAGCCTGACTGTACAGGAGGTGGGGGGGGGAGATGTGGGGGATAAGGAAGGTGGAGTAATAGGCACAGGGGAGTCAGGAAATTGAAGAAGGTGTCAGTATTCCTGTAATTCCAGGATTGTGGAGTGAAGAATGTCACGGTGTCTGCAGGACATTCGTCTGATGGACAGTGAGCAGCCATGTTGGTAGGAATGACCTGGGAGGGAAGGTTGAAGTGGTCTGGGAATCAGAATTTAGGGAGCTAGGTGGATGGTTAGCAAGCAGGACCTCAAATGTCGCAGTCCCTTGGTTACTGACAGTGCCGTGTCCAAGTGAGAACAGAACTCGGAGTTTTAGGTAGATGAGAGTGTGACTGGAACGATGGTGCAGCAGGAAGGGCTTCAGATTCCTGGGACATTGGGACTGATTCTGGGGAAGGCAGCAGCTGTACAAGCTGGATGAGCGAACGTGACAGAACCAGGACTAAATTTCTTACGGGGTGTTTGGGAGTGATTGAAAATAACTTGGCGTGTGCTTAGGATCCAAAAAGGAATAGTAGAGGAGACTACCAGGAATCTCAAAATAATGGGAGATATAGTTGGTACTAATTTACAACAACAAGTTTATCAGTGTAAGATGGAATGAGAAAGAAAGCCTTATGGACATGGACATGAATACTCGGGATGTGGGGCGTTCCAGGTGCAGATTGGTGTGTGGAAATCTGATGTACTGATCACCGAGAGCTGGCTCAGGGAATGGCAGGCATTTGTGTTAAATATTGCCAGGTATAAAGGATTCCAAAATAATAGTAGGGAAAGGAATAGATGAAGGTAGAAGTACTGGTTGAGATTAGCGTTAGTTAAGGGGTCCAAGAGAATGAGGATCCATCCAAGGACGGAATGAATTTGGCTGGAGCTACAGAACAAAAAGTGTACAATTACACTGAGGTACAGTCTATCAGCCAGCCGCCATTGGAAAGGATGGAGAGAATAAATATGCAGGGGCATTTGAGAGCGATGATAATACTACAGATTAGTTATACTGAGAAACTGAATT
The DNA here is from genome assembly GCF_047496795.1 of Chiloscyllium punctatum. Classification (NCBI taxonomy): domain Eukaryota; kingdom Metazoa; phylum Chordata; class Chondrichthyes; order Orectolobiformes; family Hemiscylliidae; genus Chiloscyllium; species Chiloscyllium punctatum. The sequence continues at coordinate 35,446,609 of NC_092751.1, read as the reverse complement.
TATCCAGATATTGACTGGGTTATTGGTGGTGCAGGGTCATGAGGGGCCAGTATCCCTGGATTATATGGAGGAGAGCTCACTTCAGGAGTATGTGTCCAGCCTAAGAGAGTATGCACTGTTGGACCTGGTCCTTGGGAAAGAGATGGGGCAAGTGGATGCAGTGTCAGTAGGGGAACGTTTTGGGGTGCAGCGATCATTTTATTGTAATTTTCAGAATGATGGTAGAGAATGATATACAATAATTGAGAGTGAGAAACATTAGTTGACTGCAATCAGCCTTCAATAGGGCAAGAATGAAGCTGGGAACCTTTCAACAAGGCCAGTGAAATGGTAGTTTTAAATAGCTAGATCAGATGGAGCTGGGATTGTGGAGATGTGGCTGCAGTGTGCCCATGACTGAGAACTGGATAATCAAAGGTTTTCCCCATTTCTACAGGAAGGATAAGCAGGCCAACACAGTGAAGTAGTATTGTGTAAAAGGATGGGATCAGTATTATTGTGACGCTAATCAATTCGCACACTGCTACTCCCTGTCTTCACCCCTCAGCCCTGCGTATTGATCCTATCAGATGTTGGTAACCTTTGAAAACTTCAGAAAATAGCACAGTACAGAGGAGATTACTCTGTCCACTGTCTGCATTGGACGAGATGTAACGTTGTTGTTTGAAGCCCCAGTTCTGTCTCCCCAGACAGTGTAGGATTTCAGCTGCAGATCCCGCCACCTTTTTAAAATGGTTTGAGAGTTTCTGCCTCTACTCCACTTCCATGTGTGCCTCCCAGATCCCGACCATACTCTGGGTGAAATAACAACTTTCCTTACAACTTCGCTAATATTTCAACCAATTACATTAAATATTCGCCACAGGTAACTGAGCTCTCCAACAGGAAGAAGGTGTTCTCTCCCTTTCTACCCAGGCTCCTGACAATATGTGCACCCCAATCAAATCTCCTCTGAGCATCCTCCATTCCAATCTTTCCCCATAACTGCATTTCCACTGTCACAGGGTGGAGAATCTCCTCTGGACCCTCTCCAGTCCAATTCCATCCTTCCATGTGATGGGATGACCAGAAATGTACACAGTCTCCAAGCTATGACTGAGCTCATTATTTATACAGTTCCAGGATAAGCTTCCTCCTCCGAAGTTCCGTATTTTGTCTGATAGAGGAAATAATGCGAATTGTTGCATTAACGAGATGATTGATGTTTCCAGCTACCTTCATTTATCCGCCCACACAGACTATTCTCTCATTTATTGTCCATTCCTCTCTTTTGTTGATGTCCCCAAATGCATTGCATTGCACTTCTCTGGGTTGTTTGCTCCATTCACCTGGTCCCCATAGTTGTTTTTTTAAAATAGGTTACCATGGGATCTCTCGTCAAATCCATGTAAGTCACATGCAGTTACAAGTTACTGCCTCAAACCGACACAGTCAGATTAATTACACAGAAGCTTCCTTGAACAAATCCAGGGACTTTCTCAGTGACCGTTCATCCACTGTCTCAGAATTCCCGCCGCGACCTATTGTCAGTCCCTTGCTCGACATTAAACAAAGCTGCAGTGTAAGCCAATCTCTAGGCTTCCGGCACCATCCCTGCATCCAGTGAGGATTGGATAATGTGGGTAACTATAAGGCAGAGCATTTTCCTCGGCTTTAGAAAACAGTTTGGAACATTGTGTTACCCCTTTTTGAGGATTTGATTCTCCTTATGATTCTCTGCTCCAAGTTTGTTGCTCCCAATATTTCACACTGCATCCCTATTTTGGTTCAGACAGACAGGGGTCTCAACCATCTTTTGATTTGGTCAAGTCCGATTTTAGTCGGGTTTCCTGGACGGTTTCTCTCCACAAGGTGAAGTGCATTTTCTCATGATGCCATCCACAATCTGATTCATTAACGACCCTTCCTGACCGTGTGCTCTTCCGCTCATCTGACACTAAGGTGATGATTTTTCCCTTTGTCATAACAACCACCCACTGCCTTGATTCCCAGAATGCACCAGCCTCCCTGTTCCACTGGCCATCTTTAAAAAGTCATTACACACTTGGATTATCACTCTGAAACTGCCCTGGACATGGCAGACAGGGTAAAACTGGAGCTTCACTTTGTGGCCAAGCCCCTGAGGTTCTGGTGTATGACATGGTGCAGGAGAGGAACATTATCTTCCTCCAGGACTGGCAGGGGAGGCCATGACATTATACCCTGCCAGCTTGGTCCGAGGGGGTTCCCTGGTCAGTGCGGTGTCAGCCTTCTTGGTGAATGCCCAGCAGTGTAGGAAGCAGGTCAGTGACCGTCTCCCCTCAATCATGGTAAGTGCCACCATCTGCACTTAATGACCTCGCCCTCATGCTCTCTCTGTTACTGCACCCACCTCCCACCAAGGCTTATGTTCTCCCACTCTCACTGAATGCAGCATCTTCTCTCAGTCTTTCTCGAACCGCTTCTCTGTCACTCAGCGTTGGTGTTTGTGCTGCCCACTCACTCACTCAGGATACCTTGCCACCTTTCCCCAGCTGTTCCAGCACTAACAGCTGTACCAACCTTTTCCATCTCCCTTTATAACATTTGTTAATTTTCACATTCCAGAAGGAACCATTCCACAATCGGAGAGAAAGAGCCAAACGAGGCATGGCTCTCCCCAACATTCAGCTCCTCATCCCCCTCACAGGGGAAGGAGCCTGACTGACCACATACAAGCTCCCGGACTGGGATCTGAGTGTCCCCTTGTCTCACTACTGGGCACCGTGACAATGATATCAAGCTTCCTGGGTTTGTGTCTGTGCTGAACACCAAAACAATACCGCAGCAGGGTGAGCCTGGTAGCTCTGGCTGAGGGGTAACACTGCTAAAGTCAGGGTAAGGCAAGGCAATAATTCTGTCAGCATTCAAATCAGCTCAAAGTGAGTGTGTACAAACACAGAGTCAGTAGCCCAGACGGACGGTCCATGAGCTGGGTGTGTGCCCAAGCTCAGTGTCCTTGCAGCATCATTGAGTGTGTACAAACATGGAGTGAGCAGCCCAGAGGGATAGTCCATGAGCTGGGTGTGTCCCTGAGCACAGTGGCCTTGCAGCAGCATTGCAATGAGAGTTGTGAGTGCACCCTGAGCTGCAGCATTGAAGTACAAATGTATACTGTCAGTGGGTCGGAGATATTCTGGGATGGCGTGGTTGAGGCTGACGTGTCAGATGTCAGCATTGGTGAGTGTGGATTACAGCTTCTCTCAGTGCAGTGTCCACAGAGACGTTGATGTCCAAGATAGAAGGCCGTAGGAGCGCGGGGCGAGATGGAGTCACCAGTTACCAGCTCGGACTTTCAAGTCAAATTCTCCATATTGAGTTTCCCTACTGTGGGAGGGAGGGTATGAAACTGCAAGTTGTTGAGGATAGACTCACTGAATGTGGCTGTTGATCATCAGTAATCATTCAGTCAACATCTCGCCACTCCCTTGTTTTCGAGATCAGTCCAGCACAGGAACAGGCCCTTCATCCCAGCAAGACCACACTGACACATGATGCTGTTCTAAAGTTAAAAAGAACGCTTTTGCTCCGACACCCCCCTGTCATTCTATTCCTTACTTACTCATATTTGTGCCAATATCCCTCTTAAACCTTGCTATATTAGCGCCTTCTCCTCTCTCACTGCATTCCAGGCACTTACACATTCTGTCTGGAAAAGCAAAATAAACCTTGCCGATCATATCTCCTAAACTTTCTCCCTTTTATCAAAAACCTACGGTCCTGAGTAATTGAAATTTCTACTCTGGGGAAAAAATATCTCTAACTGTCCTTCTATCTCTGCCTCTGATAATTTTGTAAATATCTATCAGGTAGCCCCATAGCCAATGATTCCCAGCTGCATACAAACCATGTGTGTTCAACTTCTCCTTCTGACTAATACCCTCCAAACCAGACAACATCCTGGGAAACCTTTTCCATACCCTCTCCAACACTTTCACATCGTTCTGCTGGTGTGGCAACCAGTACTGTACACAATATTCTAAATGTTCCCGAACTAAGCTTCTCTACAGCTGCAATATGACCTGTTAGTTTTCATACTGTATGCTCTGATGCTTGTCTGCAAGTTTGCCGTCAGTCTTTTTGATCACCCTATCCACCCGTGTTACCCCTTTCAGGGAACTGTGGAGCAGTACACCAAGATCCTTTCGGATGCTGATGCAATCAGTAGTTTTTTCCATCCACTGTACACTTCTCTCCTGCATAAGACCTTCTAAAACACATTACGTCACAGTTGTCTAGATAAAGTTACATCTGTGTTTTCTCTGTCCAAGCCTGTAGCCCACCTATATCCTACTGTATTCTCTGGCAATGATCCTCACAATCTGCAACTCCGCTAATCTATTTACAGGTCTCCAATCACAAAACACTGTTCCACCATTACTCTTTATTCTATGACCAAGCAGTTCTCTATCCATCTTACTAACTGACCGCTGATCCCCTTTCACTTCACCTTCCTGCATAAGGAACCATATCAAAGGCCTTGCTAAGGTCCAAATGGCAACATCCAGCCCCATGCCCTCATCAATCAACTTTGTCACTTCCTCAAAATGTCCAAACAAGTTTGTGAGACATGATGTTCCCTACACAACTACCTATCACGAATAAGTCCATATTAGAGTACTGTTGGAGCTGCACTCATTCAGACAAATGATTATTCCATCATATTCCTGAATTGAACCTTGGAGAGTAGATTAGATTCCCTACAGCGTGGAAACAGGCCCATCAGCCCAAATAGTCCACACCAACCCTCAGAGGATTAATCCACCAAGACCCATTTCCCTCTGGCTAAAGCACCTAATACTACGGGAAAGTAATTATGGCCAATTCACCTCACCTGCACATCTTTGGACTGTGGGAGGAAACCCACACAGACACAGGGTGAACGTGCAAACTCCACATAGACAGTCACCACAGGACCTTGGTGCTGTGAGCTAGCAGTGCAATCTACTGAGCAACCGTGCTACTCGTGATGGTTACAGTACAGTGGGAGTTATATCGGGCCGTGGTGGTTACTGTACAGTGGGAGGTATGTCCGGGTGTGATGATTACTGTACAGTGGGAGGTATGTCCGGGTGTGATGGTTACTGTACAGTGGGAGGTATGTCGGGCCGTGATGGTTACTGTACAGTGGGAGGTATGTCGGGGTGTGATGGTTACTGTACAGTGGGAGGTATGTCGGGGTGTGATGGTTACTGTACAGTGGGAGGTATGTCGGGGTGTGATGGTTACTGTACAGTGGGAGGTATGTCGGGGTGTGATGGTTACTGTACAGTGGGAGGTACGTCGTGGTGTGATGGTTACTGTACAGTGGGAGGTATGTCAGGCCGTGATGGTTACTGTACAGTGGGAGGTATGTCGGGCCGTGATGGTTACTGTACAATGGGAGGTATGTCGGGGTGTGATGGTTACTGTACAGTGGGGGGTATGTCGGACCGTGATGGTTACTGTACAGTGGGAGGTATGTCGGGGTGTGATGGTTACTGTACAGTGGGGGGTATGTCAGGCCGTGATGGTTACTGTACAGTGGGAGGTATGTCGGGCCGTGATGGTTACTGTACAGTGGGAGGTATGTCGGGGTGTGATGGTTACTGTACAGTGGGGGGTATGTCGGACCGTGATGGTTACTGTACAGTGGGAGGTATGTCGGGGTGTGATGGTTACTGTACAGTGGGAGGTGTGTTGGGCTGTGAAGGAAACCTGAAGAAAGGCGTATGCCCGAAATGTCAATTCTCCTGCTCCTTGGATGCTGCCTGACCTGCTGCGCTTTTCCAGCAAAACAATTTTCAGCTCTGGTTAGAGACATACTTGAACAACGGGGAGAAGTGTGTTGGTGCAAATTGGTCATTGGACTAGAACATAGCACTGGTCCAGATGCAGTCCAACATTTGTAACAACGACCTGTCAACAACCCTGTCTTGCAAATATATCCTTTCTGTGTGCCACCTAAACTCTGTAATTCTGCACCTTAGACCGATCCTGAATGAAGGGTTTATAAAGGTGATGGGTTCCTGCAGCACATGGCATCTTACATTGAATCCCTCATAAACCATATCCAGTGTATGTTAGCCCCACAATGTCAGTATCCAAACAGAATTGTGCAGCTCCATTGATGGCCAATATGATCCCAGCCCAACAACCTTGTGTGCGACTTGAGCTGGAAATGTCTGTGTAAATGTTTACAGCATTGTTCTAACCATGAACAGCCAAGTCTCTTTGCTGAAGTTTCGATAGCCTTTCATAATACCAACTTTTAGATTGTCCAATAAGCATTATATCGCCCCTTTATTTAGTTCACTTTTATAACAATAATATGATGAAAACAGTGCCCAATTCACAGGAAGGAGCATTGACATGATGAGCCTCATTGCCACTACCAAGACCAGATGATTATTAAGTACAAGGTCTTTGAAAATATGCAACTATTTTCCCTTGTATTAGTATTGTGAACGAATAGTCGACTCTCCTGTTCCTCAGATGCTGCCTGAACGGTTGTGTTTTTTTTTCAGAACAACACTTTTTGACTCTGATCTCCAGCATCTGCAGTCCTCACTTTCTTCCGGCTACTATTCACTCATAATCATTTTCACGGCAACAATATCACTGTGTTTAAACATGTTACAGTCAGACATGAGTACATTTTGAATTGCTTCTGTCTATCTCAGAGTTCAGAAATGTAGGATGTGAATGACAGTGTCTGTGTGATGTTGAATATGTAGTCCATGCATCTGAGGGATGGACAGATTGTTTCAAACATCATTTCCCTTCAGCTGTTCACAAAAAGCAATGTACCGCTTGGACCCCACCAGCCTGAGCATACAAAACCCAAAGCACAGTGTCCAGCTTTGGGCATGAATATTTTTCATTTTAATTTATTCATAGAATATGATTGGGATGGTATTTATTGCCCATCCCATATTGTCCTTGAGAAGGTGGGGGTGAGCTGCCATATTGACCCGCTGCCGTCCATGTGCTGTAGATGTGCATTACGGAGGGATGTTGAAACAGTGACACTGACAGAACAGCAATATAGTGGGTGGCTTGAAATGGAACGTGAATTTGGTGATGATCCCATGTGTCTGCTTCCCTTGTCCTTCTTGATTGTCGTGGTTTCGGAGGTACGTTTTAAGGAACCTTGGTAAATTTCTGCAGAGCACTGTGTAGATGGCAGACTTTGCTGTTACTGAGTGTCAGTGGGTGAGGGATGAAGCTGCATTCACACAGGCAAATGGGGGTATTTCATCACACACACATTCAATATGTGTCTTACAGATGGTGTGCAGGCTTTCAGAAACCATGAGGTGAGTTATTTCTGCAGGATTCCTAGCTCCTGACATATTCTTGTTGCCAATCAATTTAAATGTATCAAAGTGTGGCACTGGCAAAAGCACAACAAGTCAGACAGCATCTGAAGTACAGGAGAGTCGACGTTTTAGTATAATCCCTTCACAGGAATGGTAATGAAATTATATGATCAGTCCAGTTCTGGATAACGGGAATCCCTGGGATATTGCTAGGTGGGTGTTCAGTTATGGTGGTGGCATTGAACGTTGGAAGATATGGTTCAATTTTGTATTGTTAGAGGTAATCATTGCCTGGCACGTGTGTAATGGAAATGGTATTGTCACTGTTAAGCACACACCTGCATATTTCCAGGTCCTGTTGCACTTGGACAAGGACTGCTTCAGGATCTGAGTAAATCACGAATGGTGTTGAACATTGTCCAATCATTGGCAAACATTCCCACTTGTGACTTTACAGTGTAGGAATGGTCATTTATGATTGGGCCGAGGGCAAAGAGCACTCTTATGGCTCATCGATGCTGTCCCTCTCTCTCAGCTAGGAAGCTTGTTTCTAGTTCTACCTGGTCCAGATTTGTCTAACAACATATCTGAGCAGAATAATGTTACAGTATCTTCCCCATGGAGCTGAAGGACTACTTGGTTAGCTCAATCAGTTGTACAGCTAGATATTAATGCCTACAGCATGGGTTCAATTCCTGCACTGACTGGGGTGACTAAAGTACTGTCCTCTCCCTTACTTGAGGCATGATGACTGTGCAGTTAAACTGCCACCAGTCGTCTCTGCCTAACGAGAGAGCAGCCCTATCACCCTGTCGGGTATGTTGCCCTAACTTTCCAATTTTGATCTTCAGGTTTACTCAGAAACCCCTCTCCGGGGAACTGCTGCAGAGCTGTCCTGGAGCTGAGATATCTGCTCCCCACCAACCCCAGCCACCTTCCTTTCAGATATAACTTCAGCCAGTGCAGACGATTCCTATTTGCTCCAGTTTTGCTGTTAATCCTGGTTACGACGTTTGGTCAAATGCAGTTATGATGCTGTTCAGTGCAGTCACTGTGCCTACCCTCGAAATTTCAGCTGTGTGTTTTCTTGTTGTACATCATTAAACCCAGGGTTCAATGAGCCCAAGGGATGTGAGCCCAAACTGAGCTTCAGTGATCAGGTTGGTGTTGAGGAAGTGCTGCTTGATCCCACTGTAGATGACATCTTCATCAATTTATTAATGACAGGGATTAGAGCAATGGGGCAATCATTGATTGTCTGATGTTTTGTCTGTGTGTGCACAGGACATACCCGGACACACAAGGGTTTATCCTCTGGCCTGATGGTAAGGGTAAAGTGGAGCGTATGCCAGGCAAGGACAGTGAAAATTATGCAGGAGTAAAAAATCTGCTTCTGTAAATTATGACTCACATCTCTTCACCTAGGCCAGTGCCGAGTTCTAGATCTCTTTGAAATCTGTTCCGTTTAGAATGGTGATAGTATTTCTCACATGTGCACTCATGCGTATACACACACACACACACACTTCACAACATAAAAGTGGGGCTTTATCTCCGGAAATACTGTGTGTGGTAGTCACTGTTCCCAATATGGTCATCATGCAATGTGACTGCAGCTGGTAGATTGGTGAAGATGAGGTAAAGTATGTTTCTCCCTGTCAGTCGTTCCCTCCTGACCCAGTGCAGACACAGTCAAGCAGCTATAACCGTTTGAACCCAACCACCTCAATCAGCAATGCTGAGGCTGAGCCCTTCTGGTTAGTGGTTTTAAAGTGGTCCACTCAGTATACATTCTCCAGACTTGCTTTCCTATCTCTGTAACATCGCCAAGACTGGATTCCTCTCTCTCTAAAATCTCCAGCCTTGCTTTCCTATCTCTGTAACATCTCCAGCCTTGCTTTCCTCTCTCTGTAACATCTCCAGCCTTGCCTTCCTATCTCTGTAACATCGCCAGCCTTGCTTTCCTCTCTCTGTAACATCTCCAGCGTTGCTTTCCTATCTCTGAATCATCTCCAGACTTTCCTCTCTCTCCGTAACTTCTCCAGCCTTGCTTTCACATCTCTGTAACATCTCCAGATTTGCTTTACTCTCTCTGTAACATCTACAGATTTGCTTTCCTCTCTATGTAACATCTCCAGCCTTGCTGTCCTCTCGCTCCGCAACTCTCCAGCCTTGCTTTCCTCTCTCTTCGCAACATATCCAGCCTTGTTTTTGTATCTCTGTAACATCTCTAGCCTTGCTTTCCTCTCTCTGTAACATCTCGAGCTTTGCATTTGTATCTCTGTATCATCTCCTGCCTTGCTTTCCAAACTCTGTAAAATCTCGAGCCTTGCTTTCCTCTCTCTGTAACATCTCTAGCCTTGATTTCCTCTCACTGTATCATATCCAGACTTGCTTTCCTATCTTTGTAACATCTCCAGCCTTGCTTTCCTATCTCTGTAAAATCTCCAGACTTGCTTTTCTAGCTCTGTACGATCTCCAGCCTTGCTTTCGTGTCTCTGCAACATCTCCAGCCTTGCTTTCCGATCTGTGTATCGTCTCCAGACTTGCTTTCCTATCTCTGTAACATCTCCAGCCTTGCTTTCACATCTCTGTAACAGCTCCAGATTTGCTTTCCCAACGCTGTGACATCTGCAGCCTTGCTTTCCCAACTCTGTAACATCTCCAGCCTAGCTGTCCTCTCTCTGAGACATCTCCAGCCTTGCTTTCCTGTCTCTGTAACATCTCAAGCATTGCTTTCCTATCTCTGTATCATTTCTGGCCTTGCTTTCCTATCTCTATATTGTCGCCAGATTTGCTTTCCTTTCTCTGTAACATCTCTAGCCTTGCTTTCCTATCTCAATAACATCTCCAACCTGTCTTTCCTATCTCTGTGACATCTCCAGCTTTGCATTCCTATCTCTGTTACATCTCCAGCCTTGCTTTCCTCTCTCTGTAACATCTCTATACTTGCTTTCCTATCTCTGTAACATCTCTATCCTAGCTTTCCTCTCTCTGTAACATCTCCAGCTTTGCTTTCCTCTCTCTGTAACATCTCTAGCCTTGCTTTACTCTCTGTTACATCTCCAGCCATGCTTTCCTATCTCTGTAACATCTGTAGCCTTGCTTTTCTCTGTCTGTAACATCTCCAGCCTTGCTTTCTTATCTCTGTATCATCTCCAGCCTTGCTTTTCTCTGTCTGTAACATCTCCAGCCTTGCTTTTCTCTGTCTGTAACATCTCCAGCTGTGCTCTCCTATCTCTGTAACATCTCCAGCCTTGCTTTCCTATCTCTGTAACATCTCTAGCCTTGCTTTTCTTTGTCTGTAACATCTCCAGCCTAGCTTTCCTCTCTCTGTAACATCTCCAGCCTTGCTTTCCTATCTCTGTAACATCTCCAGCCTTGCTTTCCTATCTCTGTATCATCTCCAGCCTTGCTTTCCTCTCTCTGTAACATCTCGAGCCTTGCTTCCCTCTCTCTGTAACATCTCCAGCCTTGCTTTTCTCTGTCTGTAACATCTCCAGCCTTGCTTTCCTCTCTTTGTAACATCTCCAGCCTTGCTTTCCTCTCTCTGTAACATCTCCAGCCTTGCTTTCCTCTCTCTGTAACATCTCCAGCCTTGCTTTCCTATCTCTGTAACATCTCCAGCCTTGCTTCCCTCTCTCTGTAACATCTCCAGCCTTGCTTTTCTCTGTCTGTAACATCTCCAGCCTTGCTTTCCTCTCTTTGTAACATCTCCAGCCTTGCTTTCCTCTCTCTGTAACATCTCCAGCCTTGCTTTCCTCTCTCTGTAACATCTCCAGCCTTGCTTCCCTCTCTCTGTAACATCTCCAGCCTTGCTTTTCTCTGTCTGTAACATCTCCAGCCTTGCTTTCCTCTCTCTGTAACATCTCCAGCCTTGCTTTCCTCTCTCTGTAACATCTCCAGCCTTGCTTCCCTCTCTCTGTAACATCTCCAGCCTTGCTTTCCTTTCTCTGTAACATCTCCAGCCTTGCTTTCCTATCTCTGTATCATCTCCAGCCTTGCTTTCCTCTCTCTGTGACATCTCCAGACTTGCATTCACATCTCTTTAGCATCTTCAACCTTTTCTATGTAGTTCTCAGTATCTCAGATGATCCGGAGTGCATCCAGCTCCATCTCCCGAACGTGTCTCCCAGCACCTGGAGCTGGGTGCACTTCCCAAACACGTGTATTCATCACGAAGATGAAGTCTCCCTGAACTGCCACATCCTGCAGGAGGAACATGCGACTGCCCTAACTGCCATCTCGACTGCTGTTAGACTAGAGTTCAAAGGAGTTTACCTGAGCTTATCTGCACCTTTTGTTGAGCTGCTGCTCACTGAAACCAATCAAATTAAAGCACGGCTACCTACTCTGCTACTGGCAGCATGTCTATGGACAAATCCACATTTAGTTTTGGCGATGGAAGGAGGGAGACACTGCAGTGAATAAGTGATAGGGCCTGAAGCACTCCTTGACACCAGGCACATAGTGACCTTTTCGTCAGTGCAGATCACCGCTTGACCTTGGAAGGTGTCTTACTGAGGTCTTCCTTCTGGTAGTGGTGACTGCGCTGATGCAAGTATTCCACCGACATCCAAACCGCGTTTTCGTATTCCTCTGGTCTTTTCTGACTATTAGTACTGCATTTCTGAATACCTTGAATCTATGGATTGCATTCCAAACTGCGTATCACTCCCTAGGGAAAGAGGTTGAAATGTCACTGAATACAGGCTATTGAGAAAAAAAGTTTACCATTGGACATATGAGCGAAACTATGCCGATCCGCTCACTGTCTGTTTTTTCCTTTCAATTTGCATATATTTATTCTGACAACCCTCCATTCCACTTTCCTACATTTTCCCCATAACACTTGTTTAAAAATCTGTCCATCTCAGCCTTGAAGATATTTAGTGATCGAGCCTCATCAGCCTTCACAATTTTCTACAGTTGTTTTCCTCCCACTGATGTGAGACTTGATGGTCTTTAAACCCATTGCCTTTTTTTTCTCACACTGTGTGGAATTTGAAACTACATTAAATGCTGTCCTATTCAATCACACCAACTCTGTGGCCTAATCCCAAATAAAAAAAACACAAAGATTTTAGGAGCCTGCAAACTCTTCCCTCATCTTCCACATCAGCCTCGGGTACAGTTCATCCAGATCTAGGGATTTGCCACTTTTTATCCTGCATAAACGTCTAATTCTTCCTCACCTTGTGTGTCACTTTGCTTAAAGCACTGTATTAGGGACTGAGTGAATCCAGGAACTGCTTCTCCAAAGTGAAGCACGTGTTTAACCTATTCTCTGGCTCTGTCCTCAGGCTGCATCCTCGGGCCCTAATACTCCCTATTCTTTCGCTTGTCCTTAATAAACCGATAAAATGTCGTTGGATTATTGAAGCTATTGCCCGCTAATTGTTTTTTAACCCCATTTTAATTCTTCCACTAACTTTCTTGAGATTAGCCCTACATGTTCACTGCTCTTCTGGCACCCATTTTTGTATCTGATACGTATTGATATAACAAGTTCTCTGGAATAAATGTCAAGACATATTTTCCCTCTTAAAAATATTCACTGCCCTCATGAATGTTTGGAATTGAAATGCCTGAATACAATGATCCTATTACTGGATTTACACAACTCAATGAATTGGTTACATGTCTGCTCCTGTACACATGCGTTAGGGGCAGCAGTATATCTCTGTAACAGCCTCGAGGGGTGAATTGAGGAAAAACACATGGCTGAGGGGCAGCAGTTGGCCATTTGGCTGCACCATTCTGAATGATCATGACTGATCTGAGTTTGTCTGTCCATCCGTCTCCTGTCTGTTCCCAATAAACATTTAATCTCCTGTCCATCAAAGATCAGTCAAGCTCATAAGACCATAAGACCATAAGACATAGGAGTGGAAATAAGGCTGTTCGGCCCATCGAATCCACTCCGCCATTCAATCATGGCTGATGGGCATTTCAACTCCACTTAACCGCATTCTCGCCGTAGCTCAGACTTATGCACATAATGGTAAGGTCCTGGGGAGTGTTGCTAAACAAAGAAGCCTTGGAGTGCAGGGTCATAGCTCTCTGAAAGTGGAGTCGCAGGAAAATAGGATAGTGAAGAAGGCGTTTGTTATGCTTTCCTTTATTGGTCAGAATATTAAGTACAAGAATAGGGAGGTCATGTTGCGACTGTACAGGACATTGGTAAGGCAACTGTTGGGATATTGCATGTAATTCTAGTCTCCAACCTATTGGAAAGATGTTGTGATGCTTGAAAGGGTTCAGAAAAGATTTACAAGGATGTTGCTGGGGTTGGAGGATTTGAGCTATAGGGAGAGGCTGAACACGCTGGGACTGTTTTCCCCGGAGCGTCGGCGTCTGAGGGGTGTCCTTATGCAGGTTTACAAAATTATGAGGGGCATGGATAGAATAAATAGACAAAGTATTTTCCCTGGGGTCGGGAGTGCAGAACTAGATTGCATAGGTTTAGGGTGAGAGGGGAAAGATATAAAAGAGACCTAAGAGGCAACGTTTTCACGCAGAGGATGGAACGTATATGGAATGAGCTGCCAGAGGATGTGGTGGAGGCTGGTACAATTGCAACATTTAAGAGGCATTTGGATGGGTATATGGATAGGAAGGGTTTGGAGGGATATGGGCCAGGTGAGGACAGGTGGGACTAGATTGGGTTAGGATATCTGGTCGGCATGGACAGGTTGGACTGAAGGGTCTGCTTCCATGCTGTACATCTCTATGATTTTATAAAAGAGTCTTCACTGCTCCCTGAGGATGAGGACACCACAGGAAGCACAACACTAAAGTGAAAGGGACGTCCTTATTTCTTTGTAGGACCTGTTATTTTAAAACTGAACATCAAATCACCACCTCTTTTCAGGAATAAGGAAAGAATAATGATAAATAAACATAAACTATTCCGGACTCCAAACCTGTCCCACATTGCCACTGACCCTTTCAAATGGAATATGTATCAAACCCAGCCCCTTTTGCTGTCTCAGGAAGAGAGCACCTGATAGCATAACACCACATGAGCATGAACAATGTAGCAGAATGAGGCCATTCGGCCCATCGTGTGTAACATGCCATTCAATCATTTCTTATATGTTCCTCAACGTCATTCTCCTGCCTTCCCCGGAGAATCTTTGATCCCCTTACAAATCAAAAGCTTATCTGTTTGTGTCTTAATGACACTCGTGTCAGTGAAAGTGTGTTTGTGTCCCCATCTGCTTGTCATCTGTGTATTTGTGCGTCTACGTCTGTCTTTCTGTGTATCAGCCTGTGTGTTGTATCTGTGTTTGTGTCTGTTTGTGTGTCACTCTATATGTCTGTGTGGGTTTCTACGTGTTGAATCTGCCTATCCCCTTGTATGTGTTGTGTTTGTTCGTATGTTGGGGTGTTTACCAATAATTCTGTGTATTTCAGTGTCTGCATCTGTATTTTTGGGGGGGAAGTGAAAGGCCTGTTGTTGGAACTGCCAGTGGGTTGAAAGTAAGAGTTGTCTTTCACTGAGCACTGTTCCTTAATCGGTCAGTGGGATATGGATGTTTCAGAAACTTCATGCGTGGCATCCCAGTACACTCCATCTTGTACTAGTGTCCTCCCCACATGATTGGGTTAGAGGGGTGAGGGAATGGATAATGGCAATTCCACCACCCGGCTTGGCCATTTCTGCCCTATTCCAGGCTGTTTCTCTTGGAATGGGAGAAAGGGGGTGAGGGAGTGAGGGCACGAGTGGGTGGCCCTGCTATTAGTGCTGGTGTAGGTGGGGCTGGGGGGAATTGTGAGGTGTCCGGAATGAGTCAGTTGACAGTTTTGAATCCATATAGCGTTATTGTGTGGGGGGATATTGCGTGGGTGACAGAGAAAGTGTGGGAAGGAAGTTGCTGAATTCAATAGTGAGATTAGTCGTGCGTGAGCCTTATTTGGAAATAGAGCATGAGGATTGTCTGTGCATAGGTGCTATAACAGTTACACAGTGAGTGTGAGGGAGCAGAAATAATACGGTGAGCTTTATCCTTTCAGAGCGGGGAGGATATTGATGCTTGTCCTGTATTGATGGGCATTTCTTCAGATCATCTCAGTGTCGAGGTGAGCATTCCCGAATGTCTTGTCCAAGTCTATCATTAATAATGGCACAGAACTGTCCCTCAGATTCCACAGAATCAGTTTAGGTAGAGTTTACAAATAGCAAGGAGAAGCAAATATTGGTGTGTTATATATCGAAACCAAAATGGTTGCAGAAAATCTGAGCATCATATACTCTGGAAATTCGATAGACAAGTATTGTGGATACTGCAGCTTTACTGGTTAGTCTCAAGTTGCATCTAAACTGCATTAACTAAGTGACTGCTCACATTGTGAAAAATAAATTCTGTAAGTCTATTTGAGGTGGGTTTAAGAGTATGTTGTGAAGCAAACTAGAGAGCAGGTTATTTTGGATTTGGTGTTGTGTGATCAGAAGGATGAATTGATAACCTTGCTCTGAAACAGCTTTTAAGGAATAGTGAAATTAATAAGGTGCATTTTACACGGTGTCTGCATATAATATAGAATGCTTGAACATTCTGGTCAAACATCATGGTAGCCTGGAGGGTCAGGTTCGCTCCAGTGAATTGGGAAAGTACAATATAACATTCAGTGGGACACAAGCAATGGTTGTTAGAGTCAGAGAGTCCGATAACATGGAGACAGGCCCTTCCATTCCGATCAAAATGTCCATCATCGCAAACCCCATTTCCCTGCCATTGCCCTGTATCTTTCTAACCCTTTCTGTCCATGTATTTGTCCAAATGCCTTTTAAATTTTGCGAATGTTCCCGCCTCATCCACTTCAGCTGGCACATCATTCCATATGCGTTCCACACTCTGTGTATAAAACAGTTACTCCTCCAGTTCTCTTTTATTATTTCCCCTCTGACCTTAAACTGATGCCCTCCAGTACGTGATTGCACAACCCCTGGGCAAAAAAGAAATGTGCGTTCACTCTGTCCATCCCTCCCATGATCTTATACACTTCTATCAGAGTCCCCCTCAGCCTCATACATCTTAAGTAAAAGGTCCTAGCTTGTCCAACCTTCCCAATAACTCAGACCATTGAGTCCTTCGCTATATCTATGTAAACTTCTTCTGCACTCTTTCCAGTTTAATGACATCCTTCCTATAGCAAAGTGAACAAAACTGAACATAACGCTACCAATATGGCTTCATCAGCATCCTGTATAACTGCAACGTAACTCGTTAATGTCAATACTCCGTGATATACGCTGATGAAGAACAGTGTGCCAAACGCTTTCTTCACTCCCCTGTCTACCTCTGAGTCAACTTTCAGAGAACCATTCACCTGAATCCCAAGGTCCCTCTGTTCCACTATACTCCTTAGGACCCAACCATTCACCAGGAAACTCCAACCTTGATTTGACTTCCTAAAATGCAGGAACTTACACTGATCTACATTAAAATCCATTTGCCATTTCTCAGCCACTTCTCCAGCTGATCAAGATACTGCTGCATTTTCTGAAATTTCTGATAACCTTCTTCACTCTCGATGATGCTGATTTTCTTGTCATCTTCAAACTTTCAAATCATGCCTGTACATTCTCATCTACATCATAGATATATGTAATATGTAGTGGTCACAGCACTAAACCGTGAGGCATTCCACTAGTCACAGGCCTCCAGGCTGACAAGCATCCTTCCGCTATTACCCCTGCTTCCTACCTTCAAGACTATTTTGTATCTAATTTGGCAGCTCCTCCTCAATTTTATGTGATCTAACCTTCCAGAACAGCGTACCATATGGAACCTTTTTGGAGGCCTTACTGGAATTCATATCGACTACGTATACCACCCGGACCTCCTCAACGTTGCTGCTCACATCATCAAAGAATTCAAACAAATTTGTGAGCCATGATCTCCCATGCACAAAGCTGTGCTGAGTTTGATGATGGGCTTTTGCCTGAAACATTGATTTTCCTGTTCCTCGGATGCTGCTTGACCTGCTGTGATTTTCTAGCACTACTCTAATCTTACTCCTAATCACACCCTGTCTTTCCAAATGCATGTATATCTTATCCATCAGAACCTTTTCCAGTAAGTTACCTACTACAGATTTTAGGTTTCCTGGTCTATAGTTCCCAGGTTTATCTTCGTAGCCCTTCTTGAGTAAGGACACAGCATTCGCTACCCTCCAGTACTCCGGGACCTCACCTGTTGGCCAAGTATGACGCAAAAATATCAACCATGGACCCCGCAAATCCTTCCCTGTCCTCCTGCAGTGTTCCTGAATATATCTGGTCAGGACCAAGAGATTTATAGAAATAAAAAGTCTGAAAAATACATCTATTTATTTCAGGTACAAACACCACAGAAAGGGAAAGTGACAAAATGATTTTTAACATAACAAATTCGAAAATGTATTAATCATAGAAAGTGGCTTCAGAAGAATTTCAGTCATTGTGGGAACTTGAGAATTTTCAGAAATTCACGATCCAGAAACAAGGGCAACGAAACTGATAAGGAAATCAGAAAGAGAACATGAATGCTAACAAACTGGAACAAAAACACTGCATAAATCTACAATCTGTATTTCAAAGGAAACAAAATAAAAGCAAGGTCAAATATGAAAGTTTGTAATCAGGAGAGGAGTGTTTATTGTGAAGAACAGGGAAATCGTCAAGAAAATAATCAGTTACTATGCATCTGTCTTCATGGATTAAGATCCACAAAATCACCCAGTAATACCAAGTGATCATGTAGGGCTTGTGCAACGAGAGACATAAAGTCAATTTATATCAGTAAAAAGGTAGTATTTGAAAAAGTGACTGGATTGAGCATGGCTAAGTCTGACAATCCTGGTGTACTTCATTTTAAAATGTCAGACATAAATCAGTAATAGAAGTATTAATTGCACTGTTGATGACTGACTGTTTTATTTTCCTGTGGTTTCTGAAGAGGCCGGAAGCCATTGCAGATAAATACAAGTTAGTGAACGCGGTCCAAGCACGATAGATTAATGGAAGGGAGCTAAGCATCTATAAAAGGGAAGAAGACATAGTTTGGAGACCTGCTGATCAATTAACTTGACATCTGCAGGGAAACTGTTGGAATCTATTATCCAGCGTGTGATATTGGATACTTAGAAATTAACAGCAACAATGGAGAGGATCTGTATGTATTTCTAACTAGACGCGCTATTAATTGTTAGACCCCATCTACTACCGCCTGAGAAAAATAACAGGAAGTGACTTCACCACAGGAAATAACATCACCACAGGAAATTACATCAACATTCCAAAGAAACCCAAACATACGAATAGAAAGCATGAATTTTCAACATTGCTTCGCATGATGTCCTCTGAAGATGTTACCTAGTAAGGTAATGAAGTGTCTGGAAATGAACCTTCCAGCTCAGCGAGAAAACCTGCATCCATTGGTGAAAACGTGTTGCTGGAAAAGCTCACGCCCAAAGCGTCGATCCTCCTGCTCCTTGGATGTTGCCTGACCTGCTGCGCTTTTCCAGCAACACATTTTCAACTCTGATCTCCAGCATCTGCAGTCCTCACTTTCTCCTGCATCCATTGTGTACAGTTTTAGTGACACAATCGGAGAAAGAATATATTGACCACAAGAAAAAGTGCAATGGACATTCTGTAGATTAGTCCCACAGATGGCGAGGTTGCCTGATGAGGAAACTCAGTCCATGTTCTCCAGAGTTTCAAAGCGAGATGTGTCAAAGTGAAATTTAGAAAATTCACAAAACATATGACAGTTTGGAAATTAACTGTCTAATCCACATTCAGGGCAAATAATGGCAAGATAAGGGATTGGCCACGTAATACGGTAATAATGAGGAAATTCATCACTCAGTGAGAACTGCCTAAAAAAGGGGCCTACAAACCTGCTGGTAGGGTAGGATGAGGGAGGATCTCCAGATATTCTGCAAGTGTGTCAAGCAGAAAAGAATAACAAGGGAACAGGTGACTTGTCATTAGTGACTTGCCAAGTTGCATCCAAATTAACTTAGTGTTAGGAGACAAAGGATAGTTGTTGAAGGCTGAAGACCAGTGTGTCTGGAGACCGGTGTCCAATGGTGTATCATATGGATCAGTGCTGTATCCCTAATTATTTGTGATTCAGAGGTGCTGGTGTTATACTGGGGTGGACAAACCTAAAAATCACGTAACAACAGGTTATAGTCCAGCTGGTGTATTCAGAGGCACATGCTTTCAAAGTGCACAACACCTGGTGAAGAAGCAGCGCTTCGAAGCTAGTGCCTCCAAATAAACCTGTTGGATTGTAACCTGGTGTTGTGTGAACTATAACCTTATTATTTGTGGTACTCATAAATGATGCAGCTGTAAATACAGATGGAGGTGGCGGGAATGTGACAACTATGTTTGTGTTTGATACAAAGATTGGCCGGGTGGTTCGCAGTGAGGAGGAAGGTCTTATGTTACAGGAAGATACTGATGGAATGGTCAGATGGGTGGATCAATGGCAGATGGAATGTAACCCTGATAAATGTGAGGTGATGCACTTTGGAAGAAGGAACCAGACAGGGGAGGACTCAATGAATGGCAGAAGACTCGGGAGCTCAGAGGGTGCTTCTCCTCGCATCCCTGAATGTGACTAAACAGGTTAATACACAATTTGAGAAAACATCGGGGATGTAAACATAATCTTTATTCATCAAGGCATAGATTATAAGAGCTATGCAGAACTTTGGTTTGGCCAAGTTGGAATACTGTGTGTATTTCTTGGAACCACATTACGGGAAGGATCTGATTGTAGTGGAGGGGTCTCAGAGGAGATTAACCAGGATGTTCCCTGGGATGGACCATATCAGCTATGGAGATACGCTGGATAAGCTCGGGTTGTTTACTTTGGAGCAGAGAAGGATGAGGGGGATGTGAATTCAGAAAGATAAGATTCCGAGGGACACGGTGGATAGACAGCAGCTGGTCCTTTTAGTCAAAGGGCCAAGAACAATGGAGCGTATTTTAAAGTGAAGGATTTGAGATTTGGAGGGAATTGAGCTTTGTTTGTCACCCAGAGGGTGTTGGGGTCAGGAATGCACTTCCCGAGAGAGGAGTTGTCATGGTACTTCACAACCTTTGGAAAATATATGGCTGTGAACTTGAAATACCATAAGATTCATGGCTACAAGCCTTGTGTCGGAAAGTGGGACTAATGTAGACCGTGCTGTATTTCTGATGGTACAAAGTCTGTGCTTCTGTGTTTGTATGGCTGTGGAAGGTCAATCATTGTGTAGCTTAGGATAGGAATTGATGGGTTTCTGAAGTGTATATTAACAAGGGTTTTAAGATTGAAATTGTAATATCTTCTGAAAATATGTCAATGGCAAAATTAAGTGGAAAAAGGTGCAGCTTTCTGACAGTCTGATACCAGAAAATTGAGGGCAGGGAAAAGGCAGAACTATGGAGCAAATATTTTAGTTATGTCTTCACAGAAGAAAACAAAACAGAAAAGATAACTTCCCAACAATACTAATGAACATTAGTCTGCTCAGAAAAAGGGAATAGAATAAAATTAGCAACCAAACAATTTTAGGGGAAGTATTGGAACTAAAAGTATTGAGCACAGGCAAAGTCAACAGAGATTTATCAAATGGGAAACATATTTGAGAAAGTGACGTTTAGCATAATTATGGAGAAGCAATCAATGAAATACGATTGCATTTTCAGAAAGATTTTTGACAAAGCCCCAAGCCTATTATGCAAATTCAAATCCTCTGGGAATGGGACTAATATGGTTTTAGAATGGGAGAGTGGGCTGGAAGCAGTGAGTAGGAATAAAACAATGTTTTTTTTTAATGGAAGGCTTGGAAGATATAGCAAGGATCAGGGTTTGGGCTCGAGCTATTCCCAATACACATCATGTATTTGGTTGAGTGGATAAAATACAATATTTCCAAGTCATGACACTAAACAATATTGGATTGTGAGTGGGTGAGCAGGATGTCAAAATGCTCCAAGGTGATTGCGACAAGTGGAGTGTCTGGGCAAATGCAAGGCAGATGGAGAGCAATGGGGGCGGGGATATGGTCTGTGGGGGATACGGATGACCTTTGATGGGAAAAACAGAACGAGAGCCTATCATTTGAAAAGGGATTGTTTGAAAAATGTTGATCTACACAGGAACTTAAGCTGCATTTTTGTTTCCTTCTGTGCAACCCACTGAAGTCAGTGTAGGGCAATGAGATCTGAATCCAGAAGGCAATATTGGGAATGGCATTGG
The DNA here is from genome assembly GCF_047496795.1 of Chiloscyllium punctatum. Lineage (NCBI taxonomy): Eukaryota > Metazoa > Chordata > Chondrichthyes > Orectolobiformes > Hemiscylliidae > Chiloscyllium > Chiloscyllium punctatum. The sequence goes on along the minus strand of NC_092751.1, from coordinate 35,425,038 downwards.
CACGCTGTCCAGTGTACACAGACCTAACAAGTGGGGAGCTGTAACATTGAAAAGGATCTGGAACTCCCTGTACACCAGTCACTGAAAACAATATTGCAGGAGCCGAAAGCAGATAGGCAGATAAATCGTGTATTCACTTTCATTTCAGGGGGATTTGAATACAGGAGTCAAGGTGTTTTACTGCAACTGTATAGGACGTTGGTGAGACCTCATCTCGAACACTGTGCAGTATTATGTTTTGGTTTTCTTACCTAATAAAGGACAAACCTGACATTGTGGGAGAGCGGCGAAGATGACCAGACTGATCTCTGGGATGATAGTTTTGTTGTGGGAGTAGAGTCTGGTGTGGCTAGGCCTGTATTCCATGGGTTTTAGGAAAATGAGTGGAGATATCAGTGAAATATATAAAACTCTGTCAGTGCAAGACAGATTGGAACCAGAGATGATAATTCCCCTGGCTAGGACATCAAAACAAGGGCCCACAGTATTATGTACAGACTGGTCACTCTGTATTGAGATCAGAATAAATGTCTGCACTCAGAGACTGGTGAACCTGGGGAATTATCTCCCAGATCAGACTGTGGAAACCAAGGCACTGAATATAAAAATGGATTTCTGGAAACTAAAGGGATAGGGAGAGAGCAGGGTATGGTATGAAGATAGAGGATCAGATGTCATTACAGGTTGCTCTTCAATAACGTGGTAGCTGTGTTCCTGTGCATCACTGTGTTGCAGAAAATCATGTAATATTAATAGTGTGGTCTATGAGGAAAAGAGAATAATGGGCGAACCGCAAAATATCAGTATAAAATCAAAATTAAAGTTCGTCTAACACACACACTAGCACAGTCTAATTAAACCTATGAATCATACATTGTAATGAAATAGTGCTGTAAACGCAACACTTTCACAGTACAGTCACTGGCTACATCCCTGTACCTTTCACCAAACTCTTCACCTGAAAGCGCGCAGGGCTGACTGACCATATGATGCCAACATGGAATCCCATTTCTCCTCAAGATTCTCCCCCAGTTTGAAACACTTCTCCATTTCAGGCTCAGGTTCAAGGCTTTGCAGAGCGGATTGCATTCCTGTTTTAGCTGAACACTCAGAGGGTGTATTTTGCAGACAGAGGATCCTGAAGCTAGGTTTTGTTGCTCAGCTGGTGCCTGGCAAGGAATCGCGTCACAGTGAGCGGGAGCTCACTTTATAGAAAAAAGGTGCACAATTCACGAATCGCATTGCAGTCAAATCAGTTTAATAAACCCATGTTATCAGAGAACTGCCTGTATATTGAATCGAGGAGCAATATTGATGGACTGAAGGGACTACAACAGTTCTTATTTTATATTTCACAATGTTTAAACATATTAATGGATATGAACACTGTGTCGGGAAAACTGCATTGAGGAGATTTTCTCAATGAACTAGAATGGGGAAGGCTCAATGTGTTGAATGGCCTACTCCTTTCCCGATGTTTCCATGCAGCCTGTGGGAAAGCTCTGTAAATGTTGTCACAAGCTCTCAGATGTGAGGACAGAGGACTCTGCAGGGTCAACAGGACTGCGATTCCCGTGTCCTTTTCTGATATCGAGGCTGGTGCCGGGTATTCTGTCTGGTTTTATCCTTTAAGACCTTGGAGCAGTGTGATACAATTGAGAGTCTTGCTTGGCCGTTTCAGGGACCATTGAAGACTTTATCACATGGCTCTGTGTGTGGAGTTATTTTTAGGCCAGACCAGGAAAGCACGGGAGATTCACTTCCTGAAAGTACATTGGGGAAGGAGATCGATGTTTACAAGCAACATTGGATGCAAGGTCACTGTTGCCATCACCAGATTCTCGATCATGATATTTTATTATTTTTTTTAACTTCCACCAGCTTCCCAGAGCATTATTTTGTATTGGATTAGCAATCCAGTGACATTTCCACAACAGCACCATGTCCACAAAGGAACCTATCGGAAATCACACTGAGCGGGTTATTTCTGTACTGCTTGACAGCTCTGTCAAAATGAACTCCCACTACTATGATTATCGTGAAGGGACTGAGGGAGTGTTAAATGGTTAGAATGTAATTATTAATCTATTAGGGGACGGGACATTGTGTGAGTAATTTTCCACATTGCCAGGGAGTTCTCAGAGTTGGAGCTGGAATGGAAAAGCTTCCCCAGGGACACGGCTTGTTGTGCAGCACAAGTCTTCAGTACCATTACGGGAATGGTGTCAGGCCCCATTGCCTTTGTCGTATCTACTTGTCCAACTGTTTCTTCATGTCAAGTGCAGCGAATCGAATTCGTTGAAGACTGGCATCTGTGATTCTGTGGCATCATGACGAGGGTGACGTGGATCATCGATTCAACACCTCTGGCTGAGGATGGTGCAGATACTACATCCTTGTCATTTTCACTGATGTACAGGGCTGTTCCATTATTTAGGATGGGGATATTTCTGGTGTCCTCTCCTCCAGTAAGTTTTTTAATACTACACCGACATTTATGTCTGGATGTGGTAGGACTGCAGAGTTTAGATCTGATCTGTTGGTCTTGGGATCATTTCGTCCTCTCTATCATATGTTAGTTCTGCTGTTTGGAATGAAACCACTCAGGTGCGGTAGCTTTAATGATTTGTCATCAGCTTAAGGTACACATGGTCCTGACCTTGACATGTTCACCCACACACATCACTGAACCATCGCTCGGCTTGGTGGTAATTGTAGACTGATGGAATATCCTGGGGAAAATGATACAGATTATGTTTGAATACAATCCTGCTTTTATTGCTGCTGTTGTCAACAGCATCACGTGATAGCACAGTTTAAGCTGCAATATCTGCAATTCAATTGTACTGACAGTCCCCCAGTTCACTTCGAGACCCATTCACCCATCAGCCATGAACTCAGTGACCTCACCTGTTGTCTGTTGCAGGAATACTTCCATTTTAATATTCTCATTCTGCTGAGGGTCTCTCCTTGGTGTCATGCTTCCAATTTGTTACATTACTCAAACACTTTAACATATTCATCTGAATCTTCTCCTTTACCTTATTGTCATCTTCTGCGGTTGAATTGAATGTGCTTCTCTCTGGATTTCTCCCTGACCATGATGAAGAGCTCTGTGGTGTCAGTGATGCCAGCCATATGCAGTTTCAGAGCCAATGAATGTGTGCACTTTGCATTATCGTTCACTTCCCAGGGTCCGACGCTCCGTGTTGGACAGGGCGTTTGAGAAGCTTTCACAAATTGGAGCTTGTTCAAAAATTGATGAAGAAACAAAGCGGGTCTGCGGGCGTCTTTTGTACTGAATGTAGAGTGATACTTTTGGGTCCAGTGACCCTTTTACGAAGCTCTCAGTTTCTCCAGCACTTTTCTGTGTTTTTAGTTCCATTATCCTTCTCTATTTCTTTAATTGAACGTTTGTGCTGTGCCTATTCGTTTCTGGAGAAACCCAGCAGGTCTGGCAGCATCTGCAGAGACAGAGAAACAGAGTTAGCCTTACAAGTCCGTGTGACTTGTTCAGAAATGAAAAAGGTTGGAAACTGGGCTATTTAATCCCTTGCCGGAGATGGGGAATGTTTGACTTGGAAAAGAGGGCATGGCAAATGATAAACTGGCTATTAGAAGCTGTGAACGAGAAGATGATGCAAAATGTGTTTAAATTAAGATGTCAATGGGGGAAAGGGGTCTCTCTAACTGAGTGTAAGATAAAGAAAACACAACCACATAAGGTCACAGAGAGAACAGGAGAGAGAATGTTGACCATGTGGTATTATATAGATCTAGCAAGAGAAAGGTTTTCACTCTATAGATCACCACCTCCTTCACACTAAGGAACTCAGGTGCTTGACCTCTTATTGGCACTAGTAACAGTTTCATGCTGCCTTAGTTTTGTAACATAGAGCAAAACTGACAGTATGAAGTTTGGGCTGTTTTCTTTACCTGTCATCTTCATAATTCTTTCAAATTTAAGTGCTTATTGTTAAACATTTTATCTCGAAGTTAGTATCAGATGGATTGTAGGAGGTTGAGGGGTGACATTCTTGAAGTTGATAATGTAATTTGAGGCATGGATAGAGTGAAACGCCAAGGTCTTTTCTGCAGGATCGGGGAGTTCAAACATAGATGCATAGCTTTAAAGTAAAAAAGGGAAAACATGAAAGGGACAAAGGGGCAACTTTATTTATACAGAGGGTGATGTAAGTAGGGAATGAGCTGCCAGAGGAACAGTCGTAGATGCAAGTACAGCTACAATATTTCAAAGACATTTGGACAAACATATGAATGGGAAACGTTTAGAGGCATATGGGCCAAGTACAAGCAAATGAGCCTAGTTTAGTTTAGAAAATCTGGCCAGCATGGACAAATTGGACGAAATGGTCTGTTTGTGCACAATATGACTGTATGAATCTAGAAAGCGATGAAGATGTATGAAAAGATATGATGTAATAAATTTGCAAGAAATATAAAAGCAAGCATCACGAGCTTTTCCGTCTGTATAAAAAAAGCTTAAAAATGTGTTTGTGAGCTGAGGCAGAAGTGCAGTCAGGAAAGTACATTGAGTCTATATGGAGGGTGTAACTAGGGAACTGGCCACAGGGAACAGGCAAATAACTTACACCAGTATTTTAAATCGTTCCTCATGGGGAAAGTACTGTAAGCATTTAAATGGGATAAACAAAATGGTAATAGGAGGGAATTTCTTGAACTGTCTGTTACAAAAGTAACAAGGCTTTTAACTAACAGGTAAGAATAAGGGTAAGCAGGTCAGCAGTAATTCATAGTTAATTTTAAAAGAATTGGTCACAGAGTGACGAGCAGGACTGTGTGAAATATTCCATAACTCGCTGGATTACAGGAGTGTTCCAGCGAAACTGGAGAACCTCCAGTGTGGCACTTGTCTTCAAGAAAGGAAAGAGACAGAAAGCAGGAACCATTTAGCCTAACTATTATTGCTGGGAATCTGCTCGAGACTGCTTCTGAGGAAGGAATCGCAGGTCATTTAGAAAAGCTTAATGCAGAGTTGGCATGGTTTTGTGAAAGGGAAACTATTTTTGTTCTGTAAAGACATACACAATTTTTTCTGGAGATCCCTGAGAATGTCAAGATTAGAGTCATGCTGGAAAGGCACAACAGGTCAGGCAGCATCCAAGGAGCAGGAAAATCAATGTTTCGGGCAGGAGTCTTTCATCAGGAACTCCTGAGAATGTGACAAGCAGACTTGATAAAGGGAACTGGTCAACATAAGGCTTTCCAGAGATTTTTCACAAGGTATCACAAAATAAACGTGCTGACACAAGACAGAGGCTTCTAGTATGATGGATAATATATTAGCATTGGATGACGGTTAGTTAACACATAGAAATCGGAGAGTCAGGATTATTGGATCTTCATGATAAAAGGTGTATCTGTTGGATTACCAAAAATATCAGTCCGATGGCATCAGTTATTTACAATCTACACTGACAGCCTGACGGCGGGAGCTGAGTGCAATACAAATCACAGTTTATAGATGACACTGAGAACCAAAATGCAGGCTGTTATTTAAAGGAGAGGACTCCCAAAAATGAGATTGGAGTGGCCCTGTGTTAGTCAGTCCCCTCCGAGGGAAGAAATTTTGTTCCTATAATTCCCGTTGATTATTTGGAGGCTTATAGTGCAAGCATCACCATCCCCCTCTTAATTCTTTGCACCGTTCACAAAACCTCATTGGATATTATCTCAGTTATTTTAACTTTAAATACTAGAGTGATATGCGCCTTAATCAGAACTATTGGTATTTAAATTGCTTCCATTTATATCTCTTCCCCACATTGATTTTCATATTCGCAGCACCCTTTGTCAAGGTACAGTACAGATATGGAGCTGTAAATGGATGGAAACTGCACATTCTGTCTCTTCCAGCATTGGTTACATTTTTCCCCACACTGGGCAGTGATCTAATACAGTGTTACCAAACAATGCAACAGCCTGGGTTTGTATATGAATTACCCAGTGCAGACTGCACAGCTCTCCACACTGAACATTTAGTCCAGTATTATAGATCAAGAATTGGTGTGGGCTGCATAGTGTTTCACTCTGGACATTGCTGGGTTGCATACAGCTGTACACTAGCCGGAACTACACAGTGCTCCATCCTGAATATGTAATGGATGGCTCGTTGTGTGAGTTGGATTGCGAACGTGAGAGTACGAAACATCTGACAATACCTTTAATTTGTGTTTTCATTCTTGTCATTGGACCCCTCAAATCCTGACTTATCTTGTTAGACCCATCCTTCTAGATAAGTCATGGTGAGTGTTGTTGCAGCATCTGAGTCTGCAACATGACCAACAAATGGAGCTGCAGAGAGGGGAGTCTCCGTAAAATGGAATGAGGGAATCACCATCAGACCAGACGTGGTCTTAGTGAATGTTGGGGCAGGATTGAATGGACCACTAATGCAACCTATTCATATATTTCTGTTTATTCCAAGCAAACTCCCCTTCTCTCCTAGTGTCCCATACTGGAGGGAAGTGAGTCACCTCCTGCTGTCCTTGCATAACAGGATGCTGGGGCCTCACAAGCTCCAGATTTCCCTGTGCCCCTGTTTCGAGCTCTGAGTGACTCCCTCCTGTCCCTGTGTCACAGTCTCAAGCGGTTGAATGACTGCGACCTGTTATGTGTCCCAGTCTTGAGCAGCTGTGTAACTGCCTCCTGATCCAAGGTTTGCAAAAGTAAATGTCCCCCTCCTGCTACTGACTAATAGGTTCCAATAGCTCTGTGCTCACCTTCTGCTCCTGTGGAATGGAGTCGAGGGCCTGAATGGCCTCTTCACATTCCTTACAGCTTTTCTTGATTAAAAGCGTTTCTCCTGTTTCTGTAAAACACCATCAAAATCTGAATGATGTATTTTTGTATTTTACTCTCAGTAAATGAACAAACAAGCTGACTGACAGAATTCAGGAGCTGAATAGCCTCTTCCTGTTCCTGTGTCATACACTCAAGAGTGAAGAGAGTTTCAGAGATGTACAGCACGGAAAAAGACCTTTGAGTCTGATCGCCCATACCGACCAAACATCCTAAATAAATCTCGACCCCCTTGCCAGCACTTGGCCCATCTCCCTCTAAACACTTCCCATGCATGTATCCATCCAAATGCCTTTTAAATTGTGTAACTGTACCTGCCCCCACCACCTCTTTTGTCTGTTGAATCCATACACACAGCAGTCTCTGTGTGAAAATGTTATCACTCATGTCCCTTTTTAAATCTTTCTTCTCTTACCTGAAACCTTTGTCTTCTAATTTTGGACTCGCCTATCCTGGGTAAAAGACGTTGACTGTTTACCTTATCTATGCCTCTCATGATTTTATAAACCCCTTTAATGTCACCCCTCAGCCTCAACACTTGAAAATGGTCCCAGCCTGTTCAAACTCTCCCTGTGACTCCAACCATGCAACATCTGCAACATTATTTTAAGTCTCTTCTGTACCCTTTCAAGTTTGACAACGTATTTCCGACAGCAGGGAGAAGAGAATTAAAGACAATATTACAAAAGGGGCCAAACCAATGTCCTGGACAGATGAACCATGTCATGAAAATGTTTAGACTCAAACCACGGACCGATAAAGGGAAGATCACCAAGTGCCTTCTTCACTGCACTGTCTACCTGTGACGGCATTTTCAAGGAACAGAGAACCTGCACCACAATGTGACACAGTAGCTCAGTGACTAGCATTGCTGCTTCAGAGTACAGCGATCTGGGTTTAACTCCATCCTTGAATGACTGCCTGTGTGGATTTTGCACATTCTCCCCGTATCTGCATGAGATTCCTCCGGCTGTTATGTTTTCCTCCGACAGTATAAAGATATACAGATAATGGGAGATTGGCCATGCTAAGTTGCGTAAAGTACCCAAGGATGTGTAGGTGAGGTGGATTAGCCATGGGAAATGCAGGCTAAGAGGGATAGGGTAGGGGTTTGTCCAGTGGGATACTGTTTAGAGGTTCGGTGTGGCCTCGATGGGCCGAAAAGCCTGTTTCCTAACTGTAGGAATTCGATAATTTCGATGGGGTTCTCCTTGACTGACAGCTTTCGACAGAACCCTACCTGTATGTCTTGCCTTAATTTATCTTGCTAAAATGCAATAGTTCACATTTAACAAAAATAAACTCCATCTGCCACTCCTCGGCTCACCTAAGCAAAGTCCCATTATAGTCTGAGAGATCATTCTTCACTGTCGACGACACCAACAAATTTGGTATTATCTACAAACTTACTGACCATACTTCATATAGTCAAATGTAAATGATTTGTATAAGTGACAAGAGGCAGTGGACCCACTATTGATCTTTGCAGCACGCCACTGGTCACAGGTCTCAATGTTTAATGAACAAATATCCACTGTCATGCCCTGTCTCCAATATTCAAGAAAAATTTGGATCTAAATGGCGAGTTCTCCCTGGATCCCAGGCAGTCTAACCTTGTTAACCAGTCTAGCATATAGAACTGTTTGGTTTTCTTACTGAATTCCATAAAGACAACATCCACTGTCCTGCCTTCATCAATCATCTTCATCACTTCCTCAAAAAATTCCACCAAGTCAGTGAGACGTAATCTCCAATGTACAAAGCCCTCTTCAGTCCTTGTCCTTCCAAATGCATATCGATCTTTTTCCTCGAAATCCCCTCCAACAATTTAGTCACCATTGACGTCAGGCTTACCGATCTATAGTTACTTATTTTTTTTCCTTACTTTCTTAAATAATGACACTATGTTAGCAGCCCTCCAGTCTTTTGACACCTCACCTGTGGAAATCAATGTGACAAATATATTAGCAAAATGCTGAGCAATCTCTTTCCTAGCATCCCACAAACATCTGGGAAACAACTGCTCAGTTCCCAGGGATTTGTTCACCTTTATGTGTTTTAAAATATCCAACACCTTCTTGTAATATAGACACTTTCAAGGTATCACTATATATTTCTTCATTCTCTCGCTCTTGTAACCTCCTCCACATTAAATACTAAAAAGAAATACATGTTTTGTATCCCTCCAATCTCCTGTGGTTCCATACACAGGTAGCCTTACTGATCTTTAAGGGGCCCTATTCTCTCCCTAGTTAATGTTTTGACATTAAAGGATTTGTATAATTTCTTCAACACCTCGTTAACCGTATTTCTAAAGCCATCCCTTGTCGACATTTTTCTGGCCTGATTTCCCCATTGACTGTACACTTGCTGCCCTTACACACCTCTCGGGATTCACTTGATCTCAGCTCTGTTTACCTGACATATGCCTCCTTCCTTACCTTGACCATAACATCAATATATCTAGCCATCCAGCACTCCCTGCACCAACCAGACTTCCCCCTCTCACTAATGGGAACACGTTGGCTCTGGACTCTCTGAAACCAAGTTTTGATGGCCTTGCATTTTCCAACCATCCCTTTACCTGTGAATAGGGTATTCCAATCAGCCTTTCACAGGGCTCACCTAATACTTCCAAAATTGGCCTTGTTCAAAGTTAGAACTTTAATGTTTACATCAGGTCTTTCCTATTGCAAAACTAATTTAAAACTAATATTTATGTGTAACAGACTTGAATGTTAAATAAACACTTCCTGCCCCTCTGTAACAGGCTCGAGAGGCTGAATAGGCTCCTCCTGGCCCTCTGTAATAGACTGGAAACGCTGAATGGCCTCCTCCTGTCCTTGTCTAACAGACCCGAGACATTAAATGCCACAACAACCCGTGGATTACGAGCAGCCGTTAAACTGTATCTGTAGGAAGTTCATCCCTTTTCAGTTACAGAAAAACAAACAACACAATGTACTCCAGGTGCCCTCTCACTGATACCTCATACAGCTGCAGTGACACATCTCTTCGTTTTGAATGATTCTGTTGGCAAAATGTGACAATATTCTAGATTTCCACCTTTTCAAGTAGCAACAGGCTAATATGGGCTAAATGGCCTTCTCTTATACCTTTGTAAGAAGCCCAGAGTGACAGAATTGCTTCGGCTTTTTGCTGAGCAGAAGTCTCAATTCTCTGTCTCAATGTTATGAAAGGATTTGATAACAGGGCACTTAAAACCAGGAGGAGCCTCACACTGGTCAATAAGTATTATACTTTGTGGTAAGGTATCTAGAAACTTGCCCACCTGACTTTTTTTATGCAACCGATCTGTTACTTTATAACTGCCTCCTTTCATAAACAGAGAGGAACATATATAGACCACTGCAGTGCCTTTTAATACTCTCATCTCCAAGTTTTAAAAAAAGATTCAAAAGATTTAAAGATTTATAGTCTATCCCTCAGCAACCCTTATCCATTCCATCCAAACCCGGTAAATGTTCCCTTTTACAGTGATATGAAAAATGATGTGTGGAACTGGTTAACTGAGCCTGTTTGTTTCGTCATGATTTGGAGATGCCGGTGTTGGCCTGGGGTGTACAAAGTTAAAAATCACACAACACCAGGTTTTCATCCAACTGGTTTAATTGGAAGCACACGAGCTTTCAGAGCGCCGCTCCTTCATCAGGTGATCATGGACGACACACTTCTAAGGCACAGAATTTATTGCAAAAATTTACAGTGTGATGTAACTGAAATTATATATTGAAAATACTTTGATTGTTTGTTGAGTCTTTCATCTGTTCGAATATCATGATAGTTTCATTTCTTTCATGTGTAAATTACAAAACCTTTTTCTTTTAAAGTTGCATTCTCAGGTTAGCAGTAACAACGAGTGTTAGATAGACAATATTTTGAAGGTGTTAGCCCCTGTGTTTTCTGTCTGTACCATAATGTTTAGATTGATTCTAATCTGAAAAGTGAGATAACAGAGTTTTACATGAATTCATGCAGTTTTTGAGCTCGGAGTTCTACATGAATGCATGCAGTTTTTGAGCAAAGTACGATGTAACTCTGCAAGTACGAATTCTTCCCACAAAATATATGTGTGTCTGTAGGTCTTTGTCGGTTTGTATGTGTGTGTTTCTCTTAGTTGGGGGTTGTGAGTGTGAGAGGGAATGTATATGTGTGTGTCGTGATGTAGTGTCTTAAGTCTGTGAGCGGGTGCATGTGTGAGTGTGGGAGTGTGTGTGTGTCTGGGGTGGGGGGCTTGAGTATCAGGGAGAGAGAGTGTATATGTGTATGCATTAGCGTAGAGTGGTCTAAATCTCTGAGCGGATGCCTGTGAGAGTGTGTGTGTCTGTAAGGGTGTGTGTGTGTGTCTGTGTGCGTGTCTGTGTACATATGTGTCCGTACGTATGTGTGTGTATAGGAGTGCCTGTGTGTGTGTGTGTGTGTGTGTGTATGTGTGTATAGTGCAATGGTGGTCACCTGCAATGTGACATGAACCCAAGGCCCCAGTTGAGGCCCTCTCTATGGGAACCGAAATTTGTAATCAGCTTCTGCTCGGCCACTTTTCGCTGCTGCCAGTCCTGAAATCCGCCTTGAAGGATGGTCACCAGAAGGCCCGAGATTGAATATCCTGGACCACAGAAGTGTTCCCCAACTGGGAGGGAACCCTCCTGTCTGTTGATTGTTTTGCAGTGCCCATTCATCCGTTGTCGTACCCTTTGCTAATTTTCCCAGTGTTTGTTCAGTGACTGTGCTTAATGCCAGTCTCCATGGATTATAATTATCCCAGTGGAGGGTTTCCATCTTTTAATGATAAATGGGCGCCGTTCAATGTGGTATCCCATAACATGAGCGGGAGCATCACTGACAGCACTGACAGGGAACAGCAAACCCAGAGAGAGGGGGAGGAGAGATCAGTATCTGAGAACATTAGACTGGAATGTTCCAAAAATGTATCAGAATCTGGAAACATTAGACTGGCATGTTCCAACAAAGGACAGGAATTTATATATTTATGTTTGGCGTCTTTCTGCAGTTTATTGGTTGTCATTATCATGGCGGATCTATTATGCTTTTCTCATTATTCAATACTTTTATTATCCTTTCCTGGCTATCGTTGGTGTTCCTGGTAAGTGTCAACGTCCAGATTTTTTGTTCTAAAAACTGATTATGACTGTATTACTGTTCTTTTATATCGTCTACACTTCTTGCCACTATTATTTTACTGTTGAAACTCTCATTCCAGATATTTACTCTACAGACCACTACTAACTACATCAATGCATGTGTTCAATGACTGTCTCCCTCTCTGAGCTGGCAGTGTTACCCTCGAGGTTGACCTACTCAGTTCCAGTGGAGACCTACAATTTACTGTATCATTGCATTTGTTATTTAACTATTAAGAGAAGGAAGGTCACGCTCCACTGTTCTGGTTACAAACTCCGCTTTCTGCCACTGTTTCCATCCCATCCCTGGCCAATATCTGCGACTGAAGCAGACAAGTCACAACTGTGGGAGATCCCGTTGACCATGAGCTGATTCGTGACACCATATCCTGACCATTTCTAACTTGAAATGCTCACCACCCCAGAATATATCTCACTGGTTTAGTCCATCTGCTATTTGAACCTTGAGCTATGAAATACAGTCTTAACAAAGCCAATAATCTGCTGCTGACGCTCCCGGCTTCAAACCTGCCGAAGCAAATCTGATTCGAACTCACACCAAACTCCCATCCATCTGTCATTCATGTGCACGCCGATGTATATTGCTGGTTTTTTTTTCTGACAATGCCTTTATTTTGACATTCTCAAACACTTTATCTCATCTGTCCATGAAACTTCTCTCGTTCTCTCTTGTTGATTAACAAAAAGCCTGCCAGTTATTCTTATTTAAAATAGTTTCCTCCATGTGCATTCCTTCTCAAACAATGAGTTTCGCAGTCAACCATGCCAATCCCGCACACACACACTCTCTCTTTCAGTCTCTGATGAACACACACACAGCAAACTTTCTCATTGTAGACATTGCAGTAATTTGATGCGAGTATCGTTACCATATGAGAGTAAAGTTTGCAATACTCACTATGCTGGGCAGATAGTGCAGCTTACTGAGCAACACACTAGCATGGTATGCACAGCCCTCCATGCTGGGCTGTCATTTTGTCCCAGTTTATGTTGTTTGTGGTGTTCTCTGAAGCAGATTGAGAATTTGATGTAACAAACCATTCCAGCTGATCTGACAATGCCTTTATTCAATGTTCTCATTCTTTTAAGTTTACTCTCGAAGATTCTCACTTCTCCAGTTAGTTTCACTGCCCTGTCTTTTCCCCCATATTTCCACAACATCTTTTCAGTTAATTAACTGTCTCTTTCTGTCTTTAATGTGAATCTTTCTGTCCCTCTGTTTCTTTCCCTGGCCTTTGTTTATGGCTCTCTAGTGTATCGAGTGCTGGCATTGTGAAGCTCAGAAATAGTGAAATGGTGTGTGTCAGGCTGTTTTTCACTTCCTGGTATGTCCCATGTGATTGTCCATGTACAGGGGTGTTTCAGAAGTTATGAGACTCAGCCTTGTAACTTGGTCTGTACATGTATTTGTCCCTCTCAGGTGATCTTCCGATCGAGGAAGCCCCTCAAGTAAAGGGCCAGGGATCTAAAGTGTGTGACAATGCTGTCACTTTTTAAAAAAGTTTATTTTCTCCTTTCTTTAAATAAGAGATCTTAAAGGCCAAACTGCCGACTGTAAACGGCTCAAGTAAATGACTTATGACACTTTTAGGGTTTATAATAAATAGCAGTAACAACGGCCTAGTAACTTATCCCCAGCTGCTACGCTCTCTGAAACCTGACTTGATTCTGTTTCCTCCAGAATTGGAGAACTGTATGCAAGAATGTATGTCTGAATGTTGCATTTTTCCAAGAGATGTGTTTATGGGATGTTGGTATATTGGAAGAGTTCATTTGTAGAAGGTACTTTATCCATTATACAGTTATGGTTTCCAATAGTTAAATTATTCTAAATTCCTCTTCATTTTGTATGTATTTTCATTAGAGTCTTTAAGTATGTTGTGTTTTGCTTATTGGTGAGTGGTTTGACTAGTTGCATCACATCTGGAACACCCACTTCACATCTACCTTTAAAATAAGGAAAGGTTTGGCATCCAAGCTACCTCCTTAAAATAGTTTGAGGCAGTCTGGTTGGTCTATAGCAAACTGGGGTCTCTTGTCGGGGTCTAAATCGATAATACCAAATTGAGTTTAGAATTACAATCCCTACAGTGTGCAAACAGGCAATTCGACCCAACAAGTCCACACCGACCCTCCGAGGAGTAACCTACCCAGACCCATTCCTCGACCCTGTTATTACACATTTACCTCAACTAAGGCACCTAACCCACACATCTCTGAAAACTATGAACAACTAACCATAACCAATTTACCTGACATGCACATATTTGGATTGTGGGAGGAAACCAGAGCATCCAGAATAAGCTCATGCAGACACTGGAGAGTATGCACCGGGAGGCTATTGGGTTCAAAGGTCGTGTTTGATAGTTGTTAGTGTCTTTTGTTCCGTATGTTGAATTCGGTTGGTTTAAACAGTGTTTTGTGTATAAAGATTCTATCAGTCAACAAGAGTTCTCTGGGTGTGGAAGAAATGAAGTTGGGGGTTTTACAAAAGGTAATGAAGGCAAAGCTGTAGGAATTGGCAGACAAGCTGGAGTTGGGGGCTGTGTTTGTCTGTGAGAAAATGAGAGATAATTACAGCTAGAGCTTGGCAATTACATTTGGTGGAAATGCCATCAGAGTCTTTGGAAATGGCCAGAATTCAATTTCAAATGAGGCGCCTTGAACATGAGACGGAATTGAAGCTGTTTGAATTATGATGAAACGTAGAAATAAAAGAAAAGGAATTGAAGAAGAAAGAAAGAAAAAGAGAGAAGAAAAGCAGAGAGTTTCAACTTCAAAAGTTAGTAATTAGAGAGGAAAGTTGACATATTTTGTCGAGATGAAGGAAGACAGTAGGCTGGATAAGGAGGATAGTGAGGATGAGCAACCCCATAGTAGCCAAAGGCCTGATGGATATCTGTTTAAATAAACCCAGGCATTATATAAATTTGATGAGAAGAATGGGGGAGCCTTTTTAATTTCATTTGAGAAAGTGGCTAATCAAATGCAGTGCCCAGTGAACATGTAGATTTAGTTGATTCAAACAAAGCTGATAGGTATTTGCATCCCTATCGGAGGAGGTATGTGAGGAGGAGGAGGAGGTGAAGAAAGCCATCTGAAGTGTATATGAGCTTGTGCCAGAAGCCGACAGACAGTGTTTCAGGAATCTAAAATAGTGTCCCAGGTTAAACGCATGTTGAGTTTGAAAGAATCTAACAAAGTAATTTTGAAAAGTGGGGAAGGGTATTAAAAACAAAGCAAAACTATAGCACTCTTAGAGAGATTCTTGTTTTGGAGAAGTTCAACAATTCACTTCCTGCAGTCGTGAGAACTCGTGTGGAAGAGCAGAGAGTTAAAATGGCAAGATTCGAAGCTGAAATGGCTGATGATAATGATTTGGTTCAGAAATCAAAGGCTGGTTTCTGTGTGGGATTGAGAAGAATGTGCGAGATCTTCTTAAAACATATCCCTGTGAGAGTAAGGTTTATTGGCATAGGCCAGGATTAACAGGTAAAGGGGTTACAGCATTAAGAGGCACAGGAGCATGTAATTCTTTTATGCTGGGACATGAGGAAATATGTCATTCAGAGGGACTATTGGAGAGATGAGAAGTGCTCCATTATGTAACGTGTGATTGGAGTGTCCAGTGGAAACACCAACAGATTTATTCCACAATGGGGAAGGAGGCCTTGAGCCTGGTTTTGGCGTTACAACATTTCAGCATTTCAATTGCCAATAACATACCTGAGACAAATCTTTCTCACTGATCGTGACCCCTTAAAGTTATTGAAGAAGTTTAGGGTGACGAATACCAGTCTGTTTCGATTGAGCTTATTATTGCTGCCATTCAATTTGAAATGATTCCGTTGATAGGGCAAGAAACCTAAGATTTGACACGTTGTGGAGACTTGGATGAAGAAAGACAAAGGCATTCTGTGGCAGGATAAATGACTGAAATCGAATCGAGTTGTGAACATTTGTATGCTCAGAGTCAATGTAATATATATGCATTTCAGTCTACTAATAGAGGAAGATTTGCAGGTCTAAAATTAATCCATTTTTGTATCTTGATGGATCATTTTATTAAAGGTGAGTTGTGAGTTTACTATCATTGTAAAGAGGTTATGTTCTCTTAGGTTGTTTTTGAAGGGAGGTTATAAAGGCAGAGGTGAAGAATCGCTGTCTGAACACAGTTTAAGTAAATAACTGAGGAGGCCTTTAGGTTTTATTAAATGGTGATAACAATCGAAGGGCAGTTGCCAGCTCTCCCAGACCAGGTTTTCTCGTTTTGTTTTTTTTTATCTGCAGCATTCAGAAGCTGTTGGGGATCTTCCAAAGGTTGGAAGTATCAGTACATGATCCCCAGCTGCTTTTCTGTCTGAGATCTCTATTCATGTTGTTTCCTGCTGGATCAGAAAATTGCATGTAAGAATCTGTATTTGAATATATCTTTGTGCAAAGCAGTGTATACTAAGAAGGTACAGTATCTATTGTTTGTTTAAGTGTTCCAACATATAATCTATCCCAAAATGTTCTTTTCTTCGATTGGATTTTAAACAAAACATTTGAGTAGATTATATTTTGCTTAATGTCAAGAGGTTTGACCAGTCACAACATATCTAGAACGCACACTTCACATCTATGTTTAAAATAAGAATAGGTTTGGGTCTAAGCGGCCTTCTTAAAATATTTTGCGGGGATCTGGTCTGGTCCACAACACTTGTAGCCGAGGGATTTCTGACTGACTCCTGTAATTGAAAAGTTAGTGGAGGGGCTGGAGATGGTTTGCTGGAGGTTGTGCTGTGAGCTGCCTCAGACATTCAGGGAGACCTTAGGATTTGGTGCCCCAACTCTGGATGGAGCATGGGGACTGTAGTTACAGCATCTGAGCCTGCAACATGAACAACAAATGGAGTAGAGGCTGCAGAGAAGGGAAACTCTGAAACCACAGAGTGAGTGTGTGGGGAAAAGGATCTGCTGTATCCACCCCAAGTATTCCAGGAACAGCTTCCCAAGCTCCACTTAACCCAGGAGCAGATAGTGAGGGGACCCTGACTGAACAAGGAACTGGTCACAGAGTGGTGTCACCTCCTTCAACATGACCTGCAGCATCACACCAGGGAGCGGGTGGTGCTGCCAGGGGCTGTTAGGGTCACAGTTTCATTCAGCTTCTATGATCCAGAACTTTCTAGGCAGAACTAGGTGACATATCCATCATCTCCCAGTATCTCAACATTGATGTCACCATTCGGTGATGGAGGATATATATATGGTGGATGAGGTAAATACATTGTTTCTCCCACAGCAGGGAGCTACCGGGTGTATTCAGTATAGTGGTATTCCCGATGGTGTGCATGGCATCTGCAGAATACCCATGTCAATGGGGAGAGGTAGAGGAACTGAAGGAGCTCTCTCTCTATTAATGTTACAGTAAGCCCATGCACAGTACATCATGTTGGCGAATTCCCACTGACCTGGCAGCAGTCATGGTCTCTTCATTCAGAAACAGTCAGCCAGTCCCATCGTCATTGGGTCTCCACGGAGAAAGAAATGAATATATCTTGGATAAAGGCCGTCCCCTTGATGCACGTTTCAAAACACCATCCCCACCACTAATCAACCACACTAAAGTATTCCATGCGTACGGAGAGCAATTGGGTCACTTGGACTGTCTTGGAGCAGACGATCAGGGATGGAGCAAAACCTCCCATGTCTGATCGGGTTTGAGTGAACCCCCTAGTACACAGTATCAATAAGTCCTAAAATCCCTCTCCATTTCAGTTACATATTGCTTTCCCTTATTCCTGTAAATGAAATGACAGGTTATATCATGTTGAATTCCACCTGCCAAACTATTATCTATTGCCTTTACCTCTCTGAATCTATTTGCAGACTCTCCACTCTCTCTTGATAATTTAATCTCTTGCTTACCACAGCGACATCACCAAACTCAGCATCTGGATATCTGTTCCATCCTCCTGATCCTTAATATAGACTGTAAATAGTTGAGAACCAAGTACTGGTTACTCTATGACCCTACTGGTTGCGTTCTGTCTAACTGATTGAGACTGATTTATCCTGAATGCCTGCTCCTGTCTGATACCCTCTCCTCACCATTCCTGTGCAACACAGTCGAAGGGTTGAAAAAGAACAAGGAGCATCTGTGAGGAATCCAACCCCTCGATTAGGCTGATGTCAACGCGCCCTCTGTTCGACTTTCCTGCTATCTCTCCATCCTAAACCTTAGTCTCTTGTAGATTGCGCCACATGAATAAAAAAACCCACTCCATATCTACACATTCAATTATTTTTAGCATTTCACAGACCTCAATGAGATCTCCTTTCATTCTTATAAACTCGAGACAATAGGCCTAAACTGCTCAATTTCTCTTCATAAGACAAACACTTCAAATATGGAATCAATCTAATGAAGCTCTTCTGAATTGCCTCCAATTGAAATACCTCATTCTGCAGGACGCCCACACTATACTCCAGTTGCACCCTCACTAATGTCTTGCATAGCTTCACCAACACTCCCTACCTTTCTACTCTATCCTTTTATAAAAAAACGCTGAAATTATGCTTGCATTTCTCATTACTTGCAGTACCCATAGGCAGGTTTTCTGTGATGTGCAAGCAGACACCCAGATCCCTCTGCACCTAAGCACTTTGAACTTTCTCTCCATTTAGATAATAATTTGACTTTCTATTATACTGGCCAACTTGAATAGCCCCATATTTAGTCACTTAAAGTTTCCTTGCCAAATGTTGGCCTATTCACCCAACCTATCCATATAGTTTTAAAATCTCTTGCATCATCATTCTGAAGTAATTTCCCACTGATCTGAAAATGTGGCATCGTATTTTCTATCCCATCAACCGAGTGCAGTAATACCATCGATCGCAAATGTTTGAGGCATGAGTACTGAAATCAATGGCACCCCACAAATTGCATTTGGCAAAATAAAATGACACATTTGTTCCATGTGACTCCATTTTGTTGGTTAACCAATCCTCCATCCAAGCTAATAAATTACCCATAAACCCATGTTGTCTGATCTTACCATTTACTCTTTGGAGAAGTGATGCCTTCAGGAAGACCAGATATGTTCTTGTTCACGATCCACCTTGTTTGTGACATCTTCAAATAACTCAAGCAAACACTTCAAACTTGATTTGTCCTTTGTAAAACCATGTTGACTCTGACGGATTGTAGTTTAACTTTGCAAATGTCCTGAACAATGGACTCTAACAATTTGCCTTAAATTGTAATCGTTTATTGTTACACTTTAGTACCTAATGTATACCATTTCTATAAGTTCTTGTCTTTCGACAGCCTTACGTTTTCTTTGAATTCCTGTTTAACAGGCACAAGGCTTTAAAAGGTCTGCTCCAATTGCTGTGAAAGAGCCATGTGTGGCTGAATGGACTCATCATCCTGCTGGTGTATAAACGCGATGGGCTGACATCTTTCTGGAGTTCCCATTTTGTCATCTCCAAGGCCAGAATCATCTCCTTAAGTTGTTGATTTAGAAGATCGGGAGATTATGGAATCTTCCTGTTGCTTTGTAACATTTTGAGAGGCTGATGGGTCTTCTCATACTTGTCCATAACAGGTGGATATACTGAACAGTCTCCTCATGTATTCCAGAGATGGGACCGCGGGATTAATTGGTCTTCTCTTGTTCCCATACAACAGACACGTGTCTAAATTACCTCTTCCTTTCTCATGAAAGAACTCTCAGATAGTTTGTTTTATCCTTATCCAATTCCCTTGCAATAGGCTCGGTTGGTCTGAATGGCCTCCTGTTATCTCTGTGTAACAGTCTCCAGTCACTGTGTGACCTCTTCCAGTTCCTATGTTACAGACTTGAGGAGGCTGAATGGACTGATCCTGTTGCTGTTTAACAGGATACTGGCGTAGCATGGCCTACTGTTACAGGCTCGAGTGGCTGATTGACCTCCTTCTGTAAATGTATATCAGGCTCCAGGGGCTGAATAGCCTCATCCTGCTTTGATGTAACTGGTTCGAAGGCCTGAGTATCCTCCTGTTGTTCCTGTGTAACAGGCTGGAGAACGGAATGGATTCCTCCACTATCTATGTAATTTGCTTCATTTGTTGACTCCTTCTGTCACCTATGTTCAAATAAGATCATCTTTAACTTTTGTAAACTCCAATGGCTATTGGATCAACCTGATCATCCTTTCGTTATAAGCTCGCACCTTCATTGCAGGAATCAGTTGAGGGAAACATCTCTGAGCTGCTTCCAATATAACAACATCCTTTCTTCATTGAAGAGATTAAATCTGTGCACACTACTCCAGATGTGATCTCACTATGACGCTGTACAGCAGCAGCAACACTTTACCAGCCTTTTGTAAGGTTCCCACCCAGCTTAGGGCTGTCTCAGCTCTCTGGGGGAATATAGAGCATTGTTGGAAGATCATTGTCCTTCTCTACTCCATCAGCATAATGGGAGCTCTGGAGAAATTAAAGTTTGAGAAGATCATAAATGATGTGGCGAGATGATCTCTGCTATTAATCACCCCAGAGCCCACGTCGCTCAGATTCCACAGAATCTAGTAAGATGGAGCAAACATTGATGGGAGTTATATATCAAAGTGAAAGCTGCAATACAAATGTTGGACATGTTATAAAACAGGAAATGATATACACATTTGTGGGTACTTCCGTTAAAATGTACTGTTTAAGTTATATCTAAACTGTGTTAACCCAATTGAATGCTAATGCTCGGGAAAACTGGATCTCATAACCACATGTGAGATGGTTTACATTAACATTATGTCGAGTACTGAGCTCGAGATCAGGTTATTTCGGAATTGGTGTTGGGTGATCAGAAGATCTAATTGAAAATTTTGCTGTCAAGGACCTTTTGGGAACAAGGACCACAATGGTTTTCTTTTATGCTGTTTGAGTACACGACAATTTTTGTTGTATTTGAAGTAACCGTTATAAATCGGAGTCAGGCAAGCCATGAAGGTGTGAGGAGAAAGTGGGGACTACAGATGCTGGAGATCAGAGTCGAAGAGTGTGGTGCTGGAAAAGCACAGTCAGGCAACATACTAAGAGTAGATAAATCGATGTTTCGGGCATAAACCCTTCATCAGGAATGAAGCTTCTGGGCCAAGGGAGCTGAGAGATAAATGAGAACGGGGTGCGGCAGGGGGGAGGTAGCTGGGATTGTGATAGGTAGATGAAAGTGGGGTTGAAAGTGATAGGTGACGAAGGGAGACAGAATGCCTCATCTACTGCATCCATTAAACCCAATGTGGTCTTCTCTACATTGGTGAGGTAGGAGGTCAACTTGTGGATCATTTCAGAGAATATCTCTAGGACAGCCACATTGAATAAATCCATCATCTTGTGGCTGAGCACTTTAACTCCCCTTCCCACTCTGCCAAGTACATGAGGATCCTGGGCCTGCTCCATCACCAAATCCGAGCCACCAGAAGCCTGAAGGAAGAAAGCCTCCTCTTCTGCCTTGGGACTCTCCAACCACAGGGGATTATAATGGATTTCCCCATTTCCC
Source organism: Chiloscyllium punctatum (assembly GCF_047496795.1). Lineage (NCBI taxonomy): Eukaryota > Metazoa > Chordata > Chondrichthyes > Orectolobiformes > Hemiscylliidae > Chiloscyllium > Chiloscyllium punctatum. The sequence continues at coordinate 35,403,479 of NC_092751.1, read as the reverse complement.
CATTTCCCCTAATCCCACTTTATCCTACTCCAAACTTCCAAATCAGCACCACCCTTTTGAACATTCCTATGTGTCCACCTTCCTCCCTATCAGTCTGTTCCACCCTCCTTCCTCTCTGACTATCACTTTCAACCCCACCTTCACCTACCTATTAGATGAAGGGAGGCAACTTAGAAAAATGCCAAGTGTTGCAGTAAGCTAGTGGATTCAGTGAAATATAGGACCCAGCAAAGGATGACCAAGAAACTGAGAAGAAAATCAGAAAGAGAAAAAGCGTGCAAACGAAAGAAAAACATAAAGACTGCTAAAAAGCGTATATCAATTTCTGAACAAAATAAAAACAAGGCCAAATGTGGAACAGTGGGTGTGTGTTCAGGATAATTTATTGCAGAGAACAGAGGAATTACAGGGAAAAGAAACAGTTTCTTTGTGTCTATCTTCATGGAAGAATGTCCAGAAATTCTACCAGAAATACCAAACGACCATGGGACTTGTGTAAGCAAAGTCTAAGATCATTCTTAAGAGTGATGAGGTTATCTTTGAAAAGAAAGCTGGATTGTGTCTTTATAAATCTGACAGACTAGATGTACTTCATACAAGAATTTCAGAGGAAGCAGCAATAGACATGTTGATTGCATCGCGGATTTTCACTTTATTTTCCGACACATTCCCGAAAGGCATTTATCCAATCTGGATAAGGAAAAGGTTATAAATATTTTCAATAGTTTAAGAAAGGATGGATTTAGAGAATGGTAAACTACAGAACAGTTAACCTGTCATCCACAGTCGGATATCTGTTGGAATCGATTACAAAGAACAAGCTACTAGATGTTTAGAAGGTAATAACATAACTGGGGAGTGTGACAATTTACCGATGAAAGGAAAACCAGAAGTGTCAAACATTATTTGGAGTGGTTTGAAGATGATTCTTGTGGACAAAGGCAATGATGGACCATTGGATAACGTATAGTTGGATATTCATGAGTTTTTTTTAAAGAACTCACACAGCAAGTTCATAAGAAAAATTAAAGCAAGAGGTATTGGGAAGAACATATGCAAATGGAAAGTAAAAATTACGTTTACATTCATGTGAATGTAATTGGAAGATAGAGGATGTTGTGCACCAGTTGCATCGAGCTTTGGTGAGACTAAATGTAGAATATTGTGTATCGTTCGGAGTCCCAATCTAAGAAAGAATATACTGACTACAGAGGAACTTCAAAAGGCATTATCCAGATTAATCCGTAAAATGGCAAGATTGTCTGATGGGGAACCTCAACCTGTCATCTCGAGTTTCAAAACATGAGAGTTGATTGTGGTGAATCTTAGAAACATCGAAAGGACTGAACAACAGAGGGACATGAGGAAGTACAAGTAGGCGAGATCTGGGAGAATCCCATGATATTCTACACGGACAAGTAGAACAGAATAATCAGCAAACAGTTAGAGTCCATTAGAAACCAAAGGGGCAATCTGTGTGTCAAGCTGGAGAACATTGATGGATTGTTATATGAGACCTTCACATCTATTTTACTTGGGAGAAGGAGGAGGCAGGTACAGAATTCAAGAAGATGGACTGAGAAGCTGTTGAACAGATTGATGTAAAACATGAGAAAGGATTTGAGGCTTTGTTCTGTACAAATTTGGACCAATCTCCATGTCTGAATGAGTTGTATCACAGTCGGCTGTTGGGGTCGAAGGAGGAAAGACGCTGACTGAATATTTTAATTAGAATCTGACCACAGGAAGGTGCCAGAGAACTGGAGAACTGCTAATACGATTCCACTTCACAGTAAGGGTGGGAGAGATAAATCAGGGAAATATAGACGAGCGAGTATTAAATCACTGTTAAGGAAACTACTGGATAAAATAGGGAAGGAGAAAATCGAACTCCAATCAGAGTCACAAGGTTTGATCAGGGATAATCATCATGACTTTATCAGGAGGAAGTCACATCCAATGGATTTGATTGAATTAGTTTGAGGAGGTCGATTATATAGTTTTGTCGGAAGGCCTTTGACAAATTTCCACCTGGGATACTGAAAAATAAAGTAAAATCTCACAATATGATGGATAACTTGACAAGTTACAACGAAAATTGTCTTAGGGACAGGAGGCAGAGGATGGTGGGAGAAGGCTGTTTGTGTGACTGGAGACCAGTGTCCCCTGGTGTATCACAGAGATCAGTGTTGTGTCCCTTATTGTTTGTGTTATTCATAACAAAATATAGATGTGAATGTGGAGGGGTCTAGGTGGAGAGTGGTGAAGGTGTGATAAGTAAGTGTATGTTTGACATAAAGATTGGCTGGGTGGTTAGCAGTGAGGAGGATGGCCTTAAGTTACAGGAAGATGCAGATGGAATGGTCAGATGGGCACATCAATGGCAGATAGAATGTAACCCTGATAAATATGAAGTGATGCACTTTGGGAGAAGGAACCAGGCAGGGGAGGACTCAATAAATGGCAGCACACTGGGAAGCTCAGATTGTGCTTCTCCACACATCCCTGAATGTGACTGGACAGGTTAATGCTTAAAAATGTGTTGCTGGAAAAGCGCAGCAGGTCCGGCAACATCAAAGGAGCGGGAGAATCGATGTTTCGGGCAGATTCCTGAACAAGGCTTATGCCCGCAACGTTGACTCTGCTGTTCCTTTGATGCTGCCTGACCTGCTGCGTTTTTCCAGCAACACATTTTTTCAGCTCTGATCTCCAGGATCTGCAGTCCTCACTTTCTTCTTGTAGATTATAAGAGCAATACAGGGCTTTGGTTCAGACAAAATGGAATACTGTATGTAGCTCCGGGAACCACATTCCAGGAAGGATGTGATTGTACTGAAGAGAGTGCAGAGGTGATTCACCAGGATGTTCCCTGGGATGGAGCATATCAGCTATAGAGAGAGGCTGGATAAGCTCGGGTTGTTTACTTTGGAGCAGAGAAAGCTGAGGGGTCAGTGATTCAGGAGGATAAGATTATGAGGGACATGGACAGGGTGGATAGACAGCAGCTGTTCCTTTTAGTCAGAGGGTCAAGAACAAAGGAGCACACTTTTAAAGTGAAGAATTTAAGGTTCAGAGAGGACTTAATTAATTTTCACTTCGAGGTGTGGGGTTCTGGGATTACTTCCGGAGAGGGGAATGATCACCTCACAATTGTTAAAAAGCACTTGGACGAGCAATTGGAAGTGTCATAACATTCCAGGCTATGGGCCTGGTGTAGGAAGGTGGGACTAGTATGGGTCGTGCTGTATTTCTGTCGGCACAGAGTCTATGCCGCTGTGAGTGTATGGTGTGGAAGGTCAATTTTTGAGCAGTTTAAGGCCGGAATTGATGAGTTCCTGAAGAGGGTTCAAAGAGTTAAAAGAGTGAACTGTATTTGTTTGTTAAATTATGTCAATGTTAGAAATATGAGAAATCAAGTACAGTTTCCTTGCAGTTTGAAACCAGAGAATAGAGAATGGGAAACAGGGAAATGGCAGAACTATGAAGCCACTACTTCAGTTCTGTCTTCACAAAACTTTCTAACAATACAAGGAAAACCGAGTCTGGTGTGGGAAAATGATAGAGTACATGGAACATAGAACATAGTTAGTAAATGGTTGAGCAGAAATTATTGTGACTGAAAGTAATGGTCATAGACAACACTAACATAGATTTATGAAATGGGAATTATGTTTGAGAAACAAACTGGGAGACAAATGAAAGAGAAGCAATGATGTAAAACATTATTATTTTTAGAAAAATGTTGGTCAAGCTCCAAGCTCAATTTGCAAAATCAAATCTGAGTGGATTGGGGCGAATATATGGATATGTTTCTAGAATGGGACAGCTGGCAGGAAACAGTGAATAGAAATAAACAGACTCGTCAAGCAACAGCCTGACATTTTCTGAAATGTATGATTCTGTGAGTATGACTATGTCCCAGACTCCCCATTACCTTCCCTAGATATCTCCTGTCTCATGAGCAGGACGGACACAGCAAAAGTGGTGGTACAGTGGGATACAATTGAGAGGAATTGCTCTTGGAGTCCTCAACAGTGACTCTGTGTCCCATGAAGTCTCATGGCATTAGTTTGCACATGGGAAAGGAAACTTCCTGCAGATTACCATGAACCAGCCTCTCTCAACTGATGAATCAGTACTCCTCCATGCTGACCAACACTTGGAGGAAGCACTGAGGGTGGCACATACGCAAGATGTACTCTGGGTGGGAGATTTTAATGTTCACCACCAACAGTATCTCAGCTACAGCATTACTGATCGAGCTGGCCGGATCCTAAAGGATATAACTGGCGGCAGGTGGTGAAGGAACCAACAAGTGGAAAATACATACTTGACCACAGCCTTACTAATCTGCCAGTTACAGAAGTATCTGTCCATGACAATATCGGTAAGATTGACCACCGCATAGTCATTGTGGAGGCAAAGTCACACCTGCATATTGAGAATAACCGCCACCATTTTGGGTGGTACTATCACGGTGCTTAATAGGGCAGACTTCGAACAGATCTCGCAGCTAAAATCTGGATGTTCATAAGGTGTTGTGGGTCATCAATAGCAGTGGAATTGTACTCCCGCATAACCTCATGGCCTGGCATCTCCCCCTCGCAACAATTGCCATCAATCGAGAGAATCAACATTGGTTCAGTGGAGTGTGCAGGATTGCAGGAGTAGCACCAGGCATACCTGACAATGAGGTGTCAGCCTGGTGAAGCGACCAAACAGGACTACTTGTGCACCAAACAGCATAAACAGTAAGTGATAGACAGACCCAAGTGATCCCACAAGCAACGGTTCAGATCTAAGTTCTGCAGTCTTTCCACATCTCGCCGAGAAACGTTGGGGACAATTAAACAATTCACTGGAGGAAGAGATTCCACAAATAACCCCTTCCTCCATGATGGAACAGCCCATCAAATCAGTGTATAAGATAAGGCTGATGCATTCGCAACATTCTTCAGTCAGAAGTGCTGAGTGGATGATCCATTTCAGCCCCCTCCAGTGGTCGTCAGCAATTCAGTTACCAGTCATCAACCAATTTGGTTCAGTCCACACGATATCCAGAAACGATTGGAGATACTGGATACTCCATAGGGTCCATAATCTGACAACATTCTGGCAATAGTACTGAAAACCTGTGCTCCATAACTTGCCACTCACCTAGCCAAACTGTTTCAATACAGTTACAACAATGGCTTTTCCTCATTATGTGGAAAATTACCCCAAGTATCTCCGATATATAAAAAGCAAAACAAATCCAATCCGGCCAATTACCACCCCATCAGTCTCCTCTCGATCATCAGTAAAGTGGTGGAAGGTCTCAATGCTTTTAAGCAGCGTCTTCTCAGCAATACCCCGATCAATGACACCCAGTCTGGGCTCCACCAGGGCCACTCAGCTCCTGACCTCATTATCGTGGTTCAAACATGGACAAAAGAGCTGAATTCCAGAGGTAGAGTGAGAGTTACAGCCCTTTAAGTCAAGGCTGCATTCGACCCTGTGTGGTATTAAGGGGCCTTAGCAACACTGGAATCAATGGGTATCAGAGGGAAACTCCCTGCTGGTTAGAATCATACCTGACACGTAGGAAGGTGGTCATGGTTGATGAAGGTCAGTCAACTCAGCTCCAAATCTGTAGGAGTCCCTTGAGCAGTGACCGAAAACTTCTTCAGGGCTGCTTCATCAATGACCTTCCCTCCATTTTAAGGTCAGCAGTGGCGATGTTCGCCAATGATTGTACAATGTTCTGCAACATTTGTGGCTCCTCAGATACTGAAACAGTCCATGTTCAAACGCGACAAGATCTGGAGAGTATCCAGGCTGACAAGTGGCAAGTAATATTCAGCCCACACGAATGCCAGACCGTGACCATGACCAATAAAATACAATCTAACCTGCCCCTTGGCATTCAATGGTGTTACTATCACTGAATCCCCAGTATCAAAGGCCTGGTGGGTAATCATTTCTCAGAAACTCACTGGTCTCGCCACATAAACACAGTAACTATAACAGCAGGTCCGAAGCTAGGAATACTGCGGCGAGTAACTCACATCCTGACTTCCAAACGTCTGTCCATCGTCTACAATGCATAAGTCAGAGATGTTATAGGAGACTCCCAATTTGCCTGGATGAGTGCAGCCCCAACAACACTCAAGAAGCTTTATACCATCCAGGACAAAGCAGCCAGTTTGACTGTCCCTTCACCCACAATGCTCCACCATCAACGCTCAGCAGCAGCAGCAGTGTTTTACTATCAACATGCTGCAATGAAATGATTCACCAAAGATCTTCAGATACCATCTTCCCAACACACGACCACATCTATCTAGAAGGACAAGGGCTACAGATGTATGGGAATATCATCATCTTCAGGTTCCCCTCCAAGCCATTCACCATCCTGACTTGGAAATTTATGACTGCTCCTTCACAGTCACTGGGTCAGAATCCTGGGATTCTCTCTCTAATGGCATTGGAGGTCAACCACAGCAGGTGGACTGCAGCGTTCCACAAGGCAGCTCACCACCACCTTCTCAAGGGCAACTAGGGACGGGCAATAAATGCTGGCCGAGCCAGTCACATACAGATTCATGAAATAAATTAATAGAAATTAACAGAGGACGGTTGCTGAGGTGTCGCAGGGATCGGTGCTTGGGGCCCAGCTGTTCACAATGCCCTTTAAACATTTGGTTGCTGGAATCAGATACAATATATCCCAGCCTGCTGACAGCATTAACGGATGTGGGATTGTGAGTGGGTGAGGAGGTTATAAAAAAGCACCGAGAAGACTAAGACAATTGGAGTGAATGGGTAAATACGTGACAGATGGAGAACGATGTGGATAGAGGTGTCGGTGTGCCCTTTGGTAGAAACGATAAATTGTCAGCCTACCATTTGGAAAGGATTGGTTGAAACATGTTGATCTACAAACGGATGTATGCTCTTTTTTGTTGTTTCCTTCTGCATAAACCTCTGAGGCCCCTGCAGTGCAGTGAGTTCTGCAACCAGACCTCAATACTGGGCATGGCATTGGCACGCTGCCCAGTGTACACAGACCCACCAAGTGGGGAGCTGTAACACTGAAAAGGATCTGCATCTCCCTGTACACCAGTCGCTGAAAGTAATATTGCAGAAACAGAAAGCAGAGAGGAAGATAAATGGTGTGTGGACCTTCATTTCAGGGGCATGTGAGTCCAGGAGAAAGGACTCACTGCAGCTATACAGGGCCTTGGTGAGGTATCATCTCGAACATTGTGCAGTATTGTGTGCAGTTGTGGTCTCCGTACCTAATAAAGGACAAACCTGACATTGATGGAGAGCAGTGAAGGATGACCAGATTGATCTCTGGGATGACAGGCTTGTGTTGGGAGCAGAGTTTGGGGTGATTTTGCATTGTGAACAGCTGGGCCCCAAGCACCGATCCCTGCAACACCTCAGCAAACGTCCTCTGTTAATTTCATGGGATTTAGGAAAATGAGTGGAGATCTCAGTGAAATATACAAAACACTGACAGGGTGAGACAGATTGGAAGCAGGGATGATAATTCCCCTGGCTGGGACTTGTAAAACAAGGGGCCACAGTATTAGGTACAGGCAGTCACTCTGCATTGAGATGATAATAAATGTCTGCTCTCGCTGACTGGGGAACTTGGGGAATACGCTCACACCTGGAAACCGAGACACTGCTTATAAATAAGGATTTAGAGACAGTAAAGGGATGGTGGGAGAGCAGGAGTACGGTTGGGAAATGAATGGCCAACCATTATTATATTGAATTGGGTAGCAAACTCGATGGACCAAATGTACTACAGCACCGCCTATTTTATAGCTTCCCAAGGTTACTCACATTAACGGATATGTATATCGTGTGGGGTAAGTGCATTGAGGAGATTTTTTCTATGAACTAGAATGAGGAGGCTAAATGTGTTTTCAATTCCCAATGTTTCTGTGCAGTCTGTGGGAAAGCTCTGTAAATGCTGTCACAAGCTCTCAGATGTTAGGAAGGGAGTTTCTGCAGGGTCGACAGGACTGTGTTCCCATTCCCTTTTCTGACATTGATGCTGAGGCCGGGTGTTCTGTCCGGTTTCATCCTTACAGACCTCGGAGTAGTTTGATACAAATGAGTGCCCTTGCTTGGGGTTCAGAGACCATTGAAATGTTTATCACATGTCAGGGTCTTTGGAGTCAGTTTTAGTCCAGCCCAGGAAATCACGGGAGATTCACTTCCTAAAAGTACATTGGAGAAGGAAATTCTGTTTACAATCGATATTGGCTTCAAGGTCACTGTTACTGAGCCCAGATTTTAGATCTCGATATTTTATTAATTGTCTTCAACTGCCACCCGCTGCCAGAGCATTATCCTGGTCTGGATTAGAAATCCAGTGACATTTCCACAACAGCACCATCTCCACATGGGGACCTATCGGAAACCACACTGAGCAGGTTATTTCTGTGCTGCTTGAAAGCTCTGTCAAAAAGAACTCCCACCAATTTGACCGTCATGATGGGACTGAGGAGGTGGTAATTGGTTAGATTGTAATTATTCCCGTTTTAGGGGAGTGGAAATAGCTGAGTAATTTTCCACATTGCCAGTGAGATGTCAGAGTTGGAGCTGGAATGAAACAGCTTCCCCAGGGACACGGCTTGTTGTGCAGCACAAGTCTTTAGTCCTATTGCAGGAATGGTGTCAGGGCTCATTGCCTTTGTCGTATCTACTGTGTTCACCTGTTTCTTCATGTCACGTGCAGCGAATCAAATTGGTTGAAGAATGCCATCTGTGATTTTGTGGGCATCATGATGAGGGCGAGGTGTATCATCGACTCAACACTTCTGGCAGAAGATTGTGCAGATAAAACATCCTTCTCTTTTACACTGATGTGCAGGTCTGTTCCATTATTTAGGATGGGGATGTTTGTGGAACTCTCTCCTCCAGTCCTTCGTTTAATCGTCCATCACCATTTATAACTGAACGTGACAGGACTGCAGGGCTTCATTCAGATCTGTTGGTCAAGTCTGGTAGCTTTAATGAGTTAGCATCAGGTTAAAGTTCATGTAAATCTGACTCTGACATATTCACCCACACTCGTCACTGAGCTATAGATGGTGTTGATGGTAATGACAGACTGAGGTATTTCCCTGGTAAAAAGTTACAGGTTGTGGTTTAATGCAGGTCTGCCTCTCCTGCTGCTGTGGTCGTCAGCACTACGTGAATACGCAGTTTCAAGCTGCAATATCTGCAATGCAATTCTGCTGTCTGCTCCCCAATTCTCACTGAGACTCATTCACTCATCAGCCCTGCACTCAGTGACCTAAGCTTGTTTTTGATGTGGCAATGCTTCCATTTTCATGCTCTCATTCTACTGAGGGTCTCTCTTCCCGGGTCTTGCTTCCAACCTGACACATTCCGCAAAAGCATTTAACTGATCTTAAAGCAAATGTTTAATTCACCTGAATCTTTTTCCTTGAGAAATACCATCTTCTGTGTTAAAAGGCAATGTGTTTCCTCTGTTTCTTTCCCTGATCATGATTAAGAGCTCTGTAGTGTCAGTGATGCCAGCGTTATGTAGTTTCAGAGCCAATGAATTCTCTGGATTCCCAATCATCTTCACCACATTGTATGTTTTCCCTTTTGGTTTGATGCATTATCACTCATGGCTACCTTGTTCTCCCATGAGTATGTTTCAAGTTCTTGGGGTTGCATTTCTGGTATTATCTTTCGAGTTATCCCCAGAACCTCCTCCCATTGCTGCTCCATGGTCTTTCCTGCTCAGCTCCCCTTCCAATTAACTCTGGACAGCTTCGCCCTCATGTCTTTGTAGTTACATTGCTTAATTATAACCACATTACATCTTGAAGAGAGCGCTAGATATAAACTGAAAGAAGCAGTTTTGGGAGATGGGACACGAAGAATAATTGGTGGATTTCTCAACTAGATACAAAGGGAGAACGAGAAAGAGGATATAGATATGGAGATATGGAAAATGAGGCAACCACGTTATCGAAAGAAGTAGATTAACATCCCCCAATGTTTTGGCAATGCCTGTGTGCTGTTGTCCTTTGTACAGTGCATGTACAACAGAGTAATATGTTCAATGCTGAGTCTGATGCCAGAGTATTTATCTCCAATAATATGACAGACACTAGTTTTGGAAAGAACCCAGCAGGCCAACATATTGAAGTCCCGGTAGAAAGGGGATTAACTGAAATAAGTTGGGACACCAGAATCAAGAATTTGGATCACAGATCCTGGTGAGAATGAGAGATTAGAGTTGGGAATCCCAGAAAAGGAGGGAATGTTGAGACGATCAAAACATGTTTTAATGTTTTATCAATTTTATACATCATATGCATCATTTTTCGTTAACTGTGTCTCTGATGTTCATTTACAATGTGTTGCGCACATATGAAAAATGCGACTTATCTGCACACACACATTGATTAAACAGTGTGTATAAAATCATTGTTCCACCATTGAAACTGTCCTGTTGTTGTGTTACGCAGATACATGAACACCAACTAGCCACCAAAAGACATGATGCACTATCACTATGTTCCATGCACACAGACAAAGAAGGGCACCTACATTGACTGGTACAAAGCACACACACATACTAACACACGCAAGTACCTTCTTAGAGGAATGGTATTCTAACCAGAAGTCCATCAAGAAACGCATCAATTTAGATCATGTCTACATTCTCTTGTTAAAATAACCGGAAATGACATCACCCACTTGAAGAAACCAAGACCTATAAATAGAGAGGCGGGACATACCACCAGAGCTTCACCGGAGACTCTCACTGGTGATGTCACCTAGTCATGGTGATGAAACTTCTGAAAACATACCTTCAAGCTCAGTGAGCTAACTTGCATACATATGAATTGTTATTTTGTGTTTACTAGTGGAATTTAGGAGTTCTCTGTCGCACACGTTTTGACAGATGATGATGTGAGGTGAGCTTTTCTAGGTGTGTGGTTTTAATTAACAGATGGGTTCAACATTGATGTCATAACAGTTTAGGGCCTTGCCGTGTGGCACTTGGACCGACTTGAACAGATTTGAGATACAACAGGTCCCAGCAAATTCCAACTCATTGCAATTAGTGACTTTGATCTTCAAATAAAACCAGTGGGAAAATTCGTTTAATTTTGTTACTTGTGGTTAGTTAATTGAAAAGTGAGGGAAATGGCTTTTAACATTACTAAAGAGGTTCGCAAATTTTCCAAGGAAGTTTAGAAAGACAGAAGGAGGACATTTTTTTGAATTAGCAAATAGGTTGGAATTGGGTTTAACCAGGGACAAAAGGGAAGCTGAAATTGTAATGGAGTTGGTTAAGCACTTTGGTGTATCAGAGAAATAGGCAACTGCAGTAGAGTTATAAAAACTTAAATTGCAAATGTGGCAACTGGAGTTAGAAGATAAATAAAGGGATGGAAACAGAGTGAGATGAAAGAGAAAGAGAGGAAAAAGAAAGAGAGAGGGGATTTGAAATTCAGAAGTTGGGAATTAGACAAGAAAGTTAAATTAACAGTATGGAGATGAAGGGAGAACATAGGGATTTATACAACTAGGTTAGTAACTTGCCATATTTCGATGAGAAAAATGTCAAAACTTTTTTGTTTCATTTGAAACAATGGCGAGTCAGATGAAGTGTCCAGTGAACTTGTGGGTAATGCTAGTTCAGACTAAGCTGGTGGGCACAGCTGGTGAGGTATGTGCAGCGCTGTCAGATGAGATTATCAAGAGATTATCAAGAGATTATCAAGATGTCAGATTAGCTATTTTGATTTGTTATGAATTGGTACTAGAAGCATATAGACAGAGGTTCAGAAAAATAGAGACGTAACCAGGTCAGACTTATATTGACTTTGAAAGAATTAACCACAGTCATTTTGACAGGTGGGTGCTGGCCTTAAAAATGGATAAGACCTGTGAGGCTTGAAGGGAGATTAACCTGCTGGAGAAGTTAAAAGACTCACTTCCAGAGATAGTAAGAATTCATGTGAATGAATAGAAAGTTCAAGAAGTGAGAAGCGCGGCAGAAATGGCAGGTAAATATGCACTGGGGCATGTGATGAAATTTAGCTTCTGGCAGAAATTTCATCCTGTGAGGGATAGAAATTGGGAGAAGGGACGATCACACATTTCAAAGCGAACAGTAGCTCACAATAGTTTACCACAGGTGAAGAAAGAAGCCCAAGGGGGTTGAAAGGTGGTGAAAGGCCTCAGGTGCTCTTACTATAAGGGAGTGCAACACATAAAATTACAGTGCTGGTGGTTTAAGAAGGGCACAAGGAAAAAGTTGTTTTCACTGCAGTAAGCTGGGACACACCGTGCTGGGCGTTAAAGGAAGACACTTTGGGGAAAGATGTGGTAGAAGAGGCTAAGCCCAGTGGCATTAGTGAAACTGGTAAAGGAGAACCCAAGTGGAGCCGAGGAGCTGCAGGAAATTGCACAGCCTAGGCAAGGGCTGGGTATGGAGGTCGTGCCTGATCTCTCCAAAATATTCACCTCTGTAGATAAAGTTTACTCAGAAAGAACAGGGGGAGAAGGACAAGAGGTTATAATTTTGTGAGATATGGAATCTGCTCAGTCTGTAATAGTTGAGAAGTGAGGCGCCGGAAAAGTACAACAGATCAGGCAGCATCCAGACAGCAGGACAATCGAATATCAGGCACAAACCCATCGTCAGGAACATGGTGGGGGGACAAGGGGGCTGAAAGATAAATACGAGGGTAATAGCTGAGCTGGTGGAAGGGTCACTGGGAAGGCAATAAGAAGATGTAGGTGGGAGTGATAGTTTTATGTCGGAGGGTAGGGTGGAGTCGATAGGTGGAAAGGAAGATGGACAGTTAGGGCAGTCCAAGAGGGCAGTGCTAGGTTGAACGGTTGGATCTGGGAGAGGTTGGTGGAGGGGAGATTTGGAATTTGGTGAAGTCAACGTTAATGCAATACAGTTTGACGGTTACAGCTGCCCTACCACCGAAAGGAGTCCTATCACCCTCCTCTCCGACCTATCACCATCACACCCCACTTGCATCTACCTATCGCCTTCCAAGCTCCCTTCCGCCCCAGCTCCACCCCCACCCTCCCATTTATTTCTCAAACTCCTTCCCCCTCCCTTACCTCCCACTTTCCTGATGAAGGATTTATGCCTGAAACGTCAACGCTCCTGCCCCTCGGATGCTGCCAACGTGCTGTGCTTTTCCAGCTCCACACTTTTCAACTCTAATCTCCAGCATCTGCAGCCCTCACTTTCTCTCACCCTCTAATAGGAAGAGATGAAAGATTTTTTCACACTTACTGGCATGTTAATCAAGACCGTGTTACGTTGTGGAATGGGGACAGAAATTAAGCATTCCCTTGTGTAACATCAGGATGGAATGCCAAATCAAGATTAGGGAAGTAACAGTGACAGTGAGTAACAGAGTGTCAGTTCCAGGAAGACAGTTTGTTCTTGGGAACGATTTATCAGGAGACGAGGTGGGATAGGCACCCCTTGTGGTGGAGAAGCCAAAGGAAGACTAGGGAATTGGTGAGTTAAAAGAAAATTAACCAGGATTTTTTCCAGACTGTGTAGTAACAAGATCCCACTGTCATAAGTTACAGCAGGAATGAAAAACGAACGAAAAAGACAAATGAATTGATGCTCAGTGAACTGACACCCTGTTTGATGTCACGGTGCAGGAAAAACCTGAACAGGCAGAAGATCAGACAGAGGTGTTTAGTCCAGAAAGGCTCATGGACTTACTACAGATATATACACATACATTCACATACACATAAACATGCACACACAGAGAAAAGGAATCAGAATATATTGTTGAACATTATTAACTTAAAGATAGAATCATAAAATTAAAATGGAGACCCCGATAGGTTACTGCAGAAGGGAAATGGGCCGAAGTGCACCAGATTATATTAGCAGTAACGTACAGTATTACGGTTAGCTCATAAACTAACTGTAGGCAGTCACTTCGGTATACAGAAGACTCAGGCTAAGGTAGAAGCATTTCTAGTGGCCTGGAATGCAAAAGGACGCTGTTCATTTTTGTTGTATGTGACATACATACCAAATGGTAGGTAAGTAACAGGCAGTAATAAAACCAGCACCTTTCTTGCCAATTCCTGCATTCGAAGAACCTTGCACGTGGGTTATGATTAATTGTGTAGCTCCCCTTTCTAAAGTAAAAGTGGAAACCAATATTTGCTGACCATAATGGATGTGTCTACCAGATTTCCAGAGGCAATTCCATTATTGGAGTGTCAAAGCAAAAAGGGTGGTGGAGGAGTTGGTAGCTTTCTTTACTCGCTGTGGGCTACCCAGAGAGATTCAGTCAGACCAAGGGTCTCATTTTACCCCTCAGCTGTTTAAGGAAGTCTTTGATGGCTTCGGCATACAGCACTTCAAATCAAGGGCGTCCCATCCTGAATCCCAGGGAGCCTTGGAATGTTAGCATCAGACGCTGAAGGCTATGTTAACAGCGTACTGTCAGGGTTGGCCAAATGATTGGGATAAAGGTGCCCCATTAAATTGCTTATCATCAAAGATGCCCCAAATAAATCTACTCACTTTACTTCCTTTGAGTTAATATTCATACATGAAGTGAGAGGTCCTTTGAAATTAATCAAATATAAATTGACAGGACCGAAGTCGGAAATCTCACACTTGGATTATGTGTATGAGGTGAAGGAGAGAGTAAACGGAGTAGGTGAGTTTGCGAAACAGTATCTGAAGAGCACAGCATAGAGTGAAGCACGTGGCAGATAAAAACACTGAAACTTTGAAGATTTCCCGTGGGGTTGACGTATTAGTATTGCCACCAGTGGTAGGAAATCTCTTCAAAGCCAGGTTTAGTGGCCCCTTTCAAATTAAAAAAAAATGTGGAGTCAGTTAAACTATCTAGTAAAGATGCCAGAGATGACAAAAAACTTTATCGAGTATTTCATATGGATGAATAATGCACCAGCCACATTTAAGACTCAGAAACAGAGTTGTGGTCAGATGAACAAATTGTGCAGTTTATTTGTATGATGTAGTGATCTTTAGCAAGTGATTGAAAGCTCACATGTTACAGTTGCCAGGGCATGTTGAACGATTACAAGAAGCAAACTTAAAGAAAACAGAATTCGCGAAGGCAGAGGGGACGTTCTTGGGACATTACATTGGCCATGGAAGTTTGACCCTATGGAACACAAAGACAAAGGGCTTTGAGGAATTTCCACGACCATCCTCGAAGAAAGAGGTGCTTCGATTTTTGGAACTGAGTGGATTCTATCGGAAATTAGTTCCAAACTTCAGCAGCCTATTGGCACCACTGATGGATTTACTAAAGAAGAACACAGAATTGTGGTGGACAGAACAATGTCAGGAGGCATTTGAGAATTTTAAAGCAGGATTAATCACCACATCAGCTTTAGCTACACCAAATATTCTGAAACACTTTGATAAGTGTGTTTGATGCTCGGGAAAAAGGGGTCAGAGATGTATTGATGCAGAAAGAGAATGATGGAATTGAATGGATAATTGGAAAAAACTCAATATCCACCAGAATAAAAATACAAAATCTCCATTATTGAACAAGAATGATGAAGTTTCACACTGGCCTGACAATATTTTAATGTGTATATGACAAACAAATTGTCGAAGATGGTTGTGGACAACGACAAATCCGTCGCAGTTTTTGGAATGTTTAAAGACCAGAATATGAGACTATGTCATTGGAGTCTTACCTTACCGCCTTTAAACTCGCAAAATGTACAAACTGTGGCTCCTACAATGTGATAGCAGATGGGTATTCGCGGATTTAAAGGAAAGCAGTGTAGATAAGATTTGACTAATTCCAGTGTTGTGTTGGTGTGCAGAATTAATATGAATGATATAACTGAGAATAAAACTTTTCTATTTCATATAATTGGGATTAAGAATTAGAGAAGAAGAAATGCAGTCATCTTTTCATTCTGCTGGTTCATTTTATTTTCTGAAGCGGGAAGATGTTATGAAGCCAAAAACATGTATGGGTACTTTAAAACAGAACGGGTTTTGCCGAATAGAAATTAATGCCACAGATGCCAGCTGAAGGTCACAATGTTCCACATGTCACCATCAGCTGA